>NC_140417.1:54055486-55255486 GCF_965140295.1 Lepidochelys olivacea | reverse complement strand
CACTGGGTGTCTGCCTCAGGCAGAGCTCTTTTGGAAAGTTTCAGCCAAAATGGGTCAGCCATTTCCGAGAACAAGATTAGGGACAAATACCTCCCTTATGTTATGTGAATACGGCCACCCACTGAACAACGAGGCTCAGACAAAACACTGACACAGTGAGCACTGTCCCTCTGGTGCACTGAATGCATCCAATGAAGTGAGCTGTAGCCCACGAAAGCTTGTGCTGAAATAAATTTGTTAGTCTCTAAGGTGCCACAAGTCCTCCTTCTCTTTTTGTGAATGAGGCAAGGGTCCCATGGAAAAATGTGATCATGTGATTAAAGACTCTCTCTCGGTGCCTACACACTGTGACAGAGCGCTAGCAACAGCAGCAGTCTGACCAAGGAGTTAAACAGCCACAGAATAAACTGGAGGGGCAGAGCTGGGCCTGACTGATAGATTGGGACTGGGTGGGAGAGCCACTAGGCTAATAACCTATTAGCCCAGAAAGGCGCAGGAAGGACGTGCTTGGGGGGCAGAGAGAGGCAAGCAGGCTTTTGAACACCAGAGCCAGGAGGGATCTCTCAGGGGGAAGATACCTTCTGTCTCCCCATGCCTGGGCTGAGTGAGCTGTGTGCTTGTCAGTAGTACACAGCTGCCCCCACTGGTAGTGGTGGTGGGGAGAATGCTGTGAATCAGGGGCACAGGGTGTTTGACCAGAGGGAGGTCTCTGCACAGGTTTTGTCTAGAACAAAGACAGGAGGGGGAGACACCGTCACCCACCCCAGGGGAGAAGTAAAGTTTCATGGGTAAGCTCAGTTCTGGTATTTCTTAACTTTCAGGAGCTTGACTTTGCAACCTTCATGTTCTTTAACACAGTTCTTGTGCATGGGTAATACACACACATACCAGCCACCCTTAAAACCTGCCGCTGGGTCTCAGCTAGTGAATGTGACCTCACTATTTCCTGCAGACCCTAGTAGTTATAGGACATCATAGAGACCCTACACAGATGGAGCTAGCCAGGGCCATTTATGTAAGACAAGCAAGCTGAGTTTTAAGGGTGACCGTTGCATAGGGGAGGGCCCTAATCCAAGCTCCCTGACCTCGAGGGCATGGGATCAGGTGCTGGGAGAACATGGCACTTTTCAAAGTTCTCTCCTTTCCTTAGAGTAAGGGTGGCACTCGCAACACTGATGTGTCCAGCTTCCCCAGGACCACACAGGCCCAAACTCCCAGAAATCAATCAGCAAGTCTGAGGCAAATGAGAGCAAAGCACAAAGCAGCACCTGTGTCCCAAAAGAAAGGTGTGCCAGCCAGAGACCCCCACAAAGTCCACAGGGACTTTGCTGTTGCTAGCAATTTTGATGGGGCAGGTGCTCAGAAGCTATGGTGCTAGATGCTGGGATAAAGCCTTGTGCTAGCCAGGTCTGTCTGCTCTCTGATGCTGGTCTAGCTGCCTTTTCATGTCCTTTCTCCCAGGGCCATTCAGGGCAGTTCCCATAAGCCCAGCTGCTAGGGTTGGGAGATGGGTTATGTCTTTCCCCAGATACGCACCTGAGCCCTGACAGTGCAGCAGTCTAGCCTCTTCCTCCCCTTACGGAGTCCCCTCGTTAGAGATTGCTTTTCCTTAAATGAAGTCCAGCTTTAATGTTTTTTCTTCCCCACTCACCATATGTTAAACCTTTAAAACTTCATAGTAAAATTTTGGTGCAGATGAATTCCTCTGTGTATGGGCTAGCTCCCCAGCGGTAGGTTGATTTACACCATCCTGGGATTGGGCCCTTTCAGTTTCACCACCGCTCTGCAGAGCACTTGCTGGTGGGGAGCTGGTTGCTTCCTCTCCTCTTGCATTTTAGTTGCCAAATCACAGTAAAAGAAACTCCAAAGGCATCCAGTTCTCTCCATGGGAGCAACTGCTGTCAGTGCCCCAGGGTGGTGGTCTGATGTCCATTATCTCCCCTGCCAGGGGTGAGGAGGGTTTGCACCATTGCAAACGGAAGGGGAGTGCTCCACAAAGAGACAGTCTCCGTAAATCAACACGGGATGGTTTAGTAACACATCTGCTCCAGTAATTATTGTGTGGCAGTTCTCTGGCCTGTGCTGTGCAGGTTGGACTAGATCACAGTGCTCCCTTCTGGCCTTGGACTCTGTGGATCTATTATGATGTGCTTCCCTGACCCCAGGTTTAAGAGGGACAAAGCAAACAGCAGTAGCACAGGTCCATGGGTCTTGGCTCTGTTACGGAAGAAGTCCCCTCTAGAGGTGAGGGGTGGTCTAGGCTTCACAGCCCATTCAGTCTTCTGTGTCTCTGGCATCTACCTGTCCAGTAGGAAGTGGATTTCATCTAGAGACCATCAGACAGCTGTCAGACGATATCTACTTCCAGGGTTTGGATTTGACTAGGCAGCCGGGAAGGGCAAAGTCCCAAGCCCCCTGGCTAAGGCTGTGTTATTGACGTGATTGGGCATGGATTGCATGGGAACTGTGATGCTGCCCGCTTGTTGTGGGGGAAAAGCTTGGGTCTCTGTGGACGGCGGGAGGCAGACTTGGAACCAGGTTTTCATTTCCTTACTGGGCATGTGGAGAAAACCTGTGCCTGAGGAAGTGACCTTACAACAGTAGGGCAGGATCAGGCCAGGCCCTGGCTGCTCACCCCAGCTCTTATACAGCACTTTTCCTCTGCAGAGCTCAAGACACTTTATAACAAAGGTAAGCATCACCTCCTTACAGATGGGGAAACTGAGGCACGGAGCAGTTACAGGGCAGCCCTGGGAATAGAACTGAGGTCTCCCGAGTCCCAAACCATTACCCTACCCCTAGGGTCCATTGTCTAGCCAAGTTCTGTACAAATCCTGTCACTGACTGTGGCCAGAACCAGCTGCTTCTGAGGAAGGTACAAGACCTCTGCAGGGGTAAGTTAGGGGGTAGCCTGCCCCCAGGGACCCTCAGTAGTTAGAGGTCAGCTCCTGCCTTCAATCCGGAGGGTTTAGATCCCTTCCCAAACTCTAGGTTGTTTTTAATCCTTTCCATTATAATTCTGGTTGTTAATATTATCCCGATAACGTTAAATCCCTGCTGAGCATTTGACCTCAATGATATGTTGTGGCAATGAATTCCACAGGCTAACTGTGTTGTGTGAAAACCTTTTGGATTAGGATGATGTAGTGAGGGGGTGCGGCCTCCCTCCAAGATTGATGGGGAGGAACCCTCGCCTACCCCCTGGTTGGCGGAGTCAGGGCAGAGGGAAGCAGAGGGGTGGGACAGGAAGTATAAAAGGGGCCCTGCAGCTCAGTTGGACTGGAGCCAGCAGAGGAGACTGATGACTCCTGCACACTGCTGGGGCTTGAGCCCAACAGAGACCTCTACAGCGCTGAGGACCTGCAGGAGCTGCCAGAGCTGCCTGCTGCCAGGGACGCCAAGAAGCTTCTGGGACTGCCATTAGCGGTGTACCTCTGGGAGACGGAAGGTGACCCTGAGACACAGGTACACCGTGAGGGGAGTCTAGGAAAGTAGCCCAGGGACACTAGACTACAGTCTGGTTGGGTTGTTGCCTGAATACAGGTCAGCATGTTTCGACTGGATCCCCGCTGGATCCCAGTGGCAGAATCATCTGCCACTGTTAGGGTACTGTGCTGGGACTCCCTACCCCCTGTGGCTGCCCCACCCCCACCTTAGGCCAAGAGTCCTGCATTTGTCTGACATTTGCTAGAGTGAGCACATCAGGTCCTAGACTGTTTGGTGCTCCTCCCTACCCAAGGGCCTGAGCACACTAGACCATTGGTTGCTCTGCTGTGCCTGAGGCCAGAGTCCTGGACTTCTTGCTGCTTGGCCCTGCCTAGCGGGCCAAGGCCTTAGAGAGTGCTAGTTCCCCAATAACCCTTGCCTTGCTAGGGACCTGAGAGCAAGTGGGAGTGGCCTCCCTTGGAGACTGACAGGGAGGGACGGCCACGCTCTCCCCCAGATTAAAGTCCAGGAAGCAGGTGGGGCTCTCAGACTGAGCCACCAGAGCAGAGCACGGAAGCAGCGAGTAGAGAGAGGGAAAGAAATTATAGGAGCTCAGGAGAAAGGGGACCCAAGTTGGTGTCAGACCCTTGCTCCGCTCAGCACCTGCTGAAGAATCATGGCAAATAAAGTAGCACGATATCATTATGTGCCTGGCAGGATTTGCCGATGGGGGAAGAGCCACCATACTGGGTCAGACCATAGACCGTCTTGCCCAGTATCCTGTCTCCAACCATAGCCCATAGCAGAGCTTCATGGGGACTGTACAGAACTGGGCAGTGATGGAGGGTTCCACCCTTCTCTTCTGCTCCCAGCTTCTGGCAGGCAGAGGCTTAGGGCTGCCCCGAGCAGGGGGTTCCATCCCTGACCATTTTGGCTAATAGCCATGGCAGGACCTATCCTCCATGAACTTATCCAGTTCTTTTTTGGACCCAGTTGTGTTTTGGCCACCATTTTGGCCAAATCGGAATTGTCTAAGATGGGTGGCCAACCTGAGCCTGAGAAGGAGCCAGAATTTAACAAGGTACATTGCCAAAGAACCACAGTAATACGTCAGCAGCCACCCATCAGCTCCCGCACTCCGCTCCCAGCGCTTCCCACCCACCGGCAGCCCTGCCAATCAGCACCTCCCCCTCCCTCCCCCACCTCCCGATCAGTTGTTTCATGGCATGCAGGAGGCTCGTGGGGGAGGGGAAGGGGGAGGAGCGAGAGCACGGCAGGCTCAGGGGAGGGCGCGGGAAGGGGTGGAGTGGGGGCAGAGCCAGGGGTTGAGCAGTGAGCACCCTCCGGCACACTGGAAAGTTGGCACCTGTCGCTCCAGCCCCGGAGTCAGTGCCCATACAAGGAGCCGCACATTAACTTCTGAAGAGTCACATGTGGCCACAGGTTGGCCACCGCTGGTCTAAGAAATGGAGGCTAAGGTGCGCTCTGAGGGAGAGAGAGGAATTGCTCAGGGTGCGACTAGGGAGAGGTGGGATAAAATGGCTCAAAGGCACGTTCTAGGCCAAGCAGCAGGAAACTCCCCCAGTGTTGATGGTCGGATGAACCAGAAGATGGAAATGTTTCTTAAGGGAGTGGCAGGAGCCCTGGTGCTGGGACATTTTAACCAGACTGGGGAATATACTGTAGGGCACCACCCTGCGCTGGGACCTGAGCACCAAACTGAATGTCACCTCATAGGTCTGCAATGTGCTATACTCCTCATTTAGGTCTTGAGAGGAGTCTGGACACTGGGCTTGAGGCCACCCAAGAAGAGTCCGACTCTAAACCCTTCTGACTGTGCTTGCTGGTGGATTGGGGCCCAGGGCGGGAAGGGTGAAGGGTCTGGAGGTGTCAGGCAGCCAGGCCCAGCTGCTTAGGCCCCAGGCAGGAAGGGGCAGCTGGGGCCACAGGGCTGGAGGAGCGGGAGCTGTGGTGCAGAGTGAGGAGAGCTGTTCGGTTTGGGGCTGGGTTTGTACTACAGAAGGGCAGAACTTCATCTGGGGCCGGGTTTGCTCCTGACAGCAGTGGTGTGGAGGAGCCCTGCCTGCGACTGGGGATTTTTGTTGTGAACGTTCATATTTCTACAGCTGTGACTCTCCACCTTTCCAGACTACTGTCCCCCTTGCAGGAGGCTGATTTGTCTTGCGTACCCCAAGTTTCAGCTCACTTAAAGTACTTGCTTATAAAATCAGACATAACAAGACAGAAGTGTCACAGCTCACTAGTACTGAAACATTGCTGACTTTCTCATTTTTACCATATAATTATAAAATAAATCAATTGGAATATAAATATTGCGCTTCCATGTCAGTGTATAGAGCAGCATAAACAAGTCATTGTCTGTATAGAATTTCAGTTTGTGCTGACTTGGCTAGTGCTTTTCCTGTAGCCTGTTGTAAAACTAGGCAAATATCTAGATGAGCTCATGTACTCCCTGGAAGACCTCTGTGTACCCCCTGGCTTACACGCACCTCTAGTTCAGAACCGTGGTTTTATAGGAACTGGCCCAAGGGATGTCAATATTTACTATCATGCCTATCACTATTGCAGCCACCAGAGGGCGCGCCAGGCCTGTGTGGCTCCAAGCTGCCACCCCGCTCTCTGGCCAAAACTTTCTGACGAGCCCACTGACTTTTGGCTGTTGCTCGAGTTGAGGAATCCTGGGCATGACTTTCAGGGGCGCTGCATCCATATTCCAGCTGAACGCCCTGGGTGTTGCAGGTGCTCAGGACTCCTGACATCCTGGCTTGTATCCCGATGGGTGCCCGCCTGAGGCACTCGGAAATAGCAGATGTAACCCGCACTCGCGCAGGATGGCACTCAGTCCCATCTAGGGGTGGTGGAGCCACAGATGGGGTTGATGAGCCTGTGACAGCTTGGCTAACAGAAGTGGGTCTTGTCCCAGATTCAAATGCCTGCTGGTTGAAAGTCAGCACTCCTGAAAACTTGTTTCTATGGGCTCAAATTAGGAGACTCCCCAAAGGTTAGAGGCCAGAAGAGACGGTCCTATGCCCAATAGGTTGAAGAAAAGGACTGGGAACACAGCCTCTGTCCCTTCAAGATCATATTTCCTCCACAGATTTCGGTTTTCCACACAGACAGTGTGGTGGAGGTAATATCTTCTATTGGCCCAACTTCTGTTGGTGAGAGAGACAAGCTCTCGAGCTTCCACAGAGCTCTTCTCCGGGTCTGGGTTTTCCAGGCAGGCAGATCAAAGACTTAGCTCTCCATCTTTGCATAGCTGATACAATTGGGCCACCTTTGCCACTTGCCCTGGTGTAACATCAGTGCAATTCTTCCTGCTTTACTCCTCCTAGGGACAAGGAGAAGGGCCAGCCCAAAGCTTTCAGTTCCCAGGAGTCAGGCCCCCAAATCAGGAGACTGGCTTGACAATCATTATGTTTTGAAAATAATCATTTTTCCATTCTCACATCTTTTGGTTTCTGAGCCTCAAGGATGAACTCAGGTCCCATTTTCAGGCTTTTTTCTGCTCCCAGGAGGGCTAGAACCTGACTCTTTTAAATGAAAGCTGATGACTGGTGTGTGTGTGGTGCCTTCCTGCATATTGCTTCCTGCTCCTGTTTGTTGCCTGGTTCCTGCTCCCTGAACTCAGTGTTCCCGTTCCTATTCCTGGCTCTGTGAGCACATAGCGCTGGGTGCGTGCCATCCCCAGGGCCTGCTGTTACATACCTGCCATTTGGGCTGCTGTTATGTTTGGTTCAGACTGGTGCTGACTTAACTGGTTCATGGTTTTGCATGTTTTGATTGACCACCTGCCTGTGTGTCTTGTTTCCATTTCCCTGTGTTTTGGGGTTGCTGTTCCGGGGTGCAGGAGAACGTAACATCATGGCAACGATTGCTTCTATCCTGCAGCCCATGCGGCCCTGCACATCCTTTGGCTGTTGACTGGTGATACTCTCCGATGCTGCTAGGTTACCCTTGCTGCAGAGCTGCTTCAACCGGGATGGCACTGATATGTATGATGGACTCCTGGAGCCCAAGTCCTCCTTTGCTGTGGCTCAACGAGTATTTTGGGACTGGCAATTCCGGCCTGCTAAAGAGGAACATATTTTTTGAAGCTTGCCAGCAGCCCAACTAAACCACATGTGAGTTTGCATGTCCTTTGTGGTGGTTACCCCAGGACTGCAAATTTGGGGATGTTATGATGGTCATGCTCAGGGATGTTTTTGTGAATGGCTGTAGCTAATGAGCACCTGGGTGAACGATTACTGACTGAAGATGCTACAACTCTAACTTCTGATGCCGTGGTTGCTAAGAGTGAGGCATGTGAGAGGGCTCAGGCTGAAAGGGGTTCTATGTCTCAGCCTGCTGCTAGCTTTGTGTCTACATTTAAACCGTCAGCTGCTGCTCCTGCTTCCATCACCCAGAGTCACACGACACAACCTACTCCCGCTCTACAACCTCCACGGCAAAAGTCTTCAGCTCCTCACTCTTTTCACTGTGGTGGTGTGGGCCACTTGGCCAATTTTGCTGTCTGCCCAGCTAGAACTGCTATGTGTGGGCTTGTGGGAAGGAAGGACACTTTGTTAGCACACCATGGTGCACTGGTTCACAGTGATGGGAGGCCAGAAGTGCGTGCTGTAAATGTGGAGCTGCATGAGATCACCTTTACCAGGGGACCCCGATGTTTCCTTTGGTATGATCTCTCATGTGGCAAGGCACTGGAACTGGTATCCCATATTGCAGAAATTAATAGTACACCCCTGAAGTGCATGGTGGGTACAGAGCTGAGGTTAACGTTCTCTCCCAGAGTTAGGTCATAATCTCGAAATTTGCTCGACTACAGTGGTTATAAAAGGTTGGAATTTGTACGCTTTGCAGACAGCGGATGAAGCTGTGTGCTCTGTGCTCTACAAAGGCCTAGCCTTGGCTGCACAGTTTTACATTGTTAAAGACGCTGCTGCAAATGGTGTTCCATTATTGTCCTACAGTCTGTGCTTACAGCTTGGTATTACTCAGGAAGTCGGGTGCGGTTATATAGGCTAGAATAGAAGGGGATACTTGACGTTTCATTTGGAGACATCATGATTTATTCAACAGTGATAGTGTTCTGTCCACAGGATATGTGTACTCTCCACAGTTGGATTTGAACGCCCAGCCCTTTGCACTGCCTCCCCAGGCCACATACCTCCTGCACCTGGAGACAAGATCCATGCAGAATTGAAGCACATGAAAGATTGTGGTATCATTGGGGAGCGGGAAGGGCCTGCAGCTTGGCCCTCACCCATGGTGATTGTATACAAGAAGAATGGCGACATAGGACTTTGCACAGATTTTAGAGAGACAAGGCAGGTGAGGTAATGTCTTATTGGACCGACTTCCGTTGGTGAGAGGGACAAGCTTTCGATCAACACAGAGCTCTTCTTCGGGTCTGGGCCTGATAGATAGTACCTCACCCACCTTGTCTCTCTAATATCATGGGACCGACGCGGCTATACCACCTCACATGCAGATTTTAGGGCACTTAATAAATATGGGAAAAGTGGATCATTTCAATTGCCAGCCTTCAAAGAGGTGACGTGCCAGGTTAACGGATCTTGGATTTTCTCAGTGTTAGATTACTGGTCCAGTTATTGATACATAGCTGAGGCTGAAAGTTTGCAGTTGTTGTTGACTTTCAGCACACCATTTGGGAGGTATTACTATCAATGACTCCCTTTTGGTTTAGTTTCTGAGCCTGAGATGTTTCAGAGAGTGATCTTTCAGCTCCTTGATAATATCCATGGTGTGTGCAGCTATTTGGATGACCTTTTCATTTTTTTGCTAAGACCCTTTCTGAGCATAATGCTATTCTGGACCAGGGCTAACCCAACTCCAACAAGTTGGCATAAAGTTTAATGTGACCAAGTGCAGTTTTGCAAAAGATGATGTAGAGTTTCTAGGACGTTCTTTGTCGGTCCAGGGAGTGAAACCAACACCTGAATGGCTACAAGCTGGTGCTTCGCTACCATTAGTCACTAATCGTAGACATTTATGTTCATTCCTTGGCCTAGCTCAATACATAGGTGACCATGCTCTGCCTCATTTTAGTGCCCTTGCCAAGTCACTTTGGGATATAACCCAGGGCCAGAGACAGTTGGTTCAGACTAAAGAAGCAAAACAGGGTTTGAAACCCTGCATCAAGCCCTCTGTCAGATCCAATCTCATGCTTATTTTGATCCAAGGAAGCCCACAGTGATTCAGACTGATGCATGTGATCGGGGCCTGGGTGCAGCTCTGCTCCAGGAGGGATCGCTGGTTATATTTGCATCTCGTGCTCTCATCCTAACAGAAGCAAAGTATTCCCAGATTCTGCAAGAATACTTGCCGGTGTTTTTTTTGTTTTATGTCTTTATGCTACTTAGTGGGAAAACATTTCACATGGGCAACAGATGATTGTCTATTTGGGACCTCTACCATAAAGCCATTGGCTTACTGGCTTATTCAGCTGCAGCATGACTTTACCTATCAGAGGAAGGTGTAATTTACTTGCCAAGGCTCTTTTGAGAAATTCTGCTGGGCTGGCGCCCTCGTGTGCAGAAATGGCAGAGTACACCATATGGTTTTTACTGAACAACATGCCACTAGACTTAGAGCAGACCACTGATGCCTCTCTTCAAGGTGCTGAACTGTGCAAGGTGATCCGTGCTGTACAAGTGGATTGCATGGACCCCATCCTCAAGAGAACTTTGTCTGCACTCTACATTTGTTGTGAGCTCACGGTGAAGACGTGCTATGCAAAGTGGTCTGGGGGGTGATCATCTCGGGGGGATGAGCAGTGTGGCAAGAAGCAGTGGATGATGTGGCTCAGGAAGGACATTTGGGAGTTATGAAGATGAAGGAACTGCTGCGTAGTTATGCTTGGTGGTCAGGGCTGCACTCAGACACTGAGCATCATGTGAAGGCAGGCTCAGCCTGCACAGTGCATAGAACTACTGCTGTTCCAGCCCCTTTGAAACCGAAAGTCGTAGACAGACCATGGCAGGGAAGTGCAGTGGTATTGCTGGTCCCTCAGCTGCACTGCATGGCTACCTGCTGGTGACTGTTACAGATTATTACTCACATTACCCCTTTGCATTCAGTTTCACAAGGCACCTCGCAGGAGCTCATTTCGTGCCTAACCACTTTCTTTGCCATGTTTGGCCTACCAGGGAGGCTTGTTTCGGGAAACGGGACACCTTTTGTATCAAGAGAGTTTGAAGGCTTTCTGAGGCGTATCGGTGCAGCACATTATCAGTCTGCTATGTGCCATCCCCAAGGAAATGGGACAGTGGAGAGACTGTTTAGGACTCTGAAGAAGTGTGTAGCTCGCATACTGGAGGAACTTCGAGATGCACTCTTTCCTATTGTACTGAGTCATGCTTATATGATATTTGAGGTCACCTCATGAAAGTACTGGAGAAACCCCATTCTGTCAGCTCTTCAGCCAACCTTGGAGGATCAACTTGTCTATGCTGATGGCAAAGCTTCATCCCACCCCTTCGCCATCCTCAAAGCCAACTGATATGACGAGAAAATGTGAGTTACAACAAGCATATCCATGCGAGACTCCATGTGCCCTATCATGCACAAGCAGCGTCTATTAGGCCAGGGTCTGGGAGCGCTTTCGATACTCACGGCATGATCTTGGATATGTTGTTCACAGCAAGGTGCATCCACCCACTGAGCTGAATCAGAGGTATAACCTACGGCCCTGGGCTCACCTGGTGCCTCCAGCAAGGTACTACTGAACTTTGGGGGAAAAGAGAAGGAAATTGTGCTGACTGCTGTGTGTGTTGCCTTCCTGCTTATTGTTTCTGGCTCCATGTTCCTGTTGAAGCCCTGAGCCCCGGCAGACGCGCCTCACGGAACTGAAGCCCCAAGACCCCCTGCCCGCTGGGCAGAAGCCCCTATACCACCTTCCCACTGCAGGGCAGAAGCCCCAAGCTCCCCACACACACACACACACTCTGTCTGGTAGGTGGAGAATGGGGGGAAGGCATGGGTGGCTCCGCAAGTTGTACTTTAATTGTAAAAGAGCCGAATGCGCAGTTTGGCCACCCCTGGACTAGATCTTTGCCCTGCTGCTGTTGGCTTTAATCTCCCCTCCCCCATGAATGTACTCTTTTGGTTGCTTCATTGAGGGAGTGGCTACATTCAGTGATATGCATCAGACTGTAGCCTGGGAAGGGCTTTGGGATCCACTGGACTGCAGCAAGTACCCTAATAAAATCCATAGTCACCCAGACAACCACTGAATGTCACCCCTTAGCTTCTAGAACTTCATAACAACAATGGGAATATTACTCAGCTCTTCCTGTTCTAAAAGCACTGGCCTCAATTACCTAAGCTAAAGGAGAATCTTTGCTAACTACACCCAGAATAGGGCATGCTTGAGCAGCCTGCATTTGGTCCAGCAAAGGGCAGTAGCAACACATAGCCAGTAGCCTGCTAAGCACAATATCTACACAGAGGGTTAATACTGTGCATGTAACCCCATGCAACAGAGCTTTCGTTAATACGGGAGCCAGCTCTTCGTGCTGCTGATAACATGAACTTCAAGCGCTCACCGCTGTCATTCACACCAGCCGCAACTGATGAATCAGTCGGTCTCTTCTGCCAAATGTCCAGTCCAGTAATCTCCAATAAACCCACCCAGTGAGGACTTTGACTGGTGTCTGGGTCACAGACTGAGATGAAGACACAGCAGCAGAGCAGCCAAAGTTAACATTCATTATGAAATACACTCTACAAATAGCACTGCTGGCAAAGCCAGAGCCAGTGCCCCTCCGAAATTCTGAGTGAGAGTCACAAATGATGTCTGCTGTGGAAATGCTGAGGGGGCTCCCTGTCTTCGGACCCCTGACCTTCTGTCAAGCTGAACAAACAGCCCAAGGTGGCCATTTTTGTTTGAACAATAAGTGAGATTGGCCTAGGCCTGTTGTTGGGTAGCAGGTCTAGCGCTGCCTGATGCAGGTTTACCACAGATCAGGGTTAGGTCACGCCAGGGAAGGCCTTACTGAGGTGTAACACTCACAGAGGGGGTGTTTTTAGGGTTGCCAGGTGTCCGGTTTTCAACCGGAACACCCAGTCGAAAAGGGACCCTGGCGGCTCCGGTCAGCACTGCTGACCAGCCTGCTAAAAGTCCGGTCAGCAGTGCAGTGGAGCTAAGGCGGGCTCCCTGCCTACCATGGCTCCACGTGGCTCCCAGAAGCAGCAGCATAGGGGCAACCAGAGGGCTCCGTGCGCTGCCCCAGGCCCAAACACCAGCTCCACAGCTCCCATTGGCTGGGAACCTCAGCCAATGGGAGCTGTTGGGGCAGTGCCTGGGGACAGGGTGGAGTGCAGAGTTGCCTGGCCATGCCTCTGCATAGGAGCTGGAGCGGGGACATGCCACTGCTTCCAAGAGCTGCCTGAGGTAAGCACCGCCTGGAGCCTGCACCCCTGACCCTCTCCCACCCTCTAAACCCCTTGGCCCCAGCCCAGAGCACCCTCCTGCACCCCAAACCCAGCTGCACTGCAGAATCTGCACCCCTAGCCGCAGCCCTCACTCCCCCATGCCTCAACTCCCTCTGTCCCAGCCCTGATCCCCCTCCAAACCCCTCAGCCCCAGCCCGGAGCACCCTTCTGCACCCCAAACCCCTCATTCCCAGAGGGAGTCCCCCCCATGCCCCAACACCCTGCCCCAGCCCTGATCCCCCTCCTGCCCTCCGAACCCCTTGGTGCCACCCTGGAGCACCCTCCTGCACCCCAAATCCCTCATCCCCAACCCCACACCAGAGACTGCACCCCCAGCCAAAGCCCCCCCACACTCCATCCTCTACCCCCACCCGGAGCCCCTTCCTGAACCCCACATTTCTGGCCCCATCCCGGAACCTGCACCCCCAGCCCAGAGCCCTCATCCCTTCTCGCATCCCAACCCCTGCCTCAGCCCACACCGCCTCCCGCGTCCCAACCTCCTGAGACAGCCTGGTGAAAATGAACAAGTGAGTGAGGGTGGGGAGAGTGAGCGACATGGGGGGGGGGTGGAAATGGAGTGCATGGGGGCGGGGCCTCAGAGAAGGGGCAGGGCAGGGGCAGGGCAAGTGTGTTTGGTTTTGTGCAAGTAGAAAGTTGGTAACCCTAGGTGTTTTCCAGCCCAGAAGAAGCTGCCCCTACAGTCGATCAGTCACTCAGAAGTGAACAGGAAGCTCAGAGAGTGGGAACACTCTTATGGCCTGAGCCAAAAGCCACTCAGACCCTAATAGAGAGGCGCTCCCCACAGTGTATATACAAATAAACTTTCACTGCATGCATGTAATGAACCACACTTACAAAAGGAGAGAGGGCTTTGTCCAGGCTGGGATGCCGCTAAAAGAGTTCATGGATGACAACCTAGCTTACACAGTTAGGGTCATTAATAGTAAACACCACAATCAAGCTGGCTTCATGTCAACAGCAGCTTGACAAAGCTGTTTGTATCTAGCCATCACCACCACACCATCTCACTGTTACTGATGGATTTTATCCTTTCCACCCCCTCTGATGTAGGGAAATATTATCCCCACTTCGCAGTGAAATGCACAGTGTCACTCGGAGAGTCTGTGACTGGGACAGGCATTCAAGCCAGGCCTCCTGTATCCTAGTCTATGTAAGGGCCAGCAGGGCTTGAACCTGGGCTTGCAGTACTGTTAGATAGCAACACCGCCGCACTGACACCCAGAAGCAGCAGCAACCAGCTCGCCCTCTACTATCCATGACCCAATGTGGACACAGACCATGGGCCATCCCACCTCAAGAGGTCTGGCAGGCAGTAGCCTCATGGCTTTCTAGAACATAAGAACGGCCATACTGGGTCAGAGCAATGGTCCATCTAGCCCAGTATCCTGTCTACTGACAGTGGCCAGGTGATTCAGAGGGAATGAACAGAACAGGTAATCATCAAGTGGCCCACTCCCGATCGCCCATTCCCAGCATCTGGCAAACAGAGGCTGAGGATACCCAGAGCATGGGGTTGCATCCCTGCCCATCCGGCTAATAGCCATTGATGGACCTAGCCTCCATGAACTTATCTAGTTCTTTTTTGGACCCTGTTATAGGTTTGCTGTTCACAACATCCCCTGGCAATGAGTTCTACAGGTTGTCCATGTGTTGTGTGAAGAAATACTTCCTTTTGTTTTAAACCTGCTGCCTATTAATATATTGGGTGACCCCTAGTTCTTGTGTTAGGAGAAGGAGTAAATAACACTTCGTTATTCACTTTCTCCACACCAGTCAAGATTTTATAGACCTCTAATATATTCCCTCTTAGTCGTCTCTTTTCCAAGCTGAAAAGTCCTAGTCTTTTTAATCTCTCCTCATACGGAAGCCGTTCCATTCCTTAAGAATTTTTTATGCCCTTCTCTGTACCTTTTCCGATTCTGATATCTCTTTTTTGAGCTGGGACGACCAAATCTGCACGCAGACGCCTCTGCAGACATCAGACACAATTGCTAGGTAGGTTCCAGTCTTTCACGTGCAATTTTTCTCCTCCAGCTCCAAAACCACAGGCATTTCCTGACCTGAAGAAAATCTTTCTGCCACTAGAGGCCAGCATCTCTCCTACTCACAAAGTCAGTAGATTACACATTCATCTCAAAAAGAAAAGGAGTACTTGTGGCACCTTAGAGACTAACCAATTTATTAGAGCATAAGCTTTCGTGAGCTACAGCTCACTTAGTGAGCTGTAGCTCATGAAAGCTTATGCTCTAATAAATTGGTTAGTCTCTAAGGTGCCACAAGTACTCCTTTTCTTTTTGCGAATACAGACTAACACGGCTGTTACTCTGAAACATTCATCTCAGTCAGCAATAGCAAAACCAGGACACCCCTGACACTCGTGATGGGCATGTACCTCATTCAGAGAATAAAGTGCCCCAGAATTCTGATGGGGGAATTCCCAGGGGACTGTTCAGACATTCTTTGTGAGACTGTGCCTTCAGACACTACTTGCTGCTGAAATATACACCCTACCCATCTATTAGGAAGGAAAAGTTAATTTAAAATGTGGTTGCTATAACCGCTTCTCCCAGCCCCTTTGACTGTGTGTTCTTTCTTCCACAAAGCTCTGCAAGGGAGTGCTGGAGATAGGATTAAAGCAGAAGGACTGTCACCCCTTGAGCCATCAGAGGATGAAAAACCCTGTCCCATAAAGCTCCAGTGAAGATAAATAGCCTAAAGCTACAAAAAGGGCATGAGTTGGACAAGGTTTAGGGGTGATTGACCTGGGGGTGTAGGACTTCCACAATGCGGCAAGCTGCCCCATAGCTCTGATTGCAAGGTGAACTGCAAGGGATTTTTTAAACACTGGAGGGTGGGTTTTTTTAAGTGTATGATTTATAAGCTAACCCCATTGATATTGCTCCGACCACCTTTGCAAGGGTTACTGTGCCACCATGCAGAAGGGGAGCAGAAGCTCTATATGCCACTGAGGCCCTCAGAATAGGGGCATAAGCTTTGCATGCTCTCTGCAGAGAGGGAAATTCACCCAGGCTATTAAATTCCATTACTGTACAGTGACGCTCTGATGGCATTTCTTACAGCTGTGTGAAAGCGGTGTCACCTGTGAAGAGTCCTCATTTAATTCCAGGCCATTTTGCAGCCCAGAAATTGTCATTTGTGTGAAATGTTTGTGCCCTGTGGCCATTCTCCTGGTGAAAATGTTTGGGATGTTGAAAGTATGTACCTCTTTTTCCATGCAAGTTGATTTCCTCTACCACCACCCCTACAAAATATGGTAAGGATCAATTTTCAGTGAAAATGAAGTCATTTTCACTCCAAAGCCACCCTGTTGTTTGAACAAAGAGCTGTGACCTGGCTTGGGTTATATATGTGTTTTGATTTATTTGGGGGGGGGGGGCGGGGTGTTGTAGGAAATGCTGAGCATCCACCCTCTGGAAATTGGGCCCCTTTGTGCTGAGTTTGGGTGCGGGAGGGGGTTCCAAGCTGAGGCAGGGGCGTGGGAGGAAGTGCAGGGTGGGAGCTCCAGGTGGCTCTTACCTCAGGCAGCTCTTGAGAAGCAGTGTCAAATCCCTCCAGCTCCTAGGTGGAGGGGCCATGGGCCTTTGTGTGCTGCCCCCACACACAGGCACTGCCCCAGCAGCTCCCATTGGCCACGGTTCCTGGCCAATGGGAGCTGGCGCTCAGGGCGGGGTCAGATCACAGTGCCCCAGGGCCACCCCCAAGCTGGAGGGACATGCTGGCTGCTTCCTGGGAGCTGCGCGGAGCTGGGCAGGGAGTCTGCCAGCCCTGCTGTGTTGCCAACCAGACTTTTAATGGCCCGGTCAGCAGTGCAGACCGGTGCTGCCAGGATCCCTTTTCAACCAGGTGTTCTGGTCAAAAACTGGACACTCTTCAACCTCACCCTTGACAGCCAGCTAAGCACACTGCAAAGTTCCCTTCAGGCCTGGCTAGAGAATTGTCTTTTGTTTCCTTCTAGTCTTCATAGGGTTATGGCCCTGCTTGCATTGAAATCAATGAAAGCTTTGCCATTGACTTCAGTGGCCGGCTGTCACAGATGAACTGTTCCTTTAAGGGGAGTTGGGCTCAGTCCCACCTGTGCAGTCATCGGTGACCCAGGTGATGGATTTGGGCCAGTGTTTGGGTCAGGTGACCAAGTGTCAGATGATAGCAGCCTGGGCTTCCTATAAGAGGAGCCAGCTGTCTCAGGAAGAAGAAAGGGGGGGTGATTTTCTGACCCCTGCGTGAGGTCACTCTGGAAACTGAAGAAAAGTCTATTAGAGAGGGGAATGAATACAAAGCAATGGAGGAGAAAAAAGTAGAAGTAGAATCTGATGCTATTTGCAAAAAAGCAAGGAATAAACCCGGATGCTATAATTGTAAGCTCCCTAGGCAAAGAAATAAAAGTAGGTGATGTTAACATAGGCACTGACTCGGTGCGTGCTCTGGGGCGGGAGCACTCACAGGGGAAAAACGATGGGTGCTGAGCAAGCACTGGAAGCCCCCTGATCAGCTCCCTCCACTCTCCCTAGCACCTTCCGCCTGCTGGCGGGCCCCGCGAATCAATGCCTCCTAAGGCCTACCGCTCGCTGCAAACAGCTGTTTCCCAGCATGCAGGAGGGTGGGAGCATGGGGGGAGGAGCGAGGACAAGGCAGGCTCTAGGGAGGGGGTAGGAAGAGGTGGGGCGGGGTGGAGCAGGGGCAAGGTGGAGTCTTGGGAGACGGGGGGGCTGGGTCAGAGCCAGGGGTAAAGCATCCCCTAGCACTTTGGAAAGTCGGTGCCTGTGGATATTAACCCTGGGAAAGTAGCTGACTGGCTTTTAAAAAAAACATATTGTAAGAGTCAGGAAGCTGTGAAATGGTGGGGATCTTTTAGTTGATTGTAAAAATAAAGAGCAAGCTGACAACCTGCTAAAACCAAATTGCTAAGGAAAGATAAAAGAAGTCGCCAGCTACCAAAGTATTTGACTGAACTAAAGGGGGTAATAGATGGAGTGCCATCAGAACTGACTAATGACGAGATAACCAAAAGCACAGGAAAACATATGTGACTAATTAGAAAACAAGGAGAAAGTAAGCCATCAACAGCTGTACTGATTACATTTAAGGGAGGGACTCTACTTGCAAAAGTAACAGTAGGGTTTCAGAAATTCAGAACCAAGCTATCTATCCCCCGCTTCCCTACGGACATGTAGCAACTGTGTGTAAAGGGAAAACAAGATGTGGTAAATGTGGGGGAGGCATTCCTGTGAAAATTGTACAGAAGGGACAGAGGTGAAATGCAGTAACTGCAGTGGTAATGACAGTCCAGCCTACAGAGGGTGTATTGCAGCAAGGCAAGCTATAGAGATACAAAACACTAAAAACTGTTAACATAACTTAGCCCTGGTCTACACTAGGACTTTAGGTCGAATTTAGCAGCGTTAAATCGATGTAAACCTGCACCCGTCCACACAATGAAGCCTTTTATTTCGACTTAAAGGGCTCTTAAAATCGATTTCCTTACTCCACCCCTGACAAGTGGATTAGCGCTTAAATCGACCTTGCCGGCTCGAATTTGGGATACTGTGGACACAATTCGATGGTATTGGCCTCCGGGAGCTAACCCAGAGTGCTCCATTGTGACCGCTCTGGACAGCACTCTCAACTCAGATGCACTGGCTAGGTAGACAGGAAAAGAACAGCGAACTTTTGAATCTTATTTCCTGTTTGGCCAGCGTGGCAAGCTGCAGGTGACCATGCAGAGCTCATCAGCACAGGTGACCATGATGGAGTCCCAGAATCGCAAAAGAGCTCCAGCATGGACCGAACGGGAGGTACGGGATCTGATCGCTGTTTGGGGAGAGGAATCCGTGCTATCAGAACTCCGTTCCAGTTTTCGAAATGCCAAAACCTTTGTCAAAATCTCCCAGGGCATGAAGGACAGAGGCCATAACAGGGACCCGAAGCAGTGCCGCGTGAAACTGAAAGAGCTGAGGCAAGCCTACCAGAAAACCAGAGAGGCGAACGGCCGCTCCGGGTCAGAGCCCCAAACATGCCGCTTCTATGATGAGCTGCATGCCATTTTAGGGGGTTCAGCCACCACTACCCCAGCCGTATTGTTTGACTCCTTCAATGGAGATGGAGGCAATACGGAAGCAGGTTTTGGGGACGAAGAAGAAGAAGATGATGATGATGAGGTTGTAGATAGCTCACAGCAAGCAAGCGGAGAAACCGGTTTTCCCGACAGCCAGGAACTGTTTCTCACCCTGGACCTGGAGCCAGTACCCCCCGAACCCACCCAAGGCTGCCTCCTGGACCCAGCAGGCGGAGAAGGGACCTCTGGTGAGTATACCTTTTAAAATACTATACATGGTTTAAAAGCAAGCATGTGAAAGGATTACTTTGCCCTGGCATTCGCGGTTCTCCTAGATGTACTCCTAAAGCCTTTGCAAAAGGTTTCTGGGGAGGGCAGCCTTATTGTGTCCTTCATGGTAGGACACTTTACCACTCCAGGCCAGTAACACGTACTCGGGAATCATTGTAGAACAAAGCATTGCAGTGTATGTTTGCTGGCATTCAAACAACCATCCGTTCTTTATCTCTCTGTGTTATCCTCAGGAGAGTGAGATATAATTCATGGTCACCTGGTTGAAATAGAGTGCTTTTCTTCAGGGGACACTCAGAGGAGCCCATTCCTGCTGGGCTGTTTGCCTGTGGCTAAACAGAAATGTTCCTCGCTGTTAGCCACAGGGAGGGGGGAAGGTTGAGGGGGTAGCCACACGGTGGGGGGAGGCAAAATGCAACCTTGTAACGAAAGCACATGTGCTATGTATGTAATGTTAACAGCAAGGATTACCCTGAAAGAGTGTAGCCACTGTTTTATAAAATGTGTCTTTTTAAATACCGCTGTCCCTTTTTTTTTTCTCCACCAGCTGCATGTGTTTCAATGATCACAGGATCTTCTCCTTCCCAGAGGCTAGTGAAGCTTAGAAAGAAAAAAAAATGCACTCGCGATGAAATGTTCTCCGAGCTCATGCTGTCCTCCCACACTGACAGAGCACAGACGAATGCGTGGAGGCAAATAATGTCAGAGTGCAGGAAAGCACAAAATGACCGGGAGGAGAGGTGGCGGGCTGAAGAGAGTAAGCGGCGGGCTGAAGAGAGGGCTGAAGCTCAAATGTGGCGGCAGCGTGATGAGAGGAGGCAGGATTCAATGCTGAGGCTGCTGGAGGACCAAACCAGTATGCTCCAGTGTATGGTTGAGCTGCAGCAAAGGCAGCTGGAGCACAGACTGCCACTACAGCCCCAGTGTAACCAACCGCCCTCCTCCCCAAGTTCCATAGCCTCCACACCCAGACGCCCAAGAACGCGGTGGGGGGGCCTCCGGCCAACCAGCTACTCCACCACAGAGGATTGCCCAAAAAAAAAGAAGGCTGTCATTGAATAAATTTTAAAGTTGTAAACTTTTAAAGTGCTGTGTGGCATTTTCCTTCCCTCCTCCACCACCCCTCCTGGGCTACCTTGGTAGTCATCCCCCTATTTGTGTGATGAATGAATAAAGAATGCATGAATGTGAAGCAACAATGACTTTATTGCCTCTGCAAGCGGTGATTGAAGGGAGGAGGGGCGGGTGGTTAGCTTACAGGGAAGTAGAGTGAACCAAGGGGCGGGGGGTTTCATCAAGGAGAAACAAACAGAACTTTCACACTGTAGCCTGGCCAGTCATGAAACTGGTTTTCAAAGCTTCTCTGATGCGTACCACGCCCTCCTGTGCTCTTCTAACCGCCCTGGTGTCTGGCTGCACGTAACCAGCAGCCAGGCGATTTGCCTCAACCTCCCACCCCGCCATAAACGTCTCCCCCTTACTCTCACAGATATTGTGGAGCACACAGCAAGCAGTAATAACAGTGGGAATATTGGTTTCGCTGAGGTCTAAGCGAGTCAGTAAACTGCGCCAGCGCGCTTTTAAACGTCCAAATGCACATTCTACCACCATTCTGCACTTGCTCAGCCTGTAGTTGAACAGCTCCTGACCACTGTCCAGGCTGCCTGTGTACGGCTTCATGAGCCATGGCATTAAGGGGTAGGCTGGGTCCCCAAGGATACATATAGGCATTTCAACATCCCCAACAGTTATTTTCTGGTCTGGGAATAAAGTCCCTTCCTGCAGCTTTTGAAACAGACCAGAGTTCCTGAAGATGCGAGCGTCATGCACCTTTCCCGGCCATCCCACGTTGATGTTGGTGAAACGTCCCTTGTGAACCAGAGCTTGCAGCACTATCGAAAAGTACCCCTTGCGGTTTATGTACTCGGCGGCTTGGTGCTCCGGTGCCAAGATAGGGATATGGGTTCCGTCTATGGCCCCACCACAGTTAGGGAATCCCATTGCAGCAAAGCCATCCACTATGACCTGCACATTTCCCAGGGTCACTACCCTTGATATCAGCAGATCTTTGATTGCATGGGCTACTTGCATCACAGCAGCACCCACAGTAGATTTGCCCACTCCAAATTGATTCCCAACTGACCGGTAGCTGTCTGGCATTGCAAGCTTCCACAGGGCTATCGCCACTCGCTTCTCAACTGTGAGGGCTGCTCTCATCTTGGTATTCATGCACCTCAGGGCAGGGGAAAGCAAGTCACAAAGTTCCATGAAAGTGCCCTTACGCATGCGAAAGTTTCGCAGCCACTGGGAATCGTCCCAGACCTGCAACACTATGCGGTCCCATCAGTCTGTGCTTGTTTCCCGAGCCCAGAATCGGCATTCCACAGCTTGAATCTGCCCCATTAGCACCATGATGCATGCATTGGCAGGGCCCATGCTTTCAGAGAAATCTGTGTCCATGTCCTGATCACTCACGTGACCGCGCTGACGTCGCCTCCTCGCCCGGTATCGCTTTGCCAGGTTCCGGTGCTGCATATACTGCTGGATAATGCATGTGGTGTTTAATGTGCTCCTAATTGCCAAAGTGAGCTGAGCAGCCTCCATGCTTGCCTTGGTATGGCGTCCGCACAGAAAAAAGGCGCGGAACAATTGTCTGCCGTTGCTCTGACGGAGGGAGGGGCGACTGATGACACGGCTTACAGGGTTGGCTTCAGGGAGCTAAAATCAACAAAGGGGGTGTCTTTACGTCAAGGAGTATTTCAGGCAGGACTTCACGGAGGGTTCCAATAAGAAATGGTGCACCTAAGTTATTGTTCTTATTGGAACAAGGAGGTTAGCCTGGCCTCTGATTGATACATGGCTAGATTTACCTCTCTGCACCTTCTCTGTGAGTGACTGCAGTGTGACCTAGAGGAATGAGTCCCCTAGACAGGGGAGGGGGGAAGCAAATGAGTACAAAACAAATCTGGTCTATTTCTTGTTTTGATCCACTCCATCTATCTTTTACATCTTTGGCTGGCAGCAGATGGTGCAGAAGGACTGCATGCCATCCACATCTCATGGCTGCTCGGCAGAAGATGGTACAGTACGACTGCTAGCCATCCTCATCTCTTGCCTGCCTGGCAGAAGATGGTACAATACGACTGCTAGCCATCCTCATCTCTTGCCTGCCTGGCAGAAGATGGTACAATACGACTGCTAGCAATCCTCATCTCTTGCCTGCCTGGCAGAAGATGGTACAGTACGACTGCTAGCAATCCGTATCGCCTGCCTGCTCACCATAAGACGGTTCAATAGGACTGACTGCAGGACTAAAGAGAATGACCTGGTCAAGTCACTCTAAATTTAGTCCCTGCACCCATGTCTGCCCAGGCGCTCCCAGCCGACGTGGCCAGGAGCACCTCGGACATGACGATGACGGCTACCAGTCATACTGTACCGTCTGCTGCCACAAGGCAAGGGGTTGCTGCTACTGTGTAGCAAAGCTGTACCGCGTCTGCCAGCACCCAGGAGACAAAGGGTGACGGTTACCTGAGCGGGCTCCATGCTTGCCGTGGTATGGCGTCTGCACAGGTAACTCAGGAAAAAAGGCGCGAAACGATTGTCTGCCCTTGCTTTCACGGAGGGAGGGAGGGAACGGGGGCCTGACAATATGTACCCAGAACCACCCGCGACAATGTTTTAGCCCCATCAGGCATTGGGATCTCAACCCAGAATTCCAATGGGCAGAGGAGACTGCGGGAACTGTGGGATAGCTATCCACAGTGCAATGCTCCGGAAGTCGACTCTAGCCTCAGTACTGTGGAAGCACTCCGCCGAGTTAATGCACTTAATGCATTTTCTGTGGGGACACACACACTCGAATATATAAAACTGATTTCTAAAAAACCGACTTCTATAAATTCGATCTTATTCCGTAGTGTAGACATACCCTTAGGAGGAAGCTGTAAGGAGATTCTCAAAGCATCAGGAGGAGCAGGAACAGACAATCAGCACAGGAAAAGGGGAACTGCAGACACTCATTCTATAAAGAATACGACACACTGCAGAAGGAATAGACAATGTACTAGTACTGGGAAAAAAATATTTGTTGCATTTATGATCAAAGTGATAAGTTATCCATCAACCACTGGGGAAAAAACAGAAAAATTGAAAATTATAGCAAGGGCAGGAGAAAAATACTTGTGTTCACAATGATGGACTGTATTCATTCAATTCTGAATGAGGCTAATGGTGAAATATGACTAGTACAGGGATCTCAATCTTTTGTTGGAAGGTGCACAGTTTGATAGCACATGGTCAGGAACTAAAAGAAAATATCCTGGAAATGAAAACTAAACCAGATGTTATATGTAGCCAGGACACACAGCTGGCTGAAAAACTTGCTTTTAAAATTCCAGGGTATATTGCCTTTAGGCAAGACCAAAAACTAGGAAGAGGAGGAGGTGTTTGTACTTTCACAAGGGAAAGATTGTTCTCGACTACTATGTAGTCTAAAGAAGTAAGCCAAGAATATAATGCTGTTGAGATCTCAGTGCAGAAGAGAAATGTTCAAGGATTTATAATATCTAATACCCATGTGGGCAATTAGAAAGTTCAGAGTTACAAGAAATAGTGACAGTAGCAGTCCTGTTACTGGATACAATTAACTTAGGCTTGAATAGAGACTGGGAGTGGATGGGTCATTACACAAAGTAAAACTATTTCCCCATGTTTATTCCCCTCCCACCGCTGTTCCTCAGACGTTTGTCAACTGCTGGAAATGGCCCACCTTGATTATCACTACAAAAGGTCGTCCCCCGTCTCCCCCCTCCCCACCCCTCTGCACTCTCCTGCTGGTAATAGCTCACCTTACCTGATCACTCTCGTTACAGTGTGTATGGTAACACCCATTGTTTCATGTTCTCTGCGTATATAAAATCTCCCCACTGTATTTTCCACTGAATGCATCTGATGAAGTGAGCTGTAGCTCATGAAAGCTTATGCTCAAATAAATTTGTTAGTCTCTAAGGTGCCACAAGTCCTCCTTTTCTTTTTAAGAAATAGTGACGAATACTAAAAGACCATATATTATATGCAGTGACCAAAACACTCAAAATAAATTGTGGGGAAGACCACTGATAAAAATTCCCATGCTTTGAAAAGTTTATTGATGAAAACAATCTAGTGGTTTTAAATGATGGAACCCCAGCTAGATTTAATGCAGCACAGGGTAGGTTTTCCTGCTTGGACTGGGGAATTATAACAGCAGATATTGCTAGTAAATGCAGCTGGGAAATCTATAAGAAGAAGGAACAGGGAGTGATCATTTCCCCATACTTATTGCTTTTCAAGGGTAAGATAAGGTTGAGGGTAATGGAAAATTGCCCCCCTGGAATTTAAGAAAGCTAATCGGGAGCTATTTACTAGTAAATGCACTGAAATTGTAAATAATCATGTGTGAGTGATAACAGAGACCTTCAATGATGATGTAACAAAGGGGATAAGCAGCAGCTACTGTAGCCAGACCTAGAATACTGAAGTACCCCAAAGCTAAAAACTCACTTCCATGGTGGAATGAAGAGTGCAAAATGGCAGCTAAAGAAAGAAACAAAGTCTATAAAAATACAGTGAATAGTGATGATCTAATGAAGTATAGAAGTAAGGCAATAGCACAAAGAATTATTTAAAAAAAAATCAAAGAAAAAGAGTTGGAAGAAATAGTGTGGGTTGATAAAGATACCAAGGCATCAGAAATATCCAGGCAAATTGGAAGAATGAATGGTATTCAGACTAAAACTAGCCACATCTCAGGTCTTATTGGGACTGACAACATAGTTAGAAGCTCTGATAATGAGAAAGCAGAAGTTTTAGCAAAAACTTTCTGAAGGGTGAGTAATGATGAAAATCTAAGTGAAATTTTCCACCAGATTAAAAGACAATTCATTGAAGAAAGTCATGATATATTATGTAGTTGGGGTAAAGATGAAGATACTACACTGAATGAATGGTTTTGTATGTGGGAACTTGAGAAAGCTATAGATATCAGCAAGAGTACATCCCCAGATAAAGATAATAGATGTAAGATAATGTTGAAATTTCTCTCTGAAAGCAGTTTGAGGGTTCTCTTGCAATTATTTAACACTATATGGGGGAAAGGAGTTATACAGGTAGGGTGGAAACACAGTAGGAATTGCAATATGAAACCCAGGCAAATGATCCACAAACGTGGATGTCAATAGACCAATTACCCTTATGGCCTGTCTGGGTAAAATTATGGAGACAATGGTGAGTGAAAGATTGGTTGCCTATCTGGATAATAATGGCATTATAGACAAGGTGCAGAACGGTTTTAGGATCGTCACCTTGTTAAATTAGAAACTGAAATACAAAAGAGTATGAGACACAAAGGTTTCATGATAGCTGCTGTCCTAGATATTGAAAAGGTGTATGACCTGCTGTGGAGGGAGGGCTTATTGTACAAAGTAGGTGCACTAGGGATACAGGGAAGAATGTATGGGTGAAGTCAAGAATTTTTGAGTAAAAGGACCATGCCGGTCAGAGTTGAAAGTTATGATATAACTATATATATACACAGGCACTGACTTCCCCTCTGCCGTGTGGGTGCTTGACCTGCCCCTGGCCCTGCCCCTGCACCACCCTCGCCCTGCCCCAATTTCACCCCCTTCACCCAAGTCCTCACCTCTGCCCCACCTCTTTATCACCTCCTCCTCCGAGCGCACCGCGTCCCCACTTCTCCGCCTCCCTCCCGGAAAGTCCTAAGAGCTGCCAAACAGCTGTTAGGTGGTGGGCGGGATGCACTGGGAGGGGGCGGAGCGGGGATGCGGCGCACTTGGCGGGGAGCGCTTGGCTGATGGTGGGTGCAGAGCACCCGCTAATTTTTCCCATGGGTGCGCCAGTTGGCGCCTATGCACGTATCATAATATCAAATAAGGTTGGGCTGATACTTCCCTGTGGTGTACCATTTTTAATATTATACAGGGAAGTATCAGCCCAACCTTATTTGATATTATGATACGTGATCACCCAGAACAAATAAGTGCCCAGGTAGGTGTCAGTCTATTCGCAGATGATTGTGATCTGTGCTTTGATTGTGCTTTGTGGGTTAGCAGCAGGAATATTGAGATGGCACAAAAGATCATCAACAAAGCCTTATGAGAGACCTCTGAGGAAACGCCTGTGGGTTTCAGGGTCTCCTTTGCCAAAGTCAAAGTGTTGATCTTTAGAAAAAGGAAAGTGGCAAAGGAACATAAACTGTATCTGTATGGAAAACAGATTGAGTTAAGGTTCAAATCCTTAGGAATAATATTTGATTCTAAATTACTTTGGAAATATCATATAAACTGTGTTAAAGATAAATGTACAGGAATGATTAACCTGCTTAAAAGTCTTGCTGGAACTAACTGGGAGCAGATAAGAAAGCACTGCTGATGGTATATAGAGCCTTAATCAGACCAGTTATTGACTATGGCTGCCAAGCTTTTAGGTCAGCATCAAAATCAGAATTTACAAAATTAGATTTAATACAAGCCCAGGCACTACAAATTGCATGCAGTGCATTTATTATATGCACGCTACACAAAGTTTCTAGCAAAATGCCAGTTAGACTGCAAATGAAACTACTTGACCTTATCGTTCTGGGTCAAAGTTAACAGGAACCACAATGATGGAAGCACCAAACAAAGATGTGAAAATTGTCAGGTATTCGGTAGGTGAACAAAGCATGCAATATTAGAACTCCACATGCTATTCCAGTTAAAATATGGATGCAGAAGTTGAAAGACAAGGAAAACCTAATGAAGTCTAAACTTTTAATCATGGGAAAATTAGCTATGGATGGAAAGTCGCATGTTCAAATGTGGATTTAGATTTATTTTATAAACTTAAGGGTAAAAAAGAGACAGAAGTATACCGCTATACAGATGTAAAGTGCAGATGATTTTGTCAAATATATACAGGTGGGTCCAAAAAAGAAAAAACAGGAAAAGTAGAGATGGCATATTGTACACCAAAATTGGGAATGAGTACATCTAAAATAATATGACTATGTAGCTGTCATGACAGCCAAACTAGTAGCAATAATGCGAGCATTAAATTGGATCTGAGATGTGTGCCCAGCAGCAGCGGTCATTTTTTCTGATTCAGTCTCAGGTTTTATGGTATGTAGAAGTGATTTAATCAGTGAAGTTATATTTCAAATAACACAGTTAGTACAGATGGGGGTTAATGTAGCATTAGCCTGAATCCCAGCCCATACTGGGATAACAGGGAACAAAATGGCAGACAAAGCAGCTAAAAGCACTGTAAGAAGTGGAAGGAGTGACACAGGAATACCCTGGAGCAAACAGAAGTTCAAAAGCCTAGGACAGCAGAATTGAAAAGAGGAATGGGGAAAAAATTGGATTAATAAAGAGAGAGGAAAAAGATTTTTTGAATTGTGCCCTAGAGTTGAGGATAATGATATACTTCTGTGCCTGGACAGGGCTAATGGAGGGCTTTTGTTCAGAGTAGTAACTGGCCATTGTGGCTTAACCAAAACTCTTTTTCAAACAGACACAACGATGGACTATATGCACTCTGTAAGGGGGAAGAAACAATTGATCACCTTTGATGGGCATGTAAGGGCTTTGATAAAGAGAAGGAAAAGCTTGCTCAGGAATTGGAATGTCTTAAGGTAACAAACATTACATTGTTATTTAGTAAAAACCTCAGGGAAATGGAGTATTATTAAAAAGGCCGTGTAACATTACTGAAAGACACGAGGTAGAGCAAGAGAATATAAACTGAGTATTGAGGAATTAGAATTGGTGGCAGGTATGGACTATTCAGTCAACTCTGCTTCACCTTAAAAAAGAGAAAAAAGAAAGGCGGGGGCTAGGAAAGACTTAGGAGAAATCTTGTAGGAGCCCAGAGTGGGCCTGGCAAACAGGCGCCGACTTTCCAAAGTGCCGGAGGGTGCTCAAGCCCCAGCTCTGCCCCATGCCCTTCTCCCACTCCACCCCTTCCACTAAGGCCCCGCCCCGCCTCTTCCCGCCCCCACTCCACCCCCGCCCACCTCTTCCCACCCAGTTCCACCCCCTTCCTGAGCGCACCGCATCCTCAGCACCCACTACTTTTCCCCTGTGGGTGCTCCAGCCCCAGAGCACCCATGGAATCGGCACCTCTGGCCTGGCACCAGGGAGGCACCTGCCAGGGACCCAGATGGGCCCCTGGGTAAGCTGGAACAAGGGAAAAGTTCTCCCTACCAGCCAGAGGGAGAGGTCTAACTGGAGCCACCTGCAGTGAGGGGCAGGTGCAAAACCATTGAGGGACGGCTGAGCCTGGAGAAAAAGGGGTTGGAGCTTTGTCTTTAAGCTGGTGATGTTAGTAACTCAGGTCTTGGAAGGGCAGAGCAATGTGACCGTGGCAGTTCCCTTGGCAGAGAATGGGGAAAGTCAGGCAGCAGCAGGGTCTGACACCAGATATGGGGAGTCTCTGTTACAGGGGACTATTGTTGGGAGGAGGGGGCTGTTTGTTTTTATTTCATTCTGGGTTAGCCTGGGTATTTGGCCATGTTGTGCTATAATGATGGGGTAACAAGAGGGGCAGCATTCAGAGGCCTCTGGAGCCTATATTACACACTCCAAAGCCACCCTTCGACCTGGATCCTGCAGACGCTTAGCCAGGTGCTTACCTGCTTTGCTGGCTCAGGGCCCGAGTGGCTGTATTGTCAGGAGTGGCTAGTGCCAGCAAGCTCCCACTGACCTCCACTTGCTCAGTACTCTGGAAATCTGGGCCCTTCCAGGTGACCAAGAAGGGCGATAGTGGTCCCAGTCCATTTGGGGTAACAACACTGTTAGTGTCTGTAGGCTGCTGGGACCACCTCACCGGCTGATGCAGCAAACAGAGCTCCCAACAGCAGCCTGTCCCTTTGTGCACAGAGAGAGGGGTTTATTTCTCAAAACCCAAACCAGTCCAACACTGAGCAGGCAAAGCAGGTCCATTCCCCTGGGCAAGAGGGAGGAGGGGAATCTGACCCCTACCTGATTCCTGCAGGGAGCTGTGGAAACAAGGTGGTCGGGCCTCGATATACATGGTATATTTTTGCACAGTTTCAGTTATGCACGCTCAATAAATTGTGACCCTTTATTTTTGTACACAGTATGGATTCACTTTTAAACGGTGCAGTGCAGTCACCAAGATGTACAGATTAATGGCATAGTCAGGATGGGACACTTTGGGCCCTGACTTCAGATGGGTTGGAATGGTGGGGAAGGGGAGGCAGAAGGGATTGGGGCTGTCTCCTCTCACCTGCTCCAGTCGGCCTTCCAGGGGACAATGGACACTCGGCCCGGGGCCCCCGCGGCCCCAGGCACGCACCTGGGGATCGGGGTCGGTGTGCTGGGGCTCACCTGCCTCCGACCACCCGGCACTCTAGCTGGGGAGTGAGATCAGGGGCTCCACTCTGCCCACTCACCTGGTGCTCCAGCTGGGGAGTGAGACCAGGGGCTTGCCCCTCTGTGCCCGCCTGGCGCTCCAGCCGGGCAGCAGGGTCGGAGTGTGGGGGCTCGGCTGGCTCTGCCCACCTGGCACTCCAGCTGGGGAGTGGGGTTGGGGCTTGCCTGCTCCCTGGCTGGAATGTCGGGTGGGCAGAGCTGGGTAAGCCCCCGACCCCGCTTCCAGGCTGGAGTGCCGGGCAGGCAGGCGGAGCGGGTAAAGCGGGGCGAGCCCCCACGCCCCAACCCCGCTTCCGAGGTGGAGCACTGGTTGGGTGGAGTGGGGCAAGCCCCCATAGCCTGACTCCACTCCCCACGTGCATGCCTGGGACCTGAGGGCCCCTAGCCAGATTGTCCATCGCCCCCTGCAAGGCCAGCTGGATGGGGTGAGGAGAAGCAGCCCCAATTCCTCTGGCCTCCATGCTCCTCAACCTCCCCAGATGAACCCTCGGAGTTCTGACTTCAACAACATCAGCATTATCATCATGTCCAGTTCATCCTCAACACCAGTAAAGGTTAGTAGCAAGTTTAAATTTCATTAATTTTTTAAAATAAAACCTGAGTTGGATAAATTAGGGAGGTCATCTTGTGAGCCTGGAAGCTAAACCCTTATTTCCTATAGACCCTTGGTATCTTTATACGTGATTTCTATTTGCACGGTGTTTTTTCAAGAATGTAACCACCGTGTAAGTCGAGGTTCGACTGTACTTGTGGTCTTTTAGCCTGCAGATCAGCTGGGCCTCAGATAAGAGGCCACCGCTGAATGCCAGAGATTTCCATGCCCTCCCTTTCCAGAGCCTTCTCCACTTTGTGCCTATGTATTATAGATGCCCCCATGACTTAGCCTGCCTCGCAGGAACTGCATCCTGTTCTCCCTCCCCCGCCCCCCACCCCCCACTCTATGTATTAGACACTTAGACTGGACAACACAGTTGGTTAGACAGCACCCTGGGCTGCAAGTCAGGAGATCTGGATTCTAATCCTGGCTCTCCTGTGTGACTTAGCACAAATCACTTTACCTCTGTTTCTCAGGCCAAGGCCTGTCTCTTAATCACTGTGTGTGTACAGCACCTTGCACAACGGGACCCTGAACTTGGTTTGGGGACCAAGGTGCTCCTACCATACAATTCATAATATACTGGGGGGTACCCACCTGGGGTGCCAGCAGTTTGGGGGCCCGTTGTGCCCAGAAACACTGGAGGGTCGATGTAGAATGGCCCGACTGCTGAGATCGCAGGGCAGAGCAGGGGAAGATGAGATGAGGGATCCTTTGACTGAGGCAGCAAGTTTGTTTTTGCCCAGCCTGGGTGGCTGACTTGTTTCAGGGAGAGGCGAGAGTGGGGGAAGGGAGAGGAGGGTCCTCACTGTCTAGTTTGCAGCAACTACAATGATGCAGGACTCCTGAGTTCCCTTCCCCTAGGATACCTGCAGCCCTTGGGCTAGTGAGGGAGGTGTCTGGTGTTGGCAAGGACGAGTTAGAAATCCTGCATTTGCTGTTGTGGCTCCGATCACTGTTTGCTGATCAAACCCCTCGCCACCAACGCACTTGGGTTGACAACGTAGCAACGCTGGGTTGACAACGTAGCTGGTGCTGACAACGTAGCAGAGGCTCTGTCTGTCTGGTCATGTGGGTGCCAAGGGCAGGAAGTTGCTGAACTGTAGCCTGCCTTGGAAACAGATGTTCACTGAACTTTATGGGCAATAGGATTTCTGCCAAGTGGTGGGAGGACTGCCCTGCTGGAGCCACCCATGATCTCGTGGGCTGCAAGCACCGGCCTGCGGCGTGTACTCAGGTTCACGGGGGAGGAGGTCACTGTCCCAAGGGGGTTATTAAAGTTAATGAAATTATTTGCAAGGCACTGGAAGTGAATGTGGCCTCTTCCCTCCTTTCCCCACCTCGCCCCCTGGCCTGTCTCCCAAGATTTGTGAGAGTGTTGGGTCATCCTTCAGGATAGGTTGTAGATCCTTAATAATGCGTTGGAGGGGTTTTAGTTGGGGGCTGAAGGTGACGGCTAGTGGCGTTCTGTTATTTTCTTTGTTAGGCCTGTCCTGTAGTAGGTGACATCTGGGAACTCTTCTGGCTCTATCAATCTGTTTCTTCACTTCCGCAGGTGGGTATTGTAGTTGTAAGAATGCTTGATAGAGATCTTGTAGGTGTTTGTCTCTGTCTGAGGGGTTGGAGCAAATGCGGTTGTATTGCAGAGCTTGGCTGTAGACAATGGATCATGTGGTGTGGTCAGGGTGAAAGCTGGAGGCATGTAGGTAGGAATAGCGGTCAGTAGGTTTCCGGTATAGGGTGGTGTTTATGTGACCATTGTTTATTAGCACTGTAGTGTCCAAGAAGTGGATCTCTTGTGTGGACTGGACCAGGCTGAGGTTGATGGTGGGATGGAAATTGTTGAAATCATGGTGGAATTCCTCAAGTGCTTCTTTTCCATGGGTCCAGATGATGAAGATGTCATCAATATAGCGCATGTAGAGTAGGGGTGTTAGGGGACGAGAGCTGAGGAAGCGTTGTTCTAAGTCAGTCATAAAAATGGTGGCATACTGTGGGGCCATGCGGGTACCCATAGCAATGCTCAAAATGGCTATAGCCATATGCAGTCACCTGGAAGGGGCCAGACTTTCGAAAGAGCATCTAACAGTTCCCCTGGAGGTCAGCGGGAGCTGCTTGCCATTGGTCACTCCTGACAATAGAACCACGTGGGCTCTGAGCTGCCAAAGCACGTGCGTACATGCGGAGGATGGGTGTGGCTTTTAGTTACCGGATTCAAACTCGTTTTTATCTTTATTCTGTTTACACTGCATTTAATTTAATCTCCACTACAGTGGGCTTTACCTTCCAGTTGCCGCTGGCTGCTGTTGGGCAAGTGCAGTGATATGGCCAGAGACAATTTTCTAACTAAACCTTTGTGGCTTCTTAGACATCACCAGGCCAGATCGGACCGTTAGTCCATCCACTCCATTATTTCTTCTCTTGGAGTGGCCAACACCTGATGTTTCACAGGACTGTAAATCAGCCTCCTCAAGCACCTACTCACTTATGCAATGCTGGGGTGGGAAGGAAATTATCTCCTGATTCAGGAGGTGATTAGCTTTTGCCCTGAAGCATGAGGACTGGTTAACACGGGCGTTACAGTAGAACATTATAAAGGGATCAGTCAGCTTAAGCCCGTTGGCATCTAAATGTCCCTGGTTGCCTTTAAGTTTTAGTAAAACTGAACTAGTTGAAAGTAAATAATGTTTTCAGAAATGTTTGTCCTGTCTTCATCAGACTTTCTAATCCCATGAAAAAGCATTTCACATGTCTGGGTAATGCAAGTTGGAAGAAGATAAGTAGCTAACCCTTATAACTTTTGCAGGCGTAAGGGCACTTTCATGGAACTTTGTGACTTGCTTTCCCCTGCCCTGAAGCACAAGAATACCAAGATGCTTTGCTGTAACATCTAGTAAAAGAACATTAAATAGGATCAAACACAGTTGGGGCTAACTTTTCTCTCCAGGCTCCAGTCTAGAGCCAACATGTGGGTTTATAAACTCTTAGGGTGGGGATCCAAACACTGCACCCATACTTATTGGTGTGGCACAAATGCTTGCACTTTAATATCTGCCTGAATTGCAGGGAAATCAGTCAGCTGTCTGTCTAAAGGCTAACATTTGCACCCAGCAGTTCATTTATGCAGGTACAAGCGAAGCTGACACTCAACAGAGGGTGCTTTCAAATTGGGGATTATGCTGTGAGGACAATGGTGGGGAAAAGCTCCTAGAAATCTACATTATACAGTACATTATAGCACCTCTTCACTGTAGTCATAAGAGCTCCAGCATATGACAACAGAGGAAAAACTTCATTGGGTGCAGGTAAAGCTGAGAGTATAGATCAGTAACTGAAGGCACAAAATCCTCACAAGAAGAATGTATATATATTTATATAATCTTCAATGAATAGGGAAAAAAACCCAAAATTGAGAGTTAAGGTTCAACTGTCAGCACTTTTTGTCTGGGAATATCCTTCATTTTTAAAAACATTTGAAGTGGTTCTGACTGCTCTGGAGGGATGGCCTTGTAATTACAGCCCTGTTGAGGGGACTCAGGAGATCTGTGCTGAATTCCCAGCTTTGTCATAGATGCCCTGTGAGGCCTCTTGCAAATCATGTGATCTTTCTGTGCCTCAGTTTCCCTGTGTAGACAAGGGGGTTAGTAATACTTCCTTTGCCTATTGCAACTATAAACTGCTTGAGGCAGGGGCTGTCTTATTATGTGCAGGTCCCTGTGTTTTTTACTTAAGGTGGCATTCAGTACTGATATTACATCTTTCATCCAAAGACCTCAGTGTGCTTTTCAAAGGCGGGTTAGTTGTTATCCCTCTTATTACACAATTGATGCACTTGGATGCTGTGGTGACGTGTGCCCTAGAAAGATGGGCAGGTAGGCAGAACAACCTGAGGCAGAGAAAGGTAGAGGCCTCCATATTAAAATGTGCTTCTTAATTTTGGGCTGTTCACTGTGAGACACCTGGCACCTGATCTTTCTTAGAGGTGCTGAGTCCCTGCAGCTGCTTTAGGAGTCAGGTGGAGCCTGAGGCATCTCAGGATGAGACACCCCAAAATGAGTGGGCACTTTTAATAACAATACTGACCTGCGGCTTCATAAGGCGCTTTGGAGACCCACCAATGAAAAGTGCTAGACCAGAGCTGGACATTATTATGGTTGTCCTATTTTGAAAATGTGGGCCCAAGTGACTGGCTGAAGGTCATGGAGTCAGTGGCAGAGTTGGGGAAGGATCACAGGTCTCCTGTCTCCCAGCCCCCTGCTGTACCTGTTAAAAGTTGCTACAAGGAGAAGGGAGAAAAATTGTTCTTAACCTCTGCGGATAGGACAAGAAACAATGGGTTTAAATTGCAGAAAGGGCGGTTTAGGTTGGACATTAGGAAAAACTTCTTAACTGTCAGAGTGGTTAAGCTCTGGAATAAATTGCCTAGGGAGGTTGTGGAATCTTCATCATTGGAGATTTTTAAGAACAAGTTAGACAACCACCTGTCAAGGATAGTCTAGGTCAGGAGTGGGCAAACTACGGCCCGCAGGCCAGATCTGGGCCGCAAGCCGTACCACGCAGCTTGTCCCTGCTCTGACACTCTGGCTGGGGCGCTGGGTCAGGGTCGCACCACGTGGTTCGGCTCTGCTCCAGCACTCTGGTGGGGGCGTAGGGTCAGGGGCCCAGTACACGGCTCCCAGAAGCCACGGCATGGCCCTGCTCCAACTCCTACGCACTCCAATGGGAGCTGCAGGGGTGGTGCCTGCAGATGGGGCAGCGTGCAGAGCCATCTGGCCACGCCTCAACATAGGAGCCAGAGAAGGGACATGCCACTGCTTTTGGGAGCTGCTTGATGTAAGCACCGCTCGGAGCCTGCACCCCGTGAGCCTCTCCCCATGCCCCAACCCTCTGCCCCAGCCCTGACCCCCCTCCCGCCCTCTGAACCCCTCAGTCCCAGTCCAGAGCACCCTCCTACACCCCAAACTCCTCATCCCCATCCCACCGCAGAGCCTGCATGCCCTCCCACACTCCAACCCCAATTCTGTGAGCATTCATGGCCTGCCATACAATTTCTATTCCCCAATGTGGCCCTCAGGTCAAAAAGTTTGCCCACCCCTGGTCTAGGTAGTACTTAGTCCTGCCATGAGTGCAGGGGACTGGACTAGATGAGCTCTCAAGGTCTCAAGGCTCTTCCGGTCATACAATTCTATGATTTCTGGGGGCTTCCAAGCTGAATGCCAAGGGGGTTCCACTAAATCTTAGTTAAAGCCATTTCAGTTTCCTTTAGAAATCTAGATGCTTACAGCCAGACTCTGCCCTCAGATATGGGCATGCAACTCCTGCTGAAGTTGAGGGCAGGACTTGGCTCATAGCAAGGGAAGAGAACCAGAGATCTCCTGTGCCCAGTACCTGCAGGCACACTTCAGACTCAGAAGCACAGTCAGCGCACAGTGCTGGGAGCCTCCAGGATTTCATTTGCTTTTGGACAGACTGTTCCAGGAGCCAGTGACCTGTTTGGCTGAAGAAGCTGTTCTGTACTGCTGCTATGTATATGGCCCTGTTACCAAAGCATCTGAGCACCTGACAATCTTTAATGCATTTTCTCTCATAACACCGTAGGAAGCAGGGCAGTGCTATTAACCCCTTTGTACAGAGGGTGAGCTGGAGCCCAGAGAGACTGTGACCTGCCCAAGCTCACACAGGATGCCTGTGGCAAAACCAGGAGTACAGCTCAGGTCCCAGGCTAGCACCCTAACCACTGGGCCATCCTTCCTCTCTAAGGAGTCACTGTATACTGTTCTTGGTTACACCTGATACACCGCAGCAGTCACTCTGCTGTTGGAGGCTCTTAGAATCATAGAAGATTAGGGTTGGAAGACACCTCAGGAGGTCATCTAGTCCAACCCCCTGCTGAAAGCAGGACCAACACCAACTAAATCATCCCAGCCAAGGCTTTGTCAGCCTTAAAAACCTCTAAGGATGGAGATTCCACCACCTCCCTAGATAACCCATTCCAGTGCTTCACCACGCTCCTAGTGAAATAGTGTTTCCTAATATTCAACCTAGACCTCCCCCACTGCAACTTGAGACCATTACTCCTCATTCTGTCATCCAGTACCACTGAGAACGGTCTAGATCCATCCTCTTTGGAACCCCCCTTCAGGTAGTTGTAGGCTGCTATCAAATCCCCCCTCACTCTTCTCTTCTGCAGACTAAATGACCCCAGTTCCCTCAGCCTCTCCTCGTAAGTCATGTGCCCCAGCTCCCTGATCATTTTCATTGCCCTCCGCTGGACTCTCTCCAATTTGTCCACATCCCCTTCTGTAGTGGGGAGACAAAAACTGGATGCAACACTCCAAACATGGCCTCACCAGTGCCGAATAGAGGGGAATAATCACTTCCCTCAATCTGCTGGCAATGCTCCTACTAATGCAGCCCAATATGCCGTTGGCCTTGGCAACAAGGGCACACTGCTGACTCATATCCAGCTTCTCACCCACTGTAATCCCCAGGGTCCTTTTCTGCAGAACTGCTGCTTAGCCAGTCAGTCCCCAGACTGTAGCAGTTAATGGGGACCGACTGGCTAAGCAGTCTTTCCTACACTGGCAGGGAGATGGGCTGGTGGTTGATCTTCCAGGTCATTTTAGAGGTGATTTAAATGCAATCCTTTCTCTGCATCGGAGCCCTGTCCAGTTGGGCTAATGCCAATCAGGCACCTGGTTTAGAGACAGGTAAGAAGTAGCCCCAAAGAGTTGGATCATTTGCCAGCCAGATTTCCCCTTGGCTCATGTGACCTGTACGTGGTGCAATGGTAGAAGGGTTTTAAGCAGTATTTGTTGAGGACACGCCGCATGGCTCTCTCCTGCCTCCATTGTTCCAAACTCACGCCCACACAACCTTTATGTCCACGGATTCTTATCTATTGACTTGGTCCATCCTGGCCACGGTTTGGGGGACTCTGTTGGGTTTCAGAACAATCAAAGGGCCTCGCTGCCTCTCCCCTCATCCAGTGAGAATCAGTCTGGCTCCTTCACCCACTCTTGAGAGCTCGGAGGCTCCTGTTCTGCAGGCACTGCTGATGCCCTCCACTTCCCCCTGTCTGGTGCTGTAATGCCCTTCCAGATGCGCTGTAAGGGCTGCGCCCAGCTGCAGCATTACTCTCGGGAGGGCATTAATCTCCTCCTTGCGATACAGGGACCACACAGCCCCACGGAGATGGGGTGAGCATCCCAGAAGGGTCTCAGTACGGGGCACGTCTGTACACAGCAACAACCTTTCTCTGGAAGACCCCCTGGCAGGCTGCTGATACTCAGGCTGGCTGAAGCTAACTAACAGATTTACTCACAGACCCTGAGGGTCAGAAGGGCCGTGGTGAGCACTGCAAATACTGTGTGATAATTCAGCACAGGAGGCAGCAAGCATTGGTAGCTAGACCTGGAAACCCCTAGCCTTCAAACCCCCAGCCAGAGAGGTCTTACTGTTCTTTCCGTCTTCCACGGGATACGCCGTTGGGTTACGTATGGGCTGGTCATGGCTTTACCCAGCTGATCTGCCTCCCTCCCTTGGCAGGTCTCAGCTAGCCTGGCTCCTCTGCTCTCAGCAGTGCTGGGTTGGCCTGCTCCTGCTACAGTGGCCCCACCAGGTTGGCTTTTCTTGGCTCAGCTCTGGGGACGCTCGGTTTCTCTGCTGCAGTAAAAGGAAGCACCTTTCTGTCTGCACCTAGAGATGGAGGTCTCCGCAGTGGTGGGGCTGGAGGCCCAGAGTCTGACTTAAGCCTGTCCAAGCAAGCAGCATTAACGTGGTTGCAGATACCTGCTTGGATGTCCACTAGCTAGGAAGGGGAGAGTGGTGTGAACAGCTGCCCCTTTCCATTCCAGCCCTGCCTCCTAAAACCCTAGGAGTCTGATCCCCACAGGGCTCATGTGGAGTAGCGCCTGAGCGACCAAAGGAATCGGGAGAGGAATGGACAATGAGAGACTTTCATAGCATGCACCTCATCTTACTGGAGATGAGTTTCTCTCCCACTGGGCGGGAGAAACATCTCCTCTCCCATTTGCCTTTACGCAGACCACACCCTGTCCTGATGCACAGTGTTTCTGTGGCAGCCACAGCTATAAGGAAAGAGTGTATTTGTAGCTGCTTTTTAATGCAATTTTAAAGCTGTAAATGAGGGAGGAGAGCCAGCACCATGTGACCAAGCAACTCCCAGGGCAACCAGCAAGGGATCCGCTGACCATAGTCTGCTCTAGTGTATCCCAGTGGGAGGGAGAGGAATTTGAGTACATACCTGGTAATCACACACAGTTAAGAGGTATGATCTGCAGAGATAAGATAACCATCATGGAGAACAGTTATGTGCCTCCCACAGGCTTGGGGGTAATGGTGAAGGGTGAATGATGAATCCAAACACAGCCATATGATGGGGGAAATGATCTGGTATTACTTTGCTTTTTGCAAATTGGGATGTGAGGATGTAGTTAAAGAGCACGAGTCCAGGGGGCATAGTTAACATGACCCATTCAACCTTAATGTTGTCCCTGCCTGTTGCATGAATGCTGTGTTTTGCCATTGTGATGACGAAGGAGTTTAAAGTCCAATTGCCTAAAGAACTCAAAAGGAATGGTGTTTGTGGCTCATGAATAGGGCCCTACTAAATTCACCGCCGTGAAAAATGCATCACGGACCATGAAATCTGGTCTCCCCACCGTGAAATCTGGTCTTTTGTGTGCAAAAGTATAGTATACAGATTTCATGGGGGAGACCAGCGTTTCTCAAATTGGGGGTCCTGACCCAAAAGGGAGTTGCAGGGGGGTTACAAGGTTATACTGGGGGGGTCACGGTATTGCCACCCTTACTTCTGCGCTGCCTTCAGAGCTGGGCGGCCAAAGAATGGCGGCTGTTGGCCAGGCGCCCAGCTCTGAAGACAGCAGCGCAGAAGTAAGGGTGGCCATACCATACCAGGCCATCCTTACTTCTGCACTGCTGCTGGCGGCAGCGCTGCCTTCAGAGCTGGGCTCCCGCCCAGCAGCCGCCGCTCTCCAGCTGCCCAGCTCTGCAGGCAGCGCCACCGCCAGGAGCACTGCAAAAGTAAGGGTAGCTGTACCACAACACCCCCTGCAATAAGCTTGCAAATCCCCCCCCCCCCACACACACACACACACATACAACTCCTTTTTGGGTCAGGACCCCTACAATTACAACACAATGAAATTTCAGATTGAAATAGCTGAAATCATGAAATTTACTATTTTTAAAATCCTATGACTGTGAAATTGACCAAAATGGACCATGAATTTGGTAGGGTCCTACTCATGAAGCAAGATCATAAATAACAAGAAGTTTGAAAAAGTTCAGGGTGATGCGGATATAAGGACTAGAGATCTGTCACCCATCAGCTGAGTGATGTGGATTGCTTTGCAAAGCCAACAAATGTGCTACGGTTGTAGAGCTACTGACTGCAAACCCATGTAATGAGAACCTCATGCAACTTCCTGCTGCCAGACCTTGGCTCCTAGTGCTTTAAATGGGAAGGGAGGGGGCCACGCACCTTGTCCTTGTATCAGGTAATGTCAGTGCAGTAACACCGCCCGGCACAGCATGCATGCTTTGTAGGTTCTAAGCCAGGCCCTCATCTGGAATGCACTTCAGTCCGGTTTCTGTACTTGTAGGTGCCTGGCTCAACGAGACTCCTCAGCAAATTCTAGCTTGCCCATCGGATGACCAACCTGCCCCTAGGCTGGGGAGGAGCTGCAGCTTCTCCTCTGGAGGGATGTTGCTGTTGGCTCCTTTTTGGTGCCATGGGAACATGGTGTAATTTCTCCCCTAGAAGCAAACTGAAAGGATACAAAAGTGCAAGGAAAACCTTTTCCTACGACCAAGCCAAAGAGGTCAGTTCCTCAGCTGGGGTAAACTTGGGCTGCCCCTTTGTCTTCTCCGGAGTTATACTGCTCTACACCAACTGCAGATCTGGCCTAGTTGCTCTGAACACTTTTGTTAGAGGTCACTGAATGCATTTTGCCTAATTTCAAACCCACTCAAGTGCTAACCTATCACTGCTTCCATTTATCTAGCCTCATGACAGCAGTATGTAGGCCCCTTCACAACCATCCACTGGATTTATCAGCGCAGCTCCCCTGATGTATCATCTCTGATTTACAGAGGAGAAACTGAGGCACAAGGTAGCTTAAGTGACATGCCCAAGGTCACACATGAAGTCTGCGGCTGAGCCAAGAACTCAGTTCTCCTGAGACTGTCTGGTGAACCACTAGCCCATCCTGCTACCCCAGCTCTTGTTCCCTTGCTCTCAGCCATCATCCAACCCATGCTGAGGTTTGTGTTCCACTCTGTAGTTACACTGGGATTAGATTAGATCATCAGTAGAGGGGCCTGGTCCTCCAGCCCTTCCTGGGGTGAAAACGCCCACTGAAGTCAAGGGAACTATTCACCTGAGTACGAGCTGCAGGATCAGGCCTGGATGTCTTTATATCAATAGCACAGCATTGTCACAGTTCAGGGCACCTGCAGCTGTATTCCCACTCTGTGCTCCACCACGGGCAGCAACGCTCAGGCTTCCATTTCCCCAGACATCACCTCAGCTGGGCAGAGACATACATCAATCCCCTTCCTTACCAGGATGTTTCCAGGCTGCATGGTTCCCTGTCCACACTGTGAATTCCCCAGCAGAACAGACTGCCTAACCAGGCCTGCTTTGCTGTCTCCTCAGAAGCTATACACAGCCCTATTGCCCACAGTTAAAAGTTCCTGCACAGCTTTTCCTAAGCAAACACATTTACTCTTAAGGTAAAAGCATCACAGAGAAACCATAGTAACAACCCTAAGAGCACCTCCGTCCATTCTAGTAAGTACACCAGAGCTCACCCCAACTCCAACAAGGGCTGTGGCAGGTGAACAGTCCTTCAAACCCTACACAGAGATTCTCCTGTGGTTACAAGCACCCCCATGAATCTGTGAGTCCCTTTATACAGCATGGGCCACTGATCTTGTCCTCACATAACAGGTGAGCAGCAGATAAAGGTCCCCACCTCAAGGTGTAGCTTCAAAAGGTTGAGTTTGTGCATAACTGGAGGGGGTCCGTTTGCATACATCTCCTCCTAGAGACATACTGGGAGACCCACTTAACTTTAAAAATTCATTCTTGTCTGGCACATTGTTTCAAAGTGTCCTTTGAAGTGCAAAGCATTTCCCAGCATTTACATTAGTCATGTCTCCCTGCAAGAGACGTTACATACAATCCCACAATAATACATAAGCACTTTCATTTTTAATACAACGAACTCCCATGATACTTAACATAATTCAGTTGAGGTGTTTGCCAGGAGCTGGGAATGGGCAACTGGGGATGGATCACTTGATGATTACCTGTTCTGTTCATTCCCTTTGGGGCACCTGGCATTGGCCACTGTTGGAAGACAGGCTATAGGGCTAGATGGACCTTTGGTCTGACCCAGTATGGCCGTTCTTATAGTCATCCATATCTGTCACAATTATACCTTAAGGACACCAGATACATTGCAGCTAGTTGCAAATGTACCCGGAACAGAACCTCAGTGCAGTTACAGAGCACAAGACAAACGATGCACGTATCTGTTTGGTACTTTGCACTGCATGCACTTTGCTCTGTAGCAGAGCCTGGGTCCCCTCCCCCAGGCTGGTGCAGGAGCCTTCTCCCCTGCAGTGCCTGCCATCTGGAACAGCCATCCTGCATTCCCCCACCTCCTCCATTCAATCTGAAAGCATCCCTTTGCCCATGCCTTTGAATTTCTCTCACCTTGAGTTATTTGCATTTGATCTCTGTAAAGCATGGTGTGACGAAGTGGTGATTTTCCCTTGTTATGTTGTACTGTATGTGAGCCTCTGTCAGTCTTACTGTTTTGCATGAATGCTGTGTGTGCCTCAGTTTCCCAGTGTATTGCACCAACGTCTAGGTGGTGGGAATAAGGGTGTGTGACTTTTGCAGGGGTTGCTCCAGTTGCCTGCAGGGATGCTATGGCTGCCCCTTTGTAACCTGAGACCCAGGAGGGGGATGTGACCAGGTGACTCTTGGCTCGGGGAGCGAGACAAAGACCGGAGGAGGAGCAATGGGCAGGGCAGGGGCCAGGCAGCTGGAAGCGAGTCAGTCTTGGCTGGCTTGGGGCGCAACAGAAGGACCAGAGCCCTGGCTCTGGGCTCCCTTCCCCCCAAGATGGACTTGGCTGAAAGTCACTGATTTCTGTGCTACAAAGTTCTATTCTACGCTGTGTTCCTGTCAACTAATAAACCTTCTTTACCGGCAGGCTGAGAGTCACGTCTGACTGCGGAGGTGGGGTGCAGGGCCCTCTGGCTTCCCCAGGAGCCCCGCCCAGGCGGACTCGCTGCCAGAAGTGCATGGTGTGGAAAGGGATGCTGAATGCTCCGAGGTCAGACCCAGGAAGGTTGAAGCTGTGTAAGCTTCTTTCCCTGGAGACAGTATGCTCAGAGAGTCCTGACTGGCTTCATAGGGAGAAGTTCCAGAGCATCGCCCCAGTAACTCCAAGACACATAGTGACAAATGGGCTGCTTGGGAAATGTTTTATGCAAAATAACTACCTGATTCTGAAAATATCCACTACTAGGCTGTACCATGAGTAGTCCCATTGGTTAAACACAGTAATAAGAATAGTTAGTATCTTCAGGATCAGTTTGTATTATTTTATCTGTGTATTAATTTTGGAAAGAAGCCACTTACAGGGATATAGCCAAGCCCAAGTGTTCAAAACTCCTGTGATTGGCCCCCCTGCAAACATGAGGTTGGCTTAAAAATTGTGAGAGTAACAAATAAGTACTGGCAGGTTTCAGAGTAGCAACCGTGTTAGTCTGTATTCACAAAAAGAAAATGAGTACTTGTGGCACCTTAGAGACTATTTGAGCATAAGCTTTCGTGAGCTACAGCTCACTTCATCAGATGCATCTAGCTCACGAAAGCTTATGCTCAAATAAATTTGTTAGTCTCTAAGGTGCCACAAGTACTCCTTTTCTTTTTGCAAATAAGTACTGGGTTTGTTGTCTTTGCCTTGTGGTGTCTGAGTCTTTAGAGGTCATATTTTCAAGCTTTTCACAAGGGCCAGAGACTTTGTTGAAAAAAACCCAAAGCTGAGATTCTCTCCTATTCACCTGATTCCAGGAGCTGTGGGTTTGAGAAAAGAACCAAATATTGTGAGATGATAAAACCCTGAGAGTTGCAAACACTGATCCAAAGGGGCAGAGGAAAGTCAGCTGTGTCAAAACGGCTGGCCCAGACACAGGAGACAAAGCGCAATCCCTGCCCTATGCAGTGCAATGGGAGGCGGAGGAGGGAGCAGCAATATCCCTGCTAGCAGATAATCAATGTCTAGGATCTCGGAGCAGCTCCCACGGCTCAGACATGCCTAACAACGCGCCATGCTGTGTATTAGCCCAGGCCAGAACACTCTGATGAGAACCCACGCAGGGAATAAAGCAGGCACAAGAAGCTCCTGCATCTCTGCCCATCACTGATTCAACTGCGTTAAATATTTACATTTGCAATTGCAACTGCTTTGAATCCTTTATGGGAGGACAGGCAGAGGCCGCTGCAAAGGGCGATTCGGTTTCACTGGTCACAGAAGTCGCTGGCTGGGGAATCTGGGCTGGCCTTGGACTCGGGGTGTTCGCTGGGCGCAGAGCAATTCACAAACCGCTGTGCGGCTCGCCCCACCGTGCGCAGCGCTCGGGCTTGGGGTGCGTGGAGGCTGCCTACTGGGCTGGGTCCCAAACCACTGGGCCACCGCGCCTCTCGCCGGCCCAAGGACTGCTCCCGGCCGGCCGACGCTTAACTAGGACGGGGGCCAGCGCTGAGGCTGGCTCTCTAGCGCAGTGGGCAGGGAGGGCACCCCGGGGAGGCGGGGGACCCAGGCTCCAGTCCGCACAGCCCGTGGGCAGCCCGGCTGGGTCACGCCCTGGCTGCAGTCAGGGGAGCGGCACCAGGGCAGAGCAGGGAGCTCGCGGCGAGCAGACACGCCGTCTCCCCTCCCGCTGCAGGTGCGGCGTCTCTGCCCCCTGGCGCGGGAGGGGTTAACCCGCAGCCTGTCCGGCTCGGGCGTTCACAGGAGGGGCGAGAGCAGCCGCCCCGGGCCCTGATTGGCGGAGCCCGGATCAGACAAGGAGCTGGGCTGCGGATTGGCCGCGGCGCGGTCAGGCGCTGTAGGTTGTTGCAGAGGGCGCCGTGCGCGCGCGCTGCGGGAGGCGCTGAATGACCGACAGTAACCTCAGCTGCTGCGCTCGGTCGGCCGGGCCCGGCCCGTGGCACAGGGCGGCCGCGTGCCAGCCCCGCCCCGGCTCGCCAGCCAGTGCACTGCCACCCCCTGGCCCCTCGCAGCTCCGTGCTCTGCTTGTGGGCGAGGGGCTGCAGGAGGGGAGCGTGCCAGGCGCCGCTGCAGTGGAGGGCAGGGACGGAGAGGGCACGATGGGGGGTGGGGGGGATAAACAGGCCTGGCTCCGCCCACTCGTGGTTCTGAGGTGCACGGCGTGCTGGCACTTGCACGGGAGCCTGGTGAAAGCTGCCCACAGCCGAACTGCAGCCTAATCTGGGGGGAGCGGACGCGAGACCCTGTGTCACCACTAAAGCCTTTGGCTGGGATTCCCAAAAGGGCTGGGAGGAATCAGGCACCCAAATCCCATTGACTGCTAATAGGATTTGGTTCCCTAAGCCCCTTTAAAACAACCCAGCCTTTCTCTCTGTGCAGAAACTGCTGCCACACTCCTATCTCCAAAAGCATTGTGGATCCATCCCAGATACCTACAGCTCCTGCCGCACTGGAGCTGGGTTGCCCCCTCCCAGTGAAATAAATGCAAGAGCCATATGGAGGCAGCACTGGGAGCCACCAGGGCCTGTACTAATGGGCGATGGTTGCATGGGATCAGTGGTGGGCCTCTGCTGGGAAAGGAGAGTATCAGCCATTATGGGCTACCTGGCCCCGTCACAGTATTAATTGTTCCCCTTTTCCCACTCGATGGTCTCTTAGTGCATGAGTCTGTGGCTTCAGCCCACTTCCTAGGGGACAGGTGTCCACATTGCAATGAGCACCAGCCAAAGCAAGTGCCATGGGCAGTGGAGGCTGACCTGCCCTGTTACCCGCTGGAGGAAGTGCCTGTGGGGCAGGCATGTCCCAGGCTGCCAGTTCTGCTGACAGGTGTTTTCCCTCGAATCCAGCGCCTTCCAGTGCTCATGCTGTTGAGATGTGCCTCTGACTCCATCCATTCTCTTCCCGGAGCCTTCTCATTTGTCCCCTAGGCTGGTCCATTTTGGCTCCTCCCCTTTCCTTTGGGGGCAGCCAATCTCATATCTGAGTGGACCCCACTGGAGATCAGACTAGGCCACTATTGTCCACTGCTGGTTCCTTCTTGTTGTTCCTCTGACCCCAGTCCTGTCCTTGCACTGTCGATTTGCCCCCAGTAATCAGCTTACCCTGGCTTCTTCATGGCAGTTCCCCTCTCCTGATGGGGTGGCCATTGGCACTTCTGTGGTGGGAGCCCCCCTGCCTTCCACCAAGGTCTAACAGGTCAGTATCCCCAATCGCCATAAAAGTGGCAAAAATGCAACATGTCTACTCGGCCCAGATTTATGGGGAGGAGGCCAGATTCTGCCCTCACTGTGATGTGCTAGCCGTGTGGCACCAGGGTAGGGTGACACAATGCAAATTCCTCCAGCCCCAGTGAAATCTGTGCAGTTACTGTGGTGCATCCTGTACTCACTGAGGTAGATTCTCAGTTGAAGACTGAATTTCCACTGTGGATTCCTTGGCAGTTCCATTGCATTTTGCCCAGTACTAATGTACATGGCAAACCCATTAACCTCACTGCTTGGATTACATTGGTGCTGGTTTTCATAGCCTGGGCCCTGACGGAAGGACATCAGGGCAGAACCTTTAACAAGCATGGGTGTGTTTGCTAGCAACTTCTTTCAAATGTGGCTGTGTTCTGCAGCTTAAATATTCCTTTCCTGGTGGGAGGAAATCAGGGGGGGAAGATTTCAGAGTTACAACCGGCTGCTAGGCACACGGGAATTGAGGGCCCTAAATCGCATTTGTACCTTTGAAAATCTCCCCCTGTAGCTACATTTTAAAGCTCTAGCAGTATTAATGCAGGAATCAACTTGAGGGAAGAGGGTGAGCTGCTGATTTGGTGCTGTGGGGAGGGGTTCTATTGTTTGGAAAAGGAATTTGGAAAGGGAATTTAATAACCTTAACCCAGAGGGAGAGCCGGCAATCTGAGTTCAATATGTTGATGAATCCATGCAGGGTGGTCGTTATTACCAAATGGGTAATCCGAGGCTTTGAAATTTGCCATCACAGACTCTTGTTTCATCTCAAGTGGAAGAGAATGCACTCAGTGTCCTGTTCTGACACAGGTATATGCTGCAAAGCCTGGACAAAAGGAGCATCAGATTATCAGGCAGGCGTTGCCATGTCTCTTCCACTTCAAAGCTTGTTTGGGGACTGGCATGCATAGCCCCATGGCTGAAGAACAGAAGCTGTCTGATAGCTCAGAACAGCCTTGTGGCACATGGGCCTGGTTGTCATGTACAAGGGGGAGAACAATGAGAACCTCAGAAATGAGATGAAACTGCTCCCTTCCCCTGCATGCACACAGTCTATACCAGTGGCCCGCCTGCAGAGCCAGATTTTTCAGAAGAGCTCAACATGTTTGAAAATCTGACAGCAATCAGGAGCATTGAGCTCTTGATGAGCCAGATTTCCCAATGCGTATCTAGAAGCCACATCCGGTGATTAACAGTGGCCACGAGAACAGCAGCAGAGATCCCTTCTAGAGAAGCCAAACAGTGCTGTCTAATGATGGTCCAGCCCGCCTACAGCTTCTGAGACAACTGAAGTGATGGGGGAGTAGGGAAGTCTATAGACCTGTATTAAATGGGTCCATCCCTGCCCTGACCAGTTTCTGCCCAGCTGCAGGAGGAGAGGGGTCAGGACCACTCTCCAGTGATGGGTTTCATTATGCAAGGCACTGCATTTTCCAGTGATGCTCTGTCATAGAAGAAAAATTCCTCCTCTCTCCCCTGCAACATGAGGTAACTGAAGTCCTGTGTCATGGTTAGCTGTGCCCAGAGCTAAGCTGCTGGCATTATGTGTTTTGCTGCATGCATAGTGGTCAGCTGCTGCAGTGTTTTGGTGAGAGGCTCTGGGTGGAATTTAAACTGAAGTAACCCCTAGCAGAAGGGATGGCTAGTGTCCCACTTCCAGGGGTGTGGCTGCACAGTACGTGGTTGGGAGTGAGCGCCCTCAAAACCAGCTCATTCACCAGATTTAAAAAGACAGGTTCCCTTCCCCCCCTCACTTCCCATAGGAGGGGATATCTGGAGGAACAGCAGTCTCTGAAGGCTCCAGCCTGCCAAGCCCTTTGTAGTCAGGCAGTCAAGTTTTAAAGTAAACTTTTATTATGAACAAATACCAGTTCAGTACAACCAGCCGTCTGATTCCAAATTAGTAGAAATTATTTCCAAAAGTTTTTCAGTAGACAAAACATGGAGATCTTAGAATGCAGAAACTGACTTGGGAAAGTTGTATCCCACTCACATTTCAATAGCAACAGAGCTTAGACAATGCACAAATTCAACCTTCCAATCCTTCACTACTTATCCAACACTCGCACGTCCCGTCTCCAGGATACCAGAGGGGCTGGGAACACTGTTTGAAATCCAGTCATTTACTACCACTGCCACCACTAGTGGGTATATTGGGCCTTCCACACCCTGATCTCTCAGTGCTTTAGAAGTATTAATTACACCTCACAACACCCCTGTGAGGTAGGGTGCTATCCCTATTTTACAGGGAGGGAAACTGAGGCATGGAGAAGTTAACTGATTGACCCTAGATCTCACAGTGAGCCAGTGGCAAAGCTAGGAATCGAGCTCAGGAGGCCTGCTGCTCTAGCCACTAGACATGCTGGTGCTTTGTCTACGTCCACCTCTCACTCTGACTCACTTTAACTAAACTCACAGAGAACACACTTGGATACAAACATGCCACCAAAGAAAGAAATATAAAGCAAACAAGGTTACCTTTAAAATGATGTATCTAACAAATTCTAACTCAATACATTCAAAATCACCTGCACCCACAATTTGATGACGGCAATTAAATAATTAAATTTCCATAATTCATCATAGAAAGAAAAAAACATCCTGCAAATAGCTGTCAATACTCCTATGTGTATTAAAGACTTAAGGCACCCAGAGACGTATGCCACTCTACCGACAAAGTGACTGGGCAAACACCGGCGCTGTTTGGTTACTTCCACTCCGCTTCCCCACGCTGTCAGGATTTTTGGCTCTGATCAATACTCTTGGGATCTAGAGGCAATGCCCGAATCAACCCCTTGCTTTTCTCCTGAGACGATGGTGGATGCCATACCATGTTGTGTCATGTATCTGAATGGTAGGTTGCATCACACATGTCCGGATCATGAGGTGAGGGAAGAACTATTAGGAGAGGCCAAATTCACCCACGGTGTAGACTCCAGCCAATGGGGTTTGGACCAGGGATGGATCTGGCCCAGGATTATGACATGCAGGTGTCTTTGTATCCAGTTGGATAAAACTATCCACAGCCACCCTCTGGGCAGTTATAAATCTCAGCTCTGGGGAATCCTCACCCAGCCATCCACCTCCCGAGGTTTAGAGCCCAGGAATTAAAAGCTTCCCAACTGGCTTATCTGCTGATGGCCCGCTCCTGAGCCTGTTCATCTCGTTAGACCAGTCAGAGGGCAGGCGGCTCCACTGGGCTGCAAAGCTGGACAGTTCTGGTCACGGTAATGCACAGGAACAAGGCCAGGGACGACCTCTTGGCTGACAGCAAGAGCTTTGCGACCGCAGCAGGACATCAGCAGTGCTGTGGTCACCTTGGCGTGGGAAGGCTGGAGCCTGCTCTTCAGGATACACAGCACAGCTGGGGCAGGGAAAGGAGCATCTCAGCGTCATTCCTCCACCCCAGCACAGCCTTCCCCAGCTCTACCCCAGGATCCAGCAGCCTGGACACCTCGTGAGCTTTCACCCAGCACCGCAGCACTATCTGGTGAGTGGCTGATGGGAATGGGGCCTCGCCCTGCCAAGCCTGTCTGCGGCATCTGCAAGTGCTATGGGGTGAAACACACAAGGGTTTTAACCCTCCCCCCCCCATTAGCCTCTGCTGTTAGTGCTGCCAAGGAGTGAAAACAGGCACCTTCTGTGCCCAGGCACTGTGCAGCGGACCCCCCTCGCCGGAGGGAAGGCCCTGTCTGCAGGGGATGAATTACTTACAGCCCAGCAGCCAGCACCCTGCTCTAGCACCGTGTGTCTGGGGGAGTTATGGGAACGGCCGCCAGCAGCAGCGGCTGCATCAGCACTTCCCACGGCACCGTGTGCATCAGGCAGCCATTGTCCCCAGGGCAACTCTGATTTGCTTTGGGAGAGGCTGGGGAGCTGGTCATGAGCCCCCTAACAGGCTTTCCTGCCCCCAGCACAGTGGGGCAATTCAGTCCCATCTCCAGCCTGGATCTGCCCAGTAGATGTGGCTCCACCCCCTGACTTCAGAGGGGCTATGCTGGGAAGGGGGTCACACAGAGCACTGGGCTGGATCCTGTAACTTTCTCAGGCTTTAAACCTCTCAGTGTCCCCTGCTTTGGTGTCGGTTTCTATCAGGTACTTGTTAATTGGCTTCAGGAAGCCCATCTGCAGACACAAGGCTCCCCTGGGTCTCTGACATAGCATCATCCCCGCTTTCTAGCTGGTCACTCACAGGATCAATTCACTTAGATGTGGCCACATCAGCTGCCCCTTTGTCTCCCCCTTTCAACTGTGTTCAGTAAGAAGAATCCATATGACACAGATACACACTAGGATCTCCTCCATAGAAATGGGACCTCATTCCTCTGACACACAAAGCAGCTTAAACACAGAGCGGGCTTTGTGTCACTTCCTTCTGGTTTCTCCTGCTGTCGTTCTTCAGGAAGAGTCTCTTCCTGGGAAATACTGCCCATGGCTCCACTCCATCCCATCCCAAGCCAGTGTATTTCAATGGCATCAAGCCCCTCGTCTCCCGAGATGTCTTTGACTGCTCCTTTCCCACGCAGGCAGCTAGGAGCCCAGCCTGAGTTGTTCCAAAGCAATTCTAGCACAGAGGCTCTGCAGGGTGGTCAAAGGAGCCATTGTGACACTCCAGCAAGGTGAGAAGGCAGCGGACGCATGCCGCCATGTTCTGCAGCTGATGCTACCCCCTCCAGAAGAGGCTTTCAGGGGTCTCCTCTCCCCATCCCCAGCATCACCTTTCCTTGGTGTACAGGAGCCAAAGGAGGCCCAGCACCAAGGAGACAACATTGTGCTCTCTCGTTGATAGCAAGGAAGGGGACAGGGCTGCTACTCCTTCTGGGAAAGACCTTTGCTGCTGTTGTCATAGAGCGACACTCATTCATATCCTGAGTCAGCAGCCCTGGGAGGGCAGGAGAACCAGAGGCAGGAAAGGGGGATTTCTAGGGAAAAAGAGTCCCCGACTTTAGCTCAACTCTTCAGCCAGCTGGTACAGACCCCCCTCCACTCCCTCTGTTCAGCCAGCGGCACAATCTGCCCTGGACGGGCTTTCGACCAGCTCCCTGCCAAGGAGAGTCAGAGACAAGGACAGAATGAAGCATGGAGGAGTTAGAGGGAAAGGGAGAGATCCTGCCAGAGAGAGAAAAGGAAGAACAAAAGAAGAGAGGGAGGGAGCTGCCGAGCATTAGAGAGACAAAAGTTATAGGTCTTAAATACATCATTTAAAATACACTGTGCAGGAGGGGGTTAAAATCATCATCATCATCATCTGAAGCAACCTGGTAGCATTATTCAATGGTTAGTAAATAGAACATAAAACCCTGTGACCAGCTCGCTTGGGGTGAGTGAAGAGGTTGTGGGGGGTCGACACAGGTCCTCAGCCACTCTTGTGGCTCCCATCGCCAGTCCGAGTTTTCCGAGCCAGGATGGTCTCCTTGGAGACCTTCTTGCGATCGCTGGCCAGCCCCAGGAGGCACATGAGATCGATGAAGGCCGTGGTGAAGTTGTAGTGCCAGCCGAACTCGCTGGTGGAGTAATCGTAGGGGAAGGTGTGGTGGTAATTGTGGAAGCCTTCGCCTGGAACGGAAGAGCAGGGACAAGACACTGTAAATACACCTGAACCTGGGTTTGAAACGGTCACGCTCTAGAACCCCCGTCCCCAGGCTCGGGCACCATGTCCCCAGAATGGGCCACCTGTGCCGAATGCAGACTGTGCTCCCCTTGGGGCAGGGACAGCCCCCGTCCTCCTCCACTTGCAGCCCATTGACTTTGCTGGGAGCTGCTCAGGCTCTGCGTGCCGAGGCCGTGTCTACATGGAGGGTTTCTAGAAAGTCTCCCAGCGTTGGTCTATCCCTGGCCCAGCTCCACCAGTGGAAGTGCCAGCGTGGGGTGAGCCTGAGCCCTGCCACCACTGGGCCATCGACCCTGCTCTGAGCAGGGTGCAACAAGGCAGTGGTGGAAGCTCTGGCCACGTGCGCACTCCCCCATCGACAGGCTGGTGACGATGCACCGGTGAGAGGCCAAGGCGGGGAGAATGTCAGAAAATACCAGCCCTGTCAATGGGACCCGTCTACAAATGGCCAGTCACAAAGGGACAACACTAGGAACCAGGCACACAGCACCCTGAGAGAGCAGAGAAAGGTGGGGGGGAGTAGAGGCTGAGCAGCCCCTGGTGGCTGGCTGTCCTGCTGCTCTCCCCTCTTCCAACATTTGGTGTACAAGTTACACCAGCTTGGACTCCCTCTACTCCACTTGCCCATGTGTAACATCGCCCAGCAGCCCCGTCTCCTCTGCACTGAGTCCAACATCAGAGGAGGACCAGGATGGCGCTAAGGTTAGTACAGGGCATGTGAGGAGGCCACAGCAGGCTGGAGGGGAGAACAAGTGATGGCTGGTTAATCTCAGCACAGGTCTGGCCAGAGCTCGGTTGGCTGTTTACCTGACCCTCATGATGCGGTCAAATTGGGTGAGAAAACTCAGGATATCTCCGCCACTTCTGCTTGTGCCTGGGCCTCCCCTTATTAAAGCCTTTAAAATGGGCCCCCTCAGAGAGCCTAGTGAGGCTTGTACGGGGTTCTGATTCCTCTTCAGTCTCCCAGAAAGAAGCTGTCTAGCTTTGGCTGAGCTCCTGACAAAATCTAAAGTGAGTCCAGGCACTTATTAGAGGCTCCGTCCATCCATCTTCCATCCCCAGAGTCTGAGAAGCTCAGATCGAGATGGGAACCGTGCAGCTCTGAGTCTTGCTAATGAAAGTTTGGGGCCAGATCCCCAGTTCAGGTAAATCAGTGGAGTGCTGCCAAAGTCCACAGAGCTACAATACACGAGCTGAGAATCTGGCTCAGGAAAGCAGTACAAAGCTCATGGTGATTCTGGGCTCATTTTTCCCAGATCCTCAGTACCTCTGAAAATCAGGACTTGGCTGTCTCAAGCCTCTAGCACTCAGAAACCCCTGGGCACTTCTGGCTGCACGTGTCCAGCTATTTCAGAAGCATCATTTCCCAGAGGTGAAGAGAGAGTGCGGGGTGCAATTGTCATCATAACAAACAGGCGGTGAGACCTTCAGGCAAAGCAAATAAATCTCATTGCTGAGATAAGGTGCTACATGCAACAAACTGGAGAAGATAACCCCACTGCCCTATGTACCTATTGACTAGAGCATGAGACACTCCAGTAAACGTGCAGGTCTGCAGGTGCATGGGCGAGATCACCCAGCTGGAGTCTACATGCTTCTGGCTTTCCCGTATGCGAATGCAGAAACATCGGGGTGTTAACCCCAGTGGCCTGCCTAAATTCATAGGTCAGATCCTGATGTAAATCAGGATAGCTGTATGGACTTCAAAGCAATGCAGGATTTACACCAGCTGAGGATCTGGTCCATTTTATATTATGTACCTAAAATCTCCCCCATCCCAGTTTTATAAATGGACGTTATTCCTCTTCCCTTCTCTCCCAGACTCTCGTGCCCTGTTGCTATGCACTACTGAACAGCTGCTGTGTTCCTCCCCAGACACAGCTGTGTTTTAGTGGCGGGTGCAGTGATCTCTGCCTGTCTCACTCACAGTCAGTTTGTGGAGCGGTTTGGAATTAAAGGGCGCCACCAACGTACCTAAGGCTCCAAACGTGACCAAGCGGTTCTCCCGGGGGTTGATGTTTCGATCGTAGGGCCGGTTGCCAAACATATGTGCAGCGCTGTTCACGAGCCAGGTGGCGTTGAGCACCAGCACGTAGCGCAGGATGGCGGGGAGGAAGAAGCTGTTGCGAAGAGATTCCCCCCAGAAGCACCAGGGCACTAGCGTGGGGAACAGGAAGCACATGACCACCACAGAAAGCTTGTAAAACCTGCCAGGAAAGATAAATGGGGAGAGAGAGTTAGTGGGTGGGTGCATCCCATGGAGGGGCGTTGAGGGACGAGGGCAGTTCAGGTCATCTACCAGGGCTGAGTCTCCGGGGCGGGGGAGAGGTGCTAGTTTTAACTATCCAAAGAAAATAGTGCAGAACCAGCCCACCTCTGCTGGTTTTCCCCCTGGAGAAAAAGGAAAACAAGGGTAGTGACAAAGTGGGCACAGAAGAATAAAGGGGATCGGCTGGGCACACAGTAAGAGCCACACACCCGCTGGCAGGGGGTAAGAAGGACTCAGCAGATGATCTGGGAACGGAATACAGGTGCTATGAAGCAGAGCTGCCAGGCTTCCTGGGGCTCCATTTATCATTATTGCTGCCAGGTCACATTTGTACTGGGGGAGCGTGACAGCTGCCATCTTGGCTGACACACCTGGGATTAAACCAGGGACCTCCAGCTCTCAGGGCATACGCTGCTGCAGCTGGAGCTTTGGCTCCCTCCCTGGGAGCAGCAGACTCCTCTCCTCTCTCTGTCAGGGGAGCTTGTCACTCACACTGGGGGAGGCCTGGTGCTCGGCTGCCCTAGGGAACCGGGCTGTGTGTGCGCGGAAGGAGGGAAACCCAATCCCAGCAAGTGAGAGATTGCACAGGGGGAGAAACCAGATGGTGGAGTTTAAGTGCAGCTGGGGGGGGGGGGAAGAGGAGGAGAAGAGGGAATCTTGTGCCTCTTCCATTTCCATGTGGGAGCAGGGGTTGGGCAAGAGGCAGGCCCTGAGATACAAGCAGAAGCCTCTCCTCTCACCCACCTACCTAGGAACTGTTGTTCCTCAGACTGCCACTGCTAAAGCTGCAGCAGCAGCGGGACACGTTCTATACAAGAGAGATTCAGCCGGTTGGCACTGGGCCCTCTGTGCCAGCAACTTTCCCAGCGAGGCTGGAGCCCTGCCTTTTCTGACCCCATTTCCTCCTCTCCCACAAACAAATGAAAACATGTAATATATCCCACTGCTGTGCTGGACAGAACTTCTTCCTCATGGATTTCTGCCCAGGTTCCCAAACAATGGCCCCAATACTCCATACACTTACACCTGAGCCATCCCAAGAGGGTTAGTTTTGCTCTGGAGCAGGGGTAGTCAATTATTTTTTGTCAAGGTCCAAATGTCTTGGTCAAGGTCTAGTCAAGGTCCAGACTCCAGAGAAAATATAAAAATAATGATAAGTAAATAAAAGATTTTGAGGTACATTCAAATGTGTCTGGTGGTCCAGATTTGGCCCACAGTCTACCTATTGACTACCCCTGCAAGAGATTCCTGTAGCTGGATGCCATGCCTTTGGTTCCCCAGTAATACATTGGTCACAACACCTGCCCTTCACTTTGCATCACAATCACCCTATTTTCTTCCCCTACCTCGGCCGCACCCGGCTCACCTCCTCTGGCACATAACCACTTTGTCGGCCTTCAAGTCAGCCAGATCCAGCTTCTGGCCCTTCTCGATGACGTCGGGGTGTTTGCGCACCAGCAGCCAGCCAACGTGGGAAAAGAAGAAGCCCCGTGTGGCGTTATGAGGGTCCGCGTCGGTCTCAGAGAACTTGTGGTGGACGCGGTGATCTCGGGCCCACTCGTAGATGTCGTTCTGGAATGAACATGGCTGGATGACTCACCGGGTCAGCAAGGATTAGAGCTAGGGCTCTATATACACAATGTAGTTGGGTGTCTAAAGAAGCAAAATGGCACCTAGTGGAATTTACCAAAATGCTTTAACTGGTTTAGGTGCCTAAATCTCATTGACTTTAAGTCCATATTTATGGGTTTTATTAGATTTTCATTTTGAAAAAAATTGGCCATTTTTTCAAAACCAGAAATTTTTGCTCAGAACATTTACATTTTCCTCAAAAGCTTCTATTGTTTGTTAATTCACTTTTTTTAACTTGATCATTTGCAGGATTTGGTTTGCCCGGTCTCTGCTGCTTTGCCAATACTGATGTGTCAGCTTAGCTCCAGGGTGAGATTCCCCCCCAAAAAATTGGATGTTCTCAAAAAATTAAAAATTTTCCATTTTGAAATAATAATAATAATAATAATAATAGTTTTCCCAACATTTCCCCCCCTCAAAAAAATCATTTAAAGAAAGTTCTGTTGACTTTTTTTAAACCCAAAATATCAGTCCATTGCAAAACCCTGTGGGAACAAACCCAGATTTCAAAGTGTTGAAATGTGCATGATTTTATGTAAAAAGTTCATTTTGACCAGCTGTAAATGTGACCAGTTCACATTTACATGATCCCTCTTATGCAGAGATCTTACAGCACTTTTGAAAAGCTGGGTAAATATCATTTGGTCCTATAGCTGGGAAACTGAAGCACTATACAGGCACATTTATGGCACTGTGACAGGGTGATAAACCCCACACTGGTTATGGTTAACCATGGCTTAACAGGAGCCTGAGCCCCATTAGGCAAGTGGGTGGCACTTGGAGGGGTATTACACACTGATGATCACACCCATTTGGGAAGGAACTGAGTCTTCCTAGAGGGGGCATAGGACAGTAAGAAAAGAAGACCTGGGGGAGACGCAGGAGATAGGTAGCTGGGAGCTTCCTAGACTAAATGCAGAAGGAAGTTTGGAGCCAGAATTGGAAGGTCCAGAGCTCCGAGGAAGCCTGGGGCCAGAGGTGGGTTACCCTGAGCCAGGGAAGCCCACAAGGTGTTTGGACACATCTAAGGAGCTGCAGGGAATGACTCTGCAGCACTCAGACGTCTCTGGAAGACACCGGCCTGGAGCGAGCTGCAGTGGCTGTCCCTGCCATGAGAGCAGGGCCCAGACCTCAGAGGAGAAACCCTGGGAGATGTGGCTCGTTACAAACAGTCCAGGAAGGGGCTGGCAAGAAGGGCTGAGGAAGACTAATGGGGGGGAAGGGTTCTGGGAGGCAGCAGCAAGGTGTGTGACAGAACAGACCTTGGCTGCTCGTCCTCAGGTCCCTGGACTGGGACCTGTGAAGAGGGCGGGCCTGGGTTCTCCACACCACCTTCCCAGTGGCTGGGGTGAACCCCTCACATGAGGCGATAAGGACAAATCAGAGCCTGGAGAGAGGCTGTAAGAGCCACTGGGCCCACGGGCTGGAAACCTCACAGAGGCCTTGAAACTATTTGTTGCACTTTGTTATCCTGGAAGGGGAGCAGCATAAAGTGACCTGGCCAGAGGGCTGAATGAAATGAAGAGGCCGGCCACTGCATGGCTGGAGGGCCCATCAGCTGAGGGCGCTAAACAGGAAAGCACTGCCATGCCCAGCCTTGAGGAGGGCACTGGTGGTGAGAGTCAGCTCCTCTATGGGCACCTGTCGCTTAAGTATCAGAGCTCCTCCATCTCATAAGCACAGGGGATTTCTCCTCAGCACCCTTCGGGGTAGGAAGCATCACTCTCAGCCCCATTTTACAGGTGGGAAGGGTGAGGCCTGGAGAGACTAAGGACCAGATTTGTAACGGTATTTAGTGGCTGCAAAACCTAAGTGATTTAGAAGCCTAAACAACATTTGAAATGAGGTTTAAGCTCCTAAATCAGTTAGGCATCACAACTCCTGTGTACCTTTAAAAATCTGGGCCAAAACCTGAATCCAGGTCTCCTGCGTCCCCGTCTAGCGCCTTAACCACAAGGCCATCCTTCTTGCAGTGAGGATGTGATTTACCTATGGGTCACGCAACATATTAGTGATGGGGTGGATACGAGTGCCAGGCCTTAATTCTCAGTTCCAACCACTGGGCCCCGTCCTGTGCCATGCCAAGTATCCTCAGCTCCCCCAGAAGTCAGCTGGAGCTTGGGGCAGTCAGCACCTTGCGAGAATAGGTGCTCGAGGTGGCAGCAGAGCCTCGCTCCCCATACAAGCAATAGTGGAATGTGTACCATGCCAGTGCTAGAAATGGACCTTGGGAGGGGCAGTGCACAGCTGGGGTAGGTTCTCCTGTTCCCACCTCTAACCCCAAACTCAGTAGTGATGGGTGAACCTCTGACTGTTCTTTAAGTACCCATCACCCTGGTTGCCTCTGACGGCTGCTAGCTGGCACGTGTACCATCAGAGCAGTCCTAAAGAGCTTCACTTGTGATCCCACTGTGTTTGCTAGTGGCTCTGAGCAGCAAGGGGCAAGGCCAAGGAGGTGACTATCCATTTTCCAGAGATGGGGAAGGTTCTGGAGAGTGGGAGATACAGCAAGTCTGCCTGCAAGGAACTGCCAGACCAGAGTAGACCCAAGTCTAACATTCTGTCTGACAGTGGCCAGCACCAGCTGCTTCAGAGGAAGGTGTAAAAACCACACAGAAGCAGATGTGGGAAGATCTCCCCCCATTAAGGCTCGTCCTGGTCTCCACTCCACTCCAATAGTTAGAGCCTGGCTTACACCCTTAAGCGGGAGGTCTGCCAGAAGGTTGGTTGTCATTAATTATGATGGTAATTCCGGATATTTTTGTTATCTGTATAAATGTCCAATCCCTTTTGGAATCTTGATAAGTTCTCTGCCTCAATGACTTCCTGTGGCAGTGAGTTCCACAGCCTAATTACATGCTGGGTGAAAGTATTTCTTTTTAGCAACTTTCTAAGCAAGATGAAAGTTAGGCCCATAAGTCAGCACTTTCTAATTCTACCAAGTCCTTCATGGGAATCAGACATGACTGTCAAGAGGAGAAGAGCCCCTGGAGGGAGAGTGAAATCCACCTAGTTTGGAGTGATTTCCTATTGGTGTATTTTCTTAGCCATTCTCCCACTCCAAATACCCCTCACCCATCGCAGCAGCGGTGTTTACTCAGTGAGTCTCCCCCTCATGCGAAAGGTGAAGATCTCTGATAACTTTGGAGATACAGCTGTCAGAGGGGAATGGTACAGAAGAAGGGAATGTGACTGCAACCTACTTCCCGTTGTATGTGTGGTTGCAGTTTAGGACTCATTGCTTCCCTCTATGGACAGGCAAGCTGACAACCAGTGAGAGGGGTTCCTACCTGAAAAGCCATGGAGTTGGCAATGGCCAGAAAGATCCTGAGGGGCAAGCTGGCTTTGTAGGACCGATGGCTCCAGAGACGATGCGCTCCCGCTGTGACCCCCAGAGCACTCAGCAGGAAACACAGGAACCCTGGACATAAGAAAAGGTGGGAGAGACAATGAGTCAGCTAAGTTAGAGCAAGTCGTCCAGTTGGAAAGTTTCCATTGATCCAACACAAGAGCAGAACTCTCTTCTGAAGAGGCACAGGCAAAAGAGACACTTGTGCTTGGATACCAGGATGATGGACACTCAATAATGAGTAAACCTGCTGCTTCCAGTACAGCCCTGTGGCAACAACGCTAACAGATCTTTCTCTTCTGGCATTTCCCCTGATAGTCTGGATCAATTCTCCTCTTCCTAGTTAATTTCATCGCATTTCTCCTAGTTAGACTTCTTTGGCATTTATACCCTTCCATGGTAGATGACTTGAGCCTGGATAGCTATCCTGCATAGTTACCGAGGGGCCCTGCTATAGGTTTAAGCCCTTAAGATTTAAGATATAAGGTTTCCCTATAGATACGCTTATTCCCCACCCCCCCAACACACTACAATGTTAAACATCACACTGACTGGCAGGTGTTTTTAGATGTTACAAAAAAAGCAAATACAGGGTCATCTTCTCTCCCCCAGCCTTTTGAATACCCAAGCAGGAGCAGGCTGGGGAAAGTGGCTGTCCCATCAGATCCTAGACCATGCCTTCAGCTCCACCATTGACTGGAGGCTGCTCAGCTTCCCCCTTCCCACCCCTCAGTTCTCTTCTCTGCTTAGCCTCTAGATTCATCGCCAAGTCGTATGCAGGCCACAAGCGATTGGTGGTGGATTGAAAGAGTGCCAAGTTGGCTTTGTTTGCTCCCCCATCGTGTTGTCATGAGTCATTCAGGTGGAGTTCCAAAGCCTGTTTGGATAAAAAGCATGTGCTCGTCTCTCTTCCAAGCCCATGACACCCTGTCCCCGTGTGCATAGGTCTATCCCCATATACTGTCCGGAGGACAGAGTTTACAATGGATTATAGTGACTGGTCCTAGAGCTAAGGCCCCGTGGCACTTTCCCAACAGTGCCACAAGGGGTCAAATATCAGAGGAGAACTGGGAGCCTGGATATGCGCCTGAAAAGCAAAACGTGCTCAGAAAGAAGGGCCAAAAGCTCAGGCACAACGACTGAAGAAACCGTAACATTCTCCCCCACATCCCTGTAATCTCAGGCAGCTGAGAATGGGGGATGCTCCCATAGTGCTTGCCAGTCAATCCTTGTTCAGTGCAAAATCCACCTCCTAATATCCCCTGGGAAAACACCTTCCATGGTTCAACTGCACTGATTTCAGCCTGTGCATACAAGCAGGAATCACAGGTAAACTTGGCAATACCTCTGGTGCCCACTGAGTGGCCTTTAACCCACCCCACCTAGAATCCCAGTAATGTGGATTCTGACAGTGTCTGCCAGGAGAAACAAGGACAAGTGTGAGTTATCCTCCAGGTATCTTTTTAAATACAAAGCCTTTGGTTGTTTGTCACCATAGTTTCCAGGAGTGCCCATTTGTTTTCCTCACAGATCCTTAGTTCAAACTGATCCATGCTTACTCTCCAGTAATCGCCGGCCACTTTTTCGAAGCTCCTGATAGGGCTTTCTTTCCATCCTCAGGGCCACACCTCTCCTCAGGCCCTCCTGTCCAGCCTCAGCTACTGCACCATCCTTCTCTGGCGTCTCAAGCACATTGTGCCCCCCCCACACATTGTAAAAGGTGCAATTGCTAGAGTCATCATTCCTCTCTTCCAATCCCCCCGCTGGTTCCCCAGCCACTATTATATCAAACAAGCTTCTGGCCACCACAACCAATGCTCTCCGTAACTCTACCTATCCCTACATATCCTCCCTTGTCAAACTTCCTCTCCCCAAGGAGGCTCTGAAATCTGCCAGGGGCAGAGGAGTCACCGGGTGAGCGACTGATTCCCAGGGCAGGTGAAAGTGATGTGAGGAGGATGGAGGTTGCGTGGGGAAGGGGGCAAGGAACAGAAAGGTGGAGAACAAAGCACTTGACTCTGCACCATGGAAGTCAATGGCAAAGCTCTCACCGACATCAACAGCGGGAAGAGGACACAAGAGTAGGAGCAATGTTGATAGAGACGGCTCTGGGCTACAGAGTTCTGAGCTGGCCTGCCCCACAGCTCTGCAGGAGCAAGAGGGGGCTTGGGCCTGGAGCTTTGGATCAGGTCCAGCTTTGGTTTAGTGACAGGAGAGCATCAAAAGGTTTGGAGCGTGGTTTTGCTTCAGAAAAAAAAAAAAAAAAAAACCACACGTAAATGTTTGCAGGTCTGCAAAGCTGGGTCAGGAGCCCTTGAGGGAATGAGTCTCCTATTTCTGGCAGGAAAGGCAGCTCTCAGTATTTCCACATGGCTGATCCTGCTGGAACCAGGGAGATGCAGGAAAAGGAAGAGTGGGAAGGTTCAATAAGTCACATACAGCATCACAGGTTCGGGTGAGGACCACAGTGCTCCCTAGACATAAGGTGCTATGGAAACATGTTACAAACCTCAGCTCATGAAACCTCTGTGTGACTTTATACCCATTGTACAGACAAGCTGAGGCACAGGCAGGCAAAGTGACTTGCCCAAGGTCACACAGCTTGTCCATGGCAGTGCTGTGACTAGAACCCAGGAGTCCAGCTTGCGCTCTAACCACTACAGGCCATATGCTTTCTACAAGAGAACAAGTAGTTGAAGGGTGCAGCAGGGCAACATACAGGGGACAGATTCAGAGCACCCCTAGCTGGGTCCCTGGAGAATTAAACTGGAGAATCTTTAGCCAACTTTAATAGCATAAAAAACAACACTGAGTTAGGAACTAGATGCCCTATTTATAGCCCTGAGCCTGGGCCAAGAGACACTGCACTGGGCCACTGCTTTCAGTCTTGGTCATGTTGTTTCTTGGCTAAGGTACTGTAAAAGGCCACCAGAGGGGCTCAGGAACTTCAGCTATCCCTTTGCTAGACAAATGCCAAGCAGTGATTGGCTTATAGCAACTCCTACGGGAGAGCTAACTGATAGGGGAGTAGTGGACAAATACAGGGGAGGCACAGAAGCAAAGGGAGACAGGGCACTGGAAAGAATTTAGTTAGAACAAGAGAGTAGGTTTTATTGCAGCGGGGAGTGGGTTAGAAAACAGGGCTGGGTGCCCAAAACTCCCCTTCTGATCCCAGCTCTGCCACTGACTCACTGCACAGCCTTGGGCATGGCCCTTGGACTGAAATGTTAGTAAGTAGCCTCTGATTTTGGAAGCCCAGCATGAGACAGCCATCAGCTTTGCAAAATGTTGAGCACCTACAGCTCCGATTGATTTCAGTTGCAGCTGAGACCCTGGTTTATACCAGTCAAAACTGTGAGACTGTAACCTTGGGCTCCCCTGCCTGGTGGTTGTGCCTGACTGCTGTAGCTAATCTTAGACTCTGTGGGGCAGGGACCATCTTTTTGTTCTTACAGGTCACCCAATACTCAATGGCTGCTTTGAAAGTGGTGGCTTTACCCTCTCTGCAAGCCAGATTCAGATTTCAGTTATACCTGGGGACCATGAACAACCATTGGAATAACTCATCTAGGGACACGGTGAATTCCCCATCATCTGAAGTCTTCAGCTCAAGACTGGATGCCTCAAAGATACACTACAGATCAAACAGAATCTGGGGTAGGATTTCTGGCCTGTGTTACACAGTGGGGTGGACAAGATGATCCAAATGGCTTGAAGAAAAAAAAAAAAAAGCAGCTATGAATCTAGAAACTGCATTGACTTCAATGGCGTTGATGGAAAATTCTGTTCTTCCACTCTGCACAACTTGGGGATGAAATACTCCCTTATCTCTGGGGCTTGAAGACGAAGAGAAGTCTGACTCCTCTAGGGAACAGGCTCCCAGGAGCAGCAATAAATGTACCACATATACACCATTTCCAAAGTCCAAGGTTTAGAAGGAGTAATTACAGATACAGTTGGATAACAACTCTGTCCAGAAATATCCTGCCTCCTCTGAGCTGGAGGAGAGGCACATTAAAGTCTGCAGAGGATACTAAATTAGGAAGTGTTGCCAACAGCTTTGAGGAAAGAGTAACAAGGGAGCGTCTGTAGAGAGGTTAGATAATATGGGCCAGATCCCTGGGTGGAGTATAGCTGGTTTGTACTGTGCCACTGGGGTTCTTTGGCTGCCAGCACTGCTTAACTGGCCCAGGGAGGCATCACCATAGTGCAAGGACAATCCCACAGCACTGCAGAGCAAATGCCCCACGTGTTCCCCCTGCTGGCACTGCAGGAAATGGAGGGCATTGTTAAAACACCCCTTCACCAGGCTGATCTATGTATAGCCCTTTTATGGCCATTACAGGCCAGTGTAATCAAAGCAACCCCCAGGCTGCTCCACCACAGCTCAAGGAGGACAGCATGCCCAGAATGGCCCCAGGCACAGGGCAGTGAGGGTAGGTGCTTTCATCCACTTTTGCATATCACCCTCCCCGACTTCTCTTCTGTGCGTTTTGGCTTCAACAGAGGGCCACAGTCAGGACATAAGAGTCCAGAGTCAGCCTTGTCAAATGCAGGTAGTGCCTCTGGCGAAAGAGAATCCCTGGCTGGACAGTAATGATAGCGGAGATGCACAGAAAGCAGCAATGCTGAAAGAGACCAAAGGAATCTCACAGATGCTACAGTGGAGGGACATTGCCTGACCAGCAATACTATGTAGTCCTGGGGAACTCTGGGCCAGAAAGAGATTGTGTGATAGGACACTGGCAGGAACTGAGAAGGGCAAACATCAGGAAAGGGCTGGAGAGCTTGAAAGGCAATGAGAATTTAGTATGTAGAAGCTGGCAAGATGGAAATTAAAGGGGATAGAACCAGAGAGTCTACAGGACTCTGAGGGATGTGAACATCAAGCCGACAGAGGAGTGGTTTAGGATAGTAGAACTAGAATAGGATATTGGTCCCAGACTCCGCAGCTTACAGTAGTGGTCGAGCATAGCCTCTTTGGAGCTACAACTGTAGTACATATTCTGACTAAGGGATGCTTATCTGTCCCAGGTGGTAGGGCATATTGAGCAGCAGGTGTTAGCAGTGACCACAATCTTTGCACTGCTAAACTGAAATTAAAATCCAGAAAGAACAACTTGAAACAGAAAACAGCAAAGAAAAGCAACAGTACAGAACTGAGAACACAAGTGTGTGGCAAGGAAGAGATCCGAGGCACTGCCAGAGGAAGGTGAGACACAGATTGGGGGGCACTGGAGCAAAATGGCATGAGAACAGAGGGGGCAGTTATGCTTAAGGATGCATCAGAAGTGCTCTTAGGTGGGGAAGGGCAAGAAGGACAGATAACATTTAACTCCCACACAGACCCCAGCTCATCCCATTTCTGGACCACGTGGTTGTCCCATTTCCCTGGAAGAAGCTCACCAAGCCAACCCCCTTCCTTCTCACCCCACCCGGACTTAGTTCTGAGGGCATCTGGCTGCCATGCTGAATGCTGAGGTGCAGGCCCATCTCTAGGGTGCAGCCAGATTCTCCATTGGAGGTGGTCTCTGAGGCTCCCAGAACTCTGGGTGTGAGGCTAGAGCTGGGGCTTTCCGAACAGATAATGCTGCACCAGAGAGCAGCAGGGCCCGAAAAACAAGGCTTTCTGCTGACCAAAACAGTGTCAAGGGCCTTGAAAGCTTCCCCCAAGGACATGCTGATGCTGCATATTTCCCCCCACAGTGAGGCCAGCCCCTGGGACAGCATGTGCAGTTCCCAGATTATCGGGGATGCAGGGGAAGACACTGTCCTTGGAGCATGTCAGTTTCACAGGGTAAAACCCAACAGGATTCTTTTGTAAAGGGACCATTGTGTGCATGGCAGCATTCTGAGTGATGCTGGCTTCACACTGGTGCCTTCGCCACCACTTTTCGGCAGATTGAACTATGCCTGTGGCAACCCCATCAGCCACTGCCTGCTACAGTCATGGGAGCAGAGAATCAAACCAGCAGGTCTTGGAAATCCAAGAGGTAGCAATTAAGCCTCCTGCCTCCATCCTGCTTCTAGAAAGAGCTCTCTTCCCAACTCTGGCCCCAGCCTCTAGCCAGGTCCAGAGGCCCAAGCATCCCAGAAGGTAACCTCTGAGAGTAGACCATCCCAAGCCTGGCAGTGGCATGGAAGGACAGCAAGGGAGATCCCAGCCAGATCTCACAAGGGGCTGTCCAGCGGCCTGGTTTGCCAGATAGTTCCAGCCAGATGCTCCCTAGGTAACAATCTAAACTGGAGGGCCTGACTCCGCTTTCTTACCCAGTAGTGTAAATTGGGCATGAATGAGACCCCCCCCTTCCCCTCCCCCCCCTTTTAGTTTAAAATGCTCCATTTCTGTAATAGTCAGAGGCTGGGATTGGAGAAGCAGTCAGAACTTCAGGCACGTTTCTCCACACATCATCTGGACTAACGAAACTGCTCAAGTCTTCAAAATGGGTCAGAAAAAAGTTTTGTGAAAGACAGCGTCTCTGGTGAGAGCTGGCACCTCCCATCCTGATCCCAGGTGCAGCTCAGCCATGCATTTCAGAAGAAGAGTTTGGTTCTAACCTTGGCCAGGGGGTCTGAGCAGGGAGAGAGTATCTGACCACAGCGGGTTCGCCCTAGTCATCTCTCATCCATTGCAGCCTTGACTGGAACTGGCTGCGTGTGAAACGGCCTAATGAAGTTGTACAACTTGGCCTGAGAGTCTAACTTCATGTTTCAATTTTTATCTGTGTGTTTGGGGAAGTGATACAAGAATTAGCTCCAGCTTTAACTCATTCCTGTGCCTTCACTCACAGGAGACACCTAGCTCTGCAAGCCTGACCTCTTGTGCTCCTGGAAGACCTTGGGACAGTTTCTGCAATCTCTACTCTATTACCCTCAGGCGCTGGCCTCATCCCCTTTGGGTGATCCTATTTTTCTGCCCCCTGCAGTTTCACACTCATACAGGGAAGATGGGAGAGTCCCCTCCACTTACCCCATGCCAAAGTGACGGGCTTTGCTGCACGTATCAGCCACAACCCGTACAAGGCCCCTAAATGCAGCAGGCTCATGAGGATGATGTTCCTCCAGACGTATCTCCTGGCAGGCTTGGGGCCCTTCTTCTCACAATAGCTCTCATCAAAGATATCGTCCGTCATGCCCCGGCCTCCTCCCAAGTCCTCTTGGTTGGACAGGGCCTTCTCCATACCTGCTCCCCCATTCCTCATCACCCTGGTGGTGGCAGTGAAGGAGGGGAGATCCTTGGAGAGCTGGAGGGGACATTAAAAACAAACAACATTGTGATGGTTACAATCTGGTCCCCACCACAAGGATCAAAAGGGGCTGGCTCTGGGCTGCTGATCCACCATCACACCCATCTCCTAATGGGGCAGGGCATTAGGAGCAGGTCTCCCCAGGCCAGGGCTGGCTGTCTCACTCAGACACGGCCTCTCCATCAGAGCCCCACCCCCTCCTGCATCATATCCTGAGAAGGGGTGTGCGGGGAAGAGAAGGTCATTAAAGCAGCCTCTGAGTGGTAGCAGGATTCGATCTGGGGTTCTCCGGCCAGGCCCAGCAGCACTTAGCCAATGGCACGTTGTTCTTCTCTGGTGCAACCCACCCCTCACCCCAGGGTCAGTGCGAGTCCTAGACACCACTTCATCCCTAGGCACCACTCAGGATCTGTGGTGCCCTGCACAAGGGTTGATCTCAGCCCTGGGGCTTTGAGGGGCATGGAGAGTGGAAGCGAAGGTGTTTAAAAGACGCACATCAGCAGACATCCCCTTGAGGCTGGTGTTCGAGCAGCTGCAGGGTCATTTGTAGGGCTCAGGGAATCACTCTCATTTGGCTTTTTCAATGGGTGTTTTACATCGATCACTCACGGGTCCCTAAGAGCTTGGGCTGGGCTCGTTTCTTTCAGCCACCGATAAATTACATTGTGCAAACCAGCAACAAGGGGAAAGGAGATTCACACTTTGTTCCCAGGGCTTCTCCTAATACCAATCCTTTCCCTTCCACAGCCCCTTCCATGGAGGATCTCAGGGCAGTTCAGACATTACTGGATTAAGCCTCACAACCCATTTGTGGTGCCTTTTCACGTCTCTGCCTTACTTTCCTTCTCTGTCCAGTGGGGAGAGAGATACTGGCCAAACTGTGTTAAGTGCTTTGAGATCTCTGGGTGAGGAGTGACAGGGATAAGGATAGTGTTGAATGCTCCTAGCTAAAACCCTGAAGTTGGCACCTCATGACTACCGGTCAGTATCATTATCCCCCACATTCAGAGATGGGGAAGTCGAGGCACAGAGAGAAGTAACTTGCCCGAGGTCACCAGTGAGTCAGTGGCACAGTTTAGAATAGATCTTAGAAGTCTTGACTCCCAGTTCCCCGGATGCAAGCATGACACAACATTCATTTGTCACACGTCCTACCCCTCTGTACTAGCAGGAGTGCCAGGTCACACATGCATAATGAAAGGATCATGCATGAGTGACCTCACAAGGCAGGATCCTTTCATTAAATCTGGAGTAACTGATCCTCCTCTCAACCAGGTGTGGTTGCTTCATGTCTGCGCACCGGGTTCCCATCTCAGGTTTGAATCTGGGCATGATGGGCTTGATTTTCAGAGGGGCCAACCACTTGTTAGAGCATCTGACCCCTAAGAATCAGCCCAAATGGGCCTGGGCTGTCCTATGCCTTGCTCAGCCATTTCCACCTGTGCAAACTGGGTGTACAGACATTACCCAATTGGAATGGCAGAATCAGGCCTGATATTTCTGGACACGCTGAGGAAGCCTATACAAGCAGCTCTGCCTCTCCAAAGTCTATTTGGTATCTTTGGTGACAGGGCATTAGAAGCTGGCTCACACACACATTCTTCCTGATGGCCTAGTTTCTTGAGGGAGGCATTAAAAGCAAACCATACTGTTTATGTGGCAACCCAACACCTCCCTTTCCCAGGGGCAGAATCCACAGCCTCAGCAATACCTCCCCACAGTGACTGTTATAGAGGCCGAGAAATTCCCCTTGGAGGATCCCCAGGCACCCTACAGGTTCTCTTACAGCCATTTCCATTTAAAAGGAATAGCCTGGGCAAATCCATGCTGCCAGACAGCTTTACTTCTGGAGAGCTGGCTTATTTGCATTCAGCTTGGGAGCCCTGTCTCCCCACAACTCTCTTCTAGTCAATATCACTTTAAGAAGGTCCCTCACCAAAGGCTCTTAAGCAAAGTAAACTCTCATGGGGTAAGAGGGAAGGTTCTCTCCTATCTTTTAACCAGTTACCAATCCATGAAACAAAGGATACGAATAAATGGTCAGTTTTCAGAATGGAGAGAGGTAAATAGTGATGTCCCCCAGTGGTCTGTACTGGGACCAGTTCTATTCAACATATTCATAAATGATCTGGAAAAAGGGGTAAACAGTGAGGTGGCAAAATTTGCCCATGATATACAACTATTCAATATAGTCAAGTCCCAGGCAGATTGCGAAGAGCTACAAAAGGATCTCACAAAACTTGGTGATTGGGCAAAAAAAATGGCAGATGAAACTGAATGTTGATAAATGCAAAGTAATGCACATTGGAAAACATAATCCCAACTATACATATAAATGATGGGGTCCAAATTAGCTGTTGCCACTCAAGGAAGAGATCTTGGAGTCATTGTGGATAGTTCTCTGAAAACATCTGCTCAATCTGCAGAAGCAGTCAAAAAAGCAACCAGAATGTTGAGAATCATTAAGGAAGGATAGATAATAAGACAGAAAATATCAGGCCAAAAAGTTTGCCCGCCCCTGCCCTAGCCTATGTTTGTCAGAAGCTGGGAATGGGCGACAGGGGATGACTCCCTTGATGATTACCTGTTCTGTTCATTCCTTCTGGGGCACCTAGCATTGGCCACTGTCGTAAGACTGGGCTAGATGGACCTTTGGTCTGAGCCAGTATGGCCTTTATGTTCATAGTAATGATACATCCAAAGGTTTTGGGGACAGACCTAAAGTGCCTGAGAAATGCATTATAATCCAGATATTAGGCAGGTTAGGGTTCTGCCCAGCCCAAACGTCAGATATACCCATCTGACCTCCTACCAGGTCAGATTACTTCCTTGGCTGAATGATAGTTGGGCAAGGAGGCTCAGGGCTTGTCTACATCCGGAAAATTACCAGCATAGCTATGTCTGTATAATTACACCGGTAAAACTCCACACATTGGCCCCATAGGAAATTCTGACATCAATATAATTATAGCAGCACAGCTATGCTGGTCATCTTTCCTGCGTAGGCCTTCGATAGGCCATATGGCCCACAGACAGCTCTGAAATCCAGCTGGGAGATAGGACACGGGGGCTCACTTGGCTGGAGACCAATGGGGTGGGGAGGAGAGAGAGCGGAGTTATATCCTGGCCTAAGGGCTACGCTGTCTCCTCTTGCCTCTGCCCTGAGAGAACGATGGGGATTGAACAGAGCTGCTTTGGGGTCCAGAGGTGGGGAAGTGGCTAGATCATTTACAAGAGTGCCCCCTCATTCATGAATGACTCTGTAGCTCCCATGATTCCCCAATGTTTACCCCCACTCACTGCCAACATTAAGCACTTAGTAGGTGAGCCTGGTATACAGCCAGCATAGACAGCCTACTAGAGTTTATGTGCCCTATAGAGCTGGACTCACGGCCAGATCCCAATCACAGAATCTCAGGCCAGCATATGGCAGTACCCCACGAGCAACCTAGCGCAGGGTCATTCACAACTTTGAGAAAAAGTGAGAAGGCAGGAGATGCGTCAGTTAAATCTAGTCCCTAAATAAATATTAAAAAAGGAAACGAAAACATCAGCCCTGGCATGCATTTCTGCTGGAGAGAGAGCAGGGCTCTCCATAGCCTCGCACCTCCTGTCGTCCTTTACACCCCTGAAAAGGGGCGGGAACCCCCTGCCATTCTGAGCTGGTTGCATTTCACTCCCCCTGTGCACAGATGTGGCTGTAGACATGAGGCGTTAAATGGGGAAAATCAGCTGAATCTACCTAGAACGGAAACTGCCCGGAGAACATTCATTTTTAAAAGGCTAATTTACCCCCACTCCCGGTTATTATTAAGAGCCGAGGATGACTGAACACTAGACATTTGCAACCTCTCATTTACTTTTGCCTTGTTCACAGCATAGTCAATTTCACTTTGGTTTCTAGTCAATTTCACCTTGCGTGTCCTAGGCTAGCACAGTGCCGCAATGTTTGGGTTACAAACACTGCAGGAGAACGTCGGTTTCAAAACAGGAAAAGATTTCTGTTGGGAGTTTCAATAAAAAACATAGGCCATCTGCACAAGAGACTCGCATGGAACCATTTCTCTGGCTCTCGGAAGGCTTTGTTAAAAAGAAAAAACTCCCCGCAAAACCAGCAGTTTATGATTCACTCCTCTCTCCACACGCGGTCACCCCCTTCCTCAAGGAGATTTCGGAGGCATACTTAGCCATTTAAGATCTTGCTCCACCTATGTGGGCTCAGTCGTTCTCAGAATCGCACCAAATTGCGATTTTTAAAAGTGAAAGTAACACAAAAGCAAGGAGATTTTAACCCCCCCCCCCCTTCCCGCCGAATTTACCAGTTCTAGTTAACTAAACCCCCTGTGAAAAAAGAAAAGCTTCGAGCTGGCGGCATGAGAGGGTCTAGTCAGGCCGGTCTCGAGAAGTTACTACCCAGGGCTCTCTTTTGGCGAGCTCACCTCCTCCTGGAGTACGCCGGCAGGCATCTGGGGACTGCGCGCGTGTGTGGAGAGCTGTAGGTCTAGCTGCCGCCGGCGGCCTCCTCTGCGGAGATCGGCTGTGGCCCCCTCGGGGAGAGCTGCGGGCAGGTCCGCTCGGCGCTCCAGGGAACGCGCCGCCTGGGCTGGTGCCCGTGGTAACGTGACCCCGGGAGAAGGATCGCGCAGCGCCGCAGGGAGCCCTCGCAGCGCGTCAGCAGCGCCCCCCCTCCGTGGCTGAGCAGGCTGCCGCGGCCAGGGCTGAGGTAGGGGAGCTCTCCGGGGCCCTGCGCTTGCTGCTGTCGGTTCTTGGCTCGGGCAGCCCAGTGCCAGGTGAGGAGGACGATGCTGTGGAAGAGGATGGGGGAATCGCTAATGATGCCTTTAGACTTGCCCAGGGGATCCTATTGGCTGGCGGAAATTTGGTGCCACCTAAGGCTGCCCTCGCCATTGGCTGTCAGCAATCTGCTGTTCGCTTTGCTGTTGGACTGGAGCGCTCTGCCCTAGGCGCAGCTGCGCTGCCATCTCAGCCATGCGCCCCGCGCAGGCTGGGAGCCGGGGCCCTGCCCGAGGGGGAGGAGAAACGCGCAGCTGCCAGCCTCAGCTGAGCAAGAAGGCGATGACCTAGAGTTACCTTGCGGTGGAAAGTGGGTCAGGAGGTCCCGCCTGCGCTGGGACTAGAACTGAGCCCTCTGCATTCCTCTGCTTGTGGCTGGTCAGGAGGAGGCTGCTGGGGGGGGGGGGGTGAGTGGCTCCTCCAAAGGGGCTTCCCTGGGGGGATTCCCAGGAAACAGCTGCCAGTGAAATGCCATGAGTTTCCTGGGGGGTGATTTTCATGCTAACCCTGCCACGGAGCTGGGCTCACAGTATCTCCCACCGCCCTTCTTCCAGCACCTGGACAGCATCCTTCAGCTGCCTTCCCTGGCAAAGTCCAGCCAGGGGGGACCCGCTTTGCATCCTCTCTGATGCGCCATCCTTTCTAGCTGGTTTGAACGGAGCTGCCTCCAGCTAACAGGGCCGCTGCTAAAGGCTTCCTGTGCCCCTGAAGGGCCTACCTGGGGAGCAATGGACACAACCTAGTGCAAGGGCGGCTGGAGGCGTGGGGCTAGCTCAGACATGGGCGATGGGTGGGCATGTAACTGGAAGCCTTGGGTCTCTACGTGCCGCTGATCAGGGTGCAAAGCTGGCTAGGATATTTGGAGCCAAATTTTCCAGACAATCCATCTGCATTTAGTCACCTGGATACCAGTATCGCTGCCTTTCCCAAACCACGAGTCATGTCCCCAAATCGCAAGATTGGCTCTAAAATCATGAGAGATTTTTAAACGGTATATTCGAGTTTCTTTGCATCCGTCTCTGGTGTTTGAGCCTTGGGGGTCCCATTTCTAAGCTTTCCTCAGCAATCACGAGGGCTGGACATGTTCTTTTAAAGAGGAAGGCTGGGATTCTTTTGAAATCACCTGACTCCAGGAGCTAGGGCTTTAGGGAAAAGCCCAAACATCATGATATTTGCAATGGAACCACAAGCGTTGGCAATCATGAGATGTTCAAAGCCTGCTCCGCACATAGGAGCTCCCACTCATCAGGTTTCTCAGCTGCTGTCAGCAGGCGCTGTGGGGCCAGGAATAGAGCGAGGCAGAAAGGGAGTTGGGAAGCAGTCTGCTGAAAATGCCAACTTTGCCTCAACAAGCAAAACAAAAAAATACCTGAAAGTTCTTTTGCCTGAAAACTGGAAATTCTCATTTTTTCAACAACAAATCAAAGTGTTCCATGAAAAAGAGACACGTTTTTATGAAAAGTTTTGTTTAATCCAGAAAGACAGTTTCCAGGGAAAACTGTCAACCAGTCCTAGTATAAATAACAATGCACTGCTTTTATCTAGCAGGTGTCATCCCTAGATCTCAAAGTCCTTTACACAAGAGGTCAGTATCATTATCCCCATTTTACAGGTGGGGAATCTGAGCCACAGTCACCCAGCAGCAGAGTTGGGAGTACAACCCAGGTCTCCAGAGTCCTAGTAGTAGGACACACTGTCTCCCTTGACAGGTTTCAGAGTAATAGCCGTGTTAGTCTGTATTCGCAAAAAGAAAAGGAGTACTAGTGGCACCTTAGAGACTAACCAATTTATTTGAGCATAAGCTTTCGTGAGCTACATGCATCCGATGAAGTGAGCTGTAGCTCACGAAAGCTTATGCTCAAATAAATTGGTTAGTCTCTAAGGTGCCACAAGTCCTCCTTTTCTTTTTGTCTCCCTTGAGCTCACTTCACTGTCCTGCCAACAGGGCCTCATTCACCATTGCCCTGCATGTTGTATACTCATTCGTGGCTGCCCTGAGCTGCCGGGCAGGCGCAGCTCCCGCAGGCAGAATAGCCCTGGGCAGGGGGCCCGGCAGTTCTGTGTCCACTATGCAACCACCTCCAAACTCCTTCCAGCACAGGGGCATTCTGGGAGCAGTCTGGGGTGGGAGGGTCGTTGGGAGTGAGCGGCCTTGCACCCCGGTGATTCTGCACCCCTGCAACATTGGCCCATAGAGGCCATTGCAACAGGGGCTCAAATTAGTGTCACTTTTTGGGGTGCAACCCTCAGCATCCCCCAGAATGGGGTGCAGCCACGTCCCCTGCGCCAGCGGCCCAGAATGGTGGAATTCATCACCCTGACATGAGTGACAACACAAGTACAGGGTGACAGGTTTCAGAGTAACAGCCGTGTTAGTCTGTATTCGCAAAAAGAAAAGGAGTACTTGTGGCACCTTAGAGACTAACCAATTTATTTGAGCATGAGCTTTCGTGAGCTACAGCTGTGCCACAAGTAAGGTGCCACAAGTACTCCTTTTCTTTTTACAAGTACAGGGTGATGGTCAATTGGGCCCGCCCGTGATCTGTCTCTGCCGGGTCTGATCTCTGCTCAAACTCAAGGGTGTTGGTTCCTAGAAAGACAAAACCAGATTCTCTTCCCATGTCCTCCCAAGAGGAGCTGTACTGAACCCTTTGGGGGAAAGTGACAGGAAAATAACAATATTATTATGAGAATAACATGGCAGAATAACGTGAGGGGGAAAGGAGTCCAGGAGAGCTGGCTCTATTTTAAAGAATCCTTATTGAGGTTACAGGGACAAACCATCCCGATGTATAGAAAGAAGAGTAAATATGGCAGGCGACCAGCTTGGTTTAACAGTGAAATCCTTGCTGATCTTAAACACAAAAAAAGAGGCTTACAAGAAGTGGAAGATTGGACAAATGACCAGGGATGAGTATATAAATATTGCTCGGGCATGTAGGAATGGAATCAAGAAGGCTAAATCACACCTGGAGTTGCAGCTAGCGAGGGATGTTAAGAGTAAAATGAAGGGTTTCTTCAAGTATGTTGGCAATAAGAAGAAAGCCAAGGAAAGTGTGGGCCTCTTACTAAATGAGGGAGGCAACGTAGTGACAGAGGATGTGGAAAAAGCTAATGTACTCAATGCTTTTTTTGCCTCTGTCTTCACGAACAAGGTCAGCTCCCAGACTACTGCACTGGGCAGCACAGCATGGGGAGGAGGTGGCCAGCCCTCTGTGAAGGAAGAAGTGGTACGGAACTATTTAGAAAAACTGGATGTGCACAAGTCCATGGGGCTGGATGCATTGCATCCGAGAGTGCTAAAGGAATTGGCGGATGTGATTGCAGAGCCATTGGCCGTTATCTTTGAAAACTCATGGCGATCGGGGGAAGTCCCGGAAGATTGGAAAAAGGCTAATGTAGTGCCCATCTTTAAAAAAGGGAAGAAGGATGATCCTGGGAACTACAGGCCGGTCAGCCTCACCTCAGTCCCCAGAAAAATCATGGAGCATGTCCTCAGGGAATCAATTCTGAAGCACTTAGACGAGAGGAAAGTGATCAGGAACAGTCAGCATGGATTCACCAAGGGAAGGTCATGCCTGACTAATCTAATTGCCTTCTATGATGAGATAACTGGTTCTGTGGATGAAGGGAAAGCAGTGGACGTGTTATTCCTCGACTTTAGCAAAGCTTTTGACACGATCTCCCACAGTATTCTTGTCAGCAAGTTAAAAGAAATATGGGCTGGATGGATGCACTACAAGGCGGGTAGAAAGTTGGCTAGATTGTCGGGCTCAACGGGTAGTGATCAATGGCACCATGTCTAGTTGGCAGCCGGTATCTAGCGGAGTGCCCCAATGGTCGGTCCTGGGGCCAGTTTTTTTCAATATCTTCATTAATGATTTGGAGGATGGTGTGGATTGCACCCTCAGCAAGTTTGCAGATGACACTAAACTGGGAGGAGTGCTAGGGATAGGATACAGAGGGACCTAGACAAATTGGAGGATTGAGCCAAAAGAAATCTGATGAGGTTCAACAAGGAGAAGTGCAGAGTCCTGCACGTAGGACGGAAGAATCCAATGCACCGCTACAGACTAGGGACCGAATGGCTAGGCAGCAGTTCTGCAGAGAAGGACCTAGGGGTGACAGTGGATGAGAAGCTGGATATGAGTCAACAGTGTGCCCTTGTTGCCAAGAAGACCAATGGCATTTTGGGGTGTATAAGTAGGGGCACTGCCAGCAGATCGAGGGACGTGATCGTTGCCCTCTATTCGACATTGGTGAGGCCTCATCTGGAATACTGTGTCCAGTTTTGGACCCCACACTACAAGAAGGATGTGGAGAAATTGGAGAGAGTCCAGCGAAGGGCAACAAAAATGATTAGGGGACTGGAACACATGAGTTGTTTGAAAAAACAAAAATCTCTGCAGAAAATTTTCAACATTTTTTGTTTGTATGTTTCTGCTGAAAATGCACCCTGGTTTTCACCATGCCCAGAAGCCATCTTGAGGGATAAAAGGTTGTCTTAAAAATAAAATAAAAAGTTTACTTAAGCAAAGTACGCTGTCGTGGGATAAGAGGGAAGGTCCTCTCATCGATTGGTAACTGGTTAAAAGATAGTGTAAGGGGACTATTGCCCCCTTACTAACATTCAGTGGGGGTGTTTTAGTTGCTAGCTCCCAGTACTAAAAAGGGGAAGGGTCTATGGGAAACCAGGACCCTGAGACTGATAGTCCCCAGGAACAATGGGGAGAGGCCAATGCTCCACGTCAGCCTGAATGACAGGGCGGGCAGGCTAATCAGGGAGGCAGGAGGCCAGGGAGGTCCCGTCCTCCCTGTGAGCTGGATTTGCCTGGGTCAGACAGAGTGGGGCTGAGCTAAGGAGAAAGCAGGGGCCCAGGCTAAGCTGAGGAGAAGAGCTGTGCCAGATCCAGAGGGAGCAGAAAAGCAGCCCAGAGAGAGCAGACCCTGTCCTGGGAGCAGAGCTGCAGCCCCAAAGCCAGAGGCACAGCCCAGAGACAGCAGACTTGCCCTGGGAGCAGAGCTGCAGCAACCAGAGCCAGAGGGGCCAGAAAAGCAGCCCACGAAGCAGGTCAGTGCTCGGAGCAGAGTCACAGAAGCAGCCAGCAGAGCAGACCTGTCCTGGGAGCAGAGCTGTAGCAACCAGAGCCAGAGGAGCCAGAGAAGCAGCCCAGGGAGCTGGAGGCAGAGCAGCAGCAGCAGCGCAGAGACAGAGTGGTGGAGCTGGGGCTGGAGCAGTCCGGAGCTGGGTGCGGTGAGCAGCTGGGGAGAGCGAGGGGGGCCCTGGGCAGTGGGCCCAGCATAGGGAGACGCCTCAGCTAAGAAGCTCTGCAGGCCAGGCTTGGATCTTAACCCCGACGGCGGGGGCGACACCAGGAAGAAGGGTCCTACCACTTAGAGCCCGAGAGCGTGTGGCCACCACCAGAGCAAGTGTCCAACCCGCAGCATCCCTGCAGCACGGCCAGGGCCTGAGAAGAAGGCCTGGGACTTACAAGGAACAGACTGTGAACTGCCCGGACATTCCAGAGACACTGCTTGTGATGTTCCCTGCCACAGAGCGGGTTGATGTGTTGCCTTTAACCTTTCCCATTTTTCCTTATTCTTTTTAAAATTAATTGTTGATTAAATAACTTACATTTGCTTTAAATTGTATGTAATGGTCCTTGGGTCAGAGAAGTGCCCAGTGCAGAGAGAGTACCCCGGAGTGGGGACACCCTAGCCCCTGTCTCAGGTGACCACAGCAGGGTTGGGGATTGAGCTCCCACAGGAATCCTGGGCCCAGCCTTGTTGGGGTTACGAGGACTCTGCCAGACAGGGGAGTAGAAGGGGAGTCCTCAAGGGCAGGGAGGCCACTGGGTAAAGGAAGTGGGAGCGAGGACTCGGATCTTTTTGCTAGCCCACTTCACCGGGGTAGTGCAGAAGCCAGGAAAGTTCCCCACAATAGCGGGACTATTCCCCCGCTTACAATAGGAAACAAAGGATACGAATAAATGGTCAGTTTTCAGAATGGAGAGAGGTAAATAGTGGTGTCCCCCAGAGGTCTGTACTGGGACCTGTCCTATTTAACATATTCATAAATGATCTGGAAAAAGGGGTAAACAGTGAGGTGGCAAAATTTGCACATGATATACAACTATTCAATAAAGTTAAGTCCCAGGCAGATTGCAAAGAGCTGCAAAAGGATCTCACAAAACTTGGTGATTGGGCAAAAAAAATGGCAGATGAAATTCACTGTTGATCAATGCAAACTAATGCATATTGGAAAACATAACCCCAAGTAGACATATAAAATGATGGGGTCCAAATTAGCTGTTGCCACTCAAGAAAGAGATCTTGGAGTCATTGTGGATAGTTCTCTGCAAATATCCACTCAGTGTGCAGCGGCAGTCAAAGTGAACAGAATGTTGGGAATCTTTAAGCAAGGGATAGATAATAAGACAGAAAATATCACATTGCCTCTATATAAATCCATGATATGCCCACATCTTGAATACTGCATGCAGATGTGGTCGCCTCATCTCAAAAAAGATATATTGGAATTGGAAACGGTTCAGAAAAGGGCAACAAAAATGATTAGGGGCATGGGATGGCTACCATATGAGGAGAGATTAATAAGACTGGGACTTTGCAGCTTGGAAAAGAGATGACTAAGGGGGGATATGATAGAAGTCTATAAAATCATGACTGGTGTGGAGAAAGTAAATAAGGAAGTGTTATTTACTCCTTCTCGTAACACAAGAACTAGGGGTCATCAAATGAAATTAATAGGCGGCAGGTTTAAAACAAACAAAAGAAAGTATCTCTTCACACAACACACAGTCAACCTGTGGAACACTTTGCCAGAGGATGTTGTGAAGACCAAGACTATAACAAGGTTTAAAAAAGAACTAGATAAATTCATGGAGGATAGCTCCGTCAATGGTAATTAGCCGGGATGGCGGCCCTAGCTTCTGTTTGCCAGAAGCTAGGAATGGGAGTCAGGGAATGGATCACTTGATGATTACCTGTTCTGTTCATTCCCTTTGGGGCACCTGGCATTGGCCACTGTTGGAAGACAGTACACTGGGCTAGACGGACCATTGACCTGACACAGTATGGCCGTTCTTGTGTTTTTATGTTATGTTCAGTCTTCATGGGCCAGTCAATCCAGCCAGTTGCAATGGTGGTTTCTCCCAAGAAACAGCTGCCAGTGAAATGCCATGAGTTTCCTGGGGGGTGATTTTCATGCTAACCCTGCCAGGGAGCTGGGCTCTCAGTATCTCCCACCGCCCTTCTTCCAATGCCTGGGCAGCATCCTTCAGCTACCTTCCCTGGCAAAGCTCAGCCAGGGGGGACCCGCTTTGCATCCTCTCTGATGCGCCATCCTTTCTAGCTGGTTTGAACAGAGCTGCCTCCAGCTAACAGGACCGCTGCTAAAGGCTTCCTGTGCCCCTGAAGGGCCTACCTGGGGAGCAATGGACACAACCTAGTGCAAGGGCGGCTGGAGGCGTGGGGCTAGCTCAGACATGGGCGATGGGTGGGCATGTAACTGGAAGCCTTGGGTCTCTACGTGCCGCTGATCAGGGTGCAAAGCTGGCTAGGATATTTGGAGCCAAATTTTCCAGACAATCCATCTGCATTTAGTCACCTGGATACCAGTATCGCTGCCTTTCCCAAACCACGAGTCATGTCCCCAAATCGCAAGATTGGCTCTAAAATCATGAGAGGTTTTTAAACGGTATATTCGAGTTTCTTTGCATCTGTCTCTGGTGTTTGAGCCTTGGGGGTCCCATTTCTAAGCTTTCCTCAGCAATCACGAGGGTTGGGCATGTTCTTTTAAAGAGGAAGGCTGGGATTCTTTTGAAATCACCTGACTCCAGGAGCTAGGGCTTTAGGGGAAAGCCCAAACATCATGACATTTGCAATGGAACCACAAGCGTTGGCAATCATGAGATGTTCAAAGCCTGCTCCGCACCTAGGAGCTCCCACTCATCAGGTTTCTCAGCTGCTGTCAACAGGCGCTGTGGGGCCAGGAATAGAGCGAGGCAGAAAGGGAGTTGGGAAGCAGTCTGCTGAAAATGCCAACTTTGCCTCAACAAGCAAAACAAAAAAATACCTGAAAGTTCTTTTGCCTGAAAACTGGAAATTCTCATTTTTTCAGCAACAAATCTAAATGCTTCCACTACAAAATCACCCAGGGATCAGGCAGGCATTCTTACTGTTTCCTACACAGCTCGCAAAAAGGTATTGGTCATCTTTCAAGGTCAGTCCACTACCCAAGCTCCACCCTCTTCGATGCCAAAAGGAGACACCGTTCACAGCAGATAGTGCAGATCTTCACGATATGATCCACCCTCTTCTGTGGTATGTGCTTTGATCAGCTGTGAAATAATTCTCTTCCACTTTATTGAGCATCACTGTGCTTCAGAGTTAACACCACAATGTGATAAGTGGGGCAGTTTGTTCTCTCAGAGCTTTGTTGCAGGCTGTCTGCAGCCATTATTGTGTTAATCACTTAACCCTCAAAACGTGACATGAATGCATTCCCACAATAGTCTGCAGTGTTGTTGTAGTCCTGTTGGCCCCAGGATGTTAGCGAGACCAAGCTGGTGAGGTGAGATCTTTCATTGGCCCTACTTCTGTTGGTGAGAGAAGCTCAAAAGCGTGTCTTTCTCACCAACAGAAATTGATCCAACAAAAGATATTACCTCTCCCACCTTGTTTCTCCACAACTGTAAGGACTGTGTAAAGGAGCAGACTCACCCGGCGGCGCCTCCTGCTGGTCATTGGGGAATTAGCTCTTTCCAGTGCGGAGCACCCTCTGCAGGCTGCACAGCTCTGGCCCCCATGTCCCTCACAGACCCCACTGCCCCTTTCTCTGGGTTCTGCCCCCTGACAGCACCCCCACACTCTACCTCTGGGTCTCCCCTTCCTGGGGAACCCCCAACCCACTATCCCCACCTTGCCTCAGTCTGGGCTACTGCCAGTCATCACCAAGCCCTTGACCCAGTTTGGCCATTCTTGTGTTCTTATGTTATGTTCAGTCTTCATGGGCCAGTCAATCCACTCAGTTGCAATGGTGGTTTCTCTGATGTGGATACTTACTCATTAAGACAAGGGTGGGCAAACTATGGCCCAGGGGCCGCATCTGGCCCTTCAGACATTTTAATCTGGCCCTTGAGTTCCAGCCGGGGAGCAGGGTCGGGAGCTTGCTCCGCTCCACACATGCCATGGCTCTGCATGGCTCCCGGAAGCAGAGGCATGTCCCCCTTCCGACTCCTATGTGTAGGGGCACAGGAGGCTTTGCACACTGCCCCTGCCCTAAGCGCGGCCCCCGCAGCTCCCATTGGCTGGGAACCATGGCCAATGGGAGCTGCAGGGGCTGTGCCTGCGGACAGGGCAGCGCGCAGAGCCATCTGGCCGCACCATCGAGTAGGAGCTGGAGCGGGGACATGCCGCTGCTTCCGGGAGCTGCTTGAGGTAAGAGCTGCCTGGAGCCTGCACCAACCTCCTGCCTCCTCCAGCGCCCCAACCCCCTGCCCCAGCCCTGATCCCCCTCCCGCCCTCCAAATCCCTTGGTTGCAGCCCGGAGCACCATCCTGCACCCTCAAACCCTCAGCCGCACCCCAGGGCCCACACCCCTAGCCGGAGCCCTCACCCCCCCACACACCCCAACCCCCTGCACAAGCCCGGAGCCCCCTCTTGCACCCTGAACTCACCATTTCTGGCCCCACCCCAGAGCCTGCACCCCCAGCCAGAGCCCTCACCCCATCCCACACCGCAACCCCCAATTTTGTGAGCATTTATGGCCCGCCATACAATTTCCATACCCAGATGTAGCCCTCGGGCCAAAAAGTTTGCCCACCCCTGCACTAAGAGATGTGCCAAGACCCACTGAATCATTTCATCCAACCCTCCAAACAGCCATCCTACTGCATCTATCTATCGCAGGTGAGGAAACTGAGGCACAGAGAGGTGAAGTGATTTGCCCAAGGCTGCACAGTCAGTGACAGAACTGGCCTCAGAACCCAGAAGTTCCTGGCTCCCTGTCTGATGTTTCATGCACTACTCAATACTGTCACTCAATAAAATGTCCATTCCACGAGCAATAGATACCTATGCACACACCATGAATGTATCTCCAGGGACATAGATGCACATCCACTAGTATGGCCAGCCCACCCATTCACACATCATGAGCCAGATCCCACAATATCATGAGCTTATTAAACACAATACAATGCTGGGGGCTTTTCATGGGCTTTCTGGGTTTTGAGTCTTTGGGGTGGACTCGGGTCCCATTTTCCAGATTTTCTCTGCCGCCGTGAGGGCTAGAAACTGACTTTTTAATGAGAGCCGAGATTCTCCGGGATCTCCTGACTCCAGGGCCTGGGCCTTTAAGAGAAACACCAAATATCATGAGATTTCCTATCAAATCGCAGGAGTTGGCAACACAGCTTTTGCCACTCTCTCCCGTACTTCCCCACTAGACAGAACAAACAGCTGCCCTATTAATGCCCTGAGACCCATAGATCCACTGGGCTCCCACGAGCTAGCTTCTCTCTGGCAGCGTGGCAGCACTGGAGTTGTGTTACCAGGGCTTCCCCAGCGGACACCGTCCCCAGGGACCCCCCTTAATGGAAGCTCCCCGAGGAGAGGCTGCCTGTGAGGGGCTTTGCAGGGCCGGTGCGGGGGGCAGGAGCTGGTTCCCGTCTCCCCCAGCCTCCCCACTCCTCTGCAGGATCCCAAGGCCGCAGACTGGCTTGGGATGCAGCCAAGGCTCTACAGTTCTCTGGCGGAGAGCTGCCAGGTTTGCAGCTGGATAAGGGATGACTTTGAGCAGATGAAATCATCAGTCCCACGTTGCAGGGTCCTGGGGGAGAAGCTTTGACCCAGGTGCCAGGCTGTACCTAGCCAACATGCTCGATGTGGCTAAAGTCCCCACAATCCACCCTGTTATCTTATCAGCGCCTATAAAGTGCAGAGCTAACAGGTAGGTTATCAGAAAGGACCTTTATCTCTCTGCTTTCCCCTGGCTCACTCCAGTCCCTGCTGCCTGACTCACTTCCAAGCCCCCCTGCCCCCACTGGCCCCGTTCCCAGCCCCGTTCTGGGAGCAGAAATAACCCAGCCATGGTGGACAAACAGAGCTGTACAATGGGTGGCATTGTTGACACTGCAGTTCTGCTCTCGTTAAGGATGACCTCACAGCCCACCCTTGGCCGCTTCGCCCAGCTCTGCAGAGCAGTGAGGCTGTCTTTTGACTTGGGCACATGAATCCGAGGGGGAACAGTGCGCTCATTGTAGAGCCTGGCTCTGTCCATCTGTCCGGTGTCTTTCTACCCCCAGCACACACATCAGGATGCTGCCAAGGGCCCAGCTCTGCCTTGGCAACCACCAGCAGCTGCCTCCAGCTTTCACTGGAAACCAGCATTGCATGGACTGCTCCCGGGCAGGGGCCTGCAGCTCCGGGAAGATGGTCACAGGGCGGAGAGCCGCCCCGCAAGCCAGGGGCTGGGCAGGCAGGGAAGGGAGCAGCCAAACACACGCCCAGACTATCTCTTAGGGCGGGGGCTCCCCCTGCAGTCTGGCTGAGCAGCACCTCCCTCCATGTGAGCCCATAGATTTCAAGGGGTCTAAACAGAACTCCAGGAAGGTGTAGGCAGAAGGGGGCTCCATGCGACTAGGAGCACATGAACTGCCCAGATGGATCAGAGCCTGGGTCCAGTCCGTCCAGTGTCCTGCCACCACGAGTGGCTGGTGCCAGCTGCTCTAAAGGAAGGGGCAAGACCCCCTGTAGTGCCTGGTTATGGGCAATCTGCTCCCAGCGATGGCGCCTAAGCACATTTCCACCAGCCCCCGGTTCTCTCTCCACTCTGAGATCGGAGCGGCCTTTCCCCTGACAGCCCAGTGACAGTGCGCAGGGCTGTGGGGGAGCATTGGCTGAAGCCCCTTGGGACGGGTTGGGTCTCACAGGGGGTCAACTTGCAAAGGCGCTTTTGGCCACCGTTGCATTTGCACCTGCAGCACCAGCATGTGCTCCCTGCAGTGAGTCACAGTCCCCAGGCTGACCGGATCGCCTGCAAACAGCCAGGGCGGTGCCCTTGAAGCTGCCTCCTGCACCAGTTGGGTGCAGGAGAGGGGAGCATGAAATTAATCTGACGGGTCTATTTCACAGGTTATGCTCTTATGCAATTATACTCAGATTCTCTCTTCCGCTCTGGTAAAGCAATGCCGTACACCCGTCCCAGCTGGAGTCATGGGGAGAGGCGGAAGTGAGGGATCTGCCCCGGTGGGGGAAGAGAGAAAGAGGCTGGCAGAGAAGAAGAGAGAGGGGCCTTGTGCAGCCCTAGAGATGCTGCACCGAGCGCTTGCTGAAAAAGCAGCCCTGGCTGATGCCAAGCCACACAACCGGTCATGCCATCCCAGGGCTGCAGGGCCAACGTGGGGGAATTGAGGTGTTTCTAACTCTAGCCTGACTAGACGTGGTCTAGTGGGTTCCTGTTCAGTGTCAGGCATTCACACCTCCCTCCAGCACCCTTGAGAGGAGCTCCCTGGGAGAACAAGTCCCAGCACAGCATGGGTGGCAAGTGGGCAGGGAACCTGCCCTCACACACAGAGGGAGCTGTTGAGTGTTGTATGTGACAGGCTCACCTGCCAGCTTTCCCTGCAGGGATCGTGTGTCATGGATTCATCGGAGTCTGTGCTACGCCCCAGCCTTTAAACAGTCTCCTGGGAGTAGCCATTAGTGCACCAGACAGACCCACAAGGGGCCACGCTGCTCCATGAGGGGAGGCCACGCAGCCTCAGTGTCTCTGAGACTGGGCCTTCAGCCTGCCACACACCTGTGTCGCACCCTGAGCTCTGAACAGTGAGTCAGAGACTGCCCCCACCTTGTATGTGCAGGGACTCCAGGCAGCCCTTACAAGACAGGAGGTTTCAATAGGCACCGGGGATACAATGCTGGAAGCCCCAGGGTAGCACAGGGAAGGGTTCGGACTGGTGGTAGCTGGGGTGCCACCAGTCATGCTGCTGTTGGAGCCACCACCTCGCCTTTCTCTCTGTGTCCCAGAGTGAGATCTCATGTCTCTGTGAGCCCAGCTCTGCTCCCAGGCCCTGGACCCCTCTCATCTATGGGTACGTCTACACTGTAGAACCCACCCGCGGCAGTAAGTTGCAGAGCCTGGCTCAGCTGTCTCGGGCTCACAGTACAGGGCTAACACTAGCAGTGTAAGACATCCGGCCTCGGGCTGGGACCCTGGCTCCCAGCCCCTCCCCCCTTACCGGGGTTCAGCACCCCGGCTTCAGCCCAAGCCCCAACGTCTACACTGCTATTTTTTAGCCCCGTAGGGTGAGCCCAAGTCAGCTGACCCAGGCTCTGAGACTTGCTGCCACGGGGGTTCTGCAGTGGAGACGTACCCTGGGCTCTGTAGACACAGCCCTGCTGTATTCACAGGTTCAGCCTGCCTGAGCTCCTGCTGTGAAGCAGTGCAGTTCGGGTGCTGGGGTTCCCGTTGGCTCTGCCAGATCCTTCACTGCCAGGCGTTCATTCCATTGCATCCCTAGTGCCCCAGGCAGTGAGGGGACCCAAATGCCTCCTGCTCTGGCCAGCAGAAGCATTTTAACCCTGCTCCATCCAGCAGGTAACAACACTCAGGCCATGTCTACACTACCACTTACGTTGGCAAACCGTATGTCGCTCCAGGGTGTGAGCAAAACACATAGGTGGTAGTGTGGACAGCGCTGTCAGTGGGCGAGCGTCTCCCCTGACATAGTTACTGCCACTCGTTGGGGTGGTTTAATTAGGTCAGTGGGAGCACCCTCTTCCGTCAGCACAGAGCATCTACACAAGAGATCTTACAGCGGCGCAGCTGCATTGGTGCAGCTGTGCCTGCTGTAAGCTCGCTAGAGTAGACATGACCTAAGGTGAGGGGGAGGGACCAGCTTCTGGAGGAGCCGTGAAACCATGGCGCTCACCACTTGTGATCGTTACGGATCCCTGGGTAGATCCATGAGAGAAGTGGGTGTCTTCCCAGTGTGGGAATTCCCCCTTCACTTTCAGGAGGACATGCTCTTCCTTTTCACATCCTACCCCAAGCTGTTTTGGCATTTGCATTGCTAAACAGCTGCTATGTTCCTCCCCAGGAGTGGCTTCAGGATGGTGGGCCCAGGCCTGCTTCCTGGTGGCTTCAAACCAAGCATCAGGCTTTTGGACATGGGCTCTGGAACTGGCACCCATAGGCCATTCCACTCCTGCTCTGGTGCACACAGGCCAAGGCAGCAGCTCCTGGCACCACTGCCCGAAGAAAGCAGGCAGGATGGGAGATGGGGATCAAGCCGATCAGCAGCTCAGACTCTGTTTGTTTAAGTAGATAACGAACCTTTAGAGCTACTCACCTCCTTGTAACCCTTATGCTTCCCTAGTCTGCCCGCTTGCCAGCTGAACTAATGTAGGAGACAGACCATATCCAGCCTCCCTGGTGCCCTGCCTGGGAATCTGTGAGGGCCACACACCAGGGATTGGACAGGAAGCTTCAGAGTTAGCAGGATAAACTGCTACAGTATGAGCTAAGCTACCTAGCTGGGGCAGTGACAGACCCTTGCCTATATGGATCCACAGAGGAGCCCTGTAACATGTTCACCAGTGGGTTACAAGTTCACAGCCAGAGGGACTCTTGTTGGCTGTGCCTCAGTTCACTGGGTGGCATCACCCCAGGAGCCACCTGCCAGGGTGGGAGAGAAGGGACGTCTCTGAGAGGATTGGGGAGCAGCTAAAGGCACGCACCCTCAGTCAGGGAGTGGGCAGCTCGCACACTGCAAAACCCCCCAGCACTGGGAAAGGGACTGACCCCTGGTGACAGGGAGCTGATGAAAGCAAGATTCGGTATTAATGAGGCTCACATCCAAGAATGTTATTGTTCACATCTGGATGGTATGGATCCAGCCCTGGCTCTGTTCCCATAGTCCTGTCCCACTACGAACTGGGCTCATCTGGTTGTTCCAAAGTCCTGGGGGTGAGGTGGCACCAAGGCACTGCACGCTCATTCGCAACTTTAATCACTTTTGTTGCTCTTCTGTGGACTTTCTCCAGTTTGTCCACATCTTTGCTGAAATGTGGGGCCCAGAACTGTTCACAATACACCAGTTGAGGACTAATCAGCACGGAGTAGAGCGGAAGAATTACTTCTTGTAATTACTTTTTGTGGCTTGCTTACAACACCCCTGCTAACACATCACAGAATGAAGTTCACTTTTTTGCAACAGTGTTCCACTGTTGACTCATATTTAGCTACTCATATTTAGCTTGTTGTCCACTATGACCCCCAGATCTCTTTCTGCAGTACTCCTTCCTAGGCAGTCATTTCCCACTTTGTATGTGTACAACTGATTGGTCCTTCCTAAGTGGAGTACTTTGCATTTGTCCTTATTGAATTTCATCCTATTTACTTCAGACCATTTCTCCAGTTTGTCCAGATCATTTTGAATTTTAATCCTATGCTCCAAAGCACTTGCAACCCCTCCCAGCTTGGCATTGTCCAAAAACGTGATAAGTGTACTTTCTATGCCATTATCTAAATCACTGAGGAAGATATTGAACAGAACCGGACGCAGAACTGATCCCTGCGGGACCCCACTCGTTATGCCCTTCCAGCATGACTGTGAACCACTGATAACTACTCTCTGGAATCGGTTTTCCAATCAGTTTTGCACCGACCTTATAGTAGTTCCATCTAGGTTGCATTTCCCTAGTTTGTTTATGAGAAGGTCATGCAAGACAGTATCAAAAGCTTTACTAAAATCAATATATACCATGTCTACTGCTTCTCCCCATCCACAAGGCTTGTTACCCTGTCAAAGAAAGCTATCAGGTTGGTTTGACATAATTTGTTCTTGACAAATCCATGTTGACCCTTACTTATCACCTTATTATCTTCTAGATGTTTGCAAATTGATTGCTTAATTGTTTGCTCCCTTATCTTTCTGGGCAGGGAGTTAAGCTGACTGGTCTATAATTCCCTGGGTTGCCCTTATTTCCCTTTTAATCGATTGGCACTATATTTACCCTTTTCCAGTCTTCTGGAATCTCTCCGTCATCCATGACTTTTCAAAGACAATCGCCAATGGCTCAGGTATCTCCTCAATCAGCTCCTTGAGTTTCAGCACATTGAAGGACAGGATTAGAATTCAAAAGAACCTGCAGCACTTGGGAGGACAGGATTACAATTCAAAACAGCCTTGACAACTTGGAGATTGGTTTGAAATCAGCAAGATGAAATTCAATAAAGACAAGTGCAAAGTACTTCACTGAAGAAGGAAAAATCAAATGCACAACTACAAAAAGGGAAATAACTGGCTAAGTGCTCGCACTGCTGCAGAGGAGCCGGGGGGGTTATAGTGGATCAAAAACTGAATGTGAGCCAACCCTGGGATGCAGCTGCAGAAAAGGATCATATCATTCTGGGGAGTACTAACAGGAGCGTTGTACGTAAGACATGGGAGGTAATTGTCCTGCTCTGCTGGGCACTGTGAGGCCCAAGCTGGAGTCCTGGATCCAAGTATGAGCAGCACGCTTTAGGAAATATGTGGACAAACTGGAGAGAGTCCAGGAGACAGCAACAAAAACAGATTTAGAAAACCTGACTTCTGAGGAAAGGTTAAAGAAAATGGGAACGTTTAGACTTGAGAAAAGAAGGCTGACAATATCTGAAGGGCTGTTATAAAGAGGATGGTGATCTATTGTTCTCCATGCCCACTGAAGGCAGGACAAGAAGCAATGGGCTTCATCTACAGCAAGGGAGATTTAGGTTAGACATTAGGAAAAGCTTTCTGACTATACTGATAGTTAAGTAGTGGAATAAGTTACCAAAGGAGGTTCTGGAATCCCTGTCCTTGTAGGTTTTTAAAAACAAGTTGGACAAACATGTATCAGGGACAGTCTTGGTATGTTTGGTCCTGCCTCAGCATGGGGACGGGGGAAGAATGGACTAGATGACCTCTCAAGGTCCCTTCCAGCCTTACAAGTCTATGATTTGCAAGCCAGTGGGAGATCCAGTAAGAGAACCCAGGAGTCCTGGCTTCCAGTCCTCTGTTCTAACCACTAAGCAACATACCTAAGGAGACAAACAACCAAAACTAATTATTTTTAAAATCTGGGCACAGTTAATTCATGGTGTAACTCCTTGGGGCTTTACCAAGGATGGATTTGCCTTTGAGTATTATTGCAACAACTAAACTACAGGGAGTGGTGAGGAAAGTAAGGACTATTTCCCTGTTTCCAAGTATCTTTCACAATACCCAACGCCTCTCACAAGCTGCTCTTTAACCGTTAACCATTATCATACTCTGTAAATCTATGAATCTCCTGGCAGGCAGGTGAGTTTCATTAACCCCAAGATGAAGTGATTTGCTCAAGGCCATGGAGAGGGCATGACAGCGCTCGGGCTCCTGGCTCCCATGCCCGTGCTCAGGTCACTAAGGCACTGCTGCCAAATTCCCAGCACTGGAGAACTGCAAACAGCCGAGCAGCTGGAGAACACGAGTGCACTAGGGGTGATCAGAGCATGGGACTGAGGGGTTGAAAGGCAGCCAAGAAAAGACTGCAGCAGCAAAGGAGTGCCAGCCTGTGCCCTAAGCTCTGGTCATTCCCCAGTTCCCTGCAAGCGGGTGCGCGTCCTGTCTCTGCTCTCTTGTAATCCCATGTCTGGCAGCCTGTAGAAAAGATTATGCATCATGTTGGGACAGCTGATTGATTGGAAGCTCTGTGAGGCAAGGGCTGTCTCTCACTATGGGTCTGCACAGCACCCAGCACAGTGAGACCCTGATCTTGGCTGGGGCTTGTCATAGGATGGCACCTGGCCCTTTAAGAGGCCAGTGCACCTGTGACTTGTCAGCTGATCCCCCCAGTTGGGGTTAAGGGAGGGCAGCTGCCCCTGTTAGGCTGGAGTTAGCAGAGTTGTCTGAGGGAAGAAGTCTAAGGAGGGCAGCAAGTGGGAGCTGTTGGGGAGAACTGACCCAAGCTGGGGAGCCCTGATGAGTACAAGGCTCGGGCAGTGGCTCCTTGGGGCAGGGGTGAACCAGCTGGGTCAGGAGACGCCGTGCCCAGAAGCTAGAGGCTTGTTTGGGGAGGGTGGACCCCCCTGAGCAGGACCCTGACTCAAGGACCAGGGGATCAGGGATGGCAGTGCTGCTATTGACTCTCGGGTGGGTGTCTTAGAGGGGGTGTTCCTGGAGAGGGGAATAGGAAAACCCTGCTGTGTATTGTAGGAATGGGAGAGGTGCTTTACCACAAGGCTTTGGGGGCAGCACAGAACAAATTATGCCCAGAGATGGGCTTTGTATCAGACACTTCCTTTCATGGGTGGAAGAGAGGAGAAACTGAGGCAGACACTCCTGGCTTCTTCTGGAGGCTTCCTAGGGTGGTGCCTTGTCATGGGCCCCATTGGAAAGGCTGCATCCCTCTGCTGGTGGCGGATCCGACCGTAGAACTGGCTTTGCGTTTGTGCCCTCACACAGAGGGCAGCTCACACACTTTCCCTGCAACAGGACTTTCAGTTGAGGATGTGGGGAGAAGGGCAGTAAACCCCCCGGGGAGAGCACAGGATGTGCATCACCCGCAGCAGCTCTGAGCGCCCAGTGGCTGCTGCCTGCTGCCCACATGCTCAGACCTTTAAAGGGAGGAGCCCACAAAAGAATAAAAGGGCCCACTGGCCAGGAGAAAATGCTGACTGCTGCAGTTATTATGGGAGGAAGGAGCTGGTGACATTTATCTTGGTGATGGTCAGACCTGAAGTTAGGAAGGGATGTCCCTCCAGAGCACATAGGCAGGAATTCCAAGGGGCTGGTCTCCCTTGTCTCTCTTCACTGTGGGGGATGATCCACCCCACAACCCGCCCATACTGTCTCTTACGACTGAGCTGCATCTCCCTCCATGTGGGCCCATAGATTTCATGGGGGCTAAACACAACTCCAGGAAGGGGTAGGCAGAAGAGGGCTCCAAGCGACTGGGAGCACATGAACTGCCTGGGTGGATCAGATCAGGGGTCCAGCTCGTCCAGTGTCCTGCCACCATGAGTGGCCAATGCCAGCTGCTCTACAGAAAGGGGCAAGACCCCCTGTAGAGCCCAGTTATGGGGCAATCTGCTCCCAGAGATGGTGCCTGAGCACATTTCCACCAGCCCCATCCCTTCCCCCGGTTCTCACTCCGCTCCGAGATCGGAGCGGCCTTTCTCCTGACAGCCCAGTGACAGGGGAGCTTGCGGGGAATCATTGGCTGAAGCCCCTTGGGATGGGTTGGGGTCAACTTGCAAAGGCGCTTTTGGCCACCGTTGCATTTGCACCTGCAGCACCAGCCCGTCCTCCCTGCAGTGAGTCACAGTCCCTATCTGTTAAGCTCTTATGTGGGTAACCCCCACAATCAATGCCTGCAAGAATAGGGCTGCTGGGGGCACAGAGAGGCTGGCAGGGGGCTGGCAGGGTGGGAGGCCCTGCTGGATACTCTGTTCTTTCTCTCTTTCTGTGTTCTCTGCTCTGTGTTCATAGCTGGGGGCACATGCGGCTTGTGCAGACCAAGGAATGCTCCTGCCAACCACTGCCAGCCTTGCCCGCATCTGTAGCCATGTGGCAGGAACTCACTCAGGGCAGGGCAGGGCATCCCCTGGGGACCACTGTTCCACAGTTGAACTTTGGGCAATGATGGCGGCAGTGCAGAGCTGCCCTTGCACTTCCACCAGGACTGGCCTGCCATTCCCCTTCACCTCTTTTTTCATCCCACTTCACCCACCGAGGAGCTGCCAGAGAAGCCATCCCCAGGGCATGAGTTTAATTGGTGCTGCTAAGTCCAGGGACTCTGCCACACAGGCTTGAGCACTATCTACCAGCATGCTATCTATGAACTGACTTTACATATCCTCAACCTCTCTGGTAGCAGGAATCAGATCGCATGCCAGATGACATGGTTTGCATCAGCCATGCAGGTCATTGCACTGCAGAACCTAGCCAGAGCTGGCCCACTCCTGGCCCTGGCCAAAGAAGATGGGCATGCAGCTCTCTGGCCCCGGACCTACTGTGGCTGCTTTGCTGCATGGAGCGGTGGGTTGCCAAGCTGTGCAAACCGAGAGCAGCAAACCACACTATCACCACAACCCGGCTATGCTCCTGCGAGGCAGGGGCCCCAAAGGTTTGTATTTCAGGGGGTGCCTGTCTGAGCCCGTGCAAGGTCCCACCCCTGGCTCCACAACTCTCGCCACCTGTGAGCAGCCCTCCTCTAAACAGGGCCAGGTTTCCACCCTGTAGCTCATGTCTCCTGCTAAACGTAGCAAAAGGACTAGCCCATGGCTGGGGCCATCTCAGCCAAAGCAGATAACCACCCGAAGCCCCATACTAAATCCAAGCGAGAAACCATCATCGCCTCCTCTATATCACCATCTTGGTCAGCCCTGCAGCTTCCTGGCCAGTGGAGCGACCCCAGCCCGCAACGTGCTCAGCAGTCTAGGCTAGCACCTACAATACCAATATATGTGTCACTGGGAGGAACAGATCCAAACCAATACCACTCCAGAGAGCCCTGCACAGAGACCCCAGTTGTGTGGTGCACTGGGTTGGGACTCAGGAGACCTGGATTCTGGAGCTAGCTCTGCCACTGGCCTGCTGGGTGACCTTGGGCAAGTCACGTTGCTGCTCCATGCCTCAGTTTCCCCATCTGTAAAACAGGAATAATGATCCTGACCTCCTTTGTAAAGCGCATGGAGCACAGCAGCTGAAAGGGGCTCAGTATTATTCTCACGCTAGCACACAGCCTCACCACAGCAATGTGCACAGCTAAGGCAGAATCAATGACCCTAGACACAAAGCACAGTCCACCCCCGAGGGGAGTGACTCTGTGATCCCAGGGATGTGGGGAGACAGAGGCCTTTTCTATGCCAGTGACTGAAATGCTGGGGAGTGCAGGGAGGAGACTGCCTTGGCTGATCAGGAAAAAACCACCGTGCCTGCTTCCAGGGCTGCAACAAGGGCGGAGGGAGGGAGCGAGGTCCAGGCCGGTCCCAGTCTTTCTGGGGCTGGGGGGTGATGGTCCCAGCCTATTTGTCACACCCACCCCCCACTTTCCAAACTCTGGGCTGGCGGTTCCTCACGCTGCCTCCTCCACCTCTTCTGCTTCTGGGTTCGCGCTGCACTTGCCAGGTATCCTTAGGAAATGCCTGGTGTGCCCCTGCCTGACTCTGGGGGAAGGAGAGAAATAGCCCTGATGGCGTCACGTTCTCGTCTCCAAGACTCAGACTCATAGGTCAGAAGGGAACATTGTGACCATCTAGTCTGACCTCCTGCCCAGCCCACAGAACCTCACCCACACTCCTGTAACAGACCCCTAACTCTGGCTGAGTTACTGACGTCCTCACATCATGGGTTAAAGATGTCAAGTTACAGAGAATTCACCATTTACACTAGTTTAAACCTGCAAGTGACCCGTGCCCCATGCTGCAGACGAAGGTGAAAAAACCCCAAGGCCTCTGCTAATCTGACCTGAGAGAAAATTCCTTCCCGACCCCAAATATGGCGATTGGTTAGACCCTGAACACGTGGGTGAGACCCACCAGGCAGACACCTGGGGAAGAGTTCCCTGTAGTAACTCCGAGCTCTCCCCATCCAGTGTCCCATCACCGGCCATTGGGGATTAGTCACCTGTCACCGGGCAGGAGGGGCCGTTGCTGAGACGGGAGTCCTCGCCGATCACAGTGTGCGAGCTGTGCTGGGTAGATTGTCCCTGCCTCGGTTGCACACCTGGGGGCTCAGTCCCATTTTTTACTGCTTCCACACCTGTTTTGCTGTGCTAATAAAGGCCTAGGAATGGACTAGAACGGCACTCTGCCTGAAGGTATCAGACTGTTGCTCCTTGCTGCCACTGTGAGGATAGATTGGAGAAAGCGGTGTGGGTGCTGCGTAGTAAGGAAAGAAAGGACTTAACTGCCATCTGCTGGGGAACACTCTTGTGTTGTTTTAAGCTAAGAAGCGCTCACCGTCAGCTGCGTCTCAGGGGATATGGACATTACAAGCGCTATGGCAGAACAGCGGCACTGTGTCACTCTGGTGTAGACACTTGCTACAGTGGTGGAAGAGGTTCTCCCATCCCCAAGAGGTGGTAGCTAGATCGCTGGAAGAATTCTTCCATCAACCTAGGGGTGTCTAGGCTGGGGCTTAGGCCAGCTTAGCTACCTCTCACAGGGTTGTGAATGTTTCACACCCCAAGCGATGTAGCTAGCTCAATTTAAGTTTTAGGTGTAGACTGGACTTAGTAACTTCTCAGGACAAGAGAGAAAAATTCAAAGTTAAGGCTACCTGGAAAAGCGCAAGCAAACCTCCACTGTCAACTTGCAATGCAGCGCTAATGCACCCCAAATAACCTTAACGCCGACCTCTTCACCATGGCAGAAAGAACAGAGGGGACAGGCAGCGTCCCAACCAGCATCTCTCTGCAGTGTAACAGATTTTGAGGACTCCTGTGAGAAATTCACTGACTGTAGGTGTAGCTGAGCACATAGTCGGGCCTATGAACTCCAGCGAGCGTGAACAAGTACAGCTCACAGCAGAATCTGATCTTGAAGAATCCCAAGAGATTGCAGCTGCAGGGTTGACACATGGGGTGCGAGGAGATATTTAAAGGTACGGCTGCTCTGTAGTGGTAGGTGTAATTTCCAGCTTGGGTGAAGGTACAAGCGCTAGTCTGATCAAGCTAGTGTGCTAGAAAGATCAGTGTAGCCCCAGCAACGTGGGCAGAAAGACGGGCTAGGCCTACATACTTAGAGTCTCTGAGGGGTTTGTATGGCAGGGGAGGGGGGAGTAGCCCGAGCCGCCCCAGCACTGCTGTAGCTTTGCTGCTATTTCTAATGGACTAGGTCAATCAGAGCTCGTGCGTGTATGTCTACTGAGCTGGCCATTACCCCTGCAGCTGCAGTGTGGCCCTACCCTAAGATACACAGGATCCAAACCATAAAGGGCTTTGTAGCTCATTGGACCCACAGTGGGCACTGAAGCCTTGTGATGCCCTCAGAAACCAACAGGAAGCAGGAGCAACCCATGGAGTTTCATGTGTGAAACCCCACAGAGCCAGCCAGCATGGAGAGGTCAAGCCCTAGTCTCTGGGGGCTCCTCAGGCTAGTGCACAGCAGTTCTCTAAGCATGCCCAGCCCACAACATTTTGGCACCTGAGGTGGGGAGCTCAAATGACACCCCCATACCCTCTCGCTTGGGCCAAAATTTTGAAAGGTCTCAATTCTGCCTTCTTCCTGTTCTACTTCTCTTATGGTACTGCTCTGCTACCTACCCCAATAAAGGAGAACTAACAACTTAAAATGCCTTGTACAAAAATTTTAACACGTACATTTGCTGTTTAGGAGTTTGAAAGTTAACTTTTCTTGTCTGCATAGTAAACAATGGCATTTTTATCTGTTTGAATAATCTAAGTGGTGCTTTCCATGCCTTCTTGGTTGCAAAGATTTGAACTGCTTCCTGCTGAAGGTCCACAGTCTGGGCCAGCTCATGCTCTACTGAGATGGTTGCAAGGCCAACCAGCCTCTCCTGTGTCATTGTGGAGCGTAGATGTGTTTTTATTAACTTCAGCTTGGAGAAGCTGCATTCTCCACTGGCAACTGTTACAGGAAGTATTAGAAGTATGCGCAGAGCAACAAAAGCATTTGGAAAGAGGGTGGTCATCTTATTTGTGCACATACATTCCAGAACTGCCTTTGGAGTTGATCCTGCGGAAATGTATCTTGAAAGGGCTTTCAGTTCATCACCTAAATCACTTGCATCAATATTGCACATGTCATCAGGTGTCAACACTGTCTCTAGAGCCTTGCATTGCTGGTGTAGGTCTTCAGGTATAGCGAGGAGTTTTGGAATACCATACAACATCCCAAATATACTGCTGAGTTCCTTGAGCTGCATGAAATGTTCAAATAACTGTATTGCACAATCTAGCACCTGGTTAAAGAATTCAACTTTGAATTGTTGTTTGGGGTCTCTTATGGGATTATCCCATGCCTCATAATCAAAATGTCTTCTTCGGTGACTCTTGTATTCTTGAATGGGTGGGAAAATAGCTTCAGTGTGAAGTTCCTCTGCCAAATTCTATGCACTCTTCTGAATGTTTTGAAATCCCTCAGCTGACTGGTAAGACTGTAGGTATGACCTTTGCTTTGTCCAGTTGTTCCATTGCTCCAGATATATCAAGGTCAGCCCCTTGGAGTCTCTTGCTTACAACATTTATTTCAAACAGTATGTCATGCCACAACACTAAGCCACACAGAAATTTGAAGTTATGTAAGTTTCTGGTGATTCCATTTCCCTCTGCCACTGTTCTCCCACGAACTGTTCCTGTCATAGCATTATCCTCCATAATGGCAACTATGGCATAATCTATCTTCCCAATTTGGTGTTTGATAGGCTTTATCGCCTCCACTCAACTTTCCCATCGTGTGGCACTCAGTGGTTTCAGTGTCAGAGAGGATGTTCCCAGATGTTGCTTCAAAATTTGCCATTGATGAGTTGATGCAGAGAAAAATACATAGATGCTTTGAATTGCATTAAAAATTCAGCAGCCTCACTAGAAACTGATGCTGCATCACTGACCACCAAGTTCAATGAATGAGAACTGCATGGGACAAAAAAAGCTCGAGGGTTTAACTCTCAGACCCGTGTCTGCACTCCTCTGTTCTTCCCTCTCATGTTGGCACCATTATCGTAGCCCTGACCTCTCATGTCAGCTATCGCAGTTCTCGTATCTTCCAGCTTTTTAAGAAGCACATTTGTCATACCAGCTCCTGTAGTATCATCAATGTCAATAAATTCTAGAAAATGCTCTCTGACAGTCACAATTGCAGGGACGTTTTCACTAGGTTCTGTTGTTGTTACAAAATGCACCATTAAAGTCATTTGTTCCATATGGCTGATGTTAGGTGTGCAGTCCAGAATAACAGAGTAATATCTTGCTGACTTCAGATCTACCACAATCTTCTGTTTTACTGGCAAAAAAAGTCACTGTATGATCTCATTTTGAACTGTTTTTCCAAGGTAGTGGTGTGTGTACATTTCTTGGGTGAAAAAAGAAAAGGAGTACTTGTGGCACCTTAGAGACTAACCAATTTATTTTAGCATAAGCTTTTGTGATGCATCCGATGAAGTGAGCTGTAGCTCACGAAAGCTTATGCTCAAATAAATTGGTTAGTCTCTAAGGTGCCACAAGTACTCCTTTTCTTTTTGCAAATACAGACTAACACGGCTGTTACTCTGAAACATTTCTTGGGTGGTGACTCTTCTTAGATGCTCCTGGAGTACAGCATCAAACTCAGCCATCACCTCCACAATTTTAAGAAAGTTTCCATTGTTTGGCACATACAGCTGATCTGAGGTGCCACACAGTGCTAGGTTTTGGGTAGCAAGCATTCTCACAATGGCAATGAGCCTTTTCAGAACATATTGCCAGTAAAGAGACGCTGATGCAATCTTCTCTTGATGCTGATCATCTATGGTGGCCTTTAACTTTAGTCTCATCTCAAGCTCTTTCCACCTATGGAATGCTCTCTGGTGATTTGCTGCCTTCTCATGGCATGCCAGATTTTTCCAGTCCTTTGTTCCTGTAGAACCCAATGTGGCTGGAACATTAGACTGGAAGAGTCTGCAACAAAAACAGTATGCAGCATTCTGGGGTTTTGAGTACATAAGCCGTAGCCTCTCCACTTCATCACCACTGGGGATTTCACGCCAGTAATGTGTTGGATGGAAACTTCTATTTTCATTGCCTTTGGGGAACATGAAGTTTTTCCACTTCCTATGGCCCATGCAGTACAAGGAAGTCCCTCAGGCTACTGCTTAAGTGAGACAACAGTCCTGGATCATCTAGACTTAAGGAACTAAACTCAGCAGCAGCTGTTTCTTGCACCTCCACCACACTCTTCTCTGATCTACACTTTTCTTCAGGAATGTGCATGGTTACATCCATTTGACATGGAGATATGGATGCTGCAGTAGCTGCCAGGTCACATGCACGCTGACTTACTGGAAGATCAGGCATCTCCTCACCACTCACATCCTCACTGGGATCAGAAGGCTCACCATGAACATTTGTGTCTATGTATCTCAGAAGAGCTCCTTCCTGCTAAGATAAAAAAAGCTTCCTTTACTTTCTTTTTCTGAACTCTGCCCCAGAGGGGCATGTCACGGTGCGGGACTCACCCCTGCAGCGCCTCCTGCTGGTCTCTCAGGGAATTAGCTCTTCCAGCCTCCAGAGCACCCTCTGCAGGCTGATGTCTCACTGCTGCTGGCCACCATGTCCCTCCCAGACCCTTGTGCCCCTTTCCCTGGGGTGCTGCCCTCTGGCAGTACCCCCACAGATCTGGGTCTCCCCCTCCCAGGGGAACCCCCACCCACTATCCCCACCTTGCCTCAGTCTATGGCTACTGCCAGCCACCATTTAGCCTCCACACACTGGGGCAGACTGTAGTGTATAAGCCAATCATTACTGGCAAGGCGGGTTTGGACCTGCTGCCTCTGCCTCTGCCTACCCATGGGCTACCCTGTGCCACCCCAGTACCCAATCTTAGACTGTCTGCTAGGCCTGCAGCCTGTGGCTTTTCCAGTCTGGAGTCTCCTAGCTCCTCTGGCCTTCCCCAGCCCTGCTCCACTTCAGGTACCCTGGTACATTCCCCAGCAGCCAGGCTCATCTCCCTCCACAGCTAGAGGAAACTCTATCTGCTCCTGGCCCACTGCCCTCTTATAAGGGGGCCAGCTGAGCGCTGATTGGGGTTTGGCCACAGCTGAGCCTTCTTCCCCCAATCACCTTGGAACTGCTTGCTCCCAGCCATAGCCCTCTCCTGAGCTGTTTTAAGCCCTTCAGGCAGGAGCAGGTGGCCACCCTGCTCCAGGAGGGAGAGGTCAGTCTGCTCAGGCTGCCCTGCTGGCTGGAGCTTTCTCCCTTCTTGGGCTGCTGCTGGCTGGAGTTCCCGCCTTGGACTGCTGCCGCCACTGCTGCTGAGTGTGGGGGGGCGTTGCCAGCCTGCCCTCCCTCCACCTCCAGAGGGAGAAGCCAGGACCCCACCACCATCACCACTGCCACCATCTATGGGTCCCTCCTGCCTGGCCGGCTGATTGCTGCTGCTGCTGTGGGAACCGCTGCTGCCCTCGAGAAGGAGGAGGAGGAAGGGGGTTTATTCACAAACTGAGTGACTTTTGACATCTCTGCTCCTGGGGGGGGTGGTGACTTTATTGCTGCTGTGGGGAGCAAGGGGGAGAGGCGTGAAGCCCTCCCCTTGCCCATCTGCTCCCACCTTATCACCACCCCCACCATCATCGCTACCCCCTCCACCACTCTACATACCAACCGGACCTGCTCTTCGCCCCTTAACATGGCTGATTGTTTCCCCCCCTTCACCACCTAAGATCGTTTGCAGCATTGAGCGGCAATAGATGGAGCTACACAAGCACACGTGGGCGCACGTGTCTCCTTAACTTGGACTTAGAATCATAGAATATCAGGGTTGGAAGGGACCTCAGGAGGTCATCTAGTCTAACCTCTGCTCAAAAGCAGGACCAATCCCCAATTAAATCATCCCAGCCAGGGCTTTGTCAAGCCTGACCTTAAAAACTTCTAAGGAAGGAGATTCCACCACCTCCCTAGGCAACGCATTCCAGTGTTTCACCACCCTCCTAGTGAAAAAGTTTTTCCTAATATCCAACCTAAACCTCCCCCACTGCAACTTGAGACCATTACTCCTTGTCCTGTCCTCTTCTACCATTGAGAATAGTCTAGAACCATCCTCTCTGGAACCACCTCTCAGGTAGTTGAAAGTAGCTATCAAATCCCCCCTCATTCTTCTCTTCTGCAGACTAAACAATCCCAGTTCCCTCAGCCTCTCCTCATAACTCATGTGTTCCAGACCCCTAATCATTTTTGTTGCCCTTCGCTGGACTCTTTCCAATTTATCCACATCCTTCTTGTAGTGTGGGGCCCAAAACTGGACACAGTACTCCAGATGAGGCCTCACCAATGTCGAATAGAGGGGGACGATCACGTCCCTCGATCTGCTCGCTATACCCTTACTTATACATCCCAAAATGCCATTGGCCTTCTTGGCAACAAGGGCACACTGCTGACTCATATCCAGCTTCTCGTCCACTGTCACCCCTAGGTCCTTTTCCGCAGCACTGCTGCCTAGCCATTCGGTCCCTAGTCTGTAGCTGTGCATTGGGTTCTTCTGTCCTAAGTGCAGGACCCTGCACTTATCCTTATTGAACCTCATCAGATTTCTTTTGGCCCAATCCTCCAATTTGTCTAGGTCCCTCTGTATCCTATCCCTGCCCTCCAGCGTATCTACCACTCCTCCCAGTTTAGTATCATCCGCAAATTTGCTGAGAGTGCAATCCACACCATCCTCCAGATCATTTATGAAGATTTTGAACAAAACCGGCCCCAGGACCGACCCCTGGGGCACTCCACTTGACTTTCCCTCCCCCCAGCTGTGTTTGGCTGGTGGGGTCCCCTCCCTGCTCTGCCCCCCAGCCCCCTGTGCTAGTTTGCCCCCACCCTGCAGCCTGCCCAGCCCGCTACTTGCTTTGTTCCCCTGGGAGTTCCCCTTCTGTTAGTTTTGCCTCTCCAGTCCCGGCCCTTCCTCGTTTGCTACCTGCCCCACCCCAAACTTTGGATTTTAGTTTGGTTGCCTTCCCTGCCCTTTTATTTGTAGCTTCCATTTGTGACTTGCCTAGCTTTTCCCTTTTCCCCCTGCCTTCCCCCCGACCCCTGGTTCAGCTTTCCTTACGTGCGTCCCACGCTTCCCCCATAAGCGCTTGTGTCCTTTTCAGTTCCCCCCCCACCGTTCACAGTCCTCCTGATGAAACTGTAGTCCCTCCCCGCCACCCCCCCTCCAGCTGGAGGAGCTGGTATCCCTGCCCCATAACTGTGTTCCTTTTCCGCCCCTGCTGGCACCCTCCTCCCCTGCCTGCAGCCTAGCGGGGAGGAGTGGTCGCTTTCCCCCACCCCAAGGGCGCCCTCCTTCCCTGCCTACAGCTTAACAGGGAGGAGTGGTTAGCCCCGTCCCCCACATTCCCCTGCCTTTCCTACTGGACCCTCCTCCCCCGCATATTGCTTGAGCGGGGAGGAGCGGCTGCCCTTCACGCCCTCACCCCCATATTAGGGCTTCCTCTTGCCATCATGGAGGAGGACCCTGTCCCAATCCTTGTCCCTATTTCTATTCCTTCCCCTGCTCCTGTCCCTGCCCCTGCTGACCCCGTGGTACCCCCCTCGCCAACGCCCTTGCCCGCCACAGCTGATGCCCTCTCGGCCACCATTAGCCTAGACTCCGCCGCTGCCATGGCCATCCCTTCTACCAGCAAAAAGGGCCAGGGGAATAAAAAGGGCAAAGGCCCCACCCGGAAAACAAAACCTCCCGTTGGCAGGGCTGCCCTCCCTGCTGCGGCCCCGACATCTGCTGCGGCCCTTTCCTCCCAAGCTGTTCCCTACGCCAGCTCTGGGGGCGCTCCATCCCTAGCCCCCAGAGCGTACGCCTAGGTGGCTACCGCCCCCCTCCCCCGCCCCGCATGCCGCCACACCATCTGCCCCCACTGCCGCCTCTGGTACCATTCCTGGCAGCCGGGATCCCTTCCCCTCACTGACCTGGAGGCACAGTATCTGCTGCCTCCTGGTGCCCGCCTCGCCCCACATTGAAACGTACGTGTAGGCGCTGGTGAGGGTGGTAGGGTCCACGGCCATCGTGGCGGCCTCCAAGATGTATGGTAAAGTTATGTTCTTCCTAGTGTCGGAGGCCGCCGCTCAGGAGGCGGTAGAGAAGGGCCTGGCGGTGGGGTGCGTGTTCTTCCCTCTAGAACACCTGGAGGACTTGGGCATATGGGTGGTATTGATCTCCATCCCGCCCTTCCTGCCCAACGCTGCCCTGTTGCCTGCCCTCTCCACGCTGGGGAAGCCCATTTCCGTCATCAGCCCTCTCCCGCTGGGCTGCAAGGACCCCACCCTCTGCCACGTTCTGTCCTTCCACCCGCAGGTGCAGATCCAAGTGCTGCCGGCGGCACGTGGCGGGGTGGCGCTCGAGGGGTCCTTCTTGGTGCCCTATCAGGGGGCCCATTACCGGGTCCATTGTTTGACGGGAGAGGCCCGGTGCTTTCTCTGCCGGCTGCCAGGGCAGGTCCGGAGGGACTGCCCCCTGGCCTGGCCTGGAGGAGAGTCCGGGACACCCAAAACCTGGGAGGGTGTCGGCCCTATCACCGCCAGCGACCCTGGCAGCCCGGCTGCCGCTGCTCCTCCTCCATGGAGGAGAGGGTGGCAAGACCCTTGCCAGCTGAGGGAGAGGGCCTGCCACCAAGACAGGGCGGTTAGCCTCCCCTCCAGAGAGTGGTGCCATTGAAGACCCCAGCAAGCCTGACTCTGTGGCTGTGGGCAGCGAGCTCGTAGTGACGTGCCTGGCGTCAGTGAAAGCCCCCCTCCTGCCCTGAGCCCTGGTCGAGAGGAGCCGCATCCCAGCAACTCAGCTACTGGGGACCGAAATCCCAGCTCTGTCCCCGCTCCTGTCTGAATCCCTACCCCTGTTCCTGCTTCCGCCGCTGATCCTACGTCGGCCCTAGCCTCAGTCCGTGCTCCTGCTTCGGTCCCTACCCTAGATCCAGCTCCTGCTCCTTTTCCAGTCCCTGTTCCTGATTCTGTTCCTGGCCCTGCTCCTGCCCCCAAAGCACCCATTGCCCCTCTCCCCTCCACCTCCCATGCTACTGCCGCCCCTGAGGTTGTCTTGTTTTCTCTGTCTACGGACAACTCTCAGGGGCAGTTTTCGTGTCCCCTCTTCCCAACGTTATGGGGGCTGCACTATTCCCTCCACCGCCCCCTCCCGTGCCGGGGATGGGGATGGGCTGCCTGGCGCAAGTGCACCGGCGCTCCACTCCTTGCTTGCCTGTCTCCCCAGACCGCGAGGATCTTTCAGGGGCCTCACTGGAGGATGGCAGCGGGTTGGCTGCCGCCTCCCCCTCCTCGCTGAGGGAAGAACTGCGCTGTTTTCTATTGGACACCCGTGACTCAAAGGACAAGGTGCAGCTCGCCCTCCAGCACTGGGGGGACTTCCATCATGTCCTCTGGGCCATGAAGGCCCTTCTGGGGGAGGGGAGAGGGATCAGGAGGCAGGGCATAGTGGCATACTGGCGGGCCCATATGTAAGCAGAGTCAGGATGCGGGACCTCAGTGAAGTATGTGGGTCACATCATGTCCCAAGAGGGTGTGAGTACTGATCCCGATAAAATAGAAGCACTCACTCCATGGCCATGGCCAAGTAACTACAGAGAACTCAAGACCTTTCTTGGATTTAGTGGCTACTACCACAGATTTGTGAAAAGCTATGCTACGATTGTAAAGCCTCTGAATGATCTTACCAGGGGATACCAGCCCAGCAAGAACAAATCTAAGACCAAGAATAAGGGGAGGTCCCCAAAGCCTCCTGTGCAGAGACTCTATGGCGCCTTTGAACCATTTGGGCTATGGTGATGTGAAAGGGCTTTTCGAGAAATCATTACTTGCCTAACTCATGCTCCAGTCCTAGTTTTTGCTGACCCAAGCAAACCATTTATCCTGCATACTGATGCCAGTTTGGAGGGTCTGGGAGCAGTCCTGTACCAGGAAGTGGAAGGCAAACATAAACCTGTAGCCTTTGCCAGCCGAGGACTGTCTGATAGTGAAACTCGCTATCCCACCCACAAGCTGGAATTCTTGGCCTTGAAATGGGCCATCACTGAGAAATTTCAAGACTACTTGTATGGTGCTCAGTTCCAGGTGTGGACAGACAACAATCCACTGACTTACGTGTTAACAAGTGCTAAGCTGGATGCTACAGGGCAGAGATGGATGCCCGTTTTGGCTAGCTATGAGTTCAGCATTCAATACCAATCAGGGAGAAGCAATGTAGATGCAGATGCCTTGTCCAGGCATCCGCAGGCACCAGAAGTTGCTGTGATACCCACGGATGGAGTGAGAGCTATTTGCAGTGTGAGTCGCCAAGAGCCAGAGGTCCGTGAGAGCCTTCAGGGATGTGTTGCAGAAGCTTTGGGCCTGCCCTCTGAATGCATGCCTTCTGCTTTGGTGAACTATATTGCATTAGACCAATCTCCCTTGCCCATGCTCAATGCAGCTGACTGGCAAGAAGCCCAGCGGCAAGATATTGACATTTGTGATACACTACTTGCCAACAGGGAGGGGCGAAATCCAGCTGCTGTTGTCCCACCTAACCCAGAGGGTAAACTACTATGGAGAGAATGGACCAAACTAAAACTGATTCAGGGAGCGCTACACCGAATGACCACCGACCCTTTACAAAAGCAACGAGCACAACTAGTACTGCCAAAAGAGTACAGAGCCCTGGCCATGAGGGCCCTGCATGATGACTTGGGGTATTTAGGGATGGAGAGGACCCTGGAACTTATTCGTAGTAGGTTCTATTGGCCCCGAATGTCTGAAGATGTTCGCAGGAAATGTGAGACTTGTGCTCGATGTGTTCAAAGGAAAACTCTGCCCATGAGGGCTGCATATCTCAAGAACATCACCAGCACCAAACCTTTGGAACTGGTATGCATTGATTTCTTGTCTGTAGAGGTAGACAAGAGGAATGTTGGGAACATTCTAGTAGTGACTGAGCATTTTACACGGTATGCGCAAGCATATCCCACAGGTAATCAGAGGGCCACCACTGTTACTCGAGTATTGTGGGACAAATATTTCTCAGTCTATGGATTCCCAGCTTGGATACACTCAGATCAGGGGCGGGATTTTGAGAGTCACCTTCTGAAGGAGATGCTGAAGATAGCAGGAATTAAGGCGTTGTCCTAGACTTTTTATCACCCCCAAGGTGTTTCTCAGCCTACTAGATATGTTGGGAACTTTGCGACCAGAGCAGAAGGCAACCTGGAGCCAGCATGTCGCATTTCTGGTGCATGCCTACAATGCCACAAAGAACGATGCTATGGGAGTCACCCCATATCTCTTGATGTTTGGCTGAGAACCAAGATTACCCATAGACTTGTGCTTTGGTGTATCAGAGGATGGAGATAGCTATGAAACTCATCAGCAATATGTATCCCGACTAAGAGAAAAGCTGTGGGATGCTTATCACTTAGCTACTGCTGCGGCTCGGAAGAATGCAAACAACAAACATCGATATGATGCTAGAGTGCGTTCGCAGGAGCTCCAGCCGTGGGGACAGAGTCCTGCTGCAAAATTTGGGTATTGCTGGCAAACACAAGATAGCTGACAGATGGAAGGCAATACCTTACCTGGTGATGGAAAAGCTGGTAGACCTGCTGGTCTACAAGACCAGACCTGAAGACGGTCCAGGGAAAATAAAGATGGTGCATAGAAACCTTTTGCTCCCTGTGGGGGAATTGGTAAGCACCCCTTATGAGATGGGCCACAACAGGGCAGCCCGGCAGAACAGAAGTGCTAGACCAAAGTCGCCATCCAACACGGACAGCGGGGCCCCTGCAGCTAATCTACCCCTATTCAGCACATCCAAGAGTGAGTCTGAGGAGGAAGACACAACCATGGTGTATCCTGGAATGGAGACAAGATTTCAGTCTCGATCAGCTGAACCAAGAGAGAGCTCCCCCTCCTCCGCCCTAAACCCCATGGCAGAGGTATTTAGGCCCATTACTGGCACCCCTGTGCTGCCGATGGGACCCCTCTGTGATGATGCACACAGGTTATTGGACAGTGGAGACATCCAGGGGGAGGGGGCCCTAGTCACGTTGGACCTTCCACGGTCAGAACTGGAGATGCAGGGGCCTATGCCAGTAGCCGAGGGATCCTCAAAGGAAACCTCTCCATCCATCGCTCAAGAAGATGTCCTGCCTACCCCTGCAACAGAAATTCTCAATAGACGAGACAGGGTAATAAGACCAGTAAAACGGTTAACTTATGAGGCACCTGGGGTGACTAGTGAGGAGCCAATACACTTAGCACACAGGCTTGGGAAAGCTGAAGTGGGCTTTCTGAGGCCCTTTGGAGGGAACCAGTGAATTGGTATAATAGGGAGGGTGATTTGTCAGGACGACAAATTCTCGGCTGGGGGGAGGATGTAAGCAGCTCTACCCTGACATCTGGTGGCGAGTCATGGTGGGTTGTGGAAAAGAACTTCAGGGGCTGATCTCATTTGCATAGGCACACCCACGCTGCCTAGATGTATTTGAGCATAAGCTTTCGTGAGCTACAGCTCACTTCATCAGATGCATACTGTGGAAACTGCAGAAGACATTATATACACAGAGACCATGAAACAATACCTCCTCCCACCCCACTCTCCTGCTGGTAATAGCTTATCTAAAGGGATCACTCTCCTTACAATGTGTATGATAATCAAGTTGGGCCATTTCCAGCACAAATCCAGGTTTTCTCACCCTTTTCCCCCCCCTCCCCCACACCCACACAAACTCACTCTCCTGCTGGTAATAGCCCATCCAAAGTGACCACTCTCTTTACAATGTGTATGATAATCAAGGTGGGCCATTTCCAGCAAATATCCAGGTTTTCTCACCCCCCCCCCCTTTTTCCAAAAACCACACACACAAACTCACTCTCCTGCTGGTAATAGCTTATCCAAAGTGACCACTCTCCTTACAATGTGTATGAAAATCAAGGTGGGCCATTTCCAGCACAAATCCAGGTTTTCTCACCCCCCACCCCCAAAACACACACCCACAAACTCACTCTTCTGCTAGTAATAGCTTATCCAAAGTGACCACTTTCCCTATAATGTGCATGATAATCAAGGTGGGCCATTTCCAGCATAAATACAAGTTTAACCAGAACCTCTGGGGTGGGGGGTAGGAAAAAACAAGGGGAAATAGGCTACTTTGCATAATGACTTAGCCACTCCCAGTCTCTATTTAAGCCTAAATTAATAGTATCCAATTTGCAAATTAATTCCAATTCAGCAGTTTCTCGCTGGAGTCTGGATTTGAAGTTTTTTTGTTTTAAGATAGCGACCTTCATGTCTGTAATTGCGTGACCAGAGAGATTGAAGTGTTCGCCGACTGGTTTATGAATGTTATAATTCTTGACATCTGATTTGTGTCCATTTATTCTTTTACGTAGAGACTGTCCAGTTTGACCAATGTACATGGCAGAGGGGCATAGCTGGCACATGATGGCATATTCACATTGGTGGATGTGCAGGTGAACGAGCCTCTGATAGTGTGGCTGATGTTATTAGGCCCTGTGATGGTGTCCCCTGAATAGATATGTGGGCACAGTTGGCAACGGGCTTTGTTGCAAGGATAGGTTCCTGGGTTAGTGGTTCTGTTGTGTGGTATGTGGTTGCTGGTGAGTATTTGCTTCAGGTTGGGGGGCTGTCTGTAGGCAAGGAATGGCCTGTCTCCCAAGATTTGTGAGAGTGTTGGGTCATCCTTCAGGATAGGTTGTAGATCCTTAATAATGCGTTGGAGGGGTTTTAGTTGGGGGCTGAAGGTGACGGCTAGTGGCGTTCTGTTATTTTCTTTGTTAGGCCTGTCCTGTAGTAGGTGACTTCTGGGAACTCTTCTGGCTCTATCAATCTGTTTCTTCACTTCCGCAGGTGGGTATTGTAGTTGTAAGAATACTTGATAGAGATCTTGTAGGTGTTTGTCTCTGTCTGAGGGGTTGGAGCAAATGCGGTTGTATCGCAGAGCTTGGCTGTAGACGATGGATCGTGTGGTGTGGTCAGGGTGAAAGCTAGAGACATGTAGGTAGGAATAGCGGTCAGTACGTTTCCAGTATAGGGTGGTGTTTATGTGACCATTGTTTATTAGCACTGTAGTGTCCACGAAGTGGATCTCTTGTGTGGACTGGACCAGGCTGAGGTTGATGGTGGGATGGAAATTGTTGAAATCATGGTGGAATTCCTCAAGGGCTTCTTTTCGATGGGTCCAGATGATGAAGATGTCATCAATATAGCGCAAGTAGAGTAGGGGCGTTAGGGGACGAGAGCTGAGGAAGCGTTGTTCTAATTCAGCCATAAAAACGTTGGCATACTGTGGGGCCATGCGGGTACCCATAGCAGTGCCACTGATCTGAAGGTATACATTGTCCCCAAATGTAAAATAGTTATGGGTAAGGACAAAGTCACAAAGTTCAGCCACCAGGTTAGCCATGACATTATCGGGGATACTTTTCTTGACGGCTTGTTGTCCATCTTTGTGTGGAATGTTGGTGTAGAGGGCTTCTACATCCATAGTGGCCAGAATGGTGTTATCTTGACATCTTCATCAAGTGGTCAGTTTGGATGAGCTATTACCAGCAAGAGACTGAGTTTGTGTGTGTGGGGGGAGGGGGGTGAGAAAACCTGGATTTGTGCTGGAAATAGCCCACCTTGATTATCATGCACTTTGTAGGGAGAGTGGTCACTTTGGATAAGCTATTACCAGCAGGAGAGTGAGTTTGGGGGTGTGTGTTTTGGGGGTGGGGGGTGAGAAAACCTGGATTTGTGCTGGAAATGGCCCACCTTGATTTTCATATACATTGTAAGGAGAGTGGTCACTTTGGATAAGCTATTACCAGCAGGAGAGTGAGTTTGTGGGGGGGGGGGGAGTGGGGAAGAGGGTGAGAAAACCTGGATTTGTGCTGGAAATGGCCCAACTTGATTATCATACACATTGTAAGGAGAGTGATCCCTTTAGATAAGCTATTACCAGTAGGAGAGTGGGGTGGGAGGAGGTATTGTTTCATGGTCTCTGTGTATATAATGTCTTCTGCAGTTTCCACAGTATGCATCCGATGAAGTGAGCTGCAGCTCACGAAAGCTTATGCTCAGATAAATTTGTTAGTCTCTAAGGTGCCACAAGTCCTCTTTTTCTTTTTGTATTAAGTAGTGGGAGAGCCTGAAGATATATGGCAGGGCAGTTTGCAGGATGGTGAGCAGAGCAGAGCTGGTGGAGCAGAGCAGTTTGTTGGATGCCTGGAGCAGCTCATGGGGGCAGCTGGCAGAGCGGAGCCCCATGGAGAGGTGGGGCCATCAGCTTTGGACCACATAAGGTGCCCCTTAAACCACCACCCCCATCTCCACCCAGGTTGGGAGGTAAAACTCTGCGGATAAACTTTCGAACTCCGGGGCTGCCCTGACCAGGGACAGAGACTTTTTGGGTTGTTGGACTTTTGGGACTTTGGGTGATTTTGGGTTGCTGGACTGAAGAACCAAAGGGAAAGGACATGGCCCAATTTGCTTGGAGTGGGTTTTTTGCTCATGGGTTGTGTTATGAATCCTGTCGGTGGTGTTTCCCCAACATAATGCCACATTGTTTCTCTCTGTTATTAAAGGCTTTTTGCTACACTCAGACTATGTGCTTGCGAGAGGGGAAGTATTGCCTCTTGGAGGCGCCCAGCTGGGGTGCTATATATTTGTCCCAGGTCACTGGGTGGGGGCTCAAGCCGGTTTTGCATTGTGTTATTGGAATGGATCCCCTAGATATTGAACCCGACCCTTGTTGCTGCCAACTCTGACGGGCAGAAGGGTTACACATAAGTTCCGCGACTCCCTGATGACCTTTGGGGTTGAACATGGGTTGTTGCGGGGCCCGCTGGAGGCTGTCGATCACCCTGCCCATGAGGATTTGCCCCGGCCCTCCCGATGAAGGACACCATCTTTGCTACGCTGAACACCAGGGGCTGTAGCATGAGTCTCCACAGGAGCCAGGTGCTCTCCTTCCTTCGGGAGGGGGGTACTCTGATCTTCCTGCAGGAGACCCACACGGCTCCAGCCGTTGAGACTAGATGGTTGCTGGAGTGGGGGGACGAGGTTTACTTTAGCCACCTCAGTGCTCGTTCAGCTGTGGTGGCCACCCTGTTCTCCCCCGAGCTACTGCCTGAGGTGCTGGGGGTAGCCAAGCTCGTGCCGGGTCACCTGCTGCACGTCCGGGCGTGTGTGGAGGGGCTGATATTAAACCTGGTCAACGTCTACGACCCGAGCGCAGGCCCAGAATGAGTGCATTCCTATCAGCAAGCGTCAGCCTTCCTCGGCACCCTGGATCCTCACGAGTACCTGGTCCTGGGCGGGGACTTCAACACCACCCTTGAGGACTGGGACTGCTCAAGAGTCGAGACATCCCAGGCAACCGCGGGCGTCCTCAGGGAGATCGTGGCCCATCACTCCCTGGTGGACATCTGGCGTGACCACCACCCAGACGATGATGTCAGCTTTACCTATGTCTGGGTGGAGGAGGATCAGTCGTGCCACTCCCGGTTGGACCGCATTTATTTTTCGTGTTTCCATCTGGCATGAGCCCATGCCTCCGGCGTCCAGCCGGCCCCATTCTTGGATCACCACTTGGTGACCGTGATGGCCTCTCTCAGTTCAGAGAGGCTGGGGCCGGCCTATTGGCATTTTAACAACAGCTTGCTGGAGGATGTGGGCTTCGTGGCATCCTTCCAGGAGTTCTGGCTGGCCTCCAGCCCCGAGGATCCACCCCTCCATGCAGCATACTGGGAGAAGCGGGAGGAGCTCTGAGCCCTGGAGGACCATCGAGCCCAAGGCGCTTTTGTTCGATCCCGCATCTATCTCCTTCGGGAGATGAATCGTGGCTCCTGCTTCTTCTATGCCCTGGAGAAAAGGAGGAGGGCCAAAAAGCATGTCACCTGCCTCCTGGTGGAGGACGGTACCCCCCTCATGGATCCAGAGGAGCTGCGTGGAAGGGCCAGGGCCTTCTACGCTAGCCTTCTCTCCCCGGATCCAACCGATGCCAAAGCCTGCAGGGTGCTCTGGACCAAACTCTCGATGGTCAGCATGGGCGACCGAGACCGGCTGGACCTGCCTCTCTCTCTCTGGCCAAGGTCTCGGAAGCCCTTCACTGCATGCCCACCAATAAATCTCCGGGCATGGATGGGCTGACCGTGGAGTTCTACTGCGTGTTCTGGGATGTCCCCAGCCCGGACCTTGTCATCGTCTGGGCTGAGTCCTTGCAAAGCGGGGTCCTCCCTTTCTCATGCAGGTGAGCCATGCTCGCCTTATTGCTGAAGAAGGGGGACCTCCGCGACCTACAAAATTGGCGTCCCGTCTCGATCTTCAGCACAGACTACAAGGTCGTAGCAAAGGCCATCTCGCTGTGGCTGGGATCCGTGCTGGCGGACATGGTCCATCCCGACCAGACCTAAACCGGGCCGGACCATATTTGATAACTTGTATTTGGTCCAGACCTCTTGGTGCTGTGGCGTAAGGATGGTCTGTCGTTCGCCCTCCTGTCCCTGGACCAGGAGAAGGCGTTCAACAGGGTGGACCACAGGTATCTCCTGAGCATCCTGTGCGTGTTTGGCTTCGGGCCCCAGTTCGGGGGCTTTCTCCAGGTGCTGTACGCTGATGCGGAGTGTCTGGTCAGGCTCAATTGGACCCTGTCCGTGCCGGTCAGCTTTGGGTGGGGCATACGGCAGGGGTGCCCCCTCTCAGGCCAACTTATGCTCTGGCGATCGAGCCCTTCCTTCATCTCCTCCGCTGGAGGCTGACAGGGTTGGTGCTTCGGGAGCCGGAGCTGCGGCTGGTCCTGTCGGCGTATGCTGACGGTGTGCTCCTCGTGGTCCAGGACCTGGTGGAGGCCTGCCAGGCCGTTTATTCAGCGGCCTCCTCTGCCAGGGTCAGCTGGGTCAAGAGCACTGGCCTGGTGGTCGGGGACGGATGGCAGGCAAGCTCCCTCCCACCCGGGCTTCAAGCCATCCGGTGGAGTGCAGGTCCGCTGCTCTAACTTGGCGTTTATCTATCCGCCATGCATCCTTCTCCACCAGAGAACTGGCAGGATTTGGAGGCCAGGGTGGGTGAGTGGCTGCAGAGATGGACAGGACTGTTCCAGTGTCTCTCTGGGCAAGGGAGGGCGCTGATGCTTCACCAACTAGTCCTGTCCATGCTCTGGCACTGGCTCAACACCCTGAGCCCGGCCCCGAGGATCCTGGCCAGGCTCCAGAGGATGGCTCTGGAGTTCTTCTGGCCGGGGCTGCACTGGGTCTCCGCAGGGGTCCTGAGTCTTCCCCTGGAGGAGGGAGGACAGGGCCTGGTTTGCTTGTGCAGCCAGGTCCATGTCTTCTGCCTTCAGGCCCTGCAGAGGCTCCTTTACGGTGCAGGTAGTCCGGCGTGGAGCACATTGGCGCACGCCTTCCTCTGCTGCCTCTGAGGGCTCCAATATGACCGGCAGCTCTTTTTTCTCCATCTGAGAGGTCTTCCGCGAGACCTCTCTGAGCTGCTGGTCTTCTACCAGGATCTCCTCCAGACCTGGAAGCTTTTTTCAGCGACCAGGTCCTTTGGCCACCGAGGGGGCACACCTCCTCGCGGAGCCCCTACTACACAACCTCAATCTACATGTGCAGGTGGTGGAGTCTCCCTTGGTGTGTCGGAGGTTGGTCCTGGCAGAAACCATCAGACTCGGAGACCTCCTGGACTATGACGGGGGGGACTGGGTGATGCCCAGCGTGCTCGGTCAACGCATGGGGCTTTCCACCCTTCCGACCCCTAGGCACGTACTCCTGGAGGTGAAGGCTGCCTTGTCACCCGATTCTCTCGTTTTCCTCTGGCGAGCCCTGCAAGAGGGTGCTCCCTGCCCACCCCTCATCCCTGGCCCTCTGGATATTTTTCTTCAGCCCCTGTTCCGTGAGCTTTCCCCCGCCCCCCCACTCCCACACTCCAAGCCAGCTGCATACTCTGCAGCTGGTCCAGTTTCGAACTGCACCCAGAAACCATCTGTACACGCTCGTGCTCCATACACTGCACTTCCTCACCCTCGTGTCCCGCCCCGACACCAAATGGCGGGACTATCTTCCACCTAAAGACGGTATGGAGCCCCGGTGGGCCAGCCTTTATTCCGTCTTGGTGCCACGGCCCACCGGGGACATCGGTTGGCAGCTCCCCGTGAGCATGGGCGTGCACCTGGTGCCGTTCACCCCTACACCCAAGGCCTGCCCCTTTTGCGGTATGAGGGAGAACCTGGTGCACGCCTATCTTGAATGCACCAGGTTGCAGCCTCTATTCTGGCTCCTCCAGAACCTCTTGTTGAGGTTCTGGCTGCACTTCTCCCCCACTTATTCCTCTTTGCACACCCTATCTGTGGCCCCACGAAGTCGCGAGACCTCGTCAACCTCATCCTGGCCCTGGCCAATGTTTCCCTCTATAATACCAAGAGGAGGATGTTGGACGAGGGGGGCTCTGCGACTGTGTGGTCTATTTCCGCTCCCCCCTAGTTTCACATATCTGGGCAGAGTTCCACTGGGCAGCGTCCGCTGGCTCCCTTGACAGCTTTGAGGAGCAGTGGGCGCTGTCCGGGGTTCTCTGCTCGGTGTCCCCATCTGGTATCCTTGTTTTGAGTCTATGACCTTCACTCCAACCCCTGTGTTTCATTAGTTGTCTCCCACATTTACTTGGTCCCTGGGTCCAGTGGGCAGAAGTGGAAGTGGAAGGGCTTTAGAAATGGGCGGGCTTGTGCCCGCCCACCTCCCGGGTTTTCCAATACGACCCCGCTACAGGGCATTTTCTTCGTTCACTCATGACTGCTGTTCTGTGCAAGCTATAGGGGCTTTCAACACTCCGTTGAAGGGGACAAATAAGCAGGCTGGTAGCAGGGCCTAAGTGAGGGAAGATATCAGCCTCTTAAGGGCCTAACTGGCTCCTACTACTGCAGTTGACTGCCTGTTCTCCTCAAGTGGGTTCCGGGAAGCAGCAGGAAAGAGGAAGCTCCCTGAGAAGCTGGTGTTAATCAGTCCAGGATCCTGGGGGTGCTAGAGAGGTACCTGAGAGGCTCCTCCTCTTCTCTCTCCCTGTAGCTCTGTTGCTTTCTGTTATTCCCTCTCACCTTTCCTCCTGCCTGCCTGTTATGTCTCTTGTGCCCTCCTTTCTCCAGCACAGCACTCCACCCTCTCTGTGCGTCTAGAGCAGAGACAATACATATGCACCAGCAGCAGACACAATTTTCTACACTCTGGGTCCTAGTGGCGCCCCCTCACCCCACAGTCTGGCACCTGAGGCAGCCGCCTCAGTTTGCCTCATGGTAAGGCCAGCCTGTATCTAAGCCAAGGAGCGTGAGGCCTATTTCCCCGTTTCCATCTGAAGTGCACAATTCTCCACCCCTCTCACAAGCTGCTCTTTAACTTTTATTACACATTGTAAAACCATGAATCTCCTGGCAGGCAGGTGAGTGACTTTCATAAACCCCAAGATGAAGTGATTTGCTCAAGGCCATGGAGGGGGCATGACAACACTCGGACTCCTGGCTCCCGGGCCTGTGCTCAGGTCACTAAGGCACTGCTGCCAAATTCCCAGCACTGGAGAACTGCAAACAGCCGAGCAGCTGGAGAACACGAGTGCACTAGGGATGATCAGAGCATGGGACTGATGGGTTGAAAGGCAGCCAGGGAAAGATTGCAGCAGCAAAGGAGTGCCAGCCTGTGCCCTAAGCTCTGGTCATTCCCCAGTTCCTTGCAAGCTCTCTTGTAATCCCATGTCTGGCAGCCTGTAGAAGAGATTCTGCAGCATGTTGGGGCAGCTGATTGATTGGAAGCTCTTGGGGTCAGGCGCTGTCTCTCACTATGGGTCTGCACAGCGTCTAACACAGTGGGGCCCTGATCTTGGCTGGGGCTTGTCACAGGGTGGCACCTGGCCCTTTAAGAGGGAAGAGGCCCATGTCCCTTTGACTAATTTGTTCACCCCCAATTGGGCTTAAGAGAGGGCAGCTGGGTGAACATTGCCTGAGACCAGAGGAGATGGGGATCAACTGGAGACAGAGGAGTAGCAGAGAGCTGGTGATGCATGTGTAAGCAGTGTCAGGATGAGCTCCACCCTGACATCTGGTGGTGAGGTGTGGCAAGTTGTGGAAAAGAACTTCAGGGGCCGATCTCATTTGCATAGGCACACCCACCACGCCTAGAATGAGACCATAGCTGCCCAAATGGTCACTTTGGCTGCTGTGGGATCCCCAGTGTCTCTGTTATTGGGGCAGGAAGAATAAATTGTTATTACCCTGATTATGGGAACTGTGCTTGGAACTGTACTTGGCCTTTTGTTACGATGGAGGGATTCACCATCATCTAAGTAGCACTCGCTAGGCAAGGGTCATGGGTTCCAAAACTGTGTGAATGAAGAGAGGCTGGGGACAAGTATTAATACTTGGTGGCATGGGCCCCTTGGTGAGGGCCTTACATGCTGATTGCACTTCCTCCTCTCTCCACTGTGGAATATCAGAGCTAATTTTGATTTCATTAGAAGTCTAGTTATAGGCTGCTGAGCTCACTTTGGGCTGACAGTGCACTAGCACTGGGGCTCCCCTACTACAAGCTGAATTCACCTAAGAGCTGAAATCACTGAGTGTTGTGTTAAGCAGTGGGGGAGCCTGAAGATATATTGTGGAGCAGTTTGCGGGACGGCTGGTGAAGCAGTTCGACACGGAGCAGTGTGTGGATGGCAGGAGCTGCTTGTGGGCCGTGGAGCTGAGTGAAGGAGTTCGTGGGGCGGCTGGCGGAGCGGAGCGCAGCTGAGCGAAGGAGTTCGTGGGGTGGCTGGCGGAGCGGAGCGCAGCTGAGCGAAGGAGTTCGTGGGGCGGCTGGCGGAGCGGAGTGCAGCTGCGCGAAGGAGTTTTGTGGGGCGGCTGGCGGAGCGGAGCGCCGCTATGGAGCTATGGGGCGGTCAGCTTCAGATCACGTAAGGTGCCTCTTACCCCCGTCCCATTTCCACCCAGGTTGGGAGGTAAAGCTCCGCCGATAAACTTTCGAACTCTGGGGCTGCCCTGACCAGGGACAGAGACTTTTGGGGCATTGGACTTTTGGGGTTGCTGGACTCAAGAACCAAAGGGAAAAGGGCATGCCCCAATTTGCCTGGGGTGGGGTTGCTTTTGCTCATGGGTTGTGTTATGAATCCGGTTGGTGGTGTTTCCCCAACATAATGCCACATTGTTTCTCTCTGTTATTAAAAGACTTTTGCTACACTCAGACTATGTGCTTGCGAGAGGGGAAGTATTGCCTCTTGGAGGCGCCCAGCGGGGGTGGTATATATTTGTCCCAGGTCACTGGGTGGGGGCTCGAGCCGGTTTGCATTGTGTTATTGGAATGGAACCCCTAGATATTGAACCCGGCCCTTGTTGCTGCCAACGCTGACGGGCAGAAGGGTTACACATGCTTGGCAGAGACGTGAGGGTGGTAGAGGGAACCTGGGAGAGAAAGTGGAACCTGGTGGGAGCTGGAAGAGAATGGTTGGGCCCTCCTGAGAAGCAGTCGGCTTGGGAGAAGGGGAAGAGCCAGCTTGGGCTAGGGAGGCTGGGACAGACTCCAGAAACAAGAGGGTTGTGGCTGGAGGGTGGATCCCCCGCTGCAGGCGGGCTGGCAGGCAAAGAGGGCTGGTGAGTGGAATGCTGGGGGGAGCTCTCTCCCAGCAGACCTGACTTGGGGCTGTGGGAGAAGAGTCCTGAGACTGGCCTCTCTTGGCTGGAGGGGTGGATAGTGGTGCCCTGGGACAGGGTCAAACAGAGTTCTGGTAGATGCTCATGTGGGTGACCTGGAAGTGACCCTTCCACCTCCCTGCATGGGAAACTGCCGTGGTTCAGATTACAGTGGGAATTGGAGACTGGTTTTACTACAAGGGTTTGGGGGAACTACTGTGCTGGTGGAGATGAATAAGTTGTGCCCGAAGGTGGGAGGTTGTACTGGATGCTGTGAGACTATGCTCCTCTCAAGGGTGAATGGAGGGGAAACTGAGGCAGACACCTGTTCTGCTGTAGCCTGCCACAGATGGGCACTCATGGAGAAGCCACCAATGGCAGGGCCTCTAATCTACTGTAACACTGCTGGCCCGGGTCTCTGACAGACCGTTAAATAGCAGTCTTGTCTTTTTAGCCTCCCGCATAGGGTGAAAGCTACCTGCAGATCTCACACGCATGCTTCCTGACCATGTGACGATTAGCTAGACAAGGGCTTGTGGCTCAGGGGAGGGGTCCATTCACACAGCTGCTTAAAAACAAACCAACCTTTCTCTTCAAGGTAAAAAAATGACGACGCATTAGGGGAAAGAAATGGCTGGCTCCTCCCATTAAACCTCAGTGGTCCTGCTGGCATTATATATTCAGCCATCCTCCTGTGCCAGCCAGATAGCTGGGCTGGGAAGAAGAACCCCGATTGCTGACTCGCTCTCTTTATTGTGAGGGGAGCTGCCAGATGTTTGCAGTTGATACGCCGGGGTCTGGCGTACATGTACAATGTGCATCACAGCCCTTCTGGCCACGATAAAGCCTGTGTGAAAGGAACGGTAGCGTGGGTAGAGGGCTGGGGCGCAGATCAGTCACTGACAGGGGTCTGGCCTTGTGGACACTGCTGAACTGAGCACTTCTTTGGAAGCAGCTCCAAGATATTCCAGGACCTGTTTGCTAACAGCATGGCAAAAACTTGCCCTGGAGGTGGGGCTGCCCTGGGGTGAATCACGGGGTTACCTACCAGAGGCATGTTGCCGCCCTAAGACAGCAGCAGAGGCATGTGCTGGCTGGAGGGGATGACAGACCATGCTCCTTGAGGCGTGGTGGTCCAGCCATCTTGGTACCCATCCCTAGAGGTGTCTTGAGTGCTTGGCTGAATTCCTGCTTTGCTGGAGCAGAGGACAAGAGGGACAGAAAGTCTCTCTCTCCACCTGCTCGTTGAGGCAGGGTTGGCACAGATCTGGAAGGCAGGGCAGTAGTTCACTGGGGCTGATTCCTGCTCTACCAGGTAAATCAGGACTAAATGCACCGAAATCTATGGGTTACACCTCAGTGGGAGCGAGAGGATGGCCAGGCCCAGGTTTAGAGAGGGAGTGGGTTGGGGGGAAAAAGGGGGGAAGACCTATGGAAAACAAACTCCTCTGTGTGCTGCTAAAGTTACAGAATGGGTGCTCAGTGCTGGCCTCACTCTGCTCCCACTGAAGCCAATGGTAAAATTCCCCTTGCCGTCCATGGCAGCCGTGCTAGACAAATGCTGAGGACCCAGGCCTATTGTTAAACCAGAGCCATCTCTCCTGCTCATGGGGCCTGATCCAGCCCTGCCTCCCCCACCTCCCTGGGAACTGGGGGAGTCTGGGTGCAGCAGAAGTTGTGCAAGTTTGCAGCTCCTGGGGGAGGGGAACCTCTTATGCACTGATAAGCTCAGCTCCCTTGAGACGCCCTGCACCCCAGGGCATGGGACTGGGAGGGGCACAGCTGGTGGCTCTGTGCCAATGCACACCACTGCAAAATCCCTGCATGGCCAGTCTTACTCTGAATAGCTCGTTCCACCCTCCACTGTGGAGCTAGTGGGATTTCTATGGAGACATGAACTGTGTTAACCCTTTGGAGCCTGGACACCCAACGAAGCACTGACTTGCTTGGAAAACACCGATGTTTCTATGGTTGTGGGCAGTATTTTAGCCATGTCAGTCCCAGGATATTAGAGAAACAAGGTGGGTGAGGCAATATCTCTTATTGGACCAACTTTGGTTGGTGAGAGAGACAAGCTTTCGAGCTACACAAAGCTCTTCCTGAAGAATCATTTTGACTTTCTCATTTCATTTCAATAAGCTAAAAATGTTTTGACTTTATCCCTTTGCTTAATTTCATTTTGACTCTTACATGATAGTAACTGTAATACACTAGTACGTTATGCTGCTCATATTCAATATTTTATACTAAAATATTCATTTTAATGTGATCTTTATATGATATGTTGAAATGTAAATATAACGTGTAGATGGTATCAAAACAAAAATATTCAATGTTATTTAAACAAAATGTTTCCATATTATCCAAATTAAACTTTTCAGTGTGTCTGAATCAAAATTTTTTTGGGAATTCTGTCTTTTGAAAGCTTTCCAAACTTTGACTTTCTGGTCCAATTCAGAATGAAAACAAATGTTGGCATTTCCTACAGATGGAGGTTCTATTTTCCAGCCAGCTCTACTAAGTATAATGACAGGTTTCAGAGTAGCGGCCGTGTTAGTCTGTATCCGCAAAAAGAACAGGAGTACTTGTGGCACCTTAGAGACTAACAAATTTATTAGAGCATAAGCTTTTGTGGGCTACAGCCCACTTCATCAGATGCATAGAATGGAACATATAGTAAGATATATACACACATACAGATAAGTTGGAAGTTGCCATACAAACTATCTGTGTGTCTATATATATCTTCTTACTATATGTTCTATTTATGCATCCGATGAAGTGGGCTGCAGCCCATGAAAGCTTATGCTTGTTAGGGGGCTTATTCCTTCACCCACTTACTTCCCTGGTCCTTCTCGCATGAACAGAGAGCAACAATACCTGAAGTCCAAAGGTGCAAACAATTCGATGTTTATTGGGGTGAACTTCCAGCAAGCATGATTCCAGTTTCCTTCCTTAGTATCCTCCTTCCCAGCTCTGACACCACAAAGCCTTACACCTGTGTCCCTGTTCCCATTCCTGCCCTTAGCCAAACATGATTCCAACTTCCTTACTCCCATTCCCTGTTCCCATTTCCCCCTTTAGCAAAACATGATTCCAATTTTCTTACCCCCATTCCCTGTTCCCATCTCACACACCCACATGCCCACGCCCACCCACACCCAGTCACTTCCTCATTGACTACAGATTATATAGTAAAACTTGAGTTCTGCTTAGCTATACCTTAACCAGTCATTTTCCTGAAATTTAACTAACCAATCCTAACATATTGTAACATGATTATGTAACCAATTATATCCCACCACCTCAATTAGTTTACACCCAGCAAAATTAATTATACAGCAGACAGGAACAATCACAGAACCAGACAGAGATTATACAGACAAACAACAGCAAAGTGGGAACTATAATGACAAAACAATACAGAAGTGAGGATTTCGCATCCCAGCTATTGATAAGTGAGTTCTTGCCAGACAGGATGCTATCAAACTAAGTTTCCTTTTACATTTTCTAGGTACTTCCCTTTCTCTGGAGGTGATAGGAATACAATCCTGTCCTGATAGTGCCTAACAGCCCAATAGCACCTTATTTCAATGTGACTAGTTTGGAATGTGAGGATGTGACCGTTCGCTTCCCAGCTTATGGCTGCCTCTGCTGCTTAGCCAAAGGCCTGAGCCTAAGCACAGGGCCACAAACTGTCACAGTAAGAGAAGGCCCTTACACTGGCAGACAGTGGTTTTGATTCTTTCTTTTATACTACTATCACTAGCCAAGTGGTAAGAATACACCTAAATTCTTAGAGTATAGGCCTTTACAGACAGGCCTGAATATCTATATCCTTGTTAGTCTCTAAGGTGCCACAAGTACTCCTGTTCTTTCTACTAAGTATGTTATTCTGGGGGATCAACCAAACTCCTGTCAAAGCCAATTCCATGGTCACTCCATCAGTCACTGGAATCATTCCCTGGCTTATGTGCTCAGGCCCTTGCGGAGGGGGCATGCAGCTGGAATAGGAGCATGTGTCCCTGGAGCTGGACAGCTGATGGCATGGGGGACTGGCCCATCCCTGGATCCCCAAGAAGGTTAGTGCAAGTGCTTGGAAGATTACACAGGGGAGCAGCTAAACAGTTGGCCTGTGATAAGGAAATGCTCCCTGCCAAGTTGAGCTCAGCCCTTGACCGGCTTTGTCAGAAATAAAGAAAGAAAGGGGAAGAAACGAGCCAGGAATCAGACTGCGCTCGATACGGAGAATCCCTTGATCAAAACATCTAGGTTGCATCGTCAGCAGTTCCGCCATCGCAGCAAGAGAGGATGCCTTGTGGCATCACGTTGCCATGCATGAGGGGGCAGATTTGCTTTTATGTCTCTAACATCACAAGCTAATGGCCCATCAGTGTTTCACAGCCTGCCCGATAAATTGATTCCTGCACTTTTAGGCACTCTTTGAGCAACTTTAGTCTTGGGGAGGGTCTGAGGCTACTTGCCTTATTAAACAGAAGATTCCTGCAATGTGTCTGACACCAGGTCATTTGTTTGCTTGTGTGGATATTACCTGCAGGTAACAGATTTGCACCTAAGGAATGATTCAGCCAGGGCTTTTACACTAGAAAGCTGTGCTACTGATCTAATATAACCCCTTACATAGCACAGTAATATCCGTATAAAGGTGATTCATACTGGAATAGCTGTTCCAGTATATGTCTCTCTATACCAATATGACTGCATCCCCATTAGGACTTTTACCAGTATAACTATTTCAGTTTAAAAATATATATATATATATATATCACATTAGTAACTGATATATTTATGCCAATAAAACTTTCAAATGTAGATTAGGACTTAGGTAGTGAATATATATTTTACAGGTGCTATGCACAGTTTCTAAGAAGAATTGCACTCCAACTGGCAACAAGCATTTCTCCAAGATCTAGCTGCCAATGCATTCTGTTAAATAGACTTAGTGCTATCCCAGATAGTCTCACAATCTGGTGACTCTCAGTAATGATATACTTCTGCCTCAAGGGACTTTGTGTTGTCTATGCACCCGTTACAGACAGCATTCATGGTCCGCTTTGTCTCAGTCACCCGAATTTAACAGCTCGTTGGACATTTGAAACTTCATGGATCTCCAAAGTAATTGTTCTCTGCCTTGCTCCATGGAGCTACCCAGCCCTCTGTGACCTTCCTTCTGCAAAATGTATCCCTCCTTCCTGGTCCCTATCTCCCATGAAGTCCCACATGCAAGATCTAAACTCCCTCCTGCATGCTAAATCCCAGTCCTTAACACTTGGGCAAGCACCAGGTGTTAGTCTCAGCAGCCTGCAGCCTTAGGTGTCCTATTAATTCCCTATCCCCTCCCTCCCTTCAACTCCGGCAGTGAGATTCAGTTTCCTAGCAGCCTCCTCTCCCCACTGTGGCATTCAGAGCTGTTATCTGTGCCGGGAGGCAGAGAGCATCCCCTGGACTGTAGCTGCGCTCCAAGAAGAATAGCATTTACAGCCATTCCCAACAATGGGCTGTGCCACTCTCTGAGCCATGTCACCAGATGAGCTAGTATAAAAGAGAGAGAGAGAGACCAAGCCTACACGCATCCAGTGCTCAGCCAGTCAGGACTCCCCTGACAAAGGGGCTCCTTGACTCTGACAAGTTCCCTTCAAGTTACTCGTCTTCTCCAGCTTTGAATTTCTGTCTCCAGGCAGTTTGCACCAGCAAGTGAATTAAAAGCAAATCACTCCCTGGTGAACCGCCATGAGCTCCTCCCGGTTAAACAACAGAGCCGAGAGCCACTTTCGAGCCCAGGAGGAGCACGAGCTAGAGACCCTGGGGAAGAAAGCATGGGACAATCCAGTTTACAATGGCTCCCCCTCTGCCTCTCTGAAGATCCGAGCCATCTACAACCCCAAGGCCATTCTGGAGAACCCATACGAGAACATTGAGAAGCTGGGGGACTCCCTTCCCTACCAAGAAGAGAGGAAAAAGGCAGAGGATGTAAAGAAGAAACCCTTGCCCAGGTGCTGCTTCTATGTCTTCAAAGGCATCCGAGGTAAAACTTTGGGGTCTGGTTAGAATGTGTTTATAAACCCATGTGAAGAGCAGCCCTGGGAGCTGAGAGCCATAGAGCAGCTGTATAACATGGAAAGCTGCACATATCCATACTGAGCACTCCTAGTCTAATGTGCTCTGTCTGAGGTCAGGCAATAAATCTGTGTCAGCTCCAGGGACAGAACCCAGAAGTCCTGATCCCATGCTCCCTGCCTTATCTCTGAGGTGTAGCCATTGTCCCCATTTTACAGATGGGGACACTGAGGTGCAGAAAGGCTAAGGGGCTTGCTTGAGGTCACAGCCTAGAATAGAACCTAGGTGTTCTGATTCCAAACCCCGACTCTAGGAATTAGACAATAAGCCCTCCCTAGATGTTTTTTATTCTAGAGGGGATAGTCGTGACCCCTATATCAACACTTTCTATATATACATGTATATAAAACTGGAAGATGAAAAGCCACCACACTATTGGGCTGTGGGGATTAATCTATAGGGACTGAGCATAAGAGCTATATGTACATAGCTTTGCTAAAAGATAACTGAGGTGGGGGACACATAGGGAGAGGGGAATTGTTTAGGCTGGCACAAGGGGCTAGATGGAACAGTAAGGGGGCTAAAAGCTGGAAACACTCATTTAGGCTGCATCTTGGGGCAGCTCCCGGCAGTGGGATCTAGTCCATTTCCGAGTATCTCCCAACAGAAGGGGTGAAGCCCCATGGCTTGAGAAATTAAACACCAGGCTGGAGAATGCATTAAACTGTAGGGAAAATCCATGCACTGGTGGCCAATGAACTGGCAACATAACCTAGCAGGGTTTTCCCCCCACTGTAAATTCTGTGGCGTTCTAATCACGGTTTCTAATATAACCCTTGTGCAAATGTACCCACTGTAACATACGGGTGTGTAAATCATAGATATGCAGGGCTGGACGGGACCTCAAGAGGTCGTCTAGTCCATTCCCTGCACTGAGGTAGGATTGAGTATGTCTAGAGCATCCCTGACAAGTGTTTGTCTAAACTGTTCTTGTCTAGACCAGCTGTATGATGTCTATAGGTTATATTATCAAAGATTTCTGGGCTGCCATTTAGAGCGAGATCCAACACCCATTGAGTCTTCCCACTGATTTTGATAGGAGTTGGATTGGGTCTCTAGAGCAATTGATGGCATCCCTCAATGGCGCTGGGATGTAGATCTCCCTTGGCCCAGTAGCACAACTGGAAACAGAGGCTGAGAGAGGAGGAATGTGCCTACAGGGGATGGTAGGCTAATGCATTATTTACTTTGTTTTATTCTGAGGTCTGCAGTCCCCACAGAACTCCTCCTTTGTTCGGGGTGCTGTGACATAATTACAGTGTGATGCTTGAAAACCAAGAGATCAATCATTCCAAAACACAAATCCCTTTCCAGATACAATCTCTGTGTAATGCTGATGTCAAAGAAATGAGAATGAAAACCCCTATGGTACCATCATGTCCTCCCCTCCCTCCCTGACTAATCCAGTACTGCCCCCTGTAGGCAAAGATTACCCATGTACAGAGCAGTGCCCATCAGGATCTGATCCAAAGCCAGAGGAAATCAAAAGAAAACCTCCCATTGACTTCAGTGGGCTTTGGCTCAGTCCTTAATGTATAGTCTAGTAATGACATTTGACCTGCTGCTAGCCTTTTGCATCCTCACAGTACTTGCAGATACTAATTTAATTAATTTTCACTGCACCTTATACATGGATCAGAGTAACAGCCGTGTTAGTCTGTATTCGCAAAAACAAAAGGAGTACTTGTGGCACCTTAGAGACTAACCAATTTATTTGAGCATAAGCTTTCGTGAGCTACAGCTCGCTTCATCGGATGCACAGTCTCTAAGGTGCCACAAGTACTCCTTTTGTTTTTGCTTATACATGGAGAAACTGCTTATAATGCAGGGCTCGCCTGGTCTTGAATCTCCTTCCATCCTGTCCCCCGGGAGGAAGCTGATGATGTGAAGAACAATTTAAATTTTTTTATTAAAGCTAATGTTTAAAAAATTGTATAATACATAGGTTGGGAAAAGAGTGTCTGTACATCTGGGAATAGTGCTTAGATTATCCACAAATATAAAGTTAGTTTTTAAAAGTCATATGATACATAGAGTACATAATCAGCAATAACCCAAATTTAGGTGACTAGATTTAACAATGCAGTTTAGATATTAGAATCTAACTACTCAGGTACATCACTCAAGAAAAGTTGTACAGGGATTTGGTTGTGGAAAGCAAAATATATGAATGAGTGGCAGTTGTCCTGCAATAATTGAGAATTAGGTTGGTTGTCTATTTAGAAAATACAATACACGGGAAAACAAAGTCCTGATAGAACTCAGTCCCCAACACAGCCATCTCAGCAGCTTTCCAGTCGGCAGAAGTGTCCAGAGGAGAGCCAGGCAGTGGGACAGGCCAGGTAGTGGGTGCATCTGGGGAAAGGCGTGTTTTCTAAGCCGTAGGTTAAAGTTGGGACTTGGCTTGGATGGCTTTAAAACTCGGGAAGAGTCCATGTCCTTGAAGAAGCTGTCCCCATCAGTGCAAACATCGTCTGGGAAGGAGTTCTGCTACATGGGTTTGTTCCATAGAGGGAGGATGGGCTAGTGGTTTGGGGGCCAACCTGGGATTTTTGAGATCCTGTTTGAATTCCAGGTTCTCCGATGGCCTTCCTGAGTGACTCGGGCAAGCCACATTGCCTCTCCAGGCCTTAGTTCCCCATCTGCAAGGATAGGAGGGTGGCTCTGCCCACCAGGAAGGGGGAGGATTGTGAGGTGCTTAGACACTGTGCTAATAGGAGCCTTGGGTAGGTAGATCCTTGGGGATAGGAGCTGAACCAATCTCCAAATCCTAGCTCTTTGATTGCACTGGGGATCATGCTCATCTTTGTCTTGACATTTCTTTTTATGGGCCATATCCTCAGCTGGTGTAAATCAGTGCCAATTGACCCCTACTGAGGAGCTTGTCCTCTTTATTTCCCCACCTCTGCCACTCTTTCCTTAATAATCCTCTGTCTCTTCTCCCTTGTTTCCCACTGCCCCACGATTTGGCAGACTCCTGGGGGATCTCTTAGCTGACAAACAGGCACAGTGTTATTGACCTTCTCCGCCCAAACACGCACCGGAACATACGTCATCCTGCCTGGGAGTCAGCTCAGCTTTTCCCCATTGAGGGCCCCTGGCGTGGGTTCTCCTTGCAGCTGCTGTGTCCCGTGCGCCCAGAACCCAGTGTTGGGTTGGTTGGTGGTGGTGTTTGCAGATGTATTGTGCTTGCTGAAAGGGGAGCTTTAGTGAAAGAATAACTGAGCAGTGCACAACCTGCTCTGGGATGCAGGGGAGACAAGATCCCCAGCTGGTCTGAATCAAGGTAGCTCCAGTGAAGTCAATGGAGAGGTCCCAATTTACATCAGCTGAGGATCTGGCCCATTGACTGAATGGGTTTTGGGGGCAGATGAGTAGCAGGCTTTTGGGATCCTTTCTCTTCTACCCTGTTCTTAAGCCCCATGGCCTGTGCCCCAGCCTGTGTTTGAAGGCGTGGCCACAGCTCCACACTGGACCCCTCAGGACAGATGCGTCACTGACTAGGGTCTGGTCTCTTGAGAGCGGTGCAAAGTGCTTCCATTCCCTGCTCTCCAAGGATGAGGCAGCCCGCTGGCTTCTCCTGAACACTCATACTGCAACAGGTCCATTTTCCGTCACACCATCCCTTTCTGCTGAAGTCATTACACTTCACAGAACCATAGAGGTTTTGCCAAAATTTCATTCTGGGAGGGGAAAAGGGAGCAGGATGGGAGAGTTTGGACAGTGCTGAAATGTCATGTTTTGATGCTTTCAAAGTGAAACATTTTGATTTTTCAGTTTGCAGAGAACTTTCGCTTCAATTTTTGTAACGGGTACATTGTAGCCTACACGTTTGAAAAGGCGACATCAAACCGGAACATTCTGATCAATTCAAAACAGTTTTTTTCCTGGGAATTTGAGGGTTTGTTCCTAATTGCAACAAAGACAAATGTCAAAATCTCAATCTTTCGGGAAACAGGGTATTCATGTCCTCGCAGCTCTACTTGCTCTTGTTATTAACATTACCTGTAGCAATCCTTTCACCTCTGGCATCCAAAGATTTCAAAGCACTTGATAATCATTGATTCACTTTCCTGTGAAGCCGCTAAGGGAGATATATGTACTGACACTTGGAAAGCGATCCAGAGCCCTCCATGGCAACTTGGGAGCTATCTCAGAGGAAAGACCAACCCTGTAGTCCTTATTCCAGCCCACACTGGTTTGAGGAGATGTTTAGCTTGAGTTAGGATGGAGCAAACCCCATGTCCTGTGCACAGGAGCCTGTTGCGGGTTGCCAGAGCAGATTGAAATGCCCCAGCTGACCCTATTGCACTTCTTCACATGTGCACAGAACATTAGGGCAGCAAGCAAAGGCCTGGTGGTGAGATGAGGCCCCATCTGCGTGGTGGAGAGCCAGCCCTTTAACCCTTTACTGCCTGGTGGTGTTTGTTGATTGTTACAGTAGGGCTTAGTGGCCTCACTGTGCTAGGTGCTGTACAAACACAGAAGGTATCCCAGCTCGAGGAGATATACCCATGCTAGCGCAGTGAAAAGAGAGTATGGCCACTGCGGTCCCAGTGGCCAGCTGCCCCGAGTACATGCCTATGGTCTCAGATGGGATTGTACTTGGATCAGCTAGCCTGTCCCGTCACTCATGCCGCTGCAGCTACACCCTGTTTTTAGGGCGCTAGTTCCATCAGAGCTAGCGCAGGGAAATTCCAGCTTGAGGAGACGTATGCTCCCAGCTCGCAGCATAGACATACCATTAGAAAGAGCCAGTACCTGCTCTGAAGAGCTTGCAGTCTAAATAGACGAGACAGGCACAGGGAGTATTGTCCCTATTTCAGAGATGGGAAACTGAGGCACAGAGTGACTTGGTCAAGGTCACACAGAGAGTTTAGGGCATAGCCAGGAATTGAACCCCAATCTCTTGAATCCCTCTCCAGTGCCTTAAGCGCATAACCTCTTTTCCTCCTTGTGGCTGAGCTGTTCCTCACATCCAGGGTTTTGTTTGACCTGGTAGAGCTGTGAAATTTTGCTCCAGATGTAGATTTGGCTTCCACTCCCTCCTCCACCCCCCATAGCTCAGGGGCGTTTGCATGCAGGGTTTTGATGTGAAACCCATCTCTGGCTTGGAGACACCTCAAGACACGCGAACGCACAGTTGGCCTCAAAGTGCATGTGACCCAGTGAGGCAAACAGCAAACTGTCCGGGCTGCTGCTCTGAAAGGCAGAGACCGGCATGTGATGATGCAGAGCAGAATGCTTTCCACTCTGCTCAGCGGCCGTGAACAGCAGGGAGCGAGTGCACGGCACTGCACCACGTTGGCACACTCCAGCCCGAATGCCCATCCTCTTTCTGTCAGAGAGCACTCAGGATATTCAGGCTTTGATCAGGCGGAGCTGTGCCCATCTCTCTGCCCCAGGTGTGTACAAGGGCTGGGACCGTATGAAAGGAGCGAGAACCATTGAGATTGCTGATGTGGATTAAGCCGCTCAGCTTTCAAGTGGAAGTTTAGACATGTGTGGGTGAAAGTTTGAGTGATCACACAAAGGGCCCATTAGAGAGAGAATGAGCAAGTGCTTTAATGGACTCAGGCAGTTCATTAGCTGTGTGCTGTCAGGGTCCTTGGAGGAAAAAGCTCTGTTCGTCCTGATCAAGCATTAGGCAATGCTCAGTGAGCTGCTTCCACCATGTCAAGTGCACAGGGGCTCAAGACACAGAATTAGCTCCTTGGGGCCAGCTCCTCCAGGGTGTAAATTGCATTGAAGTCAATCGAGCCACATCAGCTGGCACCCGTGGAGGAGCTGGGCCTCGATTTCCTGCAGCCCCAGGGTTTGGGGTCAAGGTGTTTGATTCAAGATCATCTCCTCCAGGGGCTCCTCCGGGTTTGTGCATTGCCCAGGCCCAGAGATTTTGGGTGTCGTCAGAGAGATGCAGTAAGGCCCGTGCTGACCCTGGATGCAGTTCAGCTAGGGAAGTCCTGCCTGGATGGCCAGTGTCATCACGTGGACATGTGAGGCTGCCTGTCAGGTGCCCCCTTCCCACCCTGCCAGGCACTTGCTTTTCCATACAGAGACCTGGCAGAACCAGCATCCCACTGAGCTGCCACCACTCAGACTGACGGGGCTTGGTCTGCCTCCTGCCAACCCCCCATCTATGGGCTGGCCATCACACAGGGAGAATATTCTCCTGCGGCCTTTGCGGAGCCCTGATGGGGAGGGCAGGGGACAGAGAAGGAGGCTAGAGGCAGGAGGGAGGGACTGACGGGGCCTGATGGAGACAGGGAGAAGCACTGAGGAGCTCAGTTGAGAGGGCAGGGGAGTGGTGTTGTGCAGACTGATGGTGCAGATGGGGACACGATTACCAACAGGGAAGAGAGGGTGACTGACTAGACATGTCCCGCTGGATCAGGGCTGAGGCGTGCTGTCAGCATGGGATGGACAAGCCTGTCAGATGGCCCCACTTGGGTTGTCAACAGTAGGGCCTCAATGAGGCCCCTTCAGCATGAAAAGCATGAGTCTCCCCCACGTGAGCTAAAGGAACAACCCCCTTCAGCTGGCACATTAGTAGATTCGTATCCTCTTATATGGACCAGCTACTAGATGAGCACAAAGACCCAGGGTCTGCTGGGATCAGTGACACTTTCACCGCCCTGCCTGTACCACATCACTTTATTCAGTGGGGCTGTGATGCCAACAGTTTCCAAGGGCCTTTCTATGGGCATTGAGCAGCTAACTCCTCTGACAATCTTGCCCTAAATTCACCTGATGCTGCTTTATGCTTAACAGGCCTCTGGGGGACAACTCTGACTGAGAATACTGCTGAAGACCGAGAGCTGTATGTAAAGACCACGCTGCGAGAGCTGCTGGTTTATGTCATCTTCTTGGTGGATATCTGCCTACGTGAGTAGCTGTCCAGATGGCTCAAGGGTGGGTCTGTCTGTGTGTGTAACTCTGTTTGGGAGGGTTTATGTTTTGGACATCTTGGCTCTAATTTATGGGATGTTTAATATCTTGTATGCGCACCTAGAGCTCTGGAGGGCACATTCTTAACTAAATCAGTAAAATATCGACATCATGTAACAGTAGAGAGAAAAATACCTAATTTATTTCACAGCTGGCCAATGCCAGATCTTGGTAATCTTTAAAACAGCTTGGAATTTTTTCATCAAAATGGTCAGCATACAAATGTTCTTGTGCGTTGACCTTTTACAGGTTTTTTTTTTTTTTTTTGGTTGGGGAGGGGGAGAGAGAAACATTTTTGGCTTTCAAAAAACTGTTCAATTTTTTGAAAAACATCCTCACAGTTTGGGGGTTTCGCAATTCAGTTTTTCGCTGACACAAAAGTTCATAGGAAATTTTGGGGGGAAATCAAGAAAAAATTTACCCGGGGGAGAGGAGAGGGCATTTTTGACTAGCTCTAGTGGTGATTCTCTAAGCTCCCATGGCACCATCCATCCAGCGGTCCCAACAGCCTCTGCAGACAATTACCTAACCCTCACCAAGTTCCCTGCATGGGCGTTAAGTACCACCAGACAAAGTCGTAGGTGTTGGTAAGTAGTTAAGGGGTCTGAGTTTCAGAAGGGCTGAGACCCACATCTCCAGGTGGCTTTTGCAGGAGCAGCAGTTGCACAGGACCTCTGAAAATGATGGCCTAAGCACCGTGTCTGAGTTCAGACGGCAAATTGAGGGCAGAGAACCCAGGAATCCTGGTGGCCACTGTCCCATTCTAACAACTGCAGTGCATTCACTGATTCTTCTTTCTGGGATTGTCAGAGAAGCAAACCCCCAGCTGGCTCCTGAGAGAAGCACATATCTCGAAGGAGTCCTGCACAAGATGAGCCGAAGGGTATTTATTCACTTCAGAGTTGCCCAGGCTCTTACCCAGGTGTCTCCCATAACTCCCATCCACACGCAAAACCCTCACACCCGACTTTGGTGGTGCTTGCAGCCAGGGCTGCCCAGAGGATTCAGGGGGCCTGGAGTCTTCGGTGGCGGGTCCTTCACTCCGGGTGTGTTTGGCGGCACTGAAGGACCCATCGCCGAAGTGCAGCTGAAAACTCTTGTGGGGGCCCCTGCGGGGCCTGGGACCTGGGGCAAATTGCCCCACTTGTGCCCCCCCCTCCTCCCTGGATGGCCCTGCTTGCAGCCTGAGCTATCTGCCCAGCCAGGGCTATTGGCTAAAACCTGAGTGAGGCTTTCATGTGGGCTGGTAACCCGCCCACTTCGCAGTGTGGACACAGGCTAAACCATTGCAATGCTGATTAGTCCTTCCTTCAGCGCCTTCCCGCGATTCCCTCCATCTAGCCAGAAGGACCAACAAGTTCTCCCACAACTCACTGGGAAAGAATCAGAGCAGCTCAGAAAACTGCAGCACAAGAAGCTATGGAGTGTACCGATGACACACCCAGGGAAGCACAACCCCCATGAGGACACAGAGTCTCGGGTATGGCTTTGCGGCGTGACTGCTCACACCCAGGTGCCACTCGCCCAAGAAGACATACCCTGAGTGCAGGGGGCCCTCCGCATCTCAGACATCAGCACAAGGCCTCTGCACTAGGTGACTTGACATCTGCTGCTTTTAAGCCAGGCTTCCCAGACCTCAGTGCAAGCTCTGGCCATTAACCTCTAACAAGCCACTGGGGATTTGCACAAGAGCCCCTCCTCAGATTTGTGCCAGGAAGCTCTGTAAGGGCAAAGGACAAATGCAAACAGCCAGGTCTCGAAGCTTCCTGGAATCTGAGCCACATTGTTCAAACCCACGCAGGGAGCTGATGTTTCCCCTTTAAATCTCAAAGGGCCACGTGGGAATGGGTGGTTAGGATGATAACGGGAATGGCAGCTCACATTGTCCTCGGGAGTGGATTTAATGCAGCTCTGTACCGAATACTAATGTGCTTTGTGTGGGCAGAACAATTGCTGTTTGCTTTGGGAAGGTTCATTGTTATCTCAAAGGAGCACCTGTGGCATTGCATGGTGCAGTGGATTATATTTCATGCACCCCATGACAGAACAGATACACAAAGGTACCAAACGGGGTGGTTATCGCTCAGGCACAGGGGGATGGCATCCCAATCAGTCTTCCAGTGTGACTGAGACATGCACCTATTCTGAGTCATGAAGAAGTCTGTTTTTGAACATTGGTTGCTTTTTTAGGAAGCCCTTTCATTGGGGGACAGGTTTTACGATTTGCAGTGTTTGATTCTTTGCCTGGGAGAGAAGTGTGCGTGTGTTGTTTGTGTTAGATCCCACTCAAAGGTCTGGATCCTTGTTGGGTGAAAACTAATCTAAAGCTTCCCACCAAGGGAAGTCCCTTGAAGTCTTCAAATCCAGGCTGGATGCCTCTCTAGCCAAGCATAAGTTCTTGGGCTCAATACAGGGGAAATGGGGTGAAATTCTCTGACCTGGGATATACAGGAGGTCAGACTAGACGATCGAACAGCCTTGGAATCTATGCACTTATGACTCCTAGGACTTGAACGATGGCTATGCCCAGCAAAATGCCTGTGTAAGACAGTGGATGAGTAAGCAGAAAGAAACAGAGCTGTAATCGGCAAGGTTTCTTCATCAACGTATAACCACCATCAGCTTAGTCATCACCAGGGATTAAACCCTGGCTCCTCAAAAAGCTTAGACCATGAGCCTCTGCAGCGGATGCTAAATGTCTATGCCACTTGGGTGCATATGTAACCCTAAGGAGTAAGGAGTCCCATTGACTTCCTGGATCAGAGGGTGGAGCAGGTCCCTGGAGAAAGGCCAGGGGAGCTGGAAAGGAATGGTGACTGTGTCCCATTTCCTTTTCCAGGCTGCCCCTTATTCGGGGTGAGCTGTAAAGTGTCAGCCCTGCCCACACAGCAGATAGGTTGGCTGCTGCTGTTTTCAAGCATTGTCACCCTTTACAAGTTTAGGTGCTTCTGTATGGTAAAAAGGAGGCCCTTTTAAACCTGTCCATCTGGGGTGCTTGCATACAACCTGCTGCTCTGGAGAAGCCCAGTAAGTCAAGCCACTGCTGCTCTGAAATGAATTTCATCCCCAGTGAGAGAGGCCTCTCTGAATTCAGAAATATATTTGCTGAGGACTTTGGAGAGTCCCTGAGCATCACATTTTTCTCTTCCTTCTGCATTCTCTCCTCTTTCCTCCCAAACTCACCTCTACTAAGGTAGAGCTGATATTAATGTTAGTCTCTAATATTTATGTGCAAGGGAACCATCCCCCTCTCTCCTGTTTTCTCCTAGTGACTTATGGAATGACCAGTACAAATGCCTATTACTACACCAAAGTGATGTCCAACCTCTTCCTGCATACCCCTTCAGACAGCGGGGTCTCCTTCCAGTCCATCGGTAGCATGGCTGAGTTCTGGGGGGTGAGTACAACCAAGTATGGTCCCCAGGTTCTGGGAAAGGGAAATTTCCCCACACTGATGCCATGTAATCCATTTCTGTGCTGGCCCATGTCCCTCTGGGCAGTGTGTGGTTGCTCCATTTGCTTCTGCCTGTTGATTGACTTCTGTGACTGTCCATGTTAGTTCACTTCCTGTGTGAACAGTAGAAATTTCACTGTCATTTGCACACATAAAATTCACCAGCCATTTCTAGCTATTTGAGCACAGGAATTATTCCCACTACTGTGTGGCCTAGAGGCCCTGAGATGAGAGCCCCATTGCGCTAGGCACTGTACAGACACATGGTGAAACAGTCCCTGCCTCAAAGAACTTGCAACCAAAATAGAGAAGACAGACAAAAGATGGGAGAAAGGAAGTGCTATTATCCCCATTTTACAGATGGGGAACTGAGATGCAGAGAAGCTAAGTGACTTGTCCAAGGTCCCACAGGAAGTCTATAGCAGAGCTGGGAATTGGACCTGGAGCTTCTGCATCTTTCTCCAGTGCTTTAACAAGAAGCAGGTTCTGATTTATGTGTGATAACCACATGCCTAACCAGCTTGAAAATCAGGCCCTGGCTCTCAGCCTAGCTAGACAGCTGAGGGAATTTGATTGCAAGTCCCTGTAGCTTTCATCAGAATAACAAATAATGATGGAACAGGTGCATAGGATCCATCGGATTTCTGCTAAAGAACAAGCTGATAAATGATATGGCACAAGCAGTGTGAATGCTGGTGAGACACCACAACCTCTTGTGCTGATCAGACACCTAGAAATAGCTTGTAACGAGTTGCCTTTGTCTGTCTCTGCCATTTAAAAGCCTACCATGAGCTAAGGATCTGCCTTTCCCCCACTGCACCTGGGCATTGGTTCACCATTTTCCATCCTATCCTCCCCTTTTCCAAAGGCATCCCCCTTCCATCTAACCATGATACAGCTGATACCACCCCACTATTTAGCAATACGGGGAGGGCATCATGAGAAGCTGACACCTGGTTGTGACCCCCAGGTGAAGACCCCTGCCCAGGGGCATCCCATTGGGTGGTTGCCTTGAGCCAGATGTCTGATTCCTCTTCTTTTGCAGTATGCCCAAGGCCCATTGCTGGATAGCTTGTACTGGACCAAATGGTACAACAATGAGTCACTAGCTCACAGCACCCAGTCCTACATCTACTATGAGAATCTGCTGCTCGGTGTCCCACGTCTGCGCCAGCTGAAGGTGAAGAACAACTCATGCGTGGTGCATGACAACTTTAAGGAGGACATTTCAGGCTGCTATGATGTGTACTCTGAGGACAAGGAGGAAAGAGTCCCCTTCGGGCTCATCAATGGAACCGCGTAAGTGCACCCCTCCAACCAAACTCCTTTGCATTGGAAAATCTTTGATTGACTTTTGCCGGCACTTTGGCCAACTTTTGCTAAAATACCATGTGAAAGGCTAGTCCCATGGGCAACAGGATGTTGGGGGTGAGAATCCCGTGTAGGCCTGCAGAGTTCTTTCCCTCTGACTCCCACTGGCAGCGAGACCAGGTGGGTCCTGTTGGCTCCAGACCAAGGACATTAAGAAAGCTTCGGTGTCTCTCTGAGGCTGGAGCAGAAGAGGTTCCTGCTGGGAAAAACCCTAGGAACCTCCATGCTCAGGAGAAAACTTAGGTTGAGACTCTTGTATTTGTAGTTTAAGTTGATGAAGACACCGTCCTGAGAGAGAATATTTTTGGACCAGATGCAGTGAGGGCACAAAACCCACTACTTCCCCTATAATATCTGTGACCCATGAGAAAGAACCAAGTCCCATAGGTCTTGATAGCCTGTTCTCAGCCCAACCCCAGATGTTAGGATCATTCAGTTAAGAACTGGGACTTCTGGATGCTTATCTGAACTGAACCAAACCTGCAAAACGTTTTGAAGTTCACCTGCTATTAGACTGTATGATTTCCTCACCCTTGGTTCGTATTAGGATACTGGTTGTGGAGTTGCCGTGTTATAGTCCTAGAATATTGAGATGTGATCATTTTGATTAACACTGTACGTGACTAGGTCAGTAAGGTGAACTTGCTGTATACTGGGTTATGACACTTGTCTGTCTGAATGCATTGTTCTATCTTAAGACAGTGGGAGAAACAAGCAGGGAAGCCACACAATGGACCCTGGTAAGCAACCTCTGAGCAAACACTTGCAGGGTAATTACAAGACAGAGGGGGAAACTATTAGTTTTGGGGATTCTATATCCTGTCTCCAGCAAGTTGCAAGGCTTGTTCTGCCAGTGCTGGGATTAGCAGGTCAGTGAGCCAGACACAGTTAAAAAAGTAACTTGGTCTTTGGGAAGCAGGGTGATCAAAAGGACTTGACCGTTTTTTTTAAAGAAAACTCTCCGTGAAGGGGAGGAGTCGGGGGAGAACTGGTTTGTAAGTTACAGGAAGAGACTGTCACGCACACCTGAACAGTCTTGGGTGGCTCTGCTGGAAGTTTAGATCTGCCAAGGTCCCCATGTGGAAGACGAATAGATCCCTGGTATGCTAGACACGCGCATTGTCTGTTCATTGTTTTCAGGTCTGTTCTCTCTCTAATGCTGTAGTTCTACCTAAATCATACTTTGCTTTAAAGAAGGCTGCCTGGTCATTGGGCAGCACCACTGTCATTGCTGCTGGAGGGAACAGAATGGCAGGCGCTGAAGGTAAACCAGGCCTGCTGCCTATTCGAGGGTGATCACAGGGGGCTGTGGCCAGGGCTCAGTCTGAGAGTGGAAGACTCACATGATTCCACCCTGAGAAAGGTGATAGGTAAAGGCCAGCTGGGGTCAGCGGCGTGACTAGTCCTGGGACGGCCAATGCCTTGTAGCAGTGGCTGTGATTGGGGGTCCCTGTTGTGTTAGGTGCCAGATAGCAACACAATGCAAGACAGCCCCAGCCCTGAAGAGCTTGCAGTCTAAACACTCCAGTGTGGCAAAGGACAGGAGGAGAAGTGGTTTGCCCCAGGCCACCCAGTGGGACAGCTGTTCCCCTGAGTTCTAACTCTGTGCACTAGCCATTGGGTCATGTTGCCTCTCAAGGGTTGCTTGTGGATTTCCCTGTGTAGGTGGAGGTACCATTCTGAGGAAGAACTGGGTGGCTCATCCCACTGGGGTCGACTAACCAGCTATAGTGGGGGAGGATATTACATAGACCTCAAGCTGACCCGGGAGGAGAGTGCGGAAGCCCTGCAGGTCCTGAAGGAGAAGCTGTGGCTGGACCGGGGCACCCGGGTGGTCTTCATTGACTTCTCAGTGTATAACGCAAACATCAACCTGTTCTGTGTGCTGAGGTAGGTGGAGAGCTGTGGAGACCCTTTCATCCTCAATCCCATCGCGTAGCACTGAAAATATGACATCCACACCCTGCCCTGCCTAGGTGCCTTTAATCCAAGGTTCTCCAACCACTTTACCACATTAATAAATTCAGCCCCTGTGCCCCACTGGCGGGTAGGCTCTTATCGTCCTCCAAGCCTGCAGCAGAGACCTTGAGTGACTTGCCCTAGGTCATATAATGAGCTAAAGGCCGGGTTGGGGAGAGAACCGAGGACTCCTGGCTCCCAGTCCTCTCTAATCAGAAGGGACGGAGGAGGCATGAGTTCTGACTTTCGATGGGGGGTGACATCTCCTTCCCTGAGCCCCTTCGCCTTTGGTGCCAGCTACTGCCATGATTCAAGCACTATAAAGACCTGCAATAGATCACTGGGTGTACGATGAACTGAGCTCAATCTCTTCCTGGTGGCTGTGTCCAGGGCAGACAGAATTATGGGTCCTAAAGTAACTATTGCCTAAGGGGAAGTATCATTTAGCTGGTAGCAAAGCACTGCTAGGAAAGTGCATGCTGGCCAGCAATAAGTAAACAGTCCGTTATACAGATGAAAATTGGACACAATCCAAATAAACTCCTGTTACATTCTCGTCCAGTCTCCCCAGGAGATCCTTCACCTGCCCAGATCCCACTCCCTCCAATGGGCCAGCAGTGTCTCGTTTTATCAGATTGGGGCCCCACTGTGCTAGGTGCTGTATGCATCCCTCGTGAGAGGCAGTGCCTGGGAGCAGTGGGAGCTGCTGCATGTGGAGCCACTTTGAAAGTCTGGTCCCACCCAGGCTAGGGACTCAGGCCCAGGTCTTCATAGGTGTTTAGGGACCAAGCACCCATTGAAATCAATGGGACCAGGCCCCTAAATACGTTTGAGGATCTGAGTGTCAGTATTATTGGTAGCTGCCACGCGGTTAATAAGGAGCCTTTATCTTACCACCATAACCACCAGCATTTCACTGGTCCCTGGTTCCCTTCTCCATGTGCACTGAGGCAGCGGAGATGAGTGAAAAAGCCAATATGTGTGCCTGACTCTCCCACACCCATGGGTTGGCAGGTGCATCAGAAGGAGGGGATGAGCCCAGTGCATTTCAAGAACATACAACAGTCTCATGGTCATTCTGGTTTCCTTCTCCCCTTCCAGGTTAGTAGTTGAATTTCCAGCCACCGGTGGTGCAATCCCCTCCTGGCAAATCCGCACGGTGAAGCTCATCCGATACGTTAGCACCTGGGACTTCTTCATTGTGGCCTGCGAGATCATCTTCTGTGTCTTCATCTTCTACTACGTGGTGGAGGAGATTCTGGAGCTGCGCATCCACAGGCTCCAGTACTTCACCAGTGTCTGGAACATCCTGGATGTGGTGGTCATACTGGTGAGCAGGGGTGGAGGTGGGGCAAAGATAGAAAAGCAAAAGGAAAGTTAAGAGCAGGGGAACTAGCCCAGACAAAACAAGAACTGGCCCAGACCTCTGCCCTAATCTCAGACTGAACCACTAGAAGGAGACAATCACATGCACTAAGGCTGTGACTTTCAATAGCAGTTAGGTGCCTTTGCAGATCTCTCCTTGAGCACGTGCATGGATGGATGAGGAGCTAAACCAGTGTGTTCCTACCACCTCCCTGTATTGCCAGTGCCTCCAGCGGAATAGCCCCATGGACTGATATTAAGAAGTTCTCTGACGTTTTTAGCCCCAGTCCCCAGTGAACCTGGAGGTCCAGCGGTAATGCAGGCTGTTTCCTCTTGTCAGCTGTCCATCGTTGCCATTGTGTTCCACATCTTTCGCACCATCGAGGTGAACAGGCTGATGGGAGAGCTGCTGAGGCACCCTGACATCTATGCAGACTTTGAGTTCCTGGCTTTCTGGCAGACCCAGTACAACAATATGAACGCAGTCAATCTGTTCTTCGCCTGGATCAAGGTACCGCATGGGCTCCTGTGAGAGATTCTGCCACCTGAACAGCACATGGGGAAAGGATCTAGCAGGCCACAGTTCAGGGGCTCTAATCTCCCCTCCCCTGGTGTGGACAGAGAGGAACAAATGCAGGTGGTAATGGGGCAGGCTAAAGGAGAGGAATATCTCTGCCTCGGGTCCCACTCTCTGCATGGAAGCCCTGCACACCACGGGGTCTGTGCTCCGGAGAGATGGGGTGCTGGGAGCTGTGGCATAGAAAAGGGGAAGTTACGGTGTTGAGCACCATGTAATTTTATCCCAACTATAGAAAAAAATCCCCCAATGTGGAAATGTTTAATTCCAATTGTTTTGCAACGAAAGGTTTAGCTTCTCGATTCAAAATGACTTTTCCTTTTGAAATGTCCTTCAATTTTATTTTTGTAAAAAATTAAATGTTAAGACCCTCCCAGCCACCCCAAAAAATTCCCCACTCGAAATCTGCCCATTAGAAAAGCCAATTCCCACAGGTGGGGGCTGGATGGAGAAATCAGAGCCCAGGAGTCAGCCTTTCTCCTGGAAAGTTCTGCATCCACAGCCCTGGAAAGACAGGTCGTCTTATCTGCACAGCAGACAAGACGTGCAGCACGGGAATTTTCCACAAACAGCCCGACCCTGCCCTGCTAGGATCTGCTCTAGGACAAAAGGGAAGGCCAGTTTCCAGACCCACTCGATCTTGGCACCTCTGCTAACGTTTTCACGGATGATAATTTGGAGCCGATTTTTGTGGTGATTTTCCTGGCATGGACACACTAGGAGCTGGGCTGAGACAACCAGCTCCTTTCACATCAGTCCCCCAACAGCCATCAGCTGGTAATGACCATCGGTCAGTGCTGACCTTGCTGAATGACCATTTCAGACTCAGGCAGCGACATGCCTTTGGTACAAAGCCAACAGGTTGTACTCTGTATTCTATGCTTATCTGGCCCTCGTCACCTCAGTCAGTAATGCATTTATCCTCACAGCACCCCGGGGTGGTAGGGCAGGGCTACTATCCCCATTGCACAGATGGGGAAACTGAGGCACTGGGAGACTAAGTGTCTTGCCTAAGACTCACACAGGAAGTCTGTGGCAGGAACTGTACCCAGTCTCCCTTCTGGACACCCTAACCATTGGACCATCCTTCCTCTCTACCTTCTCTTATGCCCTGCTGCATTGTTTCTTGCAGTGATACCATTAACTTGGTGTGTGCATGTATATGAGAGATGTCCCCATCTTACCTTACCCCTGTCTTTTTCCCCCCTAGATATTCAAGTACATTAGCTTTAACAAAACAATGACCCAGCTTTCCTCCACGCTGGCTCGCTGTGCCAAGGACATCCTGGGTTTTGCCATCATGTTCTTCATTGTGTTCTTTGCCTACGCCCAGCTGGGCTACCTTCTCTTTGGGACACAAGTGGAAAACTTTAGCACCTTTATTAAATGCATGTAAGTGTGTTTCTCTCTCCTTTTCCCTTCCCCACTCACTGTTTCCTGCCACCCTTCATTCTCCGGCATCAAGTGCAGTTCTTCTCTGTGAAGACACAGATGGGCAGTATCTTCTCAGCAGACTCGTCCCTGCGTGGGTTCAGAGTCACAGCTGCTGGTTTTAGTGAGACACCTCAGTTGTCACTGCATGTCAGTCCCTGCAGAGCCAACGCAGCTGTAGGAGAAGGAGCTGGCTCCTATTCCTTCTCATTCGTCGTCAACAGAATTATCAACTGCATTCCATTTAATAGACATGAAACTTTTTTTTTACCACCTTGAAAGGAAGCATTTTGGTGGCCCTGAACTGAAGTTGTTTGCAATTTTCAGTCTTTGGGAAATTTCATGATTTCAACTTTTCAGGGCAGAACGAAAACAGATTTAGAGATGTTAGACTCCCCCCATGGAATGGAAATTCCATTTTCCAACCAGCTCTGGCTCTCCCCAGCCTTGCTGGCCCCAGTACACCCAAGCACGGTGGGTAAATTCCCCTCTAGATCCATACTGAGCTACTCAGCCCCAGCTCCAGGTGGTGTGCACTGAGCCTCCTGGCTGTGTGGGTTTTGTAGCAGGTGGGTCCTTACTTGCCTCTTGGCTACGTCGATTAGGGAAAGACTCGGGGCCTGATCCAATGTCTGTGGAAAGACTCCCATTGACTTCAAAGGGCTATGGACGAAACCATTAATGAATGATCTAACTGCACTAGTTCAAATGGGGGATCCCTTTATTGTCCCCCTAGCAGGATGATCTGTGCTGCACATGACCTGCACAAGGGCAAATTCAGCTCAGTTACACCCAGGCAGCCATACTGCAGTCATGAGGCCGGGAGGGTGCAAGTGACAGCAGCCTGCAGCTCAGTGTGTGGGCAATCACCACAGGGATTAGGAAGGGAACTTGGCTTGGGGATTTGTTTGTGGGGTGGGGAGAGAAAGAGATACAGTGATCACAGAGCAAATCCCCTCCTCCTCACACCCCCTAAATAAAACGGGGAGGACAAATCACTGATTCATGCTATAGCTGGAAATCCAGGGGGTTACTCCCATTAAAATTACTCAGGAAATGAGGGAGGAAGTGGGATATTTCACTTATATTAGGAAAAACTAACCCCTCCGAATGGATTCCTTTGCATCCACCTTTTCTACATCCCTTCTTGCTGAGGCTCGAAGACTCCAATTCTGTGGCTTCTAGTTTAAAGCAAAAGTCACAGCTTTCACCTCTAGGGCTCCACTCCAAATCCAGTCCAGCCAGCGGCCTCTGCCAGCTGTGTCCATCTCACTGGACAGCTGCTCAGCCTGTGCAAAATGCGTTTGAGGGCCTCAGTTCCAAGTGGCCAAATGTCCACAGGAGAAAATCCCCCAACCAGATTTGCACTGAGCCCCGCTGGCTCCAGGGTGGGCTTGGCTAGCACGTGAGGTTGAATTGGAACATGACCTCAGTCATGTTAATTCACATGATGTTTGCAGTCAGTGTAGATGGAGATGTATCTAACATCATAGCAGCAGCTCACGGTTAGCTCCGGTTCCAGTCGGACTTACCCCGGAGCAGATGACATGATGCTAGACAGGATGGAATTGTAGGTGAGTCGTGTTACTTCACTTGACTCTTCAAGGTCCTGTTCTAACACTAATGTCTAGTGAAAAGCTTCCCTCTGTGGTTGAAATTGTAGACGGGTTTTTACACAGAGCCATGCCATGCTAGCCAAACACTGCTATGGACTCCCCCTTCAGGGGCGCATAGCAGAGTTTTATTCCACAGACCTCAAGGGAGAGGAAAACCTTGTCTGTAACTGTCAGGGACCCAGGGCTGCCTGGCTGTGGCTAGTGAAATTTCATCTGCATGTTGGATGGGGCCTCACTTGGCCTCTTGTCGGTTGCTTCAATAATCCCAGCTGTAGGAGACTGATCTGGATTGTCTTTCAGCTCACACATCATCCACAGCATTGCTAATCATATGCCTGTTGCAAAATCTCTGAGTCACAGCCTACAGCTCCATTGCACCTTAACTGCTGTCACCTACACCCTTCTAATCCCATAATATTGTTCCTAGAGGCATGAGAACTACACACAATCACCATGGTTGAAATTTTCAAGGCCGGCTATGGGAAAACAGTGGGAGGCAGTGTTGCCTGGTGGAAGAGGCACTGGACTGGGGCTTGGGAGACCTGGGTTCTATTCCTGGCTCTGCTACTGGCCTGCTGGGTGACACTGGGCAGGTCATGTCCCTGGCTTGTGCCTCAGTTTCCCCATCTGTAAAATAGGGGTAATGATACCAACCTCCTTTGTAAATCACTTTGAGATCTCATGCTTTTCAGCTGCAGATCAGAGCTATTATTATATGTATGTAAATCCATCAGACAGCTTTGACAATCTCAGGCCAATCGTAGCGCTCCATTCGCCATGCTGATCAACGCAGTGTGGGCACCTCCTGCGAAACGAGACTCAACTCAACCACTAACATGTTGGCAGAACAAATGGTTTGCTCAGCTCTCGCTAGCACTGTAGACCCATCTTATGCAGAAATCTAAAGGCAGGAAATGCATGGACAGCCAATGTGATGGAAGGTGCGCAGGTAAATACGTTTCATGGGCTCAGCCCTGTGAAAATGGCCAGTGAGTCGTCTTGAAGCGTATGACTCTCTAATACGTGTCAAGCTGTGTTGCCGATACACTGCAGGCGCAGTGCTGACCTCGGGCTCTTTCCGTTCCTAGTTTCACCCAATTTCGGATCATACTTGGCGACTTTGACTACAATGCCATTGACAACGCCAACAGGGTGCTGGGGCCCATTTACTTCGTCACCTATGTCTTCTTCGTTTTCTTTGTGCTGCTGGTAAGCAAAAGGGGCTAATCTGCCTGCAATGATGATTATTGTTCCGTGCGTTGCAGCAGTGCAGACCAGACTGAGGTCAGGGCCCTGTTGGGCTAGGTGCTGGACAGACACACAGAAGGAGTCAGACAAGCACATTATTAACCTGCCCATTTTGCACATGGGGAACTGGAGCCCAGGGAGATTCAGGCCCAGATCCACGAAGGGACTTGGATATTGCCAAGGTGACATGGAATCCATGAACCCTGGGCTGGGTGTCTAGGCTCCCTATGCAAGGCCAGGGGGAGAGATCCCTTCTCCTCAGCAGGTAGAGGGGGAATTGAACCAGGGTCTCTCACATGCCCTAACCACTGAGTGAAAGGTGCTAAGGGAGGCTGCCAGCTCCTTGGCTCCCCAGACATTGTGTGGCATTAGGCACGCTCAGAGCATGCCTATCGGATTGGACCCCAAAGGTGAGATTGGCAAGAGTGCACTTATCTTCACCTGGCCTGAGGCTCACGCTGGGGCCTGGACGTAAGAAGGGCACCCAGGCGCCTGCCTGCGCCAGCGGTGTGCACATCCAGAGGCAGAAACATAGGCACCAGCAAGGCTGGGTGGCAGCTAAGTTGGGGGTTCGTGCATCGCAGGGCTGGGATGTCTACGTTTTTGTGGATTTGGGCCCAAGGCCACAGAGGGAATCCTGCAGAGCCTGGAATTGAATCTGGATGTCCTGGATCCTAATCCAGTGCCATAAGCACGAGCCCCCCCTTCCTCCCTAGAGAGCACTGTGCTGGTCTATGGTCACCGTCCCCTCGCCCTGGGCCCTGTGTTTTCAGTGGGAGCATCACCGGGTGTGAACGGCTCTGTTTGTCTGATCCCTGCTGACAGATACTGTGCTGAGCAGCAGTGTTGCTGTCTGACTACAGAAAGTCACTTACAAACTGCTCCTTCTGACCTCCCCACCCCAAACGCTGCCACCGCCCCGGGGCCATAAGGGAGGAATAGAACTGGTGCGGGCAGGCCAGATGGCTCAGTCTGCTTCAGCTAGTTTCTCCTTTCTCTAGAACATGTTCCTGGCCATCATCAACGACACCTACTCAGAAGTCAAGGAGGAGCTTTCAAACCAGAAGAATGAGCTGCAGCTCTCAGACATCCTGAAGCAGGTTGTATAGAGCCCCATCACCCCCAGCTCGCTTTGTCCTAACACACCAGAGAGCGAATGCAAATCCACAGGTCCCAAATTCACATGAAATGTACCAGAGAGGGGCCTCCGCCAAGCCTCCAGATCCATCCCAGGGGAAAGGAGGAGTTCCACATCTGGAGCCAAACATGGCTGGCCCTGTTGGCCAAACTCCCAACATCCCTGAACTTTTGGGGTCTTTGAGAGCTGGGTCTGCGTTGGGTGGCTTGAGCCTCTCTCTCCCTCCAGACTCCCACATTCCCAAGCAATAGCTGCCACCAGTGCTGATCTCTCTCCTCTGTAGCATGCTCATGGCCACACCCTGAAATTTACAGCACATTTGTTTCGTTCAAAAGGAAAGGTGGTTTTCTTCCACCCAAGTGAAAGAGAAGCTTGGCAGAGGAAACAGGGACTGTAGGAAGGGGCCAGGGGAAACTTATTCCTCAGACAAAGGCAGGCATGTGCGCTCCAAAACCACCTTCCCTCCAGTGCCCAACTGCAGTCAAAGTGCTTCCAGATAGCCTTGAGGTGATGCCCTCTGATCAGATCCAGGGGAGGGGGCAGACTCCAGACAGCTGATGTGAGCAGGACTCTCCTCTGGGGGCAAATCCTGAGGTCTTATTCAGATTCCACCTGGGCAGAACTCCCTCCCCCCACCCCATTGGAATCAATGAAGTGGTGCCCCTTTCTGCCTATGCGGTGTCTGCACTGGGCAGGCACCCTGTGAGTGATCGCAGTCAAGACTCTGACTCGGGTGACTGCGCATCAGCAGCCGCAGCTCTCCCAGCCGAATCAGATGGAAGCCTCCCCTAGCTGAGGCTGTAGGAGGTGTGGGGAGTCTGCCCTGGCTGGAGCTCTGTGTTAAGTAGTGGTGCTCCTGGCTTGGGAAGGAAGGTGGCTCAGTCAGTGAAGAAAGTCTTGCGCACACGCAAGACTAACATATCCCAGTGTTACCTGTATCATCTGGCACCTGTGCAGTGTTTCATGGCTATCTCTGCTTTGCTTCTGTCTGCCCTGCATCTCCATTAAACCTCCATGTGCATCTCTGACCCCAGGGCTATCACAAGACGCTGATGAGGCTGAAGCTGAAGAAAGAGCGGATTTCGGACGTTCAGAAGGCTCTCCAGAATGGGACAAAGGAGCTAGAGTTTGAGGATTTTAAGAACAGTTTGAAAGAGTAAGTTAGTCAGTTCAAGGGCCCCAATTTCCCAGAATGACTCTGCTTCGCTCTTTGTGAGCGGCCCCCAACGTTCATTACATTTCTGCTGCAATGCGCAGACATGAGGTCTTTCTAAACCCTAGTCATTTAAGGGCTAGATCCCTGTCCAGTGTAAATCAGCATGGCTCCATTGCTGTCACTGGAGCTGCACCAATTCAGACTGGCCACGGATCCAGCCCTACATGCCAGGCAATGGAGAGTGATACCTCCAGAAGCGAGCAGGGCTGTGCTGTGGTGCATGGGCCAGCTCTGTATCTGAGAGATGACTGGGTTGTGTCTGTGTCCTGTGCCTTTCCATGCGGAGGAGTATGCCTCTCAGGAGTGGGGTGAGGTGGTGGAAGGCAGCTGCCTCATTGTATGTCAGTTCAGATGCAGAACGTTAAAAAGGGTGGTACCATCTCTTTCACATGGGCTCTTTACATTTGTCCTTTCTTTGTTGTTTTCCTTAATGTGTAGGAAATCTAGGCAGAGAGCTACCTATTGCATCTTTTATGTACAGGAAAGTACATAACAGCTTTCACATGAGCCCATATCCACTACCACTTCCCCTTGTGCCTCAGCCAGCATGGCAGCAAATTCCAGCTTGCCATGTTGCTTTTCAGTGTCCTCCATATGAACCATCTCAACCTGATCTGCCCAACCTTCTAGCCACCTTTTACCCCCACCCACTCACCTTGCTTCTCCAGCCTCGGCTTTCCCTGACTTTCCACACTAGGTGAAAGAACAGTGCGTTGCCTTGATCTGTCCCACCTGTCTGGAGTTCACTCTGCTACCCCCATTAGCTATTACCTGACTATCTCCCTTCAGTCTAGGTTAATTGATTAATTTAGATTCTAAGACCTTCAGCCTGCTACCCGTGAAGCAGTTATCCACTTTTGGGCACTGGAAAAGTCCAACATTAAATTCTCACCAGCAAACCCTTCCTTTCCCTCTCCATTTAAAGCTGTATAACAAATGGGATTTTCCTGTCATTCTCATTCCTGTTTAGCTGACTTTGGGTTGTGGCTCTCATTTGAGTTGTGCAAATAATGGATTTTTCGGCTCACAGGTGGTTCTGAAAAACTGGAGCAGGGGATTGTTTTGGGTGGACCCAAAGCTTCAAATTTTTGAGCAAATCAGAAGGTTGAAGAAAATTTGGCTTGGATTTCACATTTTTACATTTTTTAAAAAAACCTATACAATTGAAAATCTTCACAACAGTCATTTTGACCCCAAAAAATCAAGAAGTTTCATCTGGAAAATGTCAAAACAAAACACTGCAACTTTTTCAGACTTTTTTCCCCACCACAATTTGGCAAAACAGACATGAATTCTCGAAACGTTTTGGGTGTTGTCAAATCTGTGGCTTTTTGCCAAATATAAAAAAGTTCCTGCCATAAAATGTCACCCAGCTCTGGTTCTTCTAACCTGCATTTAACCACAACGCGCTGCTCTTATCCCAAGGCAGGTACCTCAGTGGCACTCCCTGGTTTAGAATCTAGTAACATACTGAACTGCTCTGTCTTGTATCTTCTTGGATCCATTCTCTTTGTCTCCTGTCTTAGGCTGGGTCATGCCGAGCATGAGATCACAGCGGCCTTTTCCAGATTTGACAAAGATGGTAACCAGATCCTTGATGAAGAGGAACAGAAGCGAATGAGGCATGACCTAGAGGAGAAAAGGGTAAAGGAGGGGGTATGGGCTGAGAAGAGAACCCTTTTTTGACACAGTTCAATCTCCAAAATTCCTTGGGTCTGATCCTGGGGCAGGCATATAAAATAAGTGGGTGCCGTGTCTGGATTCTGCATACACCGCAAGGGAAGATGACTTTTTGACAGCCTGTGTCGTTATGTATTAAATATACCTTGGTAAGTCTACAATCCAGCTTTCTGTGTCTGTGTCTCTCTTTGTCTTCTAGGTTGCTTTGAATGCAGAGATTGAAAACTTGGGGAAATCCTATGGTGATAACAACCTGGATGAGAATTTGACCCTTGTGGATGCAAAGAACAATCACATCAATAAGTCCACCAGGGTGTCTGAGGAAGAATTCCAAATGTGGGTCACTGCTGGTGCTAGTCCAGCGTCTGAAAGCAAAGGGCTTGGTTTCCTGCTGCCCTGCCCCCTCATGGAGCCACATCCACCTGTGCCTCACGGGTGTGAAATCTTTTTCCAGCATCCCCTGGTCATGCTGTTCCCCCACCGCGCACAGCAAGGCCACGCCGCGTCTGGCCCCTTTTGTGATGGAGTTCACTTATTTTGTGAACGCCTTGCTGGGAAATTTCCTGGCATGTGTCTGCATTAATCTCTCCAGATGCTGCTGCAAGGGGGGGGTCATGCTACAGACCCAGGTTAGAGGGTGGAATGGGCACCCTCAGCCCGTGGAACCAGAAGGATTTGTATAGGAGTGACCCTGATTTACACCAGTTGAGGATCTGGCCCTTATTCTCCGGGTGTGAGGATGTAGGCAGGGCAGAACTGTTTCTCCCAAAGAGGGAGCACAGTCTAGGGCTTAATGCACAGCACGGGGAGTCCGGAGATCCTGGTTCTGCCACAGTAGGCAGGATCCTGAGCCAGGCATGTAGGGCCATAATGAGACAGAGGTTGGAGCAAGACAAGGCGGCTCTGGGAGGCTCACCTAACCATGTGGGGTAATAGCTTGGCCCCATCCACATTACCTGGCCAATGGTTACCTGCCTGGGACATAATTTGTCTTAAGCATGATCACTAACCACAACTGAAAGCATAGCCACGGACCCAGAGCCTCAGCTGGTATAAATCAGCAGAGCTTCATTGACTGGGCTGAAGCTCTGCCAGCTGACACCTGTGGGGGGATCTGGCCGGGCTCTGTATGTTCTCTGCTGCTGACCCTGTCCTGTGTTATAGGAGAAGGTTCACAAGGGCTCGTGCTCTTTTCCACAGCCTCCTGCGACGGGTCCTGCAGCTGGAGCACTCCATTGGCAGCATTGTGTCCAAGATCGACTCAGTGGTGAGCAAGCTGGAGATGCTGGAGAGAAACAAACTGCAGAGGAAAGACCTGGTGGGCAAGCTGCTCGACAACATCAGCAAGGTCAGTCGTCCTCGGACAGACACCCCAGCCAGCTCCCCTGCAAGCAGGCCGTGTCCCCGTCCGACTGGCCTGAGGGTCTCTCCCTGCCTCAATGCATTGGGTCAATTAGCGGCTTGTTTTCCAAGCCCTGCTCCTATAGGAGTGCTCAGCACTTTGAAAGAACAAGCCCTTTGTGTTAAGGGTTGATGTGACACCAAACCTCTTGCCTGCAGGGTCCCAACCCTAATGCCCAGACCACATCCACTAGTGGCACCTGGCCCATTAATTATCACCTGTACACAGACCTCTCTCTCCTGCAGAGCACTTTCAGATCCACTGCCAAACCCACAAAGGACTCTCAGAATGGCCATGTGAACACATGGGAATGCTGGGAATGCTCCAGTGAATAGACATTTGCCTGAGCATTCCCTTGGAAATGTGCATTTGCAAGACATTCTTGCAAGCAGCATTTTGCAGAAAGGAATTGCACACCTTTAAACAAGACTCTGATGAGGCTAATCGAGGCAAGCCCTTGGTGGCCCATGGAAAGTATATAGGGCTTGGAGAGGAGACTCCAATGAAAGCGCGCAGCCCAAGCAGCACATGGCCCTGGTTCTCTCCATCGCCACAGTTGGAGCCTTTGGTAGTGTTCATGGTAAATTGTTGACAGTGCAAATGTCCATTTCTTCCCCTCGATAACAGGAGGAACAGCCCAGCCAGGAAGAACTGCTCCAGCGGAACCTAGACCCGCTGGTGAAGGAAAACCAAGAAGGCTGGGAGACAAAGCACATGCTGGGAAGCAACCTCAATGGGAGCTCTCCCCAAAATGGTAATAGCATCTACCCAAACCTGCCCAAGTCAGGGTTACCAGGCTCTCAGGTGCCCAAGAACACCTGGCCTCAGTCTAACGTGCACTTCTGACACCCATCAGAATGCTCCCATCCCACCTTGGATCCCAGGGCACTAAGTCAGTCTCAGCTGATTCCCCGTTGTTAGACTAGCCACTAAGAAGACAGACTGTACCAAAGATGTCTGTCTCAGCTGATGCAGTGCAGAATCATGGATGTTATTGTTTTTTATTTGCCAAGTTGTGTAATACCATAGATCTAGAACTCCAGGTTCAAACACCTCTGAGCTTCAAGGAAGTGTTCAGACCTGGATCCAGACTGTGCTGCTGGCTCCTATATCTCTAAATGGGTTGAACTTGTCCTGTCCCCCACCCCCCGTCTCCCCAAGATCTCCCCCACACACAGAGTCCCCCACACACAGAGTCCATTACAGGTAACAGTTGTGGGGGGCTGGTAAACAAGGTGGGATATATGTGTCTACTTAAGTTGCAAAGAGAAACATGCTAATTAACCTCAGGCCCGCCAACAGCAATTGCAGGCCCCATGGCAGAACAGTCATTGGGCCCCCTAGAAAGGTCCACCTGACATTTGGGCGGTGCTGCGCTTGCACTGGCTGTTACCCAGCGAGCTGCTGGGTGCGCTCTTCTGGCACGGCCAGGGCTTTGACATGTCCACCTGGCTGCCTTCGCTGCCACCGATACCACCCCACACATGCCTAGGAGCCTTGTGGCCTGCCTGGCCAATTTAAAAGGGTCCAGGGCTCCTGGTCACCACTACCGCAGTAGTGGCGGTGGTCAGGGGCCTCAGCGCCCTTTTAAATTGCCCAGGGCCCTGGACAGTTGCCCCCTTTGCTCCCCCACACCGCCCCCGACAGTGGGCCTGGTTAACCTTGTTCATCGCTTCTACTTTTCCTCTGTCCCAGTCCCTCTGCACCTCATGGCGATAACCATGCCTTCACCCCCTCACTCAGTAAGCACAGAGTTGAGCTGAGAGGAGTCCGGCTGAAGTAAGGAGGCGCTCTGAGGCACAGGTGGGCATTGGCTCCGTTGCTGAAGGCAGCGTTGAAAGTGGGCATGGGGGGAGGATTGCAGGGGTTGCAGACAGTCGAGCAGGGTCACTGCGGGGCACCTTTAAGCAATTTCTTACCAAAGCTGCTGTTCCCAAAATCTGACAGACCCCCATCCCCCGCCCTTTTTTCAGACCACTTTAAGCACCGACTGAAGGAGACCTATGGCTAGGCCATTAGCATGGTTTCCAGCTCACCTGTTTTCCATGGTTTCCAGCTCACCTGCTCACCTAGAATTCCCACCATTCCCCAAAACTGCAGACTGTGACGTTTCACGGCACCAGCCATCTAGCTGTGAAATGACGACATTTCCCCTGGGTTTTGCCATGGGAACAATTATGCTTGAAGTTGGGCTGAGAATGGCCATCCAGTGGAAATGTGGCGACGACAGGACCATTGACAGCATCTCAGTGCAGTGTAAAAATGCTCCTATTCTGAGCATTTTACACCTGACTTGAGACTATTTTACACCCCCCCTGGAGCTGATGCCACCAACTATTGATGCTGGGCCAGATTCTCAGCTGGTGTGAAGTGGCGGTGAACTCAGTGGGGTATGCTCATTTACACCAATTAAGAATCCAGCTGTTTCTACATTCCAGATTGTCCATTTCATTATTTTGTATGTTTCTGGTCACAGCAGTAAACTGTGACACCAGCAATTAAATATCTTTGATAAGTAACACTGCAGGAGATTGTTCAGTGAAATTAGCCAGTATGAGATTTTAGATTTCAGTTATGTTAACTTACATTTTATATAGTAACTTTCATCCCAAAGTTCTCTACAGATTTTTTTACCTGTGTGCGGGACAAAGAAATCACTTCACCCACTGCTGAAATGCAGCCACCTTTAGGGTGGAAGATGGCAGTTGTTTAGTAGCAGTACTACACAGAAGTTCAGGACAGGAATAAAGGGATTTGAAATATCATAATCACAAATGCACCACAAAGAGGTAAACGGTATTAAACTCAACTGTCCTCTTCAATCTGTGTATAAAAATGGTCTCTGATGTATTTGGGTGTTGTTAGACCATGGTTACCCATTCACTGCAGGTTGTAATATTTATCACACTCTGAAGTTATTCTTCACTTATTAAAGTGCAAAGGGACCATGTAAGGGAATTAGAATTTCCCAGGATGAGAAATGTAACAGAGATCCTCTGTAAACTATAATCACACAATGATACACGTGCCTCTTTTGAGAACAAGAGTCTTGGCAAGCCCACAGAGGTCCAGCCAGAGTTGTGTGTGCACAGCAGCAGATCCTACAGACCTTTGTGAATACATGTTTTACAGCTGGGTTTCATTGCTCAGATCAGTAGCTGACTGTGGGCGTGAAGGCTTAATTGTAACAAAAATTGTTCTCTTTTTTAAAAGATCTTTTTCGTGTGCCTTTCATCTCCTGAGTTCAGCCTCCTGGATTAGCCCCTGAACTGATTTTCCTGCATACAATTCAAGCGCACATGGGGCAGCATTTGCTGCCAGAACTGGGGAGATATCCCAAACACCTAAAGTCAAGCTGTCCATTTTGGGGCCTTGATCTTGCCCCAATGGGTGTTATGTCATTGGCTTCTGTGGGAGCAGGACTCAGCCCCAAGCCGGGGAAATGGAGGATCCTGAACTCAGCTCTTGGCAGGAACTTGAGGGGGGAAAAGATTTTCCAAGGTCTTGTTCTGTAAAGTTGTTTGTTTCTCATTCTGGGTTTATACATTTCTTGTTCTCCTTGGTGTGTGTTTGAATGCTTTTCCGTTCACCTTCCAGGATGATTTAATTCAGATGCATTAGGATGGGGATTCATTGCAGGGGAAATTCACCCAGCAGTGCAGGGATGGAGAAGACCTACCAATGCAGCAAAGCAGCCATGGCTCCACTGTACTGGGGGGTTGGGGAGAGGGCCTCTACACTCACCCCGTGGTAGAGCTGTCTCCACATCAGCCACCATAGAGTAAGGGGTTGGGGGCAGGATCATGGCATGGCCAGCGGGTCCAAAATCACACAGGGCACCGGTCCCAAATCCCAGGCTCAGGATATGTGTGGGAATCATGGCTCCTATTTCAACCCAGGAGTGGAGTCATGACCCCAGTGGGGCTGCAGGGATGCCCTGTGCCCCACCTGTAGACTGGAAGGTGGATTCCTTTTTCCCTTCACCCCCTTGTAACTTGTAGCAGAAAGGCTGCTTCTCTGGCCTTGTGCTGCGGTTCTGGGTGTGTGAATTTCACTCACAGTGTAAAGCACTTCCTGTAGCTAGTGTCTGCACCGATGCTTTATCTGTTCCCTGTATGACTCCATGCAATCGTCTCTTGTATGTGCCTTTGCTGAACATGTAATCATGTATGTGACACGTATGATAAACATCTCTCAAAGATGATCGTGTCTTAGGCTATGGCGGATCAAACCTATCGCGCATCCCCTGAACTCCGGTGTCCTTCCTAGCACCTATTTGTGTTTGATGTGTAGACTGTATCTGCTGACCAGCTAAGAAATATCATAAATTAATTGCACTGAATGGCAGAATCATTCCTGCTGTATTTTCAAACGTGGTATTTTTGGCCTTCTGTCATAGCAGAAGGTGACGACACTGCTAGTGTGACAGGGCCAGCATGCAATGGAGGGTTTTCCTGCACAGGCTGTGCGTGGCCTTATATCTCAGAATGTACAGAGCTGGCTTCCTAGTTGCAGCACGTAGTTTGTGTCCCTAACTGTTAAGGAGATGGCCATGCATCAAGCCTGTGAAAATCACCAGTTAGGTGGTTCAAAGAAGGGTTTAAATAAAGGCTGCTCTGATGAGATGTCCTCATGCAGAATCTCTCTCCTTCCTTCAGAGAGAGTATGGGCTGTCTCTGGATCAGTTCTTGGCAGGTCTCCCATGCTAGGGACTGCGCAAAGCCCTAGGAGGAAAGTCACCAGAGTCCACACTAGCATGACACACATTTTTCAGTGTTGTTGTAGCCATGTTGGTCCCAGGGTATTAGAGAGACAAGGTGGGTGAGGTAATATCTCTTATTAGACTAATGGGGGCATGAATCAGCGTTCACGTTGCATTCATCATTAGTACCCAGCCCCGGGCTAGGGAAGCTAATGATCCAAACAACAGGCCAAATTTGGTGATGAATCCTGGTCACAAGCCACCTGAGGCACCTTGTGCATACGCTAAGAAGAAGATTGGACCAACTTCTGTTTGTGAGAGAGATAAGCTTCCAAGAGCTCATCTTCAGGCCTGGAAAACTAACTCAAAGTATCCCTGCTAAATGCAAGGTTTGAACAGATTGTTTCGCATAAGTGAAATTTTTCATTGGAAACTTTTTTCAGCAAAAAATGCAGATTGAGGTCAATGAGGTGAGCATTTTGTGAAATTGTGCTGAATTTGCCAAATTGTTTGCCAAAACCAAACCAAAAAAAAATCCCAATGCTTCATTTGGACATTTTCTAAAGGAAACATTTGGTTTGTTCCATTCAAGATTACATATGAATTTTACTTAGAGAAAGGTTAAGCTCAAAAATTAATCAAAATGTTTAATTTGCACCAAAACAATCCCCCCCCCCCCCAATTTTTCAGTTCAGCCAGGGAACAGAATAATCAGTTACCTGTACAGCTCTACTGTTGAGTGACCTTGAAGAAGTCACTTTCCCGCCCACTGGTAAAGTGGGGCCAGTGATACTAACCTGTTCAGGATCTACTGGTAAAAAATGCTAGATAAGAGGTAGGCATTATTGTAATTGTGTGTAGTGTTGGGGTATGCACTGGTGACACCTAGTGGTTAGTTAGAGAAATGATAGAATAAGGAAGGAGGACTCCAAAATGTGCGAGACAAGGTGGGTGGGGTAATAACTTTTTATTGGACTGTCTTCTGTTGGTGAGAGACACAAGCTTTTCGAGCTACACAGAGCTCGTCTCCAAGTCCAGGAAATTAAGGCTTTGTCTACACTAGCACTTTTGTTCATAAAACGTTTGTCGGTCAGGGGTGTGAAAAAACCACGCTCCTGACTGATGTAGGCAGGAGAGCTCTCTCCCGCTGGCAAAGAGCGGCTACACGGGAGACCTTGAAACTGCAGCGGCTTTAGTGGCACAGTTGTGGTGCTGTAAGGTCCATAGTGTAGATGTAGCCTTAGTAGGTTACAGATTGTTGTAATAAGCCATGAATCTAGTGTGTCTATTCTGGGCAGGACTACACTACAAATTTACATCGTGCAGTTGTGATGCTGTAGTGTGTCTGGTGATGACACTCTAAGCTGATGGGAGATAGTTCTCCCATTGGCTTAATAACAGCATCTCTGGAAGAGGCAGCAGCTATGTTGGCAGCAGAAGCTTTCCTGCCGACCTAGTGCTGTCTACACGGGGTAGGGTGACCAGATGTCCCGATATTTAGGGCTTTGTCTTATATAGGTGCCTATTACCCTCCACCCCTGTCCTGATTTTTCATACTAACTATCTGGTCACCCTAACACGGCGGGGTGGGGGTGTTAAGGTCAATATAACTATGTCGCTCAGGGAGTGAAAAATCCAAGCCTGAGTGCACGATTTTTAGTGCCTAGCAGAGTTATGAGTTTAAGCTCCCAGAAGCATCTTTTGAAAGTGTTGTGCAGGTTCCCTTTGAGGATGAGGACTGATCAGTCAGAGACGGAGTGATCGCTTTGTGAAAAGAATTCGCCCACAGGTGATGTGGGGTTTTGGTGTCTTACTTTCCTGTGAGAGTTCATTCAAGAGCCTAGTGATTCTCTGGTTTCACCCATATAGCTGTTGTTGTTGGGACAGGTACATCACATGTTGTGATAGGCAAGTGTAACCCTTCTGCCAGGTGGAGCCAGCAGCAACAAGGGCCGCGTTCAGTATCTAGCAGTTCCTTTTCAACAGTACAACACAAAACCGGCTCGAGACCCCACCGAGTGACCTGGGACAATTACACACCACCCCCTGGTGCCTCTAGGAGGCAATACTTCCCCTCTCGCAAGCACAGAGTCTGAGTGTAGGAAAAACTTTTTTAATAAAAGGAGGGAAGTAACTCAGCATTAATTTGGGAAAACACCACCACTAGGGCTCATAAACACAAACCATGAGCAAAAGACCCACCCCCAAGCAAGCAGTGTCCTTTTCCCCTCAGGTTCTTAAATCCAGCAACCCAAAAGTCCCTTTAACGTGCCCGTCCGTGCTCTGTACCCCACTCACAGTTGCTGTCCTTGGCCAGTGCAGCCCCAGAGTTCAGAGGTTCATCCACAGAGTTCACCTCCCATGCTGTGTGGGCGGTGGGTGGGGGGGTAAGGAAGCACTTTATACGCTTCGCTGCTCAGGCACTCACTCGTTGCTCCAATGGCCGATTGCCACGCCTCTGCGGGGCTCTGCTCTGCTCTGGCCCTCTCCGCCAGCCTCCCTGCTGGCCGCTTGCCGCACCTCTCCACCAGTTGTCCGTCTGGCTACTTGCCAAGACATCTTCAGGGTTCCCCCCACTTAACACGGCTCTCGGTGATTTCAGCTGTTAGTGGGGGAGCCTCACTGCTGGTGCACGCTGGGCAGTCTCTTGCAATAGAGACACTGTCCCAGAATAGGTCTAATACGTAGACCTACATATCATGGAGTCACCGGGTCAATGCTCTGGAACTACTCCCTACGAGGCCAGTCAGGACTTTGGGGAAGCATGCCTCCTCTCTCTGAGCATACTGTCTCCAGGGCAAAAAGCGTACACAGCTTCGACCTTCCTGGGTCTGTCCTCGGAGCATTCAGCATCCCCTTCCACACCGTGCGCTACCGAGAGCAAGTCTACCCAGGCAGTGCCCTTGGGGAAGTCAGAGTGCCCTGCACCCCAACTCCACCATCAGACGTAACTCTCAGCCAGCTGGTAAAACAGAAGGTTTATTAGTTGACAGGAACACAGCGTAGGGCAGAACTTGTTAGCACAGAAGTCAGTGACTTTCAGCCAAGTCCATCTTGGGGGGAACGGAGCCCAGAGCCAGGGCTCTGGTCCTCCCCCTGAGCCCCAAGGCAGCTGAAACTGACTTGCTTCTAGCTGCCTGGCCTCTGCCCTGCCCATTGCTCCTCCTCGGGCCTTTGTTTCACTTCCCAGGCCAAGAGTCACCTGGTCACATCCCCCTCCTGAGTCTCAGGTTACAAAGAGGCACCATAGCATCCATGCAGGCAGCTGGAACAAGCCCCGCAAAAGTCACACACACTTATTCCCTATAAGCACCAGACATTGGTGCAATCCACAGGGAAACTGAAGTACACACAGCATTCATGCAAAACAGTCAGACTCACATACAACATAACAAGAAAAAATCCCCACTTCATCACACTATGCATCAGTGATTTCAGCTCCACAGCATGTAACAAGACTCTTAATTGAATCTAAATTAGCTCTTTTATTAAACCATGGGGAGAGACAATGAGCCCAAGCCCACTCAACTTGTTGGGTTTTGGAACCCGTGTCCCCTGCCTAGGGAGGGCCTTTCAGTTGAGGGTGAGTCCCTCCATTGGCATATGCCAGGTACAGTTCTGCTGCCTTCAATTCACCCAACAAGGATAACAACCCTTTATTACTCCTGCCCCAATAACAAGGAGACTGGGGATCCAACACCAGCCACAAATGATCATTTGAGCAAGCAATCCCATCATGCTGAGCACCTAGGTAGGGTGGATGTGTCCATGCAAACAAGATCAGCTTCTGAAGTCTTTTTCCACTGCTCATCACTAGATATCAGGGGAGAGCTCATTCATACCCTGCTTACATCCTCCTCCCCAGCCAAGAATTTGTCCTTCAGACAAATCACAGTCCATATTATACCAGATTCATTAGTTCCCCCCAGAGGGCCTCAGAAAACCCACTATGGCTTCCACAAGCCTGTGAACTAAGTATATTGGCTCTTCACTAGCCACCCCAGGTGCATCATAAATTAACCGCCTTACTGGCCTTATAACCCTGTCCCGCCTATTGAGAGTGGACATTGCAGGGGTGGGGGGGCATCTTCTTGGGCAAGGGATGGTGAGGGTTCCTTTCAGGATCCCTCAGCTATTGGCATAGGTCCCTGCATCTCTGATTCTAATAGGGAAGGTCCAAGGCATCTGGGACACCTTCCACCTGTATGTCTCCACTGTCCAATAACCTAGATGTGTCATTGCAGGGCGGTCTCATTGGTGGCATGGATGTGCCAGCAATGGGCCTAAATACCCATAGGCTTCCAACTGATCTAGAACTTTAAGGAGTCTTTCTTCATGTTCCTCCAAGTCTTTCTTCTTTCTTCATGCTCCTCCAAGATTCTTCCAAACACAATCAGGTCACCCAAATAAACTAATGCAGTAAATTCATGTTTCCCACAACTTTCTTCATAAGACGCTGAAACGTATCAGGTGTTCCAGAAATCCCTTGGGGCATGCACTCAAATCGATAAAACCCTAACGGACAAATGCAGGCCATCTTCTCGTTATCTTCTTCTCCTAGAGGGAACTGGTAGTATCCACTTCGAAGATCCAACACAGAGACCCACTGGCTCCCCAACAAACAGTCCAAGGCATCTTGTGTATTGGTCAACTACATTGTGCCTGTTTAGGGTGCAGTAGTCAATACACATTCGGATTTTCCTGCTCTTCTTACAGACCACCACAATGGGAGAGGCATATGGGCTGCGGGCCTCTGTAATGATACCATTCGCGATGAGCTCTTGAAGGTGATGCCGCATGTCTTCCATCTCAGAGAGAGCAATTTTCCTAGATCCCTCCCTGAAGGGTCGGGGGTCTTGTAGCCAGATGTGGTGTTCCACTCTTGCAAGTCCTGGACAAGTCCCCAAAAATGTAACCCTTCTGCCAGGTGGAGCCAGCAGCAACAAGGGCCGGGTTCAGTATCTAGGGGTTCTTTTTCAATAATACAAAACAAAACCGTCTCAAGCCGGGGAGAGCTCATTCAGACCCTGCTTACACAAGTGTAGGACTCATGGATCCTGAAAGGCGTGTTGTGGAAGGTGTTGATCATTGTAGAAGCAGAGATATGTCTGCAGGTTTTGAATCTGTTGTTCTGGCAGGGTCTGGTGCTGCTTTGAGTTGGTGGGTCCTGGTCTGTGGGGAACCTGCTTCTAATGATGAGCTTGGAGAGGTTGGGGGGTTGTTTGTAGGCGAGGACAGGGGGTTTTCACAAAGCGCTCACTCTATATCTGACCTCTCAGTCCTCATCCTCATAGGAAACCTGCACAACACTTTTAAAAGACGAGCCTGGGAGCTTAAATTTATAACTTTGCTAGACACTAAGAATCATGGACTGAACAGAGAGACCCTGGATTCTTAGTGTCTAGCAAAGTTATGAATTCCAGGTGTCATTCCTTACCCCCTCCCCAAGCCCTCTCTTCCCCGTTATGTTTAGTAAAAGTCATGGACAGGTCAGGACTCCTGTGAATTTTTTTTTATTGCCCGTGACCTGTCCATGACTTTTACTAAAAATAACCCTGAAAAAATCTCAACCTTCACTATGAGTAAGTGCTCTGCAGGAAATCAGTGAGGCACATGCTTCACTTTAGGGGGTGGCCCACCCTACATGGACACGTGCAGGGAGGAAGGCAGGGCGTGAGCAGACAGGAATGACACTGGATGCAGTTCTCCTAGGCTCCACCCTGAGCCATGAGATGAGGGTAATTAAAGAAACCCATCCTCTATTGGACCAGAGCCTCAGCTAGTGCAGATCAATATAGCTCCAGTTGAAGTCAATGCAGGTTTACACCACTCTGATCCACAGGTGTTGCTGGCATCGGCCCAGCGGCAGCAGATGCCCAGAGCTGCTAGTAGCTAAACCAGCACTGTACTGTAGCTTCAGTGAGCAGATGCCTCAGGCTGTGGTAGGTAACATCAGAGCAATGCAGGCACTGTCCCGGAAGGGGTGTGGGGCGCACCCATTGGGGCTGAGCCCTTGTATAAGATCCTGGCAGGAGAAAGGTATTTAATGAAGCTGATAGGGGAGTGCATGGGTTTGGTGACAGGCATTCGGCACGAGGCCCAAGAACAAAGCCATCGGTCACCTTGCAATGCTATAATTACACAAGGACACATTATCCCATCCACCCATAAGGCCTGCCTGGTACAGCCGGGCCTGCAGGGAGCTACAGGAGCCGAATGCAGGGAAACCTAAAACTGTCCAAAATTGAGGAAAGGCCTAACTAAAGAACAGGAGGCAATATTCAGGTGCCATAGCCCCCCCCCCCGCCATTGCCATGAGGCTAACAATCAGTTCATTGCTAATGGGCCCAGCCAGAAGCTAAGAGAAGCCATAACCAGGAGCCAACAGCCTCATGTCAGAGTCCTGTGCCAGGCTGGAGTGGTTGCACCACTCTGCAGGGGTTCAGCTGGATAGTAAAGGCAGGAAAGCAGCATGCTTGTGAGGCAGTGTTGCCTAAGGCATAGAGCACTAGTCTGGGACTCAGCAGATCTGGATTCTGTTCCCAACTCCACCACTGACTTTCTGGGTAACCTTGGGCCAGTCACTTCCCTGCCCCGTGCCTCAGTTTCCCCTTCTGTAAACTGGAGATAATGATACTGGTCCCCTTGGTAATGAGCTTTGAAATCTACTGATGAAAAGTGCTGTGTAAGTGCTAGAGCTTAGCATTAATAAGGGTGTCTGGTTCTGTTTGCCAGGAGACAAGAGATCTGGGAGAACAGGCCTAGGAGGGGATGGGGGAGTCCCCCCTGACTGTAGGGTGGCTTATTAAAAGTTGGTTCTGGAGATTTGTCTCAATAAGACATCACAGAAGATGCTGGGAATTCAGGAGCATGCAGGATACGTGGGTAAGGGAACTTGGTACCAACCAGCCCTACAGACATTCCCAGAGCATCGCTTGGTTGATCCATAGTGCAGCACATGTTGCCAATAGAACCAGCGATGTAGGTATTGTGATCAGCAGACCATGCTTGGGTCTCACAAGTGCCTCAGCCACAACAGCTAGCTAGATACAAGGAGAGTTTAATGCGTAAAGGGGATTCTCACCGGATGCTGAGTGCAGGCTGTTGTGTTAGAGACAATGCCATTCCAAGCTGTGCTCTGACCAGCTCAGCGGAGCTGACCAGGACCCTGTCACCAATCAATGGAAGAACCCAAAGGAAAGCCATGTGCTGTAGGAAATGGTATGAATGACTCAGGTACCTGCCCTCCAAGTCAGAAGTGACACAACGCCCCAGTATGGAGTTTGGGGGTGCTCCACTATTGGCTTGCACATGAGATATCTGGCTGAGGTCCAGGACCCTGGTGGTTATTAAAGATCCACTGTCCATTTTTTGTCTTAACTCAGGCAGGGTGGCCAAATCCCAGCACAGGCGATTATATTCTCCCTCCCCAGGGAGACTCCCCAGGGTAGCTTCAGCAGGCTGTTTCTGTTCTGAATGGATGCAGTGGCCTGTCAAACAAGTGCCAGCTCCCACCCTCAAAGGGGCTGCATTTCAGGGTGGGCGCAAGGATATATGTATCTTCCCAGGCAAGCTCAGCCCAGCCCTAAGCACAGTTCAGCAATGTGATTCCACTTTATCCTTTAAAAAAGGTGGGACCTTTTCCCTCTTGACTTGTGCAGAGTACAGGCACAAGAGTCACTGGCCCACGGGTAACAGGGATAAGACCTGCATGAGGATAACGTAACCAAAGCCAAAAAAGTGTGAAAGACCGGCTGTAATTTGGGCTGTCCTAAAAATAAACCATCCTCTTTGTGGCCGTGACCTCGGGCAGCAACTCCCTGTGATGCTTTAGTCCAGGTGGCTGTTCTTCGTTCACCCTGGAGTCCCCTCTCCTGGTTGCCCAGGGACTCCCACCCACTAGTTGCTTTTCTATATTTTTAAAGACGATTTCACACTGGTGGAAATTGCCTGATTCGCAGCCCCTTAGGCCTCCGCTTAATCACAGAGCAGGAGCCCTGGAGGGTCAACATCTGAGGGAAAGAAGGGAGTTCGGGTCCCCTCTGCGGAGATAGCCAATAATGCCAATTACAGTATTGGGTTGATAGAATCATAGAATATTAGGGTTGGAAGAGACTTCAGGAGGTCATCTAGTCCAACCCCCTGCTCAAAGCAGGACCAATCCCCAACTAAATCATCCCAGCCACGGCTTTGTCAAGCCGGGCCTTAAAAAACTCTAAGGATGGAGATTCCACCACCTCCCTAAATAACCCATTCCAGTGCTTCACCACCCTCCTAATGAAAGTTTTTCCTAATAGCCAACCGAGACCTCCCCCACTGCAACTTGAGACCATTGCTCCTTGTTCTGTCATCTGCCACCACTGAGAACAGCCGAGCTCCATCCTCTTTGGAACCACCCTTCAGGTAGTTGAAGGCTCTATCAAATTCCCCCTCACTCTTCTCTTCCGCAGACTAAATAAGCCCAGTTTCCTCAGCCTCTCCTCATAAGTCATGTGCACCAGCCCCCTAATCCTTTCTGTTGCCCTCTGCTGGACTCTCTCCAATTTGTCCACATCCTTTCTGTAGTGGGTGGGGGACAAAACTGAACACAATACTCCAGATGTGCCTCACCAGTGCCAAATAGAGGGGAATAATCACTTCCCTCGATCTGCTGGCAATGCTCCTACTAACGCAGCCCAATAAGCCATTAGCCTTCTTGGCAACAAGAGTATACTATTCACTTGTATCCAGCGTCTCGTCCACTATAATCCCTAGGTCCTTTTTTGCAGAACTGCCGCTTAGCCAGTTGGTCCCCAGCCTGTAGCAGTGCATGAGATTCTTCCATCCTAAGTGCAGGACTCTGCACTTGTCATCATTGAATCTCATCAGATTTCTTTTGGCCCCATCCTCCAATTTCTCTAGGTCACTCTGGACCCTATCCCTACCCTCCAGTGTATCTACCTCTCCTCCAGCTTAGTGTCATCCACGAATTTGCTGAGGGTGCAATCCATCCCATCATCCAGATCATTAATGAAGATGTTCAACAAATCCTGCCCAGGACCAACCCCTGGGGCACTCCGCTTGATACCGGCTGCCAACTAGACATCGAGCCATTGATTCATCCAATTCATCCAATCCATACTTTTTTAACTTGCTGGCAAGAATACGGTGGGAGACCGTATCAAAAGCTTTGCTGAAGTCAAGGTAGATCACATCCAACACTTTCCCCCTATCCACAGAGCCAGTTATCTCATCATTGAAGGCAATCAGGTTGGTCAGGCATAACTTGCCCTTGGTGAATCCATGTTGACTGTTCCTGATCACCTTCCTCTCCTCCAAGTGCTTCAAAATGGATTCCCTTGAGGATCTGCTCCATGGTTTTTCCAAGGACTGAGATGAGGCTGACTGGTCTGTAGTTCCCTGGATTCTCCTTCTTCAAAGATGGGCACTATATTTGCCTTTTTCCAATTATCTGGGACCTCCCCCAATCACCACAAGTTTTCAGATATAATGGCCAATGGCTCTGCAATCACATCAGCCAACTCCCTCAGCACCCTCGGATGCATTGAAACCAGCCCCATGGACTTGTGCATGTCCAGCTTTTCTAAATAGTTGGTAGGGTTGCCAACTTTCTAATCGCACAAAAGCAAACACCCCAGCCCCGCCCCTTCCTGGATGGCATGCCTCCTGCCCCACCCCATCCCTTCCCCGAGGCCTCGCCCCCAACTCACTCCATTCCCCCTCCCTCGGTGGCTCACTCTTCCTCATCCTCACTTGCCCTCACTGGTCTTGGGCAGGGGGTTGGGATGCGGGAGGAGGTGAATGCTCTAACTGGGAGTGCGGGCTCTGGGGTGGGGCCAAAAATGAGGGGTTCAGGATGCAGGAGGTGGCTCCGGGCTGGGGCAGAGGGTTGGGGTGCGGAAGGGGTGAGGGCTCCGGTTGGGGGTGCAGGCTCTGGGGTGTGGCCAGGGATGAGGGGTTTGGATTGCAGGAGGAGGCTCCAGGCTGGGGCAGTAGGTTGGGTTGCAGAGATGGTGAGGGCTGCGGCTTGGGGTACAGGCTCTCGGGTGGGATGTCTCAGTTTCCATCTGTACAATGGGGTTGCCAGCACTGCCCTGCCTGCTAGGAGTGGTGTGCAGATACTGTGATAACGTGGGGCCTTTGGTAGATGACCGACCACACTGAGGTGAAGGGGAATGTTCGCTGTCAAAGGCCTTGTCCACACTACGAACGCTGCGCTGGGATAGCTCCACCGCCGAGTCCCCTAGTGTAGGTGCCGGAGGTTTCTTGCTCAGCATAGTGACACCAGATGACACTGGCTCTCCAACAGAAGCACTCTCCTGGGGGCATAGCTGCATCTACACTGAGGGTTTTGCGGGCATGGGAAGGGTGTGGGAGTTTTTCCCTCCCCTCCCCTCACTAACAAGTGCTGATGAAACGCTGTAGTGTAGACCTGGCCAAAGACTCTGAAAACAGCATGTGTTCAATCTTAGCTCCTGATTCACTGGTGCTCTGCACCATGTGGTGTCACTTGCATCAGTGCAAAGACAGTGTGAAATGCCACTATTCTGATGTGGGCGCATTCTCACACCCACTTTGTACTGTTAGTGACAGCATGAGGGGAGGGCAACAAGCATTCAGACCCTCAGGTTTGTCTGCACTTAAACTGCTGCAGTCGTGTAGCTGTAGTGCTTCAGTGTAGCCACTCCCTACAGTGGTAGCTAGATCCACAGGGGTTTAGGTGGGCTTAACTACATTGCTCAGGGGTGTGAATTTTTTACACCTCTGAGCAACAGCTGGGTCAACTTCACTTTTTAGTGTAGACCTGTCCTTAATAATTCAGGCTGCTTTAGCAAACTCTTTGGCCTTGTCTTCACTGCAGGAAAGGAGTGCTCTTCACTCATGTTAACTCACTCAGGGTAGAAATCCAAGTGAGGACAAGGCAGTTAGTTGTTTTCACACATGTTAGCAGGCCAAGTTAATGAGCAAAGTCCCCCATCAGTTTTTACTTGAGCTGCTAACTCATGTGAAAACTACACCCTGCCTAGCCGTCACTAAGATTGCACCTTGAGTCAGGCCAGGTCTACACTACAAAGTTTTGTTGGCATAGCTGTTGGTCAGGAATGGGCAAGGCCGGGGGACCACCCACTAGCTAGTGGTAGATTAATGATTTTGCCGCCCCTAGGCCCAGAAATAATTGCCACCCCCCATTCCAGCTCACCTCCGCTCCAGCTCCGCCTCCTCCCCTGAGCGCGCCATCAGGTCCTGCTTCTCCCCGCTCCCTGCCCGTGCTTGTGCACAAAAGAGCTTCGTGAAGGAATGGGGGGAACGCAGCACGCTCAGGAGCGGAGGTGGGGCTGGGGCGGCGATTTGGGGAAAGGGACCAACAGGGACAGGGAGGGGGCAGGGAATGAGGGCAGGGAAGGGGTGGAGTTGGGGCGGGGTCAGGGGTGGAGGGCGCGAACTGGCACTGGGGGAAGCAGCCTCTGGCTGCTATTATAAATTTGCCGCCCCTGCAAATTTGCCACCCTAGGCCTAGGCATTGTTGGCCTAGGCGTTAATACGCTGCTGTTGCTAGCACCATAGCGGTGCCCGCAGAACCCGGGCTGTAGCTGCAGCTATGCCAACAGAAGAGGGCCTTTGTCAGGGAGGTGGTGTCACCATGCTGGCAGAAAAACTCCTGTCAGCACAACCTGCATCTATGCTGGGGAGGCCCCGCCAGTACAGCTGTACCAGCACAGCCTTTGTAGCATAGACATGGGTAGGGTTGCCAATTTTGGCTGGACGTATTCCTGGAGATTTAATCACATGACATAATCTTTAATTAAAGATTAATCTTTAATTCCTGGAGACTCCAGGCCAATCCTTTAGGGTTGGCAACCCTACACACGGCCTGAGCTAACTTGAGTGAGGAGCACACGTTTCCACGGCGAAGTCGAGGCCTTCAACACCTTTCAACGCAGTTTCTGACAAAGCTAGCAGGTATCCGCTAGTCTCAAAGAAGCTGGCTTAAACCTAGTCAGTCTCACAGCGACTCACCACCTTTGCAGACCTTCTTCGGCCCTCTTCAGCCAGTTGTTTCGTAAACAAGGGAAACCACCCGATCCTCTGTCATTGTTGAATAAGAGCTCAGCCAGCGGTTGCATAAGTTGTTGACGTTCCAACGAGATTAACGTTACTTCTTTCCAATAAAAATCCCATTCAGGCCTTGTATTAAAAAAATTCATGAAGCATAACTTACTTTGCAAGACCGCTGCTGCCAGTCTGGAAGGCAGGGTTTGTGGCAGAAGACATTTGGATTTGAATTCCGGTGAGAGCTGGGGAATGAAAGAGCTACTGGTTTTGGTCCCCAGACAAAACTGAAACTGAGTCAGCTTTTGAAAAATGACATGGATTTTACTGAAAGCCACGCACTTTTCAGACACACCATCTCCCCCCCATCCCCCCATTGCCATTGAAAAAATGTTTGGGGCGGGTGTCTGGTTGTTCTTTCAGAATGTTGCCTGGAAATTACTTACTGTTTGCTGACAGTCCTAGCCCTGATCTCACAAGTCCTGGCACGGGGTGATTGGCCCCTGAAGAGAGAGCAGAGTCCAGTGCATCTGCCTGATCAGCTACCTCCCAATTGTGCTTAAGAGAGGGCACCTGGGCCATATAAATGGGGATACCCAGAGAGTGTGAGGAAGGGGTAAGAGAGAGTTGTCTTTTCAGATTTCACTGATGGGATGGGCAACTTTCAATGGGGATCCAAGGGTAGAATCCCCTATACTTGGGTGGGTACCTGGGGGATGGTGAAGCCCCCAGGTAGGCAAGGCAAGGCATGGCACGATGTGATATGATATGATTGGGCAACTGGACCTCTCAAATTTGGGGCAGTCAGGCAGGTAACCTGGGCCTGCTCCTTAGCAAAATTCTGGTCATGTCCCTGGCTCAAATACTGGTGGGGCTGGACCTGCTTTCCAGAATATTGGTGTCTGTATAATCTGGGACTCATGAGCCTATGGAGATGGATATCTGCCCTGCCCTCCCCTGCCCTTCTTTTTGGTGCCTTGGGAGTTGCCTGAGGGAAAGAGCTGCACAAGACCTGGTGGAGGGTGGTAACTGTGAGCTGCTGGCGATGAGTTCTGAGCTGTGGGGAGGACCAGCTGGAGCTGGGGGACCCTGCTGAGCTGCATGAAGGCTTATGCAGAGGCGCCCAGGAATGAGGGGAAGAACCGGCTGGGTCAGTGTAAGCAGGGCCCACAAACCAAGGGTTGGTCCTGGAAAAAGATTCCCCTGAGCAGTAGTAGGGCTCACAGGTAAGGAGACCTTGGGGAGTGAAATTCTGTGGGGAGGCCCCTCATGGGAGACCTGACTTGGGGCTACAGAACCAGACTTGTGGGAGCCGGTGGGACTTGGTACTCTCAGGTGGACAGCCTGGAGAATGTGGTCCTAAAACAGGGCTAAGGAGCTGGGACTCAGTGGGTAGGTGGCCTTTGAATGGGACTGAAAAAATGCTCCACTGTCACCTGCTCATGGAGTGGAGTGGGGGGAAATGACTGTTTTTATCATGGGGAATCTGTGGGCTGTAGCACTTGTATATAAAATCAAAAGGTTTGCATTTGTGGCTGGACACAATATTCCTTTGCATGGGTGGATAAAGGGGAAACCAAGGTGGGTCATGCCAGTGCTTCTGAGGTCTGCCATAGGAGGGTGTTGGTGTTGGTGTTTCCCTGTAGCAAGCCCCCTAGAGCAACAGTTCTCAATAGGGGGTCCATGGCCCCCTAGGGGTCCACATAGCCTCTCAGGGGGGCCGCGGGGCCCCACGGCTAAAATCCAGAGCCCAAATCCCCAGCATCCCCTGCAGGGCTGAAGTCCAGATCCCCGGCACCCCAGAAGCAGCAGGGCTGAATTCTGTAGCCCTGAGCCCCGGTGCTCCCCACGGGGAAGAAGCCCTGAGCCTGTGGGAAGAGTTGGGGGGACATGGGGGTGTTGCCCACCCTGAAACTACAGTGCAAGAGCATGGCAGTCCTGGGGACAACCACCCCCTCTCCCATCTCCTCTCCCTGCCCCCTGGCCAGGTCAGAAGTGGGAAGCTGGAGCTGGGCAGTATGGGACAGTGCTGCTGTTCTGGCTGGTGCCATGGAGCAGGCAGCCACAGCGTTCCCTCGTCTCCTGCTGGTGTAGGGGGCTGAAGCTGCTCCTCAGCTCCCAGCCCCCTTTGCTCATGCAACTGGTAAGCCCAGTGGCTGGCAGAGCCCTCAGGGAGCAGCCATTACAGGGGAGCCCTCTTGGCGCACAACTCCTAGCCACCCCTCTCCCTGCACCCTGAGCTACCCCCTCCCTGCACACAGCCGCTAGCTACCTGTTGGTGGGGTAACTCACATAACTGGAGCACTGTCATGGATGGGAATAAACTGTTCGTGAAGGACAGACCGGGGAGAAAAGGTAGAGGAGTTGCACTGGATGTAAGAGAGCGGAATGATTGCTCAGAGCTCCAGTATGAAATTGGAGAAAAGCCTGTTAAGAGTCTTTGGGTTAAGTTTAGAGGCAAGAGCAACAAGGGTGATGTTGTGGTGGGCGTCTGCTATAGACCACAAGACCAGGAGGATGAGGTAGACAAGGCTTTATTTGTGTAAGGGGACTGTTGCCCCCTTACTAACATTCAGTGCGGGTGTTTTAGTTGCTAGCTCCCAGTACTAAAAGGGGAAGGGTCTATGGGAAATCAGGACCCTAAGACTGATAGTCCCCAGGAACAATGGGAAGAGGCCAGTGCTCCAGGTCAGCCTGAATGACAGGGCGAGCAGGCTAATCAGGGAGGCAGGAGGCCAGGGAGGTCCCGTCCTCTGTGTGAGCTGGATTTGCCTGGGTCAGACAGAGTGGGGCCGAGCTAAGGAGAAAGGAGGGGCCCAAGCTAAGTTGGGGAGCAGAGCAGCGCCAGATCCAGAGGGAGCAGAAAAGCAGCCCAGAGAGAGCAGACCCTGTCCTGGGAGCAGAGCTGCAGCCCCAAAGCCAGAGGCACAGCCCAGAGAGAGCAGACTTGCCCTGAGAGCAGAGCTGCAGCAACCAGAGCCAGAGAGGCCAGAAAAGCAGCCCAGAAAGCAGGTCAGTGCTCGGAGCAGAGTCACAGAAGCAGCCAGCAGAGCAGACGTGTGCTGGGAGCAGAGCTGTAGCAGGCAGAGGGGCCAAAGAAGCAGCCCAGGGAGCTGGAGGCAGAGCAGCAGCAGTGCAGAGACAGAGTGGTGGAGCTGGGGCTGGAGCAGTCCGGAGCTGGGTGCGGTGAGCATCTGGGGAGAGCGAGGGGGGCCCTGGGCAGTGGGCCCAGCATAGGGAGATGCCTCAGCTGAGAGGCTCTGCAGGCCAGGCTTGGATCGTAACCCCGACAGGGCGGGGGCGACACCAGAAAGAAGGGTCCTACCACTTGGAGCCCGAGAGCGTGTGGCCACCACCAGAGCAAGTGTCCAACCCACAGCATCCCTGCAGCACAGCCAGGGCCTGAGAAGGAGGCCTGGGACTTACAAGGAACAGACTGTGAACTGCCCGGACATTCCAGAGACACTGTTTGTGAAGTTCCCTGCCACAGAGCGGGTTGATGTGTTTCCTTTAACCTTTCCCATTTTTCCTTATTCTTTTTAAAATTAATTGTTGATTAAATAACTTGCATTTGCTTTAAATTGTATGTAATGGTCCGTGGGTCAGAGAAGTGCCCAGTGTAGAGAGTACCCCGGAGTGGGGACACCCTAGCCCCTGTCTCAGGTGACCACAGCAGAGTTGGGGGTCGAGCCCCCCCAGAAATCCTGGGCCCAGCCTTGTTGGGGTTACAAGGACTCTGCCAGACAGGAGAGCGGAAGGGGAGTCCTCAAGGGCAGGGAGGCCACTGGGTAAAGGAAGTGGGAGCGAGGACTCGGATCCTTTCGCTAGCCCACTTCACCGGGGTAGTGCAGGAGCCAGGAAAGTTCCCCACAGTAGCGGGACTATTCCTCCGCTTACATTTGGACAACTAGCAGGAGTTTCCAGATGACAGGCCCTGGTTCTCATGGGGGACTTCAATCACTCTGACATCTGCTGGGAGAGCAATACAGCAGTACACAGACAATCCAGGAAGTTTTTGGAGACTATTGTGGACAACTTCCTGGTGCAAGTGCTGGAGGAACCAACTAGGGGCCATGCTCCTCTTGACCCGTCTATTACAAACAGGGAAGGATTGGTAGGGGAAGTAGAAATGGGTGGCAACCTGGGCAGCAGTGACCGTGAGCTGGTCGAGTTCAGGATCCTGACAAAAGGAAGAAAGGAGAGCAGCAGAATGCGGACCCTGGACTTCAGAAAAGCAGACTTTGACTCCCTCAGGGAACTGATGGGCAGGATCCCCTGGGAGGCTTATGAGGGGGAAAGGAGTCCAGGAGCTGGGTGTATTTTAAAGAAGCCTTATTTAGGGTGCAGGAACAAACGATCCTGATGTGCAGAAAGAATAGCAAATATGACAGGCTACCAGTGTTCCCTCTAATGTTTCCCACCCATGTGTGGAATGAATTAACAAAATTCATGTGGTGGGGGTGGGGTGAGGGGTTCGGAGAGTGGGAGGGGGCTCAGGGCTAGGGCAGAGGGTTGGGGTGCAGGGGTGTGAGGGCTCCGGCTAGGGGTGTAGGCTCTGGGGTGGGGCCGGGGATGAGGGATTTGGGATGCAGGAGGGTGCTCTGGGGCTACAGCAGGGAGAGAGGACTCCCCACAGCTCTCTCTCCCCACAGCAGTACTTGGGCTGGGTGGGAGGGGCACCTCTCCCCACCGTGGTAGCTCCGGGGCTGAGGCCACAGGATAGGCACCTCTCCCCTGGCCCCTGCAGGTCTGAATGGGGCTGGGTTCAGGGAGGGGCACCCCAGCCGTGACGGGTCCAGGCTGGGCCACCCCGGCCGCAGCTGGGTCTGGGCCTCAGCATAGTTAGGGATGAGGGGCCACCCCGGCCACAGCTGGGTCTGGGCTGCAGCATAGTTGGGGCTGGGGGGCTGCCCCTGCCTTGGCAGGTTGGGGGCTGGGCTAGGTTGGGGCTGGGGGAGGGGCACCCCTCCCCCAGCTGCAGCAGGTTCCCAGGGGGGTTCCCTGAGCACCTGTGTGGCGCTAAATAGGCTGCTGCACAGCTGCATGGCCGTGCAGCTTGCAGGGTGTCACGGACTCACAGGTCATGCCCACTTTTGGCCCCATGCGGTCCGTGGGGGGTGCCCCTTTCAGTGAGACAGCCCTTCTCGGGGGTTCACTCTCTCTCTCTTGGGGTAAGCCCCTCCACCTCCTGGATCCACACCTCTTGGAGCTTTAGCACCCCTGTCTCTGTGGTGGGCCCCCTCGGGGAGTCCCCTTGCTCTGGACCCCCCCCGGGGCCTCCACCCCCTGAAGGGGACGATGCAACCCTGTTCTCTAGACTGGAGCGACTCTCAGCCAGCGTAAAACAGGAGGTTTATCGAGCATTGAACACAGCCCAGCAACTCTCAGGACCCTCAGGCCTGGCCTCCCTCAGCACAGCACATCCAAATCTCCCTGCATCCAGGTGGGCTCTTCCTGCCCCCTCTCTCCTGCCCAGAGACTCCCTGCCGCCCAGCTGGGCTGCTAGTATCACGGTCCCCAAGCCCCACCTCTGTCCATTGTCTTCTCTCCAGGTAAACAGAAAACAGGGTCGCCTGGGCCTCCTCTCCTCTGCCCCTCTGCCCTCTCACGCCTCTGGCTGGAGCCGGCTGGTCAGGTCCCCAGGGGGTCCTCTCGTCACAGCCCATTGTTCTCCCGCTGGCCAGAACCGGCTGCAACAGAGCTGGGCCTCCAGGTCACCAGTCGCTGGGGTATCCATGCTCCAGGCCATCAGCTGGGGTCCCCAGTTCCCTGGATGGTCGTCTGTAACAAAAAACTCCCTCTCCCATTCCCTCGTTAAACCAATAACACCCAGGGACACTGTGTCCCACCCCCTCTGCATGCAAACCCAGAAAGCCCCCCATAGGAAACAAGGAACAACCAAGAAAACCCCCCATGTCGTTACACAGGGAACTCAGCAGGCGACCAGCTTAAACACAAAAAGGAAGCTTACAAGAAGTGGAAACTTGGACAGATGACTAGGGAGGAGTATAAAAACATTGCTCGAGCATGCAGGGGTGTAATCAGGAAGGCCAAAGCACAAATGGAGTTGCAGCTAGCAAGGGATGTGAAAGGTAACAAGAAGGTTTTCGACAGGTATGTTAACATCAAGAAGAAGGTCAGGGAAAGCGTGGGACCCTTACTGAATGGGGAAGGCAACCTAGTGACAGATGATGTGGAAAAAGCTGAAGTATTCAATGCTTTTTTTTGCCTTGGTCTTCACAGAGAAGGTCAGCTCCCAGACTGCTGTATTGGGCAGCACAGTATAGGGAGGACATTAGCAGCACTCATTGGTGAAAGAACAGGTTAAGGACTATTTTAAAAAGCTGGACGTGCACAAGTCCATGGCTCCAGATATAACGCATCCGAGAGTGCTGAGGAACTTGGCTGATGTGATTGCAGAGCCGTTGGCCATTATCTCTGAAAACTCGTGGCTATTGGGGGAGGTCCCGGACGATTGGAAAAAGGCAAATATAGTGTCCATCTTTTAAAAAGGGAAGAACAAGAATCCGGGAAAATACAGACTGGTCAGCCTCACCTCTATCCCTGGAAAAAACATGGAGCAGGTCCTCAAAGAATCCATTTTGAAGCACTTGGAGGAGAGGAAGGTGATCAGGAACAGTCAACATGGATTCACCAAGGGCAAGTCATGCCTGACCAACCTGATTGCCTTCTATGATGAGATAACTGGTTCTTTGTTGATATGTGGAAAGCGTTGGATGTCATATACCTTGACTTCAGCAAAGCTTTTGATACGGTCTCCCACAATATTGTTGCCAGCAAGTTAAGGAAGTATGGATTGGATTAATGGACTATAAGGTGGATAGAAAGCTGGCTAGATTGTCAGGCTCAACGGGTAGTGATCAGTGTCTAGTTGGCAGCCAGTATCAAGTGGAGTGCCCCAGTGATAGGTCCTAGGGTCAGTTTTGTTCAGCATCTTCATTAATGATCTGGATAATGGGATGGATTGCACCCTCAGCAAGTTCGCAGATGACACTAAGTTGGGGGGAGAGGTAGATACGCTGGAGGGTAGGGATCGTTTCAGAGTGACCTAGACAAACTGGAGGATTGGGCCAAAAGAAATCTGATGAGGTTCAACACGGACAAGTGCAGAGTCCTGCACTTAGGACGAAAGAATCCCATGCACTGCTACAGGCTGGGGACTGACTGGCTAAGCAGCAGATCTGCAGAAAAGGACCTTAGGATTACAGTGGACGAGAAGCTGGATATGAGTCAGCAGTGTGCCCCTGTTGCCAAGAAGGCTAACGGCATATTGGGCTGCATCAGTAGGAGCATTGCCAGCAGATCGAGGGAAGTGATTATTCCCCTCTGTTCGGCACTGGTCAGGCCACATCTGGAATATTGTAACCAGTTTTGCCCCCCCCCACTACAGAAAGGATGTGGACAAATTGGAGAGAGTCCATCAGAGGGCAACGAAAATGATTAGGGGGCTGGGGCACATGACTTATGAGGGGGAACTGGGCTTATTTAGTCTTCAGAAGAGAAGAGTGAGCAGGAATTTGAAAGCAGCCTTCAACTACCTGAAAGGGTGGGGGGGTTCCAAAGAGGATGGAGCTTGGCTGTTCTCAGTGGTGGCAGATGACAGAACAAGGTGCAATGGTCTCAAGTTGCAGTGGGGGAGGTATAGGTTGGATATTAGAAAACACTATTTCACTAGGAGGGTGGTGAAGCACTGTAATGGGTTACTTGGGGGCAGGGGTGTGGAATCTCCATCCTTAGAGGTTTTTAAGGCCCAGCTTGACAAAGCCCTGGCTGGGATGATTTAGTGGGGTTGGTCCTGCTTTGAACAGGGGGTTGCACTAGATGGCCTCCTGAGGTCTCTTCCAACCCTAATCTTCTATGATTCTACCCCCTCCCTGCACCCTGAGCTACCTGCACACAGCCCCTAATTACCCCCTTCCCTGCACCAAGCTACTCCTTCCCTGCACCCTGAGCTACCCCCTGCCCGCACACAGCCCTTAGCTACTGTGACACTCTGTACCACGGGGGAACACCCTACAACCCCATGTTCATCTTTATAAAATGATTGTGTGGTATCCAATGCAAAGTTTGTCATGTTGGGTGTCTTCGGAAGGCTCATGATGCACTGAACATGGTTGTTATAGTGATGTTATAGTAATTGTAACAGTAATGTTATAGGTTATAATTTCATGTATATAGTTATGAGACTGAAAATGTATCCTCATGGTCCATGCAAAAACTCTCCAAGATTTGAGAGGCAGTTCACACCTCATCAGAGCAGGTATGGGACAAATCCAGCCCAGCCTCACAGGAACAAAGGACACTAGTCCAGGCAGCAACAAAAGAATCTGTTAGATTCTCGAGGGAGTCACCTCCCTTCCTTTGGTCAGTTTGGAACTGCAATGAGGTAATGCTCATCTGACTCTGAAGAGGGGCGGGGGGCAAAGCCAAGAGGGAAGAAAGGACATGATAAAAGGGAGAGACATTTACCATGCTCTTTCTCTCGCGTCCACCTACATCTACAGACACCACACCAAGTGACTGAAGTGCTGATCAAAGGGGAGAGCCTGAGTGAAGAACAACCAGATAGCCTGTGATGAGAAGCATCTAAGTTTGTAAGGACATTGAACGTGTTAAGATCAACTTAGAATGTGTTTTGCTTTTATTTCATTTGACCAAATCTGACTTATGTTTTGACTTATAATCACTTAAAATCTGTCTTTCATAGTTAATACATTTGTTTGTTTATTCTCCCTGAAGCAGTTTGTTTGGTTTGAAGCATGTCAGAGACTCCCCTTGGGATAACAAGCCTGGTACATATCAATTTCTTTGTTAAATTGACAAACTCATATAAGCTTGCAGTGTCCAGTGGGCATAACTAGGGTTGTGTCTGGGACCGGAGATATTGGCTAGTGTCATTTGGTTGCACAATCCAAGGAGCAGCTTACATGCCAGAGGCTGTGCGTGAACAGCCCAGGAGTGGGGGTTCTCACAGCAGAGCAGGGTAAGGCTGGCTCCCAGAGTCAAAGATTGGAGTGACCTAGCAGATCACCGGTCCAGATAACACCCGAGGGGAACGTCACAGCTACCCCCTCCCTGCACCCTGAGCTATTCCCTGTCTGCACACAGCCCCTAGCAACCCCCTTCACCTTGCTACCTCCTGGCTGCACACAGCCCCTAGCAACTCCCTGCACCCTGAGCTACCCCCTGCCCACACACAGCCCCTAGCTATCCCCCACATGCACCTGAGCTGTTTTCAAACTTTTTGAGCTGAGCCCCTCATCTTTGAGTTATAATTTTTGGTTGTGTCCCCTTCCCACAACCCAGACAGGTGGGTGGCCTTCTGAGGAGAGTCAGGGGGTGGAGGTGGTGCTCCCTCCTCGGACTCTGCTGTGTGGAGCTGGCTTGACCCCCACTGGCTCCTGCCCAACCAAAATAGAAGTCAAACTACACCTATTCCTGAATCCCCCCTCCCCCCACTGGCCCAGAGCCCAGAGTCCCGTCCCCCCCTTCCCACTGAGCCCTGGAGTTTTTATAGCATGTTCGGGGCAGGGGGCTCAGAAAGAAAATGGTTGAGAACCCCTGCCCTAGAGGCTACTTGAATACTATTAATAATCTTTGTTTGATCTTTGTTTGTGGAAACAGGTGGTGTCCTATAAAATTGAGTGGAAGCTGCCTACAGCTCTCATTTTAGGGGCCGCATGCTGAGTAATAACATGAAAAAACTCCATGCTTGTAGAACCAAACTGGCTCTTTAGTAAGCAAACTATTATTGACTGATGCAGTGGTAGTTGGCATTCTAGCCATGTGCACACAGACTGTCTTCCTGGTGCCTCCTCCCTCCTGCAACCTGGGCCCCCGCTCCACATTGCATTTCATACTCCTTTATCTGTTCTTCTGCACAGGTCTCTTATCAGACCTAAAATAAAAGCTGCTCCTTGTAGGGCTTTGCACTTGAGTTAAAATTTTAGTGAAGATAAAGTGGTTTTTCACATGTTAGCAGGTCATGTTAACGACTATGGGGCAACATAGGGTGTATTTTGGCCTGGGAACTTTTATGAACATAACAGACTGCCTTGTCTTCCCTAGGATCTCAACTCATATTAGTTACCTTCAGTTAAGAACATGTCCTCTTTCCCTAGCGAAGGTACGATCTACACTCCACTCTGTAATAAAGAACTGTTATCTATACAGGCCAAGAACAGGTTGTCTGGTCAGTATTTTGTTGTGTAGTGAGCCAGTCAATGCCTGGCTCATATCTGTTGTTACTGCCATGTCTTGTGAGTTGAACACCCCGGATTCCAGTTTGAGAAGTTCCTCAGCCATCCCATCTGAAGCCCCATCTGACCCCATCAATGGAGTTGGATCAGACCTATCCAGAGGCTTGTCAGCCACCGCGGACTGAATGACATTTAAGTGTAACTGGTAGAACTATGCTGCTTTGGCATGTGACCTTTTATTTTAAACCAAAATAGCTACCCTAGTACCACCCCACATTGTGGGTGCAGCTAGGCTGGTACAAAGGGACCTGAGTGTGGTGTAGCCTGTTCCCCTTCCTATATAAGAATAGCTCTACTGGTATAAGCACCTTTTGATATTGGTCTCACGGCATCACCACTACAGTGTTTTGCCACTGCACCCGTGCCAGGAGAGTTAAAGCAGTACAGCTTGGGGGTTTTGCCCTTTGCTTGCTCCCCCCCCACCACCGCCCCCATCTTTTCTGTACTGCAGAGACTTCACATACTTCTATCCCCTTCCTCCATCTGCCTCCAAGGCAGCTGGGCATGCCTTCCTGATGTATAAGATATCACCCCTTCTCCTTTCCCCCCGCTCCTGGTCAGATCACACCATTCTCTACAGCCATCTAGGGTGGCCAGGTGTCCAAAGTCAGTACTGCTGACCGAACACCAAAAGTCTGGTTACTGCAGTAATTGCAATTGGCCTCTGCCACTGGGAGGGAGGAAGAGCTGAGAGCAGCTGCTGCTGGAGGAAGTGGCTCCCGGCTCTGGCGGAGAGGTAGGTACCGGCACCTCCCGGGGGAGGGATCCTGACAGTGCGCAGCATTTGAGGAGCAGAGCCGGCAGCCAGACTCGCTCCCTGTGACATCCCGTCCTGCCTTCTCAGCCTCTGGGGCCCCAGCTCTCTCCATCCCCTTGCTTCAGGGACTGACCCCTGTTTTCACCCTGCCATGCTTCAATTGCCCCCAGTCCCTTGCTCAGGGCACCAACCCCCCCTCCGTCCTGCTCTGCCCCAATTGTCCCTGGCCTCTCACTCAGGGGACTGACACTCCCTTCTACCCTGCCGTGTCCTGATTGGGCAGGCAGGCAGGCTCCACGCCAGCTTCTCCCAGCCCAGTTCTGCAGGCGGCCAGTGAGTCCTGGGGGAGGTGGTGGAGCGAGCGTCAGGAGGCCTGTAGTGTCCAGTTTAGGAAAGTTGGTAACCCTGCAGCCAGCCCAGGCATATGTGCTATCCATCCCCGTTAGAGCTCTGCTCAGACAATGAGACTTCTAGTTCTTCCTGCTTGTGGCTGGAGTGCTCAGACTCTCAGCTTCTGTTTTGCTTTTTCTCTCATCAGCCAGCCCCAGTTCAGCTCAATTACTTTATACCCTTATACAAAACAATCTTATGTGGTGACCTCCAAGCCCTTGATAAAGTAGCATTATCGTTGTCATATAACAGCTGTGGGCTGCTATAAAAGTACAACTGGGTTCAGAAAAGAATGACGTAAGTTCACGGAGGAAGGTCCAGCAATGGCTGTTAGCCAGAATGGTCAGGGATGCAGCCCCATGCTCTGGATGTCCCTAAACCTCTGGCTGCCAGAAGCTGGGTCTGGATGACAGGGGATGGAACACTCGATCATTACCTGTTCTGTTCGTTCCCTCTGAAGCACCTGGCACCGGTCGCTGTCAGTGGCAAGCCATTTGGCTAGATGGACCATTGGTCTGACCAAGTATGGCCGTTCTTATGTTCTTCTGGCTGACTAGGCACTACAGAACACAAGGAGGTCGGAGATTCCTTTCCCCCGTCCCTGCTGTGCTGCAGAGCAGAGCCCCTCCATTCCAGCTTTACTCCGGCACCTGAAAGCCAAATAGCTGTTATGAAAGGCTGGGGTGGGTCTATCCTCCCGTGAGCCTAGGTAAGGGCAAGTTGCACTTTGCTCCTGGAAATGAGGGTTATACAGGTTATAACCTTGCGTGATGTGTCAACACTCACACCCAGGGAGTGAGCCAAACTCAAGAACTTTCCTATAGTGTGAGGAAAAATGTAGTCATGCGAACGCTGCATTAACCAACATTCCTAAAACAGAAACCTTTCTTGAGCCATGAGGGTTTTCCACTGGCATGAAGTGTGCAAGCCAGCCCGGTGCAAACAACAGGACAGAAAATGGCAACTAAAGCCCCATGGAGGAAGTGAGCTTCCAGCGTATACAGCATAGCTGTCTAGAGCAAAATTGCATTCGTGACTTGTCTCTCTAGAATGTGTGTCGTGGCATCTGTCTTCCTCAGCAAAATGAATGCTTTCACTGGGGAAGGTTTCAGAGTAACAGCCATGTTAGACTGTATTCGCAAAAAGAAAAGGAGTACTTGTGGCACCTTAGAGACTAATCAATTTATCTGAGCATAAGCTTTCGTGAGCTACAGCTCACTTCAGCATACTGTGGAAAATACAGAATATGTTTTTAAACACACAAACCATGAAAAAATGGGTGATTATCACTACAAAAGGTTTTCTCTCTCCCCCCCCCCTACTCTCCTGCTGGTAATAGCTTATCTAAAGTGATCACTCTCCTTACAATGTGTATGATAATCAAGGTGGCCATTTCCAGCACAAATCCAGGGTTTAACAAGAACATCTGAGGAAGGGGGGGTGGGGAGGGGGAAGGAATAAGCAAGGGGAAATAGGTTACTTTTTATAATGACTCAACCATTCCCAGTCTCTATTCAAGCCTAAATTAATTGTATCCAATTTGCAAATTAATTCCAATTCAGCAGGCTCTCGCTGGAGTCTGTTTTCGAATTTTTTTTGTTGAAGGATAGTCGCTTTGAGATCAGAAATTGAGTGACCGGAGAGATTGAAGTGTTCTCCGACTGGTTTTTGAATTTATAATTCTTGACATCTGATTTGTGTCCATTTATTCTTTTACGTAGAGACTGTCCAGTTTGCCCAATGTACATGGCAGAGGGGCATTGCTGGCACATGATGGCATATATCACATTGGGGTAGACTCTAACAAAGGATAGAGGCAATGCGGTCTACTGGGTAGGGCACTGCTTGGGGAGGCAGGAGACCTGGGCTCTGTTCCCAATTCCTACATGTGACCTTGGGCAAGTGACTGCCCTGTTCTGTGCTTCTGTTCCCCCACCCATTCTGTCTCTGCCTCATCTATTTAGACTAGGGCTGTCGATTAATTGCAGTTAACTCATGTGATTAACTAAAAAAAATTAACTGCAATTAAAAAAATTAATCGCAATTAATTGCACTGTTAAACAATAGAATACCAATTGAAATGTATTAAATATTTTTGGATGTTTTTCTACATTTTCAAACATATTAATTTCTATTACAACACAGAATACAAAGTGTACAGTGCTGACTTTAAATTATTATTTTTATTACAAATATTTGCACTGTAAAAATGATAAAATAGTATTTTTGAAGTCACCTCATACAAGTATTGTAGTGCAATGTCTTTATCGTGAAAGTGTAACTTACAAATGTAGATTTTTTTATTGTTACATAACTGCACTCAGAAACAAAACAATGGAAAACTTTAGAGCCTACAAGTCCATTCAGTCCTTCTTCTTGTTCAACCAATCACTAAGGCAAACAAGTTTGTTTACATTTACAGGAGATAATCCTGGCTGCTTCTTATTTACAATGTCACCTGAAAGTGAGAACAGGTGTTTGCATGGCACTTTTGTAGCCAGTGTTGCAAGATATTTACGTACCAGATATGCTAGACATTCATATGCCCCTTCATGCTTCTGCCACCATCCCAGAGGACATGCTTCTATGCTGATAATCCTTGTTTAAAAAAAAATGTGTTAATTACATTTGTGACTGAACTCCTTGGGGGAGAATTGTATGTCTCCTGTTCTGTTTTACCTGCATTCTACCATATATTTCATGTTATAGCAGTCTCGGATGATGACCCAGCACATGTTCATTTTAAGAACACTTTCACAGCAGATTTGACAAAATGCAAAGAAGGTACCAATATGAGATTTCTAAGGATAGATATGGCACTCAACCCAAGGTTTAAGAATCTGAAGTGCCTTGCAAAATCTGAGCGGGATGAGGTGTGGAGCATGCTTTCAGATGTCTTAAAACAGTAACGCTCAAATGCGGAAACTACAGAATCCGAACCACCAAAAAAGAAAATCAACCTTTTGCTGGTGGCATCTGAATCAGATGATGAAAATGAACATGCACTGGCTCTGCTTTGAATCGTTATCGAGCAGAACCCGTCATCGGCGTAGGCCCATGTTCTCTGGAATGGATCTTTAGCGCATCTTGCTATGAAATATGTTGTGACGCTGACTACAACAGTGCCATGCGAACGCCTCTTCTCACTTGAGGTGACATTGTACACAAGAAGTGGGCAGCATTATCTCCTGTAATTTGTAACCAGATTTGTTTGAGCGATTGGCTGAAGTAGGACTGAGTAGACTTGTAGGCTCTACTGTTTTACACTGTTTTATTTTTGAATGCAGTTATTTTTTGTACATAAATCTATATTTGTAAGTTCAACTTTCATGATAAAGAGATTGCCCTACAGCACTTGTATTAGGTGAATTGAAATATACTATTTCTTTTGTTTTTTACAGTGCAAATATTTGTAATCAATTAAAGTAAGCACCCTGCACTTTGTATTCTGTGTTGTAATTGAAGTCAATATATTTGAATATATAGAAAACATTCACAAATATTTAAATAAATGATATTGTTTAACAGTGCGATTAATCACAATAATTTTTTTTAAATTGCTTGACAGCCCAAATTTAGACAGTAAGGCCCAGATCTGCAAAGGCAGGTAGGCATCTTTCAATGGGAGTTAGGTGCCTAAATACCTTTGAGGATCTGGCCATAAGCTCTTTGGGGCAGGGTCTGTCTCTCACTGTGTGCTTGTACAGTCCCCAGCACCATGGGGCAAGGACCATGTCTTTGTTCCAGGTTTGCACAGCACCTAGCACGATGGGATTCTGGGCCATGACTGGGGCTCCTAGGTGCTACTGCAATGCTAAGCATCCAGTGAGATACCTAGTGTACATCAATCACACTGGATACAAGCTGCAGAGAGGCTTTACGAATGATGCTCAACCTCCTGGATCCTCCTTCACCACCTTGACCCTTGCACAGAGGGTTTGTGCTGGAGTCAGGGCTGGGGGAGCGTGGGCTGGGAAGTGAAGAATGCAGGGGAAGCCAGAATGCAGCCAAATGCCATTGGATTGGCAGGTCGGGCTCCTTCCCATCTTCCTGGCCTCCAGTAAGAGGGAATTGGAACCTAGCCTGTCAGTCCTGGGGTGATGAGGCACCTGGCCAGCGATCTCATAATAACAGAGCAAAGAGGGGGCCTGTCCCAGGTATTTCTCATTCCCATTCTCCACTGCAGCTTGTGGGACTCCACCTAGGAGTAGCAATACACTTTGCATTAACCGGGACTCCGAATCTGGGTTAAAAGCTACAGTTGAGGAACAACAATGACTGGGCAATTAACAGGGCCTAATCCTGGCGCATGCACGTGTGCACACAGACACACATCTGCCTTTGTCTCCCTCAAGTTACAGAAGGGGGCACAGGATTTAACTATGGGATAAGGACCAAATAATGCTTATGTTTGCAATGCCCCCAAAGAGACATGCACCTCTGAAGCACCTGGCACCAATCGCTGTCAGTGGCAAGCCGTTTGGCTAGATGGACCATTGGTCTGACCAAGTATGGCCGTTCTTATATTCTTCTGGCTGGCTAGGCACTACAGAACACAAGGAGGTGGGAGATTCCTTTCCCCGTCCCTGCTGTGCTGCAGAGCAGAGCCCCTCCATTCCAGCTTTGCTCCGGCAGCTGAAAGCCAAATAGCTGTTATAAAAGGCTGGGGTGGGTCTATCCTCCCGCGAGCCTAGGCAAGGGCAAGCTGCACTTTGCTCCTGGAAATGAGGGTTATACAGGTTATAGAGGAAGTACTGGGGCAATGAACTTCAGATTTTAGGAGAAAGAGGAAGTCAAGTCACAAACAGAACAAAGAATAAAGTTTAAATGCGGTTCTGCTCTGAAATGTGACTGTGAAAATGCCACCCTTACACTCCGGGAACAGAATTGCTGAGTATCAGTGTCAGAGCTGCTGATCTCAGGGAGGTGGAAAATAGGTCTTTACTGCTCTGCATTTGCAGAGTCAACACTGCTGAGCAGGGGGAAGTGGAGTCTTCCTTCTTGTGCATCAACAGAATGGTTTATGTAATTGGATGCACGTGTGGAAGCCCAGTGACAGCCAGGGTGTGGCAGATATAATCTGGGCCACAGAAGCTTTACCATCAGTGATGATGGGAAAGGTAGAAAAGACTCCCTAGCTTGTCTCTCAGAGCCCAGGCTGAGTTTGCAGAGCTGGTGGTTAGAAGAAGCATCTTTGTACTTGTAAACTGAGTGCATTTGGTCTGGAGTTGCTGAGGGACAATAAAACCAAAGCTAGTGGTAGTTGGTAGATAAACCTAGATAATTTAGGGGGAAATGTACATTTGCCAATCACAATAGGAATCCTTACCTGAAATCAGGAGAGCAAACAGCCCATGGAAACCATTTATTTATAAAGGCATAGTTTTTCTCTGCAGTGTTTGAAACTCAGACAATCCAGCAGCCTAATAATGAAGGATGTGAGACTGAAACTGACTAGTCTGCTTTCCTGACTTCTCCAAGCTGGTTAAAGTGTAACAAGTAAAAACACTTGCATAAACAGCCAAACATAAATTGGAGCTTTAAAAGACTTTGGCCTACATTCAGTCTGTCAGTTTCTAGCAGCATAAACTCCTGCACAGAAAGCCCACTGGAGGCAGCTGTAGTGATGTAAAGTGGATGCAAGTACTCCAGCCAGTGCCAGGACATAGGCAGCTGCAGGGAGCCAGTACTTCCCAAAAAGTGAGTGGTGCTGAGCTGAGCAGAGGGAGGGCGTGGCAGGGACAGAAAGCAGGGAATGCCCTGCTGCAGGCCTTGTCCGTAGACAAACAGCCCAGGCACTCCAGAGGAAACGGTGAAGGTGGTAACAGGTGAGTCTACTTTGGGACATAACGTGTGCATGCAAGAGAGAGAGAAAGTGTACACTACAGACTTCTGCTGGCCTAGCTCTGTCAATCAGAAATGTGATTCCCTGACTGACACAGCTGTGCTGGCAAAAGCCCCTAGCATAGACACAGTTATGCAGGCAGAGCTGTGCTTTTATGGCGTAGCTTGTGTTTTTCTGGACGGTGGAATAAACTACACCAGTAGAGGCTACGCTGACACTAGCAGCCCTTTGCTGGTGTATTGTACTGGCACAGCTATGCTGGCAAAAGCTCCTAGTGCACCTTGATTATCACACACATTGTAAGGAGAGTGATCACTTTAGATAAGCTGTTACCAGCAGGAGAGTGGGGTGGGGGGAGAGAAATCCTTTTGTGGTGATAAACACCCATTTTTTCATGGTTTGTGTGTATAAAAACATCTTCTGTATTTTCCACAGTATGCAACATTAGCTTTAATAAAAAAATTTAAATTGTTCTTCACATCATCAGCTTCCTCCCGGGGGACAGGATGGAAGGAGACTCAAGACCAGGCGAGCCCTGCATTATAAGCAGTTTCTCCATGTATAAGCAAAAACAAAAGGAGTACTTGTGGCACCTTAGAGGCTGTGCATCCGATGAAGTGAGCTGTAGCTCACGAAAGCTTATGCTCAAATAAATTGGTTAGTCTCTAAGGTGCCACAAGTCCTCCTTTTCTTATTTCTATAGCACCATTCATCCCAAAATACGTTACAGTCTTGAACTGCTCTCCAGTCTACATACGGGGCTCACTTCATCCGCCTCAGAAATGCAGCCACCTCTGGGGTAGAGCACGGCAACTGTTTAATAGGATAAGGAGTCAAGAATACCGTATCCACTCTGAAGTGGAATTCAGGGACGCAGAAAGTAATTTGGGGTTGAAATGTAGCCAGGACATGAGCTAACACCTTTAGTCTTGCAAAGGGTGATGGGAAATGCTGAGGGGCCCTAGCCAGCCAGAACCTCAGTTTCACACCTCAGGTGAAAAGAACTCTGCTGTCTAACACCATGCAGGGCACTGAGTGACCCTGAGCAAAGGGCCCCTTCTCCTCTACTGAGCCATCCTGCAGCATGGTACCCTGTAGCACAGTGCCGGCGCGGGGCGGGGAACACCACCTATTGAATCACCACCAACAATTCTGCAGCGTAGCCTCGTGAGCCAATGTGTTCCTTGTACATCTCCCAGCTAAGTCTCAAACAGCCCAACCCTGCTCAGCTAACGAGATGTGACACGACCACTCCCAGAGGTATCACGGCTTCAGGTGTACCACGAGCAGCACCCAGAGTGGGGAGTGAGGTCCATCAAGGGGTGGACAGCCCCTCCTGTTCCCCCCTCACTGCAGAGGCTGGTGTGTCCCCTTCAAGACCCTGTCATCTCCTTGATGGGGGATGTGTGGCTGCCCTCCAACCCGCATTTGGAAGTGAATAGGCCCCCTGCGGCTTAGAGCTGTGCCTGCTTTGTGGACCAGACGTGAACCCTGAGGGCAATCGCTCTAGGAGGTTTGAGTATAAATGCCATGGCAGTTGCTGCTCTGCGTTGCTGGCGAACACGTGTTAAACTGGCAGTGTGCTGGTAAATGTCAGGCTGGTGCTGAGGTCACCCAAAGAGCTAGGCCAAGGGAGTTTGGCCAAATCTGCAGGGATAGTTTGTTAACGAATGGGGGTGGAGTCCCAGCTCCATCTGCTCCCAGCAGTACTGGTGTCACTCCAGGGTCCTGATCTGATGTCCCCAAAGCAGAAGGCACGTGCCACTGGGCTAGGCTGGCTCTTTACAGGCGACTTTTTCTCCAGTGACCAGGGGTGGATTGCATGAGAGCAGTAATTCGACACTCCCACCAGCTGGCATGCAAGCAAGCAGTTTATGTAACTAACTTGAACTGAACCGCACGCCACAGAGTAGAGAATCACACTCCGCACACTCACTGTTGGAAGACCTCCGGATACAGCAGCTGAGAGGAAGCAAAGCTGAGATCTAGGGAACAAAGAGGTGATGATTCCTTTGGGGTTTTGCTCCTGGGTCTGGGACATGGGGAGAGTGTATGGATTGCAAAGATTTGCCATTCTCTGCAGCTCAGCTTTGGGGAGAAGATGGCTATTTTATAGAGTGATTCATTTCAGTGTTTAAAAATGTTAACTGAAGGAAAACCAAGAGAGCGTTGATGAGCACCCAGTAAACAGCTACAATAGGTGAAAATACAGATTGATTTATCTGTTCATCTGAAATTATTCTGTCTCAGACATTTCTTTGGCGGCAGTGGGTGCTCCTGAATAGTATTTAACAAGGACAGACTAGCATTTTGTCCAGTGTAGTTTGTTTGTACATTTAAAACAGCTGATGGAAATACAGTTCTTTAGCTTGTGGTTAATGTGGAAATCCAGGTCCCACGGAGACCTTTGGGAGCAGCACAGACAGAGACACTTTTGCATCTTGTTTCACTGTACTTTGAGAGGAAAGGGTGGCTCTTTGTTATTTCCTTTGTCTTAATGCCTGGGACATTCAGATATTGCTTGAAGCGAACAAGGAGCTCGACCCCTGATCATTTAAGTTATGAGATCTGGGGTTGTAGCTGGGCTCCTGGCTCTTTTCTTTCTGGTTGATTCTAGGGCTTTGTGCGAAAGAACATTAATGCTCCTATCTGAGTTTTCCCCAAAGGGAACCCCTCCCCACTGCCTCTGGCTTATCTCAGATGTCTCCCCTCTCCTATTCTCAGCCCTTCGCCATTTACTAGCCCATGTCAGAATGCCAAACCTGAAAAATGTACCCTGGAATAAAGACTTTGGGTTGTGTACACACAGATGTACATGTCCTGGTTGAATTTACAAATTGAGTTAAACCAAGGCAAACCCCTGTGTGGACACCTTATATTGGTTTAAAACTGGTTAGCTTGCTCTTGTAACTGATCTAAGCCTGGTTTAAATCAGTTGACGTGTCCACACACGGAGCTGCACCTATTTAACTAAATCGGTTTAAAATCATGTCTTTGATGCAACCGTGCTGGTCTACACTAGAAAATTAGATCAACCCAGCTACTTTGCTTGAGGGTGTGAAAAATCCACTTCCCTGCGAGATGTAACTAAGCCGCCCTTAAACCCCAAGTAGACAGCATTAGATCTTCCGTCAGCCCCGCCACCACCCCTAGGGGAGGTGGTTTAGTGCAGAGACAGGCGAATCCCTGCAGCCGCTGTCGTAAGTGTCTCCACTGAAGTGCTATAGCAGTGTAGCTGCAGCGCTGTAGCTTTGTCCCTGTCATGTTTTAGCCTGTGTATGTTAAGGCGAAGCTAGCTCGAGAGGACTTGTTGGTAATATAAGTTACCTTTGTTATCAAACAATCATTAACGCTCCAGGAAACTCAGAGGAAAAGAGAAACTTACAAAGAGCTCAACCACCTGAATGGCTGTGAACTCAGGACTCTGGTGACGTCACGCTGGTTCTCCAGTTCTTACATGGTCTTCGGGACAGACAAGCTCTGTATTTCGAATGTGGCAAGCAGCTCTTCCCCTTCCACCGGATCAGTTCAATGGAGGAGACCAGACTCACATTAGTGACTTTCTAAGAGAAAAAAACAAAACAAAGCAGAATTTTGACATTACTTAAACAAAACCCTCACCCCAGCCTTTCAGGCCTTCTTTATCCATCACAAAGAAACACAAGCAGGGCACAAGTCCAACCACCTCTTAATTCCTTTGCAGGTTGCCTTTGAAGCCAGTTTCTGCTTCCCTCAGTCACCTCTTCCCTTCGGCTTACAGGGACTGCGGGGTGAGTAGGTGAGCCATGGGGATGAGAAATACGGGCAGAGCGTTGAGGGATTTCTACGCGTTCTTGGAAAGACAAGCTCCCTCGCAGCTCACCCATCAACTGCCCTACACCAAGCCTCAGCCCAGGGGCTAGTGCGGGACACTTGGTGGCTAAATTGGCTAGCTGGTCAGTCCCTTGTGATCAGCTTCCTGCAAGAGCATGTAACATTTACCCCAATCCTCAATAGAGCCCCCACTGCATCATGGGATATTACTCTCAGAGGAAATTGTCCAAGACACCTATCTACCACTTGAAAAAATCTCCCTGCTCCTCCCTTGGCTGATAAAGCTGATCTGAAGGGTTTATTTATTATATAGCTTATTCCCCTTCCTTGATGGGAAGAGCTGTATTGCTATAAAGTACCTATTTAGTGATGTACTGGCATATGCATGGGGGGGGGGGGTTGTGTTACTTTAACTGTACCAGTATAGTTATATTGGTACCTCTTGTGTGTGTAGACAAGCCCTGAGTGACTGATCTGCCCTATTCGAAGTTTCACTAGTATAAGGTGGCTTAATTTGTAATCTACTGGTGAGTGTGTGCTTTGCTACATGTCACCTCCATGCCAATCCGCAAGGGTCTGAATTGTCACAGGCCCAGCAACAGTGCTTTCTAGCTGTAACAGTGCGTGTTTTTAGCTGGTTCAGTCCCCTGTTGTAGGCCAGGATGGCAGCCGTCACACTCACCCCAAATCCCTACCTGTGGCTGTGACTTTCCACCTCACTCAGTCACTCCTCTTGCTAATCTAAGCTTCCCAAACATGTACAGGTCCGGTTCTTCACACTTGCCATGTGTGTTGTTCTGGATGATAGTGAAGCCTGGATCTGAGCTTCAGAGCTGGGGTGGTTTTTTGGTTGGTTTTTTTTTTTTAAGATTCAAAATTGTTTTTCTTCTTACAAAAAACTTTTATTTTCTGCCCTTTTTCTAATGTTTCCCACCCAGTCAATTCCAACAGATGGGAGCTGTGGAGCACCCTGACCTTCCTCCAGTGGAGTTCAACCTCTGTAACAAAGACATGAGGTCAGGCACAGCCAATCACAGCATCCTATCCATCGGGGAGGAAGAAGGAGCAGGCAATTTCCTGCGTTCTATCCCAACACGAGAATCCCTTCAGTGCCCTAGGGGCTCTGTCGTGAGCTTCCATGACATCCAGTACACCATCAAACAGTCCCATGGGCCCCTCTGCAAACGGACAACGGTGGAGAAGAAGATTCTCCACAATGTGTGGTAAGTTCATGCATCCCAAAATCTCTTTTGGAGAAAGGAGAGGAGTGAAATTTGTTAGAGGGGAGAGGCATCATCTCCTGCAGAAGCCTCCTTTATGCCACTGAGGACTAGGGACAAGGAAGGGAACATGGTTACTGCTTTCAAATTGGCGTGAGGGAGGATGTTTCACTTTTTTATTCATAATTTTTCTAAAACTTCCCACCCCAAGGAATGTGTTTGGATCCAAAGTCAGGCCCCGGTTCTGCCAGGGGCTCCCCGGAGGCAGATCCCCATTTGCAAATAACTGTTTCCCTTCTCTTCCAGTGGCATTATGAAGTCGGGTTTGAATGCTATCCTGGGACCAACAGGGAGCGGCAAATCCTCGTGAGTATTTCTTTGGTTTCCTCCAATGGAGAATGAACAGTCCTAGGTGGAAACTCAACTCATTGGGTGCTGGAGGAGAATAGATGGAAAAATCTAAGGTCCTGGAAAGGCACCTTCGTGATTTAGGAACATAGGTCTGGAAGGAACCTGCTGGATCAAGTCCCCTGCTGTCACAGGCAGCCACGTCATATCATCCCAGCCATGAATTTATCAAGCTCTGTTTTAAAACTAGATAGGTTGTTTGCCCCACTACTCCAGTTCAAAGGCTGTTCCAGAATCTTGCCCCTCCGATAGTTAGAAATCTTCTGCTAATTTCCAGCCCAAATTTATTCATGGCCGGTGTATACACATTGCATGGGCTTCAACTGAGAGTGTAGTTTCACGCAGGGGTTCTCAACCATTTCCATACTGCAGCCACTCTGGACCCCCCTCCCATGTAGTCTCCTGTTTACCAGGGTGATTGTGACTCCCTGTTTTCTATCAGGTTACAACCCCCAGGTTGAGAACCCATGGTCTAGTCCAGTGTTTCCCAAACTTGGGACACCGCTTGTGCAGGGAAAGCCCCTGGCGGGCTGGCCGGTTTGTTTACCTGCAGCGTCTGCAGGTTCGGCCGATCACCACTCCCACCGGCCACGGTTCGCTGTGCCCGGCCAATGGGGGCTGCGATCGGCCGAACCTGCGGACACGGCAGGTAAACAAACCGGCCCGGCCCTCCAGGGGCTTTCCCTGAACAAGCAGCGTCCCTAGTTTGGGAAACACTGGTCTAGTTCTTAGAGAAGAGGCAGGACTCTGGGATTCTATTCCCAGCTCTGGGAGGGAGCAGAGTCTGACCCCAGGGTTTTGTTCATGGTTCTGTAACTGATTTGCTCCATAACCTTGAGCAAATGATTTCCCTTGTTCTCCCCATCTGTAGCATGGGGGATGATAATACTTTCCTGTCTCACAGGGGTGCAGAGGGGCTGCAGCAATGTTTGTAAAGTGATTGGAGATCCCTGGGTGAAAGACGCTAGGGAAGTACAAAGTAGGCTACTTCCATTTCAAAGTTGGATCTGTTGACTTGCTCTTGTGTGGGAGGAAAAGAGTCTTGCATTGCCATGCTCTCACCACCACGGTGGTCAATGTACGAGCGACAGTGATGGGCAAAGTAGCTCATGGAAGATCATTGCAATGCAAGGCCTAGAGCAGGGTCATCACCCAGGAAGATCAGAGTGGGGGGTGAGATGGTCTCTTACAGCCTTCGTTGAACTCCTCCCAGCAGGGTAGAGTGATTTAAATCAAAGCCAGTTAAATCCATGATTGAAATAATGATTTAAATCACCACGTGGCAAGCCTCGTTTTAAATCAGCAATTTTCATCAACCTTTCCATTTGTACTTCAGTTATTTTCTAAAGAAAGGTGCCTTCTCATTTGTTGAAATAGCTATTAAAATATGTTGATTTACCACTAAAGAGAGCTTTTACGCTAGATTTGGTGCATCTTTTTGCAGCCTACAAGGGTACACTACAACTATATACATTTATTTAAGCAATTATAGAGCAGAATGTTTTCAGATTCTTATTAATTGTACATTTTAGTATGTTAGAAAAAGGTGAATGATATCTTGCTTATTTAATAGATAATTAATGTTTTGCTCATGATTTGTGTCAAGCTGCAACTAGAATTTAATTAAACACACAAAACAGAATATTTATGTCATATTTAAATGCTTTATGAGATTATAAGATGTTTAGGCCTTAACATATTTTGCATTAAATTCAGATTTCATTGAAACAGATGTATATTTAAAAATACTTATTACAATTTAAATAAAACCAAAAAAATCTGATTTAAATAATATTTGATATCTAAATTTTTTTCAAAAAAGCATCCATTTGTATTCACCCAGGATAGGACAAAATCCTATCTGCATAAGGCTATGTCTGCATTACAGAGCCTACGTCGGCATAGGCCTGTCAGCGTAGATACAGCAAACACCAACAGAATGAGTTTTCCTCCGATGTAGGAACATTGTTAGCTACATTGAAAGAAGTACTTTTCTGTATACATCTGCATCTATACTGGCGGTTTTGTTGCTATTCACCGACATACCTATACCAATATAAATTCTAAGTGTAGACCAAACCTAAGAGTTCACTTTGGTAATAGTGTTTTATTCACCTCTTTTTGTATGTGTGTGTGTGTGTGTATATATATATATATATACACACATATATATAGTTGCTCCTCATTTACAATGGATAGGAAACTTATACAGCACATTTCTGAGTTATAAAAAATTAGCTTGAGTTTGGCTGTTAGCAGAAAGACTCATTCCTTGTCTCCACTGGGATTAAAGCCACTGCTTAGAGTAGGGTGAATAACAGAATTCTCAGTTGACTTGTCATTCCAAAAAATATTGGTTTTGGCTGAACAGAAAATGATGTTTGACGTTTTTGGTGAATCAGAAAGTCAAAAAATATTGGTTTCAGGTCCAACAGAATATCATGTTTGACCCACATCTAAAATTTTTTTTCAGTTTTGAGCATTTTTTTATTGCTTTCAATTTTTAAAAAAATAAAAGAGGAAAAGTTCAAAAGGACAAGTTATTTGCAATTTAAAAAATGGAACCGTTTCACTCTGAAAATGTTGAAATGAAATGGTTAGACTTTCAGAATATTTTTGTGGTTTGGGGTTTTTTTACACACAATGCAGTGAAATCAACAGGAATTCCTGAAAAATTTTGCTGTCATCAAATCTTTGCGTTTTTCACCAGAAAAACATTTTGGCTGCAAACTACCACCCAGCTCTACCAGTGTTGTGGCTGCTCCAGGACAATCTCCTAGCTGTAGGCACTATTTACACGAGTGCAACATGATGTGCACCTGTGAATTGCACCTACAGTAAGAGTTTGTTCCAATGGCTAAAATCCCAGTGCAGTTGAGGCCTGAACCTAATGCCTCTTGCACTGCTTGTAGCTGAGATCAGTCAGTTCACAGCATGCTCTGAGCAAATTACAGTGCAGGCCCAACAGAAATGCAAAGCCTTAGTAAAAAGAAACGGAGTATTTGTGGCACCTTAGAGACTAACCAATTTATTTGAGCATGAGCTTTCGTGAGCTACAGCTCACTTCATCGGATGCATACCGTGGAAACTACAGCAGACTTTATATATACACAGAGAATATGAAACAATACCTCCTCCCACCCCACTGTCCTGCTGGTAATAGCTTATCTAAAGTGACCATCAGGTGGGCCATTTCCAGCACAAATCCAGGTGACTAGCCATCACCTTCAGCCCCCAACTAAAACCCCTCCAACGCATTATTAAGGATCTACAACCTATCCTAAAGGATGACCCAACACTCTCACAAATCTTGGGAGACAGGCCAGTCCTTGCCTACAGACAGCCCCGCAACCTGAAGCAAATACTCATCAAATCATCAGCAAATACTCAGCAAATCATCAGGTGGGCCATTTCCAGCACAAATCCAGGTGACTAGCCGTCACCTTCAGCCCCCAACTAAAACCCCTCCAACGCATTATTAAGGATCTACAACCTATCCTAAAGGATGACCCAACACTCTCACAAATCTTGGGAGACAGGCCAGTCCTTGCCTACAGACAGCCCTGCAACCTGAAGCAAATACTCACCAACAACCACATACCACACAACAGAACCACTAACCCAGGAACTTATCCTTGCAACAAAGCCCGTTGCCAATTGTGCCCACATATCTATTCAGGGGACACCATCACAGGGCCTAATAACATCAGCCACACTATCAGAGGCTCGTTCACCTGCACATCCACCAATGTGATATATGCCATCATGTGCCAGCAATGCCCCTCTGCCATGTACATTGGTCAAACTGGACAGTCTCTACGTAAAAGAATAAATGGACACAAATCAGATGTCAAGAATTATAACATTCATAAACGAGTCGGAGAACACTTCAATCTCTCTGGTCACGCAATCACAGACATGAAGGTCGCTATCTTAAAACAAAAAAACTTCAAATCCAGACTCCAGCGAGAAACTGCTGAATTGGAATTCATTTGCAAATTGGATACTATTAATTTAGGCTTAAATAGAAACTGGGAGTGGCTAAGTCATTATGCAAGGTAGCCTATTTCCTCTTGTTTTTTCCTACCCCCCCCCCCAGATGTTCTGGTTTAACTTGGATTTAAACTTGGAGAGTGGTCAGTTTGGATGAGCTATTACCAGCAGGAGAGTGAGTTTGTGTGTGTATGGGGGTGGGGGGGATGTGAGAAAACCTGGATTTGTGCAGGAAATAGCCCAACTTGATTATCATGCACATTGTGTAAAAAGTTGTCACTTTGGATGGGCTATCACCAGCAGGAGAGTGAATTTGTGGGGGGGGGTGGAGGGTGAGAAAACCTGGATTTGTGCTGGAAATGGCCCACCTGATGATCACTTTAGATAAGCTATTACCAGCAGGACAGTGGGGTGGGAGGAGGTATTGTTTCATATTCTCTGTGTATATATAAAGTCTGCTGTAGTTTCCATGGTATGCATCCGATGAAGTGAGCTGTAGCTCACGAAAGCTCATGCTCAAATAAATTGGTTAGTCTCTAAGGTGCCACAAGTACTCCTTTTCTTTTTGCGAATACAGACTAACACGGCTGTTACTGTAAAGCCTTAGTAATTATCCCTAATTGCGAAATGATTTTCCCAATGAAAATAAGAGTAGTTATGGAGGAACCTAAGGACTGTTGCTTGTCTTTAGTCTCCTAGATGTGCTGGCTGCTAGAAAGGACCCTGCTGGCCTGTCTGGGCAAGTATTCGTAGATGGCTTCCCGCAACCTCCGAATTTCAAGTGTATCTCAGGATATGTCGTGCAGGTCAGTGTCTGTTTCTGTTCTCTCTGCCTCCTGGCTGGGAGAAGCTGAGGAGCAGAGATATTGGTCATCAAGAGTGGTCAAGGTGTGAAGTCTTTGTAAAGGGGGTTGCATGAGAATGGAAAAGTGGCATCCAGACTCCTACATGGTCACATGGTTCTTTAACCAAGGTGATGGCCCACAGGCAGAGACATCTCAAGCAGGGCCCTTCAGATGCAGGTGGGTGGTTGTCATCAGATGTTTTACTATATCTAGTCCTTGCTAAAGCTGGGAAGCAACAAGAGCTCTAAGGATTTTCTTCAGACTCTGGTCAGCCTCACTCCTACCACGTTACAGGCAGGAAGTGCCAGTTGAATCGTGGAACGAGATTAAAATGGTGGACTCAGCTCATTCCAGAGTAGCAATGACAACCTAGAATTCAGGTAGCTGGGAGAGGCAAAGAGAATATACCTGAACTTGGCAACTAAAGCAGCAGCTGAAAACAGAGGTTGAATTGATGTTGGCTTTCAATCCTCCAGCTGATGTCAAGTCCCAGGATCCAAACATTCCCCCGTAGCTCTTAGAAAGTGTGAAGGATTTTGATTTTTCCCATAAGAATTCCAGTTTCCAACCCACCGGCTATCTATAAAGCAACCAAAGCAAAATGCAAAGTGACCTGCATATGGGGAAAATTATTGGGCTGTGCCCCCCCCTTTTTTCTGCTTTGTAGGTGGATGAAGGGCGTCAGCAGGTTAAAGATATCTGCTCCTCTCCTGCCTTGGAACCATATTAATTATCCACAGAGTCAGCACTTTGGCTGATGTACCTAAGCATTGTCTATGGAACTCTGCTGATTTCCATCAGCTGAAGGTCTGGCTTGCAAGCCTTAAATAGTAATTTCAATGCTATGAAGCTGCACAGATATGTGCAAATTTGACAGGTTTAATCTGATCGAAGTGCCCAGGACTGTGTTGAACAGTTGCGTTTTGAGAGCAGTGGGGGTGGTGCTTCCTGACCAGGTGCTACAGAAGAATGTCGGATGGAAGCACTGGTGATGCTGAAGTCAGTGGCAAACCCCCATTTATGTCATTGGGGCCAGGATTCCACCCACAGTTTTGGTGCTTTGTGGGGTTGAGTATGACTTGCAGCTGGAGCCAATAGGTGTTAAAAGTGTTTCGCTGGCTCAGTCTCATATTGGGGGCCTTGGCTCCTCCGAGGGGCTGCTTTTCAACCTATCGAGACTAAGTACTTGCAACTTCAGCTGGAGTTCTCAGTCCTCAGCACCTCTGGGAGTCAGGCCCACAGTAACTTACATGACAAATGACCTCCCAGTGCAAAGCTGCATAGCCTGCATTTCCAGCACTACAGCAGCCTTTGTGGGAAGCAGTGTTGCCTAGTGGATAGCGCATCGGGCTAGGGGACAAGAGACCTGGGTTCTGTTTACTGACCTGCTGTGTGAGTCCCGTCCCCATCTCTGTAGCCCTTTGTGTGCCTTGTTTATTCAGATTGCAAGCTGTCTGGGGCAATGGCTGACCCTCACTGTGTGTATGTACAGCTCCTGGCACAATGGGCCCTGATCCCTGCTGGGGTCGCTCGCTGCTACAGAAAGGCAAATAACAAGGTGCCTGGGACTGAGCTGAAATGTCCTTGGCTTTTCAGCAGTGAATTTGCATTGTTTTCAGGATGACGTGGTTATGGGCACGTTGACTGTGAGGGAGAATCTACTCTTCTCTGCGGCCCTGCGCCTCCCCAGCTCCATCAGCTTTAAAGAAAAGGAAGAGCGGGTCATCCAGATAATCACTGAACTGGGGCTCAGCAAAGTAGCTGATGCTAAGGCGAGTACCTGCCGGGAGGAGGGGTCAGGGGGAGAACCTGCTTCAGAATCCTAACTTCTCACCCCTATAGTGGGGATGGGCACTGTACCATGGTAGGAATGCAGGGCTATTCTGCTGAGCTGCCCTGCACTCAGGGGCTACAACCAGCACAGAGATGTAGAGTTACTTTTGCTGGCTCACTCTGATGTTGGTTCAGCTGCATCCCATTAGCTCCAAGCCAGAGATATAAAAGAGTTTGTGTCTCTCTCTAAGGCTGAGAAAACTAGGGTAGGAGGGATCCTGCAGAGAAGACAGTAGGAACAGCTGAGCCATGAAGGCAGTTTTAGGTTTTGTTGAGCTCCAGGAAGTGGGGCAGCTTGGACCATGTCCAGTGTGCATGTGCTATGTAGGAACAGGGGAAGAACTTTGCCCACAGCCCCCCAGATCACAGGGCTCTCTCCTTTGCCAGCCACTTCCTGGCTTTGCGGTACGATGTGAGAAAGTCGGGGTCATGATGCTAAAACTCATGAGGGGTCAGAAGGGCCCCAGGTGGCAATCTCAGCTGAGGTGTCGTCATTGTCCCCTCTGGTCTACTCAGGCCCTTATGCCATGCCCATCACTGTGGTAGCTGAGCACTCAACCGCACAGTGGAAAAGGCTATGGGGCCCATCCCACAATGGGGTGAATCCATCCTTGCCCCATCTCTGGTTCCCTGGGAGCTGCCGGTGCTCAGAATCTCTGAAAATCAGGCTGCCTTTAGCCAGCAGCACAACTTGTGTTTGAAATATTTGCTCTTGTATATGATCTCCACACTGCCGCTATGGTGTCCCCTGAGGACAGGATCCAGCAAGCACGGCTTGGCCTAGCGCTTGCAGACATGGCTAGTCCCCTGGGAGTTAATGGGACTGCTTGCCAGAGGTGAGAGTAACTTAAAGGACTTACCGATATGCCAGAGTCCTGAGCAGGGGGGCGGGGCCTCAACCGGAGGCAGGGCCTTTAAATCCCCAGGCCCTTTAAATTGCCACCTGAGCCCTGCTGCCGGAGCACTGGTGTAGCAGCAACAGCCTGGGGCTCCAGCGGTGATTTAAAGGAACTGGGGCTCCCAGCTGCTGCTACCGCAACTGAGTCCCGGGCCCTTTAAATCGCTGACGGAGCCCCAGGGACTCCCGGCTGCCGCCGCTACCCCAGGGCTCTGGCAGCAGGGCTTGGGTGGCGATTTAAAGGGCCCAGGGCTCCAGCCACTGCCGGGAGCCCCAGCCCTTTAAATCACCAGCCTGGGGAAGCCAGTACAGTTGGCGGTGTACCAGCTCTTGCCGGTATACCGTACCGGACCATACTGGCTTACTTTCACCTCTGCTGCTTGCCATGGCAACCCTGGTGCTCCACAGCAAAGCCAGGTACCAAACACAAAACTCTTTGCTGTAGGTAGGAACAGAACTAATCCGAGGGGTGTCAGGCGGGGAGCGGAAGAGAACCAACATCGGCATGGAGCTCATCACGGAGCCCCCAGTCCTGTTCCTGGATGAACCCACCACTGGCCTGGATGCTAGCACAGCCAACGCGGTGCTCATCCTCCTAAAAAGGTAGGAGCTGCAGGGGTTTATTATCTAACACCAATGCTTCTGTGCTCATCTAAACCCTTGGCTTCCTAGTCTTAGTGCTGGTGAAAGAGGCTGGCCTGGCAGTCTCTTTCTCAGGGCCTGATCCAAAGCCCATTGACTTCTTCAGGGCTCTGAGCTGAAGCCCAGTGAACGGCCACAGTATGGACAGTCCCGTTGCCAGCTTCCCACTGCAACCAATGCACCCCAGCTCTGTCCCAAAGAGGTCACCTCTGGAGCAGGGAGGATTTGAGAGCTCAGTCCTCATGGTCTAGTCACTTTTTGGCTGTCACTCAGAGCGACTAGAGCTGTCCAATGGTGGATTTTTCAGTTTTGCTGGCAATTCCAAGAAGTAACAATAGCAAAATTTGTTTTGGGTTGAACCAAAAATTAAACTTTTCAAAAATTTTCAGCAAATGGAAGACTCAAAAAATCCCAAATCCTCTTGGGTTGAATGAGCCACTTTATCTTGACAAAATCGAAAAGTTTAATTTTAGTTTTCACCAGTTTGTGTTTTAATAAAACGAAAGGAAATTTTGAAACAAAAGAAATCACTTCAAACCAAAAAATCGAAATATTTTGTTTCACAACTGTCAAAGAATTCCGGTTTAAAAATTATGTGTATATATATATATATATATATATATTAGGTCTTTGGACCAAAACAATCTAATGAAATGGACATAAAATGTTTTGATGCTGCCAAATCTGCAGTTTTGGACCAAAAAAGTTTTGTACAAAATGTTTTGCCCAGACTTCCTCCCTACGTTAGGAAAATGGGCCATGGCTGATAACAGGTTTCCTCTGGTCTCTCGTAACTGAGGCTGTAGATGGACTGACTGCTGGGTGTAGATAGGGCCAAATTGTCCATAACAACCATTCCAGAAAGGCTGCTGAATCTCTCATTCCACCAGAGATGGCTCCCTCCCTCTCAGGCTTGCAGCTTATTGGCTGGGCATTGTAGGGGAAGCTTTCCCAGCTGCTGCCCATGCTGTATCTGTTCTGAGGGCAAAAGCCTTCAGGGCTGTCAGTTTGGCACTTTCTTCAACACTATGTTCACCCAGTGAAAGGGCTTTCAGCAAACTTAGTTCAAAGGAAAACTAGGTAATAGTGGTCTGGGTAGACTAGGCTAAAACAGTAGCTAAGAGAAATGACCGTGAATGACCAGATCCTCTTGCCCTCTCTTCTGAAATATGTATATAAGAACAGCCACACTGGGTCAGACCAAAGGTCCATCTAGCCTAGTATCCTGTCGTCCAACAGTGGCCAATGCCAGATTGCTTCAGAGGCAATGAACAGAGCAGGTAGTCATCAAGTGATCCATCCCCTGTTGCTCATTCCCAGCTTCTGGCAAACAATGGGCACAGTTGAGATTTGTACTCTTTGCTCCTATCCTAGACTTTCGAGAAGAGGTCGGACCATCATTTTCTCTATCCACCAGCCCCGCTATTCCATTTTCAAGCTCTTTGACAGCCTGACGTTGTTGGCTTTGGGAAAGGTGCTGTATCATGGTCCAGCAAAGCAAGCCCTGAACTATTTTAGTTCTATCGGTAAGTCTGCAGTGCAAATGCAATAATGCTAATCCCTATTATATTTAAGTGCTTACGTCTCAAAACATGGCAAGAGATAAGGTAACAAATTATTTTAATTGCTTAGTGTCTGATCCTTAATAGCAATGGATCAGCTCCAGCTACATTTAGCCCATTGCTGCATTTTCTAGACACAAAAAGCAGCCCCATGTTTCCAGTCTGAATGAGTTTTATGTAGATTAATAAAAGCAAAAAAACAAAAGTAAGGTCTCCATGAGAGCTCAGGGTATATCCCCTTGTGGGCTCATTGTAACCAATCTGCCTCGCAAAATGATGGCCGACAGCAGGCTCCCAGACACTTAGAAGCTCAGTAAACAAATGACAAGGTCACTACAGTTAGGTGGCTATGTGCATCCCAGGCAGGGTTATCTCAATGGGTCTCACGCTGAGGTCTTTGGACCACTGGGGATCTGGGTGCAGGGTCCGCAGGTCTGAAGGCTGCTGAGGAGGTGGGGAGACTGGCAGGGAAGATCATGTTCAAGAGGGTATTTCTTACAAAGGGTGAAAAGCACTGTGGTTGGTGCCTATGTAACCCACACACCTCCTGGGTGTGGTGTTCTGTCCCATCTATTGGCACCAAGATCACTTGGAGAGAGAGAGATTAATGAGTCTGCTCTACAACCTTTGCTAAGGGCCATGTGGCTTTTAGCTCATGCAGTAGAGGCTCATGCATTTAGCTCCAGAGGTCCCAGGTTCGATACCCACACACCGACGACCAGGGTCTGTCGGTGTTACACCTACACCTGTGTTAGCAGGGTAATGACTACACAGTGGGAACCCTGCTTCTGTGGATAATGGAGAGTGTTTTGTGGACTCCTGGGTTCTATTCCTCTCTCTGTCACTGTGCTGTAACCTTACGTTCTACCCTGTCACTCTTCCTCCCTCCGTGCTCAGGAGCACACTTCATTGTGTGGGTGCACAGCTTACTCCTCTCTGGCCAGTGAGTGGCGGGGGACAGAAGACCAGTGTTATTGTGTCTCCTCAGCCCCTCAGTTCCCTTCTCACCCACCCACTCACTTGCCACAGGCACCGCTGGCCGAGCAGCCCTGCTCTCCTGACCTGTGGCCAGAGTCCCCAGCAGAGCAGAGGCGACATGGAGGGGCCTTATTGCTCCACAGGCCAAGTAGGTACCATGACAGTCTAGCCCTGCAGAGCACTGGAGATACCTTGAGCTTGATTTTCAGAAAGGCCGAGCACCCACATCTCAGTTCAAGGCAGAGGGAGCTGCAGATATAGTTAGTCCCAAGGTGTCTCTAGTTAAACACCCAAAACCAATGCAGACTTGTCAAAATTGTGGACTTAACCTATGGATATGCCTCAGTTTCCCCACCTGTAAAACAAGGGGTAATCCTCCCTCCCAGCAGCGGTGCTGTGGTTAGTCAGTGTTTCCAAAGCACCCCAAGAGGCTTGTGTGAAAGAGGCTGGTGGAGGGTGGAGTGTTCTTATAACTGGTCATTACCAAGCAGTGTTCTGTCTAAAACATGAATGTGTTCTGCTTGTTATCACTACAGGGTTTCAATGCGAGCCCTTCAACAACCCGGCTGACTTCTTCCTCGACGTGATAAACGGTGACTCCACCGCCGTGGCCGCAAGCAGAGGTGATCAGAGTAGCCTGGACAATGGAGGGACTGGAGGAGGTGAGCCAGTGAATGAGACAGCAGGCCTTGGCCAGATTGCAGGGGAAGTTGCAGGCAGTGAGGGTAGATTTTTGTTTTGTTGTTTTCTCCTAGTGAATGGGCATTTTGTTGTATTTTCCTACTCGTACTTTGCCCTCACATATAGCACCTTTCAGCAGGAGCCTTCAGGCTCTCAAAATGCTTTGAAAAGGTGCTTTTGTGCTGTCAACCCTCTTTTACAGTGGGCAAAAATTGAGGCATGGAGTTGTGGGAAGTGACTTGCCCGTGGTCACCCAGATAACTGGTAGCAGAGGCAAACTAAAACTCAAGCCCAAGCAGAATTCTGACCCTGAAAAGGGAGCAGTGCCACAGACTCCCTGAAATTCATTAGAGATGTTGGTAATTGCTGTTGGTTTTATGTGGCAGGTGCTCAGATAGTATGGTGATGGGCAGCAGTGTAAAACTCTGAGACAGCCAGATAGCTGGGAGCAGGACCCAGACATCCTGATTCCTAATCCTATGCTCTGACCACTAGAAAACAGTGCTTGTCCTTCAAGGAAGCAACATACACAAACCAGCCAGCATTGATTTATGATCAAACACTGTCTTTTTCTGTAGCCGTGTATGCATATGCAGTGTGCAGCACTGTGTAATACAACAGGTCTGTTGTATGGCCAGACAGCGAAAGCCCTGTTGCACAGAATCTCTCTGTAGAGGGTGCACACTCGCACTCCTCCACCCAGTGAAGAAGGTGCCGGCCACCTTTAAAGCAGTTGGGTAGCTAGCGTGCTGTCACTTGGGCCCAGATTCTCAAAGGGATTTAGGCTCCTAACACCTACTGATTCATTACATTGAGAGTTAGGCACCTAAATCCCTTTGAAGACCTGGGCCCTGGTCTGCAATGCCGGCCAGCAGTCTCTTTAGTGGGCTCCATGAATAAGGAACCTGGAGCAAACCCAATGGGAAGCTCCAACATTGACTCCAAATCCTGGTCAGCTAAAGATTTCACAGGCTCCTCATGATCAGGGGTTGCATTAGTGAGATCCCACTGAGCCAGCGGTACTGGGTTTAAGATGGGAGACTGGACCAGTCATGCTGAGTCCTGTCTTGGGCGCTTTACTCTAGGGGTAATCGGTGATGAAGAGCAGAATGCGGACAGGAGCGTAGTGGAAACTCTGCACCAGCAGTATCTGAACTCCAGTCAGTATCGGGACACAAGAGAAGAGCTGAAGAAAGTGGAACTCAGCCAGCAGAATGAGCAGGGGAAGTCAAGGCGCATGAATGAGGTCACATATGCAAATGGCTTCTTCACCCAGCTCTACTGGGTGTCCAAGCGTGCCATCAAAAACCTCATCAGAAACCCCCAGGCGTCTGTGGCACAGGTGAGACACTGCTGCTGAGCAGGACCACTCCAGTCTCACTCTGCAGTGGTCCTATCAGGCTCCTTGCTGTGGTATCGCCGTCCCCGCTAGATCACTTGTTTGAATCCAGCCCTGGTCAGCAGGGGCAAGAAATCGTGACTGCCTAATGGCTGGCTGGTGACCTATGTGAAACTCCAGGTCTTTAGTAGACATCGCAGCAGACCCCCTGGCTGGCTGGCTGAGCTGAATGGCAGGTAAACGCCAGCAGTCAATGACAGTGCCTCTGGAGCAAGGCAGAAACAGGGGAGGAACTGGGACTCCTTGCGGTGTCTCCTAAGCACAATGTCTTTGCTCCATACAGATTACACAGCCCTGAATGACAGGGACTGTAATTAAAAGCACTATTTAACCCTAAACAAATGAGCAGCAAGCAGGATTCAGCACAGGGAGACAGTGGGCTGAGTTCTTCTCAGAACACTCCTGTGACCTCGTAGCCATCTCTAGCCCACATGTCCATCAAGAAACAGAATTTCACATGGGCCACTGAATGACTTTTGCTCCCTGCTGACCAGGACTGGAGTCCAATCAGTGATCTTAAAGCAGAGGACTCCAAATCCCATTATGTCAATCGATATTTATAAAGCACCTGTCAAAATAGGGCTGGAATTTTCCAGGAACCTAAGGGAACTAGGCACCCTTCTTAGACAATGGGCACTCAACCAACTTAGGCACCATTAAAGATCCGAGCCTTAGTTCTGTACAAGTACAGTGACAGTAGCAGGGAAATGGTCAGTTCTCCATCCCACTGGGGATGTAGTCACTGCCTTGAATTTTGAGTGTGCTGTTAATTCTCTGCCCTGTTTAGGGTTAATGTTACTTTGGAGCACGTGATTCTGTTTCTTTGGGGAGGGGTGTGGCCAAGGCTTTTACGCTTGTCCTGGGGATAACTGATGGGAATTTGGCGCAGTATCTTTGTACCCAAACACTGGCCGAAAACGTCAGAGACAAATGTGAATTTTGGGCCCTGTACGTGGCTCTAATGACTTGTGTTTTATCCGATGACTCCTCCCTATTCTTCCCTTTGCACAATGCCTTTTTCTTTGCACCTCCAGATTGCAGTGACCATCATCCTAGCCCTGATTGTGGGGGCCATCTTTTTCAGAGTAAAACTAGACCAAAGTGGCATTCAGAATCGGTAAGGCTTGAAGTAGGGTCAATCTCTGCTACATTTCAGCAGCAGGGAGGCATCGGGTCCCTGGGCTACATTCAGATCCAGGAGGGGTGAACAGGGTTTGACATCCTAGCTTTTGGTGCCGAGGTCAGGCATTACTGTAGTTCCTGAAGCAGCAGCTGTGCCATCAGCCCCAGGAGTATTCCCACATGGAATATGAAGGAAACAAGAAGAGACAGGCACAGCCACAGGTGGTATCAGTTACGTATCTGATATCTCCTATATGCAATGTTGGTCCAATAACATATATTACATACCCACCTTGTCTCTCTGATACCTCCTGTGTCAGGGAACTGTACTGTATTGGCAGGGGAATGCCCTGATGATATAATAGGCTTCTGGAGTCTCTAGCGCTATGATCCTGGATAAGGTTTATGGTATTGGAGAATTTGGCCTGTGCCTTGGTCTTCAACTATTTTGATTTGTATTCCAGGGTTGGATCCTTGTTTTTTATAACCACAAACCAGTGCTTTTCCAGTGTATCAGCGATCGAGCTGTTTATAAAGGACAAGAAATTGTTTGTGTAAGTAGCAGCCCTCCCACAACAATTTCTTTATCAGAATTTAGGACGGAGGGTGGGAATTTTGACAGACTACCTGAAACGAGTTTCACCTGCCAGGACCTGACTTTGAGGCATTGCTTCTTCTCTGCAACCTCTGTTGCTATCAAATATCGTGCCACTGAAATAGGGACCCTGCTCTGTTTTAGGAACCTGGGATGGTACAGAGGGAACATAGAGCCCAAGCTAAGTGGAGGGGGGACAGAATTTGGAGAAGCTGCACAGGAGTGCTCAAGAGGTAGAGATAAGACAACCCATAATCAGGGGCACCAGAATGGAGGGCCCAAGGCCCTCATACTTTTTGACCAGGCCTGGCCCACTGCCACTGCTCTTCCCCCTGAGGCCCTGCCTCCTAGGCAGGCCAGGAGCTGGAGCATGGCCCAGGTAAGAGCAGTCCTGGGGAGTCGCAGACCCTCCACCTGCTGAGGGGGAGGGGGGCAAGAGCAGCCCCTGGCCTGCGTCCCCACCCTCTGGGCCCCAGGGCAGGTGGATGGTCCACAGTCCCCCACAGCTGCCCACGCGACTCTTACAATGGCCAGGCTGCAGCTCTTCAGCCCCTGAGGCTCTGCCCCCAGGCCAGGCTGGAAGCTGAAGCTGGATCGGAGTAAGAGCCGCACAGGCAGCTATGGGAATCCACGGACCCTCCACCTGCCCCGGACATGGGCCAGAAGCTGCTCTCGGGCCCCTCCACTCTGGGCAGGCGGAGGAGCGCAGGCTCCCCAGGCAGGCTCTGGCTTCCAGCTTGGACAGGGGACAGGGCCCCGGGGGAAAGAGGGAGCTGGGCCTTGTGCCCCCCCCCCACTTTTAGGCAGAATCCATCACCCCTGCCCATAATGGCTTAGCATCGAGGCCCAGCCCTGTAAGGACGCCAGAACTGTGAGCCTGGTGATCCCACATACATAGATAGGAAATAGACCTCAAAGAATAGCTTCCACATCAGTGGGCATCAGATCCTTGGCCCCTGTGAAGTCCCCTTTGCATCACAGCAGTAATGCAAATGTGGTTTAAAGCTGCCCCTAAAGGAATCTCTCTCTGAAATGCAACTGTAACGCACTGGAAAGTGTATGTTACAGGTCCCCTTCTGTGCCTATTCACACAGGATATGAGTTGTTACAGCCCTCAGCTACAGCGCCTTGGGTCAAGCTGTAGTAACTCCTACTTTTAGCTCTGAAGCTCACTTGATCAATCCCTGCTGTGTTGACAAGATGACAGCTGTCACATAACTACCTCTTAAAAGTGTATGCAGTGCCTCCATAGGGTGCTGGCATGATAGCCCCTGGAGACTGGATGCATCTGCCTCTTCCCCACTACAGCCTCAGCAGCAGCACTGCCAGCTTCCCTCAGGTTGATTTCTGCCAGCGCTGTGCCCTAGAAAGCACTCTAGGGATGAGGACCTGTCAGAGTTCAGCCTCCACAGCTTAATCATTGCTTGGCCTGTCTACAAAGACTGCCAGCGCAGGCTCCTGTTAGTGCTAGTGGTGACCGGGGCACCTTGGCCCTGGTAACTGACCTGAGACCAGCTCATTTCACCTGGCCCAGCAAACAGCAAATGACTTGTGGTTACGACCTGGGCTGGATTTGAGTCAGTGGCCTAGAAGTGAGTCCCAATTTTTGAGCCTTCCACTTCCGCTTGGAAACAGATTTTCAGAGTTAGCCAGGGAAACTTTCAAATCAATCCTCTTCCAGTGAGAACCAGCCTTTGGCCTTCCACCTGTGCAATGTTCAGGACCATTCCCTTTGGGGGTGGGGGGCCTTTTCAGCATAGTAAGGCTTTAGACTGCTATAGTGCCTTCCACTCAGGGATCTCAAAACCCTTTACAGAGCATAAGGAAGCTCTTATGACAGCCCTGTAGGGGCAGATCAGTATCGTCGTCCCCCCCCCAAACTTTATGGATTGGGCAACTGAGGCACAGAGCAGGTAAGCAACTTACCCAAGGTTGGATAGTGAGTCAGTGGCAGAGCTAAGAATAGAACCCAGTTATCCTGACATTACAGATGTCTTTTTAATAATTAACAGATAGACATTGCTCATTGTAGTTCTCATCCATATTGATAACCTCTAAACATGTACAATAATCTGTGTTCCTGTCTTCACAGCCATCAGTATACCAGTGGGTACTACCGAGTGTCCGCATACTTCTTTGCCTTGTTGATTGGGGACCTTTTGCCCATGAGAACTGTTCCAGTCATTCTCTTTTCATGCATAAGTTACTGGATGATTGGTAAAGAATTGATACGTTCACTTAACCGCCCTTCCTCCCCTCCCTTGTTCTTGCAGAAACACCTTCGATGTCTTGAATCTGAGTCGTCCATGCTTAATTTCTACAGCTAAGCCACACAAATGTTTTTTAAAAGGGGGGAGGTAGTGCCTCCAGGGTCCCTGCACAGACTGAACTGTGCGAGTGTTTGGAGGCTGTTAAATGCAGTCTGGTGTACAGAAACAATTCATGGGGTGAAATCTAGCTGGAAATCATGCTAGAAAAGGGCCAGCCGGCAGCAGGAATGCAGGGTGAAGCTGGCTACCGACTCCCAGTAAACTTACTTTTCAGTTTTCATCTCCTGAATTCTTGGCCATCTGGCTTCTGCTTCATTGCAGCCAACTCTAAACCCTGTTGCTCCTCGCCTAAGCAAGTGTCTTGCTACCATGGACAGGGATCCAAGAGCAGCTGCCCAGGTTTTGTAACCCAGGCATTCACCGGACCTGTCTGTCTCTTGCTGTTTTGACAGGCTATCAGGCAGTAGCAGGACGGTTCTTTTTCTTCATACTGACACTGGTGCTAGTGTCCTACACAGCCACGGCCATGTCTCTGGCTATCAGTGCTGGGATGAATGTAGTGGCCATTGCCAATCTGCTTATCACTCTTTGCTTTGTCTTCATGCTTGTGAGTATTGTGTGCGTGGCTGGGGGGAGAGGGGGTTGCATGGAAGGCAGATGTGGATGGATTGAGCACTAATGGAAGTGAGGGATTGCTAGGGGTGGGGAAGCTCTGACAGTCTTGGCCCTTACCCGTTCACAGTGCACCTCAGTCCTGACCTCCAGCACCCCCTGTCACTGCAGTCCGAGATCACACATACAACTCTACCAATGCATGTTACTTCTGCCTTGCAGCTCCCACACAGCTATTCCAGTCCTAGACTTCCACCTAATGCTGCCAAATGCCCATGGGCCTCAGCACTGACCTGCAGTACCCCTTGCGTTGTCAGGCCCAACATAGCTCTGCCTGTGAACCACTCTCCTACTGCACCCTCTGCTATTCCCATCCTGTCCTGCATCCAGTGTACCGCATCCTAACCTGCTGCTGCACCTTTAGTTATTCCAGTGCTGGTCTACAATGCACCTTAACCCTGACCTGCAATGCTCCCTGCTTGTCTAGTCCCAAGCACACCATACCAGTGCAATTCTGCTGACCCACAATTTCACCTGCTATTCCAGTTCTGACCCATCAAATAGCCCTACCAGTGCACACAGTCAATAGCCTTCCTTCTGGCAAAGAAAGCTGCCGAGGCTCATGGCTCTGTGACGTGAGCATGTCCGTAACGAGGATTGGGCTGAGAGAACCGGGCTCCTTTTACTGCTTGCCAGGGGCCATATTCACCAGTGGCATTAGTGGGTGCAGCTCCTCCAAAGCCTGCAAAGGCAAGCCTGCTTCCACCAAAATTCTGTGTCTCAAATAGAAGTAAATGTTTTCATGATTTCTTTAACAACCTCAGTCAAGGAAGTTTAAAAACAAACCCCTTTTCCCTGCACTGCAGGCAGCCTGGACAAACAATATCGTGCCAGGTCATGGGGAGAAGACCTTGAAATAAGCTGTAAAGGGATGTATTTTGTTGTGCTGAATGCTGCACGTAGTCTGAGGAATGGGGATGTTCACCCCCCCATTTATGCTTTGGCTCTGGTTTGCTTTTGGCTTTCGCCATTAACTTGTTTCTTCCTTGAATACATTTCTTCAAGGCTTGGGTGAGTTTAAGGTGGGGGTGATGGGTTTTTAACTCCTGTAGTTCTACAGGTACAGCCTGAAGAGTGGGTGCAGTTTGATTGGCATACAGGTGCCGTTTTCCCAGGTGGGAAGGGGAATAACCAGTATAAGGCACACTTTTACCAGTACACGTGCATCCACCCTAGGGGGAGCAGTGTTTCTTTAACTGTACTGGTATAGTGAAAGTGACGCAACTCTTGTGTTGCCAAGGCCTAAAAGTGTATGGATCTGTGTCAGTGCGTGAACGCATGACAGCCTCTTTCCTTCTGTCATTTCAGCTCTTTTCTGGCCTGTTGGTGAACCTTCCTTCTGTCATGGGATGGCTGAACTGGCTCAAATACTTCAGCATCCCCAGATACGGCCTCACAGTGAGTAGAAAATGTTATTCTGAAATGAATAAGGTGCTCAGGGTGTTACCTTCTAGAGAGTTTTTTAAGGTGAATAAAATTATTTTGAAGTAATTGCTTAGGACTCTTTTTAAAATAATTTTATGAGTTAATATATTCTCATGAAAGGTGTTGGGTTGGAAGCTCTAGGGAATGAACTCCTCTACTGAGCCACAAAATAGGTACCACCTGGGCAGCAGCAAGGCAAATCACCCTATCCTGCCACCCACCCATGGGCTTAGCCCCTAGCCTGGAGAGACCATCTCTATAGGTGAGAGGGCAGTTCAGTAGTCCATGGCTTGATAGCAGAGATTGCCAGCGCAGTGACCACTGTGTGGTGGCACTATATGTGATGTGGACATCTATCTATGTTGTTTGTATGGCGCCCATTACCACAGTGTCTGAGCACCTCACCATCTTTAATGAATTTTCCATGGGAGGCAGGGCAGTGGTACCATCCCATGCTAGTGCCCTAGTCACCACACCATCTTTTCTTCCACCAGGACCAAGCTGGGACACCCAGCCCTGTTCACGTAGAACCTCAGACACCTTCTCAGAAAGCAACAGCTAAGGTTTTCAAAGGCAATGAGTGATCTTTGGCCCCTCAGTTTGGGTACTTAACGTGAGACACCTGAAGGGAGCCTGACTTTCAGAGGGCGGGTGCCCAGCACTTTGTGGTATCTCACATCAGGTACCCAGAATCACTAGCCACCCTTCAAAATCTTGGCCGTTCCAGCTGAACATTACCTATTTAAATTGGATTTGAACTAGCGAGCCGACCTGAGAAGCAAACTCTGCATGTTTGCCAGGCGTAATTAGCCACAGGGAAGAGAAACACCCAATAGCTTTTCACCCAAAACTGAATATCCTTCCTGCATCATCAGGCGTCGCTTAGGGCAATAATAACGCTCTGTCATCCCAGTCTATCGTGCTGGTTGCTAGAATGGCTCCCTTGCTTTGTTTCAGTAACTTAACATTTTTTCCTCCCTGAGGATAGGTTTTTTGACCTGTTGATCAACCCCCAGCCAGAAGGATCAGACATTGCTCTTCTACTGGTCCCTGTCCAACTTAGATGGCTCTACCAGGAGTCGAAATCTCCCACTGGCCTAACTCTCAAGGTCATTGGGACACACAGCACTTCTCACTTCATCAGGGTGCAGCACCTAGGAAATGATTTCACCCAAAGCTGAATGTTTACTCAGCACAGCATCCGATGAAGTGAGCTGTAGCTCATGAAAGCTTATGCTCAAATAAATTGGTTAGTCTCTAAGGTGCCACAAGTACTCCTTTTCTTTTTGCAAATACAGACTAACACGGCTGTTACTCTGAAATCAGCACAGTAGGATGATGTTGCAGTATTTTACTACATCATGATGTCTGCTTTCCTCCACAGGCCCTGCAAGTCAATGAATTTAGAGACCTTTACTTCTGTGGTGAGAAGCCCCAGAATATTACTGCGTCCTCTGGGGATGCAGCTGATTGCTCCCCAAATGCTACACAATTTGGAAAAACGTAAGTCTCTGGCTTACAACAGTTCTTGGGCCTCAGTGGGAATGAATTTTCTGAGGGTGGAGTTTTTACAGCCATTAGCTTGGGGTCACTATACTGCTCGTGAAAGTAGATGCTCATCAGCCGCTTTCTCAAGGAAGCATCGCAGGGCACCCACCTCAGCAGATTTTGGGGGGCTTGTGTCTGAGCAATTTTAGCAAATATACTGTAGTTCAGGGGGGAACTGTAGGCTGCGGGCCTGGAACCCCAGCCTGGGAAGGACGAACAACAACACATCCAAACGAACTTTGCCTATCTGAAATTTAGTTTTGGTAGCCTGACATGGGTTATCTTTATAAAGAATATTTTTTTAAAAAATCCTCACGTTTTCCCATAATGGGGTATATCAACAACAAAAGAGAGGCTGTGGAGTTGTCATGAGAGGTTAAAAAGTTCCCATCTGAGATGGTTTAGGAAGAATGAAATCATCCCCGGCATGATGCAGAAGCACAGGCTGTATGACCTCATGGTAGGACACTTCAACCCAAATGAGTCAGAGTATAAAAAGATAAGGTACCAGCTTAAACTGTTTTAACCCTGGATACAGTGAGATGTGACGGTTAAAGGGTCACTGTGCTGACATATTAGGTATTGCTGGTACTCTGAAGCCAATAAAGGAGCCAAAGTGGTCTAGAGGATAGGAAAAGTGGGAGTCAGAAGACCTGGGGTTGTATCCCAGCTCTGCTACTGACCCACTGTGTGATTTTGGATAAGCCTCAGTGTCTCTGTTTGGGGAGAAAATGTCTCTGCAGAACAGAAATAACAGTAGCCACCTTCGCAAAGCACTTGGAGATCTCTGGCAGAACATGCTAAGTATCACTATTAACGTCTGTCCCATGTCCCCCTGCAGGTGTTATGGTGAAACATATCTGTTAAGCCAAGGGATTGCATCTACCAACTGGGCCATGTGGGAAAACATAGTGGCTCTGGGCTGCATGGCTACCATCTTCCTCCTGATAGCCTATGGGAAACTTCGATTCATGAAGAAGTTCACCTAGCCTCACCCATTACATTACTCTGTGATTTACCTCAGGACTTGAAACTGCAAAGTTTGTCAGGCCCACTGAAGACCAATGAAAGATTCAGTGGGCATCGGCTCAAGCCCGATGTTTCTTGCACTTGACAAGTGGCCACATTTTGCACATCTATTATGTGATCATATGAGTAACATTTTTTACCTTGTCTATTGTTGAATTGCTGGCTATTTTATTTGTAGGGAATTGTTAGAAAATCATGTTCTCTTACACACTTCTGTAAAGGTGTACTCTAATTTATATAACTTCATTATTCTGTGGCCACTGTCTGCAGTATCTCAGGAAAACATATTTAAACATATAAATTAATGTGAACCAGATTTCATTTTGGCAATCACCTTTATTCTGCCTATCATGGGTATATGATGACTGTTTTTCTGCACTGGTATCGGGTTTTTACTAGTGCCTATTGGATCACAAAAGAGGCCTGTTCTGTGAGGCGCTTCAAGGTTTAAGACTAGAAAACATTTTAAATTGCCTTGCTTTGCAAACTGGGCATGGTGCAGATTTTATCTCTAGTAGCATCATAACGTCAGAAGCTTTCCCCATACCAAAATCAGCTCTCCTACCACAAGGTAAAGAAGAAAGATCAGCTATGTAGGACCTGCCAAACCCAAACAGGCTCATGGTCAACTAGTGTGGTCTTTCTCAAGCAGTGGGTCTCAACCTCACAGGGGCGCAGAGTGTGCTGTGGAATTTAACATTGCAGAATTGAAATTTTTCAACAATAAACAAATATTATGCCTAATTCTATACATACAGTGAATGGCTGCAACCAGTAAGTCATGTACAGCGAAGGTCACCATAGCAGCACTAAAGATTCTGCAGTTATTTCTTATTCTCAGTACAGGGAAAGAGTACAAAATCTGATACCTCTGTGTGATATGTTGGTGAATGTTTATTTTATAGAGGGAACCGCAGTCTGAGTGTATCTTCACGCACCGTTAACTCCTCTTAAGTGAGCCTAGCTCCACTGGAGCAGACGTGCGGCCAAACACTTGAGCAGCACAGCATGATTAGGTTGGCAGCACAGAAAAGCTGCATTACTAGCTCCGATGCCCGCAGCAGTGGAGCTTCAACCCACCCCCCGGGCCAAGCTAGCTTGAGTATAAAGCACCACTTCACTTGATCTACAGACTTTTGTGTGTGGGCCTGACTCAGGTTAAAGGCAACGCTGGAGTTACAGCTCGAGCTAGCGCTGCAGCAAAGACAACCCTTACTGTCCTGAAGATAAGCATGTGCAAGTCATATGTGGCAGGCAGAGAGCACTTATCAAGATCACAGTTGAGCCCAGCCATGCTATCACCACAAAACATGTGTGCTTCTGTTTTTCACTATCAGATAAGGAAGGGCCCCTGCTAGATCTGAAATCACAATTCCTGGCTTTTCACTTCCTCAGCAGCTTTGAATTGTTCGTACAAATGTTGGTGTTGACTAGGTCAGTTTAAATAACTAAATAATGTTGTCTGATACTTAGAATTGTTTGTGATTAGTCTTCTTGTTTTTAAAGTAATTATTAAAACATTTTTAAATGTGTTGTTTGCTGGAAAAAGGCACTTTTTGGTATTACACGGCCATTAATTAACATATCCATAGCTATTTATATTACTGCCTGGCCCTGAGATCAGTAATTGTGCTAGGTGCTGTACAGACATATTAAGAAAGTCTCAATAACCAGGTAGGAAAAGGGCAGCAGAGCCTGCTTAGTAATGGTTATAAATTGGTTAGTCTCTAAGGTGCCACAAGTCCTCCTTTTCTTTTTGCGAATACAGACTAACACGGCTGCTACTCTGAACCATCACCAGGTGTCACATCAACTCCGACTCTATCGAAGCTGGGCATTAGGGCACCACCAGGCTCTGTTGCAGTAGCGATCTTTGAAGGAACACAGCCAGCAGTGTGGTTCCCTCAGCAGCATGAGGTGGAGCTTTCTTCAGGGTGAGCCCCATAGGGAATGGAAATAAAGCTTTTGGTCATTTTAAAATGATCTGAGCGGCTCCTGGGTCCCCTGGAAAGAGCCTGATTGACAGTGCTGGAGCCGGAGCCCTCTGTCCATAGACACAGCAAAGGCCATGGGCAAAAGGCTGCGTCCACACTGGGCGACCCCCAGCCCCTCTCAGCTCTGCACCACAGGGCGCACCTCAGAGCGAGAGAGGGCCGGCCGCTCTGCCAAGGCTGCCAGCAAGGGGCGAATGCGGATGGCCCCGCTGGGGCCTGGAGCAGGGGTGTCACGCGGTTAGCAGCAGCGGTGACGCATCAGGGGGCTGCCTTATCCACCCCCGCCACACCAGAGGCCACGGCCGCCACCTGACTCCCCGCCCAGGATAACCACGTGCGCAGAGGGACGTGTGCCAGCCGTGTCTGTGCGCAAGCGCCACGCTCCCGCGCCTGCGCAGTAAGGAGCAGGGGGGCGGGGCCGCGCTCGCCGAGTTCGGGGGAACGCGGAAGCGGCTGAGTTTTGCCTACTGGAGGGGGGCCTGTCGCTATGGCAACCGCTGCCGCTGCCGAGGGTCCGCTGGAGGCCCGGGTGCAAGTAGCCAAACGTAAGAGAGAGGCCCGGGAGGGAGCCTGAGACCCGGGCCCGAGCCCCAGCCCCCTCCCCGACCTGAGACCCCATCCCAAGCTGGGGGCCTGGAGCCGTGGCTCCCCCCCCGAGTGCCGCGCTGCTCATGTGCCCCCACCTCCCACGGGCTGGCCTCTGGCTCCTGAGCGGGAGCCGCTAGCAGGCTGGCGCTGTTGCCCTAGGAGGGGTCTCAGGGGGTCGGCCCTGCCCCAGGAGACCCTGTAGAGTTGGGGTCTGGTCCCCTCACACGCCCCAGGCTACGAGAGGGGCCGGCGCGCCCATCCCACAGGGACCCGCACTTGTCTGTTGGCCATCGTGACCGCTGGGGCGGGAACGGGGCACGGCCTGCGCTCTTAGTTCCCCCATCACCTGTTGGCAGGTGTGAGCCAACCGGGTGGCATCGCTCTGTGGCCAAAAGAGCAGGGTCTCCATCCCCTAACCAAGCAGGGGTTGTTTCAGCAGTGACGGGCTGGGGTGCTGGCTTGGCTGATTGCCCTTCACAAGGCTGAGTTAGTCTTTTCCCCCCACACACCGCGCTCCCCACTGTCATACACAATGTTAAACCTTCCAGACGTGGGTGATGGCACCTGTCTTCTGTTATAGGCAGCTGGTGCCATTTCTCTTTCTGTCTCACATGTGACTTGCTACAGCCTTTATTTGGCAAATATTCTTTGCTTACAATGACACTGAAGTGAGAAGAATGGAGCAGCAACAGGGAGAGGAAAATGTCTTCACTTAGATGGGCAGCCTATGGCTTTGTCATGAAAAGCTTTTCCAGGCTAATAAGACTATCACAATTCTTCGCAAAAGGAACTGATGCTTACTAACCATTTTTCAGAGTAACAGCTGTGTTAGTCTGTATTCGCAAAAAGAAAAGGAGTACTTGTGGCACCTTAGAGACTAACCAATTTATTTGAGCATAAACTTTCGTGAGCTACACAAGTACTCCTTTTCTTTTCCTAACCATTTATATAGCACACAAATTATCATCATGCTATTCCAAACATAGAGTAAGTCTGGTTCACTGCTCCAGAATGCATATTGTTTATGGGCTTGATCCTGCAGTATGCCAAGCTCTTCCAGGAGTTGCTAAGTGCCCTCAGCCCCTAGGTAAGTCAGTTGGAGTTATGGGTGCTTGGGCACTAGGGCACTGCCAGGCTCTGTTGCAGCCGTGATCAATTGTTGAAGGAACACAGCCAGCAGTGTGTTCAATCCAGTATCTCAGGATCAAGCCATGTAAAGAAAATACAGCGCAGAAGAGAACTACTCAGATGAAGCAGTGGAGAGATTATTTGTGGGAAGAACAGGAGGAATGTTACAAAGGGGTTTGAAGGAGAAGAAAGAGTTTAGTGGACAGGACTGGGGGACTGTTGCAACACCTTCTGAAGGGGACATAGGGAACAGTTCTCAATCAGTGATCAAAGATGGGAAAAAATGACAGTAGGCACAGCCAATAGAAATGATCAGACTCAAAGATCTTTCCTGAAATCATTGTCTTCACATCATTTAATTTTTGCCTTTGTAATAATAAGGGAAACTTACAGAGGCCTACCCCTGAAATAGATAAAATATTTATTGATTTAAAATCAAGCTGTTAAATCAACTTTATGCAATTTTACAGATAACTTTGTGGGTTAATTGTTTATTAATCTAAAATGTACACCCCATGTTGAAAATAAATGTAACAAAAAGATGTGTGCTGTTTTTACTATCTTGTGTGTATTTCAGTATTTGACTAACTTTCCCTTACCTCTGTACTGTTCATTTATAACCTGATTAGAGGATCCTGCTGTGGAGACAGCAGAGGAAGCTAAGGAACCAGCAGAAGCAGATATCAATGAGCTTTGTAAGGATATGTTCAACAAAATGGCCACTTACTTAACAGGTGAACTGACAGGTAAGGCAAACTGTGAAACTAACAAACCTGGCTAGCATAGAGATAAACTGTTTAAAAAAAGAAATACTTTGCTTAGCATTTTAGGGCTTGTCTACACAGGGATACTCAGGAAAAGTAATCCAAATTAATTAAAGGTGTGAATTAAAAATGGATTAGTTAAACTGCGTTCAGCTCCTGCGTGGGCAGAATTAAAGTGGCTTTAATATAATTTAAGGGTTTTATGTACACAAGCCATTAGATTATGGCAACCTGGGGTGTGAATCCACCCTGCACTAGCCTGCCCCAGTCTAACTGTCCAAATGCACCCTGCTGATGTGCATTAATAGTTCATTAATGTGCTCTGAGCTAGTCCCATTTCAAAGAGGATGAGATCAAAGTGCTCTAACGAACTGTTAACACATGTCAGCGGGGTCACATGGGCAGTTAGATGACTGCCACTTGGATCATATGTTAAGATAGAACATCAGAGCATCTGAATGTAAAGCTAAAGAGGGCCCCAGATTGATGTGACGTTTTATCTTTCAAAAAGTTTTTAGTGTGGTACTGAATCAGGTTAACTATTTCTTCTTCTGAGAGCTTGTCTATACGAACGCTTAATTTGTGGCAAGGTGAGGTGGAAATCTATTTCGCTGTAGCCTGCCATGCACTAAGTGCCTGCATGGACACTGCTACCACGTGCTAAAAGTTCCCTAGTGTGCTTTAATCTATTCCCTAACTCTGTAAGCGTCTATACTAAAAGGTAGCTCCCACTGATGTAACTCGCCCACTTCACCGACTTAATAACTCCACCTCTGCGAGAGGCGTAGTGATTAGGTCGATGTAGTTAGGTCGAAGCAGTGTCAGTGTAGACACTGCATTGCTTACATTGACTGTTGCTGCCTTTCAGAAGCCATCCCACAATGCCTCATGCTGACAGTCAAATCGGTACAAGCGCTCCTGGTGAGGACGCACACTGCCAACACAAGGTGTGTAGTGTGGACATGCAAATTACTGTGGTGGCTGTACGTTGACATAACTTAGGTCCACTTAATATTGTAATGTAGACTTGCCCTAAGTGTTCACATAGACAAGCCCCCATTGGGGAGGGAACAGATGTAGAGCAAGAGGGACCTGTAAACATGTTGCATCTTCATGACTGGACCAAAGCTGACTTTGGAACTGAGCTGGGCTGCCATTCTCCTGTGACAAGTATAACTCACCTCCATAGGTGGGGGAAGTAAAGGCCATGTAATGGAACCACAGCTGTCCCCTTTAAGAACAGCAGGAAGCTGCAGCAAAGACTACATGGGAAGGGCTCCCCTGCAGGAAAGACTGAAGTCAAGGAGGTCACCCCCAACTAGGAGTAGCCTGCTAAGGCAGGAGAAAGACCCTGAGACCAGGGGAGTTTGGAAGTCAAAGCTAGAAGGCTGAGCTCCAGACAGATAAAGCCTGAGAGTGGTCATTGAATGGGGACCCTGCTCCAGGAAAGAGGGCTGGGGATTCCCTAGCTGAGGGGAAGAGAGACACTGAACTGGGGTTGGGGCCTGGAGTGCCAGTGTGTACCGAGGGGACTGAATAAATTGGACTCAAGAAGGGGAGCGCTTACACTACCTTTGGACTAGGGCTGTGGAGTTTATTTAAGAGGCCCCTGAAGCAGGAGTGACAGAGACAGGTGCCATTAAATGATCTTTGACCACCAGGGGGTGTTTGGTTGGCAGCTCACCCTGTAATAGGGAACTCTACAGCTGCTCCACGTTATTGAATGGAACAAGTATTGTGTGTGTGCGCGGCAGAGCCAACATCCCGTGAAGCATGCTGAAATGGGTTACTGTTCTCATTAGCTGCAGTTGAGAGAACAGAAATTGCTGGTTCAGGGTGTTGGCTCTGTAGCAGCGGCAACTTTATGTAAATTGCATTTGTGCTAAAGTTGTTAAGCCACAAATAGCCTGGTGGCATGTTATTGGCAAGCCACCCATATTGTCCAAAGTACATCACATCAGCAGACTTTGAAAGAATCTCTGTCATTTCATACTGCTTGTGACCCTGACTCAGTAAGGCATTTAAACACCTCTGTCTATCTTAGGGACTTATCTGGCCCCCATTCCTGTAAGTATCTGAGCACCTCACTATTTTTTTGTATTTATCCTCCCAGGACCCATGTGAGGTTGGGTAGCTATTATCCCCATTTTGCAACTAGGGAATTGAAACAGAGCGAGACTAAGTGACTTGCCTAATGTCGTACAGGAAGTTTATGGCAGAGCAGAGACCCCAATCCCGCGACTCCTAGGCTAATGCTCTAACTACTGGACCATCCTTCCTTTCTAATGGTGCTCTTTTGAATCAAAGACTATATGCAGACTGACAGAGGGAAGGTTAACACAGAAGTCTTACCTCTTACATTTTCCAACTTTTTCAGCTTAATGTTTCTCTCATTATTTTTCCCTACAAAAATGCAAAACCAAAAACAGTGTCTTAAGCTCTGATCCTGCAGGCTGTTGCATTCAGGCAGACCACCATGCCTGTATGAAGCCCCATTGACTTATGTGGGGCTCTACGTGGGCATAAGGTTCCTGCATGCAGATCAGCTTTCAGGATCAAGGCCTTTAGCTTTGTAAATAGAAGGTTTTGCCTTCCAGAATGATAGGTACTGTAGAAATGTATAAAATAAGTTCTTGTTTTTTACTGAATATGCTACACATTTATTCTTTAGTCCATTTGATATTTCAGTCCGCAAGATTTGATCCCCTCGTTTTTAGGGAGCATCTTGCTAAGAGCCGTATTATTGAATGAGATATTCTCAGCTGTGTTCAGCTGTCACCTTGAACTCTTCAGCTCTGAACAGCACTTAGATTCCAAACTGTGCTAGTTGTTTTTATAAAGGTGTAAGTATTTTCTCTTTTTTCGAAAGCCACCAGTGAAGACTACAAACTCCTGGAAAACATGAACAAGCTGACTAGCTTGAAATATCTGGAAATGAAAGATATTGCTGTAAACATTAGTCGAAACCTGAAGGACCTAAATCAAAAATGTAAGTAAAAACGAGTCAGGAATGACTATAGTAAATGGATGTTATACTGTAAACGAAGCATCTAGGAGCCTATAGTTCAAACTCCTATTAATTTCTGAAGGAGAAAAAAGTCTGTAAAGGTTGTATGTGCCTAGAATATGTGATAAGTCTAGAATAATTTTCGTTTGAAGCTGATGGTTAAATGAGTGGAGCTCTCTGAATAGTACTCATCCTCCACCCTTTGCTTTTGTGCGGGAGACGAAGGTTGGCTTTGTGATTAGTTAGCAGAAGTGAAGCCAGGAACCCTGGATTGTATTCCCAGCTCTGTCAGAGTCCCATTGTGGCATTGGGCAAGTTAGCGTCTGATCCAACTTAAAGTCAATGGAAAGACTCCACTGACTTTGAGGGAGAGTTTGCTCAGGTCCATAAGGTTACTGTAGGAGGGCTTGTGGTACTGCCACCCTTACTTCTGTGCTGCTGCTGGCAGTGGTGCTGCCTTCAGAGATAGGCAGCTGGAGAGCGTCAGCTGCTGGCTGGGAGCCCAGCTCGGAAGGCAGAGTCGCCACCAGCAGCAGCGCATAAGTATGGATGGCATAGTATGGTTGTCATAAATATAAAGGGAAGGGTAACCACCTTTCAATATACAGTGCTATAAAATCCCTCCTGGCCAGAGGCAAAACCCTTTCACCTGTAAAGGGTTAAGAAGCTAAGGTAACCTCGCTGGCACCTGACCCAAAATGACCAATGCGGGGACAAGATACTTTCAAATCTGGAGGGGGGTGGACAAAGGGTTTGTCTGTCTGTGTGATACCTTTGCCGGGAACAGATCAAGGATGCAATCCCTCCAACTCCTGTAAAGTTAGTAAGTAATCTAGCTAGAACATGCGTTAGGTTTTTCTTTGTTTTGGCTTGTAAATTCACTGTTCTGGCGGGAATGTGTATTCCTGTTTTTGTGTCTTTTTGTAACCTAAGGTTTTGCCTAGAGGGATTCTCTATGTTTTGAATCTGATTACGCTGTAAAGTATTTACCATCCTGATTTTACAGAGGTGATTCTTTTACCTTTCCTTTAAATAAAATTCTTCTTTTAAGAACCTGATGGATTTTTCATTGTTCTTAAGATCCAAGGGTTTGGGTCTGTGTTCACCTGTACCAATTGGTGAGGATATTATTATCAAGCCTTCCCCAGGAAAGGGGGTGTGGGGTTTGGGGGAATATTTTGGGGGAATAGGACTCCAAGTGGTCCTTTCCCTGTTCTTTGTCTAAAACACTTGGTGGTGGCAACATTTTATCTAATCCAAGGGCAAAGACTTTGTGCCTTGGGGAAGTTTTAACCTAGGCTGGTAGAAATAATCTTAGCAGGTCTTTCATGCGGGTCCCCACATCTGTACCCTAGAGTTCAGAGTGGGGAAGGAACCTTGACAATGGTATTGCCACCCTTACTTCTGTGCTGCTTCCTGCAGAGCTGGGCCCTCAGTCAGCAGCTGCCACTCTCTGGCCGCCCAGCTCTGAAGGCAGCAGCGCAGAAGTAAGGGTGACATGGTATGGCATTGCCACCCTTACTTCTGCCCTGCTGCTGGCGGGACGCTGTCTTCAGAGCTGAGCGCCAGGGCAACAGCTGCCTCTCTCTGGCCGCCCAGCTCTGAAGGTTGTGCGGAAGTAAGGGTGGTAATACCACAATTCCCCCTAAAATAACCTTGTGACACCCCCCCCTTCCCCCGCCGCAACTCCCTTTTGGGTCAGGACCCCCAATTTGCAAAACTCTGGTCTCCTCCGTTAAATCAGTATGTAGTATAGGGTAAAAGTACACAAAAGACCAGATTTCACAGACCGTAATGCGTTTTACGTGGCCGTAGCCGTGAATTTGGTAGGGCCCTAATCATTGTGAATGTCCTGGCCCAGGATCGGTGTTCCCTCTAATTTTTTACATCCTTGTCCGGAATGCATTTTGTTATGTGCACCAATATGGAGGTGATGTGTGACACATCACCTTCATATTGGTGCACATATCAAAATTCATGTGATGGGGGTGGGGCCAAGGAGTTTGGCGTGTGGGAGGGGGCTCAGAGCTGGGGCAGAGGGTTCGGGTGCGGGGTGGGTGAGGGTTTTGGCTGGAGTTGAAGGCTCCGGGGTGGGCTGGGGATGAGGGGCTCAGGGCTGGGGCAGAGGGTTGGTGTGCGGGGGGGGCCGGGGATGAGGGGTTCGGGAGGGGGCAGAGGGTTGGAGTGCGTGGGGGGGCTCTGGGAAGGAGCCAGGGATGAGGGATTTGGGGTGGAGGTTGCCCAGGGGCTACAGTGGGGAGAGAGGACTCCTCCCAGCCCTCTCTTACCACAGCAGCTCGGAGCCGAGGGAGAGGCACCTCTCCCTGGCTGTGGCAGCTCCGACGGGGCGGGGCCAAGCCGAGGTAGGGGCTCCTCTCCCCTGACAAGTCTGGGACAGGTCTGTGTTGGGGGAGAGGTGCCTCTCCCACAGCCAGTCCAGGGCAGGTCTGCGCTGGGGCTGGCGGGGAGGGGTGCCTCTCCCTGCCCCAGCAGGTCTGCGCTGAGGTGCCTCTCCCTGCCGCAGCCCTGAGCCCCTGCACAGGGCTTAAGAGGCAGCTGCGCAGCCGCGTAGCTTCGAGGGAACGTAGCTCAGGATATGTACTTACCTACCTTTGGAAAGACCTCATAATTTTTTTTTATTCAGTACCTGTTTCTGAAAGAGTGAAAGTTTCTTTCTAAGATTGGGATGACTTTCTAGGAAGTGTTAGTGGATCTTCAGAATCTGGGTTTGTGTAAATGTCAGTTATATACCTTCCATCACAGATACGGGTTATGTACACATGATCTTGTTTTCCAAACACCGTAAAGCTTTGCAATTCAACATCAATGCTGATAATGAATCAATCCTGCTTGATTACTGCTGAAAGCTGGAGATTTCTAGGATATATGTACAAAATGGGTGATAGCCCTTGTGCAGCTATCTGTCTTGTACACCATTTATAAAGCTATATACTATAGATAATAAAATGCCTGTACAGTGAGTGAAGTAAATAGGTTTTTCTTTCATTCTCATAACTAGGCTACATACTCAGTATATTTGCATTCAGCTGATTAGAAACCGATTGAGAATTTAAAAAGATACTTGTATTGATTTAATTCTCACTGTATATTTTTTTTGGTGATGAGTTTGAGAATAGTTTAATTTTTATAATATACTTAAAAATCCATCTCTAGACACTTGTTCTTTTTGTCATCTGTAAAATATATTGACCAAACAATGTCCTGAGAAGCTCTTTGTTTCAGGTCTGAACTGTTCCCTCTCAGCGAATTAGTAAGAATTGATTGGTCTGGTTTTCCCCCCTTTTTTAAGATGCTGGTCTTCAGCCGTATCTGGAACAAATCAACCTCATTGAAGAGCAGGTGGCAGCTCTTGAACAAGCAGCCTACAAGCTGGATGCCTATTCGAAAAAACTTGGTAACCATGTTCCTGTATTGTTATTATTGAGCAGGATAGCCTATTGTACAATGTACGTGGAAGAAGCCAGGAGTAATTTTCGTAAAGATTTAACTAGTCTGTGTTGGAACTCTGAAAATGCAGTATGTGATTTTCCTCCTTTCAGGAAAGTGAGTAATAGAAATGTTCTGGAATAGCAAGAAGCATATTATAACATGGGTATATTAGAAGTAGCAGGCTTTATGTGAAGGCTGACTATAGTGTGGGTATTGTTGCAATGTAATTATTAACACCAACTGATTATGCAAGGCACTCAATATCTGGTGCCTAAAGATGCAGATAGGTCCTCTTAAAAATTTCACCTAAGGAGGTTATGTGCATAAATCCCATTGATTTCCATGGGAGCTAGGCACCCAGTGGTATTTTTAAAAGCACCTGTTTGCAAATATAGGTGCCTAAATACCTTTGAAAAACTGTCCCAAGTGCCTCTTGTGACTCTGAAGTCAAGGGTAATCTAGAATACACAGCAGTTTACAGGATTGGGTCCTTTAGCCCTCCTCTCAGTTCTAACAACCATTCTGTTTTTCTTCTGCAGAAGCAAAGTACAAAAAACTGGAGAAACGATGAAATTCTACAACAAAAGGACACTTTCCTAAGATACGAGAATTGGGTCATGACTCAGATTGACTTGTCAAATTCCTAAGGTTTGAACTGCACCAAACATACAAGCTGTTATTCTGGAAGAGCCGTGTAGCCAGCGGGATGGATGCCTTGGCTAAGGACTTGACTGTAGCAGACATCAGACTAGTAATGTTGCTGTGTGTCTATTCCTTCTGAGGCTAGAAAACCTTCCCTTTTCTCAGAAGCCTGTTCTTTTACTGCCTCTATTATTGAGCTGTAGTCAAAAGCCGAAAGCTACACTGAGCTCTTATGAGTTACCATAAGACAGTGTTCAAATGTAATACTTCCTGAGTTCCATATGGCCTTGTAGAAAACTTCCTCCATAGCCTACCAATACATTCTCCTCTACAACTGTAGGACCGGAAATTCCCCTTGTTCCACTGCTTCCTTTTCCTCACTTAGAGCCCCGTGTCTAGCATAATTATTCTTTCCATCTGTACTGTCTAAAGATCTGTTTTCAGAGGTGCGAGCATGGTTTTGGATCCTCTTAAATTTGTCTTGGTATCCAGACTCTGTGGAAAGCGGAATAATAGTTATAGCTTTACCATAAAATTTTTCTCCATTGCAAAAGTCTTGAAACTATCTCAGATTTTGTTTCTGAGAACTGGTTTCTCATGCTTTATGCAGGTTTATCCTTTTAATGTAGCTGAGAACAGAAGCATCTAACTGTCATTGAGTGTATTTAGAGATCACAGGAGAAGATATTTAAGACTAATTCTGTACTTTGAAGTGGAAGTGGATTAAGCAAAGATACATTTGGAAAAAGGTACTTAAATTGTCAACAGCTTATTCCAGAATATCCCAGGATAACTCCATGTGTTGACAAGCCTTAAGTAAATATGTAACAGGCTAGAAAAGCTAGGATCTTGCATTATGAAAACAAGTGATGATTCATAATCAGTTTCATGGAGATACTTCCCAGTACTAGGAGATTGTATCTTGTGTAAGTGAGTTGTATAGACCTCCCTGCAAGTTATGGTACTACTTATTTATCTGCTTTTTAGTTATCTAAAAGCAAACTTTTGATGGGACACCAATAATATTTATGGTGTCAATGCTATGTAGTGTAGGTATGAGATAGGAACCAAAGACTTATCAGCTGAAAATAAGCTGTTCCCTTTGTAACAATGGGATATGAACATTACAAATAAAAGCCAGATTTATCAATTCATGAGTTTTAGTGAGGTGGTATTGGAGGGTAGACTAAGCTTCAGGACAAAAAGAGTGCCTCCAAAGACGATCAAAGGAGAGGTTAACTATAACAAACTTGTCTTTCTACTACATTTAGTCGATTTCTTGTTGCACTTCTGCCCTTAGAATATTTGATCCTTGGTGTTCTATGTGTGCCCTGTTCAGGAGACTTAAGTTGTATTCAGTTTATAACTAACAAACAGGTTGTAGACTTAACACAATCAGGTCTCAGGCCCTGTTGTACTATAAGAGCATTTCCTCAACCTTTGCTGGGTATTTCCCATGGGGAAAGTGGGCATTTTACTGTAGTTATTAGAGATGGATTTCTTTATATCTGATTAATAAAAAGGCTGACACTGAGTCATGAGCATGTAATTTTTTTTTTGAAGAAACAAGCTTTCAGCTTGGGAACTGAATGCTAAAGTTTGCCCTGAAGGGGTTTCAGGTTGAGGGAGAAGTTTGCTTTCTGGCTGAACAGTGAGTAGCAGTAGTGGAAGCTTGCTCTCTAATGTTGCAGAGCAAAAATTATTCTTTATAGCAGCACTATAAATGAAAGTGTACCAACCCTACAAAGCACATGGACAAGGGGGATCCAGTGGGTATAGCACGCTTAGATTTTCAGGAAGCTTTTTACAAGGCCCCTCACCAAAGCCTCTTAAGCAAAGTAAGCTGGCATGGTATAAGAGGGAAGGTCCTCATGGATTGGTAACTGGTTAAAAGATAGGAATAAACGGTGAGTTTTCAGAATGAAGAGCAGTATAGTCGTGTCCTACAGTAGTCTGTACTGGGACCAGTCCTTATTAATAAGGTATCTGGAAAAAGGGGTAACTAGATGGCAGAATTTGCTGAGGATACAAAACTACTCAAGAAAGTTAGCCTTGGGCAGACTGCAAAGAGCTACAAGAGGCTCTCTCAAAACTGGGTAACAAAATGGTAGATGAAATGTTAATAGATGTAAAGTAATGCACATTGGGAAACAATCCTAACCATACATAGAAAATGGGGTCTAAATTAGCTGTTGCCACTCACTGAGATCTTGGAGTCATTGTGGATAGTTCTCTGAAAACATCCACTCAAGGTGCAGTGGCAGTCAAAAAGTGACCAATGTTAGGAATCATTAAGAAATGGAGAGAAATATATATTTGTGACAGGTTTGGTCACAGACCCCCTTGGGATTGTCACCTGATGTACTGGAACTACCTCTGAGCCTGTTTTCCCTGATGGCAGGGTTCCTGAGTCTCAAGCCTTCTTGAGCTACACATGCCAGCTTGCTGCAACACAGACCCAGATCTGGTCTGTGCCCCCAAAGCTGCAGGCTTTAACTGAAAACCACACAGCAGCTATTCTTGTCTCTAGCACCCAGACACCCATCTCCCACTGGGATCTGAACGGCCAGTCAATCCATTTTACTCTATATAAAGCTTATACCAGGTAGACTCAAATTATCTGCCTTCTATAACTCTCATATGCACAGCTGAGTAGTATCTGGGTGAGCACTCACTTACTCTAGGTTTATTAATAAACAAGTATAAAAAGTAATAGAACAAAGTTACCAAGCAAAATAAAATACACAAGTCTAAGCCTAATACATTTAGGCAACTGAATGTTTAAATCTCACCCTGAAATGTTCCACTAAGCTTCTTTCACAGACTAGATGCCTTAGTCTACATCTTGTTGGTTCCAGCTCAGGTGGTAACTAGGGGATTTCTCATGACTGCAGCCACCCCCTTTTTATAGCTTTGGCACAATGTGGGAATCCTGTGCCTCTCTGGGTTCCCACCCTTCCTTCTAAATGGTAAAGGGCCAGGTTTAAGATGGATTCCAGAACCAGGTGACATCACATGTCACTATAAGACCTCATTCTCCATTCTTTCAGTGTTGGCCTGCACATACCCAGGAAGGTTTGCAGGTAAACAGCACCATTTACAACCACTTGTCCTGGTTCATAGACTATCAGGGTTGGAAGGGACCTCAGGAGGTCATCTAGTCCAACCCCCTGCTCAAAGCAGGGCCTTAAAAATATCTAAGGAAGGAGATTCTACCACCTCCCTAGGTGTAATGCATTCCAGTCCTTCACCACCCTCCTAGTGAAAAAGTTTCCTAATATCCAACCTAAGCCTCCTACACTGCAACTTAAGACCATTACTCCTTGTTGTGTCATCAGCTACCACTGAGACCAGTCTAGATCCATCCTCTTTGGAACCCCCTTTCAGGTAGTTGAAAGCAGCTATCAAATCCTCCCTCATTCTTCTCTTCTGCAGAATGAACAATCCCAGTTCTCTCAGCCTCTCCTCATAAGTCATGTGTTCCAGTCCCCTAATCATTTTTGTTGCCCTCTGCTGGATGTTTTCCAATTTTTCCACATCCTTCTTGTAGTGTGGGGCCCAGAACTGGACACAGTACTCCAGATGAGGCCTCACAGAGAGGGGAACGATCATGTCCCTCAATCTGCTAGCAATGCCCCTATGTATACATCCCAAAATGCCATTGCCTTCTTGGACTGAATGCACCTGATGAAGTGAGCTGTAGCTCGCAAAAGCTTATGCTCAAATAAATTTATTAGTCTCTAAGGTGCCACATGTACTTCTTTTCTTTTTGCGGATACAGACTAACATAGCTGCTACTCTGAACTCTGTAGATTATTAGCTTTGTAATGATACCTTAGACGACTTGCATAAAGCATATTCTAGTTACATTATATTTACACTCAGTCATATTTCCATAAAACATATGGAGTTCAACACCACACTATTGCTGCTACATAAATCCATGGTACACCCACATCTTGAATACTGGGTGCAAGTATGGTTGCCTCCATCTCAAAAAGAGATTTGGAAAAAAGGTAAGGAAAAGGGCAACAAATGATTAAGGATATGGAATGACTGCCATGTGAGGAGAGAGAGATTAATAAGACTGGTTTCAGAGTAACAGCCGTGTTAGTCTGTATTTGCAAAAAGAAAAGGAGTACTTGTGGCACCTTAGAGACTAACCAATTTATTTGAGCATGAGCTTTCATGAGCTACAGCTCACTTCATCGGATGCATGCCGTGGAAACTGCAGCAGACTTTATTTATACACAGAGACCATGAAAAAATACCTCCTCCCACCCCACTGTCCTGCTGGTAATAGCTTATCTAAAGTGATCATCAGGTGGGCCATTTCCAGCACAAATCCAGGTTTTCTCACCCTCCACCCCAATTCACTCTCCTGCTGGTGATAGCCCATCCAAAGTGACAACTCTTTACACAATGTGCATGATAATAAAGTTGGGCCATTTCCTGCACAAATCCAGGTTCTCTCACCCCCCTCCCAAAAACCACACACACAAACTCACTCTCCTGCTGGTAATAGCTCATCCAAACTGACCACTCTCCAAGTTTAAATCCAAGTTAAACCAGAACATCGGGGGGGGGGGGGCGGCGGAGGAAAAAACAAGAGGAAACAGGCTACCTTGCATAATGACTTAGCCACTCCCAGTCTCTATTTAAGCCTAAATTAATAGTATCCAATTTGCAAATGAATTCCAATTCAGCAGTTTCTCGCTGGAGTCTGGATTTGAAGTTTTTTTGTTTTAAGATAGCAACCTTCATGTCTGTGATTGCGTGACCAGAGAGATTGAAGTGTTCTCTGACTGGTTTATGAATGTTATAATTCTTGACATCTGATTTGTGTCCATTTATTCTTTTATGTAGAGACTGTCCAGTTTGACCAATGTACATGGCAGAGGGGCATTGCTGGCACATATCACATTGGTGGATGTGCAGGTATATGAGCCTCTGATAGTGTGGCTGATGTTATTAGGCCCTGTGATGGTGTCCCCTGAATAGATAAGTGGGCACAATTGGCAACGGGCTTTGTTGCAAGGATAAGACTGGGGCTTTTCAGCTTGGAAAAGAGATGACTAAGGGGGGATATGATCTAGGTCTATAAAAATGATGATTGGTGTGGAGAAAGTGCTGTTTATGCCTTCTCATAACACATGAGCTGGGGTCACCAAATGCAATAGGCAGCAGGTTTAAAAACCCACACAAAAGGAAGTATTTCCCCCCCCACACACACACAAAATACAGAGTCAACCTGTAGAATTCCTTGCCAGAGGCTGTTGGGAAGGTCAAAACTAACAGGGTCTTAAAAAACCCAGCAAACTAGATAAGTTCATGGAGGATAGGTCCATCAATGGCTATTAGCCAGGATGGGCAGGGATGGTGGCCTTAGCCTCAGTTTGCCAGAAGTTGGGAATGGATCACTTGATTACCTGTTCTGTTCATTCCCTCTGGGGCACCTGACATTCGCACTTCTCTAGATGGACCTTTGGTCTGACCCAGTATGGCTGTTTGTACACATCTGGTTTTCAGCAGTCCTTGTTCCATGGAAAAGTTCATTTCTTGGAGATAAGTGAGTGGATGGCTTCTGCAACACCCCTTATTCTGAGCTACTCCCTCAGCAAAATACAAGTAGAGCTGAGGAGTAAGTGTCTTTCAAAGGAATGAGTTGGTCCAAAGTCAGCTATCTAGCCAATTCTCCATGGCTTGACAGTTCTGTGGAGTCTTTCCCCCTTTAAGTTGCATACATTTTACATTGTCATTATTATAGTATTGTCCCCCCATATAGAAGGGAGCCATCTTGTGTTTAGCAGGGAAGAGTGTTTTCTCATCCCCTTTCTGTCAGCACATAGGCCCAGAGAACAACTGTCAAACTGCATGTTGGCATTTCTACAATAGCAGGATGTAGGTGATCTTTTTTAAAGAGATCTTTTTTAAATACTCCTGCAGAGTTTTCCTATCAAAGGAAGCTTCAGTTTCCCTTGCTCTAGATTCCTGTTCTGCCCTCACTGCTTTGAGATCTTTCATATCCTACTAACTCCTGTGAAGTGGTAGCACCAGACTCCTCTGATGTCCTTACAACTCCAGGGGAGCTTTGTGGCTTACACCCACTGAGATTCTGGACTACTGAAACTGCAACCTAAGTAATCCAATTTTAAGCTAAGATCACTGAAGATAATCGGGCTATTTTACAGTTCTTAAGAGCAAGCCACAAAGAGAGGGTGGCACCTTTGGCCCTAGGTGCAGCTGAGCTCTTACAGCTCAGCAGCATTAAGACAGCCAGTACTCTTGCTGAAAGTCTAACTGGTCATTAACTGCTCAGGAAGTGTTTGCAAGTAGTATGCCACTCCTTTGAGGCAGGGAGGAGAACTCATTTGGCTGATAGCTTGCTGTGACCTTCAGCCCCAGGCCGTCTCCACAGAGAAGTATTCCTCATTCTGCAGCAATGGTTGCTCATTCTAGGGTACAGGTTGACCTTAGTCCCACTATGCTGTTAGTTCAAATGTGAGTGTAGCACTCCACCTCTTGAGCTTCAGGCTCATGTGTAGTGATTGTACAACCACCACTGCCTGCCTTTCACCCTGCCAGGAGAAAGCTGACAGTTAACACTGATCTCTGTGCTGAGAGAAGGACTGGGAAAGGTTACTGCTACTTAATGACTGACTCTTCACAATTCCCCAGGGCTCCCACATGGCCTTTCAGGCTGCCCTGAAAGGCTCTGCTTCAGGGAGCTGTGCAATAGCAACCTGAGGGCACTATAACTGAAGCAGTGTCCCTTGTAGCAGGAGGGGAGAATTGGCGGTTTCATTCTTTAGTGGAGATGGATCCTGTGAATTAAAGAGTTTCTGGGGCAGAAAGTTTTGTTTTTAAAGCCCAAAGCAAATGGAGCCCTTGCCCACACAAGCAGGGGCATCTGTACCCCCTTGTGTATGCTAAGTATATTAGCAATCAAGGCAGGCATTATTCCAGAGGCAGAAGGCTACAGCCAGGTGAATCTTGTCAGCATTCTGAACAGATCACCTTGTCAAGGCAGCAGGTGTTCCACCACTTTATGTAGTTGGATGCTACTAGTAGCCTTCGTCATGCACTTGAATGGAGACCATTCTAATGTGCATTGAGAGGGAAATTTCCAGGCACCAGGGAGGAGAGAAACTTACCAAGTCAAAGGCTATGCATTGGGATCTCAATTCAATTGAGTACTAAACCTTGCCTGTCCCACCCCAGGAGCAGTAGCCTCCCAACTGATCAGAAAGACCCAGAAATGGCAGATAAGTCTGAAGTGTTTATTGCAATGTAATTTCAGGCTGCATTGCTTTGTACTCACTACATTGCAGAGACAAGTATCATGAACAGGGCTCCCACAAGTGCCACACCAGCAACAGCTAGCACCCTGGGTGCTCCAGCAGTCATGGGCAGTCCTGTTAGAGAGATGAAGAGTATAACTACACAGGCAAACAGAGGCATGGGAGCCCCTTTGTTGCTTCAAATTAGGCCCCACCTATATTGAGGTAAGGAGCTCTATATAGATCATGATTTTAGGTGTAGGAGAGTTTCACACCAAAATATTAATCTAGTGGACATTAAGTCATTTCACACCTCCCTCTTGCAGATTCCCTTGGTTGGAAGTCCAGAGCCTTCAGCCTGTGCTTACATCTGAAAGGGTTCTCCCCAATGGTTTGTTAGCTGGAACATCTCTGGAAAATTTGGCCTCCCTCCCCACTGGTGATGGGTCTTTCATTTTCCCAAGTCTAATGTATTGAGGCAAACATCAGTATGTGGAAGCCTGTTGACTTCTGCTTTAGAACCACTAAGTCAGGAGAGTACACTAGATCAGATCTTTGTGTCCAATTTAAGAAGGGACAGGGGATAAACTAGTTTGGCATTAAAAAGGAAATGTTTAGAGATTGGAGCTGGTGTTATTCCTAACTAAGTAATAGGCAAAAAGTTGCTATTTAAAGTGGTTTGGTACTAGAACTATAGTTTAAAAAAAGACAGACCATAGACAAAATTAAATAACCTACATCTAAACAGAGGGAGCATGAGAGCTAGATACTTGATTAGTAGGAACCCCTCTCACTGCCATAAGAACTGGAATACTTGTGGCACCTTAGAGACTAACAAATTTGCACAAAAGCTTTTGTGAGCTACAGAAGTGAGCTGTATAAGGGGTGAATGGGGTAAGATCAATCCCCCACCTTGGTATTGGTCCAAGTTCACCAGACACCTAGGGATAGAGGTTCTAGACTCAGATGCTTACAACTGGCAGGTTGGACAGTGCAAGGACATCAGTGCCAGGCAGGGAGTAGTGCATCTTTGTGCTCATCTGAGCCCAAGGGGACATCACATCCCTACAACTGATGGAGCTCTGGCAGTGTCATTTATGGCTGCATCCAAGCTCCCTTGTAGGGAGAATACTAAGTGCCAGGAGTGGTCAGGTCAGTGGTACTCACGAAAGCTCTGCACAGCATCATTTCTTTCTGAACCACCCTGGAGAAGAAACACAGGCCCCCTGCTGGTGATGGAGGAAAGGCCAGTCTCTGGGTGATGCTCAGAGCTCCTTCTACCCCCTGAGAGACACATGAGGAACATGTTTTAGATTCAAAGCAGCATTGCCCCAGAGTGACCTGGTAGCCTGTTCCCATCATCCCAGAGGAGACTGCCAGACAGTACGAGTAAGTTAGCATCCCCTGCAGCAAAGGTTGCAATGTACAGCCTAATCCCCAATTTTTCTCCAATAAAGATCAAAGCTTGGACACAAGTTGAAGAGGCAGCTGCATTGATCCGATCTTAAGAATGCAGCACCTAGCAAGAGAAGTGACACGTTTGCACTGCATGGAAGTCTCATCTGCTGCACCCTCAGAGGGTACTAGCCACAATCACTGCCATTTGAAAGGCTTGGTGACACTTCAGCTTAACAGTCGTAGAGTCATGCTGGGCCCAAATCACAACTGATCTAAAAATATAGTTTTGGCAGGTCTGTGCAACTCCTCCTCCCTAGTGGCAATGCCTTGTGTACAGGCCAACGGCCACTTGCCTCCTGAAAGAGCAGCCTTGCTTTTCAGCTAGGCATCATCAGGCCCCAGTGGTTGTTACAGATCCACCATTGATTACAGGAGTCCTGGCAGCGGCCCTTATCCCCACCCCCTAGAGATCAGAACTTGGGCACTTACTGGCTCCAGCAGGGCAGGAGATGGTGCAGGACTCCAGCCTGGAGGGCCAGCACATGGAGGCACTGCAGTGCAGGTACACCTAGAGGAAGAACAGGTGTTAGGAATCAGGCTCTTGCAGTTAGCTATAGGAGCAGTGCTGCAGGGGATTCTCTAAACAGACTAGGGGCTGCTGTTGTACCCCAGCACTTTACTTCCCAAGGCTTCTGGGAGCCCAGCCAGTAGGTGAGGACCCCCTGAGAGGGAACCCAGCAGTGTGGCCCCCTGCTATCCCACACTAAGGGAAGGAGATTCAGTGTCAAGTCACAGACAAGCCTGGATTGTGTTTAGATGGTCAGCCACCCACTCTGGACAGGAAAAAGAACCAAGGGTTTAGAAATATAGATAGTGTACATCCCAATGAGAATGTGAGCAGCTAATGCACTTGGAAGAGCTCCCTGAAAGGCAGCTATTGACAGATCAGGTGGTTAGAGAGATTACAGGAGAGTTTCTCCCTGACATGTCACATCTACAGATCAAAGCAGTAGTCAGAGGTCTCAGTGGGAGCTAAGAGGTGGGGGACAGCACCACATACTTCAAGTAGTGAGACAACAGCACCCAAGTCCAATTTACAAGTCAGTCCTTAAGCTCCTTCAGTCCATTTGATACTGAAGAGTCAAGGCAGTTTGGTCAAGACTCCTGCTACTATAAAGCATCTGCTAGTATATCAAGTGCTGGTGACATTTTCCCTCCATATACTAGTTTAAAGCTCTAGAAAGATGGTTCTCAACCTGTGACCCATGGCCCAGTCAGCACAGAGCTGTGGCCCATGTGACAGCTGCAGGGCCAAACAGGTATCAGATGCAGCTCAGTGGTAAATAGGTTGAAAGCCACTGCTCTAGAATGAGCAGCATCTGACATTGCTTCCCCACTCACTGTGGGAAGCCTGCTCTAGCACTGCTTTCTTCCTCAGTCAGTAAATACTTCACATTTGTGATGCCTCGAGACCAGAGGCAGGTCAGTCTTTAGCATGGGGATAAGTGACTGCCCCAGGTCCCAGTGAGGAACTTAAAGTGGGTTTAGAAACTATGTGACCAGTCCCATAACTCCAAGTCCTGTGATCTCACTAGGCAGCTGGCCTCAAGACAAGGCTATAGGGCAAATGTATTTGTACACCCAATCTGGGATAAAGGTTAGTTTTAAAGGCTTTTCCACGTGGCCTGCCATTTACAAAGGGTGGCCAAGGCTCTGTTTTTGAGCTGCTTCTTCCCAGACTCTAGGAAGAGTGTCCCAGGCTAGCTGCAACATCACTTCTCCCTAGTTGCCAGCTACAGAACCACAGTTGGCCATTAGCTGGTTATGATTCAGCTGAGGTGTTGGTTTGCTTCAGCATAAACAGTCAAAGCCCCTTCTGCTTGTTTGAGGTCCCTGTAGGCCAGGTCTCATGTCCACTCTGAGCAGCTCACGAGAGGCTAGGCTGCTGTTCCAATGGAGTGGAGCTACAGCAGCTGACAAGAGCATCAAAGAGAAGCCATACCAGCCCTGTGAGCGCCTGCTGGGAGGCAGACTCCACGAACGTGAAGGTGCTGACGATGAAGCGCTGGTGGTGAGATGGGAACTGCAGCCCCGAGGTGGCTCCCACAGGCACCAGCTGGGTGCGGTAGTTGTCTCCTGCATATGGGCACCTGGGAATCAGGGGGGAGGGGGAGGAGAAGCAGCTGTGAGAAGGTGCCCTGCACTCCCCAGGCCCAAATAGAGACGCCTCACCCTGGACCCTGTCACTCACCCATCCACCAGGATCGGCCACTGTGGTTGCTGCTGGGGGTTGGCACTGGGAGTGGCCCAGCAGTGGTGCAGGACCAGAACCAGATCTGGGTCAGTTCTCTGCAGGATCCGGACCTCCACGTAGATGGGGTCCTGCAGAACCTTCACCACAGGGTAATCTCTGTCTGTGTAGTAGGAGCCGTAATTCTGCTCTGGAACAGAGAGGTCACTGCAGATCAGCATTAGATGCGTGTAGAGAATCTTAGTGCATTATACAGGGTCAACACCCACAGTTCAGGCAGCGCCTGGACTCCCAGCTTGGGGTAAGCATTCCCACTGTGCTAGATCTAGCCCACAATGCAGGAGCAGGGCTGCCTTTCTATACACTGAGGACAGAACCTCTCTCTCAGCCAGAAGTGAGCTGTAATTGAATCCTAAAATCAAAGTGCAAAGGACAGTCAAGTCACAGCCTTATCTCCCCCATCCTCCCTAGATCCATTCCACAGGGTCTTAAGGCCTCATCTGGCCTGGAGGGGCAGCTAAGCCAGAGACCAGATTCCTGCACCAAGAGGTAAGAATGAGCCCTTGCTCCACCACGTCACTCTCCAAGGAGCTCTCCTACCTGTGGCAATGCGCAGCTCCAGCATCAGGGGGCCAGGCTGGGACACAGCAGGGGGCGGGGGCAGGGTGAAGACCTGGACACTCAAGGGGAGGAAGTTCCCACTGATGGAGTAGCTGCAGCGGACGTGTAACCTGGTGGTGAGAGTGCCAAGAAGATGAGATATGATCAAGGCCAGGCATGCATTGCAGAGACGGCATTGAGGGGAAGGGCACTAGAGGGTGGTTATGAACCCCCACAGTGGGAGGGACAGCGTTCAGGGGAGCTGAGTTGCCCCATATGGGGTACCTGGAGGCGAGGCAATTAAGAATTAGTCCCATCTAGGGAGAACCCAGTGGGTGGTTCCTATAGATGAGGGACTGCAGGGCAATAGGGAAGGACTGAGGAGAGCTGCCATAGGGAGTTCTACTTTAGGATTGGCCCCAAAGGGACAGAGCAGCCAGGGTTCCAGGCAGGTGCCAGGGGGATGGCCAGAAACTGCCAAAAGGAGGCTTCCAGCAGGAAGCCTCACAAGGAATCAGACTTCCAAAGAGGAGTGGACGATGAAGTCCTGGGAAAGGCACCTGTGGTCAGGCAGAGGTAGGAAGTGGAAGATCTTGTAAGGAGAGACAGTGATAACTGCTTGATCCCAGAGTTCCTGGCTGGAAGCCAGAGCAGAGGGTGGACCTGGTTCCCCTCCCATCCCCAGGAGGGGGAATAGGAAAACCTCCCACAGAGAGCAGTCAGTGACTACAGAACCTAGGCTGGGGCAAGTGACCCAACACAGGGTCAGATACTTTAGCATATTGGATTCCTACACGAGAATGAGTGAATAGGATGGACCCGACCAGAGGGCGGGAGTCCTGAGCAGAGGCTGAATGTGGAGTTGCTATAGTGCCAGGCCTGGCTGCAGAGGGACATGCTGGCTGGTGAGTTCACTTCATTTCCTCCCCACACTCCAGCCCAGGAAAGGGTTACAAACCAATATCCCCTTTATTGACTTGCTTCATGCTCAGCCCCATTCACCTCACTCCTCATGGCCAGTCTTCCCAATGAGCTGAGAGAGCCCAGGGTTCTGGGGAAGAGAGTCACTGCAGTGTCTGGCACCTGCCATGGCACAGCTGACTGGAGGAACAGCTGGCCCTGAACCACTCCCATGCTATTGCCTGACATGACAGAGGCAGCTCTAGAGATTCAAGGTAGAGATACCAGCCCCAGGAGTTACCTGAAGGTGCTATCCCTGGTGATGGAGCCCAGAGTCCAGGTGTTCACATCCCTGTCTGCCACCAGCTCAGTCTCATACACACCCTGGTCTCCAACCATCTGGAAGGAGAGAGCAATCACTTATTTTATTTGGCATGTGCATGGTCATCTAGCCAAGAATTGGCATCTTCAGTGGCATGATGCAGTTCTTCTAGGCCACCACTGAACCTAGTCAGGTGGCATTCACCGACAACGTGCAGCTGTTATGGTGCCCCCAAAAGGCTTTATAGAAATATGCTTCTATATATATAACTGGAATATGTTTTATGCTACATATGCCATGTAATGAGTTATAAATTTAACTCAAAGCAGCTTAAAAGTGTTTTTAACACTCAAATCCCCAGCTTTCAATGGGGTTTAAACCCCAAATAAATTCATTTTTTACCTGTATAAAGCTTATACAGAGTACTTATAAATTGTTTGCCCTCTAACACTAATAAAAAATATGCACAGCTGCTATTAACACATATTCTGGGTTAAGTAAAAAGTGAACCCCCTTCTATTGCTGAGTGACCCCATCCTGGCCTCCCCCAGCTCAACTCTTACCTGGAAAGTGGTGCCACAGGCGGAGAGTGGGAACCGGAACAGGACAAAGGCGTTGTTCTGCCCCACAGGGACACAGCCAGCACCGTGCCCATTGGCCAGATGCACCGAGTCCAGGATCAGGGGGGGCAGAGTCACAGCCCGAGAGACCACGAGGAAGAAGTGGCCATCTGGAGTGCACTGCGCTGTCACTGGAAGGGAGCCGGGGACAAGTCAGGGCCACCTTCCTACCTGGGTTAGCCAGTCTCAGGACACTAGAGCCGAAGCCAGCAGCTTGTCCCGGAGCTGGATAAGAACCCACCATGTTCTACTGCTCCCCTCCAGGGCACAGGCTGGCACTGCAAGGGACCCTGGCACATATAGCTCATGGTGGAGCTGTAATGGCCACGAGGCATGTGCTGTGGATTCCAGAGCAAGGGGCTGGGACTGTTATTGGTCACAGCTGAAGCACTCAGCCTGAGGCTGGATGGAAAGCGTTGCACGTGGCCTTGATATCACACTAACTAGCCCAGCACCCAGCTGTCTCCAGGACTGGGTACGTGGAAACCCCACTCAGCTTTGATGCCAGGTATCTCAGCCACTGCCCCCCCCCCCCCCATGTGGGACCATTACAGTCAGCTCTGGACAATTCATGTGCACAGAAACTCACCTGTGTTGCCATAGTAACAAGGCTTCACCCTATCACTGGGGTTGTAACAACAGCCTTGTTCTTCACAGACTCCCCGGTCGATGGGTGAGGAGCCACAGGGCAGCCTATCCTGGCTCTGGATGGCAGCACAGACATCGGGGCTTGGAGCATCCAGGGCTGGGGTGAGACAGGTGGGAAGCAGTAAGGAACAGAGACTAGGTGGGGCAAGAGACTTGGCTACAGAGCATGCTCCCTCCTGGCCTGGCTAGGAGCTTTGAGGCTCCCTCAGGGCCCCAGGCATTCTGCAGGACAGACATCCTGCCTCCAGCTCACTCTGCTATGGGGCTTCAATCTGAACCATCCCGGGGGTACCTGGTCTGTGCACTCTCAGCCCAGAGACTCACCATTTAATCCAGGAACAGTTTGGGTAATGGGGTAGTGGAGACATGGCCTCTAGGGAAGCCTCCAGCACCTGTCACCATCCACAGGCTCTGCCTGGAGCTCTTAGGGGCTAATGCAATACAAAGACCATGAACACCAGGCTCTCCTATGTGAGAAGAGCAGCCAAGCAGCAGGCAGTGCTCTCTGCCCAGGGCATTGTTTTGCTCAGCCTGCAAAGAAGGGCTGTCACTGGCTCCACAGTCGCCACCTGACCCCAGGGAGGAGAAGAGGGAGACCAAGGCCTCCCTTTGTGTAACTGGAGGAGAGCAGCCATCTCCACAAGATCGTTCACAGCCACAGGCTGGGGCATTCAACATAAGACACTAGGCCCTCACCTGGCAGGCTCCTGGGGCACCTGAGCACCTTCTCCTCATGCAGGGCCCTGCACCCACCAGCAGCCATCCCGTCAACACCAACCACCATCAGATAACCGCCATCCTGGGGAGAGAGACCCACAGACATCAGGGCTGGCAGAGCAGCAAGCACAGAACCCAAGGCAGGTGCCAGAAGGTCACTCACCCATTCAGAGACATAACAGCCGGCATAGGAGGCACCAACTGTCCTGGAGCCATCTGCAGCCTGGGAGACCCAGATCCCACAGCTGGAGTCATTCTGCAGAGCATGCAGCTTCCCAGCCACATCTAGGGAGGAACGAAGAGATCAGCAGCCAGTGCAGGGGAAGAGGGCACAAGAGTATTCTAAGGAGCTACTGCCCCCCTGCACAGAGGGGACAGGCTCCTGGCTGTGGGGGGGCAGGAGGGCTGCCCAGGCCAGGCCAGAAGCCCTGCCCAGCTCAGTTCAGCCATTGCTCAGGCTCCCTAGGACTCAGCCAGCTGCTGGGCAGGGCTTGGACAAGCAGAAGGATCCCTGGGACAGAATCAGTCCCTTCCCCTCTCCCTGAAACCACACACTGGGCTCCCTCCAGACACCCAGGGAGGGGCACACAGGTCTAGCCTCACTTACCCCAAGCAGTCAGTGCCAGGGAGTCCACCCCAGCCTGGCCAGGATGCAGCATGAACTGCAAGCTTCTCTGGCCACAGACCAGCTCCCTAGGATCCCCCAGGGCTCCCAGAGCAAAGGAGCAGTACAGCAACCAGAAGCACACCACTCCCCCATAGAGCCCACACCACACCCCAGCCATGCTGCTCTCCTGCCAGTGACCCATAAGGCATCTGCCCCCAGTCTGCCTCCTTTGTACTCTGCAGGCAGCTGGGATTGGCCAGAGCCCAGGTGGCCATTCCTGCAGGGCCAAGGGAGAAGAGCCCAGCCCCTCCCCTGAGGTCTGGCCATACCCTGCCCCTGGAAGGAGAAACCTTGGGGGTGGGATGGAGCTTCCTGGCCCTTCTCAGAAGGAAGCAGAAGATGGGTCTGTGTTCATGGCATGTTACTGAGGGGAGGTCAGTTTATTCCTTCCCATTGGAACCCTGGGAGGGTTCAGACCTTCCTTCCTCTCCAAACGCTGGTGCTGGGCCTCGCTCTGCTGAGGGATCAGCCTGGCCCCTTGCCAAGGTCCCCCTGCTGCATGATGGGGGCATCCCCCGCTTCTAGGCCATCTGCCACCAAGCCAGCTCTGGACTCATTCTCTAGAGCTGGTGTGGCACCAGACTCCCCCTGGAGCAGGAAGGCTCCTCGGGGACAGCCCCAGCCAGCCCTCGCTCAGTTCACACACTGGGCTGGCTTTGCCTGGAGGACGGCCAGGTTCCCTGCATCAGGCCCTTGCAGAGGGACCGGTGAGAGGGGGAGGGCCTGAATCTCCATTGCCATAGTTACCAAAGGAGAAGGGAAGTGTTTTACCCCCTCTGCTGTTAATGAGGCACAGGCCAGTGGAGAGTCAGGCCCAGAGAATCCAGTTCTTGTGGGAAGCTAGGTTTGGTTTCTCTTTGCACCGTTGCTTCCCAGCCCAGCAGGGACCCAGGGCTATCCAAGTCTATTGAGTCTTGGGGACCCCAAACTTATCTCTGTTTCCTTTGAACAAATGCAGGAACTGGACCTGCCATAGCAGCTTGGGTCGAGGGATGGGTGCATGGGATGTGCCTAAAGCTTGTGCTTTCCTGACAGTTTCAAAATACAAATGGAAAACAATTTTCATCCCATGGAGCTGTATGGATCCCAACTTCATTCATCAGGAGCGGGGGACCTTTAGAGTTACAGCACAGCCCTCTACCATTGAACTAGAGGAATAACTGGTAGGAGTACTAGGCTGTTAGCCTCTATGGCAGGGGCGGGCAAACTTTTTGGCCCGAGAGCCACATCTGGGTATGGAAATTGTATGGCAGGCCATGAATGCTCACGAAATTGGGGTTGGGGTACAGGAGAGGGTGAAGGCTCCGGCTGGGGGTGCAGGCTCTGGGGTGGGGCTGAGGATGAAGGGTTTGGGGTACAGGAGGGTGCTCCAGGCTGGGACCAAAGGGTTCAGAGTGTGGGAGGGGGCTCTGGGCTTGGGCAGGGGATTGGAGCACAGGGGGGTGAGGGCTCCGGCTGGGGGTGCAGGCTCTGGGGTGGGGCTGGGGATGAGGGGTTTGGATTGCGGGAGGGGAATCAGGGCTGGGGCAGGGGGTTGGGGCGTGGGAGAGACTCAGGGTGCAGGCTCCAGGTGGCATGTCTCCCCTCCAGCTCCTATGCGGAGCCGCAGCCAGGCACTGCCCCATCCACAGGCGCCGCCCCTGCAGCTCCCATTGGCCGCAGTTCCCAGCCAAAGGAAGCTGCGGGGGCAGTGCTTGGGGCAGGGGCAGTGTGCAGAGTCCCCTGGCTGCCCCTACACGTAGAAGCCAGAAGGGTGACATGCTGCTGCTTCCAGGAGCTGCGCGGAGCTGCAGCTAGTGCTCATGGAGTGGCCTCCCCCCAACCCCGATCCCCAGATGGCGCTCAGGAGTGGGGCAAGCCCCAGACCCCGCTCCCCAGTGGGAGCTCAAGGGCCAGATTAAATTGGCTGGTGGGCCGTAGTTTGCCCACCTCTGCTCTATGGGTATGTCTGCACAGCCCGCAGCAGCAAGCCTGTGAGCCCATATCAACAGACTTGGGCTACTGCACTAAACATAGCTGGGTAGACATTGTGGCTCGAGCTCTGAAGCCTAGGGAGTGGGGTATGTTTCAGGGCATGAGCTCCAGCCAAGCCCCCACTTAAAAGTGCTCTTGACACAACTGTTTTTGCTGTGGTAGCATGAGCCCAAATCTTTCAGCCTGGGCTTGGAGACTCAGTGCCATGGGTTGCCGCTGTCTGCATGGATGTACTCTACATGGCTGAAACGGAGGAGAGATGCATGCTTTGCCAGCAGGTTTCAGAGCTATTTGCTGACAGCCAAGGACTGGTGTGGCGCAGGACTCCTGGGTTCTCTTCCAGGATCTGTTAGGGAGTGATTCTAGTAGTCATTTTTCTTTCTGCCATTGGGCTCCCTCCTAGTCTCTACCCCCTCAACTGCTCTTATTTATATTACCATAGCATTTGGGGCCCTGTAGTCACCCACACTAGCTCCTGCCCCTCCTCCTATCCCACCCCGACCATGGATTCTGCCCTCCCAGCTCTGTGTCTATCTTGTCCCTTTCCATTTTCCCCCCATCCTCTGTGTGTGGGTCAGGCCCTTTACTCCTCCTCGGTGCAGCCTGGCCCAAGCAGGGGGCATTGAGATCACAGGAGAGACAGGTGCCTTGCTCTCAGTTTTGGTGCTCAACACCACAATGTCCCCTCCTGACCAGCAGAAAAAATATAAGGGAAAGTGCTGCTCAGTGGAGATGAAAACTGGAGAATTTAGCTCCAAACAAACCTCCACTGAGCCTGAGCAAACTGATTTTTTCAAAGGCTCGTGACTTGGCTCCATGTGGGAGAAGCTTCTCAGGACCAGCAAGAGGTACAGCCCAAACATCAAAACAGCCACTCTGGGATGTTTCAGCTCCCAGCTCCCCACCAGGAGGGTTCTAGAACTTCTCAATGAAGCAGCTATTTTCTCTCTAATGGGGCAAAACCTATTCTCTTCTCCCCCCCCCCACCATTAATTCTTGCAAACAGCTGCTCTGTTTTAGGTGAAACTTTCCTTTAAAAAAAATTCAGCCTGAGGCAGACACCTGAGCTGGAAAACTTCAGCCCAAATGGCTCAGAGCAACTGAAAACAGAGCCCTAGAATGGAAAACATCAGGCCAGCATTCACTAAAGGCTGAGCTGGTCACAACTGACTTGGCTGTTTTAAACTGTCTCAGCTATGCACACATGCCGCTATTCCAGCGGACCTAGGTTGCATTAAGGCAAAACAGATCTTCCTAAAGTTTTCAGTAAAGACAAAGCACTACAGATTGCACCAGCCCAGAGGTTGGGGCACTCAGGAGGGATGGGGGAGACCCAGGGTCAAGGCTCTGACTCCAGCAGAACAGGGACTTGAACATAGTTCTCCCTCATCCCAAAATACCCTAACACCAGCTATGGGTTATACTGGGACTGGTCTCTGTGTGAACAGGCATTCCACCCTGGACTCCAGAAAGTGGGTAGTGGAGATCACAGCAGGGCTGCTGGAGCTCTGCTGACTAATTCTGCACATCTCTCCTGCTTTGCTGGGGAAGCTGTAGCTCAGCCAGGATCTCCCCCAAGACCGGTACAGAAGATGTTATTGACCTTTGTACAAACACAAGATTCCCTTGCTCTTTGGGCTCTCTGTCCCCCTTGCCAATTCTATAGCCTTCCCCTCACTCTGGAGTATGTCACTTCCCCAGGGCAGCTATTAATTCTCTCACCAGCCACTGCCTTCCTGCTGGTCAGCCAGGATCCAGTAGCAAACATGAGAGAGGAGCGCTGGGATTAGTTAACAGTTTCCTCAACCAGCAGTTGGTTTTATACAGTTCCTGCCTGTATTTTGCTTTAGTATCCTCCACTGGTTGAGTTGGCCAAGCACAGGAGAAGCATGGAGGGAGTCCTGAGCTTTGCAGGGTGGTGACATTTGGATCATACAGAGGTACTAGTTGACCAAGCTAACTAGCCCCATTCAAGCCTGCCTAGCAAGAAGACTAGTGATCACACTGAGATGAGGTACAGCACTGGTGCTCCATATGCTGTAAGACTCAAAATAAGCTAAGTTCCTTGGTGCTGCTGCCAGATGAGCAAAGCATCTGGTTTCTGGCTGGGAGGTCACAATTGTCCATTCCTGCACAGCTGGTCGGACAAGGAGTAGGCAGGGTTGGGCCCACCTCCATTAAGGCAACAGGCAGGAGTGGCAAGCCCTTTCCCTGGTGCTATCACTGAGGCAGGAGCAGACACATGGTGCTTCACTAGGCGTCCCTCCACAGGCTGAGCAGGCTTGAGTTCAAACCCATAACCGCTCTGTGACATTGCACCCCATAATGCTTTATAGAAATATGCTTCTGAGTGTAAATATGACATAACTGGAATGTTTTATGCTAGATATGCCATGTAGCATATCTCTGCAAAGGTTATGATCTACTGGATATATTCATCCTATTTGTATGCATGTATCATGTTTGTATTCGAACTTATGAATATTGGCTGTGTACTTGTTTGATTTTAAGTAGCCTCAGTGAAGCATTTGGTCAGCTTCTTGAGAAAGGACTATTCTCAGGAAATGCCCAATCAAGTTGACAATGGACTTTGAGATCCACATCTGAGCTTTCCTGGGAACAGTCAAACTAACATGTAAGCAATGGCATTGGCCTGTAAACAACTGAGTCATGCATGGACATGTGACTTGCCCATGTGACTCCAAAACTCCATCTTGTAGCTGTGATTCTGCATAGGAAAACACAAGGGGTTTCCACCCATAAGAGAGACTATATAAGTCCCTGGGGAAACCCCTCCATTTTGTCTTCAGGTGGCTCAAGAGATAGCCTTTCCACCCCAAAGAGATGCCTGAAAGAAACTGGAACAAAGGACAGTAACTACAAGGGTGTGAGTGATTGCTGGACCCAGACTAGGAGGAAGTCTAGTCTGTAAAAGAAGCTCATTGGAACATCTCTGAAGGTGAGATTTACCTGCATTTAGTTTCTTACCGTTAGGCTTAGATGTGTGAGTTTTATTTTGCTTGGTAATTCACTTTGTTCTCTCTATTACTTAGAACCACTTAAATCCTACCTTTTATATTTAATAAAATCACTTTTTTACTTATTAACCCAGAGCAAGTAATTAATTCCTGGGGGAGCAAACCGCTGTGCATATCTCAGTCAGTGTTACAGAAAGCGAACAATTTATGAGGTTACCCTGTATAAGCTTTATACAGGGTAAAACAGATGTATTTGGGGTTTAGATCCCATTGGGAACTGGGTAGCAGGGGCAGGAGCACTTCTTAAGCTGTTTTCAGTTAAGCCTGCAACTTTTGGGGGACCTGGTTCAGACCTGGGTCTGTGTTTGTAGCAGGCTAGCATGTCTGGCACAACCAGGCAAGTCCCAAGTCCCAAGCTGCCAGGAAAAACTGGCTTGGAGGTAGTCCCAGCACATCAGGTGGCAGTCCTAAAGGGGTTTCTGTGACCCAACCTGTCACATGCTCACCATGACAAACAGCTTCCACTTAGCCATAGCCAGTAATCGAGGTGAAGAGACAGGGTAGACTATGCCAAGGGAACCAGGAGTTGTGGCAGAGGCCAGGGGAGTAGAGGGAAAGCTTCCATAAACGTGTCTAGCAGGGATTTTGCCCGTTGCTCCACCCACACTCATCTCAGGTTCGTTCTCCCCTTCTCACGGGGAGACTGCAGAGCTGAGCCAGAGAAACAGTATGTCTGGAATGGTTTTAATTCAAGATTCTGGTTTCACAAGCTGCATTTCTCCTCCATCTCCACCATGCAGTTACCAGGAGTGACATGGACATGGACCCCCACCCCCCCGACTGCTGTGCTGGCCCAAGCTGCAGTCCAGGGTGCTCCGAGACAAGCGTGCAGGATGGAGACAAAGCAGTTATTAGCCATACACCCAGTCTGCACGGCCCAGGGAGGGGTAGAAGGAACAGGAATCCTCTCTCCCGCACTGCCAGCCCTTTCCTGCTCATGGCAGATTCCCACCCTGCCCAGGGGCTGGAGAATGTGGCAGCTGTAGATGAGGCAGCAGATGCTATTTCAGATGTGACCACAACACCCAGAACACAGCCTGAAATGCAAAGTCACCCAGTACACAAGTTGTTGCCCTGGCTTAGTGCCCTTGTTCAATTGCCCAGCAGCATGTACGGTTCCCTTGAAGGGAATTTCTACCACTGGGCAGCTCACGCAAGGCTCAGGGACAAGGTCAGCTTCAGACTACAGTTACACCAGGGCTCAGATAACCACCCTCTCCATCCACAGCAGCTTCTCCTCATCCAGTCCTGGAGGAATATATCAGCCCCCTGGCTGGTGATGAGGGAGAGCCCATCCTGAGGGTGCTGCTTGGAGCTCCTCCTACCCCCCATGAGGTCAGCAAGAGATTAATTGCAAGGCACAGACAAGAAACCTGTACTCCCACACCACCAGGTCTCTGCTTCAGGAGACCCACATTGCCTAGCACTCCCCACCTTCCATAGCCAGGACACTCCACATTGTTCAGGGATTGAGGAGTACATGTCCTTTTCCCTTGGGATGAGGCTGAATTTGGACTTCTCGAAGAGGCTCTGGGAGATGGAGCTGCTCACTGCAAGAACGATGTTACCCCCAGTATTAGAGGAAGTCTGTGCCCAGAAGCCTCAGTTTCATGGCAGGAGGGAGAAGAGGAGGACCCCACTCCCAGGTTTCTCAGACCCAGTTCCAGAGAGACAACTGATTCCTGCCAGGCCCTCTTATCCCATCCCATCCCACAGAGAGAAGGGGAGGCAGAGGGGCCAGGACACTCACAGGCTCCAGACTGGAGGGCCAGCACATGGAAGTGGTGCAGTGCAGGTACACCTAGAGGAGAGGGCATGGGTTAGGGCCTGAGGCTCTTGAAGTTCAGAAGCAACCACCTTGGGGCAAGTGTAGCAGGGTTGGAGGTTGCCTTTGTATCCATGCACCAGGAGCCCCAAAAGGTGTAGGCACTCATGTGTGCATTCAGGAGTTGGAGGAAGCCCTATTACGGCTATGCTGAGTGCCTTGCGGGGGTCAGAGCAGCAAGGTCAATGCATTGCAGGGTCCCCATCCCCTCCCCCCCTTGTAGGCAAGGAAGCAGCACAGAGTTGGGGTCTCACCCAAGCAGGACTTGGCCTCATGGCAGAACTGGAGGATTCTCACCCTGCAGAAAAATGAGACCGAAACCCATTCAAAGGGATGGAGACACTGGACACAAGCAATACCAGGGGCTGGGCTGAAACAGCAGGTTAGGCTGGAAGTATCAGAGCTGGCCCAGAGCAGCACTGGGGACAAGAAGGGCAATTCCTGCAAAATTGGAGATTTGTGCTGGAAAAGTGAATCAGGAGATCGCTTCTGTTTGAATCGAAGCAGTGTTTTCCTGTGGTGCTGCATTGCCTCATGGGAGTCGTAGCTCAAACACCTTCCTCCTGTGGGCTGAGCTCTCCTGACTCTCCCATGATGCACTGCAGTCTCCCCTCTGTCCAAGTGGGATGGTGCATCATGGGACTCCCACAGCATGCCGTGTGCCTGAGGTCTTAGAACAGAGACAGGCACAATGCTCGATGTGCAGGGCTATCTCCAAAGTAGGGCCCATCCTACGGATTTCTGGGAGTTACCCAGGTATCCACTGCGGCAAGCAAGAGAATGGTTCTTCCTCTAGTTGCTGGCAGTCAAGCTTGGCTTTTTAGAGCCAGTTTCCCTCCCTAGCTCAGGGGCTGGAGGGGATAGGTGGAAGGACCCTGTATTGCTCAGAAGCCATACTGGCCCTGTGAGCACCCGCTGGAAGGCAGACTCCATGAAGGTGAAGTTGCTGACAACGAAGCGCTGGTGGTGAGAGGAGAACTGCAGCCCCGAGGTGGATCCCACAGGCACCAGCTGGGTGCAGTAGTGGTCTCCTGTGTACAGGCGCCTGGGAATGGGGAGGAGCAGCTGTAAGAAGGTGCCCTGCATGCCCCAGGCCCAAATTGAGACCCTCACCTGGACCACTAGTCACTTACCTATCCACCAGGATCGGCCACTGCAGCTGCTGCTGGGGGTTGGCACTGGGAGTGGCCCATCAGTGGTGCAGAACCAGATCTGGGTCAGTTCTCTGCAGGATCCAGACCTCCACCAGGTTACCTGAAGGTGCTGTCCAAAGTGACAGAGCCCTGACTCCAGGTTCTCGCATCCCTGTCTATGAGAATGAGCTGGTGGCACACACCCTGGTCTCCAGCCATCTGCAAGAAGTCAGATACCGGCAGATTGACCAAACCAATCAGGGTCAGTTTTGACTCAGGTCCGAAAGCCTGTTAAGCATTCATCCCACAAAGCAGCTGGGCACTGACAAGCAGGTGCCTTGGCTCCCATCCTGGAACCCAGACTGCTAAGTAGCACGTGCCACTTCCCTGGAAAGTGGTGCCACAGGCGGAGAGTGGGAACCGGAACAGGACAAACGCGTTGTTCTGCCCCACAGGGACACAGCCAGCACCGTGCCCACTGGCCAGATGCACCAAGTCCAGGATCGGGGGGGCAGAGTCACAGCTCAAGAGACTGCAATGACGAACCGGCCATCTGGAGTGCACTGCGCTGTCATTGCAAGGGAGTAAAGGGGAAGGTGATCCTGACCTGTCATCTGAGCTAGCCAGTCTCAGGACACTGGAGAAGAGACTCAAGTTCTAGTCCCCATTTGAATGGGATAGTACTCCCTCTCCACTGCCCAAGGATGAGAACTCCTCACTGGAGAGGGACACCTTCCAGTCTCTGCACCTCATCTGGAGTCCCCTCATTTCCAGCCAGGTCACTGGGAGAGCCAGGCTGAGCCCCTAGCTGGATCAGGCTCCCCAGATAGGAACCCCATTGCATTAGGAACCCAGACCAGAGGCTAAGGAGCCAGGATCTCTCATTCTTCCAACCCTGAGGATTCAGGAGAGGGACAGAGTCCCAGGTAGGCCAACATGGTAGTTGTCCATGTAGCTGGGAAAGGGTCATGGCCTCTGCATTGAGTGGCAGTCAGCCCTTGCCATTTCGGGCCGAGTGGAGTGTGAAGTTGGTTTTGCAGTCACCCAGCCCTTACGAGTGAAGTGGTAAGCCCCATGCACCCCTCTGAGCACCCAAGTGCCAGCAAGCTCTTCAAAGCCACCGTCTGTATAAGGGCTTGCACACCAGCTCACCTGTGTTGCCATAGTAATAGGGATTCATCCTGTCACTGGGGTTGTAGCAGCAGCCTAGCCCTTAGCAGTCTCTTTGGTTGATGGGTGGAGAAGCACAGGCTAGCCTGTCTGGGCTCTGGACAGCACTGCGGAGATTGGGGCTTGGAGCATCCAGAGCTGGATGGAGACAAGCTGGCGTTAGTGAAGAGTCACAGAGAGAATGAGGCCGAGACCCGCGTCTGATTCTGCTGACCCCTCTGAGAAAGCGTAAAGTGCCTGCAGCACCAACTTCTGCTCCAGACCTCCCTGCTCAATTCCAGCCCTGATCTATGTATTTAAAGAAAGAGACTGCAGACTTTAACCCAGGGACATTAAGTGCTATAGAAACACACAAGTGGCTTCCCTCTCTAGCTATAGATTTGCACATCTCCTCCCAGTTGGCCTGGTGGTTTTCTGGGCACTCCTCAGGCCCAGCCCGAGTTGAAGAGGAAGGTGTTTCTCCAGTCAGGGTCTCAGCTGGTGTGTGCAGAAGCCACAAATCAATCAACTTGGCCAAGTCTATTTGATGTGTCCAGTCACCCTATGGAAAGGCAGAGACCCAGACCAGAGAGTAGATGGAGAAAGGAGGAGAACATCAGATCCCGGTTCAGTGCACTAAGGGTCTGTCTGGAGCCACTGCTAGCATTTGACTCTTACCATCATGGCACCTGAGCACCTTCCCTTCCCACAGAGTCTTCTGCCCTGCGGCATCCATCCCCTCACTCCCGACCTCCATCATGTAATTGCTGTTCTGAGGAAGAGTCAGCACATTCAGGCCTGTTAGAACAGCATCAGGAGAGGTTACAGGCTCTCAGCATTACCCACGGCTACCAAGGACATCCCAGCAGCTGTCCCCATTATGCTATTTGTAGAGTTGCAGGAGAAGTGACTGAAAAAGAACCAATTTCTTCCCTGCAGTTGAAACAGAGTCCAGCTCTGCTCTTGCACACCTGAGACAGCTTTTTGGGCTCTTAGTAGCTGAACTCTGGGGAGGCTGCATGGAGTCCCTAGTACTACCAGACTTAGACATCCCAGAGGTGGGCATGTTTGACGGACTAGGACTTGTGAACTCTCACCTTCTTCGAAATTGGGAAGAGAACTCCACTCCCCGTTCTGGGCTGGGGGAACCCTGCAAGAGAGAGCAAGTCACTCAAGCCATGCTCTGCATTTCAGCTCTGCAGGTGGTACCACTAGGACCAGCACCGTCGCCACCCTCTCACTGAAGCCTGTGAGAGGATCTCACTGCTCAGAGCAGGGACACCATTGGCCACCTGCACTGTCTACACTAGAGCGCCCCCTGTTGGGGCTGCACCAGTTGGCAGTGGGGTTTCATTAGCAGGGAATAAGCCTCGCATAGCTCAGCCCTCGAAAACAAACAGCCTTAGTGAAGATCTCTGTACATTGTAGAGCATCCTGTCTATTACAGGAGTGGCAGTGGGAACTGGTGTATTTCAATGAGAGCACACTGAAGACAGTTTTCTACCTTCTCCCCTCCCCCATAAGAAAAAGTGAGTTTCCCTTGCTATTGGAAAGCCACTCACCTGATGGGGAAGCGCCAAAAGAGGTACCAGCATCACATGAGGGGCAGTGTGAGCCACTCAGAGATCAGGAGGATCAATGCAGAGCACTGCATCACACAGGACCCACTGTTGGGTGAAAAGAAAAGGCGTACTTGTGGCACCTTAGAGACTGTTGGGTGAGTGGCAATTAGGACACAGGTCTAGCTGGTTTTGATACCAAGCATTAGTGCCCCAATCTAGTGACGACCCTTTGGTTCAGACACTGCTACCCCAGGCCTTTCGAACAAGGGAGGGAAGCAGCAGCCAGTGCCATCCTGGTGACCAGCTGGGATTCACTGACAGTTCCAGGAGACCAACAGGACAAAAGCCATGCCAGTCCCAGCACACTCACCCACTCTACGACATACCAGCCAGCAGAGGAGACATTAACTCTCACAGAGCCACCAGGGGCACAGGAGACCCAGGTCTTACAGGCAGAGTCATTCTGTAGAGGATGCAGCTTCCCCTGGGTATCTGGTGAGAAAGCAAAGGAAAGACTGGAGGAGGCAAATGTCCAGTGCTAGAGAAGTTAGGGTCTGGAGCCTTTCCTGGGACTCCTCCAGCCACCCACTGCCAGACCTCCCACAGGAGACAGAGGCAGCAGCAGCATTTAGCTCAGGAAGTCTCAGACTGGGAGTTGAGACCCCTCAGGGCGTTAAAAGGTTATTAAATGTGGGGGGATCATGAGCTGTCAGCCTCCACCCCAAACCCCACTTTGCATCCAGCATTTCTAATGGTGTTAAATATATAAAAAGTGTTTGTAATTTATAAGGGGAGGTCACCCTCAGAGGCTTGCTGTGTGACAGGGGTCACCAGTACAAAAGTTTGAGAACCACTGGTTTAGGTGGACCCCTCCCTGCTCAGTGCAGGCCTTTAACCCTCCTGTGAACATCCCAGCCCTTAAAGTCACACCGCTGATCAGACTGGCTCTCCTGCTATCACTGGGACACAGACAGACAAGGGCTCAAGAGCAGCATAACTGAGTCAGTCCATCTCATTCAGCCCTTCCTGCTATGAACAGCCAGGCCAGACAGTCAGTGCAAGGAGACTCCTCCCCTCAGCTCAGCAGCAGGGCAACCTGCAGGCTTCTCTAGCCACACACCAGCCAATAGCTCCCTTCTCTCCCAGCCCCCTGAAACCCTACAATCAATCAATCAATCAATCAGCCAGCCAGCCAGCCAGCCAGCCACACAACTCTAAGGTCAACAACAGCCCCCATTCTGCTTCTCTACTGGGGAACCCTAAAGCCCCTGCCCAGCAGAGACCCATTTATACTCAGCAGAGAGAAGGGACTGGCCCAAACCCAGCTGGAAGCTCTGGTGAGAGGCAGGTGCCAATCACTCAGTCCCTCCCCTGATCTCCAAGGGCCCCACCATCAGCTGACGCTCTTCAGGCTCATTACCAGTCCCTCTGCTGCCCTGTGTTTTTGAAGCACTGGGACATTCGAGAGGGCTCTTCCTCCGCACCTCAAGTCGTGGGTCACAGGAGGTTTCCCTGTATTGGTTTCCCTGAGCCCAAATGGATTTTTCTGCATATTCCCAGGGGGCTCTCTCTGTCCCCTCCCCACCCCCTGGGCTGTCGGGCTGGGGCTCCTGAACCCCCACTTTGTAAACAGACACCTAGAGAAGCTTCTGCTGCCTGTGCTGTCCTTGTGCTAGGGACTGAGAAAGAGCAGCAGCTGCTGGGGCTGTGTCAATCCAGGACCTCTCCCCAGATAAAAACTTCCCATGGCTGGAGCCAGCAGGTCACCTCCTAGCACACACACCAGGGTGGGATCCAGCAGACAGGACTGACAGATGGAGTCCAGTTCCACTGAGGATGTGGGGTATATTCCAGTTCTGCTCTGTGCTGCCAGTCCCCACAGCCCCATGAGCTCAGAGAAAGTACAGAGCAAGGGGAGAGCTGGGTATTGGAATCGGCACTCCTCCTTGAGCCCTTGTTTGCATTTCCTTCCAGTGCAATTGCTGCTGTGGGAAAGTGCTAAGTTGGCACAGCCGGGGGCTGAAATTCTCTGTCCATGCAGCAAGGATGCTATGGGCTGGCAGCAGCATCCCCATCACCAATGGCCTCCCTCTGGAGCTGGAGGGCCTCTGAGTGAGTGGGTACCGGCAGTTCCAGTTCATGCCCAGTCTGCCCTTCCCCCTTCTGCCACGTCCACCAATAAGGCACACCTGGGGTGGGGGCAGGTTTTGTGCTATGGTCATGGACCATCATATGACCTGGCTGAGACCCCGCAGCTCATGTCAGATCACACTTGTTGGCATCTGTCCTTCGGGAGGCTATTGAGCAGTGATATCGGAACGACACCGAATCTGGCTCTCCCTAGTGCCCAAAACCAGCAGGTGACCAACAGGAGTGATACTGGCTGAAGCACCAGGGACTGGCCACTGCCTTGGTGAACGTGACCAACATTCTGCCCCCATTCGTCTATCCTTAGAGCATATGCTGGCCTGGGGCTGAGCACTGCCACCATTCCACTCATGCCAGCCGGGAGGAGAAACAAAGCCAAGGAAGAGCTCAGGGGCAGAGAACGGAGACAATCTCCTTCAGCAAAAGAGATTCCCTGAAACGGAGTTGGCAGCAATGGCATTAGTGACCTGCCTTAACTGCAGAGCTCTTCAGAGGAACCATTGCTACACACTGGCACCTTTATCTAAAGGGCCCCACTGCCCAGTGGAAACAATGACAGGGTCACGTCCTCTCCTCACTGACGTGAGGGCATTGCATTCACACAGGGTCTGTCTGATCCTCCCAGCTGCTCTGTGATTCCCAGCGTGGGGAGACTTTCCCGTGCTTGCTCTGCTCCAGCTAGTGGCCTCAGCAGCATAGGCGGCTCAGCGTAGCAGCCTGATGACATCCCCGGAAGGTGGGTGGGACTGCACTCTTTAATCAAAACTAATCCAGCTCTGTGTTTAAACTGAACTGTTTGGTAACCCAATTAACATTTGCACATTAGCCCCGCACAGGGGCAACAGACAGCTACTATCTGAACCCCCCAGGAGAGGGCTGGACAGCACAAAACACATGTTTTGGGGAAAATCCAGGACTGGGAATGTGTGTGGGGGGTCACCCTGCAGGTAGTAGCCAAGGCTGGTGGAAGCCAGAGTGTGACTGGAGTGTTGCTGACAGGTTGCTGGGGGTCAGAGCTAGCTATACACAGACATGCAGGGTGTGACCTGCCTCCTGGCAGGCTGACTGTGAGTGACCCAAGTTGGGAGCTACAACAGCAAAGCATGGTGAGGCACCCCCAGTTGCAGGACAGGGGTGACACAGCCCTTCACTAGTCTGGATTGCACCCTGAAAGGTGATAGGAGCAAAATGCAGAATGTGTTCATCAAAGAGTTCAGCTCTCATTTCAGGTGTGCACCTAATGATCATGGTTATACTGAGCAGGTGTGGACAGAGGAGCCATGAGGGTTTGTATCCAGCACTGTTTCACTACAGCTGGACTGGCCAGGGGGATAAGCAGTAGCTTTTGAGGAAAGGCAGACTGGGTGGACTTGGGGCATGGCTGGGAAAACCTGGCTGAAGCAGGGGGAGGGAGTCCAGCTGGGGTAGGTAGTGGGGGTGAGGGCTCAGCTCAGTGTGCAGCTTGCGTACCATTATATGGGCCTTCAGTAAGCCACTGCCTGTGATATGTGCAGACAGGAGCAGAGGGCGTGAGCCAGCAAGGAGCAACTTCCTTGTGTGTTAATGGCTTCTGTAGTGCTAACTAAGCTTAATGGGAGGGGAACTGGAAATGTTGGCAAGGGGGTGTTGGTGCAGGGAATGGTGGGAAAGGGCTGGAGAAGGAGGGAGGCACACCAGTCTATTCTTACACACTTCAAGTTACTGTAACCACCGGGTAATAAAATTGCTGAGATTTTGGGATATAGACCATGGATGAGGTTTCTCTCACTAGCCCAGTTAGGCACCACAATTGCAGACATTGCAAAACATGACCATTATCCCACATCCACTACAGCAAAATGTACAGGAGTGGGGATGCACACTGAGGTATCACATAGCAACCGTGTGACCTAATGGAAAGACCACTGGCCTGGGACTATTCCTAGCTCTGCCACTGGCTGGCTGGGTGACCTTGGGAGAGTCACATCACCTCTCTGTGCATCAGTTTCTCATCTGTAAAATGAGGATAATGTTGCAAAGGATCTACTGATGCAAACACTACATAAACACTAGGTCTTATCTGGTATTACTTAATCATAGTGTATCTGCTGCAACCCTAAGAGAGAACTACAACTGCCTAAACAACTACTAACTCCTTCAACAAACTATTCTCTTTCTTTTTTAAAAATAAGGAAACTCACTGACTAAAAATCTTTATTAACATAGACTTAAGGTTGCCTGGAGGTATCTCATGCCCTTCCAGAACAATGAGTTCAGTAAAACTCAAAAATCTGAAAACCAGGAAAAACATAGTTAAGGTACATACCAGTGCAACCAGATCCACCTAGAGGTCTGAGGATAACAGCCAACTGCTTCTTCCAGTTACTCTGTTAACTTAAGAATGTAGTGCACCAAGCTGTGGCTCTAAAGGTTCCCACCCTGCTGATGATCCAAGTTCAATGCAATATGGTCTCATGTGATTATTTTTTTAAACATTTGGACTATGTGAATTCGAGGCACATCCCATATCCCAAGCACCCCTCCCTCAGCCCAAGCTGTCATAGCAGGTCCAGGCCCTGCATTTGTTAAGGAAATAGAGATGAGCTTGGGATCCCCAAGACGCAATAGACTCAGGTAGTCCTGGGTCCCTGCTGGGCTGGGAAGCAACGGTCCAAACAGGAACCAAACCTAGCTTCCCACTAGAACTGGATTCTCTGGGCCTGACTCTCCACTGGCCTGTGCCTCATTTACAGCAGAGGGGGTAAAACACTTCCCTTCTGCTTTGGTAACTATGGCAATGGAGACTCAGGCCCTCCCCCTCTCACTGCTCCCTCTGTAGGGGCATGATGTAGGGAACCTGGCCGTCCTCCAGCCCAAGCCAGCCCAGTGTGTGAACTGAGCGGAGGCCAGCTGGGGCTGTGCCCGAGGAACCTCCCTGTTCCAGCGGGAGTCTGGTGCTATGGCAGCCCCAAAGAGTGAGTCCAGAGCTGGCCTGGTGGCAGATGCCCTGGCAGCTGCAGATGCCCCCATTATGCAGCAGAGAGCCCTTGGCAAGGGCCCAAGCTGATCCCTCAGCAGAGCGAGGCCCAGCACCAGCATTTGGAGAGGAAGGAAGGTCTGAACCCTCCCGGGGTTCCAACGGGAAGGAATAAACTGACCTCCCCTCAGTAACATGCCATGAACACAGACCCATCTTCTGCTTCCTCCTGAGAAGGACTAGAAAGCTCCGTCCCACCCACAAGGTTTCTCCTTCCTAGGGCAGGGTATGGCCAGACCTCAGGGGAGGGGCTGGGCTCTTCTCCCTTGGCCCTGCAGGAATGGCCACCTGGGCTCTGGCCAATCCCAGCTGCCTGCAGAGTACAAAGGAGGCAGACTGGGTGCAGATGCCTTATGGGTCACTGGTAGGAGAGCAGCATGGCTGGGGTGTGGTGTGAGCTCTATGGGGGAGTGGTGTGCTTCTGGTTGCTGTACTGCTCCTTTGCTCTGGGGGATCCTAGGGAGCTGGTCTGTGGCCAGAGAAGCCTGCAGTTCATGCTGCATCCTGGCCAGGCTGGGGTGGACTCCCTGGCACTGACCGCTTGGGGTAAGTGAGGCCAGCCCTGTGTGCCCCTCCCTGGGTGTCTGTAGGGAGCCCAGTGTGTCTCTCCAGAGAGAGGGGAAGGGACTGACTCTGTCCCAGGGATCCCTCTATTTGTTCCTGCCCAGCAGCTGGCTGAGTCCTGGAGAGCCTGAGCAATGGCTAACCTGAGCTGGAGTTTGTGCTGCTGGGGCTTAAGAGCCTGGCCAGGGCTCTTAGGCAGTCCCCACCAGCCAAGAGCCTGTCTCCTCTGCAAGGAGGCAGTAACTCCTTGGAATACTCTTGTGCCCTCTTCCCCTGCACTGGCTGCTGATCTTGTTCCTCTGTAGATGCGGCTGGGAAGCTGCATGCTCTGCAGAATGACTCCAGCTGTGGGGTCTGGGTCTCCCAGGCTGCAGATGGCTCCAGGACAGTTGGTGCCTCCTATGCTGGCTGTTATGTCTCTGAATGGGTGAGTGACCTTCTGGCACCTGCCTTGGGTTCTGGACTGGCTCCTCTGCCAGCCCTGATGTCTGTGGGTCTCTCTCCCCAGGATGGCGGTTACCTGATGGTGGTTGGTGTTGAGGGGATGGCTGCTGGTGAGCGCAGGGCCCTGCATGAGGAGAAGGTGCTCAGGTGCCCCAGGAGCCTGCCAGGTGAGGGCCTAGTGTCTTAGGCTGAATGCCCCAGCCTGTGGCTGTGAACGATCTTGTGGAGATGGCTGCTCTCCTCCAGTTACACAAAGGGAGGCCTTGGTCTCCCTCTTCTCCTCCCTGGGGTCAGGTGGCGACTGTGGGGCCAGTGACAGCCCTTCTTTGCAGGCTGAGCAAGACAATACCCCTGGCAGAGAGCACTCCGTGCTGCTTGGCTGCTCTCCTCACATAGGAGAGCCTGGCGTTCATGGTCTTTGTATTGCATTAGCCCCTAAGGGCTCCAGGCAGAGCCTGGGGATGGTGACAGGTGCTGGAGGCTTCCCTAGAGGCCATGTCTCCACTACCCCATTACCCAAACTGGTTATGGATTAAATGGTGAGTCTCTGGGCTGAAACTGCACAGAGCAGGGTCCCCCTGGTGCTGGATGGCTTCAGATTGAAGCCCCGCAGCAGAGTGTGAGCTGGAGGCAGGATGTCTGCCCTGCAGAACTCCTGGGGTCCTGAGGGAGCCTCATAGGCCCTAGCCAGGCCAGGAGGGAGCATGCTCTGTAGCCAAGTCTCTTGCCCCACCTAGTCTCTGTTCCTTACTGCTTCCCACCTGTCTCACCCCAGCCCTGGATGCTCCAAGCCCCGATGTCTGTGCTGCCATCCAGAGCCAGGATAGGCTGCCCTGTGGCTCCTCACCCATCGACCGGGGAGTCTGTGAAGAACAAGGCTGTTGTTACAACCCCAGTGATAGGGTGAAGCCTTGTTACTATGGCAACACAGGTGAGTTTCTGTGCACATGAATTGTCCAGAGCTGACTGTAATGGTCCCACATGGGGGGGGGGGCAGTGGCTGAGATACCTGGCATCAAAGCTGAGTGGGGTTTCCACGTACCCAGTCCTGGAGACAGCTGGGTGCTGGGCTAGTTAGTGTGATATCAAGGCCACGTGCAACGCTTTCCATCCAGCCTCAGGCTGAGTGCTTCAGCTGTGACCAATAACAGTCCCAGCCCCTTGCTCTGGAATCCACAGCACATGCCTCGTGGCCATTACAGCTCCACCATGAGCTATATGTGCCAGGGTCCCTTGCAGTGCCAGCCTGTGCCCTGGAGGGGAGCAGTAGAACATGGTGGGTTCTTATCCAGCTCCGGGACAAGCTGCTGGCTTCGGCTCTAGTGTCCTGAGACTGGCTAACCCAGGTAGGAAGGTGGCCCTGACTTGTCCCCGGCTCCCTTCCAGTGACAGCGCAGTGCACTCCAGATGGCCACTTCTTCCTCGTGGTCTCTCGGGCTGTGACTCTGCCCCCCCTGATCCTGGACTCGGTGCATCTGGCCAATGGGCACGGTGCTGGCTGTGTCCCTGTGGGGCAGAACAACGCCTTTGTCCTGTTCCGGTTCCCACTCTCCGCCTGTGGCACCACTTTCCAGGTAAGAGTTGAGCTGGGGGAGGCCAGGATGGGGTCACTCAGCTGGAATAGAAGGGGGGTTAGGTCAGAACAAGGTGCACTGGCAAGTCCCTTTCTGAGGTTGATGCAGCGACAAACAGTGGCTCCTCTGGGGCAAATCTCTGGCTTCCCCTCATCTGAAGCCTGGCCCTGCAAGAGTCAAAGCTGGGGGTCAGTGACTGATCTCTCCTTCCAGATGGCTGGAGACCAGGGTGTGTATGAGAATGAGCTGGTGGCATCCAGGGATGTGAGAACCTGGAGTCTGGGCTCCATCACCCGGGACAGCACTTTCAGGTAATTCCTGGGGCTGGTACCCATGCCATCTTCTGCTGTACATCTGCAGAACTGCCTCTGTCATGTGAGCTCTGCTCAGCTCATGGCAATAGCATGGGAGTGGTTCAGGGCCAGCTGTTCCTCCAACCAGCTGTTACATGGCAGGTGCCAGGTGCTGCACAGTGACTCTCCCCAGAACCCTGGGTTCTGTCTCATCATGAAGTCTAACAGATGATTAAAACACAGCAAGTCAATAGAAGGGCAATACTGGGGTGTCCCTCTTTACTTATGGTCTCGGGCTTCTGGGCAGCTGGAATTCACAGGCTCTGTCTGATTCCCACTTCTGCCCCTCAACTGAATCTCTGCAGTGCATGTCTGGCCAAGCCCCACTCAGGCTTGTTGACTTTCTACTAGGTTACATGTCCGCTGCAGCTACTCCATCAGTGGAAACTTCCTCCCCCTGAGTGTCCAGGTCTTCACCCTGCCCCCGCCCCCTGGTGTGTCCCAGCCTGGCCCCCTGGTGCTGGAGCTGCGCATTGCCACAGGTAGGAGAGCTCTGAGGGCTCATGCAGATTTCTTGGAAGGATTTGGGCCTCAGTTGGAGGGGAGCTAAATACTGTGTGGGATGGGAGGGTTCGGGACATGAGATTCTAGCCTGGCAGTGGAGACATGGGACAAGGCTCTGGCCTGTTCAGGCTGATCAGTGATGTGTTTAGATTTACACTAACCTCTCTCTCAGCCAGAAGTGAGCTGTATCTGTCCTCAGTGTTCAGAAAGGCAGCCCTGCTCCCGCATTGTGGGCTAGATCTAGCACAGTGGGAACACTGCCCCCTGAACTGGGAGTCCAGGACCCCCTGAACAGCTTGTGGGTATTGGCCCCATATGATGCGCTAAGCTTCTCTACCTGCATCTCATGCTGACCTGCAGGGACCCCTCTGTGCTTATCTGTTCCAGAGCAGAGTTATGGCTCCTTCTATGCAGACCGAGATTACCCTGTGGTGAAGGTTCTGCGGGATCCCATCTACGTGGAGGTCCGGATCTTGCAGAGAACTGACCCAGATCTGGTTCTGGTCCTGCACCAGTGCTGGGCCACCCCCAGCACCAACCCCCAGCAGCAGCCGCAGTGGCCTATCCTGGTGGATGGGTGAGTGACTGGGGGTCCAGGGTAAGGGGTCTCTATTTTTGCCTGGGGAGTGCAGGGCACCTTCTGACAACTGCTCCCCTCATTCCCAGGTGCCCATACACAGGAGACAACTACCACACCCAGCTGGTGCCTGTGGGAGCCACCTCAGGGCTGCAGTTCCCATCTCACCACCAGCGCTTCATCATCAGAACCTTCACCTTCATGGAATCTGCCTCCCAGCGGGTGCTCACAGGGCCGGTATGACCTCCCTTCTATTCCAGTAGGGCCAATCAGTCTTTGTGATCAATACTCTCTAGCATTTGGCATGTTTGCACCATGTCTGTCATGTGGTCCTGCTCCACAAGTCTTTCCCCCTTCCATGTTGCTCATCTCATTCCCTAATGAGACAAGAACATCATGAGACAAAGTGTAGGGCAAACCTTAGGCTGGTTAAGATTCTTCATCTCCATGATGGTCCTAACTGCCCAGCCTCTCCAGTGCTCCTACACTAACAGGCCACCCACCCCACAGGTTCAGGACCCTATAAGATGGAGTGTAGCTTCACTCCCCTGTAAGCAAAGGCAGGGACATGTCAAGAAGGGCCTGTCCAACCTGAGCCATCTCTCTCCCCGCTCCTAGGTGTACCTGCATTGCAGCGCCTCAGTGTGTCGCTCCTCCAGGCTGGAGCCCTGCACCCACTCCTGCCCTGCTGGAGCCCGTGAGTTTCTTCCCATCCTTGCTTGGGCTGTGTGAAGAGGGAGCAGGTGGGGTGGCTGCCAGGAGTCATGGATGTATCTGATCAGCCATGAGCACAAACCCATCAGGCCTGGTGACAGCTGGGCTTCCTGCTCATCAAAAGGGAGTAGTTTCCAACTCACCCTACTGCTGCTTGCACAGCAAGGTCACCTCTCTGAACAAACCAATGAGGAGTTCTCCACTCCATTTGGAAAGGGAGCTCACTTCCCCTCCTGCTCCAGTGGGTGTGGCTGACAATGCAGCTATCTTTCTCTAGTGCCATGTCAGGGCAGCGCCAGATGCTGCAGGGAGCTGGGCTGATGCTTTGCTGCAGCAGATGCCCCACTGACTGGCTTCCCTCAGACATGGGGTGATGGAAGCATAGATGCTTGTTGGTTAACAGGACTTCCAGACTTGTCTGCTCTGCAGCTAAATAGCTGTTGTCTGTTGTAGGGGGCAGGAGGAGCTCTGAGCAGCACCTTCAAGATGGGCTCTCCCACATCACCAGCCAGGGGCCTGTGTTCCTCCTCCAGGCCAAGCTGAAGAGGGAAGTGTCTCCTGAACTTGGTGAGTCTGGCCTAGTATCCTTCTTTGTAGAAGCCTTAAAGCCTAACCTGTTGCCTGAAACTAACTTCTCCACTGTGGGGGAGCTCACTATGGCAGGGACCTCTTGTTCAAAGACCATTCAGTCAAGGCCACCCTGGGGTGACCCTACAGTGGTAGGGCACCAAGCCAGTGAGGCTAATTCAGTCATTGACCTGCCCATGGCCAGTTGTAAGGATGACCAGAGAATTCACTCCTGTCTCCTTGACTACATCTCCAACCTGACTGGCTTACCTGGGTTTACAGCCCAATGGCATGGGGTAGTCCTATTTAACTGCTGATCCTCATCCCACTGTGTCCAAATGGACTTGGAGGGAAGGCAGCCTCAACTCATTGCTGGGCATGCATCCCTCTGACTGCCCTAACCTGAATAACTTCTAGAGGCATCCTGCTTAAAGCCTGCAGGGAACTCCCAACCCTGTGTTCTGAGCACACTGGCATCACATTGTCACCAGAGAAGGCTGGGGCCCATGACAGCATAGCCTAGAGAGACAGGACTGCAGAGGCATACAGAGCTGCTACTGACTCTCCTACTGAAGGAACCACTGGCTGCACTAACCCATCCAATCTGCAGCAAACATGGCCTGTTGGCAAGGGGCTAAGACAATAGCCCATTCTGCCCTCAAGATGGGAAGGACTCTGGATTTATGAGAGAACTGGTCTAGGTACAGCATAGTGCTGGTAACTACTGTATAATAGGCTGAGCCTATGACTAGGAAAGCTGGAGGAGGAAATAGTGGTTGGACCAAATAGTGGAGCAGGATGGGGGTCTGATCAGGACTCTAAAGGCATGCTTGCTCCAGACTGAACTGCCTTTCTTTGAATAGGATCTTCAAGGAACACTGGAGCAGCCTGGATCTTGACCTTAGCTGGGGTGATGCTGATGGGGGCACTGTGTGTGATGCTCATGGCCATCATGCAGGGCAGATGGAGAAACACAGCCTGTGAGATCCATGTGATACAATAAACACTATTGCAAGCATGCTTTCTCTGTGCTTCTTGGGCTGGGGCAGTGTGGCCTGGCCCTGGGGGAGGCAGGGGAAACCACTTGCAGGTTTGGTACAAGTGGAGTGATGGTAGTAGAATGCAGAGTCCATCTACATCCCCTAGGCAGAGCTACCATCCTGTCCTTCTACCACCTGTGTCTGTAGTGGGTGCTAACTGGGAGCAGGACACTGATTAGCAAGACAGCTGTTGGGGGGGGGGGGGGAATGGGAGTGTGTGTGGAAGCTAGCTAGTGTTATGGACTTCTCTTCAACTGCCCCCCTCTGAGCACACAGCAGGTGTGACCTGGAAGTCTCAAAGCCAAACAGCAGCTGAGCACCAATAGACTCAAGATAGCTGAGGGGGAAAAGCCCTCTAACTTTGCTCAGCTAACTGATTTTAATGATGGGTAGCAGTACTCGTCCAATGTCTTTTTGCTTCATGGGGGTAGTGCATAAGAACACCTGTACTAGGTCAGACCAAAGTTCATCTAGCCCAATATCCTGTCTTCCAACCAGGGCCAATGCCAGGTGCCCCAGAGGGAATGAACAGAGCAGGTAATCAAGCAATCCATCCCCTGTTGCCCATTCCTAGCTTCTGGCAAACAGGTTAGGGACACAATCTTGGCTATTGTCCATTTGATGGACATAGCAGTGTGTGATCTTCCTTTTTGTTTTTAAATCTGCTGCCTAGTCATTTAGTGACCACTAGCTCTTGTGTTATGAGAAGGAGTAAATAACATTTCCTTATGTACTTTCTCCACACTGGTCATGATTTTATAGACCTCTATCATATTCTTCCCAGCTTGGAAAAAGACAAGAGGGGGGGGAAAGGGAAGTCCCAGTCTTATTTTTCTCCTCACCTGAAAGCTGTTCCATACCCCAATCATTTTTGTTGCCCTTCTCTGAATCTCTTCCAATTCTAAGCTTTTTTTTTTTGGGGGGGGGGGGGGCGTGGAGAGGGTAGGGCAACCACATCTGTGCACTCTAATCATAGAAGATTAGGGTTGGAAGGGATCTCAGGAGGTCATCCAGTCCAACCCCCTGCTCAAAGCAGGACCAACCCCAACTAAATCATCCCAGACAGAGCTTTGTCAAGCAGGGCCTGCCATAAATATAAGGGAAGGGTAAACACCTTTAAAATCCCTCCTGGCCAAAGGAAAGCCCTTTTACCTGTTAAGGAGCTAGGATAACCTTGCTGGCACCTGACCAAAATGACCAATGAGGAGACAAGATACTTTCAAAGCTGGGGGGGGGGAGAAACAAAGGGTCTGGGTCTGTCTGTATGATGCTTTGGCTGGGCACAGAACAGGAATGGAGTCTTAGAACTTACTAACATAGAATATGAGGGTTGGAAGGGACCACAGAAGGTCATCTAATCCAACGCCCTGCTCAAAGCAGGGCAAATCCCTAAATGGCCCCCTCAAGGATTGAACTCACAGGCCAATGCTCAAACCACTGAGCTATTATTTCTTTAAATAGCTGAGAAAATAAGCTGTGCTGAATGGAATGGATATTCCTGGTTTCAGAGTAACAGCCGTGTTAGTCTGTATTCGCAAAAAGAAAAGGAGTACTTGGGACACCTTAGAGACTAACCAATTTATTTAAGCTGTAGCTCACAAAAGCTTATGCTCAAATAAATTGGTTGGTCTCTAAGGTGCCACAAGTACTGCTTTTCTTTTTATGGATATTCCTGTTTGTCTTTTTGTAACTTAAGGTTTTGCCTAGAGGGATTCTCTGTTTTGAATCTATTTACCATCCTGATTTTACAGAGGTGATTCTTTTTACTTTTTCTTCTATTAAAATTTTTCTTTTTAAGAAACTGAATGCTTTTTCATGAAGATCCAAGGGTGTGGGTCTGTGGTCACCTATGCAAATTGAGGATTTTTATCAAACCTTCCCCAGAAAGGGGGGGTGCAAGGTTTTGGTGAGGATTTTGGGGGGGAAAGACATTTCCAAACAACTTTCCCAATAACCAGTTAAACATTTGGGGATGGTAGCAAAAGTCCAAGGGCAAAGGGTAAAATAGTTTATACCTTGGGGAAGTTTTAACCTAAGCTGCTAAAAGTAAGCTTAGGAGGTTTTCATGCAGGTCCCCACATCTGTACCCTAGAGTTCAGAGTGGGGAAGGAACCTTGACAGGGCTGTAAAAACCTCTACAGATAAAGATTCCACCACATCCCTAGGTAACCCATTCTAGTGCTTCACCATTCTCCTGGTGAAATAGTTTTTCCTGATATCCAACCTAGACCTCCCCCGCTGCAACTTGAGACCACTGCTCCTTGTTCTGTCATCTGCTACCACTAGCCTGAGTTTCCAGATGTGGGGATTTTTTGTTTTTTAAATAAAATCTATCTTTAAGAACAGGATGGGATTTTTGTGTCCTAAGAGGCTTGTGCACATATTTAATTAGCTAGTGGCAACAGCTGATCTCCTTTTGTGTGTGTTTTTTTTTTTCCTTCGCTCTTCCCTGGAGAGGGGGTGAAAGGGCGTGAGGGTACCACACAGAAGGAATTCCCAAGTGTGCCTTCCTGGATCCTCAAGAGATTTTGTATTTGAGTGGTGGCAACATCTACCCATCCAAGGTCAGAGAAAAGCTGTAACCTTGGGAGTTAATACAAGCCTGGAGTGGCCAGTGTGGTGTGTTTTTGTTTTTTTGTTTTTTAGAATCCTTAAGGGCCCCTACGTTCTTCACTCAAAGTACCAGAGTAGGGATTCTACCTTAACAGCATGGGATTCTTCCATCCTAAGCGCAGGACTCTGCACTTGTCCTTTATTGAACCACCTCTGATTTCTTTTGGCCTAATCCGCCAATTTTGTCTCTTACTCTGGACCCTATCCCTACCCTCCAGCATATCTCTCTCTCCCCCAGCTTAGTGTCATCTGTGAACTTGCTCAGGGTGCAATCCATCTCCTCATCCAGATCATTAATCAGTGACTGTACCAAGATGTGTGTACCATAGATTTATATAGAGGCAAAGATATTTTCCTTATGGACCCTTTCTTGAGGATTCCTAACATTGTGTGTTTTTTTTTTTTTTTGACTACTGCTGCACATTGAGTGGAAGTTTTCAGAGACCTATCCACAATGACTCCGTTTTGAAAATAGACCAGTTAGTCCTACATCAGAAGCAGGAAGCCTGCTACACAATCAGTGGGGCCACTAAACAATCAAGATCCTAAAGGAGCACTCAAGGACAATAAGGCCCTTGCAGAGAAACTAAATGAATTCTTTGCATCAATCTTCATGGCTGAGGATGTGAGGGAGATTCCCAAACCTGAGCCAGTCTTTTTAGGTGACAAATCCAAGGTCCCAGGTTGAGGTTATTAACTCTAGTTCGTTGGTCAATTTGTTCCTCAAACCTCCTCTAATCAGCCATAGTAGAAGGAGTAACGAAACATAGGCTTCTCCCTGCTTATCTCAGAATGTGAGCTACTTACTTAGCCTGCAAACAGGGCCTGGATAGCAGTGCCAACAGAGAACAGGCACAGGGATCCAGTTACAGGGAGAACAGGCAATCTTGCGGGAGGGAGCCACAGAGCTGCTTGGCAGTAGCTGATATTTTCTAAGAAGAATGCTTTTGTTAGGTTTTTAAAAAAACAAAACAAATGTTCTGTCCAAGTACTCTAAAAGAGAGTGAGGGCTTAACAGGGGAAGCTTCCTGCACCTCATGCCTCCCGACCTGGGGAATTGCATGGAAAAGCAGGAGTGGGGGCACTAGGCTGGGTATCAGCTGGTATTAGTTGGCACAGTGCCACTGCAGTCAATGTAGCTAGGTGGGCTAATACCAGCTTGGTTGTGAGCCACTGTGTCTAATGGGCCCCACCTCATCTGCCTGCTGCATCATGAACTTGCATTTTCAAAATGATTTAAGCACTTGTGCTCCTATGTCATGACACTCTTGAGAAGCCTACTCCAGCTTACAATGCCAGGCAGCCATCCCTCAACTGCAGGAGCGGAGATCTCATCAACACTTTGCAGAGTGGGCAAGGATGGATGCTGGGCCACTCACCGGTGGGTAAGATGAGTTAGTTCATCCCTTAAAGTATTGGCAAACTAGCCAAATGGTTTGTCTAATTAGCAATGTGAGTGACTGGATGAATGAGATGCCCACCCTCCCCACCTACTGTGTTGCAAAACCGCAGCCAAGGGAACAGGCTTGGCAGAATCAGTGGGGAAAGGAAACTCAGTTGAGCTTGGCTCTAGTGTGGCACAGTGAAGAGCCATGAGGGGTGGAGGGAAAGAACCTCTCCTGATTTTTCTTTTCCATTTTCCCAACAAGGGGATGTTGGGGGGGGGGGAAGGGTCAGATGGGGGCGGTACACCTGTCAAACCATAACGCAGGTGCCCTGAGGGAAGCTCAGGGAGGACAGAAACCTCCCGTGGAGCAGAAGGGCAAAATTCAGACCATGAGGGTGGGCCCTTCTGACTTTTAGAGGGTTTAAGCCAGAGGTGTTAGAAAAGTTACCACAGGGATATCCGGCTTGCAACAGCTAAGCATTCAGCGTGACATCGCTTTCTGATCCTTTGTCAGCTCTTCCTATCGGCGTGAAGTGGAATTTACCAAATGGTGGATTGTTCACCCCCACGTGAACATGAGCTGGGTTTAGACAGACACAGGTTAGTATGACCCTACTGATGTGGTGTTGCAATAGTAATCCTGCTCTGTGTGAAGGACATTGCGAACTCAGGCACTTGGTGTACGTGCTTGGCAGGAGAGTCAAGGGGGCAATGCTACCATCTGGGGGATTATGACTAAGGGCCTCTGTCAGAATCCTCCTTAAATGTAACAATACAGCAGCAGGGTCTCAATTGGCCCTGGTTAGCCAGCTGCCTCCTCTGGGGAGTAGAGCCCAGTGCAAAGAGTGGTGTCAGGATTGGGGCATAGATAGAAGGAAGCTGCCTCTCTCCTGTAGCACACCATGTGTTCATGGGGAACCTGGTGCTAAATCACTCACAGGCATTGTGGTTCTGGGCCAGGGCTTCCTATGTAGCAGCAGCTACCTCACTGACCTCTCTTGAAATTCAGCCCTTGACCCAAGCTTTGGTCTTCTTTCCCAGCACCTTGAGCAGAGGAGGGGGGGCTGCAGGGAGGTGGGGAAAGGTCCACTCACAGCAGTTCTCACCATGGGCTCCTAGAGCAGGTGGACAGGGCAACCCCACAGGTAGGGTGACCAGACAGAAGGTGGGGTGTAATAGGAGCCTATATAAGAGAGCCCTAAATATCGGGACTGTCCCTATAAAATCAGGACATTTGGTCACCCTACTCACAGGGCACATGTATTCTTTCTCTTTCTCCCCCCACATCTACAGAACACCTGTTGAAAATGAAGTCTCTAAGGCAGGAGGAAATCAAGGCATGCAAGCCCTTCCCTGTTGCCTTGTGGGGGAGGGGGGAAGGGAGGGTGGTGCTGGTGGAGATTACATCCAGTGATTATTTTGAGGGATTTGCTTTGTTTCTTCCTCCTCTTTATCCCTTTCCATTTATCTTCCAGGAAGCTTGGGTGTTCCATTGATCAGCTCAATCTCTCTGGCACTAGTCCTGACTGGTTGAAGGATTTAGGGAAATCTTTAATCTCTTTTTAGGCAATCCTGTGGCTTCATTCACCGCCCACTGTGGGAATTGCAGCTTCTTATCCACTGGGAGCAAAATAACTCCCCTCCCTAATTCTGTCATTGTTTTGATAGCCTAGTGACAGTGTTTTTAAAATCCCCTTTGTATGGATCCCGCTACCAGTGCTGTCTGCATATACACAGTTAAAGAGCCAGCAGGTGACTCTCAAGACGAGGTAGCATAGCTTCTCCTTTAGCAGGACCCATGAAACTTGTTGCACGCTTCAAGGCAGAGCTGTGCAAATTAGGTTTGGGGTATTTTGGTTCAGTGGCTGAACGGAAGAATCAGGGCAGGGCGTCATTGTGGGCTGACCCAAAATGAGAATTTTTTCACCAAAACAAAAACGTAAAATTCTGTTCCAGGTTCAACAGTGTTTTGTTTGACTGGAAATGGAACCCCTTTATTTAGCTGTTGAGGCTTCTTATCTTTTGGGGAGGAGGGGCAGTCAATTGAAAGTGAAAGGTGTCATTTAAAAATATGTAACCCAAACCTTGTACTTCTAGGAATTGCTTTTTTTCTGGCCAACCCCACTCGAGGAATTTGCGAGATATTTCAGCCAACCTACATATGCCATTTTGGAGGGGAGGGGGGGAACTTTGTCCAGCTCTACAGCCGAGAGCTGCTAGAGGAAGCTATTCACAGTGGCTCTGTGGGTGCGGGTGAAAGTAGGATCAACCCTGCAGTGAAGGGCAGAGGCCCATACATAAAGCATAGGGCCAAGGCAGAAGTACAGGGACAGCTCTGTGCTGCAACAGTCCTTCAGCAGCCAAGGACCAACTGTCCTTAAGGGATGCCCACATGAGTTCTAGCAGGGGCATTCCTCTATCTGCCTGCTCTACTTATCTTGTGTGCCCCCAGCTATGGGGATTGCTAAACATAGACTGGGTTACACAGAAAGAGGGGAATAATGGAATATCTAGCTGTGTTCCTGCTCCCCTGTAAGCATCCCTGCTAGTGCCCTCCCCATCCGTCCCTCTGCTACCCTACCCTTGCTCATTTCAGAAAGGGCTGAGCTCCTACAGCTCCTGCTGGCACCAACATGATCACTGCTGAAAATCCACCCTGGGCGGGCATCCAGAATCAGCAGCACTGCTGCAAAGTTGCGGGTGTAGCTTCCCTGTGCCCATCTGTGCTGTGGAGTATGGTGTGTGAAGTGCTGGGGGGCACATTGGCTGAAAGGTGCTACCCCTGTGCAAGTTTACTCTAATCTGTCCTTCCATTGCCAATCTCTGGGACACTGGCTCTTTCGCAATCACTTCAAGTATCCCTTTAAAGGCCTGTGCCTGAGGTATGGTGCAAGTACCTAAGCACAGGCCAGGAACCCCTACGGTGTAATGGTGGCTCTGATAGCGATTTTCCCTACAGTCCTGGGCAAGTCACTTTGCTGCTTTCCACCTCATTCACGCCCTGTACAAAATGGAGAGGATAATCCTGAGCTCACTCCCAGGTACTGGGGATGATTCATGAGGGAATGGGTGGAGAGCTATAAAACACCATGCAGAACACTGCTGAGAGCATGGGATTGTGTTGGGTTACAGGGAAATCCCATAGCCAACAGCTCTCTAGCTAAGTAATGATCTGCACAGAGACCCTCAGGGGCTGAAAAATCTTAGTAGTGTCTGCAGAACGGCTTCCCTGAAGAACTACAACGAACCCAGCATATCTCCAAGATCTAACTGCCTACACACTCAGCCCAGCAGAATTTGTAAACTCCTCTGGAACAGCTCTAAGCAGCAACTCTGGATAAATTATACTTTGTAAGCGGTCATTCCCTCTGAGCTCACGTCTTCCCTTCCCACTTGCCACCCATGCCGTGCTGGGACTTGTTCTCCCAGGAGCTCTTCTCAAGGGCGCTGGAGGGAGGTGTGGATGCCTGACACTGAACACGTCTAGTCAGACTGGAGTTAGAAACACCTCAATTCCCCCACGGTGGCTCTGTAGCCCTGGGACGGCATGGCAGGTTGTGTGGTTTGGTGTCAACCAGGGCTGCTGCTTCAGCAAGCCCTAGATGCAGCATCTCTAGGGCCAGGGAAGGCCCCTCTCTCTTCTTCTCTACCAGCCTCTTTCTCTCTTCCCCCACCGGAGCAGATCCCTCACTTCCGCCTCTCCCTATGACTCCAGCTGGGATGGGTGTACGGCATTGCTTTACCAGAACGGAAGAGAGAATCCGAGTACAACTGCAGAAGAGCATAACCTGTGAAATAGACCCGTCAGATTAATTTCATGCTCCCCTCTCCTGCACCCAACTGGTGCAGGAGGCAGCTTCATGGGCACCGCCCTGGCAGTTTGCAGGCGATCCGGACAGCCTGGGGACTGTGACTCACTGGGGGGAGGATGTGCTGATGCTGCAAGTGCAAATGCAATGGTGGCCAAAAGCGCCTTTGCAAGTTGACCCCCTGTGAGACCCAACCCGTCCCAAGGGGCTTCAGCCAATGCTCCCCCACAGCCCTGCGCACCGTCACTGGGCTGTCAGGGGAAAGGCCCCTCCGATCTCAGAGTGGAGAGAGAACCAGGGGCTGGTGGAAATGTGCTTAGGCGCCATCGCTGGGAGCAGATTGCCCCTTCCTTTAGAGCAGCTGGCACCGGCCTTTAAAGGGATACTTGAAGTGATTGCGTGGTGGCAGGACACTGGACGGACTGGACCCAGGCTCTGATCCACCTGCGCAGTTCATGTGCTCCTAGTCGCATGGAGCCCCCTTCTGCCTACCCCCTCCTGGAGTTCTGTTTAGACCCCTTGAAATCTATGGGCTCACATGGAGGGAGGTGCTGCTCAGCCAGACTGCAGGGGCAGCCCCTGCCCTAAGAGATAGTCTGGGCGTGTGTTTGGCTGCTCCCTTCCCTGCCTGCCCAGCCCCTGGCTTGGGGGGGCGGCTCTCCGCCCTGTGAGCATCTTCCCGGAGCTGCAGGCCCCTGCCCGGGAGCAGTCCATGCAATGCTGGTTTCCAGTGAAAGCTGGAGGCAGCTGCTGGTGGTTGCCCAGGCAGAGCTGGGCCCTTGGCAGCATCCCGATGTGTGTGCTGGGGGTAGAAAGACACCGGACAGATGGACAGAGCCAGGCTCTACAATGAGCGCACTGTTCCCCCTCGGTTCATGTGCCCAAGTCAAAAGACAGCCTCACTGCTCTGCAGAGCCGGGCGAAGCGGCCAAGGGTGGGCTGTGAGGTCATCCTTAACGAGAGCAGAACTGCAGTGTCAACAATGCCACCCATTGTACAGCTCTGTTTGTCCACCATGGCTGGGTTATTTCTGCTCCCAGAACGGGGCTGGGAGCGGGGCCAGTGGGGGCAGGGGGGCTTGGAAGTGAGTCAGGCAGCAGGGACTGGAGTGAGCCAGGGGAAAGCAGAGTTAGCTCTGCACTTTATAGACGCTGAAAAGATAACAGGGTAGATTGTGGGGACTTTAGCCACATCGAGCATGTTGGCTAGGTACAGCCTGGCACCTGGGTCAGAGCTACTCCCCCAGGGCCCTGCAATGTGGGACTGATGATTTCGTCCACTCAGAGTCATCCCTTATCTAGCTGCAAACCTGGCAGCTCTCCACCAGAGAACTGTAGAGCCTTGGCTGCATCCCAAGCCAGTCTGCGGCCTTGGGATCCTGCAGAGGAGTGGGGAGGCTGGGGAAGACGGGAACCAGCTCCTGCCCCCCGCACCGGCCCTGCAAAGCCCCTCACAGGCAGCCTCTCCTCGGGGAGCTTCCATTAAGGGGGGGTCCCTGGGGACGGTGTCCGCTGGGGAAGCCCTGGTAACACAACTCCAGTGCTGCCACGCTGCCAGAGAGAAGCTAGCTCGTGGGAGCCCAGTGGATCTATGGGACTCAGGGCATTAATAGGGCAGCTGTTTGTTCTGTCTAGTGGGGAAGTACGGGAGAGAGTGGCAAAAGCCGTGTTGCCAACTCCTGCGATTTGATAGGAAATCTCATGATATTTGGTGTTTCTCTTAAAGGCCCAGCCCCTGGAGTCAGAAGATCCCGGAGAATCTCGGCTCTCATTAAAAAGTCAGTTTCTAGCTCTCACGGTGGCAGAGAAAATCTGGAAAATGGGACCCGAGTCCACCCCAAAGACTCAAAACCCAGAAAGCCCATGAAAAGCCCCCAGCATTGTATTGTGTTTAATAAGCTCATGATATTGTGGGATCTGGCTCATGATGTGTGAATGGGTGGGTTGGCCATACTAGTGGATGTGCATCTATGTCCCTGGAGATACATTCATGGTGTGTGCATAGGTATCTATTGCTCGTGGAATGGACATTTTATTGAGTGACAGTACTGAGCAGTGCATGAAACATCCGACAGGGAGCCAGGAACTTCTGGGTTCTGAGGCCTGTTCTGTCACTGACTGACTGTGCAGCCTTGGGCAAATCACTTCACCGCTCAGTTTCCCCACCTATGTAACAAGGCACTAGGAATAGGCTGTATACAGTGAATAACTGTGCAAAGAAATCAACCCCTAAAAACCAGATAGCCAATAAACTCTAAACTGCCTGTAAGTGGCAATGGTGAGAGACCCAAAGCGCATTCAAATGCTGTGGAAATGGCTGGGCATAGCATGGATAGATAGGATACAACAGAAGGTGTTTCCTTCTTATTTTTACCTTAAAAATACCAGAAAGGTCAAGTCAGATCTCCTTGCTTTTCCAGGAGGACTTCTGAGAGTTTTTAGATGTTGTGAGCATTGACACCTCACGAGGGGTGAGGCTGTTGAATCTTTAACCAGGACTTTTCTTCCCAGTGTTCATTAGCCATCAAAGTTATTAACAAAGAGCTTTAAACACCCTGATTAAAAGTCTCTTCCCATACCTCTCCCCTCCCCACCCCCCAGCTCAGCTTTCACTCTCTTGCCTCCTGGGATGTCACAACTTCACTAGTTCTCCCTGCACCACAGAGTGTTCCAGGCTAGATGAGATCAGAAATTCTCATTAAAAAAACAATACACTCTTCTCTCTGGTCTTGTCCCCCATCACAATGAAAGGAAAAAGGACACAGGCCCAATTCTTTCCCCCTTTGCTGGTCACTTTTCAATGTAAAACCAGAGGAACAAATAAGTGTCTGCTTTCTGAGGACAAGTATGAGATTTCTTTGAAAAAAAATGAAAAGTTTTCAGCCAAAAAATTTCAAAAGTTTGGGTTTTTTTGGGGTGGGGTGGGGGGGAGGGCCAGGGGTTGACAAAAAGTTGACATTTTTCAGTAGAAGCCCCCTCCTCCCAAGTTTTCCAACTCTTTCTATTCTGCACCCAACATCTCCCCCCTCCCCTCCCCAGGTAGGGAGAGCCCCCTGAGAAGTGAGGTAGCTGCTGGATGCTGAGCACATTTGAAAATCTGGTACTGTGAGCCCCAGCACCCTGGAGAGTTAGCAGGAATGCCATCACATTACAGTGACCACTGTTTCCTCCTCATAACACTAGGAGATCACACGGGGCAGGGAGAGGCCCCCCCCCCGTTTCCCCCCCAGCCGGTGTTGGCAACATGGCTGAGATGGAAGCTGCAGCCGCAGGCAGATCTGCACTACTGAATCTAGGACAAGCCAAGAATCAATGGCACAGAGGGGATTAAGTGGCACTACATGTCCTCCAGTCAGAAGGATGCCTCTGCGCTTTTTATAATTTCATGTGACTAAGAGAAAGAATTTCAACTTTTGTCCATGTTAAGCAAATAATCCAGGTTTAATATCTTATTGCTCAACCATTTATCATGAACTCATATGGAACTCCTGACCCCAAATTCACCTCAGCTATGACGGAATTAATAGGGCTGTGGTACTGATTTACACTTTGCTCAATCACCTGCAGCCTTACAATAATTATCTTGGTCCTGCTCTTACATACTGTTCTGAAAACCCCTCCTATATACAGTAGACCAGTGGTTCTCAAACTTCTTTTTTCCACAGACCACTTGAAAATTGCTGAGAGTCTCGGCAGACCACTTAACGATCTTTCCAAATGTTGTTTGTACCATTAGCTAACTATTGTAAAGTGCTTTGGATAAAAGTGTTATATAAAAAAAACGTAATAATAATGAACTTTTTTTCTTCTACAAATAAAAGCACACAACTCATATTTTCATATCAGTAGTTTTACCTTTCTAATGCGATGGATGTGTCCTCTCTCCCACACCACAGCAGTCTCCAAGCTGGGGCTGGGAAGGAAGGGGGGTCTCTCCCCTGCCCCAGCAGCCAGAGAGCTGAGTCTGGGAAGAAGGGCCGTCCCTGGAGCTGGGAAAAGTCACCTTTCTCTGGCCACCACAGCCCTGTACATCCTAAATTCCCCCCACCCCGTCTTCTCACCCACCTATCCCCTAGTCCCCCCCAAGGCCACCACCTCACTTTACATGTGCATCTTCTCCAGGGTCCCAGCACCTAATTAGTGGAGCCACGTCTGCGCAGTTCCACTAATTAGGTGGGTGGCCCTTCATTGTTTTGTGGACGGCTGCCCAGGTGCACACCTTAGAGCAGGGGTGGGCAAACTTTTTGGCCTGAGGGCCACATCTGGGTAGGGAAATTCAATACAGGGCCATGCATGTAGGGCCGGGGCTGGGGGTTGGGGTGTGGGAGGGAGTGTGGGGTGTGGGAGAGGTTGCGGTGGGCAGGAAGGGGCTCAGGGCAAGGGGTTGGGGTGGAGGAGGGGTGTGGGGTGTATGAGGGGGCTCAGGGCAGGGGGTTGGGGGGTGGCAGGCTTCTCAGGGCAGAGGGTTGGGGGCTCAGGGCAGGGGGTTGGGGGGTGGGGTGCAGGAGGTTTTGGGACACAGGCTCCGGCCCAGCACCACTTACCTGGAGTGGCTCCAGGGTGGCAGCGGTACGCACCGGGGTCAGGGCAGGCTCCCTGCCTGCCCTGACCCCACGCTGCTCCCGGAAGCAGCCGGCACCACGTCCCTGTGGCCCCTGGGGGATGGGGGCAGAGGGCTCTGTGCACTGCCCTCACCTGTGGGTACCTCCTTCAAAGCTCCCATTGGCTGCGGTTTCCCCTTCCCGGCCAATGGGAGCTACGCAGGGCTGCAGGGACTGGTGCTGGCCGCTTCCCAGAGCGGTGCGGGGCCCACGGCGCCATAGGGGTGGCAATCCCGCAGGCCGGATCCAAAGCCATAGTTTGCCCACCCCTGCCTTAGAGGGAACTAATCGCGGACCACCTGAATGGAGCTTGTGGACTACTGGTGGTCCACAGACCACAGTTTGAGAACCTCTGCAGTAGACTAATCCGGTTTGTTTAAAATAAAGATAGTTATGGGGCCAGATTCTGAACTGGTGTAATCAACATAGTTCAGCTGAAGTCAATGGAGCCACATCAGTTTATATCAGCTGAAGAGTTGGCCTATGATCTGCAGTGTTGTTTCTCGGCTCGGGAAACCAAACCAGACTCAAAATTTCATTGACTTCATTGTAAATCTCTTCAATGCCCACAGAAGTCAATTAAAATATTTGTACTGACAGCTTTCTTTTGGAGAGGTCATATACTTTTACTAATGTAACCTTGATACCTCATCATAAGCTATCAGTGCTGAAACAACATTTCTAAAACATATCGCCTTCTGAATGATTCAGAGACCAGAAAACCTAGACAATCCAATGACAGAGTTCTTTCTTTTCAGATAATAATGTACAGAAAGAGGAGGAGTGCTGCATTATGGACCTGATCCAATGACCATTCAAGTCAACGGAAAGAAACCCATTAACTTCAGTGAGCATCAAGTTGGGTCCCAAATGGGTAGACAACATAGCATTAGCCATAGTACTGACACAGGGGTGACCCTTTGCAATTCCCTACACCAGGGGTTCTCAAACTGGGGGTTGGGACCCCTTGTGGGCTTGCGAGGTTATTACAGGGAGGGGTCGCGAGCTGTCAGCCTCCACTCCAAACCCCACTTTGCCTCCAGCATTTCTAATGGTGTTAAAAATATAAAAAAGTTTTTTTAATTTGTAAGGGGGGGTTGCACTCAGAGGCTTGCTGTGTGAAAGGGGTCACCAGTCCAAAAGTTTGAAAGCACCACTGGTCTACACAATTACCCGGTGAGCACCCTTTACTTAGACATTAATTACATCATCTTTTTAGACAAGACCATGGTAATTGTCAGGAGTGAGCTCTTCCACCTATTGAGATCCGGGAGGTGGGCGGGCAGCTGAAGACCCCTCCCCCAGCCTAAGGCGAGGAGCGACTCTGCAGGTGCGAAGGCATCACGAGCAATTCTCCAGCCGCCTCCTTAGGAGCCAGCTGCAGGGCTGGATACTGATCTGTTAACGTCATAGGGAAACAACAGCCCTAAGACACGCTGCGGGCGTGGCTGCAAGCCCAGGGCACAGAGAGCTGAAATATCTCAGGCTGGGGAGCTGCAGCCTGCCGAGCCAAGGCGGGGAGCCCCCGCCCGGATCCCGTGTCAGCCGCGGGGGCAGCGCGGCGCGGCTCCTGCAGGGGCGGTCCCAGCGCGCTGCGGGCAAACCCAGACAGGGCTGCGGATGGCTGCGCGTTTGGCTCGAGAGGAGGGAAGCTCGGCTCTGGCGTCTCCCCGCAGCCCCGGGCAGGTCCGCTCAGTAAGCGAGGCGTGCGCAACCGCGGGTGTGCGGGGGGCCTGATGGGCTGGGGGCGCCGCCCGGCAAAGCGGGTGCTGCTCAGACCCTGTTTTCAATGGCTTTGGACGTTGCCGGGCGGTGGCCGCTTGGGCTGGAATCTCCCGTGCCAGGGGCTGGCTCGGGCTGAACTCTTTGGGAAAACGTCCCAGCTGTTTGTGAGAACGAGCCTCGGGCAAGGCGGGCTGTTTCGCCCGGGGAACAGCTCACAGGCTGAGCCCCTCTCTTTGAGCCAGGTGCCCGAGCACCCCCGGGCCGGGAGCAGCGATTGGCATGGGGGCGCCGCTGTGTCGGGGACAGGCCTTTTCTCCGGCGCCCTGAAAATCCCCCCCCCCCCCCATCTGACCCCGTGAGGAGGAAGCGCTGGAAAAACCTGCAGTTACCATATACCGGGGAGCGACTACGCAGCTCTGTTTCCGGGAGATGCCTGCACTGGGCGTCCTCCGGCCGGGGCAGAGTCAGGCTTCTGCTGTTGCCGTTTCCGGCTCGGGGCCAGGAGCCGGGGGTCTGGCTCTCCCGTGCTCTCGGGGACCCTTCTGCTGGGCCCAGCCCCGGGCAGCGCGGCGGAGGCAGCTGCCTGATTCCGAAGCAGAGAGCACACGAGCTGGGGCTGGGACTGGCTGGGCAAGGAGCCGGGAGCTGGAAGCAGAGGAGATTGGGACTGTTTCAGCAAAAGGACTGAGACTGGGGGGCCGGCTGGCCGGGGAGGGGGAGGTGGGAGACTGAGATCCGATGAGGAACCGGGGGAGACCGGGGCTGGCTGGGCAAGGAGGCTGGAACTGGGAGCCACTGGGGTGAGGAGAATGAGGGAGAGGCCTGATAAGGAGCCAGGGTGCGCAAGGAGAACTGGGCCTGACCAAGGAGCTGATGTGGGGAGGGGAAGTGGTGCACTGAGATTAGACATGGAGCCCAGGGAAGGAGACTGTAAAACCGAGGGGACAGGAGCGTGGGCATGAGGTGACTGGAGCCCTAGGTGGGGGCGGGAGAGACAGATCAGACAAGGATCTGGGAAGGGGGAATTGGAACTGGCTGGCTAAAGAGATGGGGACAGGGAGTCTAGGACTGCATGGACAAGTATACTGGGATGAGAAGCCTGTGGAGTGGAGATTAGGACTGGTGAGTGTTGAGGGGCGGGGCACAAAACTGGGACAGGGATAAATTGGAGGGTATGCAGAGGTGAAAGTAAGCTGGTATGCCCCAGTATGGCGTACCAGTAAGAGCCAGTGCGCCGTACCAGAACCGGCTTTCTGAGAGGGCAATTTAAAGCCCTGGGGTAGTGGCGGCGGGGCTGCGGCGGGGATTTAAAGGGCCCCGGAGCTCCAGCTGCTGCTACACCCCCCCCCCCCCCGGGGCCCTTTAAATCCCAGCCTGAGCCCTGCTGCCACTACCCCGGGGCTCGGGCAGCAGGGCTCAGGTGGGATTTAAAGGGCCCTGGAGCTCCAGCTGCCGCTACCGCTCCGGGGTCCTTTAAATCCCCGCCAGAGCCACACCGCTACCCCAGGGCTCAGGCAGCAGGGCTCAGGTTGGCATTTAAAGGGCCCTGGAGCTCCAGCTGCCGCTACCCTCCCTGGGCCCTTTAAATCCCCACCTGAGCCCTGCTGCCCGAGCCCTGGGGTAGGGGTGGGGGGGCTCTGGCGGAGATTTAAAGAGCCCTGGAGCTCCAGCCACCGCTACTGTCCTGGCCCTTTAAATCCCCGCCAGAGCCCTGCTGCCAAAGCCCTGGGGTAGGGGGGCTCTGGTGGGCATTTTAAAGGGCTGGGATGGTAGCAGCGGCTGGGGCCCTTTAAATCCCCGATGGAGCCCGGCCACCGATACCCAGGGCTTGGGCAGCAGGGCTCAGGCGGGGATTTAAAGGGCTTGGGGCTCTGGCAGCTGCTACCACAGCGGAGCCCCAGGCCCTTTAAAGCTCTGCCAGAGCCCCGGGGTACTGGTGGCAGCCGGGAGCCCCCAGGGCTCCACAGTCATTTAAAGGGCCCAGGGCTCTGCTGCGGTAGCGGCAGCTGAAGCCCTGGGCCCTTTAAATCGCCCCCGAGCCTCCCAGCTGTCTCTGCAGCTGGTAGCTTGGGGGTAATTTAAAGGGCCCCGGGCTCCCAGCCGCCACTACCGCAGCTGGAGCTCTGGCCCTTTAAATCTTGATTTCAAGGGCCTGGGGATTTGAGGCCACGCCTCTTCTGGTTGAGGCCACGCCCCTTGCTCAGGACTCCAGCATACCTGTAAGTCCTCTAACTTACTTTCACCCCTGAAGGTATGGGACAGAAGGGGTTAAGTATGGAGGAAAGAGGCAGTGGGGTCTGCTCATTAGAGCACACACCTCTCCAGAGCCTGGAATGGAACCTAGGGTCCCTGAGTCTCACGATTCTTCTGCGGTCAGCAAATATCTCTGGAAGCCACTGGCAATGGGTGTGTCCCATTCTGTGGTCTAGTGCTGGTCCTCGTAGAGCATGACAACCTACTACTGCTATCGGCTCATTAGCTCAGGTGACAGAGGGCTGTGTGGTGGATCTAAAGATTCCAATGTTGCTGATGTGAGTGTCAATAGGATGCCACATGATGGAAATTCTGATTATTTTTTTTTCCAGTTTGCTTTTTAAAAAACCTATGAAATTGCAACCTTAATGCTGTTCTTTTAATGTAGTCATTGTGTGTAAAATCAAGCATGCAAAAGTTAGGAAATACCAGGACGAAGGTTGCCTGTGCTTAATTCCAAATGGCCGTGGGAGTCGGCAGGGTTTGTAGGATATGTCCAAGTGAGGTTCTCAGCCGCTAGTCATTGCGGGAAGGTATTCCTGAGCCTCTGGATTCTGCCCCGGGAAAGGAGGAGTTGGTGGTCATGTAAGTTGCATGGTCTGATTTTAATGCTTCCCTCAAGAAATTGCATCACAGTGGCCCCAGCGGGCCAGCTTCTATTGCCCTGCCACCAAAGATACAAAATAGCCTTCTCAGCTTCAGCACTCAGGCGTCCTTGGTATCTCCAAAGATATTGGGCTGGAACCTGCCATTGTGATTGGGTAGTGGCCTTAAACCTAGTTTGTACGGGTAGAAATAATTGCACTTGGTGGAGGGCAACGGAGGCCCATTGGGGCTGATTCTCAGGAGCGTTGAGCACCCACAACTCAAGTTGGCAGTGGTCACACCTGGCTGAGAGGAGGATCGGTTACTCCAGATTTAATGAAAGGATCCTGCCTAGTGAGGTCACTCATGCATGATCCTTTCATCATGCATGTGTGATCTGGCACTTTTGCTAGTACAGAGGGGTAGAGCATGTGAAGAATGAATGTTGTGTCATGGTTGCATCAGGGGAACTGGGAGCCAGGACTCCTAAGATCTATTATTAACTGTGCCACTGACTCAGTGTGTGACCTCAGGCAAGTCGCTTTGTCTTTCTGTGCCTTGATTTCCCTTCTCTGAATGTGGAGGATAATGATTCTGACCAGCAGCCATGAAGTGTGAACTCCAAAGTTCTAACTGGGAGCACCCAACACTGTCCTTATCCTCCGCACTCCTCACCCAGCGATCTCCAAGCACTTATTCAAAGATTCTAGGTCCAGAAGGTTTAGGTTGGACATTAGGAAAAACTTCCTAATTGTCAGAGTGGTTAGGCACTGGAATGAATTGCCTAGGGAGGTTGTGGAATCTCCATCACTAGTGATTTTTAAGAGCAGGTTAGACAAACACCTATCAGGGATGGTCTAGATAATACTTAATTCTGTCATGAGTGCAGGGGCCTGGACTAGATGACCTCTCGAGGTCCCTTCCAGTCCTGTGATTCTATGAGTTTGTGATTGTAATCCTCTAGTCTAACCACCTGTTTAACGCAGGCCAGAGAACTTTCCCAAAACAGTTCCTAGAGCAAAGCTTTTAGAAAAACAGCCAGTCTTGATTTAAAAATTGTTGGTGATGTAGAATCCACCACAAACCTAGGTAAATTGTTCTAATGGTTGATTATCCTCGCTGTTAAATAGTTACACCTTATTTCTAATCTGAATTTGTCTAGTTTCAATTTCCAGTCACTGGATCATGTTCTTCCTTTCTTTGCTAGACTGAAGAGCCCATTATCAAATACCTATTCCCCATATAGGTAAGCTAAATAGATTGGGCTTCTTGAGGAATGTTTTCTAATCCTTTACTCATTTTCGTGGCTCTTTAATTTATCAACATCCTTTTTGAATTGTTGGCACCAGAACTGGACACGGTATTCCAGCAGTGGTCCCACCAAGGCCAAATACAAAGGTAAAATAACCTTTCTGCTCCCACTCAAAATTCCCCTGTTTACGTGTCCCAGGATTACATTGGCTCTCTTGGCCACAGCGTCCCACTGGAAGCTCCTGTTCAGCTGACTCTCCACCATGCCCCCAAATCTTTTTCAGAGTCGCTGCTTCCCAGGCTAGTGTCTCCCATCCTGTAATTATGGCCTCTATTCTTTATTCCCAGATGTATACATTTACATTTAGCCATATTAAAATGCATATTATTTGCTTACGCCCAGTTTACCAAGTGACCCAGATTGCTCTGAGTCAGTGACCTTTTCTCTTCATTATTTACCACTCCCCCAATTTTTATCATCTGCAGACTTTCAGTTATGATTTTGTTTTCTTCTAGGTGACTGATAAAAATATTAAATAGCATAGGGTCAAGAACCAATCCGTGCAGGACCCCACTGAAAACAGGCAGGCAGAATGATAGATCTCAAAATGTAGCTGTAAATGGGGAATAATCAGATGGCACGTATTAAATGGATTAAAAACTGGCTATGTTAATTTTGTATGGTTTTTAATCAAAATGGTGTGCCGTACCAAATCAAACACCTTACAGAAGTCTAAGTGTATTACATCAACACTATTAACTTTATAAATCAAACTTGTAGTCTCATCAAAAAAAGATATCAAGTTAGTTTGACTGGCTCTGTTTTCCATAAACCTATGGCGTTTTGCATTAATAACATTACCCTCCTTTAATTCTTTATTAATCAAGTTCCATGTCAGCTGCTCCATTATCTTACCCAGTATTGATGTCAGGCTGACAGACCTCTAATCACCTGGGTCATCCCGTTTACCGTTTTTAAAAATTGGCATATTAGCTTTCTTCCAGTCTTCTGGAACTTCACCAGTGTTCCAAGACTTATTAAAAATCAATAATAATGGTTCAGCAAGTTCTTCAGGCAGCTGTTCGTAAAATTCTTGGATGAAAGTATCTGGACTTGCTGATTTAAATGGAGGGTACTAAAGTTACACACTTTTAACATCTTCCAGGGATACTAGAGGAATGGAAAGAATGTGATCACCATATGATGAGACTCTATCATCTATTTTTTCCTCAAATACAGAAGAGAAATATTTATTGAAGACTTCTGCCTTTTCAACATTATTATTGATAATTCTACCATTTCCATCTAGTAATCGACCAATACTATTCTCAGGATTCTTTTTGTTCCTACTGTATTTTAAAAACTCCTTTTTATTGTCCCCACTCTGTTAGCCATAGATGTCTCCTTGTGTCCTTTTGCTTCCCTTATGAATTTTCTACAATTCCTAATTTCTGATTTATACTCTTTAGTACCAACTTTCACTATATATATATATATATATATATATATATATATATATATATATATATATATATACACATAAATACACACTCACACACTAACTTCTCTCTTAACGTCGTCCTGGTTAACGTTGTTTGTTCCGTTGCTGATCAATTAGAGACTGCCTGCTTTGTCCACTGCTTGCAGGAAGAGCAGTTCATTGGAGCTAGCTGGTGGGGGCTTGAAACCAGGGTGGACCGGCAGCCCCCCGCCCCCGTCAGGTCCCCTAAGTTTCCCTGTGCAGCAGCCGCCCAGCAATTGCCAGGCAGTTCAGCTGTCCCTCCCCTCAGTGATGTATGCTGCTCCTGCCCTCTCCCTTGGAGCTGCTCCTGGGAGCCTCCCGCTTGCTGTGCAGTGTGGGGGATACTAATGTCAGACTGTCCTCCTCCCCCCGCTCCTGTACCCCACCTCCACAGAGCGTGGAGGGACAGGACAGGGTTCAGGATGGAGGGAGCTTGCTGGCAGCAGCTGCTGTCTCAACTTGCTGATCTACTTAGAGGCAGTGTACTTAGAGTGGGGTCAGCGTACTTAAAGGGGCAATGCGCATCTCTCTCGCGCGCGCGCACACACGGTGTGTGTCTGTCTCTCTCCGCCATGCTGTGTCTCTTCCCTCCATTCGTACTGCCTTGTAGAGTACGAGGCTACACTAACAACAATGTGTTAACCCTTGAGGGCTCAACTGAGTGCTAGTTCATCATTTAGCAATAAGGCATCCCCTGGGAAATATCCCACCCTCTGATTTCACCACCTCAATCCAGCTTCACAATCGCCATTGCTGTGTACAGTATTAAATTGCTTGTTTATAACCTAACCCCCCCCCCATTTATATTCATTCTTTTGGGGAAATTGGATTTTCTTAATATCTTTTTGCTTAAAGTAGTATTTTTCAGGAACATAACTACAGCGTTAAGCAAGGAGTTAGTGTGTATGTGTATACATAGTTGCCTTTACGTTCTCTCTAAACCAAGTTGGTTTAGTAATGTCAGCCAGCATCAGTCTCCCCACTCAACAGACAAGGAAAGTAAGGCCGAGAGAGGTGAAAAGGCATCACAAATGGGTTGTGAGGCTTAACCCAGTAATGTCTGAACTGCCCTGAGATCCTCCATTGGAAGGGGCTGTAGAAAGGCAACAGATTGGTATTAGGAGCAGCCCCAGGAACAAAGTGCAAATCTCATTCCTTCTGTTGCTGGTTTGCACGATGTAACTTATCAGTGGCTGAAAGAAACAAGCCCAGCCCAAGCTCTTGGGGACCCTTGAGTGATGAATATAAAACACCCATTGATAAAGCCAAATGAGAGCGATGATTCCCTGCACCCCGCAAATGACCCTGCAGCTGCTCGAACACCAGCCTCAAGGGGATCTCTACTGATGGTGGTGGGGGGTGTCTTTAAACACCTTCACTCCCACTCTCCATGCCCCCCAAAGCTCCAGGGCTGAGATCCCCCCTGTGCAGGGTGCCAGAGATCCTGAGCAGGGCTTAGGGGTGAAATGGTTTCTGTGCCTCGCACTGACCCGGTGTGTGGGGTGGGTTTGCACCACAGGAGAACAACATGCAATTGGCTGGGTGCTGCTGGCCCTGTCCAGAGAACCCCAGACTGAGTCCTGCTACCACTCAGAGGCAGCTTTCTTTAGTGACCTTCTCTTCTCCCCCTACACCCTGATCACAATATGATGCGGGGGGGGGGGGGCTGTGATGGAGAGGCAGTGTCTGAGAGAGACTGCCAGCCCTGGCTGGGGGAGCCTGCTCCTAATGCCCCTCCCCCTTAGGTGATGGGTGTGATGGTGGATCAGCAGCCCAGAGCCAGCCCCTTCTGATCCTTGTGGTGGGGACCAGATTGTAACCATCACAATGTTGTTTGTTTTTAATGTCCCCTCCCAACTCCAGCTCTCCAAGGATCTCCCCTCCTTCACCACTACTGCTACCGCCAGGGTGACGAGGAATGGGGGAGCAGGCATGGAGAAAGCCCTGTCCAACCAAGAGGACTTGGGAGGAGACCGGGGCATGACGGACGATATCTTTGATGAGAGCTACTGTGAGAAGGAGGGCCCCAAGCCTGCCAGGAGATACGTCTGGAGGAACATCATCCTCATGAGCCTGCTGCATTTAGGGGCCTTGTACGGGTTGTGGCTGATACCTGCAGCAAAGCCTGTCACCTTGGTGTGGGGTAAGCAGAGGCTGTGACAGATTAGGGAATAAGTGTGTGTTAATTATTGATTCCATTCGTGTGTAATTGTAACTATCACTGTGGATTTGATTATAGAATCATAAAATGTAGGGCTGGAAGGAATCCCCAGATGTCATCTAGTCCAGTCCTGTCCCCAATCCCCCTGCTGAGGCAGAAGCAAGTAACCCTAGACCAGCTCTGACAAGTGTTTGTCAAGCCTGCTCTTAAAAACCTGCAATGACTGGGATTCCACAATCTCCACTTATGATTTTATTGCAGTATTTAACTATCCTTACAGTTTTTTCTAACCTAAATCTCCCTTGCTGCAGATTCAGCCCATTACTTCTTGCCCTGCCTTCAGTGGACAGGGAGAACATTGATCACCCTCCTCTTTTATACAAGTCCTTAACATATTGGAAGACTTATCAGGTCCTCTCAAGTCTCTCTCTTTTTTTAAGACTGAACATTCCCAGTTTTTTTAACCTTTCCTTATAGGTCATTTTTTCTAAAACTTATTATTTTTGTTGCTCTTCTCTGGTCTCTCTGAAATTTGTCTACATCTTTTCTAAAGTGTGGCGCCAAAAACTGGCCACAATACTCCAGCTGAGGCCTCACCAGAGCCAAGTAGAGTGAGACAGTTCCCTCCTGTGTCCTACATACCATACTCCTGTTAATACGCCCCAGAAAGACATTTACTTTTTTCGCAACAGCATCGCGTTGTTGGCTTATTCAGCTTGTGATGCACAAGAAGCCCCAGTTTGAGCGGCATGACCACCACGCCAGTTATTCTCCATGTTGTAGCTGATTTTTTCCATCCTAGGTGTAGTACTTTGCACTTGTCTTTATTGAATTTCATCTTGTTGATTTCAGACCAATTTATCAAGGCCATTTTGAATTCTAATTCTGTCCTCCAAAGTGCTGCAACTTGACCCAAAGCTGGGAGATCTGCAGATTTTATAAGCAGACTCTCCACTCCATTATCCAAGTCATTAATGAAAATATTGAATGGTATCAGACCCAAGACTGACCCCTGTGGGACCCCATTAGATGTGAAGTCTAGTTTGACAGTAAATCATTGATAACTGCTCTTGGAGTATGTGTGGTTGGTTTTTTTGTCTTTTTTGTTTTTTTAACCAGTTATGGACCCACCATGTAGTACGTTCATCTAGACCACGTTTCCCTAGTTGGGACTGTGTCTGAAGCCTTACTAAAATAAAGATATCGTATCTATTGCTTTCCCCCATCCATTAGGCCAACCACCCTGTCAAAGAAGGAAATTAGGTTGGTTTGGCATGATCTGTTCTTGAAAAATCCATGTTGGTTATTACTTATCACCCTGTTATCTTGTAGGTGCTTGCATGTTGAATAATTTATTCCATTATCTTTCCAGATATCCAAGTTAGGCTGACTGGTCTATAATTCCCTGGGTTCTCTTTGTTCTCCATTTTATAGATAGGTACTCTGGGTGCCCGTCTCCATTCCTCTGGGACCTCACCCATCCTCCGGGAGTTCTTAAGGAACTAGTTGAACCAATCTCAGAGCCATTAAGTGCCCTAGTTCAACATGTTAAGTGCCCTGCCAACATGACTACATCTAGTTTATCCAAATATTCTTTAACCCGTTCTTTCCCTAGTCTGGCTTGTGTTCCTTTTTCTTCATTATTAATATTAATTGTGTTAAGCATCTGGTCCCAATTAACCTTTTTACTGAACACTGAGGCAGAACAGGTATTAAACACCTTGGCCTTCTTGGTGCTGTCCATTTTAACTGTCCTTCCGCACTAACAGTGGACATACACTTGCCACCTTCTCTCTTGTTACTCATGTATTTGTAGAACCTCTTCTTGCTGCCTTTTATGTCCCTTGCTAGCTGTAGCGGTGATTTTTGTTCCGACATGCTGGTGCTGTCCTTTTGTGCCCCTGCTGAGCAATTTGTCAGTGTTTCTCCTTTTTGTAGGATTCTATCTTGATTTTTCAGGTCATTGAAGAGCTCCTGATGCAGCCATCTTGGCCTCTTAGTATTCTTCCTCTCTTTCCCACTGGTAACAAGCTCCTGAAGGGAAGAACTACTGGTGCAGAACCAAGTCGGATCTGTTGCATGGCTGACGGACAGGGTGCTGTAACCCCAGGCCCAGTCTAAGAGTGGGGGAATTGTATGATTCCACCCCAGGAAAGGTGAAGGCCTGAGGTGGTGCTCTCAGGCCAGGAAGAGGTCAGAGCATGCCACCAGTCCGGTAAATGTAACTTATTGGGAGAAGCCTGCTGGGATGATTGTGACAGTGGTGAATTTCCAATAAGTGACAACAGCGGTAAAAACAAGTATTGTAGAAGGAAAAAGCAAGAGAAAAAGGGGCTTGTGTTTGGGTTGGGAAGAGATTAGGGAAGGTCAGAAGGGAAAAATGAGTTCTGAATGGCTTGGGGCAGATCAGTTAATCAAGTTGAGCAGAGAGGACCCTAAACTCAAGAGCTAGGAAGGTCAGAGCTGGTGTCTTCGCTGTATGATGATGACTGGAGGCAGAATGGGGCACCAGCACCGGCCCAGGACCTAGACGAGGGTTCCTGTTCTCTTGCAGCCCAGAATGGCCCAACTCTCAGACCAACAGCGGCGGGGGTGGAGGAGGTGCAGCTGGAGGAGGAGAAGCTGCAGCTTGAAAGAGACAAGCTGCCCTTGGAGGCCAAGCAACTTGCTGACTGATATCAGGCCAGAGCAGAGCAGGAGAAGCAGCACCAGCATGAGGAGGCGGAACAAGAACCACAGAGAGAGCACGAATTGGACCTTGCACAAGTGAGGAGCCAGGGACCAAGGGATCCAGTAAGTGGGGCTAGAACCAGGAATGCCAGCTCTGCAGGGGGCATAGCTGCTGAACTGTTTCCCCAGTTTAAGGGGGTGGGGATATCCATGCCTGTCTCTTGTGATTTGAATCTAGGCCCCCCTGAAGACTGGCGTAGAGGCCTCCAGCAAAAGGGATGCTGCAGTCTCTGGGGATCATGACCAAATTATAGGGGCCTTGCTCCTTACACTTCAGCTGGCTCCCAGGCTTATGGGTGGGGCCCTACCAAATTCATAGCCATGGAAAAACGCATCATAGACTGTGAAATCTGGTCTCTTTGTGTGCTTTTACCCTATACTATACAGATGCCATGGCGGGACGCTAGCGTTTCTCAAACTGGGAGTCCTGACCCAAGAGAGGGTTGGCAGGGGGGTGAGATTTGCAAGGTTAATTTAGGGGGGTCATGGTATTGCCACTCTTATTTCTGCACTGCCTTCAGAGCTGGGTGGCTGAAGAGCAGCAGCTGCTGGCCAGGTGCCAAGTTCTGGAGGCAGTGCCCTGCCAGCAGCAGCATAGAAGTGGGGGTGGAAATACCACACCTTTCTACCCTTACTTCTGCGCTGCTGCTGGCGGCGGCTTTGCCTTCAGAACTGGGCTCCCGGCCAGCAGCTGCCACTCTGCAGGCAGCGCCACCGCCAGCAGCAGCGCAGAAGCGAGGGTGGCAGTACCACTCCTCCCCCAATAACCTTGTGACAAACACCCCCACAACTCCTTTTTGGGTCAGGACCCCGACAATTACAACACCCTGACATTTCAGATTTACATTTCTGAAATCATGAAATGTACTATTTTTAAAATCCTAGGACTATGAAATTGACCAAAATGGGCTGTGAATTTGGTAGGGCCCTACTTATGGGAGAATATTGTGGAAGGAAAAAGGGGATAATTTATATGGAGGTGGCAGCTAGCCAGGGGAACCTCTGCAAGTGGGCAAAGGCTGGGACCTTGCTGCCTTAGAAGAGCTGTATGAGAAACGTAGGTTGGAACGGTTTTATGATCTGTGTCCTCGTGACCTTAGAATGTGCTTATGGATCAGAAGCCATGAAGACGTGCTTCGACGACTTGTTGCTTTAAAGTCCTTTTTCTCTCATGTTGTGCTTTGTTCCTGCTGCTAAGATTAAACCACACACAGGTTAAACAACACTTCGGTTTAAGAAGGCTGTCTGGTCACTGTGTTCACCACTGGACACAGCTCCCGAAGGAAAGAACCGCAGGTCTGCCCGGTCAGACCTGCTGGGTAGGCATGGTTAATCCACAGAGTGCTGTAGTCCAGAGTCTGGTCTGAGGGTGGGGGAATCACAGGATTCCATCCCAGAAAAGGTAAGGGCACAAGGCCTAGTGTCCGAGGGGGTGAACTCTGACTTCTGTCTGAGGTGCAGTTGTGACACCCCCTCTTCTTGTGTCCAGGGTCCCTGTGTTTCCTGCTGAGTGCTCTGGGGATAACAGCGGGAGCGCATCGCATCTGGAGCCATCGGTCCTACAAAGCCAGTTTGCCCCTCAGGATCTTTCTGGCCATAGCCAACTCCATGGCTTTTCAGGTAGGAACCCCTTTTGCCTCTTCCCAGGTTCCTCAGTCTTGGAGGGAAGCAGCGAGACCCCAGCTGCAGCCACACATGCAACAGAGAAGCAGGGGAAAGTCACGTTCCCTTATTCTACCATGTCTCCTACAGAAACATTTCCCTCTGAGAACTGCATCTCCTAAGCTATGTTTGAGTCTACATCTTCCATCGGAGGGGGAGACTCGCTGCTGCTGGGATAGGGGAGGGTTATTGGGAGTGCACCCATGCAACTCTGCATACGGCCCCTGTGTATGCTGACTGCAGGAGGCACTGAGGATGCTTGGCACCTCCCAGTGGTGGGCTGTAAAGGAGTCAGGGTACCCCAGTGGTTGGAACTGAGGCCTGGCACCCATATCCTTCTCTACCACTAACCTGTTGTGTGTCCTGCAGGTAAATCACTTCCTCTCACTGCAAGAAGGATGGTCTAGTGGTTAAGGCACTAGACAGGGATGCAGGAGACTTGGGTTCAATTTTTGTCTCTGCCACAGATTCCCCGTGTGACCTTGGCAAGTCTCTATGGGCCTCACTCTTCCCATCTGTAAAACAGGAATGATAACATTACTTGCCTGCCGCAGAGTGGTGGTCAGGAGAAATCCCCCATATTATTGAGATTAAGTTGGTACTCAGACTCTGCAGTGACAGGTGCAATAAGTGTGCCTGGATAATGCCTCTGTTTCCCGGCTACAGGATGGGATGAAATTAAACCAGCTTTTCAAAAGTGCATTGGGATCTCTGTATGAGAGAGGCAATGTACATGGGAACCGTTTTCACTAGTGGTGTTGGTCAAAACAAACATTTTGAATGAAATCATGAACATTTCACCATTTTCAAAGCTGGTTTAGAAATGGACCAATCTTTTGGCTTAAACATAATCTCCTGAGAGAGGTTTATAAATAAAGGGTTTTTTTTCTGTTTTTGAACATTTTCAAAACTGAAATTTTTCCATTTCGAAAGGAAAAACTGCTGTTTTGATTTTAAAAAACAAATCCCACCCTGATGTTAAGCTGACCAATCGGAGTGATTTGCAGTGGTGGTATAGCTGTGTTAGTCCCAGGATATTGGCGAGACAAGGTTGGTGAGGTAATATCTTTTACTGTACCAACTTCTGCTGGTGAGAGAGAGAGAAGCTTTTGAGCTACACAAAGCAGAAGGTCTGAAGAAGAGCTCTGGGTAGCGTGAAAGCTTGTCTCTTTCACCAGCAAAAGTTGGTCCAATAAAGATTGCGTATTGGATATTACTTCACCCACCTTGTCTCTCCAGTCTGTTAGCAGTGCAGCTGAGGAGGGGCAAACCAAATTCTGAAAACTATCAGTTCAAAAAAAAAAAATTTCAATAAAGGTGGAAGGTTCTGAGGAAAATCAAAATGTTCTGGTGAAAAATGCCAAATACTGTTAAAACAAAACCAAATTTAAATTGAAAAATGTGGTCTAGCTCTAATCTTTGCTGACCCAGTGAGTCATCCAGCCATGTTCATTCCAGAATGACATCTACGAGTGGGCCCGAGATCACCGCGTCCACCACAAGTTCTCTGAGACCGACGCAGACCCTCATAACGCCACACGGGGCTTCTTCTTTTCCCACGTTGGCTGGCTGCTGGTGCGCAAACACCCCGACGTCATCGAGAAGGGCCGGAAGCTGGACCTGTCTGACCTGAAAGCCGACAAGGTGGTGATGTTCCAAAGGAGGTGAGCCGGGTGTGGCCAAGCTGGGGAAGAAAATAGGATGATTGTGGCACAAGGTGAGGGGCAGGTGTTGTGACCAGTGTATCACTGGGGAACCAAAGGGGCTCTGAGGCATGGCGTCCGGATACAGGAATCTCTCGCAGGGGTAGTCAATAGGTGGCCAAATCCGGACTGCCAGACATGTTTGAATCCGCCTCAAAATCTTTTATTTACTTATCATTATTTTTGTATTTTCTCTGGAATCTGGACCTTGACTAGACCTTGACCAAGACATTTGGACCTTGACAAAAAATAATTGACTACCCCTGCTCCAGAGCAAAACTAACCCTCTTGTGAGTCACCCTGGATCCTTTCTGCAGGTGACCAGCCCCAAATGAAGTCAATGGGATGGTTCAGGTGTGTTTGGAGCATTGGGGCCGTTGTTCCTCATGGATTTCTTCCCAGGTTCGCAAACAAGTTCCATCCAGCACAGCAGTGGGATATATTACACATTTTCCTTTTTTTCTTCTATTTCTATGGGAGAGGAGGAATGAGGTCAGAAAAGGCAGGGCTGCTGCCTCGCTGGGAACATCGCTGGCACAGGGGGCCCAGTGCCAACCTCTTGTATAAAATGTGTCCCACTGCTGCGACCTTAGCAGGGGTAAAGAGGATCTCTCTCTCGCTCTCTCACCCCCCCCCCATGTGCAATCCTCTCACTTGCTGGGATTGGGTTTCCCTCCTTCTATCCCTTCTCCTCCCGTGCACACACAGCCTGGTTCCCCGGGGCAGCCGAGCACCAGGCCTCCCCCAGTGTGAGTGACAGGTCCCCTGACGGAGAGAGGAGAGGAGTCTGCGGCCCCCAGGGAGAGAGCCAAAGCTCCAGCTGCAGCAGCGTATGCCCTGAGAGCTGGAGGTCCCTGGTTTAATCCCAGGTGTGTCAGCCAAGATGGCAGCTGTCGCGCTCCCCCCAGTACAAATGTGACCTGGCAGCAATAATGATAAATGGAGCCCCAGGAAGCCTGGCAGCTCTGCTTCATGGCACCTGTACTCCATTTCCAGCTCATCTGGTGAGTCCTTCTTACCCCCTGCCAGCAGGTGTGTGGCTCTTACTGTGTGCCCAGCCGATCCCCTTTATTCTTCTGTGCCCACTTTGTCACTACCCTTGTTTTCCTTTTTCTCCAGGGGGAAAACCAGCAGAGGTGGGCTAGTTCTGCGCTATTTTCTTTGGATAGTTAAAACTAGCACCTCTCCCCCGCCCCGGAGACTCAGCCCTGGTAGATGACCTGAACTGCCCTCGTCCCTCAACGCCCCTCCATGGGATGCACCCACCCACTAACTCTCTCTCCCCATTTATCTTTCCTGGCAGGTTTTACAAGCTTTCTGTGGTGGTCATGTGCTTCCTGTTCCCCACCCTAGTGCCCTGGTGCTTCTGGGGGGAATCTCTTCGCAACAGCTTCTTCCTCCCCGCCATCCTGCGCTACGTGCTGGTGCTCAACGCCACCTGGCTCGTGAACAGCGCTGCACATATGTTTGGCAACCGGCCCTACGATCGAAACATCAACCCCCGGGAGAACCGCTTGGTCACGTTTGGAGCCTTAGGTACGTTGGTGGCGCCCTTTAATTCCAAACCGCTCCACAAACTGACTGTGAGTGAGACAGGCAGAGATCACTGCACCCGCCACTAAAACACAGCTGTGTCTGGGGAGGAACACAGCAGCTGTTCAGTAGTGCATAGCAACAGGGCATGAGAGTCTGGGAGAGAAAGGAAGAGGAATAACGTCCATTTATAAAACTGGGATGGGGGAGATTTTAGGTACATAATATAAAATGGACCAGATCCTCAGCTGGTGTAAATCCTGCATTGCTTTGAAGTCCATACAGCTATCCTGATTTACATCAGGATCTGACCCTATGAATTTAGGCAGGCCACTGAGGTTAACACCCGAATGTTTCTGCACTCACATACGGGAAAGCCAGAAGCATGTAGACTCCAGCTGGGTGATCTCGCCCATGCACCTGCAGACCTGCACGTTTACTGGAGTGTCTCATGCTCTAGTCAATAGGTACATAGGGCAGTGGGGTTATCTTCTCCAGTTTGTTGCATGTAGCACCTTCTTATCTCAGCAATGAGATTTATTTGCCCTTCCTGAAGCTCTCACTGCCTGTTTGTTATGACAGTTGCCCCCCGCTCTCTCTCTCCACCTCTGGGAAATGATGCTTCTGAAATAGCTGGACACAGGGGAGGCCCAGGCACAAGCAGAAGTGCCGGAAATACCCTGCGTTTTCTCACCCAATTTGGGAGCTTCAAATGGCCAACTGAGCCCTGGCTGGACCCGTGCTGAGGTTCACCACTGGTCACGTGTTCTCCCCTCCAGCCTGCCATGGCCTCTGCACATGCCCTGTACTAACCTTAGCACCATCCTGGTCCTCCTCTGGTGTTGGACTCAGTGCAGAGGAGACGGGGCTGGTGGGCGATGTTACACATGGGCAAGTGGAGCAGAGGGAGTCCAAGCTGGTGTAACTTGTACACCAAATGTTGGAAGAGGGGAGAGCAGCAGGACAGCCAGCCACCAGGGGCTGCTCAGCCTCTACTCCCCCCCACCTTTCTCTGCTCTCTCAGGGTGCTGTGTGCCTGGTTCCTAGTGTTGTCCCTTTGTGACTGGCCATTTGTAGACGGGTCCCATTGACAGGGCTGGTATTTTCTGACATTCTCCCCGCCTTGGCCTCTCACCGGTGCATCGTCACCAGCCTGTCGATGGGGGAGTGCGCACGTGGCCAGAGCTTCCACCACTGCCTTGTTGCACCCTGCTCAGAGCAGGGTCGATGGCCCAGTGGTGGCAGGGCTCAGGCTCACCCCACGCTGGCACTTCCACTGGTGGAGCTGGGCCAGGGATAGACCAACGCTGGGAGACTTTCTAGAAACCCTCCATGTAGACACGGCCTCGGCATGCAGAGCCTGAGCAGCTCCCAGCGAAGTCAATGGGCTGCAAGTGGAGGAGGACGGGGGCTGTCCCTGCCCCAAGGGGAGCACAGTCTGCATTCGGCACAGGTGGCCCATTCTGGGGACATGGTGCCCGAGCCTGGGGACGGGGGTTCTAGAGCGTGACCGTTTCAAACCCAGGTTCAGGTGTATTTACAGTGTCTTGTCCCTGCTCTTCCATTCTAGGTGAAGGCTTCCACAATTACCACCACACCTTCCCCTACGATTACTCCACCAGCGAGTTCGGCTGGCACTACAACTTCACCACGGCCTTCATCGATCTCATGTGCCTCCTGGGGCTGGCCAGCGATCGCAAGAAGGTCTCCAAGGAGACCATCCTGGCTCGGAAAACTCGGACTGGCGATGGGAGCCACAATGGCTGAGGGTGCATTTTATTCCCCCCCCCCCCCCGAGTGAGCTGGTCACAGGGTTTTATGTTCTATTTACTAACCATTGAATAATGCTACCAGGTTGCTGCTGCTGATGATGATGATTTTAACCTGTTCCTGCACAGTGTATTTTAAATGTATTTAAAACCTATAACTTGTCTTTCTAGTGCTCAGCAGCTCCCTCCCTCTCTTCTCTCTCTCCCTTCTTTTTGTTCTTCGTTTGTTTCTCTCTGGCAGGATCTCTCCCTTTCCCTCTAACTCTTCCATCCTGCAATCTCTCCTTGTCTCTGACTCTCTCCTTGGCAGGGAGCTGGTCAAAAGCCCGTCCGGGGCAGATTGTGCTGCTGGCTGGACTGAGGGAGTGGAGGGGGGTCTGTACCAGCTGGCTGAAGAGTTGAGCCAAAGTCAGGGACTCTTTCCCTTGAAATGCCCCTTTCTTGCCTCTGGTTCTCCTGCCCTCCCAGAGCTACTGATTCAGGGCAGATGAACAGACTGCTGATGTGGCCACATCCAAGCAAATTGATCCTGTGCATGACCAGCTAGAAAGCAGGGATGATGCTATGTCAAAGACCCAGGGGAGCCTTGTTTCTGTCAGATGGGTTTCCTGCAGCCAATTAACAAATACCTGGTAGAAACAGACACCAAAGCAGGGGACACTGAGAGGGTTAAAGCCTGAGAAAGTTGCAGGATCCCAGCCCAGTGTCTGTGAGACCCCTTCTCAGAAGAGCCCCCCTGCAGCCGGGGGTGGAGCCACATCTACTGGGCAGATCCAGGCTGGAGATGAGACTGAATTGCCCCACTGTGCTGGGGGCAGGAAAGCCTGTTAGGGGGCTCATGACCAGCTCCCCAGCCTCTCCCAAAGCAAATCAGAGTTGCCCTGGGGACAATGGCTGCCTGATGCGCACGGTGCCGTGGGAAGTGCTGATGCAGCTGCTGCTGCTGGCGGCCGTTCCCATAACTCCCCCAGACACACAGTGCTAGAGCAGGGTGCTGGCTGCTGGGCCGTACGTAATTCATCCCCTGCAGACAGGGCCTTCCCTCTGGCGAGGGTGGGATCCGCTGCACAGTGCCTGGGCACAGAAGGTGCCTGTTTCACTCCTTGGCAGCACTGGCAGCAGAGGCTAATGGGGGGGAGGGTTAAAACCCTTCTGTGTTTCACCCCATAGCACTTGCAGATGCTGCAGACAGGCTTGGCAGGGTGAGGCCCCATTCCCATCAGCCACTCACCAGATAGTGCTGCGGTGCTGGGTGAAAGCTCATGAGGTGCCCAGGCTGGTGGATCCTGGGGCAGAGCTGGGAAAGACTGAGCCAGGGTGGAGGAATGATGCTGAGATGCTCCTTCCCCGGCCCCAGCTGTGCTGCATATCCTCAAGGGCAGGCTCCAGCCTTCCCACACAGGCCAAGGTGAGCACAGCACTGCTGATGTCGCAAAACTCTTGCTGTCGGCCAAGAATCATAGAATATCAGAGTTGGCAGGGACCTCGGGAGGTCATCTAGGTCTAACCCCCTGCTCAAAGCAGGACCACTCCCCAACTAAAGAAGTCGTTCCTGGCCTTGTTCCTGTGCATTGCCGTGACCAGAACTGTCCAGCTTTGCAACCCAATGGAGCAGCCTGCCCTCTGACTGGGCTAGTGATCTGCTTGTTCCACCAGCAGATAAGCCCATCGGGAAGCTTTTAATTCCTGGGCTCTAAACCCGGGAGGTGGATGGGTGGGTGGGGATTCCCCACGGCTGAGATTTATAACTGCCCAGGGGGTGGCTGTGGATAGTTTTATCCAACTGGATGCAAAGATACCTGCATATCATAATCCTGGGCCAGATCCATTCCTGGTCCAAACCCCACTGACTGGAGTCTACACCCTGGGTGAATTTGGCCTCCCCTAATAGTTCTTCCCTTACCTCATGATCTGGACGTGTTGTGTGATGCAACCTACCATTCAGATACATGACACAACATGGTATTGCATCCACCATCCTCTCGGGAGAAAATCAAGAGGTTGATTCGGGCGTTGCCTCTAGATCCCAAGAGTACTGATCAGAGCCAAAAATCCTGACACCCTGGGGAAGTGGAGTGGAAGTAACCAAACAGCACTGGTGTTTGCCCAGTCACTTTGTCAGTAGATTGGCGTACGTCTCTGGGTGCCTTAAGTTTTTTTTCTTTAATACGCATAAAAGTATTGACAGCTATTTGCAGGATGTTTTCCGTTCTATGATTTATAGAAATTTGATTTAATTATTTAATTGCTGTCATTAAATTGTGGGTACAGGTGATTTTGAATGTATTGAGTTAGAATTTGTTAGATTAAGAAACAGATGCATCATTTTAAAGGTAACCTTGTTTGCTTTGTATTTCTTTCTTTGGTGGCATGTTTGTATCCAAGTGTGTTCTCTGTGAGTTTAGTTAGTGAGTCAGAGTGAGAGGTGGATGTAGACAAAGCACCAGCATGTCTAGTGGCTAGAGCAGCAGGCCTCCTGAGCTCGATTCCCAGCTTTGCCAGTGACTCACTGTGAGATCTAGGGCCAGTCAGTTAACTTCTCCATGCCTCAGTTTCCCTCTCTGTAAAATAGGGATAGCACCCTACCTCACAGGGGTGTTGTGAGGTGTAATTAATACTTCTAAAGCACTGAGAGATCAGGGTGTGGAAGGCCCAATATACCCACTAGTGGTGGCGGTGGTAGTAAATGACTGGATTGCAAACAGTGTTCCCAGCCCCTCTGGTATCCTGGAGACGGGACGTGCGAGTGTTGGATAAGTAGTGAAAGATTGGAAGGTTGAATCTGTACATTGTCTAAGCTCTGTTGCTATTGAAATGTGAGAGAGAACTTTCCAGGTCAGTTTCTGCATTCTAAGATCTCCATGTTTTGTCTACTGAAAAACTTTTTGAAATTTCTACTAATTTGGAATCAGACTGCTGGTTGTACTGATCTGAACTGGTATTTATTCATAATAAAAGTTTACTTTAAAACTCGACTGCCTGACTACAAAGGGCTGGGCGGGCTGGAGCCTTCAGAAGCTGCTGTTCCTCCAGATATTTATTTCCTCCTATGCGGGGTACAGGGAAAGGGAACCTCTTTTTAAATGTGGTGATTTGAGCTGGTTTTAGTGGTGCTCACTCTGGCTTTGCCAGAATTAAATTCCCTTCCTTTATCAGAGGCACACCCTTCCATTTTGAGGGACACTTTTCCAACCATTTCTGTATTAGCTCACTCTTTGCTTGCATGTTCTGTAATACTTGCAATCCTTTCTGGTTATTTTTATCAATTGTTTTTTTTCTAGTTTTACTTGTGCCGGGCTGGTTACTACCACAGGCATAAATTCCCATAATGTTCCAGTAAGTGCTGCTGCTTTGGCAAATTTGTCGGTCTGTTCATTTCCCCTTTGTAATGGGTCTTTTATTTTGACCATCCTGACCTTGCTAAATTCTACTACCAATTTTTCTATCTGCTGCCAAAGGATTCTGTGTTTAATTTCAAATCCATCAGATCCTTCTGATGCCCATGGATACTAAATCCTTAGTCTTTTTGGGGGCTCACTAACTTTTGCCAAGAATTTATGGTGGGATATGAAGAGAAGGCAGGTATCTCGTATGAGGTGCTTAAAAGACCACAATGAACCTGAACAGAAGAAGTAGCTACTATGGGGGTAGGCAACCTATGGCACGCCAGCTGATTTTCAGCGGCACTCACGCTGCCCAGGTCCTGGCTGCTGGCCTGGGGTACCGGCTGCCGGCAAGGGTTCCATTCTCTGGCCCTGCTCAGCCCGCTGCCAGCCCTGGGTCCCGGCCACCAGACCAGGGGGCTCTGCTGCCGGCCTGGGGTCCTGGCCGTCGGCACGGGGCTCTGCAACCACCCCCCACCTATGGCCCGCTGGCCCCAGCCTGGGGTAGTGCAGGGTGCAGACAGGGGCAAGAGGGGGCAGAGCTCAGCACCCCCACCTTAAAAATTGTTCCAGCACCACTGTACTGGGATATTTAAGTCCTGATTTGCTGCTTACATCACTATCACGCCATGTGGAACAGCACGCTGCGTTTGACGTTGAGATTAGAATATACATGCAAGAAGTGGAATCAGGATTTTCTGACAGATTTCCAGCAATTTGGGTCAATGATTTCTTTTCTAATTAAACCTGAAAAGTTCAACGAAAGCGACTTGGATCGGTCTGTATTTCAGTGGATGTGTGCCGAAGATTTCGAAATGCAGCTTATTCAGTTAAAAAGCTCAGAATTGTGGGCATCAAAGTTTGGAGATCTGCAGAGTGCACTTGAAGCTACCGAGAGAGCTCATGGGCCCTCTATTCTGACCTGCTGGATGTCCCTGCCAGTGAAATTTAACTGTTTGAAGAAAATTGTATTTGCAATGCTTTCAGCATTTGGATCCACATACCTGTGTGAACCAGTATTTTCACACATGAAATCTGTCCTCTCTCTCTCTCAGAGCCAGTTAACTGATCGATCAGAAGCCTGTGTGCAGCTCAAAGTATCCAAATACATGCCAGACATTGGAAAATTCAGCAAGGAAAAGCAAGGGCAAGGATCATACTAAACTGATGAGCTCCATTTAAAATTAAATTAAAATGCAGATCTTATTAAACATTTTAAAAACCTTTATTTACTTTACATACGACAATAGTTATATCATAGACTTACAGAAAGATCTTCTAAAAACTTTAAAATGTATTACTGGCATGCAAAACCTTAAATTAGAGTGAATAAATGAAGACTTGGCACACCACTTTTGAAAGGTTGCCGACCCCTCAGCTAGTACATGAGGAAAGGCCTTCTTTGACTGCCCCCAACAATGAGTTCCCCTTTATGTTGTATTCTAGTGTTAAATTTCTGTATTGTTAGTGTGATCACTCAAGATACTGATGCTGAGGAAAGACCTGTCACATACCTGTGTGTGTAATGCCCATACTGAGGCATAATATTTTCCCTTTTTTCAGGATCACGATGGAGCCCTGGCCCTTTCAAGTTGTTTTCTAATTTGAGTTTTGTGGGGGGTTTTTAATAGTTCCAATCCACTTTTGAGTTATTTGTGGAGTGACATTCAGGGTGAATCGAGGAATTGGTGAGGTGCTATGCTCCATTTCCAATTCTGGGCTCCCCCTCTTTACTCAGTGTTCCTTTTTTAACAGGAATTGATTTAGGTTTTGGTGAAGGGTTTGTTGGTTTGGTTTTAAACCTGGTTCTTATTATAAGGTGCTGGTTGCAGAATAGTAGCCCCTGCCCATGAGCTATTGGATGGTGGCAAATATGGATCATTCCACATGGCCCCAGTGCAGAATCCATTCCAATTATTCCATGTGCCATCTTTTAATTGGGCTAGGTCCACCTGTTTCCATTTTTGTCCCCATCCTTCAGGCACTATAAAAGCATTTGAAGTCTGGTGGTAGGTAATGGGGGATGGCACCTCTTTCTTTTGCAGGTTTTCCACAGCTGATTCCAATTTTTTATTCTCCTGCTTTATCTGTTCGAGCATATCATGTATCTGGACTGCCTGCTGCCCTGCTCAAAGAGCTTGGGCTTTCTAGTTCTCAACAGCCTGGGATGCTTCTTCCAAAGCCTGGGTTACCACTTCTACTTCCCTGGGTTTTTTTATTATTTGCCTGGCCAGTATTGGGGCATGTTTAAGACATCTTACTGCTATGGCCATTAATTGCAAGATTCTACACTATTTACTTTTTGTTACTGTTTTTCAAAGTTTCAGTTTCTGCCATTGCTTTACATATTCCAGTCCATATTCCCACACTGGATTCAGTGCTGGCAATGGGTCTGGAGCTGGTTGTTCTGCCAGTTCCGGTTCTGGAACTGACTCTGTCTGGGTCTCTGGGACTGGATCCACTACTGCTGTTGCAAACATGGACCCGGACCCCAGGCCAATCACCTCTGACCGGGTCCTGGTAGAAGTTTCCAGAGCAGAGCTAGGCATGACGGCTTGCTTAGTCCGGCTGCGGGTGACCATTCTCACTCTCTTGGCTAGCTTCACATGATTGGCCAAGTCTTCCCCCCAACAGCATGGGGATAGGATAATCATCATAATCGTAGACTGAAAAAGTCCACATTCCTGACCAGCCCTTGTACAGGACAGGCAACTTGGCTGTAGGCAAATTGAAAGAGTTGGACCTGAAGGGTTGAAGTGTCACTCGGAGCTCTGGGCCGATTAAATTGGGGTCCACTAAGAAAGCATGGATAGCCAACACTTGTGCTCTGGTGTCCCTCCATGTGGTGACCATCTTCCCGCTCACACTGTTTCCCTCTGCTCCGAGGATATCTGGGAGGTATCTGGGCCTGAGGACCTCTGGTGTGATTTTTGGTGCAATGAACTGTAATCTGTTGGAGTTCTTGAGGCAGTGGGCCTTCACATGCCCCGGCTCGTTTCATTTAAAACATCGTCCAGCTGACTGATCACTGAGGCGAGGTGGGTTGCTGGAGAACGGTGTGGCGGGACGATAAAGTGTCTGGACTATTCCTTGGTGTGTAGTTGGGGCCTTGGGCTGCCCCCATAGTAGGGTGTGGTCTGAGGGTGTCCCTTCTGGTATCCACTCCAACTGCAACCAGGGTTGTTCCTCCCTCCACCCATTTTGTTCTGGCTTGCCCCGCCTCTCTGGCAGTCTGGGACTGCTCATTTTGATCAGCATAAGAAGGAAGACTTTCTGCTGAGTCAATTTCCTTAAACACTGTTTTATTTCCCTCTTGGATGCATTCAGGAATTGCTCCTGAGCTATCAAATCACACATTCCGTTAAAGCTAGTGACACCCCTTCCTTGGACCCATTTATCTAACAGATCCTTCATCTGGTTTAGATAAGCCACATTACTGAGGCCAGGCCCTCTCTTAACTTTACTCTGTATGTTTCAGATGTAATTTGAAATTGCTTTAAAACCAAATCCTTGAAATTATTATAGTCAGAAGCCTCATCAATAGGCATCTTATTGACTATGTCCAGAGCTCTTCCAGTCAATTTTGTGACCAATGTGGTCATCTTTTGAGCTTCAGGAATTTTATGGAGAGTGCACAGTCTCTCAAAGGTGAGAAAATATTCAGCAATATCACTGGATTCATCATACTATGGACATAATTGCTTCCATTTGTGGATTGTTGGGGAAGGATTGTTAGGATTATCCAGTAGATTCCACTCAGCCCTTACCTTCATCTCCAGTTCATGCTTCCTCTCATTTTCCTTTTCCTCCATGTCTTTTTCCTTTGCCTTCATAGCTCTCCTGTAAGCAGCCTCTTGGTTCTTTTCTGCTGCTATAGCTCTCTTGTGGGCAGCCTCTTGGTTTTTTTCTGCCTCCATTTCTTTGTCTTTTGCCTCCATAGCTCTTCTGTGGGCAGCCTCTAGGGCTTTTTCTGCCTCTTTCATTGCCTCCAGTCTGGTTAACTCCAATTTGTGTTGTGCCTTGGTTTCTATCATGTTTGCCTCTCTGTTTTTAACTAACTTTACACCCAAGGCTTAGAAATAAAATAAACAAACTTGGCTTGTCAAACAAAATAGATTGTGCTGTAACCGGATACCTATGTTCTCTGATAGTGGTTGTCAGCCTACAGAAAAATCCTTAAACAAAAAAAAAAACCTAATGCCTTTGTCTCCAGGCAAATAGAAAACCCCTCTAGTTGCTCTTAAGTAAAAAAAAAAAAAATAGTAGTCTTCAGGTCTGTGAAGACTTGAGAATTTCCCTGCAGGAGGTTAACTACCCTGCCTTTAGGTAGAGAAAACTCCAGCTCACAAAAGACAATTCCCTTTTGTCTCTGCTCTGGCCCCCAAGCCAAGACAAAAAAAACCAACTAACTGCTTTCAGCTGAAAACCTGCTTTCCAGCAGCCCAAAGGGGGGGTGGGGGAAGGAATTCCTTTTTAAAATCTGTGCTTCTTGTTCAAAAATCTCAAAATGATTTCAAGTTAATCCCACCACTCTGCCACCATGTCAAGGTTCCTTCCCCACTCTGAACTCTAGGATACAGATGTGGGGACCTGCATGAAAACCCCCAAGCTTATTTTTACCAGCTTAGGTTAAAACTTCCCCAAGGTACAAACTATTTTACCTTTTGCTCTTGGACTTTATTACTACCACCACCAAGCATCTAACACATATATAACAGGGAAAGAGCCCGCTTGGAAACATCTTTCCCCAAAAAATCCTCCCCAAACTCTACACCCCCTTTCCTGGGGAAGTCTTGATAAAAATCCTCATCAATTTGCATAGGTGAACACAGACCCAAACCCTTGGATCTTAAAAACAATGAAAAAGCAATCAGGTTCTTAAAAGAAGAATTTTAATTGAAGAAAAAGTAAAAGAATCACCTCTGTAAAATCAGGATGGTAAATACCTTACAGGGTAATCAGATTCAAAACATAGAGAATCCCTCTAGGCAAAACCTTAAGTTACAAAAACAGGAATATACATTCCATTCAGCACAACTTATTTTATCAGCCATTTAAACAAAACAGAATCTAACGCATATCTAACTAGATTACTTCCTAAGGCTCCCTTCCTTCTCTGTTCCTGGCAAAAACAAACAAACAAACAAACAAAAAAAAAACAGCCAGAGAGAACCCTTTGTCCCCGCCCCTGAATGTATCTTGTCTCCTCATTGGTCATTTTGGTCAGGTGCCAGCAAGGTTGTCTTAGCTTCTTAACCCTTTACAGGTGAAAGGGTTTTTCCTCTGGCCAGGAGGGATTTAAAGGTGTTTACCCTTCCCTTCATATTTATGACAAGCCTGTATCATCCAACCCATTAACTCAGGCTGATTATTAACACCAGGGCTATCCTACTTAGCTAACTTGTTGTTTGTTGCTCATATCTAAGTGCTTTGCTCCATAATTAGGACAATTGAGTTCAAAAAAATCTAAATGCCAGCATGAAATGCTGAAACTCTGTAACCATGATAGGTTTGGGAGGGTGGGAACTCTAGTAGTTAGAGCAGGTGGCTGGGAGTCAAAACTCCTGGGTTCTTTTCTCATCGCAGCTACTCACTCTCTGAGTATATCACTTAAGCCAAAATTTTCAAAAATGGCCTGGGATTTTAGGTCCCTCCCTTTTGGCTTTCCCAGCCTGAGCCCCCCAAATGCCCAATGCTGGACATTTTCTAAACAATCAGGCCCAATGTGTCTCAAATTGGGAACTCAGAAATCAGAGACTGCTCTTGAAAAGTTTGGCTTTAACTCCTGGTGCCTTGGTTTCCCCATCTGAATCCTGGGGAGGTAGCTTTGAAATGGTTCATGTTTGAGCTCCCCAGAGAGAAAGTGGTAAATTTGGCCTAAGTGTTATTTGAAAACATCACCCACTTCTTGAGTAGCTGCAGCAGCCTGATGAACCATTGCCCAATGTCACAGAATAGACAATAGAACCCTAGTCCCATCGCATTGCAGTAATGGGGCCTCTCTAGTCTTAGTTGTAATCACAGGCCAAGGAATATATGTTGGACTAGCCCAAAATCCTGTTGGTTTGAAGATACCACTTTCCTCTGACCACATCACCCACTCTAGGCTCACCACTCCATCTGTGAGAGGGTCTACAGAGCCCACACCAGTAGGAAAGGGTTCCTCGGGAGGGGCCAATCAGGCCCACCCTGCAACACCTGAAGCAGGTATTAGGCTTAGAGGAAGGGGTTAAAAAGGGACAGCCCAGCTCACCTGGGGCATGGCTAGGCTAGGAAGTGGCAGAGGCTGCTGTCTAGCAGAGCCGCCTTGCATAAAGGTAGGCCTGGTAGCTACTTGCTTGTGTGGCTGCCAGTGACTGACCCAGGCTTGTAGGAACCCAACCTAGGCAGAAGCATTTGTTTTCTTGGTGCTCTGCTCAGCCTAGGGTTATGTGGGGGGAGAGTCTCTGGAGGATTGAGGCCAGGAGGGGTGGAATTGTTATGACTGAGCAGAAGGCTATGTCCCCTCAATGTAGAATGCATTGGAGACTGGGCAAATCAGCTGAAGGGAAACTGAGGCAGAGCCACTGCCAATTTGCACCATGCCATGCGGAGGGCATGACCATCTCTCCTTGTTCATTCTAAAACTCCAAGCTACTAAGCAGCTCCAGACACCAAGTAATCAAGCTGTCTGGTGTGGTGTGGAATAAAGATTTGATCAGCCATCCTGTGGAGTGCTTCATGTAAGTCATCCCTGGCCACTTATGCCTAATGAGGCCACCTCATTTTATATATTTATGAGATCCTTCTAGCCTCCCCTATTCCAATCTGGCAGATCCATGTGCAGGAGGGGGGATTCCTGTGAAGAAAAGAGATGGGTTTGTGGCTGAGGTGCCAGCCTGCATCTCAGATCTGCTCAATTCGTGGCTCCGCCACAGACTGACTGCATGACTTCAGGCAAGTCACTGAATCTCGCTGTGCCTCAGTCCCCCCGCTGTAACGTGAGGATAATGCTTCCCTTCTCCCACACTATTGCCTAGTTGGCTTATCAGCTTGTTTGGGCAGGGACTGCCTCTCTCTACGTGTATGTTCAGCACGTACTGTCACACTGCCAGGAGCTGCTCATGCTGGAGTGTGCCAACCTCTGGGTAGAATAGACTGTCAAAAAACAGGGCAGACTCTACGAGCTGGTGGTGTGTTCTATAATTAGATTTCACCAACCCTGTAACAAATGTGAACTCCTGAAGCACTGTAACAGTCTTACCATGAGTCAATCTGTCCACTTGGGCACTCCAGTCTATCTTGCCACCCACACAAGATGGACTGATTGATACAGTAGTTGGTTGCCATGCACCAAAGATCACAAAAGATGTAGGTTTGTTCTTAGTCCCAAGAGTCCAGTCACTCACCTCAGGTCAACTTGTACCTCAGATCTCTCACCAAAGACAACCGCTTGTAACCAGTCCTGTAATAAACTAACTACACGTTTATTAATTAGGAAAAAGAAATGTTATGTTACCTGCTGTAACCTGTAAATATATACACAAATGAGTTACAGTCTGTGGTTCCCAAATGTGACAGAGTTATAGTAATCTGTCAGTAATGGATGTCTTCTAGGGCTAATCCAGGTTAACCCTGGGATCTCTGCTTCTGTTCCCTAGTTCCAGCACTGAGAGAGTCCAAACAGCGAAGACATGATAGATCTTCATGTCAGCTACCTTTATTTCCTTCTTCCAGAATTCAAACTGATGGGACAAGACCTTCTGCACATAGCCTGTGCAGGGGCAATTAGCAAAGCCTTTGTATCATGATGTTCCACAATGGCCCACTTAATTTTGATAGTCCTTCTTTGTGGGAGGGGGAACCATGCCTCCTGCCTGGGTTCACAGGTTCAGAGCAGGCATTTTTACAGTTATAAAACAAAACGTTCATATCTCCTTATAGCATGTGACACAGACATTACAAGTAAGAGTAATGCATGCAGCAACTTACAAGCATTTTATTGAGACTAACGCATCCCCCAGCCCCAAGTCAAACACCCATCTTGAACAATAGGAGCATACAGGTGAGCTGGTCTGGTTTCCAGCTATGAATTTGTCAGTGCTCAGCTGATGCCTACAGCCTTGGCAAGAGCTGGCATCTGGTCTGCCAGCATCACACCTAGCACAGTGAGGACTTGGTTGAGGTCTCCATGCGCTGCTGTAATACAAATAACTGTAGTGGGAACGTTTTGCATTATCTGCTCTGCCCTGAGGCCCAATTGTGCCTGCTCCCTGAGTGATGAAGAATGAGGGCATGTCCATCCATCCCTTCAGCACTTGCTTAGGAGCAGAGCATGCTGGGAGCGCTTGTGCTCATGGGTCCCTACACCATCCACCCATAGCCCTGGAGCAATCCTGGTGGAACCAGGCAGAGAGACAGGAATGGTGAAACCAAATCGCCCTTTCCCTTGAGACACCCCCCTCACAGCGGGGCTTTGCCCGTTCTCCCTTGAGGGATTCAAACCAGTTCCAATTACTAGTATAAATATTTAATGCATTTGAATCATTGATAGGCTGAGTTATAGGAGATTTTTGTGCCTACTTTATTCTGCTAGCAGGCGTATTGCTGCTCCCTCCTCTGCCTCCCATAGCAGGGATTGCCCATTGCTTCCTGTGTCTGGAACAGGCGTTTTGACTCTCCTGACTTTCCTCTGCCCCTTTGGATCAGCATTTCCAACTCTCAGGGTTTTATCATGAATCTGATGGTGAACAGGACTATAGGAGAGAATCTTGACTTGGCAGTTTTTTTAACAAAGTCTCTTTTCCCTTGTGATTGCAAAGAAAAGCTTGAAAACATGACCTGTAAACACCCAAACTCCCCAAGGCAAAGACAATGAACCCAGCAGTTATTTGTTACACTCTCAAGTTTTAAGTCAACCTCATGATTCCTTGGGGCCAGATTCAAGAGTTTTAATCGCTTGGCCTTGGCCACACTGTTAGCTACATCCCTGTACAGTAACTCTTCACTTAAAGTTGCCCTGGTTAACGTTGTTACATCGCTGATCAGTTAGGGAACATGCTCATTTAAAGTTGTGTGATGCTCCCTTAGAATGTCGTTTGGCAGCTGCCTGCTTTGTCCACTGCTTGCAGGAAGAGCACCCTGTTGCAGCTAGCTGGTGGGGGCTTGGAACCAGGGTGGACCGGCAGCCCCCCATCAGCTCCCCGCTTCCCTAAGTTCCCTGTGCAGCAGCCGCTCAGCAGGCTATCAATTGCCGGCAGTTCAGCTGTCCCTCCCCACACTGCCATGTGTTGCTCCTGCCCTCTGCCTCTTGCTTGCTGTGCAGGAGGGGCTAATGTCAGGGTGTCCCCCTTCCTCCCTGCACCCCGCTTACCCCATATCTCCATAGAGCGGCGGGGGGGCAAGACAGGGCTCAGGGTGGAGGGAGCTTGCTGGCAGCAGCTGCTGTCTCAACTTGCTGATCTACTTAAAAAGGCAATGTACTTACAGTGGTGTCAGCATACTTAAAGGGGCAATAACCATCGCTCTCTCTCTCACACACACAGTGTGTGTCTCTGTCTCTCTCTGCCATGCTGTCCCCCCTCCCTCCATCCATGCTGCCTTGTAGAGTGTGAGGCTACATTAACAATGTGTTAACCCTTGAGGGCTCAGCCGAGTGCTACTTCATCATTTAGCACTAAGGCATCCCCCTGGGAAATATCCTACCTTCTGCCACCCTCTGACTTCACCACCTCAACCAAGCTTCACAATCATCATTGCTGTGTACAGTATTAAATTGTTTGTTTAAAACTTATACTGTGTGTGTGTATGTATGTATATATATATATACATATATATATATATATATATAATAGTCTTTTGGCTGGTGAAAAAATTTTCCCTGGAACCTAACCCCCCCTATTTAATTCTTATTGGGAAATTGGATTTGCTTAATGTTGTTTTGCTTAAAGTCGCATTTTTCAGGAACATAACTACAACGTTAAGCGAGGAGTTACTGTAGGTGGTTTCCTTCCCAAATTAATACAGACAGACAATATATGAAACAATACAAAGTGAGGGCCTGATCCTGAAGATACTAACAAGCTGTGTGAGGACTGCTCGTAGTATATCCTAGTAGTGCATATTTGCAGTCAGGCACAGCATTTCCCGAGCAGCCCCTATGTTGCCATGCTTTACAGAATTAAATACTAGCATTGCAGAGATGAAATGCAAATACCTCAAGAAGGCAAGAGAAATTCAGAGGCATGGCAAAGGGATGCTTTCAGACTAATCAGAGGAGGTGGGGAGATGCAGGATGGTTGTTCCAGATGGCAGGCGCTGCAGGGGAGAAGGCTCCTGCACCAGCATTGGGCATGTCGCATGAAGGGGCTCAGGCTCTGCTACAGAGCAAAGTGCATGCAGTGCAAAGTACCGAACAGGTACATGCATAGCTTGTCTCATGCCCTGTAGCTGCACTGGGATTCCTTTCCATGCATTATGTAGCTGCAATGTACTGTATCTGGTGCTTTAATGTATAATGCTGTGCTACTTATATCAAGACATCCAGGCCTGATCCTGCAGCCCATAGTCAGATGACTAGTTCCCTTGACTTTAATGGGCCCTCTCATCCCAGGAGGGACTGAAGGACTGGGCCCTCCAATGACAATATAATCCCGGTGTAACTACGGAGTGGATTGGGTAGTGGCCGAGAGTGAGGGGACAAGTGCCAGGGTAGAAGGACAGGCTAGTGGTTCACTAGATGGAGACTCTGGAGACTTGAGTTCAGTTCCTGGCTCAGCCATGGACTCCCTATGTGATCTTGGGCATGTCACTTAATCTATCCTATGCCTCAGTTTCCCCATTGTAAATCAGGGCCAATATGTCATTGCCCTCCAGGGGAGCTGTGCAGATAAATCCAGTGGATGGCTGTGAAGGGGCCTACTTACTGCTGTCATGAGGGCTTGATAAATGGAGGCAGGGTTAGGTTAACTTAGAACCTGAGTGGGTTTGAAATTAGGCTCCAAAAGGGCAGCCCGTCTTCCAGGCTCCTGACACCTAATTTCCAGCTCAGCTCCCACGTCCCACCTGCTGTTAGGTGTTGATTGTTAGGTTGGGGCATCTCTTTGTCTTGCTGTTGATTTGAGTCGGTTTGAGTCAGTTCTTTAATGATTCTTACATACGTCTGGTTTTGGCCAGGACAGTCCCTTTTTTAAGCCCTGTCCCGGGCATCCTGACTTTTTTGGCAAAACTGGGGATTTGTTGGCAAGAGCAAACAGGACAAATACACAGTTTTGCAAAAAAATTGGGGTGCAACCCCTAGCAGGGTGTGGAGGAATCTGTGGGGGGGAGGGAGGGGGCATGTCAACACCTGCCCTGCATGGGAGTGGGAGCTTGGGAGAGCAGCTCGGGCTGAGCCAGTCCTGCACAGGCAGGGAGACCTCAGGCCAGCTCATTTGCGTGGGAGGCAGGGAGGGCTCAGGCTGGTCCCATGAGGTGTCCTGTTTTCCCTTTGGGAAAATATGGTTACCCGATTCTATTCATTCCACCCCAGCAAGAGCTCTCTCTCACATGCGTACACACACACACACCCGTCTCCTGTGCTGTTCCAGAAGAAAGGGTTAACCGTTTTTCACCCGCTAGGTAGCAATGCAACATAGAGAGGGAAACAGAGCGAAGCCTAGGATTCATAAAAAGATCACAGAAAATTCCCCCTTTGTCACAACAACAACCCAGAAGAGTCAATGAAAAACCATAAAAGACAAACACTAAACATTGAAACCACTTGGAAGTGAAAAGGAACAAAAGACAGCAAGGGGATTGCCCTGTCTGTGAATAATAACAAAAGATTGATTCACCATATTACAGGGTGCAAAGACGCTCTGCATCCATTCAGTGAGGCAGTGCCTTAAAACAGTAGGGGGTGCTTCATGACAGACTGGCTCCTGGAGGCTAGCTAGTGCTGCAAAAGACTGAACTTTGCAGGTGAGGATGTATTTTATTAGCGAGGAAAGGTAGCTATTGACAAGTGCAGGCCTTAGTTCACATTCTCTGATTTTGGTCTGTGTCTCACCATTTGTTTCCATCACTCACACTTGTTTCTACTTGAAATGCTTCTTTTGTAAAATACATTTCCTTTTATTTTACTGTAACCAAACTCACAGGCTGTGTGTGACACAGGAGCAGTGGGCTATGGTGAGACTTGGGAACTGGGCACACTTCCTTTGGCACAGAGGATCTGAAATTTCTATGGGCATCCAATGATCAGGGAGCACACTTTAAAGGGACTTGGGGGCTGGGGTGCATCTGTCGTCTGACAGAGGAGAGTACTTGTGTGGCTGACAGGCTGGCTGTGCTGGGGAGCAAACAACCAGCTAGCACAGGCCAGACTCCCGCATGGTGGAGGAAGGCGGCAACAAGGTGATTCAGCTCTGGGTGTCCTGAGAAGCGTCACAGCCTTTATAATCTTCTAGAGTGTAGGGCCAAAACTGTTATCCAGCCCCTGTGCTTCAGGGAAAAAGCTGATCACTTCCTGGATCAGGAAGTAATTACTTTCCCCTCCACCCCAGCACTGCATAATTGAGCAGGAGCTTTCAGAGGCTGCTTTATAGTCCTGTGAAGCATCTGGTGTTGGTCACTACAAGAGAAGGGATTGTGATGCTTGTGGACCAGGTGCCAGCTCATGCCAAGCCCCCTCGAATGAACACTGACAAACACCTGTGTGTTAGTATTGTTAAAATAGGTAGCAGGGTTAGATAAATGTATTTAGACTTTATAGGATGCTTGTAAGTTGCTGCCTGTATTAGGCTATGTCTACACTGCCAAGTTTTTTTGCCAAAAGCTATGCCACTTTAATTAAAACACTATTGCACATCCACATTAGCTCCTTGTGTCGGCAGAGTGCATCCACACTAGCAGCTCTTGTATCGACTCAGAGAGCAGTGCACTGTGCGTAGCTATTCCATTGTGCAACTGGCTGCAGGGTGCTTTGGGAAGGGTTTGCAATGCCTCATTGGGCAGGTACAGTGTCATATGATGCAGGTTTCCTACTCCCATTGTTCCATGGGCACCCTACTAGATTGCCAGCTGCTTTTCAACTGAAGTGTGCGGGGGGAGAGTGTGAGACAGGGAGTGTGTGTATGGAGGGAGAGAGACAGACCGTGGTCTTTGGGGCACAGTGAGTGTGTCAGCATGCTGTCTTCTAAGTTCAGATAGCCGCAGAAAGCAACCTGGCCTGAGGCAGGGGCCAGTGAGAGGGGGAAACACCGACATCAGCCCACACCTCCCTCCCTGGCTCTGCACAGAATCTCTCTCTCTCACACACACGCATCCACCCCTGCCTTTTGGCAAAAAAAATCTTGGGAGTGTAGACCAGGCCTTATTCTCACTTTTAAAATCTATATCCCATGTTATAAGGTAATACATAAGTGTTTGCGCTGTACCTGTACATCCCCAAGCATGGGAGAAGCATTACCAACTGTGAAATACTAGTTTGCCACAGTAGGTGTTATCTCCTGCCCAACAAAAGAAGGCCCATAGATACCAGACAAATCATTGTGGAACATCAGAGAACAAAAGACTTTGTTGATTGCCTCCTGCCCACCCCCAAGAAGAGGAGATGTGGGACTGAATTCATCCCAACAGCTGAACTTGCAACTCAAAGAATAAGGGAGGGAAAGAATAAAAGGCCCTAACAAGGAGAAACAATATTTTTATGCTGGTTGGACTCTAAGGGGCAAGGATGACTAAGCATAAACAAAAGATCCCCAGTGCTTGGCGTGGGTTAGCCTTAAAGGACACAGAGAGTTTGCTTATCATAGAAGCTTCTACTACCTATCAAAACTTCAAATGAACTCATTTTACATACTTATGTTTACTTGGTTTAACCTTGTAAATAACTCTAATTCCTTTTCTTAGTTTATTATAGGATTGGCTACAAGCGTTGTCTTTGGTGTGAGATCTAAGGTGTGATTGTGGTAAGTGGCTGGTCCTTTGGGACTGGGAGTAACCTGAATATTGATGGTCCCTTACACCAAAGATCACAGCTATCACAAAGACAGACTCACCTGGGTGGCGAGCAGATTGGAGTACCCAAGGAGACTGTCTGTGACTCCATGTTAAGGCTGTTATAATGCCTTTGAGGGGTTCACATTTGATAACTGGTCTGGTTGGTGAAATCTATGTATAGAACTCACAACCAATTTAGGCCTTGTGTCCTGCTACATAACAGCCTGCCCTGAGGTTGGTACACGTGTGACTCATGGCCAGAAAGGGTTAAACTTCCTGCAAAATAAATTACTCAAATTCAACCCTTAAAGACATGTGGGGAGATAATGTTTGTGTTTTTGTGTATTTACAACTATATGGGTAGTGGTCGACAATGTAATCAACAGTCCCTATCTATGCTGTATTCTGATAATTCAGAGATCAAAACAACATCCTATCATTTAAATGAATTGTAAACATGGGATATCTTTGTATTCATCTCTCTTTGAAATGCATAGCAAATCACCTGTGAACTGCGAAGGAACAAGCAAATTGCCTTATGTTAATTTATATAGCTAAGTACCGGTGATGGACCTCCTTCAAAGTCATCCTAATTATCTTTTGTTCTCCAAGGGACTCCAAATTGTCAAAGAAGACATGCAACTGTATAAAAGATCCTTGAGTCCTGATCTTGTTCATCCCAGATCTGCTTAATGCTTCATCAGGGGAAGCTTAAGCCACCAGACTGGGATCCCAGTGCTGACTGGTCCGCCCTGAATATGATATTGGACATTGGACTGTAACCTATGAACTATTTCTGAAAGAACTCTTTGCAACTACAAAGCTCACCATATCCGTTATGTATCTGAACCTCAATAATTAAGCTCATGTCTGTATGTATATTAATCTTTTAACCATACTCTGTCATAAATATAAAGGGAAGGGTAAACACCTTTAAAATCCCTCCTGGCCAGAGGAAAAAACCTTTCACTTGTAAAGGATTAAGAAGCTAAGATAACCTCGCTGGCACCTGACCAAAATGACCAATGAGGAGACAAGATATTTTCAAAGCTGGAGCGGGGGGAGAAACAAAGGCTCTCTCTGTCTGTGTGATGCTTTTGCCGGGAACAGAAAAGGAATGGAGTCTTAGAACTTAGTAAGTAATCTAGCTAGATATGCGTTAGATTCTGTTTTGTTTAAATGGCTGATAAAATAGCTGTGCTGAATGGAATGTATATTCCTGTTTTTGTGTCTTTTTGTAACTTAAGGTTTTGCCTAGAGGGATTCTCTATGTTTTGAAACTGATTACCCTGTAAGGTATTTACCATCCTGATTTTACAGAAGTGATTCTTTTACTTTTTTTCTTCAATTAAAATTCTTCTTTTAAGAACCTGATTGCTTTTTCATTGTTCTTAAGATCCAAGGGTTTGGGTCTGTGTTCACCTATGCAAATTGATGAGGATTTTTATCAAGCCTTCCCCAGGAAAGGGGGTGTAGGGTTTGGGGAGGATTTTTGGGGGAAAGACGTTTCCAAGCGGGCTCTTTCCCTGTTATATATGTGTTAGATGCTTGGTGGTGGCAGTAATAAAGTCCAAGGGCAAAAGGTAAAGTAGTTTGTACCTTGGGGAAGTTTTAACCTAAGCTGGTAAAAATAAGCTTGGGGGTTTTCATGCAGGTCCCCACATCTGTACCCTAGAGTTCAGAGTCGGGAAGGAACCTTGACACTCTCTCTCTCTTTTTAATAAATTTTAGTTTAGTTCATAAGAATTAGCTGTAGCGTGTGTTTGGGTAAGATCTGGAATATTCATTAACCTGGGAGGTAATTGGTAGAACCTTTTCTTTTATATGATGAAAAAAGATTTACAGGAATCTTCATCAGATTTAACTTGGGTACCTGGATGGAGGCCTGAGGCTGCGTACTTTAAGGGTCCTGTATTATTGACTCCTGAATAACCAGTGAGGTAATTAAGAAGCTGTTTTATGCTGGATTGGTAAATCTAAGTATTAAATTATCCACCAGCTTTGGGATTTGTCTGACCCGTTCTTTGCAGTTCACCCTAATTGAGTGACCTCAGCTGGCCCCCACTGGGACCCTGGTCACACTATGCTTTGAGCCACTGCAGGACAGCTTGCCATGGATAATGCAGGGGATGGACTGGCCTGGTGACGTCTAAGAAGTCACAAGGGGTTTAGGTAGAAAGTTCTCTGTGGCCATATCACTGCACTTGCCCCACAGTAGCCAGCAGGAATTGGAATGGTAAAGCCTATTGCTTTGGTAGTTAAATTAAATGCAGTGTAAAGGAATTGAAGAGGGTAAGAAGGAGCTTGAATAAGGTGACAAAAAAACACACTCACACTCCACAAACAAGACAGGGCTTGGGTATGCCAGGGTTTTCCTTCCCTTGCTTTACAGAACCTTCTCCACCTTGTACCTACCTCTTACTGAAAGTAGATGCCCCAGCTCCGCAGCAATCACGCTCCTGCCCCACCCCCACCAGAACCAAAGCATTCCATGCATTGACAGTCACTCAGAATGGGCCATGTGGCTGGTAGATAGGGCACCGGGTTGTGAGTCCAAGATCTAGGTTCTTATCCTGCTTCTGCCCTGAGCTGCTCTGGGACCCCAGATAAGTCACTTGACCCCTCTGTTTCTCCTGACGTTCTCGATTGAGCTGCTTGGGCCAAGGCCTGTCTCTTAACCTCTTTGTGTGTACAGCACCTTGCACAACGGGGCCCTGAGCTTGGTTTGGGGCCCAAGGTGCTCCTGCCATACAAATCATAATATACTGGGGGGGTACCCGCCTGAGGTGAGGGGGTCCGTTGTGCCCAGAAACACTGGAGGGTCGATGTAGAATGGCCCGACTGCTGAGATCGCAGGGCAGAGCAGGGGAAGATGAGATGAGGGATCCTTTGACTGAGGCAGCAAGTTCGTTTTCACTCAGGCTGGGTGGCTGACTTGTTTCAGGGAGAGGCAAGAGTGAGGGAAGTGAGAGGAGGGTCCCCACCGTCTAACTTGCAGCAGCTACCATGACGTAGGGTTACTGAGCTCCCTTCCCCTAGGATACCTGCAGCCCTTGGGCTGGTGAAGAAAGTGTCTGGTGTTGGCAGAGACAAGAGGCCCACACAGTTAGAAACCCTGGATTCGCTGTTGTGGCTCCGATCACTGTTTGCTGATCAAACCCCACACCACCAACATGCTTGGGATCCATCTGGTGCTGACAACGGAGCAGAGGCTCTGGGCATGCGGGTGCCAATGGCCTCTAGCATCAGACCTGCCGCTGCCTCCGTTTCCCGCCTTCCTCCACCAAGGACACTGCTACAAACTGCTTTCAAATTACTCTCCCCTTCTGCGGGCTGAGTTATTAACCTCAACCAGCGGTTCAGCTTTGAGCTAGAACCTCTCAAGCTCCCTCTCCCAGCTCAGCACTCCATTATGCCCCACCCCCACCCCCCGCAGGCTGAGCAGCCCCTCTATAGGCCTTTTTCCTGCTCCTCACTGCAGGTAGCTCCAGCCAGGCCTTTCCCTGTTGCTGGCAGGGAGAGCTTCTTCCCCAGGCCGCCAGGACCCTGGGGCCCCTTGGGATCTCCTGCAAGTGCCCTACTGGATGTCTTTTCTCAGCCGCCCCGAGCCCTCCGCCAGATGCTGGGCCCCTCCAGAGATTTCACCCATTGGCCTTTCCCAGCCCCTAGGCTCCCTCTCTCCCACATAACTGGCTGCCTCTTATTGGAAGCCCCGCTCCCAGGCTACCATGATTCTTCAAGATGCTGCTGAGGCAGTGTTCGGGCTGCTCAGCAGGTCACAGGACTGGGCTTTAGATAGGAGCCGCTCACGGTGGCAGATCACTGAGCTATTAATCCAATTCCCTATTACTGCACAACAGATACACAAAGGTTAGAGGGACCTCTCTGGTTCCTTTTACCTGAGTCATGGGGGCTCTAGGAACACCTTCAGGGACCACCTTTGGTCTGGTTTTGTACAGCACCTAGCCCAATAATAATACCTGGCTCTCAGTAGATCTCAAAGTGCTTTACAAAGGAGGTCAATATCAGCACCCTCATTTGGAGAAACTGAGGCACAGAGTGGGAAAGTGATTTACCTGAGTCACCCAGCAGATCAGTGGCAGAGCTGAGAATAGTCCTGTGGTCTCCTGAGTCCCAGTCCTGGGTCATGCTACAGCAATACAAATAGTAAATAATAATAATAACACAATGAAAACAAAAGCAACTATAATGCCACTGTTCTGGAGGCTAGAGTATGAGAATCGGAGCAGAAGGGATAGTACCCAAAGCAGAGATGTTCAGAAGGGACAGGGAAATGGACTAGCCAGAACAGATTGCACAGAAAGTAAAAGAACTCAGAAAAACCTCAAAAACAAATTAATTCCCTTTTCACTCTTCTGACAATAGCCGAATTACACCCCATAGAAAACCCCAACACAAGCTAGGTCATGGCTCTTTGCTCAAACACCAGGTTGGCTCTGAGGTGAAAATGAGTTCATTTCTACCCAGAATTGAGCCCTACTGCATTTTTTGGGCAACATATGTGAAATTGTCAACACTTCTTAGGCCTGTGGAGAAAAAAACTCAGCTTGTATGGAAAAGACACGCATAGTTCAACATTCCAAATGTTTTCACCATGAAAATAGCCACAAGTTTCACCACACAGGACAATTTCTGGTCTGTAAAATGGCCTGGAATTAAATGAGGACTCTTTCCAGGAGACACTGCTTTCACATAGCTGTAAGAAATGCCATCAGAGCGTCACTGTACAGGAACAGAATTTAGCAGCCTAGGTGAATTTCCCTCTGTGCAGGGAGCACGCAAGGCTTATGTTCTATCCTGAGGGCGTCAGTGGCCTTTAGCGCTTGTGCTGACCTTCTGCATGGCGGCAGAGTAACCCTTGCAAAGACAACTTGGGCTTAAGCAACAAGACTCAGTTGATTATATTGAAGTTTGGAGCAGACCCTCTCCCACCTGCCTGCACACCTCTCTGACTGACAGTGAGGGCAGTTCTTGCTGGGCTGGAAAACACCCTGTCTGAGAGCGTTGGACCTCAGTAAGGCCTTTCCTGGAATGATCAAACCCGGAGCTGTGGTGAACGTGCATCAGGCTGGCATCAGGCAGTGCTAGGCCAGTACCCAACACCAGGTCTCGGCCAATCTTGCTTATTATTCATGGAACAACGGCTTCCCTAGGCTCTCTGTACAGCTCAACAGGAGATCAAGGATTCGAAAACAGAATGTTCCACAGCAGACGTCATTTGTGGCTCTTGTTTAAGATTTCAGAGGGGCACTGGCTCTGACTTTGCCAGCAGTGCTATTTGTAGAGTGTATTTCATAATGAACGTTCACTTTGGTGTCTTCTTCTCACCCTGTGACCCAAACACCAGTCAAAGTCCTCACCAGCTGGGTTTGTTGGAGATTACTGGACTGAATATTTGGTAGAAAAGACCGACTGACTAATCAATCCCGGCTGGTGTGAAAGACAGTGGTGAGCCCTTAAACTTTCGTTCATGGTATCACGAGACTCCCATATTAACAAAAGCTCTATCACATGCAGTTAAAAGCACAATATTAACTCTGTATATATGCTAGTGTGTTCTGCTGAACAGACTATTGTGCATGTGTCACTGCTGCCTTTTGCTGGCAGAATACAGGCTACTCAACCATGTGTCAGATGTCCTATACTGCTTGCAATTACTAGAGATTCTCCTTTAGCTCAAGTATTTGAGGCCAGTGCTCTTGGAATAGGAGGATCTGAGCTATTTTCCCATTGCTGTCATGAAGTTGGAGAGGCCAAGTGGTGACACTCAGTGGTTGTCTGGGTGACTATGGATTTTATTAGGGTACTTATATAGCATGCATTCCAGTGGATTCCAAAGCCCTTCCCAGGCTACAGTCTGCTGCACACCACTGAACGCAGCCACTCCCTCAATGAAGAGCAGCAGTCAAAGAGCACATTCAGGCAGAAGGGCAGATCTTGACCACTGACAGCAGGGCAAAGGCCTTGTCTTTCAGGAAGTGTCGTGGGATCTTTCATGTCGATGCCGAGCAGCCAGGATCCCTGCGCAGTGAGCTCCTTGGAGCTCAATGGGCTCCAATTCTCTTCCCATTGTTGCCAACTCTTGCAATGTTATCGCAAATCTTGTGACATTTGGTGTTTCTCTTAAAGTTCCAGCTTCTCGAATCCTGCAATTAGGTGGGAATCTCAGTTGTCATATAAAAAATAAGATTCTAGCCTTGCTGGTTGCAGAGAAAAGGAACCAAATGCATCTGAGAGGCTCAGAAACCAAAGGACATAAGACAAATCCAACATTTATTACTTTTAAAATCTTATGATTTGGAGGGGCTTAAATCCTGATGTTTGATGAAGGGGCTGGCCCTACTGCTCGGCCCTGGGAGGGGTGATGCAGGAAGAACTGTACTGATGTTGCACCAGTGCAAGTGGCAAATGAGATCCGAGTGTATTGACTGTGCGGGGATGAAGGACTGTGTCAAACCTGCTGGGATTTGAATCTGGGGCTGGACCTTGTGCTGCATGTCTGGGAAGCCGGAATCCATGCAGAAAATGTGATCTTGAAAGGCCAGTAAGTGATTGTGTTCCCAGTCCTCCCACCCACTAAAGCCTGTGGGTTTAGGACCATCTCTTCTGCCCTCAGGGGTCCCCCAGCTTGGAGAGACATGTTTTCAAGAGTACCTGTGTTACAGTTTTCAAGAGTACCTGTGTTACAGTGTGCCCTAGGGTTGGTCACCATCAGCAGAATCAAAGCTGGGACCTCTGGTTCTAACAGCACGGGCCTCTACTGCCTGAGCTAAAGGGCCCACTTCTGTTAGCCAAGGCTGTTCCAGGCTCATCAGCCCCACTGTGGCCCTGCCACCCCAAAATGGGACTAAGTGCCATCCTGTGTGAGTGCAGGTTACACTTGCTAATTCCGAGGGCCTCTGGTGGGCTCCCACTTGGATACAAGCCAGGATGTCAGGAGCCCTGAGCATCTGCAACACCCAGGGCCTTCAGCGAGCTCCTCAGAAAGTTTTGGTCAGAGAGCATGGTGGCAGCTAGGAGCAGGACAGGCCTGGCGCGCCCTCTGGTGGCTGCAATAGCAATCAGCGTGATGGTAAACATAACACTCCTGTAGAGGCCAGTTCCTATAGAACAGTGGTTCTCAACCAAGGGAGTGTGTATCCCTGGGAGTCTTCAGAGGTCTTCCAGGGAGTACATCAGCTCATGTAGGTATTTGCCTAGTTTTACAACAGGCTACAGGAAAAGCACTAGCCAAGTCAGCACAAACTGAAATTCCATACAGACAATGACTTGTTGATACTGCTCTATATACTATACCAGGGGTAGGCAACCTATGGCACGTGTGCTGAAGGCAGAATGCGAGTTGATTTTCAGTGGCACTCACACTGCCCGGGTCCTGGCCACCGGTCCCGGGGGCTCTGCATTTTAATTTAATTTTAGATGAAGCTTCTAAAACATTTTAAAAACCTTGTTTACTTTACATACAACAATAGTTTAGTTCTATATTATAGACTTATAGAAAGAGACCTCACCCCCTCCCACACCCAAACTCCCTCCGAGAGCCCACACCCCCTCACCCACCCCCACCCCAACCCCCTTGCCCCAGCCCACAGCCTGACCCCTCACCTTCTCCCGAATCCAAACTCCCTCCCAGAGCCCACACCTCCTCCTGCACCCCAACCCCCTGCCCCATCCCTGAGCCCCCTCCTGCTCTCTGAACCCCTCGGCCCAAGAGCCTGCACCCCCTCCCGCACGCCAACCACCTGCCCCAGCCCATCGAAAGTGAGTGAGGGTGGTGGAGAGCGAGCAACAGAGGGAGAGGGGTCTGGAGTGAGTGGGGGGTGGGGGCTTGGAGAGGGGGCAGGGTAGGGGCATTGGCTTGGGGAAGGGGCAGGGCAGGGGGCGGGGCAATGGTGTCTGGGTTTGTGCGATTAGACAGTTGGCAACCCTACTCCAGACCCTTCCCGCTTCCCTCCCTGGGCCCCAGGTCCACCAGCAAGCACAGCAGGAAGGGTTTAGAGCCGGACTCTTCTCAGGTGGCCCCAAGCCCAGTGTCCAGAGTCCTCTTGGGACCCAAATTGGGAGCAAGTCCCATGGCAGGCCTATGCAGTCACAGCAGGTTCAGTGCCCATCATACTGTATCTTACCTGTAATGGATTTTTCTCTAGATTGGAAACAGGTTAGACCTGGCATCAGTATCATGATGCTCACCAACCACATGGGTCTCAGTGGGAACTGCAGGTGCTGGGCACCTCTTAGGACCAAGGCCTTTAGTGTACATGCAAATAAATGCTCTATTTGGGGTTGATTTGCTGGTATGTGATTAATCTACAAGGTTTATCTCCGTAGGCCTCACTTGTCTGAACCCTACTGTGCAGCCATCAGAGCCAGGACAGGCTGCCCTGTGTTTCCTGGGAGGAGTGTAAAGGGCCAACCTGTTGCTACATCCCCAGTGACAGGGTGAATCCTGGTTACTACGACAACACTGGTGAGTCTGAGCATGCTAAAGCCAGTGACTCTAATAACCACATCCCTTGCAGCCTCTGGCCAGCTGGACTTCAGCTAGGTCTTTGCCTGTTGTGGGAGCAGCTAGGGACCCCAAATTCAGTCCCCAGACAGCCCTATCCAAGGGCTCGTTGCCTGTGGACAGCATCGGTTTCTATCTAAAACCATGCACGTCTACTACTGGAGCTAAAGAGGCAGTGAGCCCAGAGGCAGTGGTGGACTTACAGACCTGCCTATAGGTTCCAGAGGGGGCAGAGCCACACAATTAGTTCTGTTACGCACATGTCCTGTCCCTGCTGTTAACGTTACTCTGCCCCACCATGTCAACATCTCCTCCTCTTCCCATCCTCTCACACCTTGTGGAAACTCAAACTCCTACATGCTCCCCGCTGCATACCTGAGGCCTGCATGCCTCGCGTCCTCCCCTGACCGGCCCCTGCCTGGCTGCTATACTTCTTTCTGTGTGGTTCCCCAGGCATCTACTCGCTTCCCAGTTTTGAAAACACTACATCACACACACACACACACACACACACATACCCCGTGTGAAGTTCAGGTGCTAATACAATTCACGTGACCTGTCGCTTTGTCCCTACCTCATCAGGCATTAACTGTCTCTTCGCGCTTTGGCCTCATCTAGACTGTTAACTGTTCTGGGCAAAAGCTTCATTGCTGTAAAACACCCTACCTAATCCTGCCACTGCACCCACCAAATGGTGACTCGTGGTTCCCTTGGAAATATTCCAGTCCACATGTAGCCTAGGGTCTTGCTCCCTTTCTGCATTGAGTATGGTATGACCCTGGATGGCGAGACTGGCAAAGGCTCTGTACACCATATAAACCTCACTCCAGCTGAGGACCTCACCTCCAGACTTAAGTGCTGTCACCTGCCTTTCAGTGACAGCACAGTGCACTCCAGACAGCCAGTGCTCCCTCATGGTCTCCCAGGCTGTGACTCTGCCCCCCCTATCCCCCCCCCGATCCTGGACTCGGTGCATCTGGCCAATGGGCACGGTGCTGGCTGTGTCCCTGTGGGGCAGAACAACGCCTTTGTGCTGTTCCGGTTCCCACTCTCTGCCTGTGACACCACTTTCCAGGTAAGAGGCGGAATTGATCCTAGATTCCAGAACCTGGAGGCACCAAGGTGATCATCTAGTCTGAGCTGTCTAACGCAGGCCAGAGTCATTGGATCATGTTAGATTATATTAAAAGCCTGGGGGTATTTATACTTTATCTTCCTCTTTTGCTCTCTGCAGGGTCTTTGTATGTGTCTGTGACATTAGGAATGTCTTCACTGGGCTCACAGAAATTAGAATTGGAAAAGGCATTATCTATTATCCTGTTCAGTGAAGGATTTTCCTCAGTGTATTCAGGGAGATTTTTCCAGTTCACTCTTAAATGATTCAGGAGCCAGGGGTTTCACCATTGTTCTTTGAGATAAGTCCACATTCTGATAAATGTCCTTGAGACTCAGACAGTTTAGATATTCAGTCTAAAGTTTGCTTTGTGGCTACCTTCAACTCACGGAAATGAAGAAGAATATGGAGAACCCAGCTTTTACTCTGTCCTTTCTTGTACAGATCTCCATTGGCTTGGGAGTCTTCCCTGTGTTGGGACTTGAAGATTAGTAACACTACTACTATTTCATTGCTATGAAATGTGTATTAGCGCGCACAGTCTCAATCTCTTCCCCAAGGAGCTCGGCCTGCACAAGACAGGACCCAGGGACAGTTTCACAGAGGGGATGGTTCTGGGAGACTCTGTGAAGGAGGTGGGCTAGAGGGAGGGATCTGAAGAGGGAGGGCATTTGCCAGATTATCACAGGGAGAGTGTTGCAGGCATAGAGGATAGTGTGACAAGAAGCACAATGCCCAGAGCTGGAGGATACATGACCTGGGAGAAGTGTATCTTATTTAATATACCTCTCAAACACCTTGACTGAAAGCAAAGCTGTATCCAGGAGGTGAGGGTAATTTAGATTGGTTGCTCCTTAAGAGGAAAGCACATTGACTCCATTAGCTCTGTAATTAAGCCCTTTAGGATTAGAGACTGTAAATAACTGGATGTGGCCTTAATTCCACTGCAGACTGAAGGGGAAGATTTGCTTAATGTCCTCTTACATATAGCAGGGGTGTCCATTTAACATGCCAGCATATCATGGCTGAGATCTCTGAGCCTCCCCATTGGTGGCCGGACACTAGAGCAAAAAGAGCCAGTTAAATCCCTGATTGGATGGCTTGTGTCCTACAGACTGCCCTTGAGCTTCTCAGGACATGCAGGAACCAGGTGAGCTAGAAGGGGGCTTCTCCTGGGCTCAAGCTGATTTCCTGTGCTAGAACTGTCTCAGCTGGAGGTCATTCCCTGGGTGTCTTCAGACAGAGCAGTCATCAGTTGGCCCGTTATTAATTTGCCCATACTCTATAACTGTGCCTGTAGAGTTCCAGTACAGTGTCAGGTTAAAAAACGGCATTGTACCCATTACATTAACAAATGTATCAGTTTCCTGTGCTCTGTCCATCCCTGCAGGACAAAGTTGTCTCTACAGAGGTGTCCCGACAGTTTGTCATCTAAATTTGTACTATCTAGATTGAATAAAAGCTCATATTGCCTTAAAATGTTTCTGGGGGAGACTGCCGAGCCAAATGGCTCAACCTTAATATTGCGCATTGCATGACAGTTAACTTTTGCTGTTAATATTCACTGATAGTTTTCACCCGCTTTCAGTTCTGTACTGGCTCTTCCATGTAATGATCACTTCTCTCCACTAGATGGCTCTGTTTCTAGGTATCTTACGTAGCCTGGCTAGTGACCAATTTTAGTCATCCACCACCAGCTTAGCCATTGCAACCCTGCTTTATGATGAACCTATGTTGTTAAGGACACAGAATATCAGCTGATTGGATTTGGGACCAGATCTCACATGGTGCTGAGCTGTTCCTGTGATGGGGCTGCAGGTCTTCTGGTCCCGCTGCAGGACTTGTGGGACTTGGGGGCAGGAGATGCTCTGTAGCTGTCAGGGCCAGCCCTCGGTTTGTAAACCCTGACTTGCTTTGGTACAACAGGCAGTTCTACCCCTCTCCCCTCATTGGCCTCTCCTTAAAGCCTCAGGGTCCACACCTGCTCCTACTGCCATCTGTGGGAGCAGGATTGAGCCCATGTTCAGGGACTTTCTCTCCTTCCTCCATTCCCACTTCCCAATTGCCTTAACTGTAAACTTAGCATCTCCTCCAGTGTTTTCTATGCCTGCAAACTCCCTGTCAACGCTGCTGCAGCATTTCTCGTGCACACCCCTGGCATGTCTCCACCGCTGCTGCCGTCCTCCACCCTGGCATTCTCTCCTCTCACTCGGACTACTGCAGTTCACCACTGCTCTCCGAATGGGGCAGGCACCTGGAGGGCCTCAGCCTGTGCCAGGGATTAGGGGTCACAGAAGAATAATGGGGATGGAGACAGTTGCTTGACCCCTCCCCCCAGCCGACCCTCCCAATGCAGCTCTGCAGCTGAGGCTGTGTCTAAAGCAGTCAGTGGTCCTTGAAAAATCACCAGCCCTCTCTCCTCAATCTCCCAATAGCCCCTATGCTAGCTGATCACAGAAGCAGCCCATGTTTACAGTGTTGCAGGGTAAGATGCCAGCTTCTTTCCTCAATTCCCATGCTATAGAGCTAATCTGCAGGAGCAGGTGTAAGTAACCTGGCTCCACAGAGCCACCAAAGGATGCAGCCACCCCAAGCAGCATGTAGCCTTCTAGCCTGTGGGGAACAGAGAAGGGCAGCCACAAAACCTGACAGGGACAAAAAGAAGAAGGGGAAAAAAAGACAGAATGAGAGAAAGCAGATGTAGGGGGGGAGGTAGCATCTGTCCGCCACATGGTGGGAAAGGACATAATGTGGGGGGGAGGTTGCCAATCTGTTAATCTATTGCAAGAGAAAGAGGATGCACTAGAAAGAAGTTGAGTGCCAACACCTTCCTTCAAGACCCATCCCAGCCTTCGGGGTTCCCACAGATGTGGGATGCTGCTGATTGCCTTCTGACACAAATACAGAAAAGCTACTGTGGGAATGTTAACTGGGAATGTTCTGATTTTTGTACAGTTAAAGTCTCAGCATGGCACTACGTAGCCTTGAGTGTGTCATTATACAAACGTAGTAAGATGCAGGGGTTTGAATAACCAGCTCCTCGGCCTTTAGCTTTCAGCCACGGTGAAATCAGAAACTATTTCAGGTCAGCAGAAAAATCCAGCTGCAGTTTATCTGCCACTGGATTCTGTGAAAACTTATAATTAACAAAATGTTCGCCACAGGGAGGTGCATCAACAAACACAAGGAAGTGCCAAACCCACTGCTGACAAAACTTCCATTGACTTCTCTGGGAATTCTGCCTGCCTAGAGTTTGACCCAGCAGCAGCAGCTAGACCAAATGCAAACAAATATGGTTAAGTTTTATGTACAGAATGTACATGACACTTAAGAGGAGGCACAGAATACATGAGCCCCATGCCAGTGCCTGTGCAAAACAGCCCTTTTTACCATGTAAAATGAGAATACGGAAAGATGCACATCTCATGGAGTAGTGTAGCTGACCTAGTAAAATTGGATGAATGCTTAGAGTGTGCATGCCCCACAAATTGTGTTCAGTAGCCTGTCTGGTTTGGATCTTGACAAATAGATATGAAAGAGAAAAAGCTAAACAAGTCCTATCAGATGCTAGGAGGTGCCATTGGAACCAGGGAAAGCACCTTCTGAGTAACAGATTTAAGAGACAGCCTGGAGAAACTATCACCTCTATGCCTTGGGGAACTCCAGGATTGTTTGACAAAAATATGGGGATGCATCTATAGATACAATCTAAGCACCACTTGCCCATCTTGTGGTGAGAGAAATGGAGCAGCCATCAGGAGCAGCATGCAAGCCCGCAGTATATTCTGTCCAAGTTCTGACTCATGAGCTGTAATACCCTTTTCAGTGCCATATTTTATTAGTTAAGTAAAAATCAATACAAATGCATTTTTAAAAGCCCACCTAAACTAACATGTCAGCTAGAAAGAGGACTCCTGCTATGCGATCACTTGCTTGGCAAAGGACCAAGACTGGGTTTCTGTGCCCAGCATGAATGGACTCTAGGTGCAAGCCCCTGGCAGGAAAAGAACCAGAAGTTGAATGGAAGAAGAACAAAAACCAGCCGAAACTGACTGGCTTCAGGCACTGAATTTAATTTCAATTTTCCTGAGGTTCTAGTACAGCCAGTGCCACGTCTCTCCCAGAAGAGGGAGCCTGTGTCTTTTCACACCGCTAGAACCAACCAAAACGGACTATTTGCTTTGGGGATTTAGCCAGGTGCACACAGACACTTGGGGCTTTATCCCCCTGGGAGGTGCTGAGCTGAGTAGTGTCAACTCCTGGCTGCTGAGGGCACTTAGCTCCTTGCAGGATTGAGCTTTTAGTAACTGCCAAAAGCAAGTGAAATCTCCAAAGAAGAAAATTTGTTCTGCTGGTTTTATTTACACCAGTCAGGTGCAGTTTGTGTGAGAAAGTAGCTGTTCTCATGGGAACGATTGCTAACTGAGTGCTGAAGCCATCAAAAACCTCAGAGTACAGGTTCCATTCCACCATGCTGCAGAGCCAAAACACGGACAAAGGCTGGCCCATGCCAATACAAAAGCCCTTCATCTGGAGCCGTAATCCTTGCACAAGTGTAAACTTCTTTCCTCTTGATGAGCACAGTTCAGGGCTCCACTGCACCTGTGTATATAGATTGTCCTACTCCCAGCAATACACGCACACACATCTGTGAACATATCAAAAGCTCCTTCACATCTGTGTGAGCAGAACTAGGGTCCCACTTCACCCATATGCACTTCTGTGATTTGCAAATACTCCAGAAACAATTTCCCGGTCTGGTGAGACCTTATTCCGTGGCTATGAAACAATTTCCCGGTCTGGTGAGACCTTATTCCGTGGCTATGAGACAGCTTTTGTGAGAGCCAGTGTTCCATACCAAAGGGACACTTAACATTGAAATAATACCCTCTTCTCTGGCATAGAAGTGCCTTTAAATATTTTGAGGCATTTTGTTTGAGCAAATATTTGTGTTCCAGCAGAGTCAGGTGCCTGTTCCTTCTGGCCTTCACTGGGAGGAAGTCCTTGTCACTGCAGAGGTCACAGTGGCGGCTTTTTAATGGAGATCCCAACCCAGACTGACAGATCCTGGATGTAATGTTTTTAACCTGTCAAGAACTATCTTTTTTTTCCTTCTGCAGTTTATTTTTATTAACAAGATGCAAAATATGTCCAGAAGGAGACTTAGGAAGAAATAAAATGTGCAGGCCACTCCACAAAAAAGTGCACCAGGAGCCTGGCTAGGAGCACAAGGCCAGTTGATGGAAATCTGGTGAGAGTCGGAAGCCTCAATGCCTTAGAGTTAGGACAGCTAGTCACTATTTGTGCCTGAGCAGGGACACTGAGTTCTAAGCCTTGCTCTGCCACTGCCTTGCTCTGTGGCCTTGGGCCAGTTCCTGCACTTCGCTCTGCCTCACAAACTACCCTTCTCCCATGGGTGTGGTGGGATTAACAGTGGATGTTTGTGAAGCACTATATTATCATTACTTAGGAACATTAAAGTCAACAAAATGTACCTTTCCCTGTCTGCTTGACTCGTACTTGTCACATAGGTGAATAACTGAACCCCTGATAAACTGGAGAGTCTAGTTCATGGAAAACTGTAATCCCAGCTACCCTTTTGCTGCATTTGTTGTCTTAGCCTCTGTTTGTAAACAGTCGCAGGGCCCGTCTCTCAGATTGTTCTCTGGAGCCAAATATTCATTTGATGTTTAACAGGATGTGTGTGTTAATTAATTAATTTATTTTACTCAGGGTAGGAAATTGCTGCCAATGTTCTTTGAAGAGTCATGCACACTGTGTCTCTCCTCGCATAAACACTCAGGCAGCTTTGGTTAACGTGTTTATTTTTTTTAACAATGCATAAATGTTAATCTGGCTATCTCACAGAGGAAGGGCTATGCCAGCTCCTTTAGACATGACCTTGACATTTTAAAACCAACTCAGTGTTTATACAGAGGAGATGCAGTTCTGGACCACAGGGATTGGAAACAAAAACCAAGATCTTCCATTAATGGAATTTTAGAGTTTAGGGCTGGTGAAAGGTGCTGGCTGGATAGCCTTGGAGAGTGATGGACTATTGGCCTCTACATTTATTTATCTGCAGATAGTGCATGGGCAGTGGTAGTGTCAATATTTCCACATGTGCCCCACTGCCTGTTGTATCTTGGCCCTGATCTGAAGGGACCACTTTTGCCCAGTCCTTGGCTCTCTGCTGAAGCTGCCAGCAGGGGCCCACCAGCTGTGGCAGTGGTGTTTGATGTGGAAGTGGACTGATACAATGAAATGCATTTCATGTAGCACAATGAACAATAGGTTGTCATGGCCTTTCAGCCACTGCTGAAGTGGGTCAGGTTTGAATCACAGTCCCAGATGAAAAAGACTCCATATTTATAGCTGTCAAAGGATTATTCCATTTCATGTGTTATATTGGCCTCCTCTGAACACTCCAATTAAGGTTTAGAAAGGGGTTTCTGTTCAAAACCTATGTTTCAGTTAACAACTTTGGCAAAAATAATCCTTTTTTCTCTGAAACTTCTCAAGCGTGATGAAATTCCATTAAGCTAGTTTAGAGTTGGAAGACAGTAAAAACCTATGACTTTTTTCATGTAAGTTATTTTTAAAAAAAAAACCTTAAATAACTCAATTGCAGTTTAAAATCCCATCATGGGTATGAGGAACTGGAAATGAATGCAATTAATATTTATTCATGTCTGTTATATATCTGCAAAGCTGTTCACAGCATTTTATAAAACAGACTAAGATGGAGTCTCTGCCCTGAAGAGATAGTAAGATAAGGCCCTGATCCTGCAGTGAGCTCTAGGTGGGCAGATCCTGAGCCCCCAGGGATCTCTACTGACTACGCTGAGGCTCGGCACAAACTCAGGAGTCTTCTTGAACAAAACTCACTGCAGGATTGGGGCTCCAGGGCCCTATCCTGCAAGACGCAGAGGCTCAGATCCTCAAATGATACGTGGGTGCCTAATTCCCATTGAAATAGGCACCCACATACCTTGAAGGATCTGAGCCAGAATGCCTTCAACAGCTGCCTAAGCCAGCAGGAGCTAAGGTCACTGAGCACCTCCCAGAAAGCATTGATCTTGGCACTGGTTTGTATCATAAGTGAAGATGACAATAGGAGGAAGGGGTCAGAGATGGGTTGAGTGAGAGATCTATGGAGCAATATATCTTTAAATATGGGGTTGAATCCAGCCGATAGTGACCCAAACCATATGTTGGTTGTTCAGTGGCCTAAGTGAAATTAGCCTGTTTCTCCATGGTTAGGTGTCCACATTACAAAACTTACCACATCTGGCACTAAGTGGAACCCTTTTTATCAATATCTGTTCTTCAGATGATAGAGTGAGCACACACTGTTAATCATTGACATAACAGCCAATGCATTGGCTTAATCTTGGTACAACAAACAACACGAATCTCAAAATAGGCACTGAACGTTCCATCATGATGGCCGTTTTAAGATGAGTGTTCAGAACGTTTCATGCCAGTATTTCATCACCACTGTACCCTCATCTAGCTGCCATCCAATGGCAAGAGACTTCAGTGTCAGGGCCAAGGCCAGATTTTGGGGCCTTCCACTCCAGAAACACGGACCCTTTCCACTTGACCTAACATAGTAGGAGTATCTGCCTCACACTTGCCCAGCCACGGGATGAGACGGCACCAATCTGGGACTGTGTCCAGTTGAGGGTAATTTTAACAGCCACCCCCACAAACTGCAGTGTTATCAGATGAGTTATGATTGGTGTTTGCAGTGTGATATTGTCTTCATTTTATATTCATGTAAATGGTGGCAATGTTTCCTGCTGCTGACTTGATTAACAATTGATACTTACGGTGTTTGTGGATGAGAGGACAGAGGAAGAAGGACTGGAAGCTTGATATTTTTCTAAGAATGAGGAACTTCCACTAGGAATGAGCACTGCTGTAGTCCAGCTGTGCTACGCCTCCTCAGTGTTTTATATAGCTCCTTTTTAAAGTTACCATATAATAAATCAATCAGCTAGGGGAGTGGGATCAATCAGCTAGGGGAGTAGCCAGTGGCTACTGCAGCTTAGGATGCAGGGAGAGAGTAGCGGACAGTCCCTTCCTTAGCAAGGCTGAAAGCTTAAGACAGGGTGCCACGAAGGCTACTCCTGCTGACAGTTAAAGTAGCGACTCCTGTAGCTCTGTCATGTACCAGTGTGGGAGCCAGATATGGCTGGCTCATACTGTGGAAGGGCTAGATTCCTCCCAAGACAAGAAACATGTCATGAGATTGTCAGGGAGACTCTCACAGCTTTGCTGGTGCCAGCCATGCTTGTATCAGGAATCGAGACCAGACTTTCTGCCTGCCCCAAATGCCCATAAATGACTGTGCCTAGGGTAGGAGTGCCACTTCAGATGGGGGGTGCAGGGGCAACTTTAACCATGATTCCAAAGCTACTTAGGCACTTGTAAACTCTAGTTTTCTGGCAGATAACTTAGCAATTAGCTGACAGGAGCCCTGGATCTAATTCCTATCTAAAAGAAAGAAAATTAAATACATTTTAGACCCACTGAGCTCTAATACTAACATGTTCTGACATCTTGTGGCAAGTCATTTAAGGGACACTGGTTGGGTTTAAAATTGTAATGTATATTCTTACTTTTTTATTGACTCTGTGGAGAGAGAGAGAGAGCCCCATCAGGACTCCTGGGTTCTATCTCAGCTCTGGGAGGGGAGTGGGGCTCTAGTGGGTTTCAGCAGGGTTCTATTAAAAAACATCAGAATGGCCATACTGCGTAAAACCAATGGTCCATCTACTCCAGTATCCTGTCTTCCAACAGTGGCCAATGCCAAGTGCTTCAGAGGGAATGAACAGAACAGGTGATCATCAAGTGATTCATCCCCTGTCATTCACTCCTAGCTTCTGGCAAACAGACACTAGGTACACCATCTCTGCCCATCCTGGCTAATGGCCATTGATGGACCTACCCTCCATGAAGTTATCTAGTTCTTACTGGAACCCTGTTATAGTTTTGGCCTTCACAACTTCCCCTGGCAAAGAGTTCCACAGGTTGACTGTGAAGAAATACTTGCTTTTGTTTGTTTTAAATCTGATGCCTATTAATTTCATTGCGTGACCCCTAGTTCTTGTGTTATGCGAAGGAGTAAATAACACTTCCTTTCAATTTTTCCCCACCATTCATGATTTTATACTCCTCTATTATATCCCCCTTAGTCATCTCTTTTCCAAGCTGAAAAGTCCCAGTCTTTTTAATCTCTCCTCATATGGAAGCTCTTCCATACCCCTAAGCATTTCTGTTGCCCTTTTCTGAACCTTTTCCAAATCCAATATATCTTTTTTGAGATGGGGTGACCATATCTGTATCCAGTCAATGTTCCCTCTAATTTTTGACAGGCGGTATACACAAAAAATTTCTTCTGTGCAAATTTTTGACAGGCCATGTGTGCAAAAAATTTCTTCTGTGCAAATTGTTGTGCTTCTGTGCAAATTTTTGTGCGCATGGTGTTTTGCTGTGTGCACGGGGTTTAGGATCTGTGTGTACGTGCACACGCGTACAGCTTAGAGGAAACAGTGCATCCAGTATTCAAGATGTGGACGTACCAGGGATTTATATAGAAGCAATATGATATTTTCTGTCTTATTATCTATCCCTTGCTTAATGATTCCCAACATTCTGTTCACTTTTTTGACTGCTGCTACACATTGAGTGGATGTTTTCAGAGAACTATCCACAATGACTCCAAGATCTTTCTTGATGGGTAGTAGCCCCATCATTTTGTATGTATAGTTGGGATTATGTTTTCCAATGTGCATTACTTTGCATTTATCAACATTGAATTTCATCTGTCATTGTGTTGCCCAGTCACGCAGTTTTGTGAGATCCCTTTGTAACTTTTCACAGTCTGCTGTGGACTTAACTATCATCAGTAATTTTGTATCATTTGCAAATTTTGCCACCTCACTGTTTACCCCTTTTTCCAGATCATTTATCAATATGTTGAATAGAACTAGTCCCAGAACAGATCTCTGGGGGATACCACTATTTACCCCTCTCCATTCTCACCATTTATTCCTACCCTTTGTTACCTGTCTTTTAACTGGAGTTCCTGACAATGCTTTCAGGATCATCTAAGGAACCTTAATTTACTTTATATGAACTCCCTGCTCCAAAGGCTGTACTGCTCCCAGCTTCCAAACTCACTGCATATCACACTCAAGCTGTGTTGCCGTTAAAAGCTCCATCTGGGGCTAGGATGTGCACTGTGAGTAGACCTCAGGTATGAAACTTGGGGGGGGCTGCCCCCCCAAATGGTGCCCCTGGCCTCAGGTCCCTGGATTTGTGCTGCCTGCGGTCCCACATAGGAGCACTGCTCAGAGGGTGAATTCAGCAGGCTTGTGGCAGCGCCAGGGAGCCAAAACTCATTGTGAAGATGGCCATCTCATATGCCAGAATCCAAGCTTCACTTAAGAAATCCAAAGTCTCAAGCCCTTAGGGGTGAGAAGAAAACCAAATTTCTCTTCTACTAAGAGCCCTGTATTCCAGTCCTTGTAAAATGAGTTCTGCAAGTCAGCAGGGCAAGGGGGAGATCCAGCACCCAGTGGGCAACTCAGTAGCTAAACAGAGACCCACAGCAGCCAGAGGTGGAAAGACTCCTGAGAGTAGCTGTTAGTCCCCTCCCCATTTCTTTGAGCCCCTTCCAGTGCTTTGTAACACCATGGTATAGGCATATAAAACAGGGGATGCTGATCAGACATGCCTGTTTTCCTTCTCCCATAACATGAGAACTAATGAGGATTCAGTAACATTAAAACAGAACACATTTATAGTGTTAACAGATCGTAGTTTGTATGAACCATATAATTAACGTGCTATGGGATATTATTGACTTATTATTATGAGGAGAGGCTGAGGGAGCTGGGATTGTTTAGTCTGCAGAAGAGAAGAATGAGGGGGGATTTGATAGCTGCTTTCAACTACCTGAAAGGGGGTTCCAAAGAGGATGGCTCTAGACTGTTCTCAATGGTAGCAGATGACAGAACGAGGAGTAATGGTCTCAAGTTGCAGTGGGGGAGGTTTAGATTGGATATTAGGAAAAACTTTTTCACTATGAGGGCGGTGAAACACTGGAATGCGTTACCTAGGGAGGTGGTAGAATCTCCTTCCTTAGAGGTTTTTAAGGTCAGGCTTGACAAAGCCCTGGCTGGGATGATTTAACTGGGAATTGGTCCTGCTTCGAGCAGGGGGTTGGACTAGATGACCTTCTGGGGTTCCTTCCAACCCTGATATTCTATGATTCTATGATTCTATGACTTAAATATCTTTAGTAAGAATCAAGAAAGGATTAGGCATTGACATGAAACAGAATGGCATCTGCACTGGTACAAGACAGGATTAAAATTACAAGTGCTACCAATCCTCATGCTTCAGGGCATATTCTGATTAACAGCTGGGGAGGGGACAGGAGGAAATACCCCTCCAAGATACAATATTGCACAAATGTGTAGGTGTGTCATGTGGGTCTCTTGTTTGTTTGATTTTTCCCCCCTTCACATTTATCATCTGGAATAAGTCTCTGATGGAGACTAGGTACTGAATTAGATGGATTGTTGATTGGTATGTTCTAATATGGTTATTTCTATGATTGCCTCTTTCCAGCTCTCCAGAATCTAGTGAGTTTTTCATGTAAAAATTTTAAACTCATCTGTTTAAAGGTTCCTCTGTTTCCTTTCTCACTTCCTTTTGTGCTTGGGGATGTGTGTTACCCACACCTGTGAGTCACTTAGATTTACCCAGGTGAAGATTGTCAGAAGTGAGTCGTGATTTTGGCTGCCTCACGTTTTGGGTATCCAGCCTCACACACCTTAAAGGAACCTGATTTTTCTGGTGGGTTCTCAGCATTTTCTGAAAGTCAAGTTTGGCACCAGAAATGATTAGTTAAGTCTCAAAATCTGCACTCTATATATTTAGAATCAGTTTTGTTCTGTACATGCTACCTTCTGCCTCATCTGTCATTCCTGGGGAGCTGTGCCTGATTAAGACAGCCCTCCACACTCTTCCTCTGCAAAGACAGATGCAAACTCACTACTTTTCATGCCTCAGTAGATGCTTTTAGCACTCATTTGTAAGATGGCTCAGTATTTTGTATCTCCTCTCTCTGGTTTTATTACAGCGGTACCAAGAGAGCCTACCAAGAGCAGAGCCCCACTGTGTTTGGTGTTGTACAACAGGCCCTGCCTGAAAGAATTTGCTTTCTAAATAGACAGACAACAGGAGGGAGGAGAAACAGAGGCACAGAGAAATTCACCATGGTCAGACCAGGAGTCTGTAGCAGAGCATGAATAGAACCCTGAGTACCTCTCCAGTACTCAGACCGATACACTAAAACACGTGTATTTTAAAAACTTTCACTGGTTTTTAGATTTTTTTAAATTGGTTGCTTATCTCTTTTTTTTCTTGGCTCCCCCTAATTTCCCCCCATTTGTTTCTCTCTCTCCGTCTTCAGCCTTCCCAGTTTCTTTATCATTCTTAGTGTCATCTGTTCATCTCTTACACAGCTTGGCACCACCCTGCTTGGCACGTTAGTACCTATTGCCCTTTTTGCTTGTTTAATATTACTGGAAAGATTGCTGTGTGCAGCTTCCCTGACAGCTAAATATTATACTTTCCCATTTTCCACTGTGAGTTGAATTCCAGCCAATTTCCTTTCACTTGTTTTGTAGCCCTGCACTTTGCTTTCCTAAGGTCCAGTGCTTTTATGTTCCTGCCATTCCCACAGATACTCATCAACATTCCAAACCTAACATTAGGGTCTGGGGGTACCTGGGGCCTGAGCCAAAACACATTAAAATCAATGGAAAGGCTCCCATTGGTTCCAGTGGGCTTTACATAAGGACCTAGATTATTTACATTTTTTTTTGTTTGATCGTATCTAACTCAGTGCCAGTTATTAAACCCAGATTAATCCCTGACCTGGCTGACGATGTAGTATAAGGAAGCAAACCTGTACTACCTCCATGAATGTGTCCTCCTTAGAGTTCCCACTATTGTTTTCCTAGTTGGTGGGCCAAACTCTGCCCTCCAAGCCAGTGTAAATCTGGAGTACTCCACTACAGGCAATGCACTGTCTCCAGATTTTATATGGGGGTAACTGAGAACAGGATATGGCCCAGTATCTGGTAGCTGAAATCCCCCATGACCACTGAACAGCCTTTTCAAAAGCCTCCTTTATCTCTACAAATATTTTCTAGTCTCTACAACATAATTCTGTCCAGGCACCATCCAAGCTTCCCCTTTACTGCAGTGTTATCCTTTAGCCCAATGCAAGTAGACTCTGCTATGTCAGCCAGAACACTAATATTTCTTTCTGTTGACACAATACTCTCTTATCCATATTGCTTCCCCTCCTCCTGCTTCATTTTGCCTAGATTCTTTCTGAAAACTCTATACCCATAATTTAGTCTGCCACTCGGTACTTGGTTTAATTAAGTCTGTCACCCAATTTATACAGCACTTCTTTCTTAATGCAAGCTTCAAAATCAGGAATCTGGTATCTGCTCGGGCAGTGTAGAACACACGTTCAGCTTTTCATTCCACATTTGCTGCCTCCTTTTGTTGTCTCTACTCCCCACTTTTTCTTGTAGCATTTGTGGATACCAAACATCCTCCTTTGTACCTCTCCCCTCGCTATTGTTCATCACCTAGTTTTGTGGGATCAGCACAGCACTCGGTCACTGATTCCCTATTAACTTGAAGAGTGGTCAGTTTGGATGAGCTATTACCAGCAGGAGAGTGAGTTTGTGTGTGTATGGGGGTGGGGGGGATGTGAGAACCTGGATTTATGCAGGAAATAGCCCAGCTTGATTGTCATGCACATTGTGTAAAGAGTTGTCACTTTGGATGGGCTATCACCAGCAGGAGAGTGAATTTGTGTGGGGGGGTGGAGGGTGAGAAAACCTGGATTTGTGCTGGAAATCACTTTAGATAAGCTATTACCAGCAGGACAGTGGGGTGGGAATAGGTATTGTTTCATATTCTCTGTGTATATATAAAGCCTGCTGCAGTTTCCACGATATGCATCTGAGGAAGTGAGCTGTAGCTCACGAAAGCTTATGCTCTAATAAATTGGTTAGTCTCTAAGGTGCCACAAGTCCTCCTTTTCTTTTTGCGAATACAGACTAACACGGCTGTTACTCTGAAACCTATTAACTAGATGAGCTTGATCCAAAGCCCATTGAAGTCTATGGAAAAGTTCCCATTGACTTCACTGCAGGCCTTGGATCAGGCCCAGCAACGCTCATATAATTAAAAGAAAATGACATTTCCCCTCCCTTGTTTAAAGACATGATCAGTTGTGTGTGATCCCTGGAGTCTGGTATCTTTTTTCTGTCCCCTTCAAACTACCCTTGGTCATTACAGAAGGTTTGTTGGTTTCTAGTATGTCCTTTGCTGTCAATGTTGTCCCTTTCTTTATTGAACGGTTGCTATGTATGGGGTTTTTCATCTCTGGATATTGCCTAGGAAGTGAAGTTCAGCCTGGTTGCTGGTGCATGTGTCCCAGTGTTGGTCTTAGCGAACCTGGCAGGCACTTAGCTGACCAGGAGGTGAAAGAGGCAGGTTAGCAGTCTCTTTGCACTCTCATCCTTTCCTTCCAAACTCCTCCTTTCGATAGGTAGGGTAAGAGACAGGGTTTAAAATGGACTCTAACATAGTGGTAGGTCATGAGCTGATAATGGATTTTCAACAAAATCTAGACTGGCAGTTCTCTGGGGCAAGGACTGTCTCTGTGTTTGTTGGTACAGTGCCTAATACAAAGGGATGCTAATACCTCTCTGGGGTCCTCACATGCTACTGCAATAGAAATAATGACATTCTTTAGAACAACACCATTTTCTAACTTGAAGGAAGAGCTTTCTGGCTTTTTAAAAAACTTTTTCATTCTTTATATTTATTTCCATCTCTCCGCCCCCACCCACCCCCTTTTTTTTGTTGCTCTATATCTCTTGTTCTTTTTCCCTTTTTGGTTATCCTTTCCTCTCTCCCTCTTCTGTCTGTATCCTCCTTCCCCTGGATCCCTATCTCACTTGATCTCTCTTCCCTGCTTGTTCTATCTCTGAACCCAGGCCGGACCCCACCTCTGTTTAGTATTTATTTTGGCTGCATCTGTGACTTAGCACAACCTGGCCCACTTTAAGTTCATAAGGTGCTAAGAATTAGGAGTCTTTCTCCATCTCTGTCTCTTTTCCCATCTCTCTACCTTTCCTTCACAGTAAGGAAAAAAGAAGCAAGCAGCCTTACTTTGATGTTGGACCCCTCCATCCCTGCACGCTGCTAACCATCGTGCTGCCCCTCTCCCCAGATCCCACCTGCATTGTTTGGATCTCCTTTGTACATTGTTGGGCTCCCATGCTCATATTTGTTGGCTTAATACATGTTTTGGGGTGTTTTTTCTGCTGCTGTATCCATTTGTGGTGGTTTGTGCCCCTTTTTCCTAAATCCTCTTTCTTCTTCCTGCAGGACCCCAGGACCAACACACAAGCCCAAATTCTCTCCTCCTGGCCATTCTTGCAGTACAAAGTGGTATGACCAGGCCATAAGTGTCTATCCTAAAATTTGCTTGATGTACAGGAGCTACAAAGTGGCATAACCGTCTCCTCTGCCAACTGCCTCCAAATGCTCTGATGCGGGGACAGGGTCAAGTGTGCCTGTACTACAGCAATTCACAACTGGCATTAGGTCCCATCTAAATTCATACAAGAGACCCGAGCTAGCTGACATAAGTTAAAGCAGCCCCTGAGTTGCTCCAACTTATGTCAAGTGCTGGGTTCAGCATAATTGCCCTACGGGAATCAAGTGCTTCTTGCTGGCCCACCTCTTCTGTTCTGAGTGTATATGATGAAATTTAGGCCACAGAAACCCATTACCGGGTGTGCATCTGCTTGATCCATAGGTGCTGGAACTAGGGGTGTTGCTGCACCCCCTGGCTTGAAGTGGTTTCCATCAAATACAGGGTCTACCAGTGGTGGATGAATGAGGCCATAACAGCAACTTCCATTCAACACTAACGGACCTGCTAGTAGGCAGTCTCAGTTAGGGGCACTGGCTGGTAAGATAATTTGTGGGTCTCTAAATGATTGTTTTGTCAGCAGGTTTCCAGCACGGTCAGCATGGGCACAATAGGAGGTGTGGCATGCTGTGGTTTCTGACTCACCTTTCCGCTGTGTTGTTTTTTTGTAACATTGTTCTATTGTCCTATTTTTGCTGCCTGTTTTCCACATTTGCCCTTGCTCTATTTCAATCATTTATGTGGCCTATGCTTCGAAGGCTCAGACAGACTGTATAAGCCCCATACAGACAGACAACTGTTCACTGATGTTTTCCGTTCTTGTTACTTTGCTGAATGATAGAAGAGGGCTTCCTTGCTGGTCCTTTCACATACAGTAATAATACCTAGCACTTCTATAGTGCTTTCAATCTTCAAATCAGTTTAATACTAATGCTTGATACTGCTTGGGTGAGTTGGTCTCCCTGTGTCTGTAACATGCTCCTTTTCCTGGCTCTTTGGAAAGGCTAAAGAACATTTGCCCTCTTCAGCTAGCCCTGCCACTGCCCCAAAACACAATTTCCAAACTAGACTCCGTTTGTCATAAATCAAAGAATAATTTACTGGCAATCACTCAGAGAATCCTTAAACAGGAGAGTTGAAAATAAACTTGCCTATAAAGTTGCTATGGAAAGCATCTCCTGAATGGCACAAACTGCAGAGACAGAATGGAGTCTGGTTTACTTTCCTGGAGAGCGCAAGGCTGGTGCTTTGGTGGGTACCAAGTGGGACCAAGGCGTGTGTGTGTGTGTGTGTGTGTGAGAGAGAGAGAACATGCAGGGTAAGGCTCCATCAGTTTTAAGGCATTGCATGTGTTACTATTCTGCCATTTCACCAGCTGGTTATTTTCCTCAGTTTAGATTTCTGCACGTAACCAACAAGACAAAGCACCCTCTGGCGAACGTTTTTTTCCCTCTCTCCAGCATGTGTCTATGAATGCTGGGGTAGCTGCTCAGGATGTACCTATTTTCCAGTTCACATCAGCACTGCCAGTTTCTCTTATCAGAGTGTAGTTCCTTCTCCTTGGTGGCAATGTAAAGGTGCAGCCCCCCTTTTTAGGTGCATGTTCTCCACCTCGCAGGGCATGCAAGGTGTTAGCCCCAATTCACAGGAGATCGGTCAGCCTGCAGTTACCACCTTCTATGTGCACGCAAGGGTTAAGGGTTAGTTTGCTCCCTCTTAACTCCCCCCTCCTCCCCCGCGATTGGCCCATGGAGAGGGGAAGGGAGAGACTGCAGTTTTCCTCCTCCCCTCTTCGTATGGTGGGGTCAGACTGCACTAGTTCCTTCTCTTGGTGCACGTAAGGGTTAATCTCCTGTAGCCTTATTTATCCGCGCGGGGCTCTCACCTCGCCCTAGGGCACGCTCCCCGCGCAGCGATCTCAGGCTGCAGCCCTCCCCTTTTCGGTGCATGCAGGAAGTTTATCCGGCCGCACTTCTACCCGCCCCTGTGCCTAGGAGCAACAAGGGGTCAGACCCGGCCCCGGCCAGGCTGCGGGGAGCTCTCGAGCTGGTTTCCTCCTCGCTACCACTCCCTCCCTTATGTCTCCCCGCCCCCCAGTAGCCGCCCCACCCACGCTCGTGGGACTCTTGCTGAGTTGGGGGTGCTCTGACTGTGAGTCTGGGGCGCACGCGAGGGGCTCCCGCGCCCCGGTTACTCCGCTGCGTCTCCTGCTCCGTGCTGGGGCGCGGTCTGGCTGTAGCCCCGCGCAGACCAGCAAGGGGGGGCTCTCCAGCTGCAGCCTGCACGGGGCTCGGCGGCTCGCGTGCGCCCCCGGGCCCAGCACCGCCCCGCTTGCCCCGAGCGCCAGGGCGCGGCCCCACCCTGGGGCCGGGCGCCGGGCGGAGGCAGGGGGCGGGCGGGGGGTGTCTCCCAGTAAGATCTCGCGGTGCTGGCGGGGCTCAGCCTCCTTCTCCTCCCTGGCGAGCGGTGACTGTGCAGGGCGGCGCGGGGAGCCAGGCAGCAGCCGGAGGAGGCTGCCCCGAGGACAGCGCGATCCGCCCGCGCCGGCCGGCCGGCAGCAGCCCGCGCCTCGCCCAGCCCCATGCCCGAGTGGCGCTGAGCCGAGCCCAGCCCAGCATGGCCACCACCGCCCCGTGCACCCGCTTCACCGACGACTACCAGCTCTACGAGGAGCTCGGCAAGTACGGAGCCCGCCCGGCCCTGCGCCCCGGGGACCTCCGGCTGCGTCCCACCCCCAGCCCAGGAGCCCCCGCCCGCTTGCCTCTTCCCCCACCCCCCTGCCCTGCCCCGGAGCCGCTGCGGCACCCTGGCTGTCCCGCTCCACCTTCCTGTGCCGGACTGGGTGCTGCGAGCTCCCGGGCTCCTCCCGTTGCCCTGGCCCTGGGACCGGCAACTGGCGTCCGCTACACCCGAGGATCCTGCCACCGCCGCCCCTACAGTGGGACCGGGAGGGGTCTGCTGCACTCTAGGGCCTCCCGCGTTCCCTTCGTCCCTGTTCTGCATGGGGAATGGGTGCTACTGCCCCCCGGGTTACTCCCATCCCAACCCCAGCTGTAGTTACAAGCCAGGGTGCCCCCCATCCCTGCACCATGTGAGGCTGTGTACCCCAGGACTTACTTCCCATCTCCTAGCTCTGCTCTTGAACTGCTTGGGGCTGCTGCACCCTGCTCCCCCAAACCATCCTGGTGATAGCCATAATCCGGGACACTCACCCAAGCTGTCCCTGCTATCGCTCCAGCTTCCTCCTGAGATACTCCCCCAGCCCTGCAAGAAGGACCAGGTTCTGCGGCTGTATAGGGGATCTCCCCTCCCCAGTATTGGGATCAGGCACTGCTGCACGCAACTCTCCCCCCCCTCCCCCCACACACTTAGACCTGCAGTGGGATCCTGTGGGGATGTGGAGGAGATGCAGCAGTATACAGGATGGGATCATTGGGTGTTGATGCATCCCTGAGTACTGCTGCATCTTTCCCCCTCCTTCCCTGCACCAATCTCTGGGCACTGCTGCATCTCTTTACCCCATCCCCACATGGATTCCTAGGCTGCTGCTGCAGCCTGTGTCTCAGCACCCAACCCTGGGCCAAGGAATGGTGTTTGCAGTGTTTCTGGTTGGTTTATGTGGAGAGGTTGGGGGTGGGAGCAGAAGTTGAGGAGGGGTCAGGACTCTGGAGTGTAAGGAGGGGCCCAGCTGCCTAGAGCCAGATCCTCTCTGATGGATTAAGTTTTCCATGGGGCTGCTGTGGGTTGTCTGTTCTGTTTTGTTTCCAGTTCCACTGTACAGACTTCTCTGGGGACTGGTGGGACCTAGTTCCCCACTCAGTTTTTTCTCTCCCCACAACCTCTTAGGGCTTGGGCTGTCTTTCCTTACACCTTTTTTTCTTACGCTATCTCCCTTTTCTTCTAAGAATCCTTCCCCTTTCTGTTCTGCCACTTAGTGCACTTCTCCCTACAGCCCGATGCAGCAATAATAATTCATATTTATAAAATGTTAACTTACAAACAACAGTTAGCCTGCCAGTCCCCCTGCACCTCTGGGAAGAGGAATTTATCTCTAGTTCACAGATAAGGAAATGGGTGTAGCAGAGCTAGTGGCTCATCCAAAGTGCTGCGGTGATTCAGTGGCCCAGCTGGGACAAGTACCCAGGAGAACTGATTCCTAGTTGTCTTCTCCAGCCACTAGACCATTATGGGATGGACTTCTTGGCGATGTTTCCAACCTTCTGGGCTACTCTTTCACTCTTCAGCTCCTGAATGTTATGTCTCTGCACTCTTCTCCCCTCCCCACCATGGTGTACTGTTTGTGCTTTCCTGCTTAAGGCCCCTAGGAGGCCTCAGCCAGGCATTTGGGTATACACTTTTCCTCTGGCGTTATTTGCTGACTTGACATGTCTAGGTTGGGGGTGGAAGTCGTTCCAGTTGCATTATTATTTTCAATTTCACAGCCCCCGCTATCTTTCTTCTAGGGGAGCCTTTTCTGTGGTCCGCCGATGTGTGAAGAAAAGTTCATCCCAGGAATATGCTGCAAAAATCATCAACACCAAAAAGCTGTCAGCCAGAGGTTAGTATCCAGATCTGTCCTTCATCCCATTGCCTTTCTCTATGAACAGGAGAAACATGATTGGAACTTTAGTTGCAGCAAGTTTATGGGCTTTGTAGGTGCTTGTCTTGTAGTTTTAAGTAATAAGTAGTGATGCAAATGGTAGACTGAAGAAGTGTTGCAAGGATCTCAACTTCTGGGAGTACTTCCTGTTATCTTTTCTCTTTTTGAGGACCTACTATGTCCTCAGTGTGCCAGCATTGCTGGAGGTCTTCTGTGCTTTGGGGTATAGTCTTGTTGGATAAAGGATCTTTCTAGTTTCAGGATGTCGTCATAGATGGTGTATTCCTCTTGTAGCTAATCCTATGTCTAATATGCTCATATTTGAACTGGATGGAAGCGTTCTCTAAAGCTTCTAAAAGAACCAAATTAAATTTCTGTTGTTCTCCGCTGCCACCTAACTCCAAAAGCCTCTCTTCAAAACCTGTACGTGTCAACTGAGCTCAGAATAGTGGTACAGAAAGGAACAGAGATCTGTCATCCCAAATTTATTTGCTGAACTTTTCTTGTGATTTGTCCTGGTTCATTTCACAAGGAAGGCTCTGTATGTATGAAGAGTGAGGTGGCTTCCACTGTGGAGGGACATGGGCAGGAGCTGAAATCGATTGGAAAAAATACTGAATTGGATTGCAGTAGGAGGAACTATAAAGAGAGATGTAACTGGCTGAGATCTCCAAGGGAATGAATGTGGAAGAGGAGGCTAAGAGAAGACTTAATGCACTTAGGCCATTCAGTTTTGACAAAAGTGACAAATACTATGTCCCTGATGAGCTAGATGATCAGCCGGAGGCTGAGAACCAGGTAGTATATTGACCAGCAACTGAAAGGGTGACACCAAAGAGGCAGAAGTAGCACCAAAGAGGCGATGAACATAGCTCAGGCTGTCTGATTCCTAAAAAAGAGAAAAGGACGATACACTATCTCCCCAGTGCCAGGGCATGAAATGTGATGACAAGAGCAAAGTATAGCCTGCAGAGAGGCAGTGAATGTTCACCTAGTGTAGTTCATGTGAAAGCTAATGACAGGCACAAAGGGAGAATCTGTGGATCAAGAATGATTTTAGAACCCTGGGAAGAGTGCTGCAGACCGAAGTCAACATTGGTGATGTTTTGTCTTTCTAGTAACTAGTGCAAGTAAAGTCAAGAGTGATACTGGAGACCAGCTGATGGATCTGTGGATGGCCTAGAAGGGGAAGGCTGTCGATGTACAGAACGGATGCCAATGCTCTGTGAAATCTCCACTGAAGCACATGGGATCCCAGTTCTGTGGGTTCAAAACTGGCAGGGCTAGTTACGCAGACTTTAAACTGACTAAGAAATGGGTAATTGGGAGCGTTTGCTTAATGAAAGGAGAATATGATGTAGTGGACATAACTGAAACCAAATAGTGCAGAAAACCATCTCGTCAGCATTAGTGGGTATAATCCTCTTTGTATGCGGGACAGGGTAATACTCTAAATTAACAAAACCAGCAAGAAACAATTTTCCCATTAACAGAATGGTAGCGAAATAATCTGGTAAGGTTGCAAGAAGTGACGAAGCTGTAGGGCTAGAGGAAAATGAGAACAAAAAATTCCTAAAACAGTTACCGTGGAGTCCAAAATCTCCAGATAATGTGGTCATGTAGGATTTCAAGTACTCAGACAGCTGTTGAGTTACAAATACAAAAAGTGTGGAACATCATCACTTCTCAGATTAACTAAAGGTTAAATAAATGAGCCAGGAAGTAGGGAATCCAGCTAGAGGAGAAATCCTCCTTGATCTACTTCTTACCACTAGGAAGTCCTTGATTGAAAACATAAGTGGTGTTGGACACTTCTGTGCTAGTGATTTGTGAGCTCTGTTAATTCAAGGTATTGATGAATAGGTTCATAGAACACAGCTGTCCAAAGGTATCTGATTTGGAGAGAGCAAATGTGGGGGGAATTATGAAACTGGCTGAAAGAGAGAAATATTGGGAGGAAGAAGTTGTGGCTGATCAGGCTTCTTGAGGTCCCACTGAAATATCTGATGGCCACAAGGAACTTGTATTGGAAACGAAGTGGGGAAAGACAAGGCAACAAAGAATTAATGATAGTCAAAAGGGTTGGTGGGAATAGAGGCTCAGATACGGTGGGACTAGGCGCCATGTAAGAACCTAGATGGATAAACACTGTAAAGGCTCTTCAAACTAGAAATGTTAGAGAGATGTTAGGGCTGTTAGCCAATGATAAGGGAGATGAAATCAACAACTGTAAAACGGCGGAGCTGATGAGCAGTTCTTTTTAAAAAGCTGTCTGTTATGGCAGCAGGACCGTGAGTGAATTCTGCAATAGCCTGGGTGTACCTTGCCTGCTGCTTCCCATTCCCATGTTAGTTCTTGCCTCATTGGGAGCACACACCCATATAGCTTCTGCACATATTGGGGTATCCCCCCCCCATTGCCCCACTCCCAGTACCCTCCTCAGACTTCTGTAAGGCGTTTGACTTGGTCCCACTCAACACTTTAATTAAAAAAAACTCTAATGATATGAAATTAACACGGTACATGTTAAATAAATTAAAAACTGGATAATTGATAGGTTTCTAAACGTAATTGTAAATGGGGAATCCTTATTGAGTGGGTGTGTTTTTCAAGTGGGGTCTTGCAGGGATCTGTTCTTGGCTATATGCTGTTTAACATTTTTTATCAGTCATGCGGAAGAAAACCTAACATCCCTGATGAAGTTTGCAGACAACACAAAGATTAGAAGAGTGGTAAATAATGAAGAGGATGGGGTCACCGATACAGAGTGATCTGGATTGCTTGGAAAGCTGGGTGCAAGCAAACAATGTTCGTTTTAATATGGTTAAAAGCAAATGTATAAATCTAGGACCAAAGAATGCAGGCCATGCTTATAGAATGGTGGAAGCAGTGACTCTGAAAAAGATTTGGGGGTCATGGTGGATAATCCCAGTGTGATGCTGTGCCCAAAAAAGGGGGTTCTCAAAGTGGGTTGCAAGATGTCAGCCCAGCCAGGACTGGGGCTGACAGCCCGAGTCCCTGTTAAATTAAATTAACACCTTCCCCACCGCCCCCAGTTTTTAATTGAAAAGGGTGGTCGCACACAGAGGCTTGCTGTTTGAAAAGAGTCACCAATACAAAAAGTTTGAGAACAACTGAGAGCTAATGTAATCCTCTGATGCGGAAATGGGGATCTTGAGCAGGAGCAGAGAGGTTATTGTAGCTCTGTATTCGGCACTGGTGGGATCGCTGCTGGAATAGTGTGTCAAGTTCTGGTGCCCACAATTCCAGGGCATTGATAAATTGGAGAGTATTCAGAAAAGAGCCACAAGCATGATTTAAGGATTGGAAAACTTGCTTTATAGTAATAGAGACGGACCCAAGGCGCTCAAGCTATTTAGCTTAACAAAGAGAAAGTTAAAAGGTGATTTGATTACAATCTAAAAGTACCTACATGGGGAACAAATATTTGACAGTGGGCTTTTCCGTCTAGCAGAGAAAGTATAACATGATCCAGTGGCTGGAAATGTAAGCTAGGCAAATTCAGCCTGGAAATAAGGTACACATTTTTAACAATGAGGATAATTAACTATTGGCACAATTTACCAAGGGGCGTGGTGGGTTCTCCATCACTGACAATTTTAAAATCCAGCTTGGATGTTTTTCTAAAAGATCTGCTCCAGGAATGGTCCCTTGCTGGCCTTGGAATCTAGACATTAGCTTAGCTCCTGCCTTCCACACAGGTCAGTCCAAACCTCCTGACCTGTCTCTTGCACTGGAGGAGGGTCCCCCTTGCCTTGGCTTCTACATTTCAGAGCTCTCATATGCAGGGGAACCACACACCCCTGACCCCGAATAGCATTGCTAAATTGAACATTTAAAATCTGCTCCTAGCAGGATTTGAACCTGTGTTTACCCAGGGTACTTACTACTGCTTCAATGAGAGGTGCCACACCACTGGCTAGGAATATAACTCATGCTCTCTTCACAGGGGTTGACCTGCTAGTATGCTTCCCATGAGTACAATCATAGACTATTAGGGTTGGAAGAGACCTCAGGAGGTCATCTAGTCCAATCCCCTACTCAAAGCAGGACCAACACCAACTAAATCATCCCAGCCAGGGCTTTGTAAAGCTGGACCTTAAAAACCTCTAAGGATGGAGATTCCACCACATTCCAGTCCTCACCTTCTAGTGAAATAGTGTTTCCTAATATCGAACCTAGACCTCCCTCACTGCAACTTGAGACCATTGCTTCTTGTTCTGTCATCTGCCACCACTGAGAACAGCCGAGCTCCATCCCAGGGCTTACTAAGGGCAAGGAGCTCTGACCTGCTTCCATGCTGGCTTTATGGGAAGAGGTACTTCCAAAGGAGTCTTCCTCAAGAAAAGCAAAGCAGTGGGGTGTGACTGACTTGGAAGTGATGGAGATCGTGATGTGTAGCTGAAAAGCAGGGAAGGGAATGCTTAGGGAAAATTAAATATAATATGAGAGAAATCAGCGAATCCTAAAGCCTCTGTTAATGAGCTTAATGAACTGCAAACCGTTGTTTTTATCTTGAAAGTCACGAACTGAAGGGGAACCGGCGGGTTAGAAATAACCCTACGTGGCACCCATACAGTGTTTACCATCCTAAAAGCGTAAAAAGCAAATACTGTCCTGATTTTTTTTTTTTTTTTTAAAGGGAAGTCCTGGCAATCACGGTCAAATAAACTCATCCCTTTATAAAATAATGGGACAAATATGAAGGGACAGATCTGTAAGCACCTCAACACAACCCTAAACCAACTTCCTGGCATTATAAAGAATAAACTTTGTCAGACAAATCTGATCTAAATGCAGAGTCAGTGGACGCATTAGACATCATAGTTGGAATTCATTAAGCTACTTGGTATTTGTGTTATGGTGGAGTGTAGGAGGCAGGGCCCACTGTGCTAAGCACTGTATAGCAGAATGACAGTCCCTCCCCCACACAGCTTGCAATCAAAGTCAGGGGTTCTCAGACTGGGGGTCATGACCCCTCAGGGGGTTGCGAGGTTATTATGTAGGGTGTTGCGAGCCGTCATCTCCACCTCCAAATCCCGCTTCACCTCCAGTTTAGTGTTAAATGTGTTTTTACTTTATAAGGGGGGGTTGTACTCATAGGCTTGCTGTGTGAAAAGGATCACCAGTGCAAAAGTTTGAGAACCACTGGTCTAAGTACAAGACAATAGCCAATGCTGGGAGCGGGATACAGTGCTTCAGCCACCTGAAATTCAGGTTGGCTTGGATTCAGTCTGTCACATGGCCTGAGAACTGGCTGGAAGGACTAAAGGGTAATGATAAACAGCCATGTCTTGACTCGTGGGGATGTGTGGTGTTGGAGCTGCCGGGATAGTTGTTAGGCCTTATTTTGACTTTAGATCTGTAGAGTGGCTTGGAAGATACCCATGAAGTAGGAGTGAGTGAATTGCTTAAGGTGAGCCAATGGGTCTGACTAGCAGTAATCGCTTCAGAGGAAAGAATCAAGGAAAATTTAGTCTTACTATTGGAGGGAGGCAGGGACTAGAGATTATTCTGTAGGGAATTCATCTCCTTAGGGGAACGATGGAAGCCCCATCAATAGCTTCTTTTCAGATTAGGCTGCACAAATTCCTCCAGAATAAATGGTATGAAACAGTCCTACACTGGAAAGGGGTGGATAGGACTCTGCTGTGGTTCTTTCATCCCACCAGGCCCATCTATACTCTTGACTCCCAGGGAGGTTTCTGGGGCAGTTCACAAACAGTAATGGGAGCAGGAGAGGATTTTCTGCTGTTGGCTTTTGCCGCTGTTGTATTTGCTGCTGAATCTTTGGAAGGTGACATCCCCAAGGACACAACAAAAAGGGCAGCTTTCTGCCCTCTGCATGAAGGAGGACGTTCTTTTAGGCCTGATCTTTGTTTCTGAATCAGCACCTGTAATAGGGTAAATGTCCTTTTTGAGATGTGAGGTGGCACCTAATTTGGAACACAGGCACTGCTCACCCCTCACTGGATGCTGGAGCTGAAGCGTAGCCTGGAGTTTATTGCCAGGATGTGGCCCTTGTGGGGTTCAAAGCAGCAGAAGTTCTGCAACTCTTGAAAGGCTCCCTGGAGGGTCCTGGCAATCACGCCTGCTCTCTCTCTCCTGCCCTCCTGCCACTGGAAATAGGAGATGATGCTCACCCTGTCTTGGGGAGATTCTGTGCTGCACCCAGGCTTGTAGTCTGCCTCATTTATTGCTCCTGGGTGCGCCAAGGAGGCAATCTGACAGTTGTCCCTCTCGGGGGTCTGGATGGTACGAAGGCTGGGGATTGCTCTCCCAGCCCGCCTTTGGCTCCGAGAAGCTCATCACCTTGGACTGAGTCCTGTCCCCTGTAGCTCAGTCACAGAGGGGCTCAGTTCCATGAGGGCTGTGGGTGGGGTTTCACAGTAGCAGTTTCCTGGCCTTGCGAGGCTCGAGGCTCGGGTACCAGGTGAGTGCAGTGTGTGCAAGTGCTGACCTCCAGTTGAGCATGGACTGCTTTCAAGGTATTCAACCTCAGTCTGGCAATCCTCAGAGCAGCCCAGGCTCCTCTGTAGCTACAGCATGCCCAGCTGAATTGGATGCAGGCATCAGTAGTGCACTGCAGCCCAGTGCGTAGGCTCCTCATTAAAGCAAGGAGAGCCCACAGCACCACTCGCAGGAGCTTGAAGCACAGATTCTGGGGTGTGTACAAGTGCCTGTGTGTGTGTTTCCTTGCGGAGACAATGCATCAGACCCTGCCTGTCAGGCTGCACTTGGAACATCAGGATGTGTTAGATGGAATCTGGTGGTCTGGGCAGGGAGTGGGCCTTGCTGCTAACTTCTCCCATCCCAGCTCCTTCCTCCTCCTCTGTTAGCTGTCTGAATGGCAGCATGCATAGGAGCGTGTGAGAAATAGACTGCGGTGAGAATTTGGGATTTTTGCTGGCCGTGTGTGTGTGAGACATGGGAAGTGACACTGTATAGGTTTCTGGGCCACTCACTTATTGTCTGATGTGGATAATGTTCAAATGTAAGGAGTGGGAGAGTGGGGTGGAGTTAATAAGGGAGGGCCCCTGAAAAATATTTCAAGGGCCCATCTTCTCCATTAAATGTATCGATTGCCACTGGCTGGACTTCTCCATTCTGAATTTTAATACACATGCATGGAGCAGGAAAGTAAGAAGCCGGGGGAACGGGGGGGGTATTAATACGCTTACGTCATAAACTGCAGCCTTGCACCTCGTGCTAGCTGTCTTTCTCTCTACCTCTCCCTCCTCCCCCCTGGTCTGTGCTCACCTCTTCATCTTGCAGTGTCACTTTTTAGAACACTGTTTTGAATCATGATTATTTATCACTGCAGGAAACTTACTTGGAGAAGGGGGGTGTGCATGTGGGGGGAGAGAGAGAGAGACCCTGACCTTGAAGAGATGGGGGAAGGGACTGATGGCCGCATTTCACTTTCACCAACAGCATTAATTGCTCTCAGTGTGGCAGGAGGGCCAGCCGTAGGGGGTGCTGCTTGTGCTGTGGTTTGCAATGGCCGGAAGCTGGTTGCCTGACATGGGTTTCAGTGCAATGGCCAGCGTTACCCCAGGTTGCCTCTCGGTTTACGCTGTATATTTTATAAAGGAGCTGGAGCGGGGCAGGCAGGATTTCAGCTTGCTGTCTGTCTGTCCTCTTTGGTCCCACGGGGTGTTAAATTACCGGCATCAACAATGGGGAGGGGGAAGGGAGGAGAGGCAGGCACACAGATTGAGCAGGCGTTCCTAGTGTGGAATTGTGGCCCCTGCAGAGGCCTGGGAAGGGGGACTAGGGTTTTTTCCTTTCCTGTTCTTAAGACTGGGTTTGTGCACGGCCCAGATGTGATGAGACTAATTCTTGCCAGTGTCCCAGAGGTCCTGGGCTCTGCAGTACTAACCCTACTGGAGAGCCTGGTCTGACACATGTCCTGGTGTTCCTTAGGCTGAGCAGGTAGGGGTGGGGGTTTTGGAGCACACTGTGGATTCTTGGGACAGGGAGCATTAACTGTGCTTCTTGTGTGAAAGATGCTGTGCAAAATCAAGTTGCACGTAGCACTTGTGTTGAATTTGGGTGAGTGTGGAAATTTCCCTGCTGCGGATAGATTTAATCTCCCTCTCTGGATATAGCTAAAACTATCCCTGCCAGAGAGAACGCTTATCCCTGGATCATAAAAACACTTCTGAAGAGGGAATTTTTTCCCCCTCTTCTACCAAATGGCAGGTTATTATCACAGATGTTCTCAAGGAAGGATTGTACTAGCTTCCTCCCCTCCCCCCATAGGATTTTATTTCCCCAACCCCTGCAAATTAAAGCACTGGCTGTGGGTATTATTGCATATGCAATAACTTGTCAGAGACGCCCTATAAAAGGGGAAACATACAAATATAAAACCTAGGTTAATTTTGTCCATTTTCCCCCTTCCAGCCCCTTCACCTGCCCACAGTCTGCTTAGGCATCTTCCCCCTTTCTCAGGTTCTCATGGTTGGCACACATAGTGTGTTTTTCCTTGTGTAAGAGTTAACTTACCAAACATCTTAATGACCATTTGTAAGCTGTAAAAGGAAGGGAGGACACAGGAGTGAAGTAAAACAGCTGGTTTTCAGAGCAGCCTGTGGCTGGGGAGCTGCTGGCCAGAGAGGTGCTTGGGTGCAGGATCACTGGCATGGGAAGGTAATGTGGGATGTTGTAGGAAGCAGTTCGCTGCTCCTTGCCTCGTTCTGCCCACTTGCAAAGCAGCTGGCTGTGGAAGGTAGGAGGGAAAAGAAGCAGCCAGAATGAACTGGTTTGTGATGGGCGGACACACTTGCTCACTGGAGTTTCTGCCCATGGAAGAAGAGAGGAAGTGTAAACTCTGCAAGTCATACAACTCTTGTTCCTGCCAGCCATTACCACAACACTAAGCTTAATGTTTCAGGCCATGGGGTTCTGTGAGACAGGTTGACCTCAGATTCTCTTCCATCCCTTCTTAAATTAAATATCTGTTGAAATACCGCCACATACTGCAGTAATGGCTCCTCAAACTCTCTAATGAGAGGTTTCAGAGTAACAGCTGTGTTAGTCTGTATTTGCAAAAAGAAAAGGAGTACTTGTGGCACCCTAGAGACGAACCAATTTATTTGAGCATAAGATTTCGTGAGCTACAGCTCACTTCATCGGATGCATCCGATGAAGTAAGCTGTAGCTCACGAAAGCTTATGCTCAAATAAATTGGTTAGTCTCTAGGGTGCCACAAGTACTCCTTTTCTTTTTTCCAAACTCTCTAGTGTCATTGCTTATATGCTCATTGAATATTGCAGTAGAGTATTTCCTAGGAAAAGGAGTTGGTAGAGTGGAAAATCTTCAGCAATAACCATCTTGATTATTGAAAGACTAGTAGGGCATGAGCCTCAAGTCCCTCTTGAGGGAATTGCTGGTCCCTAATCCTGAGGTTTTGTGCTCTGGTGGCTTTTTGCACCCGCTGCCTCAGGTTTCAGTCCTAGCTCCTACTTGGACACCAAGGTCCTTGTTGGGTGAGTGTTCAGTGTGTCCATCAGTGGCAGATAATTTAATAGTAAAGTAATTGATCGTAACAGTTTGTTCTAATGTATGCCTTTTAAAAATTGATGCCGCTCCCGCCCCCCGCCCCCCCGCCACACACACACATCTGATTGCATTGCAGAGTTGCTGTTATGTGTAATTCTGAAGTAGGGGGAAGCTGGTGGTTGGTGCACATGGCTGGCTCCAGAGAACTGCAAGCCTAATTTAGAGCTGTCTGGAGAGCTGATTAATGTTGGATATAGTCTGCCAGATCTAGCCTGTTTTGTTACCAGGGGGCAGGAAGTTAAGAGATGCCTGTGGCTCGCTGTGTATGCTTGAAACTCTGTTCTAGCTCATACTGGCAGGGTAGAGTCTGGAGGAGAATTCTCTCTCTCTCTGAGACAGGAGTTGAGTAAATACACTGACCTTTTGAGGAACGTGTGTTCATGTGCCCAGGTGTGATACTGGAGTCTCAGTATTTGTGTGTTAAGCTCTTAAGAGCCGGAGCTACCAATGTCCTAAGTAATGAGCCTGTTGTTTTGGTGGCTCAGTACCAGGTTCCTGCTCTGGGGGTAAGTCCTGTTCCAGACACGCACTGTTCTTTAAGGCCTAGTCTGCACTGTGGCAGGAATCATACTATCAAGGACCATGCACCGATCTGGTGGTTATGCTCCATTTCCCTGATCAGCAGAGCTACTGGTCTCTTTCTGAGAATCCTGTTAAACAAACTGTGCTGTAGGCCAGCCCCTCTTCGCCACCCAACATGCTTTCAAGGAGAGTTGCAACACAGCTCTTCAAGTACACAACACTTTCTGCACTGATAAGCCCTGGGAGCAACAACTACAGTTAAAATAAAAGGAGTTCTTGTGGCACCTTAGAGACTAACCAGTTTATTTGAGCATAAGCTTTTGTGAGCTACAGCTCACTTCATCGGATGCATAAAGTGGAAAATACAGTGAGAATGTTTTTATACACACAGACCATGAAAAAATGGGTATTTATCACTACAAAAGGTTTTCTCTCTCCCCACCCCACTCTCCTGCTGGTAATAGCTTATCTAAAGTGATCACTCTCCTTACAATGTGTATGATAATCAAGATGGGCCATTTCCAGCACAAATCCAGGGTTTAACAAGAACGTCTGTTAGGTTTCAGAGTAGCAGCCGTGTTAGTCTGTATTCGCAAAAAGAAAAGGAGTACTTGTGGCACCTTAGAGACTAACCAATTTATTTGAGCATAAGCTTTCGTGAGCTACAGCTCACTTCATCACGAAAGCTTATGCTCAAATAAATTGGTTAGTCTCTAAGGTGCCACTAGTACTCCTTTTCTTTTTAGTTAAAATGTTGTTATTGCTAGCATGGTTCAATGCTTGGGGCCTAAGGCCTTGTCTACATTGCAGTTTTGTCAACAAAAGTCAGCTTTTGTTAACAAGACAGCGGAGTGCACACACTGAAATGGTCCTCCCACCGGTGCAACTCCCCTGCTATGCCAACAGTAAAACCGCCTCAACAAGGTGACGCAGTGTCTGTGCCGTAATTAACGTGGTGGGTAACCTAACATAGGCCAATTTATCTTTGTAGTATACAAATGGGAGTTCTGGCCTGCTGGGGAAGGAGTGGGTGAGGAGTTGGAATAAGGACCTGGTTGCCTGAACAAAAGTGGGGGAATGGTGGCTGGACAGACTGGCTCAGTGGTGGGCACAGGGATTCAGACAATAAGTGCCAGAAGAGGTCTAGGGATGGCATTGAACCTGCAGTTGTGGAGCTGCTGGATTAGCTTTTGGGGGTATTGCTGTGATGGGGGGTGGGGACAGGGATTGACAGATTAACCAGATGCCTGCCAACCATACGATTCAAGCTACTCACTGGAGGGAGGGGGATCTGCCAGCAAATCCAAGAGAGAGCACTGCTTTGAGAAGCCCAGCTGCCCCACTCTTCAGCTGCTGGGATTCCTAGCCAGGTGCTGTCTCTGGACTCCACATGTGAGCTCCATTTGCCAGATCTGGCCCTGGAGAGTAGGGGTCTGACAGACTTCAAGTTCTACTTGCTCCTTAGCTCCAGAAGAGTCTCTCCTTTCCCAGAGCCTTTTGGGTGCGGCAAGTTTGCAGTGAGAAGGGGTGGGGGGGGGGGAGAGGTCTCTGCTACTCTTCTCCTTTCAGCCTCTTTCTTTGGTGTGTGTGGGGGGTCGTCTCTCTTCCTCACCAGGAATAGCTCCAGTTGTCTACCTTGTACTCAGCTTTCCTCGGAAATTGGTGTGATTCTTGAGTTTCACTGGTGCCCACGGGGTTCAGAAGAGCAGGCACAAAACTAGCCAGCCTGGAAAAGTTCTGAGCATCAGCTGAGGCAGCAGCTTGAGCTGTCTGCCTGCAGATGCTGCATCAGCTTAATCCCGGTTTGTCCCCAAAAGGCTTCCTTCACAATACAAGCTAGAAATTTACTTCACTTTTTAAATGAGAGCATGAGCAGTTTCTATAGAAACTGTGGTACAGGTCTCCCCACTCATGAGGGGGTTTTCAGTCCCTTTAGGATCCCCTGACTTGAGGATGAGAATCATAAAGTTCAGAGACCTTCTGGTGAGAGCTAGGGACATGGGGAGAGGGGTCAGGGAAACATGCTCCCCCCCCTTTATCTCCATTTCTCTTTCTGCAAGATGCAGGGGAGCTGATGCTTGCAGTCCTTAGCAACGGACTGTCCTGTGGAGGCTGCCCTGCAGCAGCAGAGCAGGAAGTGTTGCTTTCCCCTCTTACTCCAACCCCTTTCTAGCTGTGGTTTGCAGTATGGGGGTTCTTGACAGGTGATGCTTGTGGAGGGGGAGGAATCATTGCTTGGAGATGGTGGCTGTTATGGAGGGCAGGGTTCTCCCAATCCCAGGGGATCTCTGAGAAAAAGGGGAGCAGCTGTTCAACACCCCTGGGTAGAGTCAGAGGTCCTGGATGGAGTGGGGAGTGAACAGAGAGGTTCTTAAAGATAATCTGAGAAAGCACTTGTTCCCCCTCTCCTCCCAGGTGGGACTGAACACACTTTAGCCCAAGGAGAGGAGTTTCCCCCGACTGGTCTCATGCAGCAGAGCCTGGATTATTTCCTGTCACTGCAGTTCTGTTTTTAATGTGCCTTACATTCCAGAGGGGTTTGCAATGGGCGGCTGAGCTTCTAATTGAGGGATCTCCTTATCTGTGCAGCAGAATGTGGTATGGGTGTAAAGTTCTCCCTCATCACGGAGATGATGCATGTGTTCAACCTTCTGGCTCACTTGCTGCCTGGGACTTGATGTCATGCACCTGATCTGAAGTATGAAGCATGACTGCAGAAGGGATGGTTGTTCAGAGCCAGCTTTGCTGGGATATGCCTGTTAGAGGCATGTCGCAAATAGCATGCATCCAGTGGAAGCTCTCCTGGGGGAAAGCAGTTTGTTAAACCTTCTCTTGTATTGGTCTCCTGTGCTTGCCAAACATGTTTTAGCATTTCTGCTACAGCACTGAAAATTCAAGTACAATTTTCAGTGCTGGAGAGCACTGGCCATCCTTGCCCCCAACATATGTTTGATCTAGGTTTTCAGCTACTGTGGGCAGTGTCAGCTAAGTCCAGTGCTAATTCTAACGCATGGCTTACCTTGTGTGTGGGGGTCCGCTGTGCGTTGTTAGTCTGGGATAACTCAGCTGACCCTCTCCTCCGCCCGCCCAGAACAACAGCGTTCATGGCGGGCGGAGGAGCGTGGCAGCCATGTTTGACGCCCATTGTCGAATACTGCTGAGAGGTGTAGGTGACTCTGGTGGCTGGTCACATCTTGAGCTGCTGCAGAGCAGGTGACCCAGCTTTCTGGACACGTGTTGCCTCCTTAGCTCTTTGTGGCTGTGTGGTACACTTAACTTAGGCTCGTGCCTTTACCATGAAATGGGCTGCTTATCTACGGCACCAGATAAACGTGGAGAGATTTCTAGGCTTGCAGATGACTTGTTTCATAACTTCCTCTGTCTCCTTTGAGCATGTGGCTGAATACCTCTGCTTTGGAAGTTCACTTTTCCTGTACAGAAATACTCTTGCTCTGTGTTGGCACTAAATTCAAGTGTCCTCCACACCTTTAGCTTCTCTGGAGAGAGGGAGGGTTCTGGCTTAGAGAGGGACTGAAAGGAGAGCGCAATTGAATGATTAGAACATGGGAGTTTGCCTTCCTCCTGCATCTCTGACTTCCTGGTTGCTGCTTGGCAGTGACTTGGAGCTTTCTGCTGACTTGTCTCTCTGCTGGCACCTAAGTAAATGGATTTGGGTACTAGTAAAGCGCTCCTTGTGGCCTTTGATCTGACCCAGATGGGTTTCTTCCAGCTGAGGGATGAAATGAAGCAGCGTGGCGGAAACTCAAGAGACACTGGATGCTGTGGGCCTGGTTCCCCTTCTTGTTTAAGAAAACAGGGGGCCTGCGCAGAATTCAGTGGCATTAAACCAGTTCAAAGATAGTGGGAGGAGGATCAGGCCCTAAATGTCTGTATAGGAAAGCGTGACTCTCTCCAGAGTGGGGTAGGAGCTCCCTTGATAGAGGGGCACGTTCTGGACTGAACAAATGTGGAGCATGAATTTTCTGAGTGAGAGTCTGGGTCCCTCTAGGTCAGTGATTCCCAAACTTTAACAGCTCGCGAACCCCTTTCGCTAAATTGTGAAATCTCCTAAAAATGAATATTTCCAGGGATTTAAGTTAAAATTTCCTCCACGCTCCTTGGGGCTCCTGCTGCTGGATCCCATTGACCACCCTGGTCAACTGAGCTCGGGCTGCAGGTCCCGCTAACCACTGGGGCTCAGGCTGCCAGCCCCAACTGCCCGGCCCCGCTCTCCCTGGGTCTCAGGTTGTCAGCCCCGTGCGGAGTGTTGGGGTTTGGGTGGCCAGCTCCCCCGCTGATGGGGGCAGGGCTCGGGCTGCCAGCCCCAACTGCCCGGCCTCACTCTCCCTGGGGCTTGGGCTGTCTGCCCTGCAACTGGGTCCCACCTGCTGTCTCCAATGCCCGGGGTCCTCTGGCCGCCACTCGTGAAATTTTTCTGGCGAACCCCCTGTAACGTTCTGTGAACCCTAGTTTGGGAACCACTGCTCTGGGTGATTGTGGGTCCCTGCTTAGCCAGTAGCTTTTACCATCTCCTCTGTCAAGCTAGTAGTTGATACGTAATTCCCTCAGCCAAGCCTAGCTCTAATTCATTCAATGGGAGCATGCTCCTGGGGCCTGAAATGAGCTCACTTGGTTGAAGGTGTCTGTATCTAGTTAAGTGCTTCAGGACCCTCTGCTGTGAAGTGGCAGTGGGCTTGAGGCAGAGGTTGAAGTCCTGGAACAAACAGGTCACTGTGCTTATTCAAGAGAGGCAGCCCACATATCTGCATCTGTTTCTGAATAGCTCTGTGCCCTGCTGTCTCAGTTGCAGTGTGTCCACTTTAAGAGGGTTCATCTGCAATGCAGCTGTTAGCAGGGAAGTTCTGTAAATCAAGAGGGAGCGAGCACAAGCGAGTCCGGCACCCGCAGTTTCTGTTGGGTCCTTGTTGTGGCAGAGGGAAACTCCTTCAGAGAGAGAGAGAGAGAGGAGAACGATGCAGATAATAGAAGCCTCCTTCAGTGCTTCTATGTCCACCAGCCGCTCAGGGGCTGCATGAAAAGCACAATGGGTAACAGCCATGGAACTAGAAAATCCTGTCATGTTCTTCTCTTCTTGCCCCTCCCACCCCCAATAGTCTAACCCGGTGTTTGCTTTGAACTGACATGTCTTGCTGTCTTTATTGCCTGCCCACACCCCCTTCTCACACAGGATGTCCTGTTACAGCAAAGGGCCTGGGAGCTTCCGTTTGGAACTCTGATCCCAAACTTGGAAATTCAAGCCAGGCTGCGAGTCTCTAATCTTTCCATCTGCTCCACCACGCGCTGCACAGTCTGGCCACAGAGTGGGGTGCTGCTGAAGTGGGGACTGTGCTGGCGACCTGGCAGGCAGGATTGAGGTGCTGCTGCTATGCAGGAGCTCTGGGGTGGGAATTGTGTGTCCAGCAAGCAGGGTGCTGCTCAGGGCTCCTGGGGAATGAAGTGTGTAGGGCGTGACTGTAGCATTGTAGCTGTGGGGGCTGCACATCCAGTGGGCAGGATGCAGTGGCTGCAGGGAGCTCTTGGGACCTCAGCCCAACAGGCGGGGCACTGGTCTGGGGCACATGCCCAGGAGGTGCACTCAGTATTCAGTTTCCTGCTTAATTCCTTTCCCCATTTGGCACACACAAGCAACTGAGTTACTGAAAGACTTGCCCAGCGGATCAGCGTAGACTGGTATCACATTCGGAGTGAACTCTCTGGTCTTCCAACCGGAGGCTGGCTGCCTTGCATGTTTGAGGAGGAAAGTGCTCCATGGTTTCTGGACTCAAGGGTGTGTCAGTTCAGAGCAAATGCACCTTTATTCCCCCTCGGTGTCCACCAAGGGGACCCACCCTCAGGCTTCTGGCTCTCCAGCTGTTCTCTCCAGGGTGGAGATAGGCATCTCTCTCTCCCCTGATCAGGGTATTTCCAGGCTGCACAGCTCCCTGCCTACCCAATGACGTCTCCAATAAGCCAGACTGCCTAAGCAGGCCAACATCTGCGCTTTGCTTTCTCTCCAAAGGCTGTGAACAGTGTACTGCTACAGTTACCACCCAGCTCTTTCTAGGCAAGCACTTATTCTTAAGGTGAAAGCATCACAGAGAAACCAAATTAAAAGAACCTACGCACGTGCTAACAAGCTTACCAGAGGTCACCCCAACTCCAGCCTCAGGCTCTGGTGGGTGTCAGTCCTTCAAAACCCACAGCTAGGCTTTCCCCAGGTTACCAGTTCATCACTATGTAGGTTCAGAACCGCTGTGAATAGCTCAGTCTTTCCTTATTCAGCTTTGGCCTTAGATCTTGGCCTCACGGAACAGGTAACCAGCAGACAAAGGCCCCTCCTCAGGGTGTAGCTTCAAAAGGCTGGGTTTTTGCATGACTGGAGGTGGGGAATTTACATTCACCTCCCCCTACATATTTCCCAGGAAATACACTTCACACATATTGTCCCCAGGGTCCATTCTAGTCTGGCATGTTGTTCAATATAGTCCTGTGATCACCTTACAGGCCTTACATCATCTATCCTCCCAGATAGGTTACATCCAATCCCAGCCCACAGCAATACATATATTTTGCCTTAAATACAATGGACTCCAAATAAACTTAATTCCTAAGGATATTGCTGTATCTGCCAGAGGGGTTGGGGCTGTTGCTACTTTTAGACTGGACCTGCCTGGAGAGGGAAGAGTTGGGGAACAAGTATGTGCATCCTTTGACTCTGTCCACTTGACGTGCAGCCAGGGTTGGTTGATTTAAATCACCGATTTTAATTACGATTGAAATCAGCAAGGAGGAAATCTGGATTTAAATTATAGATTTTAATCAAATTTTACCTTTTAATTTTCAGTTATTTTCGTAAGGTTACGTGGTAAACATTAAAGCATGTTATTTACAACAAAATATAGCCTTTCCGCTAAACTTGATGCTGCTTTTTGCTGACCAAGAGGATGCACTATATCTATATATGTTTATTTAAGCAGTTATATAGCTTAACTTGTATTTATTCAGATTCTTAATTTTTACATTAGTATTTTAGAAAATGGTGTCTGCATTTCTTATTTACTAGATTAATTTTTTACTTGTGATTTGTGTCACATACTCTTTGAATGGAAATTCAAATAGTGCACAGTATTTTAATTTTTTTATTAAATAAAACTTCCTTAAAAGTGTTGCATATATAAGAAAAGAAACTGTTTATCAAAACATGTTTTGCATTGGAACGTAACTGATTTATTACACAAAAGAAGCATTATCTGTAGATAACTAATTGAACTGATTTGTTCTTGGTCACAATGTCCTTCAGGAATTTATAACTAATAGATCTTATTCTCACACTTAGTTTTTATTCATAGATTGGAAGAGAGAAACAAGCTTTCCTGTTTTGCAACTCCCAGTTGGTTATTTAACTTTGAATGAACTAGTCATTGAACTGAACTAGCTGAATAAACTGACATGAAGAAAGTATTCTCTCTGCACCTGCAGGAGAGGCTGCTGCTGTCAAAAGCTGGTTCAGCACTTCAGTAAACTCTGGCTCCAGGTGTTTGTCTGGTGACTTCCACCAGTTCAGTATTTGACTTTCTTTAAAACTTGGCAGCAAACATGTACTACTTAATATTATGGTTTTTAATTTAATTTAAATAATTTTAATACGTTTAGGCCTGAATGCAGGTTATAGATTTCAAATTGGATTTTAAACAGTTTTATTTTTAATAATAAATGTGGATTGAATTAATAAAAATAATCCGTTTCTTGTTTCTTAAAAAAGTCGATATTTTTCCCCTACTAATGCAACACTCCCTTGCCTGTGCCCTTCCCACCCCCGTCCTATGGTTAGAAGTGTTTCTGGGAAGGTTTGTTCTGGGTTTTCTTCCTCTGCTTTCTCACCTCCCTCATGCACTTTTTCTCTGATTAAGTACGAGCATTGGCAATGCAGGAGGGTGTATTTTGTAAAAGGCCACCCGATCTCCATCCTTTTCCCCCATTAGGCAAACTCTTACTCCTCCCTTTGCCTTCATCATGGGCTTTCATCCTCTCTCTGTTCTTGTCCTGACTGAATTGCTCTGACCATGTATGAACCATGCCCCTCCTCCTTTGCTGGCGGGCTAACTTGCTGCAAGAAGCTATTTTTAGGGTCTGCTTCCTGGGATATTCTACCCACGTCTGGTTATGGTGATAAAAATGTCACTGAGGCACAAGATGAAAGGGCTTCAAGCCCATCACAAACATCCCTGCTTCTCTGTTGTAATGGTGAATGGCGGGAACTACTCAACCGCCGCCTCCCCCCTCCCGTGAATAGGGAGACAACCACTAGGACCCCATAATGCATGCCCCTGTGCACAGACTTTCAGTAGCATCCTGAATTTCTAAGGAAATGCATTACAGTGTGCTGTATTGCCTCTGAACTTGTACAGCAGGGGTGGGCAAACTTTTTGGCCTGAGGGCCACATCGGGGTGCGAAACTGTATGGAGGGCCAGGTAGGGAAGGCTGTGCCTCCCCAAACAGCGTGGCCCCTGCCCCCTGACTGCCCCCCTCAGAATCCCCGACCCATCCAACCCCCCCTGCTCCTTGTCCCCTGACACCCCTCCCAGGACCCACCGCCCCAACTGCCCCGCCTGGGATCCCACCCCCTATCCAGCCCCCCCAACAGGCCCCCCTGGACTCCTACGCCCTATCCAACCCCCCCCATTCTCTGACTGCCCCAGAACCTCTGCCCCATCCAACCGTTCCCTGTCCCCTGACTGCCCCCCGGGACCCCCTGCTGAACTGCTCCACCGCCGCGCCACTGCTGCCCCCTTACCATGCTGTTCAGAGCGGCAGGAGCTCACAGCCCTGCTGCCCGCGTGGCTGCAGGCGAGGGGGGACAGTGGGGGAGGGGCTGGAGCTAGCCTCCCCGGCCCGGAGCTCAAGGGCCCGGCAGGATCTGGCCTGTGGGCCATAGTTTGCCCACCTCCGTTGTAGAGGGAAATGAAAGGCTTGCCATGGTTCTTTTGGAGTTTCTTCCCATCATTCTTCAGGGTTGGTGGAGGGCAACCAGTTTCCGTGCGCTGGGAAGTCTGCGCTTCAGAGTGGTATTCAAGGTTGTCCCAGACTGGCAATTGGCTTCGTTTGCCGGGTGATTTTGGCAGCAATACAGTGAAATTTAAGGTGGAGGCTAGACTACAAAAGAAGGTGCTTTGAAAAATGTGTTGGCATGTGGCATAGGGCTTGACATTTGTAAGAATCCCTTGGGAGGTTGTGGTCAACCTGGGCTTCTGCGCAAGGTTGACCATGACCAGATGACATTGTCTTAAAGGCATCAACACCTAGTATAGGCACGCTGTACCTAGTTTTAAGTTATCCTTAATGAAAACTTGTTAGTTAACCCTTTTTTCTCTGTGTTTTCCCCTGGTGTAGATGAGGCAGAAATGTTTCCAGTGCATGTAAGTGCAGTTGGTAAGGGCTGTGTTGCTTTCTGTGTCCATGGCTTGTCTGTTGGGATGAGACTACTACTCTGTAATCCTTGGAAGTGAGAGGCAGCCATTTTTCTTTTCCTTCACTTGTTCTTGACCATTGGCTGGACTGCCCATCTTTCTAATCTCTGCCTTATGGTGTCCTTTGTTGTTTAATATAACATGCATTTTTGGGGGGTTGGTGTGGGTGACATCTAAATTACAGTTGATTTGAGGCTTGAGCCTTCTCTCATGCACTTGAATTCCTAGGGAATTTGATCTGTACTTACAGGGGGGTCTTCTTAATTTAAAACCATCCCATTTCTGCTCAGGGAAATTAGGCCACATTGTCAACTTTTAAGACTTCCTTTAATTGCTCTGATCCCCTGAGACTTCTTTCTGTGCATTTCTCCTCCTCCTCCAGATCATGCTCCTGCAGGGTTTTCCTTCCCTTTCAGTGAGTGGATGTTTAACAGTTGGCTATAGAAGTGCTTCATCTATGCACTGGTCCCAAGGAGGGTACATGTCTAACTTACCCTTCAAGTTTCTTTTTAGTTCCCACCCCTTGAAATATTGAAGAGAGGGAGCTTTTCTGTTGGCTCTGTCTCCTTGTAGAAGTTTTTATAGGGGATGTGGTGAGCACTGGCTGTATGTTATGTTGACCACATCTCTGCTCACCCCATCAAGCAAAGCATGTTCTGCTGCATCTTGAGTGTGTTTAGAACATGCAAGGGTTATCTGCTTTTGTTTCCTTTGAATCCCACTCCCACCCCTTGTCCAGAGCTGCATCTCCTTCGGATAAACAGTAACGCTGAGACTAAAATGTCAGGGTCTTTTGGAAAAGAACTCTCATAGCCCCTCCTCTGTGAGATAGCCAGGTTAACACTTACGCATTGTTAAAGATACTTTGATGGAGCTGGGAGTATCTACCCAAGGTTTTGTGATGGATTCGGGCTGGCTCTGGAGAGATGCTGTCACAGGGTGGCTGGCTCCTTAAAGGGAGATGGGTCACAGTTCACCTGTGACAAGGTTCACTCACATCCCCAGGTGGGGGAAATAAAGGTCATGTAATGAAGGACAGGTGTCCTTCGTGGGAAAGCACAGGAAAGTGCAAAATTAGACAGGCTCCTGCAGGGAAGGAAGACCCTGTCACCAGGTAGCCAGAGCCAAAAGGCTGAGCTCCAATCCAGTAAAGCCTTGGGGATAGTGGTTGAATCAGAGGAGGGAAGATAGGTCTCTCAGGAAGGAAGGGTTCGGCCCAGTCTAAAACTGGTGTAAAGGCTTTGATAGTTTTTTATTCTTGGGAGAGACCATTGAGTTCTGTTCATGATGGACTTTGTTGCCAGCCTGAGTGGAACTGGTGAAGGGTGAATCAAAGGGACCAGGGAGGAGATCAGCCCAAGATCTGCGGCCTAGAGAAGTAGTTTTCAACCTTTCCAGACTGCTGTCCCCCTCTCAGGAGACTGATTTGTCTTGTTTCTCCTCACTTAAAAGCTACTTGCTTACAAAATCAGACATAAAAATACAAAAGTGTCACAGCACTCCATTACTGACAGTGTGCTGACTTTCTCATTTCTACCATATAATTATAAAATAAATTGACTGGACTATAAATAGTGTACTTACATTTCAGTGTGATACTTGAGCCTGTCTTTCACATATGAGCCTTGTCTGAAGCCAAAGCCCCACCTCCCAGGGCTGAAGCATGTAAATTAGCAATTGCCCTGCTTGCCACCCCCTAATGTTGGCCCTGCACTGGCAACTCCCCCAAATCCATCCCATGATCCGCCTGGGGGCTGCAATCTCCAGGTTGATAACACTCATCTAGATAAGTTGAGTACCCCTTGAAGACCTCTTGAGTACCCCCAGGGGTACATGTGCCACTGGTTGAGAACCACTGGTTTACAGGACCACTGGAGACTCTGTGCAAGATTAAATAAATGGGACCACCCCCAGAAGGGGTAATCTTGTTTGAAATACTGTGGATTGTGCATTTCTTAGAGGATCCTGATGGTGGGGACGAAACAGAGGCAGGGCATTGCAGAGCAACCTTTTCCCATAAGGAGATGCTCGGGAGGCAGCTGCCTTGTTCCGGATATCAGTATTTAGTTTCTGGATCATTTGTTCTCTCTCAATCGTGATTTCCTTCAGCATTTCCGCGCCCTCCCCCCGAAATGTCTGCTTCTGGCACTGGCCTCTCCCCTTTAGAACACCGAGACATGAGTCCATATCACTTCTTAGCAGTATCTGTTCTGTCAATATCTCACTTTCACTGACTACTTAATGCTTGTGCCTTTCATCCAAAGAGCTCAGAACTGCTTAAGAACGCTTTATCCTCCCAGTACTGCTGTTGGGTAGGCTAGTGTTAGCCGCCTTATTTTATAGATGGGAAAACTGAGACGTGAAGCAGTTCTCAGTGACATGCCTGAGCACTCACAGCAACTCATGGACGTTAGAGAATCCAGGACCAGTTTCTCAATATGAAACTGATAAGAAAAATTAAGATTGTAAGGAAAATGGCATCTGGTTAAGAACATATGTAAGTGTGTACCGGGGGTGGAGGAGGGGAGGGCAGTGTAATCTAGTAGCCAGAGCAGGGGAATATTGCTCCATCCTCTTCCTATGCCCTTGCTGGGTTATTTCTCATCACATAAGCATTTGGAATTCCTTTTGTTACCCTATTACTGGGATGGCTTACACCTCACACATGTAGCTTTAGACACTCTCTTCCACACTCCTCTCTCCCACATGACAAGAGGCAACACACGAACAGATTGTTTCTCTCAATATCTTTGAATGTGTGAGGAGTAAAAAGCATGTGGATACGCTGGACCCGTGGGATATGAAGGGTTACTGAAGGGGGTAAAAGAGACAACATAGACGCATCAGTCATCACTACAGAGGCTGAGAAGGAAATACCTACCCAGAGCTTACTTTACAGAGGTAGTCGAAGGGGACGCCCTGTCTGATGCAAATCATTTTTAAAAAATGGTGGGACAGCTAGCTGAAGGAACTGAAATGCAGTAAATCACCCAGACAGGGAAACATTCATCTGTGAGATCTGAAGGAACTGAACTGCTAGCTATAAGCTTATTTGTCACTAATACAAGCTACTGTACTTGAGTGCGACAGCCATATTCCCCATCCGTATACTAAAAAGAGCTCAGAGGCATTATAAGCATAGCTTTACCTCAGAACCAGGAAAAGTAGCTGAATCGGTCACAGAAACTTCAGACAGCATAGTCAGGGAAACTGGGTTTTATTCCTTCCTTGCTGTGTCTTTGGGCATATCACTTTGGCCACATCTACACTACAGGGACTATAGTGGTCTAGTTATGGAACTGTAGCTATGCCAGCGTAACCCTGTAGTGTAGACACAACCTACAGTGACAAGGGGTTTTTCTGTTGCTGTAGGAATTCCACCTCTCTGAGTAGTGGTAGCTAGGTCAACAAGTATTCTTCCTTCGACGTAGCTGTGCTTACACCGGGTGTAGGTCGGCATAGCTGCAGCACTCATGGGGTGGATTTTTCACACCACTGAGCACTGTAGTTGTGTCAGCCTAAATGGAGGGGTAGATCAGGCCTTGTCTACGCTACGAAATTAGGTCGAATTTATAGAAGTTGATTTTGTAGAAAGCGTTTTTATACAGTCGATTGTGTGTGTCCCCACACAAATGTTCTAAGTGCATGTAATTGGCGGAGTGCGTCCACAGTACCGAGGCAACCGTTGACTTCCAGAGCATTGCACTGTGGGTAGCTATCCCACAGTTCCCGCAGTCTCTGCCGCCCATTTGAATTCTGGGTAGAAATCCCAATGCCTGATGGGGCTAAAACATCGTCGCGGGTGGTTCTGGGTACATATCGTCAGGCCCCTCTTTCCTCCCTCCCTCGGTGAAAGCAATGGCAGACAATTGTTTCTCGCTTTTTTTCCTGAGTTACCTGTGCAGACGCCATACCACGGCAAGCATGGAGCCCGCTCAGCTAACCGTCATCGTATGTCTCCTGCGTGCTGGCAGATGCTGTAATGCATTGCTACACAGCAGCAGCTTATTGCCTTTTGGCAGCAGACAGTGCAGTATGACTGGTAGCTGTCGTCGACGTATTCCAGGGTGCTCTTTTAACAGACCTCGATGAGGTCAGGGGCGCCTGGGCAAACATGGGAGTGACTCAGCCAGGTCATTACCCTTTTAAGTTTCGTCTCATGGCGATTCAGTCCTACTGGCAGTCCTACTGCGCCGTCTTTTAATGAGCAGCCAGGAGAGGACGATGGCCAGCAGTCATACTGCACCATCTTCTGCTGAGCACTCAGGAGATGACGATGGCTAGCGGTCATACTGCACAGTCTGCTGCCAGCAAGATGTATAAAGATAGATGAAGTGGATCAAAACAAGAAATAGACCAGATTTTTGTATTCATTTTCTCCTCCCTCCGTGAAATCAATGGCCTACTAAACCCAGTTTTGAGTTCTATCCTTAAGGGGGCCATTCTGTTTCTCGCAAAGCCACCCCTTTTGTTGATTTTAATTCCCTGTAAGCCATGTTGTCGGTCGCCCCTCCCTCCGTCAGAGCATCGGCAAACCATCGTTGTGCACCCTTTTCCTTGGATTGCCCGAGCAGATGCCATAGCACAGCAAGCATGGAGTCTGTTCAGCTCACCGCAGCAGTTATGACCATTGTAAACACCTCGCGCATTATTGTGCAGTTTATGCAGAACCAGCACCTGAAAAACCAGGTGAGGAGGCGACGGAAGCGCAGTGATGAGGATATGAACACATCTTTCTCTAAAACCGCCTTTCCCTGTAATTTGGAGATCATGGTGTTAATGGGGCAGGCTCATGCCGTGGAATGCCGATTCTGAGCCTGGGAAACAAGCATAGAGTGGTGGGACCGCACAGTGTTGCAGGTCTGGGATGATTCCCAGTGGCTCCAAAACTTTCACATGCGTAAGGGCATTTTCATGGAACTTTGTGACTTGCTTTCCCCTGCCCTGAAGTGCAAGAATACCAAGATGAAAGCAGCCCTCACAGCTCATAAGTGAGTGGCAATAGCCCTGTGGAAACTTGCAACGCCAGACAGCTACCGGGACAGTCGGGAATCAGTTTGGAATGGGCAGATCTACTGTGCGGGTTGCTGCGATGCAAATAGCCAACACAATCATTGAGCTGCTTCTATCAAAGGTGGTGACTCTGGGAAATGTGCAGGTTATAGTAGATGGCTTTGCTGCAATGGGATTCCCTAACTGTGGTGGAGCTATAAACAGAACCCATATCCCTGTCTTGGGACCGGACCACCAGGGCAGCCAGTACATAAATCGCAAGGGGTACTTTTCAATGATGCTGCAAGCACTGGTGGATCACAAGGGATGTTTCACCAACATCAATGTGGGATGGCCGGAAAAGGTTCATGACGCTCACGTCTTCAGGAACTCTGGTCTGTTTAAACGGCTGCAGGAAGGGATTTACTTCCCAGACCAGAAAATAACTGTTGGGGATGTTGAAATGCATATAGTTATCCTTGGGGACCCAGCCTACCCCTTAATGCCCTGGCTCATGAAGCCGTACACAGGTACCCTGGACAGTAGTAAGGAGCTGTTCAACTATAGGCTGAGCAAGTGCAGAATGATGGTAGAGTGTGCATTTGGAAGTTTAAAGGGTCGCTGTCGCAGTTTACTGATTCACTCAGACCTCAGCAAAACCAGTATTCCCATTGTTATTGCTGCTTACTGTGTGCTCCACAATCTCTGAGAGTAAGGGGGAGACGTTTATGGCAGGGTGGGAGGTTGATGCAAATTGCCTGGCCACTGAATATGAGCAGCCAGACACCAGGGCAGTTAGAAGAGCACAGCAGGAAGCACTGCACATCAGAGAAGCTTTGAAAACCAGTTTCATGACTGGCCAGGGTACTGTGTGACTCTTCTGTTTGTTTCTCCTTGATTAAAACCCACCCCCTTGGTTGCCTCTAAATTCCCTGTAAGCCACCCGCCCTTCCCCCTTTGATCACAGCTTGCTTGCAAAGGAAATAAAGTCACTATCATTTAAAAAACATGTATTCTTTATTAATTGATTATAAAAATAGGGAGATAACTCACAAGGTAGCCCGGGTGGGGTGTGGGAGGAGGGTAGGAGGGAAGGAAAAGGCCACTTCAAAACTTGTTGAATGACAGCCTTCTGTTGCTTGGGCTGTCCACTGGGGTGGAGTGGTTGGGTGCCCGGAGGGAGGGGGCCCCCCCCCGGCATTTTTGGGCATCTGGGTGAGGAGGCTATGGAACTTGGGGAGGAGGGAGGGCGGTTAAGCAGGGTCTGCAGCGGCAGTCTGTGATCCTGCTGCCGTTCCTGAACCTCCACCTGATGCCAGAGCATGTCCATTTGATCCTGCAGTAGCCCCAGCGTTGCCTCATGCCTCCTCTGATCTTCCTACCGCCACCTCTCCTCACATTCATCGGCCACTGTCCTGTACTCTGCTATTGTGTCCCTCCACACAGCTCTGTCAGTGCCGGACGACTGCATGAGCTCAGAGAACATTTCATCATGTGTTTTTTTTTTTTTGTTTTTTTTTCTTCTCTGCCTTATCTGAGATAGCCTTTGGGACAGAGGAGGGATGCTTGAAACATTTGCAGCTGCTGGAGGGGAAAAAAGGGAGTGAAGTATTTAAAAAGATACATTTTACAGAACAATGGCTATACTCTTTCATGGTGAACAACACTATTCATATTACATAGCACATGTGATTTTGGTACAAGGTTGCATTTTGCATCTTATATTGAGTGCCTGTGGCTTTGGTGTTAGAGATCACACACGCAGTGCCGGGCAACAGAATTTGGCTTGCTGGTGGCCATGGTAAGCCATAGTCTTTCGGCTTCTGCAACCTTCATAATGGCAGCGCCCTCCTTTCCCATACCAAGCAAAGCCCGTTGAGTTGGCCAGTTAGTGCTGCAGTTTTCTTGTTAACATGCAGCAGCAGAAACCAAGCTAACCTCCTCCCCCAATCCAATTCTCTGGGATGATCACTTTTCCCCTCCCCCCACCGCCTGGCTGGTATCGGGGAAGATCCCCGCTAGCCAAACGCAAACAGCTCAACGCCAATGCCACCCCCACCCACCCCCACTGCGTGGCTAACTGCAGGGAGGATTTCTTTTCAGCCACAGGCAAACAGCCCAGTAGGAACGGGCACCTCTGAATGTCCCCTTAATTAAATTCCCCTATTTCAACTAGGTTACCATGAACGATATCACTCTCCTGAGGATAACACAGAGAGATAAAGAACGGATGTTGCTTGAATGCCAGCAGACACTGGGACCATACGCTGCCAGGCTTTGTCATGCAATGATACCAGATTACTTGCTGCTAGTATGGCGTGGTAAAGTGTCCTACCCTGGAGGACGGAATAAGGCTGCTCTCCCCAGAAACCTTCTGCAAGGGCTTTTAGAGTACCTCCAGGGGAGCTTCATGGAGATGTCTCTGGAGGATTTCCGCTCCATCCCCAGACAAGTTAACAGACTTTTCCAGTAGCAGTACTGGCCACAAATGCATCCCAAGTCCTCAGGGCTACTTAATCATTAAAAAATGCTTGCTATTTAAAAAGGTACAGTCACCAGAGGTCCCTTCTCCTGCTTCGTTGGGTTGGGAGGGTATTTCAGTCAGGGTGATAAAAAGATCCTGGCTGTTGGGGAGAACGGTGTGCTGTGTGCTCTCCCCAAGCTCGTCGTTGTCCTCGTCGTCGTCCTCCTCCTCTTCCCCATCTGCAAAATCCTCAAGCATGGCGGAGAGTACCTCATCATCGGAGTCCACGGACGGGGTGGGGTAGTGGTGGCGGCCCCCCCTAGAATTGCATGCAACTCAGCGTAGAAGCGGCATGTCTGGGGCTCTGTCCCAGAGCGTCCGTTTGATTCTTTGATTTTCTGGTAAGCTTGTCTGAGCTCAAGTTTCACGTGGCACTGTGTTACGTTCCTGATATAGCCTCTGTCCCTCATGGCCTCTGAGATTTTTTGAAATGTTTTGGCATTTCGTCTTTTGGAAAGTAGTTCTGATAGGACGGATTCCTCTTCCCACACAGCGATCAGATCCAGTACCTCCCGTTCAGTCTATCCTGGAGCTCTTTTTCGATTCTGGGACTGCATGGTTACGTGTGCTGATGAGCTCGCCTGGCCAAACAGGAAATGAGATTCAAAAGTTCCTGGGGCTTTTCCTGTACACCTGGCCAGTGCATCAGAGTTCAGAGTGCTGTCCAGAGCGGTCACAATGGTTCACTGTGGAATAGCTCCCAGAGGCCAATACCTTCGAATTGCGTCCACATTAACCCTAATTCGAAAAGGCAATGTCAATTTCAGCGCTAATCCCCTCATTGGGGAGGAGTACAGAAATCGGTTTTAAGAGCCCTTTATGTTGGAAAAAATGGCTTAGTTGTGTGGACGGGTGCAGGGTTAATTCGGATTTAACGCTGCTAAATCGACATAAACTTGTAGTGTAGACCAGGCCTTAGTGTGCCTCTGTTGCCTATCTGTAAAATGGAGATAATACTTCCCTATCTCCCAGGGGTGGCTGAAAAGATTTACTTTATGGAAAACTCATTTTGAGATCCCAGCAAGTAGCTGTATACTACTAGAAATCACCTTGATCTTATGATACTAACAAACTAGCATGGCTTAAAGGTAAGTCATTCCTTTCCAACTTTGTAATCGTTAACAGAATTGTGGCTCTACTTTATGTGGATTTCTAATAAAATTCTTTCCAAGTAGCTGTTATGAGAGTCTAGTAACCACATGTGAGAAGTCCTGTTGTAAGTTAAAAACTAGTCCGGTGGGAAATGAAAAGTGGGAGGAAATGGCCAGTACTTGGATGGAAAGTAGTAAAGGGCCTCAGGGATTAGTATTTGGGAGCTTTGTTCAGCATGTTAATGATCTGGAAGATAGGATGAGTAAAGGTAGGTGAAATTTGTTGGTTCCACAGTTACTTAGGATAGCTGGAAATTTTGAGGAACTGCAGAGGGACCTAGCAAAACTGGACAACAAGATATGAGGTAACAATCAACAATTTAACTACCAATGGGTTCTGAATTAGTTCTGATTTCTCAAGGAAAAGATCTAGGCCTTGTTGGAGCTCAGTGAATCTGCTCATTATGTGTGGGCTGTCAAAACCCCAAGAATAAGATGCTAAGTGTTACTGGGATGGGCATAGAAAACGATGAAGAAAATATTCTAAAGCCATCGTGCACTTTATGTGTGCCTTGGATGCTGCATTCAGTTGGGATTATCTGTTCTAAAACTCCCCATAGAGGGCAGTGGAAAGGCAATAGAAAAAGTAATGCAGAGGTGTTGAGGGCACTTCCATAAGAGGGAGAGGGAGTTGAATGGAAGGGAGAACAGTAAGAGAAGATGTGACTGAAATTAAGCATGCTGTGAAAGCCAATTAGTGTTCCATTTTGGCTTGTCCCATAAAGAGTGTGACACCTAATAAAATTTAACTCTTCTATACAGCCAACTTGTAGAACTTGCTGTCAGTTTCTTTTTGAGGCAGATTCCTTGGATCAGGAAGAAGGATGAGATGCGTCTGTATAACTAAAGTTAGTGTGTGCAGCAAAGCAAGTAGAAATGGCAAGGGCTCTCAGTCCTCTCCCTTTGGGTCATAGTGTCGAGGCCAGGAAGAAATCCCCTTTTTACCCTATGCCATGGTATGTTACCCATTGTGGCTTGTCTGGTTTTTCTTTTCTTTAAACATCAGGCTCTAGCCCAGAGGTGGGCAAACTACAGCCTGTGGGCCACATCCGGTCCATGGGACCCTCCTGCCCGGCCCCTGAGCTCCTGTCCTGGGAGACTAGCCCCTGGCCCCTGCGCTGCTGTTCCCCCTCCCTCGCAGCCTCACCTCACTGCGCTGCTGGTGCCATGGGGCTGCGAGCTCCTGGGGCGGGGCAGCGCAGCTGCAGAGCCCGGCCTGACCGGGCACTCTGCTGCGCAGTGTGTGGCTGGCTCCAGCTGGGCAGCGCAGCTGCCTGTCCTGGTGCAGCCGTGCCGCCAGCCACCGGCGCTCCAGGCAGCGCGGTAAGGGGGCAGGGAGCACGGGGGGGTTGGATAGAGGGCAGGGGAGTTCGGGGTGGTGGTCAGGGGGTGGGAGTGTGGATGGGGTCGGGGCGGTCAGAGGGTGGAGAACAGGGGGGTTGAATGGGGGCAGTCAGAGGCAGGGGTTCCGTGGATGGTCCGGGGACAGGGAGAAGGGGTGGTTAGATGGGGCAGGGGTCCTGGGGGGGCAGTCAGGAATGAGAGAAGGGGTTGGATGGGGCTGCAGGGGACAGGAAGCGGGGTGGGGGAATGGGGCAGGGGTCCCGGGGGCCGTCAGGGAACTGGGGAGTTGGATGGAGCAGGAGTCCAGTGGGGGGCCATCAGAGGGTGAGAAGCGGGGGATAGGGGGCAGGGGCCAGGCCACGCCTGGCTGTTCGGGGAGGCATAGCCTCCCCTAACCGGCCCTCCATACAATTTCCAAAACCTGATGCAGCCCTCAGGCCAAAAAGTTTGCCTGCCCCTTCTGTAGCCTCTGTCAGAGGCAGAATCCTAGGCTTAGTAGGCCCTCAGGTCGGGCACTGAGCTCATGTTTACTTCCAAAGCTTTGCCAGCTTTTTCACCTTGGGAATGGGAAGTTGCATTTGTCTTCACCTGGCTTTGAGCTTCATTTATTTAATCTCCAGCAGTCTGTAAAGTGCACATGACCCTATTAGGCTAATGCACACGTGTGGGGTTACAGTACACTTACTGACCATTGCTTTTTGGGCTCCAGGCAGAGAGGAATATCTTTCCACCTGGAGACTCCTTTTTTGTAGTCACAGGAGCACTCACTCATAGATTCATAGATATTAAGGTCAGAAGGGACCATTATGATCATCTAGTCTGACCCCCTGCACAATGCAGGCCACAGAATCTCACCCACCCACTCCTGCGATAAACCTCTCACCTGTGTCTGAGCTATTGAAGTCCTCAAATCATGGTTTAAAGACTTCAAGGTGCAGAGAATCCTCCAGCAAGTGACCTGTGCCCCATGCTACAGAGGAAGGCGGAAAAACCCCCAGGGCCTCTTCCAATCTGCCCTGGAGGAAAATTCCTTCCGACCCCAAATATGGCAATCAGCTGAACCCTGAGCATATGGGCAAGATTCACCAGCCAGATACCCAGGAAAGAATTCTCTGTAGTAACTCAGATCCCACCCCATCTAACATCCCATCACAGGCCATTGGGCCTATTTACCATGAATATTTAAAGATTGGTTAATTGCCAAAATTACGTTATCCCGTCATACCATCTCCTCCATAAATTTACCGAGTTTAATCTTGAATCCAGATAGGTCTTTTACCCCCACTGCTTCCCTTGGAAGGCTATTCCAGAACTTCACTCCTCTGATGGTTAGAAATCTTCATCTAATTTCAAGTCTAAACTTCCTGATGGCCAGTTTATATCCATTTGTTCTTGTGTCCACATTGGTCCTGAGCTTAAATAATTCCTCATGCACTAGAAGCTTGAAACTTCAGATTGCCACATTAGAAAAGGATTAATATTGTTATGGTAATTAAAGTAACTATCCCTTAATTACTCACCAGTCTGCTCTGTTTTCAGAGTTGTCTGTTGACTTTAGTAACAAGGGTTTTTTTTTTGTTTTAGTTTTGCTGGTGGTTTACTGCATGACGAGACTTCTAGGACAGTGTGAGCAGGCATCTGTAGCGGAATGCCAGTCGTCAACAACTATTAGCCAAGTTCCAAACTCAGAATCTGAATTTGGTGGTTATGTATAAGCCAAAAAGAACCCAGCTTGTTTGTCTGCTCGTTCCCAGGGGGATTTTGCAGAGCTGACAGTTAGGAAAACTCTCTCTAGCTAGATACTGAGCAGATTTGACTTGGGGCATACATAGGAACCCACGGTGCCATTTTTGTAGTCACTTCAGGGTATGCCTACATGTCGAGAAACTGTGGTTCTTATTGTCATAGAAGTCTCTTCCCAGCATGGGAAGGTGCTCTCTCCCTATGAAGGAAGAAGCGATATTCCCAGGATAAATGTTTGTACAATAGCTGGACATGATAAATGGATCCAAGTAATTATTACACTGTGAATATGAACAATGTTCTAGTTAATGTGAGCTGTGCTGAAATCAGCAACCTAACCTGTTTTCAGCCATAGGACTAGGAATCCAGTTAGTTTTAATTAATTTCAGTCTGAAGCATTAAAAGTGCACTGCACAGCTTTTTTGTAAATAAAATAAGACCCCGAATCACTAGCCAGTTCAATACAAGCTAAAATTACAAATACAACTAACTATTTAAAAAAATACACCACAGCCCCCGTTACTCTGCAGTCTCTGTGGGACACCTGAAACCTCTGGATAATTTGGGGAGCCAGCCCAGCTCCTGGATTTAACTGGGAATTGGTCCTGCTTTGAGCAGGGGGTTGGACTAGATGACCTTCTGGGGTCCCTTCCAACCCTGATATTCTATGATTCTATGATTCTTAAGTGCTGACTTTAAGCATTAGCTGGGGTGACTCCTGTGACTATAGAGAGCTTGCCAGATTCCCAGGGCCCAGACACTCTGCAGGACTGAAGTGCTTGCACAGCTTACCACTACAGCGCTCCGCTCAGACCTTCAGCTGAGAGTGTGTTATCCAGGCTCTGTCTGTTTGAAAATGGGCTCCTCCACTTATTTGCCTGCCAACCCTTGAATTCAAAGGTCTGTGTGCAATTATCAGAAGTGAGTCCCTTGGAAGTTTTTGAACATGTGTCATAGAAGAAAGGTAAAGAAGAAAGTGGTGATTCTGAAATAACTTCAATGCGTGAAATATTTAGGCCCACACAGGTATTACTTAATTGCTGATTGGAGACCTTAAACTGACCCTTTTTAAAAGCCTTTCGGTTACATTGAGTAACTGTGCTGTGGACATGCACAAAATGCAAATAGCACTTGTTCTTCAATTATCAGCCTCTGTCCTCCCATAAAGTTGGTTCTCTCCTTTCTCCTGACCTTGCTTTGGTAAGGGCATTGCATTTGTGCAGTGTCAACTGCATTCAGTAATGGTCATGTGCTTAAGCACCTCTTGTTAATGAACAGTAATGAAAAATGGGAGTCCTTAAACTGTAGATTTAGTCAGAAAAGTGACTCCCTAAGAATTACATTGTAGAGCTTCGTATTTATTGTCCGACCCCTACTGATCTAACTTGTCAGGGAAAAAGCCACCTTTTGACGTGTATACGAATTGCTCTGCAGCAAATGCTATTTGTGATCTGCAAATCCAGCTCTGCTCTCCTGGGCTCCCACTTCACCGGTAGTGAAAAGTTTTGCCTTTAGAACCCGGCTGACAGTCTTGCTGTGTGAAGCAAAATATACTCGAGCTCCCTTTCCTGTAGCTGTGTTGGTTCTGCAGGACTCCCTGTAGTAAAAGCTAGCTTTCATCAGTAGCGTGAACAGATCTGACTCAGCAACACAGAGCAGTGGTAAGAAGGTGCTGTTTTTACATAATTACTCATCTGACTACACTCGCGTTTTAATGTGTTGCCACCTCCACATGGTGTGCCGCGTTCGTTGGGAGGGATGTGTGTTACTCGTCAATGAATGAATAGTTCTGCCTGAGGAAAGAGGAGGATTGGCAACCTGTGCTGTACTATACTTCTTAAAAATAGAACATTCCTACTGAGGTATCGCAGAGACAGCTGCACAGATTAGTCTAGTCATGCAGATAATAGTACCGTGTGAGGGCTTCGATACGCCACAGGGAGAGTCTTGAGAGGTGGGAGCATTCCTTTCTACTTTCTCACCCTCCTTCTCTTTGCACTGTGCCCAGATATCCTCTCCAATCTTCCGTAGCCCTTTCTAGACATTGTAGCCTTTTGTGTCACGCTGCAGGCCTGGAATAGCTTCTCCTTTAATAACAAAGCTTTTGAGGGGATAGATGGAGCTTGTTCTTTCTCTTGTTCCTCTGTCTGGTAGTGTGCTGTATACCACTCACTGTACCTCTAGATCATAAGCTCCTTAGAACCTGGGGTCAATCTCTATTTGCCCCACCTAGCCTGGTGTGGGGTCCTGTGTATGTTGGAGCTTTTCTAACAAGTGTGGTAATGAGGGTGGCCAAGGGAACAATCCGCAAGTTCTAGAGGGAGTCTGGGGGATGCTGGGAGGCTCTAGGATGGAGAGTGAGTGTTTAGAGTGAAAGGTGTATTTGGTTCTCCCATTTGGGGGCATAAGCTGGCTCTGCTAGTGAAGGTTCAGAAGGAATGTCCCTTCCTCCTACCCCAAACGCAACCACATCTGTTGGACTAGTTGTGTTACGTGCACTTCACTTTTCATTAAAGCAAAAGCTATTAGCCACTGCCTGTGGCAAGATACTGCAGTAGGCAGAGCAGTGGGAAGCTTTATGGCAGCTCCTGCCTCTCTCCTCATTTGGTGTGAGGAGCAGGTAGCCGTTTGCTCCTAATGAAAGACAGACGGTGTCAGACCCCTGCATGGGGATGGAAGAAACCTGAGACACATGAATCCTGACAAACTGTGCCTGTGGGTTAATAAGACTTTGAAACCAGTTCCTGAGGCAATTCCAGAGCCTGCTGCAGTGTTATCCCAGCCCTGCTGGCTTCCCAACTTGCTGCAGCCTTGATAGTGATATTGGGGGGGTGAGGGGGGGGGGCGGCTTTTCTCCCTGAGTTTGCTTTATAAAATCCCACCTGAATTGCGCTCTCCACTTCCCCTCCACAACACAGCCGAAGTCCTCTCATCCTGGCATCCATCTCTTCGGAGCTTGGGTGGGTTACTTGGGAAACAGCTGGTGGGGTTGCTGCCTGGTGCTTCCACCATCCCCTGGACCTCTCTGCTGTCTCCTGCAGTGCAGTGTTTCTGTTAGCCTGGAAATGAAAGGAAGGATTTTAAGTTTCCAGGGCCCAACCTGTACGTGTGGGCAGAGCGGACTTTCTATGACTTGCTCATCAGTCTAGCTCAGGGGCTGGCAAACTAAGGCCCGCGGGCCAGATCCGGCCCCTCAGGGCTTTGGATCCAGCCCACGGGATTGCCACCACCTTGGTGCCATGGCCCCTGCACCGCTCCTGGAAGCAGCCAGCACCACATCCCTGCGGGGGAGGGCAGGGCAGAGGGCTCTGCACGCTGCCCTCACCTGTGGGTTCCACACCCGAACCTCCTGTTGGCCGTGGTTTCCCTGTTCCCGGCCAATGGGAGCTTCGGGTGTGGAACCCATAGGTGAGGGCTGCGTATGGAGCCCTCTGCCCCCCCAGCGCCTGCAGGGATGTGGTGCCGGCCACTTCCAAGAGCGGCCTGCCTTAGTGGCATGGCGCCGCTGCCACCCCGGAGCCACTCCAGGTAAGCAGTGCTGGGCCAGAGCCTGCACCCCAAACCCCTCCTGCACCCCAACCCCCTGCCCTGCCCTAGCCCTACATTCATGGCCATGCATGCAATTTCCCCACCCAGATGTGGCCCTCGGGCCAAAAAGTTTGCCCACCCCAGTCTAGGTCCAGGGGGATTGGAAAAGATTGATTGGCTCTGCCAAAGTGTTTCAAGCACGATGAAGTTCCAAGGTACTGGAACATTAAAATATCACTCTGATTGCCATTTTACTTTTTCTGCCCCTTCAGTTCCGACATGATTTGAGCATTTAATGAATCACTAATTAAAGAGCAATACATCATAGCATGTGAAAAACAGTTCTGCAAGTTTCAGGCTGCATGGAGCATTGGCCTTGTCCTGTTCTTCGGACAGCAACTGCTAAACTTAAATGGAAAATTGTGGGAGAGCAAATATGACCGCTATCAGCCTGACACAGTTTTAAAGTCTGATCTCTTGGACTTGATATGTATAGGTGCTAATTCTGTGTGTCATTGCTCCAGGCTTTCCTGAGAAGATTAAAGGCCAGGTCTAGGAGTTCTGTTACATGCCTGACTCTGTGATTGAGTCCCTGGATGGCCTTGGGCGGGAGTACTGTCATGTTTGTAAAGCACTCTGAGATCTTCAGGTGGAACGCACTGCAGAAATGTATATTTATCAAATGTTTCTTTCTAGCCCTTCTGTTTCTGAAGTTCTGATCTGCTTCTCAGATCTTGGTCTGTCAGTTTTGGCACTGGTTCAGGGACTGAATAAAGCCAAGTCTTGGACTAGTGTAACTTTAGATTCCTCACAATGGATTGTGCTGTATCACTACACCACCTGGCTAGCTTTTTAAATGTGAAAGCTGAAAATAATAACCTCTCTATTGCCCCTTCTAACACTGACACTCTTGGCCAAAATGTGAAATAAAGAAGTGAAATGTTGTAAGTACATTGACTAGCATCGAATGGTGATTTACCATTAATAAACAGCTGTGCTATGTTCTAGACCATGCTCGAGGAAATTTTCTGTATATATAGACAGTCTTTGAAACAAGACTCTCCTCTTCTTGGACCCGTTGCGTCTTCCATATGGGGCCCAAGGGCTTTGGAACGTATAACTTCTCAGTGTTGTGTGCATGTACAATTGCCTTTTATGGAAGGAGGGAGAAGTATTTGCACATAGGACACCGCAATCCTACTCTAGGGACTGTGGATCCATCTGAGAGAGGCACAGCTGCCTGAGCAGAAAACACGTCTGTGGTTTGAAGTCTCTCCTTTATGTACGGAAATTAGAAACTGATGGATGCCTGAAGTGTGCAGCCAGATTGGCTGGTGGTTTCAGCTATACCGAAACCAGAGCAAAGCTCTCTGGTGAATTATAGTATGTTTCCCCCGTGGAGCTGAAGGGCAGCAAGAGTGTAGAGCCGGAAGTGGCCTGTTGTGTGGAGAAGGAAGTGGCTGGCTGTCAAAGAGGAAATGAACCCCTGTATTAATGTTGTCCAGGACACTGGTGTCGAGATCAGAAGAAACTAGCCCTTAGAGCAAAATATTCTGTGGCCTGTTAGTTAGGTGGCACAGTAAGCGTGGCTAATCACAGAATCATAGAATATCAGGGTTGGAAGGGACCTCAGGAGGTCATCTAGTCCAACCCCCTGCTCAAAGCAGGACCAATCCCCAATTTTTGCCCCAGATCCCTAAATGGCCCCCTCAAGGATTGAACTCACAACCCTGGGTTTAGCAGGCCAATGCTCAAACCGCTGAAATGTTTCCTCCACTGCTTTTGTGCACATGGTTTGACTGGATCTTACTTAAGTGGTGCCACTATCCTGAGTGCACAGAACCAGGTTTTTATGAGTTGGGCCCATGAGAATCTTCCAAATCAGAGGATGGTTTTATTCTGTTTCCTCAATTTGTCTTGTGTGAAAATTTGTTTATACTGCAACTAGAAACTTGCTGCAGAATCTTCCTGGGATTTGACTTAAGCATTTTAATATTTACAATAAACACAAAACAAAAATGTCTTGCAAAGTCAAACGCTTTAAAGTCAGGAAATGCCAGAAGTTGGGAAATCCCAAATTCTGTCACTAGCATAGGCAATTCCGAACACCCAACCCTGTGGTCCGCTCTCTAGACTACACTGTCTTATGACCAGATGCACTGAGCAGTCACAGCTTTAGTTGCAGTTATGAGTGCCCAGCACTTCTGACCATCAGGCCTCAGGCATCCAGTGTGTGACTATGGATGAAACTGTCATAATGCATCTACACAAGGGATAGAATTAAGAGTGCACAGGCAGCATTATACTTAGCATATCCTAGATTTCAAGTGTTTAACCAACCTAAACGTACTTAACATTGTTTTTTGTATGTAATTTAAAATCGCAGGAAAAAGGTTAAAAACAAACTCCAGTGTGCAAATACATGGTCCCAAGGAAGCCTTTTTTTCTCCAACTGTTCATTAAGTGTCAGTAGAATTTGAACCCTGCCTCTTCAGCCAGACATCTACCACTTGAGCTACAGGAATAACTAGCTTGGCTGGCAGCAGCAGGCCTTCACCCCCTTTAGCGAACGAGCCACTAAAGGAGGATGCATAACACACTGAGAAAATGGGTTACCCTGTGCACAAGTAGCTCTCTGTAACAGATAGCATAGGAAAGGACAAAGCTATGGTAAGTTCTTTGAGACGCGGTGGGGCTAAATGGATGGGATTGGGTCTGCTGTAGAGAGCTGGATTCTAATCCCAGTTTGTGTAACCTCTCTCTGGGGGGGTCTGAGGCCTGATTTAAGAGCTATAAAGAGTAAAAAAAATCAACACCAGTCATTAGAAGCGAATCTAGAATTCAAGCTTTCTTGGTTCCCACTGCCATTATTTTGTCTCTCCTCCCACGCTTCTCATCCCGTACCCCTGGGGCATTTGGGCTGAGAACCCTCTTGCCCTGTGCTGTAGTCTGATGGCCCATCTTCCCCCTTAACCCAAAAAACAGATATATGCCGAGTCCTGGATGAGTCTGGCCCAATTCATCCTCTGCATGCCTGGCCTGGTACACCTGCTCCAGCAGCAGGGGCCCAACTCTAGCAAGGCAAAAACCCTGAACAGTCTCTCAATATAGAGCGGTAACACCACAACCTACAGAAAAGAAATGGTAAAGTTTCAGGAGTTAAATCTGGTTAAATTGGTTAAATCTGAATGGGATTGTACCACACCAGCAAAAGGCACTTTCCTGATCCCAGGGCTCTTCCCCTGGTGAAGTTCAAAGCCCTGCTACATGCAATAGAGGTTTCTGTGTTGCAGCACGTAGTTTCACGATCCTTTATACTGGAAAGAGTTGGAGGACTTAAATATAGGGGTCGGGGTCAGTGCAGGCTCCCACATTAGTATTCAAATGAAAAGGGTAAATGTGTTGAAACAGCAAAGAATTCCCTGTTTTGAGTCTAGTCTTTTATTGGGATGTGGTAGGGAGGGAGGAAAAACTGCAGAGTGGTAAATCAGAGCCATTATGCTTACCTGCCACCCTAGTGTCTGCAGCAGACAGATGCCCCAGACTCTGATGCTTAAAACAGGAAACTAGATTGTTGGAAATTGTGGGGGGAGTTGAGCCTGTTTCTGGCTCTGCCACAGGTTTTCTGTGTGGCCTTGGGCAACTCACTGTTCCATTAATTTTGGGTGCTCTACTTGCATCTAAGGCCTGATTCTTTTTCTAGAGGTGTTGAGCCCCTGTACCTCCAGTTAGTCCATTGGAACTGTTTGGGCGCTCAGCACTTAACAGAAATCTGGGCCCAGGAGCATCAGATTGTGCTTTCCAAGTAAATGGATGCTTTTGGGCCTCACTTTCCCCTGCTGTAAACGGACCTCTTTGTTACTGGGGTATTGAGATTAAATTAAGTAATTTATGGAGCACTTGTGAGATCCTCAGATGGAAGGTGTCATAGGACGGGCTGGATGTTTACATATGCAATAAGATGCACTTACACACTCTTCCCCCTCCAGGTGGCAGAAAGTCCAGGGATTTTTCAGAATCCTGTACTGGGTGTCATAACAAACCTGACTGTATTACCTTTCCTCCCCTCCCCCCCCCTTCTGTAAATACTTCTCAAAGGCCAGCAATTAAGGGAAACTAAATGAATTTGTTCAGATTACAGGGAAGACGCTGCTATTTTCCATGTGACTTCTTAGGATATGTCTATATTGCACTCACAGAGCAGCTCATACAGAGATACCCGAGTTAGCTTTACTCCAGCTAGCTTGGATACCGAACAGCGAAGCTGTGGTAGCACAGGTGAGTAATTAGCAAGCATTCCAGACGGGCTTTGTATAACGCGCAATGCCACGGTCTCACTGCTCCAGTCCTTGAGCTAGTTAAAGTTAGCTTGCGTCTGTCTGCCCTTGTGCCCCGGGATTGCACTGTAGCCATACCTATAGTGTATTAGCCTTGCTAATAGTGATACCGTCTACTGCAGGGCAACTCCAGTCTCAGTTGAGGTAGCTATGCAGGGGCAACATAGTGTGCCTACAGAGCTGTAGTCAAGCAGAATGACAGTCGTTGAGTGGTGGGAGCAAATTGCTGGAGTTGGGAATTTCTCTAACATCTTACCTTTACTAGCATGTTTCCTCTTGTAAGATCCCAAAGCACTTCACAAACTAAATAGACCATGCATGTAGCACCAGCGATAGGAGCTGTCTTTGGGAAGGAGCACAGAGCAATGCTGGGTGACAGGTACGGGCTGGAAGTGGCGAGGTTTGGAGAAAAGGCAATTGGCATGTTGGAATCAGAAATGGGATGCTGGAACATAAAACCAAAAGACTCAATAAGGCCCCGTTACTTCCTCTTTTTCAGAAATTGGAGGAGTGACAGCAAATAGTTGGGTTAATCTGCTACAATAAATTTAAATTACAAAATTAAAGTTGCTGGTCTAGGATGGGCTGTTTATTCCTGCCCAGGTCTGGGTCAAACTGTACCCACCATCTTAGCCTGCCTTAATCATCATGGGAGCATGTGGCATCACTAGAGCGGAGTGGTGTTCAAGCAAGCCTTATCCAGTGCAAAGGCACAAATATAGTGCATTTGCATCATGAGGACAGCCAGCAGGCCTAAAATAAATGCAGCCTCCTGGGTCAGGAGCTGGCTCAGACATGGCAAATAGACATCATGGTGATAGGAAGTAGAGGACACTAGAAAAAGTCATAGGAGCTCCAGCCTTGCTTATCTGCAAAGGGCATCCATCCCCATTCCCTGACTTCAAAGGTGGCGTGCAGCCTCAGGGTTCTTCGTAGCTACTCCTGGACATCCAAACTGGTCCAAAATGCTACCTTGCGTCTGTGACGGGCTAGGAGACTGCATCCCTCCCATCAAATGCAGCCCTAGCAACAGTGATCCATGCACTTATCCTCTCCAGCTAAACTCCTGCAGCATTCCCTACCTGGTACTGGCCAGGAAGGCCACACAAGCTATAGCTAGCCTGTCATGCTGCAGCTTGCTTGCTACTTAAGACTGATGGTGCATGTCACCGCAAGGCTCTGTTCTCTGTGCTGGCTCCTGGTCCTTACCTGTGGAACCCTCAGTGACCATTTCTTGCTCTAAGACCCACTGTGAAATAGCCCTTTTTAACAGACCAGCTGGAGGGAGAGACTTCTGTGGGACCTGTTTCCACTTTCACTGCTCCTTCAGTAAATCCTGCATGACTAATGTCAGCTTTCCTGCATTTGCATTTCCCCTCATACTAAGGAGGGCTGTGCGCTGGGCTGGTTAATTTGTCTCTACTGCCAGTACCTAATCTTGTGTTTTCTAAATCAGTCACTCCTTCAGTTATTGCTCCCCCACCAAAGCTTCCATCTTTGTTAGTCATGGAGTCCAGTCGAGTGTCATTCTAATTGGTGCGGGATTCCACCTGCCCTTGTAGCGTGAAGGACTGGGAGCTCTAACACGTCCTTTTCATTTCCAAATTCTGATCTGATAAATTCCTTAAGATCCTGGCCTGTTAATTCTCCTAACCAGCTAGAAGTAGTTAGAAAATCAGTGTGAGTTATAAGTAAGATGAGAGACTAGCAATGTAGGATATGTAAAAGGGGATCATTGTTTAGACTCAGGAGTGAGGATACTGTATTCTTGGCTGTACTTGTCATGTGGCAGCAGACAACCTGATAAGGGGTGTGTGAACCCTGTCTGACTGTTCATAGGTACTATCTCTGGTACACTCGGACTATCAGCTGCTATGCTTATACTGGAGTAACTTTTGTATTGGAATCACTTATCTTGTGGCTGGCTGACTAGCCCATGTCTAAAGCAGTGAATCCATGCTACATCTCCCTCACATTACTCCAGCTCTCATGCTACATCCCTGGTGTAGGGGACTGAATTTGGGCACAGGAACGAGGGGTTCTTGAGTTTTAATCCTAGCTTTGCCATTTGCTCATTGTGGTTTTAGACCATATAGTATAGAGAGCCAAACAGTCAGAATTTCCCCGAACACATCCAAAGAATAATTATCCGAAACATTCCCAGACCCAGTCTAGTGTGGTTTGGAGGCCCCTGCATGGGACGTATTCTGTTTAATTAGGAAGTCGACTGTGTTTTATTGTGCATACAAACTCCATGGCTCTGTTGTTTCCATTTCTATTGATAGAGCCCTATAGCCTCAACGCTGATTGATAGCTGGTGCCCAGCTGTTACATTAAGACCCACACTTTGCCTCTGGTACATGGGATTTGAGATTTGGGGAACCATAACATGAACTGTGAGGAACCGTTCCTCCTCGCCAACACGCCCCCCCCCCCCCCGATCCATACCTCTCAAGTTCCTGCTGTTTGGGAAATCGCTATAGTGAATAATAGTGAAGTGTCTCGTAATTACCAGGGATCCTCCTGTGACCGCCAGGTGTCGGGCCCTATGGTCTGGATTCACCATGGTACAGGCATGTCAAAAGGAGAATGTCTCTTACACAGACACGTCACCTCTAGAAAGTGGAGACTGAGCTGAGCATGGTTGGGGCCTTGTTCTTCTTTCTTAATAGATGATCAAATGTGGAATCAGCATCCATATCTCTACTGGGGAATCTGTACCTTGTATGGGAGGAGTGTTGATTTGATATGGTAGGTCCTATTTGTGTGAGCTTCACTTCTGTTGCTGGACTGCTGCTGCAGATACCATCTGCAAAATTTGGGTCTGGTGCGAAGGGTCTGTTTCCCTAAGGGAGTGGCAGTGGTGGAGCAGGAGACTACAGAGGCTCTGGGCTGTTGGAGTGGTGAGAGCTGTCAGGTATCTCTTGCCCCCTTGGAGAGAGGTTTTGCCACGGGCCTACAGCTGAGCCTCAGGAGCTGGGAGCAGGTTTCTTTGTGACCCCACAGTGTAATTGCGCACACAGGAAGTCACTGGTTGTGCCTGAGCTCTTATTTTTAGTCCTGATGCTGCCATCAGTCTGTGGCCATTAGCCAGTAAGAGACTTAACCGAAGAGATAAACACGTTAATCTCTCTACGCCTTCCCCCTCATCTGCTGCAACTGCTTCTCTGTGCATCTCGACATGCAGCTCTCCCAGGCCCCGGGGCTGGCCTGGGCCCCCTGGCATAATATCATTCAAGTCTCTTCTCAGCAAAGTTGCTGGAGCCCTCAAGTGTGTGATTTGTAGTGTTCAAGGGGGAATATTTGCCCCCTTATTCTGTCCTCCACGCTAGCGGCAGGAAGATCAGCCTGCTTCCCCCCAATTTGGCAGGGAGCAGCCCTAGCTCTCCCCTTGCTTTATCTCCCTTTTCCATCCCTTTTCCGTGGAGAAATCCCGTACAACTTAATGGGGCTGGAACAGAAACCTATGGAATGTAATGGAAGATGCTTACCCCTTTCTATTGGATTTAAAGCATCCTGTAGAATTCTACAGCAGGGAAATCACTCTCTTTGAAATTCTGTAGGACTTTCTGATAAAAAATGTTTCATTCCCCTCCCACTTCACCAGCTGCTTTCCTGGGAGGTTGGGGGGCAAGACTGATTAGAGCATCCGTCCCCTAAGTGGCCATTGAGCACGAGTGGAGGATCATTTTCCAGACCCTGGGATTCTGGCTGTCTTTCCTCCCCCACACCTTCATGGAGCCTTTTGCACAGGGTTATACCACATGGATTTTGGAGAGGAAGTGCATTCCACCTGGCTTTCCTCTGGTTGTGGGGGCAGATGAGTTTTAAAGGCTGTGTGTGTTTGGAGTTTGGTTTTGTTTTATTGGCGGGGGATGAGGGAAGGTCTGAAAGACAGGATATAGTGCTAACCAGCAGTGGTGTTCTTACACCTGTGTGGCAGCGTAGGACCCTGTTCTCCCAGGAGCCCCTGGCCACAATGCTCACCTCGTGCTGTGATCCACAGGCTGAGGAGATACTGGGCAGTGATGTGAGCATGTTGAGGATGGGACCAGTCGTGTGGGAAGGAATCTGGGTAGGGTCCTGCTTCATATTTCTGGATTCTAATGGCACCTCCCTGTAGAATCAGCCCTATTCAACGGTACGATGTTTTTGCGGCTGTCCCATTTGTGTGCCCACGCATGGTGCTTTGAGATCCCAGTGGAGTGGGAAAGGCAGTACGACTTGTGCGTAGGATGCAGTTAGTTTTCATGCCCAGGTACCATAGTGATGGGTGCTCGATAAATGTGCTGCTGTGAGCTCCATACTGCACTGCGCTTGCTCATGGCACTGACACTTGAGGTGGCTGCAGATGAGGGCGCTTGTGCTCTCTTGCCCACAGGGGATTTAGAATGAGCTGGTTCGGTGTTGAAGGGGTAGATTTCTAGGGTGACTTCCCCTCCGCAGCTGCTCAGGATTGAGGGTACGACTCTGAAGTTGAGCCTCGTGTTGTATTGAATCCAGAGCCAGACTCAGTGGAGGTGCTGCAGGGGATGGAACTGAGAGCTGGGTCCCTGCCAGGCTTAGAGCGAGGTTGCAAGCCTCCCGTTCAGGACTGATAGTGTCCAGCAGGAATGATGTCAGACATCAGGTGTCTGTGTTTCCTGCCCGAGAGAGAGAGCGCCGTCTCCAAAGAAGGTTATTTTGTAGCTTGTTTGGCCCTCCCCTCTTTTCCTAGTGTTCAGTTTGCTTCTGCAGTTTAAAGTGACAGTCTTGGCTTCATGAAGAAGAGCTGTCTTTGGTGTCCCCTTGCAGAGGGTCTTGTTCGCTGAAGCTTGGCCCCCGGGAAGTTGTCCACCCACCGAATCTACCAGGAAAGCCCCAGCTGACTGCTTGAGCCATCGTGGGCAAAGCATCCTTGCTAATGCTGGAAACTTTGCTGGCCAAGTGCAACAGAGGGCATTCCCCTGTCTTCTCTATGTTGATGCAGGTGGGAAAGCAGGTGTCTGAAGGTGCTATAGGGACAGCACTGCTGTCAGCTCAGAAGGAAGGAGTGAAGGGTGCAGTGGTGTGTCCTTGGAGGTGATAATGTTTAGCAGTTGGGTAACTCTTCCTGTTCTCAGACTCCCCGTTTGTTGAGAGGTGGTATTCTCCCCACTGTGTGGGTGGGGACACTGCGGCAAAGAGCTGTGTGCCTTGCCCAGAATCACAGACCACGTTGATGGTGGGGATGGGATTAGAATGTGGGGGGTCTGCCTCATTCTGGTTACGTTTTGCATCTTTTCCGTTGAAAGAAATTGTCGTATTTCACACTCCACTTCCTTACAGAACCACTGCATTCAATTAGCAAATCCCTCAATCTTCTCGTAGCCTTGCTAGGAAATAGGGCAGACTTGACTGAGCTGACTCATGGGTTTGGCATGGGCCACCACGCAGTTGGCCAGGTGACCTAGAACCAGCCTTGCCCCTCTTTCTGCTCTGCTGTGGAGCCCAATTTCTGAATTGGTCCTTTTGCTGCTTATTTGACACCCACACGGTCCTCCTCACTGATCGGTGGCTTAGTGGGGGAAGAGAGAGACGATAGCCTTAGCATAACTGTGGGGAGTGTCCTATGGTGCTGAGAAAGACGCAACATGAACTGGAGAGTATGAACTCTGGTCTTTTGGCTGAGCAGTGTCTGGAGTTGCTTTGAAATTGATGTGACGGGGAAGGGTGGGGTTCCGAGATACCGAAGACCCTGAATGCATTTCAGTGTGCCACGTCTTCCCCTCCTTGCCTAAACCAAAGGAATTTGAGTTCAGCTGTGGCAGGTTTGTGCTGAACCACCTTTCTACACAGGAGAAACAGCTCAGAGCCATTAGAAACGGTAGCCCTCCTAAATCCCAGCAGCTGCATTGTTTTTTGGCTTGAAGTAGGTATGCGGAGGCTCCACTTTGCTGAAGGCTCCGAGACGCACTCTCTCCATGGTTTGTACGTGTGCACTCACGTACCCCACAGCTCCTTGGGGCAGGTGCTTAGGGGCTGTGTACCTAGCTTTCTCATACCAGGAGCAGGGCTGGGGGCATGCACTGGGGTGTGGCAGGAGAGGAATTCCAGGTGCTGGTGGGGATTTCTTCAGCTGCTTCTTGGGACCAGGGTAACAAACTGAGGCTGTAGTGAAAAGTGGTGGTCGTGCCACTTCCTAGCACACGGGTGATGGGAAGAGGAAAGTGGAACCAACCCCTCGGGAGCTGTGATTGACAGCAAACCATCTCCCATCACTGGCACCAGTGGCTTAAACACTGAACTGGAAAACGCCATCAGACACAGGGTATCCTTGGCAGATGGCTCCCTGCCCCAGTTCCCCCACTTGCTGCATCCCACTACGATACCGTCCCTGCTTCAAGCTTCTCTGGACCCTCTTGGACTCCCTGAAGCAGGCCATTGGGCAGGATGTGACCTACCCTAAGTCTGCAGTGTGGTTAAGAGATTGGTGCAAGAACCTGGCTGATGTGTTTCGCTGGACTTGTGTAGCCTCTCCCCAGCTTAGAGAGGGACTTGCATACAGGAGCAGAGAACAGCTTCTACGCAAATTGTTTAGCCAGCCCCCTTCCATGGCTCTCTTGCACCAGACTAGCTTCCCCTTTTGCTGGGTCCTGCGGTGCTCGGTTTGTGACATCTCCTTTGCTTCCACAGCCACAGACTGCAGCATCCCCCGCCCAGGATTGACCTCACTGCAGGCACCGACTGAGCCTTTCATTTTCCATAACATTCCTGCTGTCTTTGTCTGCCACAGTTCACAGGTCCCCTGTGTCTGTCGTCCTGCTCCCATCCAACAAAGATGAGGGCTTAAAGCCATAGAGCTCACTCCTGCACTGTGTTCTGGTCCTGGTCTCCATATTGTTTGGGCAGGGGCAGCAGGAGCTCAGAGCAGTCTCTGCCCACTGGACAGGTGCAACAAGAGACAGGAACTGCTATCTCTGCCTTCAAGTGAGGGAGACTGGCCTCTGCTGTAGAGGTGACATGATTGTGGGGCATTGTGTTACTGGTGACAAACAGAAGCAGGAAGCAGGGTTAAGAAGTTCAGGGCATCATCTGCATAATCCCTTTGCTGTTTTGCCTGAAGCCAGTTTCTCTGCCATGAGTTGGGGAGACAGAAAAATAAACGCTGTTATCAGGGCATACCGGAGTGTGCTTCCAGGTTTGGTTTGCATGAGGGAGGAATAACTTTTAATTCATTATTGTAAATGAATGTTAAGTGGGGGGGTTCCCCCCCCCGGGAGATTTCAGGAGCCCTCTGGAGTTCTCGAGAGAAATCAGATTTGAATGTAAGGAACATTTGCAGTCCCAAAGCCCTTGAACGGTGCATAATGAGGCTCACGATTCCAAGGGGCCAACTCTCACTTCCCCCTGGTGTCTTGAACTCCCCCCCCCCCCATTGGCATGTGTGTGTACTGTTCTGCAAGTGCAGATAGAAACAAAGCCCCTCTGTCACCTCTGCACCTTCTCTGTATTGCACAGCATGGCCTGCTTGCCCATCTCATCCAGCAGGCTGCAGCCAGCTCTCATGTGTGACACGAGGTTTGCAGCAAAAGGAAAGCACAGACTTGTGTGCAGCAGGGAGCTAGAATTTCTGCCTCCTGCCAGAGAGTCATCTTTTGAGGGGCTGGGGAATCTAAAGGTGTACCCATTTTAGAAGGTGTGCGACAGTACAAACCTCGTCCCAAGCATTCCGGCTTACAGTAGGGTCACTGCAGTGGTTGGGTCTATTGCTGCAGCATGCTGTTGTTTATTAGGGACAGTCTTAGGAGTGGCCTGGCTTGGAGTGCTTCAGAGCTGCCTGCCCCCCCCGCCCCCCCCCAGCCTTGCCTTCCTCTGTGGATGGATTTTCATGTGAGCTCCAGCAGCTGCTAGAGAGGCTGCAGCCGCAGTAGTTTCCCTGCTTTCCTCAGTAAGGAACTTGCTGTATGTTTTGATGTTTAATAGTCTGAGCTGCCAGAGCCAGTGTAGGACGATGGTGATGTAGGGGGGTCGTTTTCCACCTGCAGCTTCTGAGTCCGTGTCTGTCTGAGAGCAGGAAGCAGTCCCTGGCAGAGGAAGTATGGATGTTACTCTGATACTAAGCACGCTCGGGAATGAGCGTACCATGGGTAGAGATTGTGCTTTTGAGTACAGAGGCCTCTGGTTCCTCTGGAATGAAATAAGCTGTGTGCTGACTACCATACTTCTTGAATTTATAACTTACCCTATCGGTGACAAATGTGTTTGTTTTTATGATTTGCTAAAATAAAAAATGTTAGTGTGAGCGCGGGTATTGATGGGAAGTCTTCCCCTCTGCCTCCCTTACCAGCAGTGTGGTCAGGGGCTTCGCGAGGGGCTGCTTGGATGGACTTTATTCTGAGTTCAAATTGTAAACTGTGCCCGCATAAGCGGGCTTTCGTTTAGTGCCTGCTTGCCGACGTGATCTCCTGTCTCACGTTCTGATCTCTGCTCCTTCCTATGTTGATTTCTGTATCGTTTCCACAGATGTATGTACTCTCAGGAGGATAAAATCTTATTTCAACTTTCCTGCTAAGTGCATTGACCATTAAGTAGAAACCTAACAACATGGCTGTAGTACGAAGTGTTTGGATCATGATCAAATCACTCCTTCCTGGTGGCTTTGTCTGCATGGTGGTAGTGTTGATAGGGAAGCCAGCTGTAGTCAGTCCCTGGGTGCTCTTGCTCCCTCCTGGCTCCTCCACCTGTGAGTTGGTAGTAGTATTAGGGAAGGGAAATAGGTTGCAGACTGGTTCCCAGGGCTTTTCCTATTCTTTGTGGGTGATTTGCAAGTGAATCGATGGGCTGATTGGGAGGCCAGGGTGGAGAATGGTTTGCTGATTTTAAAGTGCCCTACTGTCCTCCTTCTGACCAGCTTACCGCTAGTGCTGGCAAGCTATCCTGAAGTAACGCAGCCTAGCTGCTCAGGGGATTGTTACCCCCCCATTGCCCGGTAAACATATTGCCACCTTCTGGAAGGTTCCAGGGAGCCCCCGGCTATGGGTGAATCCCACCCCTCTCACCCCAGCACTAGTGATCTGCCTGGAAGGAGCAAGCATCCGTTCAATCAAGTGTTACTGAATGTTTTCATGTGCCATATTCAAAGCCTGTCTGATAGCTCCACCTCCTACACCATTCTGATTGAACAGACCCACCTTCGCCCCAGTCTCCTTGTTTCCCTGTGGTCACTACGGCAGTAGCTTGCGTGCAATGATAACGATGGGGAAGAAGTGTTTGTTTTTTAACTTTATTTTATTTGATGCCAGAAATATTGTTCTCTTTTTTGGAAAAACTGAATCTCACCATCTGCTTCAGCTCTCAGCTTCTTTGCCACTCCCTTGCAGATAAGTCCCTGCTTCCCTGGATGTGTTGCACTGTTGCTTTTTTTCCAGGACACTTCCCTTCTGCTGGTTGCCAACGTCTCCGGTCCCCGCAGTGACTCCAGTTCCTAATGGTTGTGGCTTTGCTTTCCTCCTCCTGTGTAGCACTGGCTCATAGCTGAGACAGCTGTAGTAGGATGGCTGCCCCTCCTTGCATACAGCTGCTTTATAGGCCTCCAGGATTATCTTTGCAGTAAAGAACTGGGACCCCTTACAAACAGCTGGGAACAAGAACCAGTCAACTTTCACAGATCGTCAGCTGTCCTCCTTGATCCACAGCTCAGAACCTCTGCGTTAGAGAGCTGGATTACAGCCCGTAACGTTTGAGCTAAATTATGTCTCCACCTTGTGGTCAAAAGCCAAAGTAGCACTTGTAGTGCCTGGAGTGCTCCTCATGACTCTTCTGCAGAGTGGCTGAGTACTCGGTGATGCATCATTCAACGGAGGGGAAAAGCTTTGGTTTTGTTTTTTAAGTTTAGTAGGAAAGTTAGGTGAGATTTGATTCTCCTGCAAGTGTGTAGGTGTGTGGGGAGAAGCAGAGAACATTTCAGTCTCGTGCTGCTTTGCGAGCAGACATTTAAACCAGACTACCAGAACAAAAGCAAAGAGCCATTAAAACCCAGCATCAGTTCCGTGTAGCAGAAGGGCATGGAGCTGCTCCCTGTGCTCAGAGGCAGAGCCTGTTGCATGCAGGCACAGCAGTCTATTTCAGATGGCTTTTCTCTTTGTATGTTTGAATACTAGTGCTCAGGGATGGCTCACGGAGGATTCCTGCGCCCCAGCTCCTGGGGAGCTTGGCTATAGAGGCGCCACTTGCAGATACGACACATGGTGGTTACAGACAGGACCTCAGCTAGTTGATAAGAATCTGCCTCTAGCCACACAGGTATAACTGTTAAAATGTGGGCAGGGCCGTCCTTAGGCATACACAGCTGCATAGGGCACCATGAAATTTGGGTCACCAAATTGCCGCAAATTTCATGGTGCCCTAGGCAGTTGCGTGCTGCATACGCGGCAGCACAAACCCCGTGACCAGCCCTATCCCCTGGCCGGCCCCTCCACAAGCTGCGCCCACTGCAAGGGGCAGGGCCGTCCCTAGGGGGGTGTGGGGCAACTCCCTCTGCCCCACCTCTTACCCTCCCCCCCCGGCTCTGCACCCGGCCTGCCCCCATTCCACCTCTTCCCCCAGCGACCCCGCACTCGCCGGCAGCGCGGGAAGCGGAGCAGCCCGGCCCCAACCAGCTCTACTCCACCAGCTCCCAGCCGCGGTGCTCCGCTTCCCGCCGCCAGTGAGTGCGGGGAGGTTGGGAAAAGCATCACCTCCCGCACTCGCCGGCGGTGGCAAGCGGAGCGACGCGGCCCCAGCCCGCTCCGCTTCCCTTGCCCCGGCCCCAGCCGTGTCACTTGGGGGCGTGTGTGTTAGGGAAAGGTCATCCCGTTTTCCTCTCTCTTCCCCCCCCCCCCCGACTCACTGGCAGCGGGAAGCAGAGCCCCGCAGCTGGGAGCTGGTGGAGTAGAGTGGGCTGGGGCCGGGCTGCTCCGCTTCCCGCCGCTGCCGGTGAGTGCGGAGGGGATCCCTTGCCCGAGTAACACGGCTGGGGAAGCGGAGCGGGCCGTTCCCGGCTCCCCGCAAATCCCCCGGGCCACTCTGGGCCTATGGGACCCCCAAAAGTGTGCCCCCCCGCTCCTGCCTCCCAGACCCGGGGGTGGGGCTGGGGCCCCACACAGCCAAATGTAGGGCACCCAAATGGCTTGGCACGGCCCTGGATGTGAGTTCTGCGCTCCTGAGCCACATGCTGCAGGCAAGTTAAGCGGAGGTTAAATTGGGCTGGGATTGGAGGAGCCAAGTCATCTGACAGAGACCTGTGAAACCTCCTTTATTTCCATGCCCCTTCAGACGTGCTCAGCAGGGCTGTCCCTCCGTGTTCGAGGGCACCGGGACCATCGCTTTTTAAACGTGGTGGTAGTGGAGACCAGGGAGCAAAGGGGAAGCTCCCTTGATTCTGGCTCTTCCTTGGATGGAACTGGTGTTCTGAGATGTCAGCCAGGGCTTAGAAGTGGGAACTGCCCCATTTATCTCAAATAGGGAAGGACTCTGAAGCCCACAATCTAAACAGCTGCCTGGCTAACTTCTGCTGCTGATTTTAGCAGCTTATTCTAGGATCGCAGGTTCCTTTCTTACCTCCCTAGGGGCCAACCCCCTAACCTATCTCTAGACCCTTCAGCTTCCCCGCGCCCTCCCCCCGCCATCTGCTTCTATAATGCACTTGTATGATTGATTTTTTTTTTTTTTTAATCTGTGGCACAGTGAAAGCTGAAGTGTGGAGACAGTGTAAAAACTGAAGTGAACACCACAACAAATAGCACAAAGGCCCCTGAATGGAGTATGGTATTTGGGGGGTTAATTCATTAAAACCCTCCAGTCTTAATTTAAATGAAGCTGCTGCCAGATTGGCAGTTTGTAGCACCAGGATCCAAGGATTTGTTCCTACTTTCTGCAGGATAAGCAGGGCCTTGGCTATAAACTGTGTCCCTGATATGGCTGTGTTTGCAGGGCAGACAGATTGTGTGTGTGGTTTAGAGTTGGAGATTAAATTTTATGCCTCTTCTGCTTTTGAGGCATTTGATGGCCTCACTGTCACCTCCTTCCTGAACTTCTGACCTGAAATAAGGAATCTGAAAGATCACACCGCTGCCTGGACAACATGGCGGAAGTGGAGAGCAGGGGCTGTGAATAAGCTAGTGTCACTCTGAAGGAGAAAGAATGCCCTTCTAATCAGTGTTGATGGCAAATCTTTCAGGATTTCTTCTCCTGCCTTTTTCACCTGTCCCCTCCCCTCTTTAACAGCTTCCCTGCATCACTTCTGCCCCTGGCATGTCCTGCCCTGAAATCCCAGCCCTTGAGAAGAACTTTGAGAAGCTGCAGCAGGGACTTGGGTAAAAGCCCATGGTTGCCTCTAGGTTGTGACTCACTTGTTGGTGCGGAGGCTGCTGTGTGTGATGTGAGCATCGAGCTGGCTGGGAGAAGAGCTGCAGGAATGCTGTAGGCTTGAGAGTTGGTTGGAGGCACCCACTGCTGAATGGCAGCAGCACTTATCTGGGCCAGCAGGGATTCAGAGAATGAGTGAGTCACCCTAGGATGGTACCTATCTGTCACAGCTGTGGCTCTGCCACCAGCCATTTGGGAACTGGCAGCTTTGTTTGGTTGTTGCTAGCAGTGGAGAGTTCCTATTGATGGAACTGATGGACGTGACAGGTTACCTTATCCTGCCCACAAGCTGGAATTTCTTTCCCTTCACCAGGGGCGGCCAGTCACAGCTGTATTCTGTCCTTACTCCTCATTCCCATCTTCCTCAAACCAAGGATTTTCTTTACTGTCTTTTTCACAACCCAGTGTTTCTTTGCACTGCTCTTCCTTCCATATTCCTTCTCTTTCCTGTCTCTTTTCCACTTCTTTCTCCTCTGCTCTGGCTCCCCTTCTGGGACACTCTCCGGTCTCCTTCTCCTGTCACTTTCAAGTGCCTGCAGGTGTTTAAATCTTAGAAGCACACACATTATGTTAATATTTCCAGGGTCTCTGGGGGACAAATTCTGGGTCGCCCTCTTGCTGAGTCTTAAGATTCTAAATGTGCTTGGAGGTATGTTCACAGCTGCAGGATTGCTGTCATAGAATCATAGAATATCAGGGTTGGAAGGGACCCCTGAAGGTCATCTAGTCCAACCCCCTGCTCGAAGCAGGACCAATTCCCAGTTAAATCATCCCAGCCAGGGCTTGGAACGTGAAAACACAGGCTCCACCTCCACTGCCCCTGCCCTCTTGTCTCCTGATTCCTAGTCCCTGTTGGTCTGCTTGTGCTGTAGAGCAACACACCCTTGCATGGGGTACAGAGCAGGGATCTATCTACATTCTCCACTCCGCACTTCCTGGACTTCTGTGGCCCACAGCAAAATGGGACCAACAGGTCTTTAATGGAGAGAAGGGAAAGCAGGCTGGAATGGCTATGGGTTTGCCAGTATTTGTCTTGGAAGGAGACAGCCTTCTCATTTAGCCACCAAGAATGCTAGCGGGGAGCCAGCTGGCTACCAGGCCAGGCATCCAGATTTGAGACTGCAAAAACAAAGGACAAAGACACTTCTCTGGTGCTTTCTGTTTCTTTGGGTGTTAGATATTCTGGGAACGGCTCTGGTGGTGTGGCCTGGATGAGATCGGTATGTGTTGGGGTATGGAAGGGACGGGATGGCTTGGGGTTGCTCAAGGGATACGATCTTCCCCTCTGTTGCTAACTTGAATACGGGTCAGGTGGATAGGAATTGAAGGTTGTGACCAATGATCCTGGAAGTACTTGTTCTAGGGCCGACCTGAGGCATACTAGTGGGGCATAGTGGGGAAAGCTTGCACTGTCGCTGTCCATGTTCTGCTTTTCCTGTAGATAAATAAGACTAATCTCTGGGCCTGTCAGTTGGACACTTCTCTGGAACTAAAGCTCAGAATTCCAACCATTGGTCTCAATAGCTGGCAAATGATTTATCTCCTTCCTGATCTAGTCCTGTGGAATTTAATGCTTAAATGCACTATTTATTGGAGCCAAACAATAAAAAGCACCCATGCCAAAAGCTCTAGGCACCCTAACAGGTCATTAGACTTACAATAATACAGTAATTACCATCCGGCAGCCTTAAATACTCCTAGACAGGTGAGATGCTTAGCCAGCCAGCAGTGTCAACTAATCGTAAACGGGTCACAAATGAACTTAGCTAGCCAGTAAATCAAAGCAACAGAAGAACCCCTTACCCTCCTCCCTATGGGGAAACCCTCAACTTCCCCCAAAATGCCTGCTAAGAGAACTGCAAAAGCCAGTTAACAAGTTCTCACCAGGGGAGGGCAAAAGTTCGAGTCTCGAGTGCCTTGTGGTGAATGACCTGCCAGCAGCTTCCCCTCTGCTATAAGGACACAGACTTCCCGGGGAGATCACCCCACCCAGCCACGGTTTAGTACAGGTTTTTTACATGCTTCCTGAATGGTGAGCACTAGAATACAGACCAGTTAGGTCCCAGAGTAGGATTGTTCCCTACAGCACATTCCCCAGTGTCCTGTCTGACCTGGTCCTTGTGTTCCAGGCTTTGGAGATGCTGCTGTCCCCTTTCGCTTTGGGAAACTGTTCCACAGAGTAATGGATCTCATGGTTGGGAGGTGTGGCTTTCGTGGTAACCTGCCTGAACACCTCATTTTCTTAGTTCCCCCTCCTTTAGGGGATAATCAATTTACGGGGGATCGTCAGAGTGAATTAATTAATGTTAGTAACTTGCTTTGAGATCCTCTGATGGAAGGTGCTTTACAAGTACAATTTATTATTACTCCTAATTATGATTCCTTGTGCACCCCAAAACCATTCTTCTACATCTGTGGGGTTTGCACCCTTCAGCTATTTGTAAAAGGTCTCCAGAATTTCCCTAAATCACCACTTTGTCAGGCTGTAGGTAGCTCTTCCTTGGCTGATGGAGAACCCCTCTGCATTGCCCTGGAAGTTGGCATGCATGGCTTGTTTTGCATAATTTACTTCCCAAATCATCATTTCCCCTCCCACTCTATCTGCAGGGACAGGCTGGGATTGCTGTTTGTTGAAATGCATACATGGCTGTTCCACAACTGTTCTGCCCCCTGCTTCAGGAACACTTTAGGCCTTTGGCCAAGACACGCAGTTGGGCACATGGGGGTGGAGGGGGTGGGGTGTTTGGAGGGGAGGTTGGAATCTTTAGTCCAAACCTCATGCCCCACGTTTCCATAACCTATCCCCTTGTCTTCCTCTTAGTCTGGAGAGGGGGGGAGGCCAGATCAAACCTTCTGCAATATGCATTCCAAACCAGCTTCCATTTTACTGGGTGGAGGAAGAGGTGGGAGCCCATTGCAGACGCTCACTAAACCTAGAGAGTCTGCTGTCCTGGGATAGGGGCTCATCTGCGCTGCAGTACTGCTGGAGGCTGTGCGTGCTACTGTCTCAGGTGCCTTCCCTTATTGCCAGCCGCTTGTGAGCAGAGTCTCCCGCTAAGCAGAGGGAGGGACTATGTTCAAACACAATGGGAGCCCAGCATCACTCTTTCCCGACTGCCCTGTTTCTGTGCCATGGTTTTTCACTATAGTCCTCGTCTCCCCAGGGCCAGGTATCTCTAGTATCATCTTCTCCGTTTTGTTGAATAAACGGAAGGTGCAGTGCAGTGAAAGAAAGGGGATGAAGATTTTGTCCTGTCTGGCCTGAAGCCTTTCTCCCCATGGCTGGCTGGCTGGCTGGTGTCAGAGGAGGGATGTGAAGGCTGTCAGGAGGGGCCTGGGAAAGGAGGTTAGCTGAGACAGGAGGGGGAAGTCCCACTCTTGTTCTTAAAGTGGCTGGTAAGCTGGTCACACAAAACAAACCATAAAAGAACCTCTGCTCCCCTCCCCCTACTCATTGGAATGTTTCTTGGCTCTGTACCCAAACTAGCAGCTGAACATAGTGGTCTTATAAAATGCAGTGTAAAAAGGGGTGGCATTAAAGAGTGGGCCAGAGAAGAGGGTTCAGCACTGACACTGCTGAATGCACAAGGGGGCTCTCGGCTGGGGAGGGGGCCCGTACTGCTGGATTGCAGCATGCAGGAGGAGCAGCCCAGCACTGCAGGGGAGAGAAGTGTGCTGTAGGAGTGCAGAACGTTGATGGGGGAACTGTTCTGTGTGCAGGATGTGGTGAGGAGGGGTGATGCTGCAGAGTGCAGTAGCTGGATGGAGGCTCGACCAGTGCATGGCACTGCAGGATGCGAGGTCTGGCTGAAGGGAGTACTGGCTCTGCTCTGCAGTGCACTGAGAGGCCTGCGTGACCCATCCGGTGCTTGAGGGGGTGGAGGTGCTTTTAGCAGTAGAGGTTGGGATCTCCTACTCAGGAAAGCGTACACCTTTTGTCTGTCATCCCCCTATCCCGTAGCCCTCTGGACTGCAAAGCCCCTTCAGCTCCTGACTGTTACTGACCAGATGTGCCCAGTTGGTGCTAAGTAACCCTTCCCTCCAACCCGAGAGACGTGGCTGAAACCTCTCAGCCTGCCAGCCAAAGGGGGCAGTTGCACCGTCTCTGACCACCACCGGCACAGTGACACAGACTTTCCTGCTGAGTCGGCCCCAGAGCAGGCCCGCTGGATACAGGGCCCCTGTCTTTCATGTGCCTTTGTGCTAATTGGACCTTTGTTCGGCCATGTTGGGGGAGGGGTGAGTGCATGTCTTCCGTGTCTGTATGCTTGTGGATGATGGCCCTAGGCACTGAGGGCCCTTGCCTGTCCCCAGAAGAGCCACACTATCTGCTGCGGCCTTGCGAGCTCCCTGCGCTGCCTAGCCTGGGTCCTGTACTTGAGGGGCTCCCTCTGGAGGGCAGAAGGTCGCTAATTCCCTGCCCGGACTGTCCAGGGGGTAGCCAGCCATTGTGAGCCATGGTGGCGGCTTTGGTGGTTGGTTGTTGGGGCTCTTGCTTTAGGCCACCAAACAACAAAGATGGACACAGATCTTGGGTGCTGCCAACCTGGGCCGTGATTAGCGTGCCAGCCTGAAGGGGAAGTGTTCAGAGTCCCATGACTGCCCCACCCAAACGGGGAGATTGCTTGCCTGGCATTTCTTGGGCATTTCTGGAAGCAGAGCATTCACAGCCTAGCTTAGCAGCTCCGAGCTGTGCATGCAGCAGTTGCTTCAGCTATCGAAATAGGAATCCAAGTCAGACAGGCAGAGGGACTTGTTATGTTGTTATGGCAACTACAGTAATTAGCTCACGGGAAGAGCAAGGCACGGAATAGGGGCGTGAGCGTGCGTGAAGGCCACACACTTGGAAGAGACGGCCAGGGTGCAGGGCTGGTGTCACTTGGTGGGGAAAATGCGGAAGGATATCCCCTGTCCCACAAGGGGCACTGGCTTTCTTCTGCGAGGCTGGTGGAGACCAAGCCTCTTTGCGGCTTTTACAGATGATTAACACCCAGTTTTGTTAGCACCCTCTGGTTCCTGTGCCACCCCACGCTGGGCATGTGGCGTGGATCCCAAGGTAATGGTGAAGTAGTCCCAAGTGCTCTCTGCCCTATGGGGGCCAGCCCCCTGAGGTAATTTGACTCCCTCCCGAGTGTGTTTTGGCCTCCAGAGGCATTTCCCTTCCCGTGAGTGCTAGGGATGCTCGGACTCTGATGTGAGAGCTTTCCCCCCAGACTTAGTATAAGAAATAACCTCTTCAGGTGGGCTCTGGGATCCATCCTCTGTGCTTCTTGTCCAGGGGGCACAGTCACAGGTGACCCTCCTCTTCCCTTTCAGCACCGGGCACGTGCTCACCTTGTGACACACAGGGCTCACTAACTTTGTGCCATGACCTCCCTCCAATGAATGTGGAAACGCATTGAGCAGTGAAGACAAATGATCCAGTCTCTGGGGATCTCTCTCCTTCCGTGTCCTGTTCCCCGCAGCATTGGGAGAGCGGCTTTTGTGTTCCCAGAAGTGCCCTGCGGGAGCTGTGAACAAACAGTATGCCAGGCATTTACCTCTTGAAACGTGTGGGTTGCAGCTCCTCTTGGCTGCCCTGCCCTGTTGGCGGTGGCTGCTTTGGTGGCTTGGTGCCACTCGAATGGGCTGTGTCTGTGTGCTGCAGCATTTCTCCCACCTGTCTGCCTGGGAAGGTGTTACATGCACCTTTTGATCTGTGGAGACCCTATGCTGGGGTGTGCACTGGTGGGTGCTTTCTCCTCCCTATGTCTCCTCACTGTTGCCCCTGGATCTCATCATCCAGCCTGTGTGTGTTGCTACAGGCCAGCTCTTCCCTTCCACCCTCAAGAAGGGAGCTTGTCCTACGCCACAGCAGTGGGGTCAGGGGGTCTTGCAAATGGGATCCAGGTGTCTGGCACATGGAGAATCTGGCATTTTCCTGGGAGGTGGGGGCAGGTTGGCACTGTGCCCATCAGGAGATGTTGGGGAGTGGGGTACCTAAGTGTTGCAGGGATCCCCTGGCCCTGGGGTGTGTGTACTAGTTCGCAGAAGTGTCATGTGAGGTCTCTAATGAAAACCTGCGTCAAGAGGCATGTGGGCATGGTATGTAAGAAGGGGTGTGTGTGTCTGTCTGTTGGCCTTAAGAACATAATTTCCTTGTAGTTAAAGGCAGGTCAGTCAAAGGCAGCATGCCTTGAGGCATACTTCTCCAACACAAAAAGAAAAGAGTAAGGTGCCACAAGTACTCCTTTTCTTTTTGCGAATACAGACTAACACGGCTGTTACTCTGAAACTTCTCCAACACACTTATCTCCCTGGGGGACCACTGTGTATTGTGTGTCTCACAATAGAAGTCTATTAGCATACTGAGTCAAATGCTAATGAAGAGCTTGTGGGGACTTCAGAAGAAAATTGACAGGAAGAGGTAAATAGCGTGTGGTTTTCAGGTGAAGCTCAAACGTCTGGTCTGGTTTGTCCTGTCTGGGGGTGAACAACACTCCATAGACTCCTTCACCAGGACGTGAGCAGTGGGTTGGCTTCTTGAGAAAGAGCTCTCAGCCAGGCTTGGCTGAAAATGCTCGGAAGAACTTTGGGCGAGAGACTTCTTTAGACAGGGGGATAACTTGTCCCCTGAGCTTAGGCCACAGAAAGCTTGTTATGATTTTGTTTTATATGTGACCCTTTGTCTCCAATAGTTCTGTTTGCTATCATGACCCCGTGGTCTCTGTTAAATAAACTTGTACTTGCTTTCTCTATAAACAAGTCTGAGTGATGTGTGTTGAGCGAAGCTGTGTTCGAAGGGGAGCGAATAGGCAGCAATGTCCTATTCATTGGGGAACAGCAGGCCTGGTAATTCTGTGAGCGTCCAGTGGAGCAGGGGCTGGACAGCACAGGGGACGCTTGGAGAGATCGGGGCGTGCCTGATGCTAGCCTGGAGAGAGAGCGAGGCCTGGAGGGGAATGCTTGTGTGGCCGGTAGCTGCTAGTGGTGTCAGGGAACTGACCCTGGGCAGCACAGGCAAGGTTCTCTCATGCTAAGAACAGGTAGTAGCAAGATGCCTCCCCACCTTGGGTACCTGCGGGGAGTGTCACACCTACTATCTCCTCAGCTCCCATCTATGCATTTCTGGCCTAAAGAAAGAACAGGAGGACTTGTGGCACCTTAGAGATTAACAAATTTATTTGAGCATAAACTTTCGTGAGCTACAGCCCACTTCATCAGATGCATGCAGTGGAAAATACAGTGCGGAGATTTTATATACACAGAGAACGTGAAACAGTGGGTGTTACCATATACACTGTAAGGAGAGTGATCAGGTAAGGGGAGCTATTACCAGCAGGAGAGGGGAAAAAAAACCTTTTGTAGTGATAATCAAGGTAGGCCATTTCCAGCAGTTGACAAGAACGTGTGAGGAACGGTGGGGGAGGAGGGGAAATAAACATGGGGAAATAGTTTTACTTTGTGTAATGACACATCCACTCGCAGTCTTTATTCAAGACTAAGTTAATTGTATCCAGTTTGCAAATTAATTCCAATTCAGCAGTCTCTCGTTGGAGTCTGTTTTTGAAGTTTTTTTGTTGAAGAATTACCACTTTTAGGTCTGTAATCGAGTGACCAAAGAGACTGAAGTGTTCTCTAACTGGTTTTTGAATGTTATAATTCTTGACGTCTGATTTGTGTCCATTTATTCTTTTACGTAGAGACTGTCCAGTTTGGCCAATGTACATGGCAGAGGGGCATTGCTGACACATGATGGCATATATCACACTGGTAGATGTGCCGGTGAATGAGCCTCTGATAGTGTGGCCGATGTGATTAGGCCCTATGATGATGTTCCCTGAATAGATATGTGGACACAGTTGGCAACGGGCTTTGTTGCAAGGATAGGTTCCTGGGTTAGTGTTTTTGTTGTGTGGTGTGTGGTTGCTAGTGAGTATTTGCTTCAGGTTGGGGGGCTGTCTGTAAGCAAGGACTGGCCTGTCTCCCAAGATCTGAGAGAGTGATGGGTCGTCCTTCAGGATAGGCTGTAGATCCTTGATGATGCGTTGGAGAGGTTTTAGTTGGGGGCTGAAGGTGATGGCTAGTACCGTTCTGTTATTTTCTTTGTTGGGCCTGTCCTGTAGTAGGTGACTTCTGGGTACTCTTCTGGCTCTGTCAATCTGTTTCTTCACTTCAGCAGGTGGGTATTGTAGTTGTAAACACTCGATAGAGATCTTGTAGGTGTTTGTCTCTGAGGGTTTGGAGCAAATGCGGTTATATCGCAGAGCTTGGCTGTAGACAATGGATCGTGTGGTGTGGTCTGGATGAAAGCTGGAGGCATGTAGGTAGGCATAGCGGTCAGTAGGTTTCCGGTATAGGGTGGTGGTTATGTGACCATCGCTTATTAGCACCGTAGTGTCCAGGAAGTGGATCTCTTGTGTGGACTGGTCCAGGCTGAGATTGATGGTGGGATGGAAATTGTTGAAATCATGGTGGAATTCCTCAAGGGCTTCTTTTCCATGGGTCCAGATGATGAAGATGTCATCAGTGTAACACAAGTAAAGTAGGGGCATTAGGGGACGAGAACTGAAGAAGCATTGTTCTAAGTCAGCCATAAAAATGTTGGCATACTGTGGGGCCATGCGGATATCCATAGCAGTGCCACTGATTTGAAGGTATACATTGTCCCCAAATGTGCAATAGTTATGGGTGAGGACAATGTCACAAAGGTCAGCCACCAGGTTTGCCGTGATTTTATTGGGGATACTGTTCCTGACGGCTTGTAGTCCATCTTTGTGTGGAATGTTGGTGTAGAGGGCTTCTACATCCATAGTGGCTAGGGTGGTGTTTTCAGGAAGATCACCGATGGATTGTAGTTTCCTCAGGAAGTCAGTGGTGTCTCAAAGATAGCTGGGAGTGCTGGTAGTGTAGGGCCTGAGGAGGGAGTCTACATAGCCAGACAATCCTGCTGTCAGGGTGCCAATGCCTGAGATGATGGGGCGCCCAGGATTTCCAGGTTTATGGATCTTGGGTAGCAGATAGAATACCCCTTGTCTGGGTTCTAGGGGTGTGTCTGTGAGGATTTGTTCTTGTGCTTTTTCAGGGAGTTTCTTGAGCAGATGGTATAGTTTCTTTTGGTAACCCTCAGTGGGATCAGAGGGTAATGGCTTGTAGAAAGTGGTGCTGGAGAGCTGCCTAGCAGCCTCTTGTTCATATTCCGACCTATTCATGATGACGACAGCACCTCCTTTGTCAGCCTTTGGGAAAGATCAGCGATGACTGGGGGTGACATGAAGCAAATCTGTCTCCTCCCTGGAGCCTCCTTCCAGTGTTGTTTTTTAATATTAATTTATTCATACAATTAACCCTGACTGCGCTGTCGGTCTTGGTGCTGCAATTCTGCACTGATTGAGGAATTTGACCTCCTTTGTCCCTAGAGGCTCCTGGCAAGTTGTTAGTGTAGCATTCAGTGTCTGTCTGAGAGCCCCAGACGTTAGTTTCTTCCTCCACCTCCAACACAATCACATTGCTTTCCCCCTACTCCCAGCTGCAGAGGATGTTCAGTGTTAAGGTTCCTTCTGGAAGTGGAGAGAAGGAGGGTGCCATGTGCAGAATTCTCCTTCCTGTTTCCAATCCACCTCCCTACCCCATCCTAAAGGAAGAAACCTCCAGTGCATCACCTAGCAAGTTTGCTAAGAGAGGAAACAAAAATATACACATGCGTAAGGATGCGGCTTGTGGCATTGAGGTAGCCGTGTCAGTAGGAAGGCTCAGGGAACACCTTTTTGGATCAATCGCTTGATCAGTCTATCTTTAGGTGCTTTATATCCCCCTCCCCCATTTCCCCTCGCCTTCATTCCTAAAATGCCCACAGTTTTTAATGTATCTATCCTTGCTTACCCCTCTGTGGGTCTGGGAAGTGCTGTGATTGCCACCTTCCATGTGGGAGCCACGGCACAAAAAGAATAGATGACTTGTCCCAGGCTAGTGCCCGAGCCAGTGGACTATCTTTGCTCCCAGCAGCCATCTTGTAAATGGGGCCAAGGAGGTATTGCTCCTTTCTCTGCATGGTGCAATGTGGCATTCCTATTCGTACAGCTCTCACACCCAACTATGGAAACTGCCTGCTAGCTCTTCTGTTCTGTGGCTTTGTCTTTCCTCAAGCTTTATACTGCTGCGCAGCCCTGTAGTATCTGAGCACTTTTCTTGCATAATTGATAAGCAAAAGTGCAGTCCCTAATGGACTTCATAGAGCCTTTTTGGCTCTTTTCCCTTCTTAAGGTATAAAACAGTGCGAGGGAGGGGTATGCTTAGTTTGTTTTTTTGGGAAGGGGTGGATAGAAGAGAGGAGTTGTTGTCATACATGTTATGGCAGAAAGGCTTTGTCAGAGAGGAGGGTTTTGCAGCATTTCCTCATGAAACTGCTGTTTGAGAGTGGCAAAAGCAACTTCTTTAGTGCCATATTGGTTTTGTTGTTGCAGATTGTAGCCAGTAGCAGAGGGTACAGTGAAATGAAATCTCACCTTCCTGCCCTCAAATCCCTCTTTGGGTGGAGGGGAGTATGACCACTCGTTGCTCTTGACCAGGCCAGCAGCCGCTTCCCTTCAAAAAACAAAAACAAAAAAACACTCTGTGCAGGATTGACATGCTGGTAGTGGTCTGATAAGAGGTGGAGGGAAATCCTATGGTTTCCAGAGTCCATTTAAACATGCTGCTCAGTGCCATCAGAGTACTGCATGAGAGACCCCGAAGCTGAGTTTGGTCAGGAGAAGTGTCATCTGCAGTGAGCAGAATTTGCTACAGCTGATTGATTAATAATAACTAAGAGCATATTTTTGATCCCCAACATTATGTAAGAAATTAGGGAACTTGGGGAAGTCTCTGGTTTCAAGTCCAGAGTGATGGAGCTAGGTCTCAGCGAGTTCGTTAAGGGTTCCTGAGAGTGGGAGTTTAAAGTTAAATGGATGAAGAAAAGCATAGAAGACCTAGAGGTGCAGATTAGTCCCTTGCTGCAAAAACTATTTGATGCTAATTTGATTCCCATCTTAAAGTAACGTAGAAGTTATCTTAGCAGCTGGCACAAATTGACTGTCTCCTGGATTGGCACAATGGCAGCAACTGAAATGAAATTGCCCTGAGTTTGCTTCCTCTTCTGGACTACTCCCATTCTTTTTCTCAGAAAGGTAATCTAGAATGAAGATGCCGTTCTCCAACAACAACCACAAAACTACATGTATTTGTCTCGTGCAGGAGGACTGGCAATACCCAGACGGCATTGCTGGGCAGCTCAATTATGTACTCTAGTTGGTACCAGGAAGAGTGAAACACTGGTACAGAACAGAGCTGGAAGATTTCCTTGATTCTTTAATCTTTTGGCTGACTTTGGCTGCCTCCACAGATAGGTAGACAGCATGTGTTTTTTAATTATAACACTTAGGCCATGTCTACACTAGTGTTACGAATTACACCTGGTAGGACACGCATACAACTGCTGCGAATTATACCTTGTAGGACACGCACACAAATGCTACGAATTACACCTGGTAGGACACGCACACAAATGCTGGATCACTCCTCCTGGTGTATAATGTGCTGGCATTTAAACAATGGTGGGCCCCAAACCAAAATGGAGTCACATGTGCTAACTTTTCCTTAACACTAGCATTTATGTCAGCAGAACGTACGTCACTCGGGGTGGTTTTTTTCATACCCCGAGCAACATAAGTTTTGCCAACATAAGTGCTCGTGTGCACAGCACTATGATGGTGGGAGATGCTCTCCCACCAACATAGCTACCGCCGCTTGTTGAGCTGGTTTTATTATGTCAACGGGAGAGCTCTCCCATCGGCATAACGCAGCTATGCAAGCAATCTTACGGCTGCACAGCTGTAAGTGTAGACATGGCCTTAGTGTGTGTGACAGAGTAAGTGTCAGTCTGATCCTGCCCCTTTCTAGCTTTCCTCCAGAGTATTTGGACTTTGAGAGAAGGGGATGGAGTTAGAGCAGTGGATGACGCTTCATATGCAGAAGCTTTTCAAAATATATCTAAACTAACTTGGACCATTTTTCATTTGGTTTTTGGCTAAGATGCTGTTCTGGTGTGCCTGCCCGTCTACTGCTGCCCGTAAGGGTGTGAGCACCTGCACCTCTGTTAAAGCGGATAACATTTCCAGCACCTATAGCCCTTATTGGAATTATTGGTATTATCGTAGTGCCTGAAACGGAGGCTGTGGTAGGTGCCTACATATACTCTTACATGCTTAGCTTTTAGTCACCCCAGTTTTTGACTATTGGCCTTCCTGGAACTTCCACATAGAGCTCACCGTCCATGGCCATCTTTGTAAGTGCGGGTCCCTGACACAATGGGAACTATCTATGGAGAACAAACTTCTCTTGAGCTTGAGGTTCCTAGTTTGAAGAAAAAAGAGCAGTCACTTTCTTTACGAGAGGTGCCATTTGTTTACTGGATTTACTAGAGGCAGTCGCTACAAGGTGTTTTTTCAGTGGTCGCTCACTGTCGTTGCTATGAAGTTGTTTTAGAATGGTGTTTGCTACTTTCTGGAGAAGGTGTGGGAGCAGACCCATCTTCCCCCACACACTTCTGATTGGTATAAATCCTGGTTCCATTTCTTGAGGTTACTGGACCCCAGATTCACTCTGGACTCTTTGGGACTTTTAACTGTCATCTCCTCCCCCTCTCTCTAACATGAAAGGAACCAACTTGCTGACAAACTGGCAACTACCAAGAGCTGGGAAATAAGTTTCAAGATGGTCCTGAGCTGAACACTTAAAACCCTTGGCTCTTAGATGTTGTTGCTTTGATTTTGAAAGGTTTGGGTTACCTGCCTGGTAGAAAGTTCACACATCATGAGAGAATGGATCTTTATGGTTGTGTTTCTCAGACTAGGAACCAAAAGTCCCTCAATCAGTGAACAATGTTTTTTCTTTATGGTGATATTGCATGTGTGTTATGACAGTAGTAGGCTTCCTGTTTGTCCCCAGAATCTCCTGCCTTGGTTCCTGTTTGGCATCTTCTTGTAGTTGTATGTTGTATTTCTTTATGATTGCTCTGCAAAATCTCTCCTATTCTTTCTGTCCTCTTAATTTTTATTCTGTTGGCCTGAAAGAATCATCTAATGCCTTAGCTTTAAATGTCGCCTTTCGCTTGTGTTTGTCAAGGGTGGGAATCCTCGTAAGCTGGCATGGTTTTTGTTTGTGCTTTTCCTAGGACTTTCAGTCGAGAGAGCTCTTGGACAAGTGGGTGGGAATGAGAAGTGTGCACATACTCTTAAAATCTCCTGGGTCAGAGTATATCCCTTGGAGGCTGTTGGAAAGTGGTGTTTGCGGTTACAGCTGCCTAAAGCTGTAATGAAGACCCTCCTTGCATCTCCTGGGAGTGAGAGGCGGTCAGAGCATCCACAGTTACGGATGAGCCTATTGGGAAGGGAAGTTGATATTGTGCAGCATATGCATAGCAGGAATGTCATGCTGCCGTAATGCACCTGACAACTAAGAATCTCTTCCAATGTTCCCTACGCCCTCCTCTCAAGTTCTCAAACCTCGGCCCCAGCTCAGTTAGGACTCAGCTCCTTTTTAGGTTTATTGCAGGTTTCCAAATCATTCAGGTCTGCCTTTTGGAGTCAGAATGAAACACAACAGAGTTGCATCTTTTTGTTTGTGTTATATAAACATTCCTGGTTGACAGCTCTAGACTGCTGTGGCTTGCAGATGTCCTGTGCACTGTGTGTCTGTCTGAAAGTATTCTCCTCCAGGCTCTGATGTCCCTGCAAGAAAAAGCTTCCTAATTATAATTCTGATGGGAGGCATTGTGAGCTAGTGGCTGGAGGTGGGACTCCTGGTGTCTATTCCTAGCTATGACCTTGGGCAATCTTGGGTAAACTTCAGTTTCCTCATCTGTAATATTTACATATTACTTATATGTAATACAAGCCAGCTGTGAAGCTAGATTGAAATGTTCAGAAGACTGAGAACTTCTAATGACTGGGACTGGGGAAATGCGCATTATAGTGGTGCAGGAGTGTCACTGTAGTTAAGGTTGCATCATGACACCTGTTTAAAGACTGGTTTCAGAGTAACAGCCGTGTTAGTCTGTATTCGCAAAAAGAAAAGGAGTACTTGTGGCACCTTAGAGACTAACCAATTTATTTGAGCATGAGCTTTCGTGAGCTACAGCTCATCCGATGAAGTGAGCTGTAGCTCACGAAAGCTCATGCTCAAATAAATTGGTTAGTCTCTAAGGTGCCACAAGTACTCCTTTTCTTTTTGTTTAAAGACTGACCTTTCTAATTTTTCAAATATTGACATGCTTCGTATGCTTAGTTGGATTTCCTTTAAAGTTGGTGTGCTTCAAGAGGGTGAAGGGTAGGTAGTGACCCAAATTTGGAGTCATTTGAGGCAGGGGTTCCAGAGAATAAGCCCCCAAAAGAATAACCATTTTAAAATAAGTTTCTAGGTGGGACTTTTTGCGAAGTCAGAGACCAAACTGTTGAAGAGCTATGAGTGAAAATGGTCTCAATCTGTTGAGTTTTACGCCCGGGACTGCATGGCACTCACTAAATCTTTGGGGGATCCGAGTTCAGAACAGTACTTAGGAAAATATACACTTTTACAGTGTACATGCACCAGTACAGAAAAGCAGCTAGAGGGTTTCCATTTCTACCATCTTATAAGTGCTCTAAAATCTGAGCGGTTAGTCTAGCTACTTTGAAATTAGGTGTGCCTCATGGGGTTGCTGGCGTAGCATTAGTGATCCAAATTTGGGGTCATTTGACCAAATGGTTCCAGAGTTACAGGCCCACCCCATACTCCCCCTTTCTCCCAAAAAACCCTTTTCAGGGCTGTGAACTCACTCTTCAAGTAACATAACTATGGATAAGTCCATCACAAGCCCCTACCTAGGCCAAAAGGAGTTTTGGATGGTGTGGCTGGAAGATACTACAAGTGTGTTGTGGGTGGCAGTTGTATTTTGACAGAATGTAATCAAAGCCTTTAGGCAGGGGGGAATTAGACATAGTGCTTCCTGGGAGATGAGGTGCATTAGGGGGCAGAGGAATGGGGCACTGGGAGAATAGAGTGAGGGGGTGTGGGGCTGCAGTGAGATGAGGGAGGGTAAATGGGGGTGGGTGGATGGTATGGGGGGGGAGAGGCTGGGAGATCAGGTGAGAGAGGCATGACCCTTCCCCCCAGCTCTGCCAGTAAATGCCAGTCCCTGTGTGCTGTGCAACTCTGCCAGTGGCTTCCAACCACCTGCGCCCCAAGGCTATGCCACTGCATTATGTAGCTGTCCTTTACTCCAGGCCCTGGAGGTTAGTTGCATTATAGGAAGGGGGAACTAATGGCAATAGAAACGTTTGTGTATCTGGGAGTGAAGACTTCATGGAGACCTTTCCTGCTTGGGATGTGGGGGCTGGGCACAGGAGAGCAGGCTGGTTGGAGTGGGGAGTGTAACGAATATGTCACAGATGTGGCTGGGGCTGTGTGCTCAAGTTGTGCTGGTGGGACTCTGCTGATGTTAGGGTGTGAGGGGGAGCGAGCGGTCTGTTAATGGGGCATTGCTGGAAGATGGTGGGGGTCAGGTTACATGCGCAACCTCAACTCAGCTTTTCCTGCTTTACAGAAGTTTGAGTTTTGCTCAGCTCCATGTTCTGCAAGCATGTGATATGCCACCATGCAACCTTAACTGCACATTAATGTTTGTTTTTGCCACTGAATTATTATTCCTATCAAACGTGACTCTTCCAAGGAATTAGGCTCCTATACACAGCTGATGTCCTATGTGCTGCTACACAGAGAGAAACAAGAAGTCTTTAAAAATCCAGGTTTTCTAGGCTTGATATAACAAACCCAGATGTCTCTTTTCTCCGAGTTATTTCCTTCAAGTGGGTGAAGGAATCTGATCTTACCTCTAGAAGTTAATGTCTACTAAATGAAAATATTTATTTAGCTTAATTTTACTCCATTCCTGGAAATTTCAAATAATTTACTTAAAATTACTGGATGTTTCTCCTGGATGGTCTGCATCAGGATCTCACTAATGAGACTTCCCCATTGTGGTCCTTAATTTCCTCACAGAGATGCTGTTCAAACTCTACTAGAAATCACAAATTAGGAATTTGATACAGCATAAAATATGAGATTAGTATTTCCTTGTATTTTATTTATTTAGCAGCTTAGTTCAAAGCTATTCATGTTCCCAACACCACTGGTTGGAGATTATGAAAAATTGATAGAACAATGTACAGCTGATGTGTTTTTGCTATCAGTTCCCAAATCTAATATAATTTTGTTTAACCTATTCCCTTTGGTTTTTAATTGAATGTAATATATTTGGAACATACGGGCCAATATTGCCAAGATCTTAAATTCTCTCGGCTCACTCTCTCCTTTTGTCTTCCATACACAGTGCTTCCTGTGTGTGTGTGTGTGTGTTTTTCCCCATATGTCTAGCAGATGGTCCATATGTTGTAGCGTACAACCACTTTCCTTACGCCCTGGTCTTGTAACACGTGTCTGTTTTAACTTGACACTTGCGATTAGTCCCATTCATTTGAGTGAGACCACATGTATGTGTAAAGTCTATGAAACAGAGGGTACGACTTTCTACAATCACTCATGGAAAAAGAAAAGGAGTACTTGTGGCACCTTTGAGACTAAGCAATTTATTTGAGCATAAGCTTTCGTGAGCTACAGCTCACTTCATCGGATGCTGTAGCTCACGAAAGCTTATGCTCAAATAAATTGCTTAGTCTCAAAGGTGCCACAAGTACTCCTTTTCTTTTTGCAAATACAGACTAACATGGCTGTTACTCTGAAACCACTCATGGAAAAGCCCATTCTAGATAGCACATGAAAACTGAAGGGCAAATACAGGTTTTGTATTTGCATTAATAATTTTAACATTTAAATATGTTGTCTTTTTTTAAAACAATTTTTTAAAACAACCAGTTAGTTAACTATCTGGTTATTAAGCAATGTTTTGCAGAGTAACAGTATTAATAAGGCTTTTTGTTAGCTTGGAGTTGCTCTTTCAGAATAATAATGCTAAGAGAGGTAGTATGATCTAAAATGTACATCTTCCTAATTGCTGAACAAAAATCCAATAACTGAACTTGTTTAAAATCCCACAGTATTCTTGCCAGCAAGTTAAAGTAGTATGGACTGGATGAATGGACTATAAGGTGCATAGAAAGCTGGCTAGATAGTCAGGCTCAACGGGTAGTGATCAATGGCTCCATGTTTAGTTGGCAGCGGGTATCAAGCAGAGTGCCCCAAGGGTTGGTTCTGGGTCCGGTTTTGTTCAATATCTTCATTAATGATCTGGAGGATGGCGTGGACTGCACCCTCAGCAAGTTTGCAGATGACACTAAACTGGGAGGAGTGGTAGATACGCTGGAGGGTAGGGATAGGATACAGAGGGACCTAGACAAATTAGAGGACTGGGCCAAAAGAAATCTGATGAGGTTCAACAAGGACAAGTGCAGAGTCCTGCACTTAGGACGGAAGAATCCCATACACCACTGCAGACTAGGGACCGAATGGCTAGGCAGCAGTTCTGCAGAGAAGGACCTACGGGTTACAGTGGATGAGAAGCTGGATATGAGTCAACTGTGTGCCCTTGTTGCCAAGAAGGCCAATGGCATTTTGGGATGTGTAAGTAGGGGCATTGCCAGCAGATTGAGGGACGTGATCGTTCCCCTCTATTCGACATTGGTGAGGCCTCATCTGGAGTACTGTGTCCAGTTTTGGGCCCCACACTACAAGAAGGATGAGGAAAAATTGGAAAGCATCCAGCGGAGGGCAACAAAAATGATTAGGGGTCTGGAACACATGAATTATGAGGAGAGGCTGAGGGAACTGGGATTGTTTAGTCTGCAGAAGAGAAGAATGAGGGGGGGATTAGACAGCTGTTTTCAACTACCTGAAAGGGGGTTCCAAAGAGGATGGATCTAGATTGTTCTCAGTGGTAGTAGATGACAGAACAAGGAGTAATGGTCTCAAGTTGCAGTGGGGGAGGTTTAGGTTGGATATTAGGAAAAACTTTTTCACTAGGAGGGTGATGAAGCACTGGAATGCGTTACCTAGAGAGGTGGTGGAATCTCCTTCCTTTGACATTTTTAAGGTCAGGCTTGACAAAGCCCTGGCTGGGATGATTTAGTTGGGGATTGGCCCTGCTTCGAGCAGGGGGTTGGACTAGATGACCTCCTGAGGTCCAATCCAACCCTGATATTCTATGATTCTATGAAAGGCAGCCTGGCAGAGGGATCTCAGTATTCACCGTCCTAATGTGCACATTAAGTATAAATAAGTTTTGCCCTTCAGTTTTCAGGTACATGCAAAAAAATTTTTGTGTTAATCATAATATTACTCAACACCAAATTTTGTATAATTTCTGCTTCACCACAAGTAGTCTATCTAGAATGGGCTTTTCCATCAGTGATTGTATAAAGTTGTGCTCTCTGCTTCACGGATTGTGGAGTAGTCCAAAAATCATAAGATTTTGGTTTATGGCTGGAAAACATTTCAGCTGACTTAAAAAGATATTGTAGAGAATACTCTACTTTAGCTTTGTGAGGTATTAGCAATCATTTGGGAGGAGACTCTTTAATTTAGCAAAAAAGACATAATGAGATCCAATGGTTGGAAAGCTAGACAAATTCAGACTAGATATTAAGGGCAAATTTTTAGCAGTGAGGGTAATTAATATTTGGAACAACCTAGCTAGGGCTGTGATGGATTCTCCATCACTTGAAGTCTTTACATTGTGACTGGATCTCTTCTTAGATCAGAAGTTATGGAGGTTAGACCAGATGATTGCAGTGGTCCTTACTGGCTGTAGAATATGAATTCCTCCAATCCAAGTCAGGATGTGTTGCTTCATTTGTTATTAGCTGCAGAATTTACAAATTCCTGGAGATTTGGGTATGGGGGAAGGAATGTTTCCTCGCTCAACAGATGGTGTGTGAAAATCTGTGAAGTTTGATCCATGGGAAAAGTGACTGGCCTTCTGAACTGTTGGTAAGACAGATATTTGAACACATGGCTGCCTTTCGTCACTTCTGCTGAAGCTACATGTCTTACAAACATCTCTCCTTGGCTTCTTAGGATTCTATGAATGCACTATTAGTTTAGTTTTTTTCTTACTTCCTTGGTTTTATGTAATCTTGCTTTATTTGTGACCACAATAAACAAGCCAGTAAAAATTGGAAAGAGCATTAGGAAAAGATGCAATAGGAAGCCACGCTGTATTACAGGGCATAAGGTTAGACTAGATGGGACCAAGCAGGCCTCTTCACCTCTGATCTCTGGTCAGAGATTGAGTGTACTGTGTGTGGCAAGGAAGAGGGGTTTAAAAGGATCGTCTCATCTGGTGGGGCCCTTCTCGAGTCAAGAGTTGAAGGGCGCTCTGCTGTCACCTGGAATCAGATCCGTGATCCTCCAAAGCTCATGTGAGTCAACCTTTCTGTGTTTGCTTGCTGCCCTGGAGGCTGAACAAGGCTCTTGCTGTTGGGGGCTGGAGCAGCTGCACGTGGTCAGGAGGTGCCTTCCCTCTTGGAGCTGTGCTGGAGTTGGCCTGTTTGGTTACCCTGGAGACAGAGCATTGTGGAACGCTTTCCTCGGACCAGAAATAGTTTGCTGTACCTTGTGACTGGAGCGCTCTCCTCCTTCCCTGGTCTGGGGCCAGCCCTTGTGTGTGCTGGGAGATGAGGGTGTCGGGCCATGGCCCCATGTCACAAGCTCTGGTGTGGGTGGGGTCACGGTCACCAGCCTGGTCCCCTGCTCCTGCCCCCTGCAGTAACAGTGTTAGGTTTCAGGGGAGTAATTGCACTTGATTTCTGTCCCCCCTGGTGTTTCAGTGGTTATGTCATATCTGTTGAGGCTGTGACGCTGTAAGCTGGCTGTCAGGGCCCAGCAGCTGAGTAGCACGTAGTGCACTCCTACCTCTCTCTCCCTTCTCCTTTGCTCAGCTGTTTGGCCTTTGGCTTCCCCGTGTCCCTACACTTCACAATAGGTTCTCTACAGGCGTCACTTGTTCACAAGGGCAGCGCGATCCATGTGGGCAGCAGGGCCTCCTGATCTGTAAGTGCTGCCATGTGGAGTTGGGAGGCCCTGGGTGGAAGGGGGAAGAGTTTATCTTAATCTCTGGCCACTGAGATGAGGCTGATAGGAAAGGGTGCCTGGTGCTCTACTCACTTATGGTTTGAATGGCATCAGGCACTCAACAGGTGCAATGGGAGTGTGGGGCCTTCTCTGGAGAGAGCCTGCAGCTCTGGAGTGCTCCGCCTTTAGTGTGTCACAGCCTCTCCATCTCATCCCCTGGGGGAGGCAGTAATCTGTCAAAGATCCCTTTGCTGCTTGTGGCCATGATTTTAGGCCAGTACAGTCTCTGGCCATTTGGGCCCTGTTGCTCTCTGGAAATATTCTGCTTTCAGTTCCTTCTTTTTCAGGTGCAGTCAGGCTGTGATACTATGCACTGCTGCAAGGCATTCTTGGTAGAGTTACACAGAACTTGGGAGTCTCTTTTCGGGAGGGCCTTGCATCAATATTTTTATTTCGTGTTTTCTCCTGAGGTCCCACGCATTGTTGGGTGGGTGGACTGTAGACACACTTGTACCCCCACCCATCACAATTTCACATACCTTTGATGCAAAGCTATATTGTGGCTTAAATTTGTTCTAACCCCAGCCTTCCAAGGGCAGAGTTTACAGGGCAATCTGGAAGCAGCAGGTTACTTTCCGGCTGCTTTGCACAACGTTTGCTCTGAGGGATACCGCTACAGGCAGAAGCCAAGCCACTCCTTTTTCAGCAATGCAGCAAAAGGCAGGGGCACTGCACCATCTCCCCACCAAGGCTTTGAGAGTACGGGGCTCCTCCAGGCATTCCTTCTTCCTGCTCCTTATTTTGGGATGATTCTGGAACGGAACAGTGAAAACATAACTGCTAGGACTAGAAAGGAGGGAAGGGTAAGAAAAAGATCCTCCCCCCTCCCCAGTGGCAGCAGATGAGGAAGTGAGCATCTCTCAACCCGTAAAGTCAGGATATTTGCTACACTGGAGCAATGAGAAAGTGAAGACAAAAACCCTGCTGGTCCTGGGCTGCTGCTCCCATCCCAAGAGTGAGCTATTGTGTGCAGCGCCTTGCTGTGCTCTCCCTGTGGTGCAGCTGTGTTGTTACTTGAGGCTTTCAGGTGCAAGAGGCAGGGTGGTGAAGCCTCGTGAGGAGCCTGTCAATTAAAGCATGGTTTCATTCCTGCCACTGACCACACCATGTAGTCCAGCCAGCCAGCCAGGCCCCTGCCGCTCATGCGGCAGTGTTATTCCCAGAGAGAGGGCCAGGGTGGACACACATTTTCAACTCAGCCTGATGGAGGCCCAGAAAGGAGGAAGTGTAGGAGGTGGAGAGGAGGTCAGTGCCAGTTTCCTCCACCTTCCCCTCGTGTTGGTGGGTGGGGAAGAAGGACATCGCTGACTTCTCTGTTTCTGGGGGTCTGCACCCCTGGGAGAGCTGGGGTTTAGCAGCTGTTAAAGTTCCGGCTCTTTCGTGCCCTCTCTGTGAAGCTTTGCTCTCCCCTCACACCCTCAGGTGTGCAGGGCAGGGGTGGGCGAGGGGAAGATGAGGATGGGGAGAGCCAAGGCTCAATCAGGGAATTACACCTCCTTTCTCTTGGCTCCTCAGTGACTGAAAAAACCCTCTGTTCCTTGGCTAAGATGGGCAGAGCCCCTGCAGCTCCCTTCCCTGCTTCCATATGTGTTAAACGTTAGGGGGCAGAGAAGCCTTTTCCCCTCACCTTGATATTTTTTCTTTTAATCCAGATGACAGCCCTGCTTGAACTGACATTGCCTGTCTGTTGCAATAAATATGCTTAGCACTTAGCAAGCACTTCTTGAGTGCTTGATCAGCATTCCACCACAGAGCCCATGCACCGGCCCTGAATGCAACTGGCAGTGCTCCCCGCTCTGGTCCTCCGGCCCACGTGATGGCTGTGCATTACTGTAACTCAATTTATCTTCTTGTCTCTTCTGATCGTTCCTTTTGCACTGAGATCTGGCAGAACTCATTTCACATGAGTGTTCCCAGATATCTACTCACACGCCCCTCCTTGAAAAGAGGGCCAGTCTCAGCCATTGAACTCAAGTTGGTATTTCACATCTGTGGCAGAGACGAGCCCAAAGCATTCCACCCCTGCACTACTTGCTTTAAAGGCAAGTTGGGAAAACCAACCCAGCAATGACCGTGGCGGGCGGGATGTCATCCACAGCCTTCGCTATGTGCAGATGCGTTGCCCCATGCAGCCTTGCCCCGTGACAGTTGTGAGTTCCTGGGAGACTGCTGCATTCCAGCCATTTCTAGTCTGTCTCAGCCTTCTGCTGAACAGCCGATTCACTGTGTCCCTATGCCATCGGATCTAAACAAAAGTCTAGTTTTCAGTTTGCCAGCTTACACCCTCTTTCTTGCTTTCTTTCCAGATCACCAGAAACTGGAACGTGAGGCCCGAATCTGCCGACTTTTAAAACATCCAAATATTGGTAAGTACCCCTGTGGGGGGGTGGCTAGTGCTTGCTAGACTGTTCCTGGGAATAGATGGTGAATGCTCACTGCTAACCTGCCCAATTCTGGCCTTATTTGCCAGTGAAGCCTCATCAGTTATTCCTTCTTTCTGCAGTCCCTGCATGCAGAGCCATTCCAGTCCCTGCTGTGATGCTGGAGATAGAACCCTGAACCTCCTGGCTTAGGTTCACGCGTATGGTGCTCCATGCCGTGCACCAAACTGTCCCAGATCCGGCTCTGTAGCCTTTTTGGTTGGCATTCTGCACCTGGAGCGGGCTGCTGTATTCACCCCACTTCCACGTCTTGGCACTTCTTCTGTACACTACTGTAAAGGCTGCATTCAGTGAGATCCCCAAGTCTGATGCACAGTGGGCTAAGCTGTCAGCTCTCTCACCACAGCAGTCACTAGCTCTAGGAACAAAAGAGCTGATGCTTTGTTTCTGTTCTTGAAAGTGTTTTGTCTTCTGCTGAGTATGGCTCACACACGGTTGGTTTCCATGGTTATCCTGCATGCAGGTTTATTTTCTTTCTCTCAGTGAAATGGGGAGATGGAGAGAGAATTGCCTGCTTTGAAGGCTTTAGTGACAGGCTAAAAATAAGTGGTGGAGTCACGGGGACAGCTTTGACTTGAATTACAAGGAGGGGGAAAAAATAACTCAACTTCTAACAAAAAAACCACGTTATTTACTAAACTGCGGAAACAGGAACGGGATTGTTTTGCCTTCTAAAGCTCCATGGAAGTTTGCCCGTCAGTCCCTCTCCAGTGAAATTTGCCATTGGTTGCTAGAAACTGTCGTGAGCAAAAACTTTGAACCCTATTCATTGCTTTTATTAATGTATTTTATTGTGATCTAAAGAAGCGTTGGAGCCTACCTCGGAACTAATCTGAGGTGGTTGTGCTTCTCTGGGGCAGAATGTGGAATAACACCTTCAAGCAGATCTCTAATATTGTTCCTGTAGAGCCATAGGGAAGGCTTACCTTTGTCACAACTGCCCTAGGGGATGACATGGATTTTCTTTCACACAAGTATCCACGGTGGTGGTATCATGCCCCCCATCCCGCCCAAATATTTATAAAAAGTGAATTGGAGCCATGGTACCAGGTTTGACAGCACCAAAGACTAACCACTATAGCCTCAGAACAGGGACTGCCTGGGAAGCATCTGCACAAGCCTCCCCCAGGCTGCTGCACCAGGGTGCTTCCATCCTGACCTGGGTAGAGCAGCTCTGGCCATAGTTCAGTCTGCATGACCCAGCCAGTCCATGGCCTCTTCGCTGATACTGCTAACAGAGACAACAGGATGGCCCTTGTTGGGACATGAACATTTATGTCTTAATTTAGATTTATATGATCACTAAAAAAGTTCTTGTCCAAAGCTTTGGGTGCCCATGGCATTTTCTGAGAATACAGAAATAAAAGGCAGCAAGTTTCCCAAAAAGGAAGAGGAGGGGGAAGGTCCCCATCACTAGGTGCAGCTTCTTTCCTTCATGACACAAGTCCCCACTCCCTTCCTAAAGGCCAAGGAAAGGAGGTGGCCCTTGCAGCGTGTTCTGAAGGCCAACAGGTATAGGCTGTTTCAGACCGAGGGAGGTGGTGAGTGAATTCCATTATTCAGGGCCCCTCATCCAAAATGGGCTGCCAGCAGCCTTCAAAGAGAGGCTGCTCCAACTCTGCTGACTGTGGCAGTATGTCATAGGCAACAGGTAGGGGGGCGGGGGGTGAGGAGAGAGAAAGAGGGTCCCTCAGATAGACTGATCCCAAGTTACGTGGGGCCTAATCAGCCTAAACAGTTTATCCACTCTGAACTGGTGTCACAAACCACTTCAGAGCAAGGCAGCGATTAGTTAAGGATATTCTAAATCTAACGCAACTTTTTTCAAAGTCTGTTGTTCCATAGATTAACTGATGCATTTCCCATTTATCAATTGACAGTTCGATACAGTAATCGTAATTCTGGTTTCTTGAGTATAAATGTGTGTGGATGAATAGGGAAGTGTGTAACATTGATTTATGGTGAAAGTATGTACGTATGTGGAGTGGCCTTCGTGGCTGATCAATGTACATCTATTCCTGTTTTTTGTTATTACTGAGTGTAGTATTTATTTTGGGTCAGAGTTCAGGTGGTTGTGCTGCACTAGTCATTTCTTCTCTCTCCTTGATCAGTGGGACGTATTTCAGCACCTCTTCAAAATCAGTAGCTCACTCTGGGTATCCAAAATTCAAGGCAACTTTCAAAAACAGGCATCCAAAATGCGATACATGTCACTAGTGACAAGTTTGAACAAGCTTTGTTTAGAGCTTTATCACAGGTAAACCCTGAGCTTCCATACTGTCAGGGAAAACCCATCAGGAAACGAATGGAGCAGAAGCTCAGCAGCAAAGAGCCAGATTAGTGATAACAAACTCAGCAGGGCCATCTTAGTACAAAAGCAGCCAAATCAGGGCACCCACTCACAGTTAATACTTGCAGCAGGCTTTGGGACTGTACATGCCTGCGCCCGTCTGTGCATGTCTCTAGAATGCCACCAGCCTGAGGAAATATCTTGGGGAGTTCGGGAGGACTTTTACCCAGAGGGTTTAAAACATGATCCTTGATCCTGTCTTCCCATCCCACTTTTTTAAGTGATTAGTCTCTGTGAATAAGTTGATCCATGGATCTCTTGCATAGTAATGCAGTAAGCTTCAGTGACTCATTTTGGTAGCTAATGTCCAAACTTTTGGTGACCCACAGTATTTTTGTACTGAGAATCATGTAGGAGAAATGGCCATCAAGGTTGTCTCAATATCTTTCTCCTAGTGTGAATTTTTCTTCTTTTTCCTCTCTCCTTCTTTAAATTAATCCATACATCTCTTCTCTTGTCAAGCTTTTAGCAGATTGTAAGGCTGCACTCAAGGACAGAAACACTCTACAAGCAGAGCTGGCTGCATATGGAAACTGACCAGGATCACAGAAACCTAGTCAGTTTCTCTCCAGTTTGATCCATGTGTGAGGTACTTCAGCTGGTATTGGGTGTGTCCCAGTCTTGTGATCAATTACCTGGTATAGTGACCTTCACCACACCTAGTGGGAAGATACTAGTGGCCAGCAGTCTTTCGGCAGAGGATTTCTTGTCCTAGAAAGAACTTTTTATTTTTAAAGGCAACTAGCAGTTATAGAATTAATTTGAAGACCCCAAATAACTAGGGACAGGGTACATTCAGTATACCCCCAGCTTTAAATCCAAGACAGTTGGACCTTCCTGGGCTTAAAGGTTTCTGCTTGTTACACTGCCCCAATATGCACTGTGCTGGTGACATTGCACCACCACCAAACAGTTCTGCAGATTGGAGCCTGCATATAAAGAAGTGGGTTAAGTCGTCAACTTTTTGTTTGGAAACGCCATTCTGACAAGTACTGTGATACTGTGGTGAGCTGAAGCAGGCTATTACAAAGTGAAAGTTTTAAAGTTGGATGTATGTTTGCTGTCCCTCTTCTGGTTATTTGGAGCATACAACACACCTTTGTTGGCTTTGCAAGTGATCTGTTGGGTCTGAAAAGGCCAGCTCTGGTGTGGTAACTCCAGAGTGTAAATCCATGCCCACAGCATATGTCAATCGTGTACCAAAAATGGCTAAAATAAAGGTTATTTTGGGTATAAAACAATTGTGGGGAGTGCAGATGGTGTGTCTATTTCTATTATATTTCTCTTGCTCTTACTTTTTGTGCTGTGACTACCTGTCATTTCTCTGAAAACGCTACCACCAAATCTCAGCACTCGTTATGGACTACTGCTGTATAATTGGTAGTTCTCTTGCTGTGTCTGTGGCTACACACTGGGGCCGAGGTAACCTCAGCAGTATACGGCTTCAGGGGGGCTGAGTTTTTGGTCCAGTTATTCTGCAGTCCAGAGACATTGTCAGCCTCTGGAGGGAAGAGACTGATGTTGAGGCAACTTCCAGAAAGTCTTGCTTTCCAAAGGCAAATTGCTCTAATGCAGTGTATCGAGCGCTGTCAACTGGCTGCCATCCAAATGTGTCTGGCTTTTTGTTACCATCCATTTGTTACCATCCATTGTTGTTTTCAGTGGGGAAGGAGCGATGTCCTCTGGGATTTCCTTCCCCAGCCCTTCAGTTTCCAATGGGTGTAGCCTTGCTGGGGCAGGAAGACTCTCTGAAGTCTATCCACACTGCTTTATGCATCAGAGGGGCTGAATGCTTTGTCTGTAGTATTCTGGAGTTCCTTCGCAAACTCAGATTCCCACTTCACCTGCATAGCCCATTGCTCTGTGCTGGCCAGGAGTGGCAGTTAAGTGCAGTCAAATGGGAGGGGGATTAATTGGTGACCAATCTATCTTCATCCTTTGTTTCAAAGGGAAAGCAAATCTGACTGACTCATAATGAGGGCAAGGAAATACACAAGAGAGGGCCTGGTCCAGTGAAAACTCCCATGGAGATCAATGAGAGCCTTGCCTCTGCAGGGGATGTTGGATTTCTTCTTTTGCTGTCTGATCTGCCATTCAGACAGATCTCAAAAGCTTTGCAGAGCTGTGTCTGCATCAAAGGCTCGCAAAGCCCTTTCACTTCTTTGAAAACCAGAGACAAGTTTTTTAACTTAATGGGAGGAGCAACCAAATGCTATCTCCTGCTGTGAGTTGCAGAACCAAGTCTCCCTCGCTGGAGTTCTAGCCAGTCTCTTCAGGAGGGATATTTAGGCTCTGCTCCCTTCTCATCACTGAACATCGTGTGACTGCCTAGATACTTTTTTAAAAACAAAACAAACAAAAAAACCCCACCCTTTTTGTTTAACACACAGCTCAGCTGTCAAACCAGATGTGGAGTTAATCCAGGTGTGAAGTTCATTCTGAGGCTACGACTACACTAGCACTTTGGTCGGCAAAACTTTGTCGGCTGTGAAAAAACTCCCACCTCCCCCGACCAATATAAGTTTCATAGACCAAAGCGCCGGTGTGGACAACGCTGTGTTGGGAGGAGACCCTCTCCCGCCGACATAGCTGCCGCCGCTCATTGGGATGCTGTAATTTTGCTGACGAGAGAGCTCTCTCCCATCAGCATAGAGCAGCTACCCAGGAGACTATACAGTCACGCAGCCGCAGTAAGGTCCGTAGTGTAGACATAGCCTAAGAGAGCCCACTAATTCAGGCACTGTCTATACTCTGTTCCGGGGGGGAGGGATTTCAGCCATTTTCTACCCTTGCTAACAGCAGTGCAGCTCTCTGAGGTCAGGATGCCCTAGTGTATGAGATGCAGTATTGGGGTCCTGGGTGCAGACAAGGCTTCAGGGGGTCACCAGAAGCTTTGTGCTGCTCAGGGCAGGTTTCAGCTTCCTGATGCTAAATGTGGCCTTGCCACTAGCACTCCTTAAAGCTACAATGGTGGGAAATTTTTTGAAAGTGCTACCCCAGAAATCAAGGGCTCCTAGAATCTGATGTATCCACCCCTGGACTATTTATAGACTGCTATCATGTCCTCCCCTCCTTAGACGGTGCTTAGTCAAACCACACAAATTTAGCAGGCTCCCCAGGACTCCCATGCTTATCCAACCCCCCTCCCCTTCTTCCCCGTCCTCTGACTGCCCCCCGGGACCCTCCATCCCTTATCCAACGCCCCGGCCCCCTTACCATGCCACTCAGAGCAGCATGTCTAGCAGCCGCACCGCCCAGCCGGAGCCAGACGCGCTGCTCGTCAGGAGCACGCAACCCCGCCACCCAGAGCCCCACTCAGCAGGAGCAGCGGGCTAGAGCGCTGCTCGCGCGGTGGCGTAACTGTGGGGGAGGGGTAATAGCGGGGGAGGTGGCGGGGACTAGCCTCCCCAGCCAAGAGCTTAGGGGCTGAGCAGGATGGTCCCGCGGGCCGGATGTGGCCTGTGGGCTGTAGTTTGCCCACCTCTGCTCCATATGCTTCAGTACTGTCCCAGGCTTACTTTACTCTGCCCTTCCAAACTCCTTTAAACTGCTAGGTCCCTTTCAGAACTAGTGCTGTCTAGGTTTCTCCCTCCCTTCAAATATCTGTACTCCTGATTATTTTTCCAAGTGTAACTTTTGCATCTTGTTGCTGTGTCCCCAAGTTCTTCTCCCTCTTGGGCACTTCTATTTTTAAGATTTGGGGAAAGATCTAGAGAAATCAGTTGTGGAAACTTAATTTCCTCTGATCCTGCTCAGTTTGATATTCCTTTATCACCTGGTGTAACACTTTAGAAGTCCATTCCTCAGGGAATCTGATGTTGGTGGCTGTGTAAATAATACTTGTAGTTTCTGCGTGCTGAGATTATGGTGATCAAATGCAAGGATTGCTGAAGGGACCAGGAAAGAAATTTTTCTTGTGTATACAGCCCTGCACGGTTAGCTGGGAATGTTGTATGGTAGTTTCACCTGCCTATGAAAGGTTAGGCACTGACCACCTCTGGAGGCAGGAGACCAGACTTGAAGGCCTAATGATTTGACCCAAAACTTCAGGCCTTCTTATCTTGAGAAGCACATTCCTTGTTAACCAGATCCTCATTGATTATGTGCTCTGGAATGTTTTCCCACAACCGTTTTTAACAAAATAACTCCAACTGCCCCCGTTCTAGCAAGAAGAAACTCTGGACAGTGTTTGCCATAAGCAGCAAGTTCAGTTGTTGTGGACTGCAGAGGTCTAGGCTGCCTTAGAAAGTGGGTTAGAGAAAATATGTGCGTAGAGAATAGTTAAAATGCTGGCCGTGGGTACTTTCCAGCAGCCCAGCCAAATTCACCCCTAGCAGAGCTCAGTTGACTTCCTTGGTGCAACACCATGGAGGAATTTGGCCCTCTATGTTTAAATGTGTCTCTGCCATGTGACTGCTGCTGCCTGGGGGAGGTGGGGGTGCTGGATGTGTTCCTTGTTCCCCTGTGAACCTGTTGGTGGGGGGGGGAGGGACGGCCTGTGTTAAGTCCTTATAGCAGGAGACGCAGTTCACTGCTTTCCCAGCTCCCAGTTCGAATGGCTCTGCCTTGGAACGGGCTCAGGCTGTTTAGTGGGTTGCTATGGTTCCTGGGAGTTCTTGTAGGGTGACAACAGCGATGCCTCCCCTTCTTCATTCTTCCCTCCTTCTCCCATCTCCCCACCCCCAAAATGCAAAACACCACCTCAGCAGTAGAGCTTTTCCCTCCCTTAAGTTTGTGCCAGCTGAGCTGCAGGTTTCCCTTTCTCCAGTTGCACAGGGATGGTGATGCGTATCTGTGTGCACTGCAGAGGGGTGGGGGTGGGGTGTGTGCTGAGAATTGGCCAGTCATCCATCCCTTCATGTTCCTGACTCAGATTCTCTCCCTCTCACTTTTTTTCTCTCTGATTTTTCTCCTCTTCCCTTCGTCCCTTGCCCCACCAGTCTTGTTCTTTCATCTTGGGAACTATATTTCCCCATTACCGCCTCATCTTGGGGGCTGCACAGTGACTCTCTTGGTCCCTGCTGGTTGATGTGTGTCCACTGCACAACTCCAGCTTTGTGCTAGTTCATAGAATCATAGAAGATTAGGGATAGAAGAGACCTCAGGAGGTCATCTAGTCCAATCCCCTGCTCAAAAGCAGCACTAACTCCAACTAAATCATCCCGTCCAGGGCTTTGTCAAGCCAGGCCTTAAAAACCTCTAAGGATGGAGATTCCACCACCTCCCTCGGTAACAACCCATTCCAATTCGCGGCACTTGCAGCATCATTGGGAGCAGTGCATTATGGGCAGCTATCCCACAGAGCACCTCTTCCCATTCTGGTGCTGTGGCTTGTGGGAAGGAGGCGTGGGGTGCGGGGAATTCTGGATTCTGTCCCAACGCCCCGTGATGCATGGCTTCACATCCCAGCAATCCCTGTGTTTCTGTCCACATTTGGCCCCATCTTTCAACGGTTTCTGTGTGGCGCACTCTGTCTTCCCTTTCGGTCTGCAGGAACGGAGCCCGAACTGCTGAGGAGGATGCTGACGAGTCTCGCCAGCACGTCACGTTTATCATTCGAGCTACTCCTTAAGATCCAACGTGACAGTAAGGAGTCCGAGGATATTGAGTCGTGTAACGCATAGGACACAAAATTGCTTGTCTCATTCACAGACATGCTCTCCACCATGGAACGCCGCTTTTGGGCTCGGGAAACAAGCACTGAGTGGTGAGATCAGATGGTTCTGCAAGTCTGGGGTGATGAGCAGTGGCTGCAGAACTTTCGGATGAGAAAAGTCACTTTCATGGGACTGTGAGCTGAACTCGCTCCCACCCTACGGCGCAAGACACGAGATTGAGAACTTCCCTGCCGGTGGAGAAGCAGGTGGCTATTGCAGTCTGGAAGCTGGCAACTCCAGACAGCTACTGGTCAGTCGCTAACCAGTTTGGAGTGGGAAAGTCGACCTTTGGAATTGTGTTGATGCAAGTTTGCAGGGCCATCCTGCTCAGAAGAACCGTGACTCTGCTTAACGTGCATGACATTGTGGATGGCTTTGAACAAATGGGTTTCCCTAACTGCGGAGGGGCTATAAATGGGACGCATATTCCTATTCTGGCACCAGACCACCTAGCCTCAGAGTATGTTAACCGAAAGGGGTCTTTCTCCATGGTTCTCCAGGCGCTTGTGGATCACCACGGGCGTTTCATTGACGCTAACGCAGGCTGGCTCGTACAGGTGCATGACCCACGCATCTTTCGGAACACTGGCCTGTTCAGGAAGCTGCAAGCCGGGACTTTTTCCCCAGACCAGAGGATCACCATAGGGGAAGTCGAAATGCCCATTGTGATCCTTGGAGATCCTGCTTACCCTTTAATGCCATGGCTCATGAAACCCTACACAGGGAGCCTGGACAGCAGCCAGGAACGGTTCAACTACAGGCTGAGCCGGTGCCTACTGACTGTGGAGTTTGCTTTTGCCCATTTGAAGGGCCGCTGGCACTCTCTTTATGGGAAGCTGGACTTGGCCGAAGCCAGCATCCCCACGGTTATATCCGCGTGCCATACCATCCATAATATTTGTGAAGGGAAGGGTGAAAGCTTCACTCAAGCATGGGCCTCGGAGGTTCAACACCTGGAGGCTGAATTTGCACAGCCAGAGAGCCGGGCTATTAGAGGGGCCCAGCATGGGGCTGCAAGGATTAGGGATGCCTTGAGGGAGCAATTTGAGGCTTAAAGCCACCAGTAATGTGTGTTGCTCTGCACAGGAGTTAAGTGCAGTGGCTGTGTTTGGTACACTGAATTGTTGTGCTTGTTGCTTTCCTGGGCTAAGGTATATTTTGCTTTATGCACTAATAAAGTATGTTTTCAAAGTGGAAAAACTCCATTTATTGAAAAGAAAATTAATTTATTGAAATAAAAACAAAGTAACACAGCAATACCACAATGGCAAGGGGGTGGGGTGGGAACTGGTTCACTCACAGACTTGAGTATGTCCTGATTTCATACTCTGGAATCCTGTCTGGAGTGCTGTGCACTGAGTGCTGCACTTCAGGATGGCTGTAAGGCATGTTGAGGGGGGTTGAGTGCAGTGGGTAAGGGTTGTAGTTTTTGTGGGTGGATGGTGAAGCTAGGGGTGTAGGAGGCAGCTGGGGGCAGTAAGAACCCGGATGTTGGGGAAAGTGGGTTAGAGGGGACATGGGGGCACAAGGGAAAGAGTTTTGGGACAAAGGCTGCGGGGGGTGGGGGGAGTGAGCGTGGTAGTGCTCCGCCTGCATGGTGACGAGCACCTGGATAGAGTCTGCTTGGCGCTACATTATGCTAATCAGCTGATCCGTGCTTTGCTGCCGGAGCACCGCGTTTTGCTGCCGGCGATCCTCATTCTTCTGGCGGATCCTCCTTTCACTCTGCCTCCACTTCTGTGCCTTTCGATTCTCTTCCACAGACTGCCGCATCACTTCCTGCAGCATGTCTCCTTTGCTTTTACGGGGCCTCTTTCTGAGTGCTCTCAGTCTGTTGGCCGGTGATAACGCCAGCGGCTGAGATCTCAAGGTGGCACCTATACAGGCAAAATGCAACACTTAACAGAGGAAGCACTGTACACACCAGACAGAGCACTTAAGGAGGGCAATCACAATCCATACAAAACCGTACTTTGCCTGTCCCAAAGCGAGCGCACGTAACCCACATGAGACCCAGAAATGGTGAGTAAGCACAGGGTCCAGGGGGACTGATTGTTTCGTGGATGTACTCTCCTCTGGGTTTCTGTGCCTTGGGGAGAGCCAACAGCTGCAGGGGAAACCTGCACTGTCACAAGATTCTCCACAGGAGTTCGTCCTGGAAGATATCTCGCTGCTGAGGGTGACCGGGGAAGCAAGGGAGGGTCTTCTACTACAATGCAATTTCCGGCCTGGCCCATAGGCAGCTTGCCTGTGTGCAGCAATGGTTCCCCCGCCCCTCACAGCACAGTGGCGCAGACATGTTAGCCTGACTGGGACAAGGACCATGTTGGCTCTCCCAGTAAACCTGCACAGGCGCTTTGCCCATGTTCTGTCTGAGACTTTTGAAGAGATCACCGATGCCGATTACCATGATGTGATAGAGCACATCAATGTGCTGTTCCGCATCTAGGCGTGCATGCATCCCAAACCCTCCTCGCTCAAAGAGCCCGCACCAAAGAACTTCCTTCCTGAAAAAAAAAGCCACTTATTGGGAACCTCCTCTGGTGTTTGTCCTTCCCCAAGCACTGGACGCCGTGACTGGCTGCCTTCCTTCTGGCTTGAGAAGAGCTCCTGGCTGCATGCATCGCGGGATTCCGGGGTGTCTCCCCCCACCTCAGCACCCTCGCTCGCGTTTTCATCCTCCTCCTCCCCGCTTGCTGTGCTGGGCTCAGAAGTGTCCATGGTGGTCGTTGGACTGGAGGTGGGGTCGCCCCCAAGTATCGCATCCAGCTCTTTGGAGAAACGGCAGGTCACAGGAGCAGCACTGGAGTGGCTGTTTGCCTCGCGGGCTTTGCGGTAGGCTCCTTCACTTTAACCCTGCACTGCACAGCGTCCCAGTCATGGTCCCTTTCCGTCATGGTCCTTGATATGTGCCTGAAGGTATTGTAATTCCTACGGCTGGAGCGCAGCTGGGACTGCGCAGCTTCCTCTCCGCAAACACTGATGAGGTCCAGCACCTCACCATTGCCCCATACTGGGGATCGCCTGGCGTGTGGAGGCATGGTCAACTGGAAAAATTCGCTGATAGCACTCCACGCCTGGCATAGCAAACAGGAAGGGGATTTTCAAAATTCCCAGGGAATTTAAAGGGCGGATCTGATGGTTGGTCACCTGAGGACAGGGCATCAGAGTTCAAAAGTGATGACCAGAGTGGCTAGAACAGGCACTGTGGGACACTTCCGGAGGCCAATCAGAGCACATTAGGTGTCCACACCGGCACAAACGTTATTCCTCTCGGGGAGGTGGAGTACCAGGAGCGCTCCAGCCACGGAGTCAGAGCAGTCTAGGTGCCTTGCCAGTGTGGATGGGTAGTAAGGTAGAGCGCTCTTGGCGACTTTATTGCGCTCACGCACAAGTGTAGCCAAGACCTAACTTTCTGGCAAGAATACTGTAGGAGACCATATCAAAAGCTTTGCTAAAGTCAAGGTATATCATGTCCACTGCTTTCCCCATGTCCACAGAGCCAGTTATCTCATCATAGAAGGCAATCGCGTTGGTCAGACATGACTTGCCCTTGGTGAATTCATGTTGACTGTTCCTGATCACCTTCCTTTCCTCCAAGTGCTTCAAAATGGATTCCTTGAGGAACTGCTCCATGATTTTTCTGGGGACTGAGGTGAGGCTGTAGTTCCCCAGATTCTCCTTCTTCCCTTTTTTCAAAGATGGGCACTATATTTGCCTTTTTCCAATAGTCTGGGACCTCACCCGATCGCCACGAGTTTTCAAAGATAATGGCCAATTACTCTGCAATCACATCAGCCTCAGCATCCTTGGATGCATTGCATCTGGCCCCATGGACTTGTGCATGTCCAGCTTTTCTAAATACATACACTTGCGCACTCTCTCACACTGAAAATTGCAAGGTACTGTGCTTAGCTGGTACATGGATAATTGGGAACTGTTGCTAATTGTCATGAAAAGGAATGAGTGCACTTTAACCAGAATGTTTGCTACTGTCCCAGCTAATGTAGACTCGCTTGGCTGGTTCCCTCAGGTTTAGGTGGGAGATGTTGGGCTCTAGTCTGTCAAGACAGAAGTTGCAGAATAAAGACTAAAAGAGGAAACAAAGGCTAACTAAAACTGAAATGTCACGAATGTAACTTCTATTCAATGAAATACGTTTCTCTTGTTACTTTTAAATGTGTCTGTGAAAGGGAACAGATGCTTAAGAGGACATTGTGATGCAGTGGAGTGTCCAGAGAACAGAACCCTGTTTTCCAGTAGAACGTTCTCTTTCTGGAGTCCCTTCGTGGCAGGGATAGCATTCTCTTGCCCTCACTGTCCAAGGCTGGAGTTGTTACGGGTTTCTCTGGCCATAAGAATTACAAGAAGCACATGGTGAAATCTTCCTTGTAGTTTTTCATACTAACTTAGCCCAGCTCATTTTGCTCTTTCAGTGGCGATCCTTTGGCTGCATCTGCAGAGGCTTGGTCCTGTCTGAGGGGAACTGTGGGTTGAGATGGGAATGCATTGCTGTTCTCTGGGGCTTTAAAAATTCAGTCAGTGTGAAATGTTTGGGGCTTGGGGAGTGTGCAGCCAGCTGTCACGTATACAGCATCCTGTAACCTCTCTCTGTCAGAGCCAGGAGGGGCGGAGGGGAGATGCCATCATCCTAGGGGACTGCTTAGCAGCAGCAGGAGCTAACCATCCTGCTCCTGTTAGTTACCGCTCTAACGAAGCCGGTCATTAGCTGCTGGAACAGATGACTTCCAGAGGATTATTTGTATTACACACTTTAATGCTTTTTAATAGCAAAATTTTAATTAAAAGGAAAGTCTTTTTGGAAGCAGCCTGAGCAGCTGCAGCCAAATTCTGCGTGTTTAATATAATTAGGGAAACAGCTGGAGTGGGAGCTAAGCTGCCTCAGCAGCCCCAGGTTCACCATGAGCTCCTGGCTGGACAGGTGTGTTGTATGTTGGGAGCTGTGCTGGGAGAGTCGATACACCATCCGTTATTGAGGTGGTGGAACAGTTTCTCTCTCAGGCTGTTAGGATGGTGAGCAGGTGGGGAGATGGGGCGTGGGTGGTAGCCATCTGTGTCAGTTCACTTGTTAGTTGCGATGTTGCAGATAGTGCTCAATTTGCCGTCTGTTAAGCCATGTGTATTTGTATTTGTAGCTTCAGCATCCTCTGGCTAACGTGAGAGCATTACTTTGGGCGAGGGAGTGGGGCAGGTTTTCACAACTCATTTTATTTCACCTCTTCTCCTGGTTTGCTGACTGCTTGCCTGCAGTGTCTTTCTTTTGCCACCGAGCTCAGTAAAGTTACCACTCCAGTACATCTCCGCTGCTAGTCATGGGGGAGGGAGAAATCCAAGACATCGCTTACTCCTTGAGGGAGGCAAACGCTGCCTAATGCTTGGCTGGAACCTGCCCAGAGGTGAGGCTGCTGCCGATTCGAATGAGCAGCTGATATTTATACAGCACTTTTCATTCCAAAAGATCTCGGAGTACTTCTGAGATCGTACCACTACGGCTGCTTGAACGAGTTGCTGTGCTGCAATTACCATGACATGGGCTGGGAATCTCCATTACAGTGTATTGGCTCTGCTGTGGGTACTGCGGCAAAGGCATCTCTGGTTCAGCAGCTTGAGTGGTATGTAATCACTGCCCAAAGTCTTGGTTAATGCAGCTAGGGATGACTGGTGGTGCCTCATAACCTCGTAAGCATTGAATGCACTTAAAAGCCAGGAAATAGAGAGCCAAGGTGTAGCCCTACCTTGCCCTACAACCCTCACTCTGCCCCCTGGAGCTTGTAACAGCCCCTGGGGGATAGCCTGTGTAGTCCTATAATAAACAGACATGAGGAATTGCTACGGATGTGTTTCGGTCCAGGAAGCGTGTGGTGTCCTACGGAATTGTTCTCTCTCATCTGCATGCGCTCCGGTCGCTCTGCGCTGTGTTAGGGTTGGCTGTGGCACGGATTGGTTGCAGCAGGCTGGCAGCGCTCATGCTGCGCTCTGAGAAGTGCATCAGGACTGTTCATCGCAGTGCTGAGTCACGTGGGTTGTGCTAACAGGAGCCCAACGGCGTATTGCTGTGGGGCTTTGTAGCTGTTGGGTCATGTGCATGACAGTGAACTATAAGGCAGGGGCAAGTGCAGGGTCCAGAGGGAATCTTTAGGGATAGGGTCACATGTGGCAGTGGCTTGTGCAGACTGAGTGAAGTGATTGAGTGTAAGCCAGGCGTAGCCAGCTGGTGCCTGCTCAGCCCACCCTAAATGCAGCTGGTGCCTTAGTGAGGACACAGTCTGGCAGATGCACCTACCGTACCTGTGTGCTGCATCCCAGCACTGAGTCAGTTTGTGTTTAAAAGGACCGCGTAGCTAGAATTCACCAAAAAAAGGACGACTTGTGGCACCTTAGAGACTAACAAATTTATCTGAGCATAAGCTTTCGTGAGCTACAACTCACTTCGTCGGATGTCAGCCTCCCGTTCCACAGAAGCTACAGGCTGGGGAGGTGTGAAATGATTAGGCGTGAGAATCTTTGGTTTGTGCCGATCGGATGAATTATTGTAGAAAGGAGAAATTTGGTTTTGTTTTTTTGTGATTGATGTGAATTGTGGTCTCGAGTGAGCAGTGTCCTGACCCTGTCTTAGTCAGTGTCAACCTTACACCAGCCCTTAAAATAGGACTCCCAACAGTAGGTGTGTGTCTGTATGCTTGGCCACCCCTCTGATCGTGCAAACATTTGAGATGGCAGCTACTTGCTTTCCTTTGATCGTACTTGCTCCCAGTGTTCAGGAAAGGGGTGAGGAGCCTGTGGCATGATCACATTACCCTAATAATGCTGTGTACTCGTCGTTCACCTTCTCTCTCTAAGAATCTTTTCCCTGAACAACTTTTTAAAAATATTGCTTCCCTGAAGGAGCAATGGGCACCAGATGCTATCTGAGCTCAATTCTGAGCAGATGATATCAGTTTGGGGGGAACAAAGCCATAGTTTGAGCTCCAGGAATGTGTTAAAAATGGGAGAAACATCAGGTTGTCCTGGGTGTGTGTGGTTTTTTTTTGTTTTTTTTTTTAGGGGAGGTTGTATTGCAGGAACTGTTTGCTGAAATGACCCCAAATTGCCATGAGACAGAGCAATTGAAGGCAGAGTAAGCATGTAGATGATTTTAGAGCACTTTGAAAAACCGGTAAGCTAGTCTCAGCCTTAACTATAGTGGTGCCTAGCAGCAGTTTAACAGCATAGCACAAGGTTACACTGTAAGACAGGACCAGAAGTGAAGAATAGTGTATACTGCAGAGGTACTTTCAGGTGGCAGGATGTAATTATCTGAGCATCTAGATGTCCCTTGGAGGGCTCTCCTCCATGTAGTGACCTGTCCAGGCCCTGCCTAGGTTGCTGGGTCTGACTGATTGCAGCACCGGGTGGTATGGCTGCAGACAACAGAGTAGCCAGGCATTTGTTACCTGCCCATTTGATTGTGGGTTATATGTGCATCACTAACCTATGGTATTTAGATTGCTGAAGGTACCCTTGGACTTGTGCACTCTACAAACTCGGTCCAGGGACCTGGTTACAATGCTGGTACAATTTATATTGTAGATAAAACTTCTAACTGTATTTAGGAACCAGTGAGTGAGATCCTTTACTGTGTTATGTAGCCAGGTTAATGCCCCAGTGCCTCGTTCCTGTTTTCTTTTCGACCCCACTCCAGTTGGTTCAGTTGTAGGCTCATTCACTTGCTTCACCTCCGCTTGTCACTGCCGCTCAGGTGTCTCTGGAGCAGTACCTCTGACTTTCTTGCTGCAGCGTGTCTAGCCTGGAGCTGGAGGTGTGATTTCCAGCTCAAGTAGACAGGCACGCGCTAACTCTGATTGAGTGAGCATATGGAAAATCGAAGTGTAGCCGTGATGGTGCAAGCAGTGGGATGGACCAGCTGCCCTGAGTACTATCCCATCTGAAAGCCTAGGTATGTACTTGGGCGTGTGGCTACCCTGCCTCACTGCTGACACTGCCACGTCTGCGTTTGTTTTTAGCATGCTGGCTTGATCCAAGCTACACAGGTATGTCTGCCTGAGCTAGAAATTACAGCTCCAGTGTAGACATACCCTGAGATGCAATCATGGGGCAGTCTGTGAGCATGCAGCCTTGGCAGGGTGGTGTTTCTCTACAGCTGCAAGATGCAGGCAATCATGCTTCCCCCATCCGCCTCCCCTCCCTTGTTTTGAAAAGAGCCTTTGGCTAAAACAGCCCTGTTGGGAAGAGAACCTGGTTTGAATTATCTCTTTGTGGCTACTGTATCTGCCAATAAAAGTAATTGTCCCTCTCTGTTAGCATGATGTGAGGAGCGAGAATGGACTCCTCAGGGAAGTGCTAGGCATTCATTAGTCTGCAGGAGTCCGGTATTTCCTGGGTGCCCTGGTTCCTTATTAATGCGACTCAAAGCTCTGTTTGTAGAGCATGCACTTGGATAGCTTGCTGCGCTCGATGTAGGAGGCCAAGAGCTGCAGGTTTGCGGTTGTCTCAAAGGGAGCGATGGAAGCTTCATTGCTTGAATAATTAAAGCACCATTGAATGCTGTGTAGGGAACAATCCTGCATTGCAGGGGGATGGCCTGGATGCACCAATCCATCTTTTCCATCTCTCGTCTATGATATCATGTCTGGAATTTTTTCTTGGCTCTGCCTGCCCCCAGCAGCTATACGTGAATTTCCCCCTCCATCTGCTCTGAGATGCTGTCACACCCCACGTCAGGAATTAGGGAAAGGTCCTGGGGTTTCTGCGCAGCTGTCCCAAGATGGTATGTCAGGCCTCCCCAGTGTGTGGGGGAGGAGAGCACTAGGCAAGGGTGATGGGGCTGGCAGCCTCTGCAGGACACCCCAGGAACCTTGTTAGGAACAAGAAAAACCTCCACTCTTGCTGCAACTTTTTTGTATCTGCCCCTTGCCCAGGGAAGTCTGAAGCTGAGAAACTGCTCTGCTTTGGTCTCTCTTGGACACGTTTGGAACTGGTCAGAGCCAGGACCCCATCTCCTGGTATGCAACATCTGCTCTCTAGCAGGCCATGGATATGGAGGAGAGTGCTATATGCTGGCTGGAAGGAGGGGGAGTTGGTCAACTGGAGATTGCAAGATGCATGGAAAGTCATGGTGAACTAAGCAGAGGGGATTCAGAGACCCATTTAACCAACTAACTAACCAACACCCCCCATGCTCTATCTGGAGGGCAGGGGAGACATTTGCCTGTTACGTGCTGAGTGGTGGCGGGAAGGGGAGATAATGTCGTTAAGCTGATAGGCTCTGGTAATTGGAGTTGCGTTGAAACTAAATCATTTAATCTCTACGTCAAAGCAGTAATCAGGCAGGGTGGAGGTTAATAGCAATATCAAAACAGGAGCCTGGCTCTGATGGCGAGACTGCAGAGTACGAGTCAGTTTGGTGGGCAATGCCCAGGATAGAGTGAGACAGGCTGTGTCTGGCTGGCTGGTTCTCTTCCTTCGGATTAGCTCACTGCATTGGCTAACTCCAGCTAAAGCAACAGCAAAGGCTCTGCTTTTAACTCCGGTTAGCAGCTCACGTTCACCCCGGGTCTTCTGCAGGTGTCCACTCGAACTGTGAACCTGAGCTAAAAGTAGAGTTTCTTTGTCTTCACTCGTGTCCTAACTGGAGTTAGCTAACCTGAGCTAAGAACACGCTTTGTTTTTTTGCAGTGGAGACGGACCTTGAAAGAGCGCTTCTGCTGTTGCATTGCTAGGGAGAAGCAAACTCATTACACACCGGTGGCACTCATGGGCCGGTGGGCGGTACTGGGCTGGGATTGAAGGGGTGGAGAGTTTTCAGTATATTCCCCACTCCTCCTCATGGTCTCTTTCCTTTCCTGCTCTTTCCGGAGCCTTCCCTCTTCTGTCTCCTGACCGTTGCTTGTTACGTTACTGCCATTGTTGGTCAGCCTGCCAGCGTCCAGTCTCCTCTTTACAGACCTTCCTTGGCCCTGAAGCTCCAGCTGCCACCCTCTCCCAGAGCTTGCAGCCTCAGCAAACTGCTTAGGAAAGGGGTTCTCCTCTCCTAAGTAATCTTTTAGTGACCAGACTCCAGGCTGATTTCCATCTGAGATCCCCAGGGGCCGTAGCAGGGAAACGGCTCTTCTCTATGTGGCTAACAACCTGGATTGGTGGGAAGGCTCATTCTTCTTTTCTTCTGTGCAGCCTTTAATGCTGGGGACCATTCCATCTTCCTAGCTGTGCAGGCATCTCTGGTTCCCTCCTGTGATGACTTTACTCTTACTTATCACACTGCTCTTTGGCTGTCTTTGAAGGTGGCTTTTCCACAGCCGATGCTGCCTTGTGCTTCCAAAGCTCCATTCTCGGCCCTCCCTTCTTTCCTACTGTCTGCCTTTGTCACCTGCCATCTTTGCCTTCCCTTTAACCGTAGGCATGTACACCGCACTGTCCGTGTCTTTGAGATGTCCTGGTCCATGTTCTCTGCCTGTCTTGGCCAACTGATGCTCCACTTCCTTCATCCAAACATATCAAAGGCAGAAGTGCTGCCCTTGGCCAGGAAATGCATTGTGAACCACAAACCTAGCTCCTTTATGTGTGTCCATGACTCACTTCCCAGATCTCTTCACTGTCTACATCCTTAGCATCATCCTTGATCCTGAATTTCCTTGTCCTTCCCACTCTCCTGGGTCTGAACACCCGTTCGTTGCCACTTCTGCAGCACTGCCCTTGTGTGCCACTGGCTCCACTCCAGCTCTGCTGGAATTTTCACCCCTCCACCTCTCTCCTTGCTTGGACTACTGCAGCACCTGTCGGTGACCGCTCCAGACCCCAGTGCATGGAGACTGCTGGTGCCTGCCCTACCACACATGCAGCATCTCTGGGGCCCCACCTTTGTCTCACAGCGTCACAAACGGAGCTTTCTTTCTCGTGCCATAATCCTGGCTGTGCTTTGCTGTTTGTAAGATCCTGCCCTTGACTTGCTCCCATTGATCTCACTGCTTGTGGAGTGAGAGCCTTCTCCTCTGCTGCTCTTGCCAGCTGTCCTGTTCTCGTCAACTTGCCTTCTCATGTCCAATTACACGTGGAAATCTCCCCCTGGAAATTGTTCTCCCCCACTGTAATTCTTTTGTTAACTCTTTTTGACTCAGCAAAGCACTCTTGAGGCTAGTTGATAGGACAGATACTTTTAAAAGCAGACTTGTGTTGTGGTTACTGCATATTTCAGCTTTAGCAGACAGTTTGAACAGATTTTTCAGGGAGAGCAACTGGCTGAACTGGATTCCTGAAACATAAGGTTTGAAAACCGAGATCCCGCATCTTGAGGACCATGGTGTGTCCCCTGAACTCTTTGCTTTATGCGCTCCTCAATAGCACCAGTGTATTGGTTCCGGTGCTAGAGGGGCAGGAAGTGAAGGATGCTCATAAATTATTTGGGATAAGGGATGGTGGGAGGGAGGGTTCTAGATTCCAGAGTGAGGGTGAAGGGGATGAAGGGAGCAATAGGTTGCCGGATGGGACTGGGGAAATGTGGTCATGGATTTCCAAGGGGGGTGGATCAGATCTGGAAAATGTTAAATGTCCCTTGTTTCTTGCTTGTGTTTTTACAGTGCGGCTCCATGACAGTATTTCAGAAGAAGCTTTCCACTACCTCGTCTTTGATCTGTAAGTGCCTCCCTTTAGCTCTGGTGCTTCGTGGCTGAGACAAAGCTGTGGGCTGCTGATTTAAGAGCAGAATGAAAGATCCTTGAACCTCTATTTCCTGCCGCCTCCTTTCCCCACCAGGACCTGTATCCCAGTTCCCGACAACAAGGCTATAATCCACTGACAAAGAACCTCCTCCTAAAATAAGGTTTTGGTCTCCTCTCCAGGGATAATAGTCACTGTGCAACAAAATCACAGTTGGTTTCATGCTGGGTCAAGGAGCTGAAGATCAGTGTGTCCTAGAGCCAAAGACTCATTGGACCTGACACCTTTGGAAATGTTGGCTGGTGTACAGTGCAAGCTTGCATGATTCTGTGTGTAGTGTTGAGCCTTCCCAGCTTCTTCTGCAGCGTGAACTCTGCATGTAAGGGAGGTGGACAGGGGTATAAGATGTGGGTGTGGAAAGGTGAGAGGGGAATAGATGATGCAGGTGCCTTGTATGAGAGAGGTCAGAAAGTAGGACATAGAGGTCTGGGGGAATGGGGGGGGGCGTGTCCGGGGTGTGTGGGGGAATGGATGTAGGAACTGCCTGGCAGCAAATTTAGGGGTGAGAGGTATGTAGTAGGTCAGTTTCTGACCTATGTCTGCTATCTAATTTTAGGGAATGATGTGATGGTTCCAAGGGCGACAGGTGTCCTTTCCATGCCACAGATACGAGAGGCGGAGGGGAGGGAGGGCACCCGGTGTGTTTATGGCATCTGTACTGGCTACAGTTATGTAGTTCAAGATGCTGGTGCCCACCATGCTTGTTTGCCAGGGAAGTGGAACCCAGAGCACTGTGGATGTGAGTGCAAAGATGCCCCACTGTTTGGGTAATGATGCCCTCCCTGACCTGAGTGAGGACCTGGTGCTCTGAGGTTTCTGGCCCTGGCTTGCCCTCCCTCGGGATAATCCCGGGCAAAGATTCAGGCAGGCTGGCAGAGGACAGCCTGGTACCCCAGGAGCGAGTGTGTACCCCTTGTGCCTCCTCGCTGTGCATGAGTCTCCTAACTTCCCTCTGTCTGTCTCCTCCAGGGTCACTGGTGGAGAGCTCTTTGAAGATATTGTCGCCAGAGAGTACTACAGTGAAGCTGATGCTAGGTAAGAATCTGTGCTCAGACTCTCCCTGTTATGTGCCAATCATGTCAGACAGTATGGCGTGTCTGCACATGGCTGTGTTGTAAAATAAATGCTCCCCATGTGGGAAACCCCTCCTCCGCATCCCATACTAATGCAGCCTTTCAACTGTAGCTGTGACAGACTCAGTGTAGCTGACTCAGTGTGGCGTTAGGCCCTCCTCCCTTGGAGACGTTGCTTGTCTCTGGAGGGCCTGCTGCTGGCGTCTGTCTGACCTGGCTGCTGGAGTGGGAGCAGCAGTGTGTGTTTGGAAGGGTAAAGCACAAGAGGAAGAATTGTTTTCAGTCGCATTAGAGGACTGGAAACCTGGACTATTGGCTTCTTATCCCAGCTCTACCAGGAACTCATGCTCGCCTTAGGCAGTTCTGTGCAACTGACCTGTGCCTCAATTTCCCCATGTGTAAAATGGGTGTGCTTCTTGTCCCAGTGTGTGTAAAGCATTCACAGCCTCTGCTGACAGGAGCTTAGAAGCACAAGGCACAGTATGAGAAGGGAAGCTTTTGGTTCTCTACTTTAAACGGACTTAAGTCCTGTCCCTCCTCTGTGTGTCCCCCACCTTCACCCCTAAAGAGTTGGGCTTCCCTAAACGAGTCTGAACTGGGCTCACTCCTGACATCTCTGGCCACCCCTTAATTGTTGGCTGACAGAATCCCATTTCTCATCAGTCCAGATGTGGGCTCTGGATACCTAGTCTGCCTCCAGAAATGGGGGCATTTGAAACGGGATCTTTTCAGCTCTGGTTTGGGGGAGGCAGGAACGGGGGAGCAGAGGCCTATGGTGAAGTTTCATGGAACCCTGTCCTGCCCCTACAAGCTATCCCTGCCTGCCCTTGGCTGGAGGGGGAGCTGAGTAGAGCCTGGCAGGAGACCGGAATAGCAGGTGTGCAGCAGAGAAGGAGCGAGCTCCGTTGGGGTGCCTAGATTGGGGTGATGGGGTGTGGCAGTTCTGGTGTGATGTGCACTCCTGGAGCTGCTCTGTGGCATATGTAAAAGAACAGAGTGTTTGGGTGCTCATTTGCCCCTGCTGTGGCTCAGTTAGAGCCTCCACCTGCTCCCTGGCTCTGGAAGTGCAGCATTACACATGACTCTCCCCTGCAGGATGTGCTGCAAGAGGCAGCTGTGTGCTGAAGGTGAAGGAAGTCCAGGAGGGCAGGCGCTCTCTGAGGGAGCGGGTGATGTTAGGATCCAGGAGCCCTTGGGATGTGTTTAACAGCTCTGGGGCTGTTGCATGTGTGTTCGTCCCAGACCAAGTGATGTTCCCTGGCTCATCCATTTAGTCCAGTGGGGGCGGGAGGTGATTGGGTTGTCCCCGCCTGCCCTGGAGGGGGATGGGAATGAGGAGCAGTAGTGAGGGACACTAGTGGCAGAGGAGGGGGACCCTGGTTAGGTTAAGGGAAGAGGAGAGAATGTGGCGCTGCTTCTTGTCTGTGCCTATGCAACGCCCTCTTGTCCTCTCCAATTCAAGCTGGGCTGATTGAACCATGCCCACAGAGCCCAGCGTTTGCTGAACAAGTACAAAGCCCTCCCTTTCTAGCCGCACGCCAAGCTGAGCTGAATTCCAGAGCAGGCTGGGAGAGCAAGGTTCGTGCCAATCCGCCTCGCTTGGCTCGCCTGGGACACCTCGCACTTTTGCCATTTTTGGCCAGAAAGTCTCTCACTCAGGCTTGGCTCTGTTCTAATTATACATTTTTTTTTTTTTTTGTTTTGGGAGCAGGGAGATATTCACAGAATCTGACCCAGTGGTTTGTGCTGCCAATTCCAGTGGGAGGGGCTGGTGGGGTAACGATATACAGTGCAGCAACTACCTTCCTCCCCCCCACTCCCCCACCATTTCACCCATTTCCAATCTGTAAGATCCATAAAGAAAGCCTGGGCCTCTGAGACTTGGAAAAACATCTGCTTATTCCCAATGGGGCGGCCTGCTCTGGCTTCTCCGGAGTGAATTGCCAAGGGAGGCCGACCACCCCGACTTCCCACAGACAGGCTCTGACTGCCTGGCCGCAGGAGCTGTTTAAATCTGTGCTCCTTTCCACATCAAAGAGGCTTCCTCTCTCAGTATGACACCTATGTAAATGCTGCTGCATCTGCTCCAGCCGGAGAGCTTGGGAACCGCTATCTGGCTGAGTAGCCTCCTCCAGCAATCTCAGCTGTGTGCGCGTGTCTGGTGCACACACTCTGTGGGTGTAACATTGACTCTGACAAGCCAAGTGTAAATAACGTCTTGCTCTTCTCCCTGTGGTGTCAGTGTCGAGAATGGCACTGGTATTCTGCAGGCTGGGGGAGTGCGGCAGGGTGCACTCAGCAGGGAGCGAGTGTTTTTCAGCTTCTAACTCCCTAAGTGGGATCTGTACTTAAAAGGCGCCCGGCTAGCGGGTGCGTGCATGGGGCGGGGGGGAGTGGGCGTGCACATTGTGTATGTAAAGTGCTTGAAATGCTGCTCTGAAAGCCGTGTCAATTGGCAGACACCCAGATTCTTCGTCTGGAGCTCGATGGAGTAGGCTGCTGTTTCATGAAAGCTTAGGCCAGGCCTAGCTGAGTGTTTCTGTGGCTTGGCCTTGTTAGCCCAACCCTGAGCTACTGCTTACACACGTGCGGGTGTATGTCCTCAGCTGATGAAACAAACACAGTGCCTAACGCCAGGAGCGGGGAAGGAGGTGGACAGGGAAGGGGGGGGTCAGTGGGATGGTAGGAGGGGGCAGTGAGATCCTGCTATCTAAACCCACTGTTGAGCTGTCTTTGAAACCCTGTTGCTAAGCAACAAAATTCCAGCTGTGGTAGTTTGGCGGTGGCAGCAACAGCTGGTGGGCATGATGGGGCTGGAGGAGCCCTTTGGTCGCAGGTAACTGCTGGGCCTGGCCCAGAGTCCCTGAACTCTCCCTGCCATGGCTGGGAAGGGTGGGGAAGTGGAGGTTAGAGGCTGAGACTGTGTGTAACCCTGTGTCTCTCTCTTTTTCTCCCTCTGCTCATCTTGAAGCCACTGTATTCACCAGATACTGGAGAGCGTGAATCACATTCACCAGCATGATATCGTGCACAGGGATTTGAAGGTACTCCACTACTCAGGAGTGGGACAGCAGTCAGTGTCATGGGCAGGAAACTCAGTGGCTGATGTCTGCATCTTGTGTTGCTGGCTAGTCGGAATTCTTGCTTGTGCTGGGCATGAAGGTTCCTGAAGCCACCCGTGTTCTCCTTGGGGTTTCCTCAGAGGGCGGTTGAGCTCCCATAGGTTGCTCAGAGGCAGCCTCTCTGCGAGGCAGCCCCAGGTGGGGGGAGGAGCCAGGATCAGTCTTTGGGGAGGGCGCAAAGAGGCTCTCTAGTCTAGGCCTGGTGTTTAGTCTGCTAGGATGAGTCTGTTTGTATAGCGCATGGATTTATTGATTCCACATTTGGATTGCCAAAGACCTGCCATTGGGCTAGGCCGGGGTCATGCAACATGAGTCTCTTGTGTCCTCAGAGGGCGGTTGAGCTCCCATAGGTTGCTCAGAGGCAGCCTCTCTGCGAGGCAGCCCCAGGTGGGGGGAGGAGCCAGGATCAGTCTTTGGGGAGGGCGCAAAGAGGCTCTCTAGTCTAGGCCTGGTGTTTAGTCTGCTAGGATGAGTCTGTTTGTATAGCGCATGGATTTATTGATTCCACATTTGGATTGCCAAAGACCTGCCATTGGGCTAGGCCGGGGTCATGCAACATGAGTCTCTTGTGCTGGTCTCTCTTGTCGCTGGTCAGTAGAGCCTTATAAGTAAGGCTGCGTGTCTGTCACGGAAGTCACGGATTCCATGACTTTCTGTGACCTCCACGACTTCTGCAGCGGCCGGTGTTGGCTCAGGGGCTGCCCGAGCCTCGCAACCCCTGGGCCAGGTAGCAGCAGTTTGGGTGTGTGGGAGGGGGCTCAGGGCTGAGGGTGTTGGGGTGTGTGGCGATGCTTACCTGGGTGGGGGGAGGGCTCCCTGGCTTCCCCCCAGCATGTCCCTGCAGCTCCTAGTCGGAGTGGCCGGGGGGCTCCGTCTGCTGCTCGCACCCACAGGCACCGCCCCAGCAGCTCCCACTGGCTGTGGTTCCCGGCCAGTGGGAGCTGCAGAGCCCAGCGCTTGTGGCAGGAGCAGCTTACAGAGCCCCCCGGCTGCCCTTCCCCCTACAGAGGGAGCTACAGGCACATGCCGGTTGGAGCAGGGTAGGGAGCCTGCCAGCCCCGTTAATCCTCCCCTGCTCCCCCCACCAGCACCAGTGGGAGTCCCTGGCCACGTGCCTCTCCCCGCTTTCCCCGCAGCACCAGCAGGAGTCCTGGGCCAGCACCCACGGTGCCCCCGGCCCGCCCTCCTCGAGCACCCGTGGTGCCCCAGCCCAAGTTTTAGTTAGGGGTATCTAGTAAAGTCATGGACAGTTCACAGGACGTGAATTTTTGTTTACTGCACGTGACCTGTCCATGACTAAAACGTAGCCTTACCTATAAGTTTAATCAAATAGCTAATCCAGTAAGCACTGGCTGAATCAGGCTTCTACCATGCTACAGCACACTTATGCCCCCAGAGGCCCCTCACAGGAGAGATTTCAGCTCCTTTCCCATGGAGTGCCTGCTGCTGTACTGGGAGTTGATTTGACTCCAAAAAGTAAAAGCTTTGCACCAGGAGGCCTATCTGTCCAGCAGCATACTCTGTTTTACATGGGAATGTGACAGCCAGAAGCTGCTCTGCTAGATTACTACAGGTGGCGCCCCCTTCTGGCGCTGCTTTGCTGTAGGGTGAGAAGGTTACATGACCCTGGGAGTCTGAAGATAGCAGCCTCAGCAGAAGCATGATATTAAAAATAACCTTCCAGAGGGCATAATAAACACATGTCTGGGAGCTATATGGTGTCAATGAAGCTAGCATCCTCAAGGATGGAAAAGGTGACCACTGGGCATGCTAGTGCCCAAGGCCAGGGAGTCTACGGAAGTCCGGGTAGTTCTTTGTGCCACAGGATAGCAGAGTCGTTTTCCGCTGTAGGTCTGTACTCCAATCCCTATGTTGCAGTATGAACACAGTGCTTTCCAAAGGCCACCAACGGGATGGGTGTGAAAGCCAGGGAGTTCTGGTAGAATTGGCCAGCAGCTGGGCTCCCAAGATGGCTAGTTTGTTCCTCCTCGCGCCCAGTCCAGTTCCGTGCAGCTGCTCCTCAATCTCTGTCATTCTGCTCTTTAAAAATAAATTACTCCATGCTCTTTGCTTAACACATGGCCCCTACGGGCTCGGCCCTCATCAGCTGCCCACCATAACAGACCACAGATAGTCTAGAGCTGCAGAGCTCAGGCGTATTTGTTTTTGATATTCTGCTTTTTGCCCTCCTCTGTTACAAACCAGTCCTAAGGAGCAACCCTGCAATGGCAAATCAGCAAACCCAGCCCATGGCTTGTGAGCGTCCCTGTAGCTACAGTGTGTTCCAGAGGACCACAATTGTGCATGTGGAGGAGGAGACATTTGGCAATAGGTTTCAGATTCTGCAGGGCTGTAGTGAAGAGCTAGGGTGAGATAAGTGAAGTTGATCATGGCCCTTTTTAAAGTAGAACCCTGGGTGTTGCAATGGCATGAATTAACTAATGAGAGGAGAAGCAGGGTGGTTTCAGGAGGTGCTGTCACAGCAGGTTTGTCTTGCCTAGGAAAAATGGACATGCTTAGGTCTGGCTCCGCTCACTCACGTTAGCTAAGCCCCACCTAAACTCAACCCGTTTCTAGGGTGAGGGAAGGGTAACAGCTTGAGCTTGACTTCAGCCAGTGGGATTCTAGCCTACAGAACATGCAGGTAGATACACCTGCACACAGAGCTGGAGTCCCGCTGAAGGGGTTTCCCTCTAGGTAGATGTCTGCAGGGAATAGGTGGAGTTTTGGAGGGATTTAACTAGCATGAGTTGCTGAGCCCAGCCTAAGCACAACCACCGTCCCTAGTTGAGACATATGCAGTGTGAGTTGTGGGTGGGAGGGAGGTCCTAGATTTCCCACCAGGCTTGTCTACACTGGTGAGTTTTCCTCTGCGATAGCTGCAGTGGCACTGTTCCTGCTGGCGCAGAGAAACGTGCTGGCACCAGTGTGAAGTGGGGCCTGACTCTCAGGCAGGGATGAGGGGACATGTATTTCTAGCTCCCCACCATCTCCTTGCAGCACAGGCAAGGCAGAGGGCGACGCATGTCTGATCTTCCTCTCTGCCTCCTCAGACCACCACATGTACCTAAACCACCTTCTGCGCAGTGCAGGCCGGGGTGGGCTTTGTGTGCATGCCTCACCTACCCCATCCCTGCTGTGCAGGTGACTGAGCCACACCACCTTCCTCATCCAGCAGGACTGCAGTTCTAGGTCACCATGGGAGACAGATGCCCTGCTGTGCAAATGACCTCCAAGGAATGTGAGAGTCCAGTTTGTGGATTTCCAGCCTTCTGTCCTGGTGGAGGCCACCTTTCCCACCCTCCCATTGGTGCCTGCTGTAGACTCCAGTCTGTGTAGTTTGTTATATCCTGCCCAAGATAGGAGAGGTTCTGGGCTCCTCCCCCTTCTGCCCTTTCCAGCACACCCCTGTCCCTATCTGCAAGTGCAGTGGGAACTCCATTTCCTGCTGAACTGCTGCAGCCAGTGTCTTCAGGGCATGTGTGTTAGAGGCAGGGTCCCCTTTGCTAGCTGCTCTGGCAGACAACACCTCAGCCTGGAGGAATGTTTTGCAGCCACTTTAACCCCTTCACCGCTTTCTCCTGCTGAAGCCTCCAGAACACAACTGAGTTCCTCGAACGCCTGAGGTTCTATTTGGGTGACATCCTTTTTCCTAATACTTCAGAGGTAGCGGTGTGGGGTCCCATCTCTGGTATAAGGTGTTTTCAGGAGCAGGGGGAGAGCAGCAGCATCCCATCCTTGGCATAGGAAAGGTCTTGTCCCTCATCAGAGGAGAGGGTGATGTAGGAGCATTTAATAAATTCCTGTAGGTGGGGGTTCACCACTCAAAGAAAGGGAGCTTTCATTAGCAGCATCAGCAGCACTGCAGTGAGCTATGTGGAAAGGCACTCTCCATAAAGCTACTGCCGGACTTGACTGGGCCTTCCCACATTAGATTTCTCTTTGGCAGCCCTTATTATTGTGTTTGCTTGTCCACTGCCTTAGGGACTGTGTGATGTTTGTGGGGAGCCACATCACTGCAGATTGTTGTATCTGCGGCATCATTTTCTCTCTCTGCATGGATGGGTCGGAATCACATCCTGGAGGGACTGTGCTGTCAGCGCCACCTGGTGTCAGCGCTGGGTGTGTGGGTTGGGCTGGCAGCAGCGCTTGCATTGCGTGTGAGAGCAAAGGGAGATGAGATGAGTGTGAAACGGAGGAGGCTCTCCCCTTCCATCAACAAGGCCATTGGCAATTGCTGGGCCTTAGGTGAATGGCTGCTTTCACACAGGGCCCTTGACTGAATTTAAACAGATCGAAACATCGAGGAAAGGAGATTAATGTAGATTTCTCTTTCTCCCACCCCTCCCTCCTTTCTCTTCTCTCTCCTTTCCCCAGCCTGAGAACTTGCTACTGGCAAGTAAGTGTAAGAGTGCTGCTGTCAAACTGGCCGACTTTGGACTGGCTATAGAAGTGCAGGGGGAGCAGCAGGCCTGGTTTGGTAAGAAGATCTGAGCCTTCCCTTTTCTAGCTGCCCCTTCCAGCTTCCTTTGGACATGCCAGGCCTTAGGAAGGGTCTAGTTTATTTGGGCTTGACATCTTCCAGCTAACTATTAGACAAGTTCAGTGCCACACCTTCCTTGCCCAGCACTCCTGCTTCTGGGGCCTTTGGACTGGGTAAAATGGGAGCAAGAGAGAAAATGTGACCATATTTGAGCCTTAAGGCTGAATCTCCCCTCTTGTTTTCCTTCCCAAATGTACAGTAGGAGTTAGTCACAGAGCTGCCCCAGCTGCAAAGTCCACACCCTGATACAAACTTTTCCCGTTCCTCAGGAGTGTTGGGATCTGCGGATTTTGTTTCCCCTTTTTGTATAAATGGGGACAGCTGCAAAGTCCAGGCCTTGACCTGGACTCCTCAGGTGTGTTTGGGTCTGGGCTTGTCTCTCTCGAGGTATAGCAGAGTTAGGAACCAGATCTTTTCTGTCTGAACATTCCTGAGAGATAGCAATTGCTGTGGGTCTGTTCACATCCTTTGGCTAAACCATGAGCCAGGGTTTGTTTTCTAACTCCAAACCACACGGGTAGCCATGGTCTAGATGTGGCACAAGGACTTGTGCTCTAGAGGGTGACATGATCCCATTCACTGCTCGCTCTTTGCTTGCTTATAGCATTTTGAGCTGGTGGACTGTCAACCCATTCCTTTGCCTTCCCTTTCCTGTGTCCATTGGCTTCCACAGAGGTAACTCAGGGAAGTCTAGGCAAGAGGGGAAGCATGGGCTTGTGAAAGTTAAATGTTACAGTTTTCAGATCGTGTGGTAGGAGTCAGCAGATCTTTCTAGCTGGGTACTATGTATGCCCCATGTCGTTCCTCTCCTGACAGGGTTTGCCGGTACTCCAGGCTACCTCTCCCCTGAGGTGTTAAGAAAAGATCCTTATGGAAAACCAGTGGACATATGGGCATGCGGTAAGATCTCATAACAGTGATAACGCTTTGCACTGACACTGCATTGTTTACAAACATCAGCCATTCTTCGCAGCCCCTTGTTAGAAAGGTCCTCATCCCCCTTTCACAGACAGGGAAAGGAAGGCACAGAGGGGTTAAGTGACGTGCCCAAGGTTGCAGATGGGGCTGATGGAGCACGGATTGCAATTCAGTTGCTCCTAACTCCTAGTCCTGTGCTCAGACAAGCCATCAGAGCCTTCTGCTAGGGCTAAATAGTCAGAACCCATCCTTGCCTCATCGAGCCAGCGCTCCATTGTTTAGCTCTATAATGCTCGTTCTGTAGGTGCTCCTTTCTAAAAAGGAAGCATAAGTGTAAATATAACTGAAGACTGATCAGTTTAAAGCCCCAGGACCTGGGGGATGCTGAACTGATATGTGGCAGAGACCTATTCCTGTAGGCCCCCTGGGTGTTAGGCTTTCCTGCCCTGCGAGCGTGTGAGGCCAGCATGGAAGAGTCTTGGAAGCGCCTGTAGAACCTTGCTCTCCAGTGTCCTCACTGGGCGTGGTTTCTGGAAGCAGCTGGGAGCTGTGGCTCACTAGCCATGATGTATGGGGAGGTAGAAGGACAGCATGCGCCTGCTCTGTCCTAGGAGCTGGGGATCAGAGCTGATCTTGGTGTGCCAGGACCAAGTCCAGCAGCTGAGGGGAGATGGCTCCTGGGGCTGCTCCTGCTCCTTGTTCACCATCACTTTCAGACCTCCAAGGTACTGAAGTCTCAGCCCAGACACTACTGGAGAAGGAATGTTGAGAGGGCAGGAAGGGGGGTCTCCTCAGCTCTGAAGTGGGTGTACAGATGGAGGACAGGAGTAATCAGAGCCAATGAACCTAACCACAGCATATCTGTCTCTCTCTCCCAGGAGTGATCCTGTACATACTGCTAGTGGGTTACCCTCCCTTTTGGGATGAAGATCAGCACAAGCTCTATCAGCAGATCAAAGCTGGAGCCTATGACGTAAGGACACTTCCTCGCTGAGTACCTGCATGGTGTAGAAAGCCTGTGCCATCTAGCCAGCCAAAATCTGGCATCATTTCTTGTGGTGACCGGTGGCAGCCGCACAGCTGCTGTGCCAGGTGGTGCTTGGAGTGTCTGCCTTGTGTTCATTGGGCTTTCTTTTTGCTGCATGCTTAGCATGATACTGTGTGGGGCTACCATTGGGGTCCGGGGTGGCAGAGGCGTGGTTGTGGGTACAGGGAGCTAATTGGGTCAGGAAAAAACTACCAAACTCAACTGCTCTACGCTCGTGGGCTTAGTGCAGTGAAGTGCTGGAGGAGATACAGATACTGACTCTCCAAGGGGAACATAAGGAGCGTGAACTGGAAGGATCTCGTCCCACCAATGCCTTATAGAACAATGTGGGGAAACTCTCTCTAGAGACCGCTTGACCTGTGGCTCATGGCCTACTGCACCCCACAGTGGAATTTGCCTGCAGCTGTGGAAAAAGTCCTGATCTGCCCAGCAGTGAGTGTTCTGGTGGACGGGGTGGCACTGGGGAAACTGGGACTGGCATGAGGGATCAGAGGCTGTAGTGGGGGTGAAGGCGTCAGCATGGAGCTGCTCTTGGGACTGTGGCTAGACAGGTGGTCATAGGGTGCAGCGTGATGTCTGACCAGACTGAGTAGCGACTTGGTGGGGAGGTTAGAGCCAGAGAGGTTAAGCATTAGTGACTGTTCTCTGACTACAGAAGTTTGAACACTTGGAATAAATCTTCCTGAGTGAAGGGAGCCTGTTGGAGCTGTTGGAGCCTGTTGGAGTGGGAAATAAACCTGGAGCTATTGATCCAAGAGTGGCTGGCATACGCATTGCAGGGAAGCTGCGGGGTTTGCTCTGTGGGCAGTCACAGTGCCCGTACTTAACTCAGAGCAGCCGGAGATGGAATGGTGGGAGTAGGATGTTTCTGCTGGAATCCAGTAACCTCCCCTGCTGCCAGGTGCTACTCTGTCTTATTGCTCCTTTTGTTCATAGGCTCCTTCTCTTCTGTGTTCCTGGTTCTTATGCTAAATGTTACATTTAGAATGTGTTGCTGCAGGAATGCAGAGTGGGATTCTCAAAGCACCTAAGAGGTTAGACACCCAACTCCTCTGGCAGGTGACTGGGAGTTAGGTGCCCAACCCCCCTAACTCCCGTTGACTTTCAGCCCCCTTCAGATTTTCAAAAGTGTCTAACTGTCATGAACTAGTTCCTGCAGCCCCCTTCTGTGCCGTGTATGGCAGGGAGCAACTTCCACTTTAATAGGAATAGAGAATATCTCCTGTAGTCCACCCCGCCCGGGGCAGGGTGTGTGTGTGTTGAAGTACTCCATTTTACCTCTTGACTGAACGGGAAGTGTCCATTGTGAATTTCAGTCTCCAGAAAATAGGACGTTTGTACTTCAGAGGAAGCCCCTGGGGTGCGTTTAGACTCAGCACTTGGGTTTTTTGAATGTGACCAGGAATCTTTTTTGGTTTGGAAATAACCTCCAGATGAAAGCTCAGGGTTTTCTGAAGGTTTTTAAGCACTCCTCTGCAATGTTTGCAGCGCAGACATGGCAGCACTGTGCCTGAGACCAGGGATGTGAAACTGACACTCAGCAAGTGTGACCCTGACTAGTGCATTTTTGTGGTCTGTGTTGAGAGGAGCACAAAGCGTAAGCTAATGGTGTGAATGGGAAAAGTCAAGGAGCTCTTTACGCTTTTTTCAGCTCTAATACTTGGAGGAAATATTCACAGCACAGGGAAGGACATCTTATTTTAAACACAGGTGACTTAAAGTGACCATGACCCTTTAACTGCCCTCTGGATCGTCTCTGTGTTCAGAGGCTGTATGTTCCGCTCAGGTGGCCGAGCTGTCATCCACTTAGGGTGTGTCCGGGACCCCAGCTCAGGCGGACATGCATGCTCTGGCTCCGCTCCGGCTAGCACTTTTCAATTAGCACTATAGTTGCAGCTACCCGGGTGGCAACTTGCCTGAGTACAGTCCCACCTGACCCTTGAATGCAAACACAGCCAGCTGGCCTGAGCTGCTGCCCATACCCCATGGCCACACTGCTATTTTTAGGTGCTAGTGTGAGCAGAGGTACATGATCTGGGGGTTACACCTCCCAGCTGCTGTACAGATGTGCCTGCAGTTTCACTGTGCTTTCATTTGCAACACCCCAGAAGACCTGGGGCACTGTCCTCATCTGTACTGATGTGCTGAACTGCACATAGAGTGGTGTGTGTTCAAGGACTTCAGATCTCTGCCCTTCATCTCCATACCCACATGTTGCCAGCCTCTGACATGTCTCCCATTCCCCAGGCCACAATTTCTGATATTACAAACAGGATTGCAGCTTTTTAGTGTGTGGGGACAGGGAGTGGGAGGAGGAGGAGGGTGGGTTAAAGGAGACCGGGCATCTGTTTTTCTCATGTCTGCACCAAATGCTCAAGAAGGGAAGCTACAGATCTTTGAATGGACTTACAGATTTGAGTAAAAGCCCAAGGCCTGACTGAATCCTGAAAGGCTCCTTGAACTGTTTGGCTGCCCCGTGGACATCCATTGTACAGCCATCAAAATGGTGCATGTATGGTCTTCAGCTATTTGTCAAGTCCCTTAGTATTTTCACACTGTGGGTGTCACCAGAAGGTGTGTGTCCCCTGGGTGCAAACTAGCTGTGGTGGTGCCAAAGGGGTTAAAGCCTAAGCAGGGCTCGGTGTGGTGGAATGGATTTCCTCCAGCGGGCAAGGAGGGTTGTGTTCAGCATCTCATCTCTTCTCCTCTCTCCCTCCTAGTTCCCGTCACCTGAGTGGGACACAGTGACTCCTGAAGCAAAGAACTTGATCAATCAGATGCTGACGATAAACCCGGCTAAACGCATCACAGCTGATCAAGCACTCAAACACCCATGGGTCTGTGTAAGTGTCTCCTTCCTCACCTGTTAGGAGGTCATGCCATGGTGCATGCTGAAGCCATGTGCTGGGAGGACAGGCTACTAGAGCAGGAGGACAGAGCTAGGGGGAGAAATCAGGTGCTGTCTAATCAAGCATGTTTGTATGCTTTGAACTGTGAGCTTGTAGGTGCTGCCATGGGAAAAGCCCACCTGGTTTATATCCTTATCTAACCACTGCTATAGTGAAGAGATGCAGAACAAATGGCTTTTAATTTCAAGGCTATTTTATCCAATAGTCATTGATTACCAATGCAGATCATCGTCATGTGCCGTATCCAGGGAGATGTCCGCTTGAATAGCCTGGCACCTGGGCATCCTGAATGTTGCATCCCAGCCCCCGTTTGTCGTATTGCCTCTTCATTTTTCACAGGCACACAGGCTCCTACAAACATGCCATATTGCCACTAGCCATATGTGTAATGCTAGTGGCCATGAAGCAGCTTTGACTAGTTCTCTCCCTTGAGAGCTGTCTTCTTTCCAGACCAGGAGCATGGTTGTTCTCCCATTTTCTGCAGAGCTGGTAAGAGGATCCTGAAGTATAATTGGGAGAGTTTCTCTCAATCACATAAGGAAGGAGTGTGCACTAGAGACAGGCATGCCTCCGCTTTCCAGTGTGTTCATTGTGCATACCCACCTTCACAATTTGTTCTTGACAGGTGGCGATTTCCCCCATTCCCCAAGAGAGATCTCATTGGCGATTCCAATTGATATGTGGTGTACACACTGTATGCATTATAAATTGGCATAGTTCCAGAGACATCATCAGAGATATAATTGGGGATTGGTCCTGCTTTGAGCAGGGGGTTGGACTAGATGACCTCCTGAGGTCCCTTCCAACCCTGATATTCTATGATTCTATGATATGCTCATTCACATCAGCTCAGGCTCTGGCCCTTCCCTGTTTGTGTGTCTGTACTCTAATACCTGTGTTTCATTTTGTGAGCCTTGCAGCCCCAGTGCCTGTGACTGGCACTGTCTGAGAAGCAATAACTGCCCACATCGCAGGATTAATGTGAAATGTCCCGAGACAGTTTCCCTCTTCGCCCGTGTTGGCTTGGCTGGCCATTCTACAAAGTGTAATGGTTTCATTCCATAAATCACTTCAGTCCCCACCCACTTTCCCCTATGTTAAAGTTGTCGCCGCGTGCCCGACATGCTCCGTGTATGTACCCTACACGGATTCCCTTTCTAGACACTTGCTGTGCTCACCAGTAGGCAGCGACTGGTCTTGGCTGTGCGTTTCCAATGGCAGTGCAGGGCACCCCTGTTCTCCTAGTGCCAGTGACAGCTGTGCTTTGTGGTCAGTGAAGCTGTCTACAGAGCCCATAGTGTATTTTCTGGCCCATTTAAGGCCAAACTAGCAAGAGACCTGGAATGACTTCAGGCTTCTCTGGCTTCACAGGAGACGGTGTGAACTTTAACAGCAAGAAGCTCTTTCAAAGAGGATGGTCCAGCCTTCCCACCCCCCACAACAGCCTGTGCAGATTGTAGCCAGCTTTGAGAGCAGGGGTGGCTAGGTTTGAGGTCACAGTAGAGGTTTCCTACGTAACTTTGCAGAATCTGAGCACAGTGCATGCTGTTCTCCCAGGTCTTAATGAATTTGTCTGAACCAAGAGAGAGCTGCTCATGGCAGATCTGTAATGCCTACGGGTCAGCGTGATAGTCCTTCGCCCACTGTCCTTGTAAAGCGAATGCAGACTGGTAGGTCTGTGTTAGAACAAGAGCCAGTCTGGCATCAGCCTCCAGTTTCCAAATGTTCCCTGACTCTCTGGCAGCACTTCTGGGAAGTGCTCCTCTTGCAGCTGATGTGACCCCAGCTGAGTGCTGGTGACAAGTGCACCCCACTGGCTGGACACTGCACTCAGGCTGTCGGCTGATGTGGTAGAACTATCTGACTGAGCCATATGACTCCCCAGCAGTATGCTGAACATCATATTCTGCATCTGATGCCAGGGTGCTGAGGGCCGGCGTCATGCTCACAGGTTCGAAGAGCAGCCTTGTCCAAGAGTCATCAGGATAGGCAGACAATGGTCTTCACTTGCCAGCTCAAATTTTCCTTTTGAGATTTAGTAACAAGATCCGCCTCTTCCCTTCCCCTCCCCTCCTCCCACCCAGCGCAATTGCTGGTTGTGCACTTTTGCCTCAAATCTGTTTTTGTTCTTTGGTGTCTGAATGATGGAGAACATTGCTCTTTCATGACTCAACTTTTTCAGGCATGGGTCTGTGATAACAACCCACCTTGTTTAGAACTTCTCGCCACAGGGGGTGGTTAATGTCACCTTGCAGTTGGTTTCTGCCGCCAGGTCTCTGCGGTTTGGAGCCAGGGTCCATTAGGAGTAGGGCACCCAGAGCTGAGCTGCTCGGTCATATTGGCTGTAGGGTGTGAACGGAGAGCTGGAGGGAGAACTCGACTTGATGATTTGTTTACAATTATTTCACAATCCTTCCTTGTTCCTGTCTTCCAGCAACGATCCACCGTGGCCTCCATGATGCACAGACAAGAGACTGTGGAGTGCTTGAGGAAGTTCAATGCCAGAAGAAAGCTGAAGGTGAGTAGGTGTTTGCCTTTTTTGGGAGCTGGGATTGGGGAGGGTGGTGGTCTTCTGGCTGAAGCACAAGGCTGGGAGAGCTGGGATTTCTTCCAAGCTCTGCCTCTGACTTGAAGTGTGCCCCACATCACTTCCCCTATCTGTGCCTCAGTTTCTCCCTCTGTGCTGTGGAGCAAATACCTGCCTTGCCAAAGGTGTGCTTGAAGATTAGCTCACTGTTTGTCAAGTGCTTTTTGAAATCCTCTAATATAAGGTGCTCTAGAAGTTTCTTTGCAGGTTGGGAGATTTCTGTAGGTACAAAAATTAGTTTCCCATAGGGTCTGTTCTCTCCATGCCCACCTGGCCCCCACTTAAAGAGAGCTGAAATACCCAAATGAGCACTCCATGCTTAAGAGCTGTTGTCTACCATGCTGATCGGGCTCCTGGCTCCCAGCACCAGTAACTGTTGAATAGCAGCAGCTGGGAGGTGGAGAGGACCCCAGTAGCCTGTCTAACCCTGAACCACTTGGGTTTCTGCATCCCTTGTCTGAGATAGGCAGCGCTATTTATCCCTGCTCTCTCCTTCTCCCCCACAGGGTGCAATCCTCACAACAATGCTGGTCTCACGGAACTTTTCTGGTAAGTTCTCCCTACCCTCATCCCTTCACCCTTATTTCTTCATAGATCTGGATGCATTTTAACCCTTTAGGGGTGAGTCAGAGAAGAGAGGGGTCTTGTTCTGTTTAGCATTCCAAAATCCATTAGCTTTGCCCTGGCCAGTGACCAACAGGGAGAAACATTAGACTGGTTGGGAGAGGAGCCTGCATATGGAACAAGAGGGGAATCCAGTCTGCTATCAAAATACACTCATGTTTTATTGCAGGCTTATGTTTGGGATGTTCTAGTTGGCATCTGTCAGTTTTCCCTTTGGAAACCCTAGTTATCAGGGACTATAACTGCTGCAGTGGTTCCCTCAGACCTGAGGACCTGGCTCCACCACTGGATAAGTAATGATATTTGCAGGGGGGAGTAGCCATTAGGGTGCTGGGTATCCCTGGCTCAACCAGAAAGGATCTCAAACATGCAAGCTATTAGGTGTTTCCATCTCTGTCTCTGAACTGGCTGTGTTCATCTGAGACTCGGTGACCATTAGTTTGGCTGCCTGCTGAGCATTCTGTGCTGTGCCCTTACTGAAAACACAGATCCAAATGTTTCAGTCAAATGAGTATTTTGAAAGGTACATTTAATTTGTTAAAATTGCCAAGCTGCTGGTTTGTGCTATCATTAGTGTTTATCCCCAACTGATACGCCTCTTCAAGCGGGTGGCCTTTCTGTGCCCATGTGTCTGTCATAGCTTAGACCACTCGCTCACCCTGAGTGATGTTTTCCTCTTTAAAAGGTAGTGTCTGGGCAGTAATTCAATCCAAATTTTACTGAGCCTGGCTGTATTACAGTCCATACACCAATTCTCCATTTGGAGCGTAATTTAGGGATGGTTAATGAAAAGCAGCCATAATGGAATCTCCTCCATCCCTTTTCCCTTTGCTAAATGCTTTAATGGTGGGCACCAGTACATACTATCTATGGTATAATGCAGGAATCTCCTAATTACGCCAACAACAAAGGGCGCATGTGCACTCACTCGTGAAATCCAGGTGGCATCTCCCTTCCAGCTGGAATTCGTGTCATTCTGGTGGTGGTGTTCAAATAGAAGACCTGTGCACCAAACCCCAAAAATGTAGCAGGGCAGCCCACTGGAGCTTGAGAATTGATCCTTGGTCCCGCTACACATTAAGTCTGTGCAGGCATGTCAGGACGTGGAGAAGGATCAGGCTGGCTGTAGCAGCAGTTTTTATGCACGCTCCCTGGTCATTGTGCAAAGGGTCCATCTACACTGCAGCTGGGAGGTGAGATTCCCAGCGCATGGAGACGGACACATACTAAAAGTCGCAGTGTGGATGTTGCAGCATGGGCAGTGGCTCAGACTAGCTTTCAAAAATCCAAGGCCTCTTGATCCCCTGAGTCGGCGCTCCGGTGGCCAGCCCGCGTCCCCGCCCGTGCAGTAATGTCCACGCTGCAATTTTTAGCATGCTAGCGCCAATCCGTCTGCTTGTGCTGGGAATTGCACCTCCCAGCTGTGGTGTGCACATAGCCCCGGGAAATGTGTCTGCAGGAGCTGAAAGCCAGACCTTGTGGGCCTAGAGTGATTCTAAAGCAGTTTAATTGTTAGGAGGGCCTGTGTGCTCTCATGCAGCCATTGCATCAGCTCAGGGGTGAAAACCCTTTCCCCTATAACCGTCCTCAGTTCCCCTCTTCCCACTGGTACAAGCGGTCGTGGGTCTGTTTTCCTTCGCTCAGTGACACAGCTGGGTTTAGTTTAAATGTTAATGTAGTTGTTAATTCTTAGGCTAGTGTTTACAATAAATAATAGTACTGAATTAATATTTTGTAAGACTAATTCTGCACTCTACTTATGATGCGACTGGGAAAGGGTTTGGGTTTGGAACACATCTCTTTGGGTCAGAAAATGTCCCTTGTAGACCAGCATGTTGGGTACTTGAAATGCCTGGGAGAAGTCAGTGGTGCTTGGATGTGCATCCTTTATTCCCGGACCTAGAAGCATGCTGGAGGAGTCTTGGTCTGCTCACTCGTCTGTATCTCAAGAGCCAGTAGTTGGATCCAGGAGTTTTTTTCATCACTAAAAAGAGGAGGAAATGTTTGGGTCTGGTGGCCTATTCTGAGCCCCTGTACTACTCGATTCAGAGACTTGGAGACACTCTGAGAAAGAAGCCTGAAAGAAGTGCTATGAACCTACAGAGCTGGTCTCCTAGTTCCAAACCTCCCATGCTCATTGATGGGGGAGACTCCACAAAAACAAACTTTCAGAGGCTGCTGTAATGTGAGATTTCTCTAAAGAGCTTTCAGAGCCATCCTGGGCCACTTTAATACTTCTGATACAGAGGTCTCCCCTTCATGTGCAGCCTTACAAATCTACAACCCAGTCCAGTATGTGGTTACCTTTTGCTCCTATTTCCCCTGCTGATGGCTTACCTATTATATTTGCCTGGTCAGAGGTCAGACCTCTAACATGTCAGTGAAAGTGGGGATGCCAAGTCTTGGATTGTATGACCAATTGGGCCTTATGGCTCTTGGGGCATGAGACCATCTCTTGGCAGTGGCAGGCTCATTTGAGAGGTGACCTCTCTGCATTGGAGGAGGAGGAAGAGTAGATAAAATTTAGTTTAAGTTGGTCTCCTTGCTGTGATGACAACAATAAGGCATTACAGGAAATGATGCTAAGCTGAGCTTAGCCCTTGGACTTTCCAGTTGCTGCAGTCCTGGAGAAGGTGCACAAACTTGCTGGCTTGCTGGAGATAAAGGAGAAGGTACCCTGCTTATAAACAAAGGGTTGATAGATCCAGCCAGGGAGATCTGGCTGGCAATGCTCAGCTTAGTCCTCGCCAGCCAGGAAACCTGACTGTATGTTTCACACAACAAGGTCTTGTTTTTCTTCCGAACCTCCAGTCTTTGGTCTAGAGAAGGCAGGGTCACCTGATAGTACACTTCTAAAAGCAAAGCTTCAGGTGCCTTGCACATGTCAGACCAGTCAGGGGTCCTGGATTTGCTAGGAAAGGGTTCCAACTGGAGTCACCCTGTTCCCCATTCCCATTGGAGGGATTGAAATGGGACAGGGCTAGGTTCCATGCTGTGATCTGCCTGTGATGTCTCAAGCCTTGGCTAGTCCTACTACTCTCAAAGGTCAAACTCTCCTCCAGTTCAGTCACGATGCTTGGAGGCCTGGGTCTTGAGCTCTTAATGTCTGGTAGGGTGGTGTATTCAGAAGGGGTGAAGCAGCAGGCTTGTCGCAGTCGCATGTTCCTGCCACCAGAAAATCATGTGTTTGTAAATGGATACATTTCTTTTCTTAGGTGTGTAGTAGTAGTAATGTGTTACCCCTCACACTGCTTGGCTCCTCTAATCCTCAATCAGTTACTAGAGATATCTTGGTTTGATCCCTTTCCACAGTTAAGGTACAGTTAACCTGAACTCAGCATTTCATTATTCTGCTTAAAGGACCTTGTCTTCATTCAGCCATACACTGTTATCCATCAGTTCAAGGTGCCAGGCCTATGACTACATCCCTTGAACCACTTGGGAGCCACTGTTAGCTCCCTGGTAGCTATCTCCTCTGCCAAAGGGGTGAGTGAAATCCAAACTCTGACACTGAACCTTCTTTACGAAGCAGTGCTCACCTAAAACTTCTGCCCAAATTGACTTCAGACGTTCATCTGAAACAAACCATCTCTCTCTTCTGGTCTCGTCCTCTGCAGCCTCATAACACACTCATGGGGGTTTGGGGGAGTGGCTAGACTGCATATATTAGATGTCAAAAATGGAGTTACTACTTTTGAGAGTTATCCTGTTTGTTTATAGCCTTTGAGGGAAGTGAGATATATCCAAAAATTATCCAGATGGATGAAACTCAGTAGCCAAGCCGAGTACAACCAAATGAGCTCTAGACTGGAGGAACTTGGAACTCATTCTGTCAGTTGAGTGGCCATCTACACAGCTTGTCTCCATAATGTATCTATCACCAAGATTTGTAAGGCTGCCACTTGAAGTTCAAAATCAACATCATTTGCCAGCTCTGGATCTAAACTGGATGATCATTTGTAGAGCAGTTGTCATTCAGGGTGAAATTCACTGCCATGCAGTGGGCCATCGCCAGTCTTGTGCACCCCTTAAACTCTCAAAATAGACCATAAGTGGGATTTAAGTGTGCTTAGACCTTGTGCTTGATCCTCCATCTTTAACCACTCACTCCTCAGCCCTGTTGTTGGGAATTGCTATTGCTTGCTCATCTATGGGGAGGAGCAGCAGAGGCAGCTTTGTGAGGGAGAAAAGAAGCTAACCTGGCAATAACTGGAGTTCTCCACATGTTGCCTCTACAGATTCAAGTTGACCCGCCTTCATCCTCTCATCTGAAGGTTTTTATAGCTAGTTTGGTTGAGGCGAGCAGGGGACAGCTCTAAGAATAGAGTCCTTTATACCTCTGACAGGGAGACTGGATCTGCAGACAGTGTGCGCGCCCGTAAATGTTAAACTGTAGACCTGAGCGAATAGTAATAAATAAATATTCAAATTCCAAAACCAAATATGATTATATACTCCCCAAGCCTATTATGTTTGCCTTCCATGAAAGTTTGAGTGGCTGAGCTTTCCTAATAGGAATACTTGGAGGGTGAATTTTAAACTGTTATTTAGCAAAGGCAAAGTTTGAATTGTGTACGTGATTAATATTTGAAATTCATACTGCCCTGTGTTATGTAAGCGTCCATTCATGGAACCGAAATGAGACCACATGTCTGAAGTAACTCACCAGCTCAGGTGACTTTTGAAGGTGGATTATGAAGTGGGAAATTGGCCAAGAAATTCTTAAGCAATTTTGAACAACAAACAAATTTTGAGAGTTATGTGATCTATTTGAAGATACTTCCCAAACAGGAAATGAGGTCAAATTTAATGAAAATTTAGACAGTGCTATGAACTGTTCGTCCATCATTATTAAAATGCTTTAGAAAGATTCAGGAATGGCTCGGGACTCCTAGAATGTGGATCTGCTATGGTAACGTACTCTGAAAACTCCACTTGCTGGTGAGTAAACTTCCTTTTTACTCCCATCTCTGGATCCTGTCGATTTTAATTATTTTCTCAACTGTGCATTTTTTCTGGTGTAAGAGTGAAATTATTACGCTTCGGCAGAGCAAATGAAATTATGTGAAAATGAGGACCACCACTGGCCTTTGTCCTCCTATCACACCAACCCCCAAACTTCTCTGAGGTTCACAAAAAGTCTGTTAAAACTTTTTTTGTTGGCATCTTTGCATTCATGCCTCTTCCCAGCCTGCTTATGGCAGGAAGTGGGGGGTGCTGAAATGCTGCAAAAGGGTATTCTTGCAGCATCCTCGACCTACTGAATGAGGAACGTGCTGGAACACTCAATGGGTCTGGCAAGAACTCCAGCCTAAGAGGCAGTCAGACCATCTGAACCTTATAAGTCTCAACACTCACGTTGCGTGCCACACAAATGCACTGGAGTAGGTGTTTTAGGAGGTGGATTTCTGCAGAAGTAGTGAGATGTTTGAAAACATCTACTGAAACAGACTTAGGTCCAGATTTTTAAAGGTGTTTTGGTGTTGCTGTACTCAGCGTTGTAATGCCTAACCGATTTAGAAGCCTAAATGTAATTTTCAGAGGAGATTTAGGCATTTAGTCAATGGAACTTAGGCTCCTACATGCCTGTATCACTTTTGAAAATGACACTTAGGCTCCTAAAATCAGTTAGGCATTGCGATACTGAGCATACCAACACCTATATTCCTTTACAAACCTGGCCCTTAAAAACTAACTTTCTATCTTCTCTGTCTGGTTTCCTGTGTTAACCTGGCTTAAGGATGTTTGATTCTGTGCGGGGTCGACAGAGGCTAATGGAAAAACCACAGGACTATCTGTCTGCTCCATACACCTTCTCCAGTAACAGCCACACGAGAGAGAACCAGGGTTTCTCTGGTTGATGATGATAGAAGCCAAAGAGGATGCCTCTGGGTTGAGTACTTGAGGATTGAGCCTCAATGAATTCTGCCTCCCCTCCTTTGCCCCAAAGTGGGGGAAGCCAGGTACATCTGGGAAACGGAAAGGCAGTCTCAGATCCTGCCCCTGAGACTTTTCTGTGGAGCTGAAGCGGGTTAATTCCTCTGAAAGTGCCATTTGATCTTATTGCATTGCAGACCTGTGCGTGCCTGGGACTAGGTGTTCGGAAATTTGACGATACGAAGCGTATGGGCAAAATGCAGGTGCACGTTTTTCCCCTGCTAAGTGTAGTGGCCTGTGCGGGTGGGGGAGAAATCCAAATAAAAGGGTTAACTTATCGTATATACTCGTTCATAAGCCGAATATTTTTGGTAAAAAAGTGACGCATCAAAGAGCAGGGGTCGGCTTATAAATGGGTCTACACCAAAATTTGATGATTTTAAACTCTATGAAATCATTGAATTGAATATCTAATACATTATTGTTTTGTTTACCTGGAGCGTCTGCAGGCAGGGAGCCCCTCAGCTCCCTGTGGCCGCGGTTCGCCGTTCCCCGCCAATGGGAGCTGCAGGAAGTGGCGTGCCAGTTCCCACAGCTCCCGTTGGTGGGGAACGGCGAACCGCAGCCACAGGGAGCTGAGCGGCTCCGTGCCTGTGAACGCTCCAGGTAAACAAAACGTCCCGACCCGCCAGCAGCTTACCCTGACGGGCCGAGAGCCAAAGTTTGCCAACCCCTAAAGTATAGAGTTGGCTTATGAAAGGGTCATACAGGTTTTACTATTTTTACCTATCCATCTTGGGGGATCGGCTTATAGTCGTTCATTAGCCTGTTCGTTTATATACGGTATATATTAACAGAGACGTTTGCTCCTTTTTAAAGCTGCTTTTCCTCCTTTCCCCCTCCCCTTTTCTCTCCCTCACTCTCTGCTTGTTTATCCTGTCCATTCAAAGTGACTGGCTGCTTTTCATGTTCTCTCTCACCCACATTAGTTCATTCTACAGAATGAATGTAGTAGTACTGAGGAATAAATGCCCCCCTCATCTCTGCCCTCACAGGGAGGAGGGAGCTGTTGAGTGCAGCTCTTTCCATCTAGCTGACTTTTCCTGGCGAGCTTGATGCTTTCCTAAGCGCTTCAGCGTTCTGGTCTAATGCGTGAGTATGTGACTGTTACAGCAAGGCTGGAGTTAGAAAACACCTCTTCATAACTGGGAAGAGTCCCACACAGATAACTCAGTCCCATCCAGCAACTTGTCGGCACCTTGGGAACATGAAACGCTAAGCTATCAGTCATATAAATTGCTGGGAGCCATTACTCCTGAGTTGTGTTTCAATAGCAAGTCAGTGGCCGTTTCCAGATGAAATGTCCGAGACTTTCAGATAGAATGATTCGAGTGCAGTGGAGAATACTTCTTTGAAATAACTGCAACTTTACATGGCAATTACTAGAGTAATTGTGCCTCAGTTGCCATTTCAGTTCAGTCGTGGGATGCCCCGGTCACTGTGTTCCGGTGTCTGACACATGGAGGCCTTGGGTTACTGATCCAGTGGCAGAAGGGATATTCTCCCTGTGAATCCAGGAGAAGTGTTAAGAGTCTCTGCGATAGGCTTGGGTGGCACACCCTGGTTTATGCTGAGCAGTGGCGGTTGAGGTGAGATTGGTATTAGTGGGCATCTTTTGAAGTTGCTGTCATCCTATGAGATCACAGAAGGTGGTCCGCTGACCATCTCTTCCATAGTCACACTTCCTCAAATGCATTCCATCATCTGTAGTCACTGAGGCTCTGTATTCCTTGGTGGAAGTCCTTCCAGAGTTAAACAGGTGTACAGTAGGCAACACTCCCCTCCACTTCTCCCTCACTAATTTTCCTCTCATGGAGGATGCTGTCAAGTAGTTTAGGCCTCAGATATTTGTATATATTAAGATCTAGTGAGAAATGGCCTCTGGATTCTAAATACAGTATCTCTATTTTAAAGACCCCTTTGCCCCACTCCATCACAAAGGAGTTTATTTTAAAATAAACTTTTATAGGATGGACAAATAACAGATGTCTCCTCCCTGTCAGTGTTGCAGCAGCAGTTAACTAATACATATAGCTTCCACAACTGTGTTCCCTGCAGCTGCTAACATTGATGATCCTAGCACACAGATAAAGAACTGAACCAGAGAATCTCTAGAGCCATTCCACTCTGTTTGAAATACAGGGAGATAAAATACCAGTGTTCACCAAAGGGAGAAATTATTATTTATTTGTATTATTGGAAGTACGTAGGGAGCCTCAGGCATGAACCAGGATCAATTGTCTTCTCCATCACAAATGTATCTTCATATATAAATATTATTGGAGAGTGCACAACCTCTTGGAGCTTTGCAGTGGAGTCAGTGGTGTTTATGCGCCTTGACATGTGTTACACAAGTGCACTACAGGGCAAGGTCAGAAGGGATCTATAAAGAGGTGCTGAAATCCCCCTCGTGCTTTTGGTTCCTGTTTTAGTGCTGGTCTGTCAAATTTGGAATTGCTTCATCTCTGACAGTCTTTGGGTAAGTTTTTATGGGGGTTTTGGTGGTTTTGATTTATAAAAAGCTGCTAAATTAACTGTCCATTTGACATCTTGTTTTCAAAAGAGAAGAGATTCCCTGTTTGTAGAATTTCTGGGTCTAGAAGTTTCTTACCAAGGTTCCTTCCTGGCTCCTTTAGAAAACCAGTGCTAAAACTGAGAGGTGAAAAAAGTATTTCTACCACCAACATTCACTGTGTCTCCTTTCTTTGAGATGGGCCTGTTCCCTATGAGCTTATGGACAAATTTCTGAATATTCCGGGTGGCAGGACAGAGGGAAACAAATGTCTGTCTCCTCTGTGAAAGTGTATTTGTTCCCAGCCTGTCTTTGTCCCTCTCCCTTGACATCAGAGGAATTTGTCCCAGCTCCAAGTGATAGGCAATTTGAGATATGAGGCAACCTCCATATGGGGGGGAGAGAATCTTTGAAGCTCCTTCATTTAGACAAGTTGTGGTGCTGGTGCTGCTCAAAACCATATTTAAATACCAGCATGTAGCCCCCATCTTCACCATCACCTCCTCTTTCACAGACAGAGTCTGTGCCAGTATTTTTATGGTTTGAGGCCAACACCTTGATTCTCATGGTCTTCCTTTGCATCTGGTTCTTGTGTACAGGTGTAGGGCCCCTCTCGATAGCATTCATAATGTCACTGGAAGATCTTACTTTGGAAGTACAGGTCCTTCCTTACTTGGAAGTTCAAATTCCAGTTCTTCACCAAAATCCTTTGGCATTTGAGCACCCTGCTTTTCAGTGCTTACGTTTATCCTAAAATTGGGGTGGGGGAGTTTCTAAGGAGCCTTTCTAGTGATCCCAGGAGCCTGCATATTTCTTTTGGGTCCTCAGTAAGGTACAACTTCTCATACTTTATAGTTGTGTGTCGTCTTTGGTAAAACAATGTGGAACCTCTTCTAAAATGCCAGGCTGAAAAAGTTCTTCTAATTCTCCTCAGGCCTGTGTTCCTGCTTCTCTAAGTGTGTAACTGGATGATTCTTTGTTCTAAGGGGGACTGGTTGATCCTGTGTTCATTTCTCTGGAGAAGACTTCTGTTTCTGCCCCTTCTCCTGTGGCCAACAGAATGATTCCTCAGGTAGCTAATGGTTTGGATGGGCATTTTTCTTCTGTTAAGCCCCTTCAGATTATCTAGTGACAGCAGCTGCTAACAACATGGCCAGAGCACCCAGGATCCTTCTGCTGTCCCTCTTGATAAAGTATCCAGGGAGCTAGTGTGTCGGGGAAGGGAAGTTGCCCTCTGAAGCTTGGCCACGAGTAGATAATTACCGGACCCTGAAGACGTCATCGTTACTCTGTTTGGTCTAAAATGCAGTCAAGATGTGAAGGTTTATTGGAGTCTTACAGGTGATGCTTGTTTTGAAAGGTGGTCAGAATATACAGTTGCTGGCTTCTTTCATGTTCGTTTGAGGGAGAGGAGCTAGTTGCCATGTGGCAAAAGAGGAGTGTGGATGGAGTGAGCCCAGAAGGAATCAGGGGAGCCCTTTTAGCAGCATTCGGGGCTGCAGAGACGTAGGGAGGGTTTCATCGGCTGGAGCTCGGAGCCATCAGATTGGCCTTGCTGGCTGGAGCTGAGTTCTTGACAAACGCGTCTTCATCTAAACTGTCAGAGGGTAGGAATTATTTTTTTCTTTGAAATCTTCTTTGTCAGTAGCTGAGCTTTTTCTTGCTTTTTCTTCTGCTGCTTCTCTCATGTGGCTGTTCTCGGACTACTTTGTGTTAGTGTGAGAGCCCTCTGTTCTCTGTCTGCAACCGAAAGGAGCTCTGCCCCCTCTTCCATAGGGAAAGGGGAACAGTTTCTCCTACCGGGAAACGGCTTTGCTTTAGGGGTGCTGTTAGCTCTTTCAGAGGAGGTAAATTCACTCTTCCTTAGAATTCTATCACCCTTTGGCCAGGAAAAATTGCCATCTGTCTGGGGTAAGAATAAAGACCTGGTTCCTTTTTAGTTCCTGAGTGACTGTGGTTCTGAAAGTCTGACCCACCTTTTTGTCTCTGGTTTAGCGACTCTTGTCCATTAGAGTTCATTTGGTCCTATTGCTGCTCACTATGATTTGACAAATAGCTGTCTGCTCAGCCACAGAAAGCGTCTTCTCAGGATCTGTCCTCATCTTTATCAGTTGCTTAGACTATGTTAATATATTTTGGTAAGATGTTTTCCCCTCCTTGGTTTTGGGAAGCCCATCTCTGTGTAGTGTGTCCCCAGATGGCTCGAGGATCGTTTGGAGATTAGGTATAAGGTATCAAGTTGCTTGTTCCAGAAGTTTTCATGGGCTAGTTTAATCAAATCTTCCATGGCATTATAGTTCAGACTTGGGCTAGGCAAGATGCTCAGTTTTCTAAGGCAGACTTTTAGGCTCTAGGAGCTCACTGCCAGGGAGACTACTCTTTGCTGACCTCCAAGGACAGGGGAACGTAACACAAGAATGGCTGTAGAAAAACCTGTGAAGCTGCAAATGGGGCTGGATGCCAGTACCTGGAGTCCCCTCTGGATGTTCTTCCCATAAAGACACGCTCTCTCTTTTGCTCTCTCCTCTCCCACTCCTGCTAACTACAGGAGAAGGATTTGGGGCAGCAGATTGGGAAGGCTGGGTCTACATATCCCATTCTATAAATGCAGCCTTGTAACCTCCCAACTGTGCATGCGTTAGGACATGTGGTCACTAGCTCAGCTGATTCCATCTATGTGCTGGAGCACGTGATTCCCAGAAGGGTGGATGTGTGTGAGCACTGTAGTCAGACAGACCAGTCACGAGTGACCTCATTTTTATTCCAGCATCTCATGTGGTGTTATAGGGCAGTGCTGTGTGTACATAAAATAATTTAGATGGCGTTAAGTGTGTCCTAAGCGGTACTTCCCTCTTATGTGATGGGTTTGATCATTTTGTCGATGAGTGTCAGCATTAGAAAAAACTTGCAGAACCAGAACTCTGCTGAATTCATGGTCCTGTGAATAATGGATAGGTGACTGGAAGATCCTAGGTTCTCTACATCTCTTGAACAGTCTGCATTGCTGCATAGTGACCGTTGATTCACTGGTACTTGGACAGATCCAGGAAAAGCATTGGGCAGGTTAAGAATGCAGTAAATCGGGTTTCCTCCCAACCTACAGTACAGAGGGCCAGATTACAGTCCCAGATCTGTGTCGCTGGATATGCTGTGTCTGAAGAGTCTGATTTCACCTTTAAGCACCCCTGACTCTGGGTGAGGCCAGAGCTTTTCACTCCCAGACTCTACACATTTGGGGATGAGAATTCCAGGCTGCCAGAGGGTTGGTTGTGTTAGCCATTCTTATGGAATTTAGTTCTTCTACCACAGAAAGCTTTGTTATGGATGCCCTCCAGCTTGAGAGGTTTCTTTCTTCCTCTATTTGATGTTTATCTATTCTTATTCCTGTTGGGTTTTGTTGTATGTTAATGCATGACTTCATGATAAGATTTAGTTGGGGTCTGCAGCCTCCTCCAAAGCCTTTCCCAAAACACTTCACTACAGGCTCATTGACTTTAAAATAAACAAATCAGACCAGAACCCCGCTGTTTGTTCCTTCTGGCTTTGCTTACATCGAAATCCATAGCTTGCAAATTGATTCTCAAAACTTTGTTATAACTAAATCCATGGCTTTCCAAACGTCATTCCTGGGTCCTTGGAATCCACCCAAACTGTCTCTGTAGCCCAGTTTGGTTTTGTCTTTGTGTTTGAAGGACATAAATAAATTTTAATTCAGAACTTTACATTCTTTTCTCCTCACCTTTCTTTAACACTAATTTACTTGCATCTTGCTCTCTTGTTGCTGATTGGTCTTTATTGCTTTACTACGGCTCCTCTTACTGAATGATTCTGACCAATCAGTTGGCAGGCAGAGCTCCGCCCCTGCTTCGGCCGCCATGAGTGCTGCCGGCCTGGCTGAGCAAGGTACGTGGCATGAGTCCTGTTATCTCCTGAGTGCCTGAACCTAGCCCACACCCACTCACTGCCAGTAAAAAAACCAGCATGCAAGTGCCTGCGCACCCAGTGAAACGTCATCCATGCTTGCTGGCTGAGAAATTGGCATGCAGAACAGATTTCATCTAATCTGGAACCATCACCACGTTGATTTTACTGAATTACTAACCAGATTTGAAGGCCAGACATGTATAGGGCCCTGCAGCGAGACCAGCACATGAGTCGGGAGGGGGAATTGATGTGTGTGTGGCTAGCGCCTGCTATTTCAGCAGGTGGGGCTGAGCAGATTAGCTCAAGAATCTGAGTTTAAAACTTTGGGAAGCCCAGACTAAAGGGCTTTATTTGCATGTGCTCTTTAGAACCCTGTTGTACTGAGATGGATCAGGTTGATTGTTACCCTGCAATGGCAGGTTTCTCTGAAATAAACAGCTACTGTGTCCTAGGAGAACATGGAACTGGGTTCCCCTCTGCTTCCAATTCTTCTGTAAAATGGGGTGAATTAGGACAGTAGAGAGCCCTAGGGTTTCTGTTCCCAGTACAATATTGTCTTAAAGCAAGAAGAAAAGCTCTCTGTCAGGCTACTGTGGAGCAGTCAGATTTCACAAAGCTAAATTCAGTGATCTTCCTTCCCACCACCCCCCAAAAATGCCTGCCAGCTTGAGACCATAACAGTGTCTCAGCCCTGTACTGCTGCAGGGCTGAGAGAGCCAGTGTTGGTTAGTGAACTAAGTGTAGGGATGGAAGTCATGAATTTCTGGGTGGCCAAATTGGGACTGGCAATCACTGACGTGTGGCATGACCTGAGGCCTGCCACCTGGAGGTAAGGCAACTGCAGAGCACACAGACCAAAGGACTGTTGTTTGAGAAAGAAGAGTGAGAGGAATGGGGCTCGGAGAAGCATTCCATGGCATTGTTTGGAGTTGGTATTTTGGTCCCATGTGAAACGCTGCCCCTCAGCACATCCAGTGTGTCCAGTGTTCATTGCTGATGAGTTCAGCATGATGGGTTTGTGACTCTTAATGCCAAGACTGTGAGCCTAAGGGGCTGCCTTTCATTTTTGTCAGAGACTAAAACAAGATGTGCCTGGCCGGCAGAGGGGGTGGGGGACAGAGGTTGTGCTCTGTGCTTCTCATCAGAGATTAATGAAGAGATGCTAAACCAGTAATAGAAATACATGTTAAATTATAGGACTTTCAGTAGGGGCTCTTAACAGCACTGTGGAGGGAAGGGGGTTTTGAATCTCCTTACATAGAGGAGGTGGGGAGGGATGCGGTCAGTGACCCATGCTTGGAAACCAGCAAAGTATGGGTGCACAAGACCTTTGCTAAACTTAAAGGGGTCCCCCACACATTTCCCTGATATCTCCTGTGTTGAATGCTGGGGATTGCTTGTCTGCTCCTCTCATTAAAGAAGTAAGTCCTGTCTGTCTGTCGCTAGCTGCAGGAATCCCACCCACATCCTCTGATTTCTGTCAGATAATGTGTACAGATTAACCAGTGGGTAAATTACGTAGTGTCTGCTTTGCTTGGGATGTCTGCCGCCTCTTTGTCACTGTGAGAGTGTGCATCTCCTGTATCCTCGGAGTATCCTTACAAATCATGATGATGCATGAGCTAAATGAGCAACCAACTGAATTTCTTTCTTCACTGCTGAACTAGTAACTGGACTGTGAGAGAACTGTATGTATGTGAAATGCTGAGATCACAGTGGGTACCAGCAGAGGGATGGGAGGGGAAGCTGTGTCTTCCAGGGCCCATGCCTGCTTTGCAGGGTGCTGGGCTGGGTGGGAGGTGTTCTCTGCTAGAGGCTAGGCTGGCATCCACAATGCCTGGGGCAGGTGGGAAGACTATCTCCACCAGAGGCCCAGCTAGTGTAAGCAGGTGGGGAAGCTGTCTGCGGAAGCCGTGGTCTCTGGTGTAACTTCATAATGTTTTACCTGTCTACAGAGGTAAATGGGAGTGTTGGGAAGTGTGGAGAGTGAAGAATCAGCAGACTCCCAGCTTGTTCCTGGGCCCCCAGGACATGGGCAGTAGTGCAGGCCTGCTCTGTGCTGTTTTTGGGAGCTGGAGCTTTAAGGCAAATTCCAGACGTGAGATGCTTGCATTATGGAGTAGAGTTAGGACCAGCTCAGCCATGGCAGTTGCCAAGTTTATGGTGTTATTTTCTTGGTATTGGAGAGAAGCAGCTGTTGTCTGCACCATTTCAGCCTGAGCTGAGCAAAAAGTTTTGTCTCAGGTGTTGTCTAACCAGTATAAGTAAAGTCTGTCGGCCATGTGGGATAGCTGAGGTGTATGGGTGTGGAGTTGAAGAGTTACACAGGTATTTCAGTCTCAAGGCCTTGCAGCTGCTGGTTTGTTGCAATGCCTTCTTGTCTAATTGTGGACAAATCCAGAGAAAAGCGTGAGTGCCAGTTTACCAGCACATCTTCTGGGAGTGGTAGGACAATGGAGTGTTTCATCAGAGGTTCTAAGCAAGGCAGGTTTGGTGTTGCACATTCTGTCACTTCCTCTTCCTCTCTCTTTCTGTCTCTTTGTCCATGTCCTCACTGTGGTTAGCATCCCAATCTGGTGCCTGCTCATGCTGATGAGGCCACACACTTTTAAATAGCTGCTTAGGAAAGTCATGTCAACTCCTTGTCACAGCAGCTTCTTGCCAAGGGAGTAGAAACTGCTGGGCACCATCCACGAGAGTTAACCAAACCGTTCTGTATCCACTGAGAATGGAGGCAGGGAGGCCCATTGCTGACAACCATTGTTAATGTGTCACTTTCCTGTTGCACGTGCAAGCCCCGCCTACCCTGATCATATGTGCACATGGCCAGACGCGCGCACTTTGGGTGTGTGACTCTCTCTCTCTCGTGCACTGCCAGACACTCCTCCTCCTATGTGTGTGTCTGTCTGTTGGTTTCTCAGTTCTAGTTGTTCAGACCAAGCATGGCAGAGCTTCCATCACCGTCAATGAAGAAATTCAGCCTTCCCTTCTCTTCTTTTTTCACTCTCTCTCTTTACAAGCTGGCAGTGCTGCCTTTGCTCCTTCCCCACCAAAGTCCTCGATCCCATTTTATTACTTGCCATTATCCCAGACATTCCTCTGGGTAATTTTGCATCTTGGCAGTGATTAGGATTTCTTTGCATTATCGACACCTCCCCCCGCAACTTCATAAATAAAGTCTCCCTTATGTAAATAGCTGTACTTGAGGGAAAATCTCTGTCCGGATACTAGAATCTGACGGATGTCTTCAGCTTTTTCTCTGTAATGGCTGTCACCTTTGGAGGAAGGGGAGGCTGTGAGAGAGTAGAGGACTTGAAATAAAATCACCTTGGGAGCTCTGCACTGTTGGACACTGGATCTCAGTGAGGTTAGGGAGGGTGGGAGAGTTGCTGGCTTAACACTAACTGTTGAATAGAAAGGGCAGGCTACCTTCCTTCTCTCGATCTGATTGTGATGGGTAGCGACACAACAGTTTGACCTCTGCTGCTTTCATCATTACCAAGAGAAATTAGCAGGGGGTTGTCCCTTTAATTCTTGTGCAATCTGGAAGGGAAGGGAAGAGAGCTTTAAAACCAAACCCTCACCACCTTGTCCTGTTTTTCTCTGCAGCTACCAAAAGCCTATTGAACAAGAAGTCGGATGGAGTGAAGGTAGGTCCAAGCTTTTCTACCTCCCCGCTCCTTTTCAGTCCATTTACCAGCAGGCAGCTGCCTCAGTACTGGGGCTGTCCTCTGAAGAATGGGTTGTTAGGGAGCTGCTGGGTCAGATCCCCACACCTCTTACCTGCACAGCATACAACTAGCAAGGTGTGTTATAGGATTTCCTTCCCCCTAAGGTTTGGGTACTGGCTGTTGCCTGAGGCAGGATACTGGGCTGGAGGGACCAAAGATCTGATCCCGTCTGGCACAAGCCCTGGCCTGTGCAGTTCGGCTCCTGAGCATGGGAAGATTTTGCTTTTTTGCAAAGCTATTGTCAGAGGATGACAAAGGCCAGCAGCACTCATGGAAATCTCCCCATCTCACCCCTTCGCTCCATTGACAGGGCCTGGGGGTTGTGGGGAGGGGGAGTTCCACCCATTGGGGATCTGTTGGGTCAGAATGTAACCATTTCACTGTGTCGGTTACATCTGAGTTGCGAAAAGGCAAGCAGTACTGCTTTCTCCACCCTCACAGGCCAGGGACTCTGTGCTCCCTGTTCAAGGAAATCACCGTTTCCTTAGTTCACTCTCCTTATGTGTGTTGTAGCCTGATCTATGAATCTGATATTCATTGTGTTGGTTACTTAAGAATTTCCAGTGATCACTCTGAGGTTTGACAAGTTCTTGTCCCGAGATCAGGCCCAGTATTGTTAGAATTACTGTTCAGTTGGGAACCCCGAAGGGCACAGCTGCAGCGCTCACTCTTTAGGAACCTGTGTGTATTTGTAATAGTTTATTAGTACATTTAGCAAAGTCACAAACACTCTAACCCAGCAAGGTAGATAGAGATAATACAGAACATGCATCAGAACATCCATTTACTCATGCCATCCCTTGCAGAACAAACTGAAATGTTAGCCATCATCTTCCTCATCACCATCACCTTCCTCATCATCACCAGTGGCCATCATCCTGGCACCTCCCAAGGGCTGTATCTCGCTCTCCTCTTGCCCCCACGCTGGGATACAACTTTTATAACATGTTATGCTGACACCACTCTGTCTAATGCATATTCAGCAAGGTTTCTCCCCTCTTCCTTATTTGTATTCCTCACATTACTAATGTTGGGAGGCCCTTCTCCTATAGGTTAGGATGTTAATGATCTCAACTTATTATCATATACGTCAGTTTGTTGCCATGGCACTCTTGTAGTAACACATCTGCAGACGTTCCCGTCCTAAAATATCCAAAAGCCAATGTTAGCTCATGTTCCTGTGGCTGGCTGGTGGTGTTATGGACAATCCCCCCTCTTATACACTCTGTTCCCAGTTCCCCCAAACTCAGGGGTGATCGTCAGGCCATTCATGTGTGCCAAAGTGTATAGACCTCAAGCCTATATTTGTGTGTGTCTGTTTTAGCACACGAGACAGGTCTGTAGTTTTCCTTGCATTACTGCTGAATAAAATAAACGCTAACGCTAGCTCTATGGGCTACAGTGTGCAGCCTTCGGTTCTGGAGTTCAGAAAGGAGCCATTCCCCAGGACACAGGCCATGACTCCAGATGGTGACTTACACCTGGTAACCAGCTGTTTAGAGCAAGGATGAGTAGAAAAGTCCAGTAAATGAGGACTTAGCCTGTTGCTAAGTGCAACTCTTCTCCTCTCGAAGGAAGGGAGCACTTTATTCATCCAGGTTTGTGATTTCAGTTGAAGCCCCAGACTTTCCCTGCTGGTTAAATGACAGGAAATAAAAGGTAGGAATAAATGGTCATTTTTCAGAATGGAGAGAGGTAAACAGCAGTGTCATAGAATATCAGTGTTGGAAGGGACCTCAGGAGGTCATCTAGTCCAACCCCCTGCTCAAAGCAGGGCCAATCCCCAATTTTTGCCCCAGATCCCTAAATGGCCCCCTCAAGGATTGAACTCATAACCCTGGGTTTAGCAGGCCAATGCTCAAACCACTGAGCTATCCCTCCCCTCCGGTGGACATCCCCCAGATGCCCACCAGGGATCCGTACTGAGACCTGTCCTATTCAACATATTCATAAATGACCTGGAAAAGGGGGTGACACTGTGGTGACAAAGTTTGCAGACTATAGAAAACTACTCAAAATAGTTAAGTCCAAAGCAGGCTGCGAAGAGTTACAAAGGGACCTCACAAAACTGGGTGACTGGGCTACAAAATGGCAGATGAAATTTAATGTTGATAAATGCAAAGTAATACACATTGGAAAACATAATCCCAACCATACATACAAAATGATGGGGTCTAAATTAGTTGTTGCCACTCAAGAAAAAGATCTTGGAGTCATTGTGGATAGTTCTCTGAAAACATTCACTCAATGTGCAGCGGCAGTCAAAAAAGGGAACCGAATGTTGGGAATCATTAGAAAAGGGATAGATAATAAACTAGAAAATAATCACTTTTTTCTTCAAGATGTGTTGCTCATGTCGATTCCATTCTAGGAGCGCGTGTGCCCACATGCACGGCCATCTGAGATTTTTGCCTTAGCAGTATTTGTAGGGTCACGCTCTTGAGTGCCGCTCTCACGCATCAGTATATTAGGCGCTGCCGGCCCTACACCCTCCCAGTTCCTTCCTACTGCCCGTGGTGGTTAGTCAGAGTGCCTTTCCCTTGCCTCTCAAGGGCTCGAGTCTTAGGCCTTGTAAATAGTTTACAAGTAGTTAGTTAGTAAGTAGTTTTTAAGCCCTGCTCTGACTGCAACAGCCCTATGACCCCCATAGCAGCTGCCTCAAATGCTTGGGGGAATCACATGTGAAGGAGAAGTGTCGCATCTGTAAGAACTTTCGTCCCAGAACTCAGAAAGAGTGAGACCATCTTTCTCATGGAAGCTGCTGTCCGCCCGGCGTCTGAGCCTTCTGGCTAGACTCTGCCCCAAGCACCTTGGCACACAGCACACCCCTGGCACCAGAGCCTAAGAGGAAGTCGAAGAAGGGTGACTCCCTGGCACTGAGCAAGAAGGGCAAAGGGCCCAGTTCAGGCCAACAGCCCACATCAGAGCCACATGGGGACGCCCCACACCGATGTGTCCCCTTAGTCCCCCAAGGAATCTTCCACTGACTCCAGGGAACAGTAGGGGACGCAGACTGGTGACAGGATCGATGCCTTTCCAGGCTCTCCCGGCTCCCAGAGAGCAGAGGCCTCTATCAGGACCGCATGTGTCGCAGGTCACAGGCAAAGGCTCCTGGTGAGGGCAAACCAGCCGTAAAGACCGCCCAGAGGGTGGGCGAATGATGCCAGTCTCCAGAGATGAGACAGTGCTCTGCATGCTCCAGGTCTCTGTCTTCTGCGGGATGACCTAGATCTCTGGCACCGCACTCACCGTCTCCACCTTCTCGATGCGGGTCGTCTAGAGGAAGGCACCGGTCACCATATCGCCAGCACCAATCATCCTTCCACCAGCTGTCTCTCGGTGCAGATCCCAGTCTCCTAGACCGCGGGAGCAGTCTGCGTCACGGTACTGATCCCCCTGTCCCCAATCCACCTACTTGAGACACCGGTCTCCTGTGGCGACAGACGCAAGCTTCAGTGTCCCCTCCGTGGTCACCGGAAGGTGATTCCTCTAGTTCAGAAAGGAAATTCAGCACTTTAACGCGACAGCATCAGCATGATTGGGCACCTGAGGCTGCATCGACCTCCGTGATGCCGTCAGGGCAGCGAGGCCAGTGGTTGGTGCAACGGACCTACTGGGGCGTGTGGGGCATGCCTGTGGTGCTCATGCCTCAGTCAGTCCATTACTTGGCCACCGCCTCAGAGCAGCAACCAGTGGCACTGAGCTCGGTGCGCGAGGCGCATTCGGAGGCTAGGGGAGAGGAGCAAGCGCCCACCCCAAAACCCTCTTCCCCTTCCCCGGTGACCCATTTGTCGTCGTTGTCCCCAGATGAGGGTGTGGCAGGCCCCTTCCACGCCAGCCCGCCGGACAATTTTAAAGAACATCAGGCCCTGCTTCATAGGGTGGCTACGAACTTGGACTTGGAAGTGGAGGAGATGGCCAAACAGGGGGACGCCCTGTTCTATGTGCTCTCGACCTCTACCCCCACCTGTGTTGCATTATTAGTACATGGTGGGGTCCTAAAAATAGCAAAAGCCCTTTGGCAAACTCCTCCTTCCATCCCTCCCACTTCCAAGAGGGCAGAAAAAAGGTATTTTGTCCCTGCCAAGGGGTTCAAATATTTGGCCTTGCTGGTCATCTTGGCAGCCAATGAGAAGGACGGATGGGGGCAAACCACCTCAGCCCCCAAGAATAAAGAGGCCAAGGGGCTGGACATCTTTGGGAGACAGATTTATTCAACTGCCAGCCTTCAGTTCCAGGTGGCCAACCCCCAGGCTCTCTTGGAGAAGTACAGTTTCAACTTATGGGACTCCCTCTGTAAGTTCAAGGACTCAGTGCCCCAGGACTCGGTCCAGGAATTCAGGGCCCTGGAGGAGGAGGGTATGACGGCTGCAAGGTGCACCATCCAAATGGTATGGGACGTGGCCAATTTGGCAGTTAGGGTGGTCACATTGGCGGTGGTCATGAGGCGCAGATCCTGGCTTCAGACCACTGGCCTGTCCCAGGAAATGCAGACCTCGATCCAGGATCTTCCCTTTGATGGGAATGGTCTCTTTGCAGAGCACTGACAAAAGGCTGCACAGACTGAAGGACACTCAGGCCACCCTTTGCTCGCTGGGTCTGCATACGCCGCAGTCAGCAAGGAAGCAGTTCCGGTCGCCCCTGCCACCAAGGCCTTGGCAGCCTCAACAGGGGCCTACAAGGAGAAGGGATAGGGTCATGAGTTTTAATTGTTGCCGCCCTTCCTCCTCCCACTCCCCTGCACAGCCCATCCCATCGAAGCCTCACGAGAGCCAGAAGTGCTCGTTTTGAGGGTGCACTCAAGGGCGACGCCCCAGTCATTTCTCCGGATCCGCCACATCCTTTCCTTAACCGTCTTCATCCCTACCGTTCGGCCTGGTCGCAAGTCACCTTGGACCGTTGGGTGCTAGAAATTGTATCTTGGGGCTACACCCTGCAATTCTTGGCTGCTCCCCACCCCTTCCCTGTCGCTCTGCCGGGACCCTTCTCACGAACAACTCCTCGTTCAAGAGGTTGAGAACCTCATGTAGCTGGGGGCAGTGGAGGAGGTCCCCTGTGACAGGAGGGGAAAAGGGTTCTAAGACCCATTCTGGACCTGCAGTGCCTCAACAAGTCTCTCAAAAAGTTGAAGTTCTGCATGGTCTCTCTGGCCTCCATCATCCCCTCCCTGGATCTGGGAGACCGGTATACCACCCTTGGTCTGAAGGATGCTTTATTTCCATATCTCCATCTTTCAAGGTCGCAGATGATTCCTCTGTTCTGTGGTGGACAGGTGCCATTTCCAGTTCACAGGGCTGCCCTTTGGTCTCTTGTCTGCTCCGAGGGCCTTTACAAAAGGTATGGCACAGTGGCTACTTACCTCAGGCATTGAGGGGTTCAGGTCTATCCATATCTCAACGATTGGCTCATCAAGGGCAGATCTTGGGGACAGGTGCAGAGGAGCCTCGAACTGGTTAGTTCCACCTGCTGCGATCTGGGCCTGTTGACCATAAACTAGGGGTATGTCTACACTACGGAATAAGGTCGAATTTATAGAAGTCGGTTTTTTAGAAATCGGTTTTATATATTAGAGTGTGTGTGTCCCCACAGAAAATGCTCTAAGTGCATTAAGTGCATTAACTCGGCGGAGCGCTTCCACAGTACCGAGGCTAGAGTCGACTTCCGGAGCGTGGCACTGTGGGTAGCTATCCCACAGTTCCCGCAGTCTCCGCTGCCCATTGGAATTCTGGGTTGAGATCCCAATGCCTGATGGGGCTAAAACATTGTCGCGGGTGGTTCTGGGTACGTATCGTCAGGCCCCCGTTCCCTCCCTCCCTCCCTCCCTCCGTGAAAGCAAGGGCAGACAATCGTTCTGCGCCTTTTTTCCTGAGTTACCTGTGCAGACGCCATACCACGGCAAGCATGGAGCCCGCTCAGGTAACTGCCACCGTATGTCTCCTGGTGCTGGCAGACGCGGTACTGCATTGCTACACAGCAGCATCAACCCATTGCCTTGTGGCAGCAGACAGTACAGTACGACTGGTAGCCGTCATCGTCATGTCCGAGGTGCTCCTGGCCACGTCGGCCAGGAGCGCCTGGGCAGACATGGGTGCAGGGACTAAATTTGGAGTGACTTGACCAGGTCATTCTCTTTAGTCCTGCAGTCAGTCCTATTGAACCGTCTTATGGCGAGCAGGCAGGCAATATGGATTGCTAGCAGTCCTACTGTACCATCTTCTGCCAGGCAGGCAAGAGATGAGGATGGCTAGCAGTCCTACTGCACCGTCTTCTGCCGAGCAGCCGTGAGATGTGGATGGCATGCAGTACTTCTGCACCGTCTGCTGCCAGCCAAAGATGTAAAAGATAGATGGAGTGGATCAAAACAAGAAATAGACCAGTTTTGTTTTGTACTCATTTGCTTCCCCCCCTCCCCTGTCTAGGGGACTCATTCCTCTAGGTCACACTGCAGTCACTCACAGAGAAGGTGCAGCGAGGTAAATCTAGCCATGTATCAATCAGAGGCCAGGCTAACCTCCTTGTTCCAATAAGAACAATAACTTAGGTGCACCATTTCTTACTGGAATCCTCCGTGAAGTCCTGACTGAAATATTCCTTGATGTAAAGCCACTCCCTTTGTTGATTTTTAGCTCCCTGAAGCCAACCCTGTAAGCCGTGTCCTCAGTCGCCGCTCCCTGCGTCAGAGCAACAGCAAACAATCGTGCATCTGAGTTGAGAGTGCTGTCCAGAGCAGCCACAATGGAGCACTCTGATGGGGCTAAAACATTGTCGCGGGTGGTTCTGGGTACATATTGTCAGTCCCCCGTTCCCTCCCTCCGTGAAAGCAAGGGCAGACAATCGTTTCGCGCCTTTTTTCCTGAGTTACCTGTGCAGACGCCATACCACGGCAAGCATGGAGCCCGCTCAGGTAACCGTCACCATATGTCTCCTGGGTACTGGCAGACGCGGTACGGCATTGCTACACAGTAGCAGCAACCCATTGCCTTGTGGCAGCAGACGGTACAGTACGACTGGTAGCCATCCTTGTCATGTCCGAGGTGCTCCTGGCCACGTTGGCTGGGAGCGCCTGGGCAGACATGGGCGCAGGGACTAAATTTGGAGTGACTTGACCAGGTCATTCTCTTTAGTCTTGCAGTCAGTCCTATTGAACCATCTTATGGTGAGCAGGCAGGTGATACGGATTGCTAGCAGTCCTATTGCATCATCTTCTGCCGGGCAGGCAAGAGATGAGGATGGCTAGCAGTCCTAATGCACCATCTTCTGCTGAGCAGCCATGAGATGTGGATGGCATGCAGTCCTTCTGCACTGTCTGCTGCCAGCCAAAGATGTAAAAGATAGATGGAGTGGATCAAAACAAGAAATAGACCAGATTTGTTTTGTACTCATTTGCCTCCTCCCCCGGCTAGGGGACTCATTCCTCTAGGTCACACTGCAGTCACTCACAGAGAAGGTGCAGCGAGGTAAATCTAGCCATGTATCAATCAGAGGCCAGGCTAACCTCCTTGTTCCAATAAGAACAATAACTTAGGTGCACCATTTCTTATTGGAACCCTCCGTGAAGTCCTGCCTGAAATACTCCTTGATGTAAAGCCACCCCCTTTGTTGATTTAAGCTCCCTGAAGCCACCCCTGTAAGCCGTGTCGTCAGTCGCCCCTCCCTCCGTCAGAGCAACAGCAGACAATCGTTCCGCGCCTTTTTTTCTGTGCGGACGCCATACCAAGGCAAGCATGGAGGCCGCTCAGCTCACTTTGGCAATTAGGAGCACATTAAACACCACACGCATTATCCAGCAGTATATGCAGCACCAGAACCTGGCAAAGCGATACCGGGCGATATTCATGACTTGCTTTCCCCTGCCCTGAGGCACATGAATACCAAGATGAGAGCAGCCCTCACAGTTGAGAAGCGAGTGGCGATAGCCCTGTGGAAGCTTGCAACGCCAGACAGCTACCGGTCAGTTGGGAATCAATTTGGAGTGGGCAAATCTACTGCTGGGGCTGCTGTGATGCAAGTAGCCCACGCAATCAAAGATCTGCTGATATCAAGGGTAGTGACCCTGGGAAATGTGCAGGTCATAGTGGATGGCTTTTCTGCAATTGGATTCCCTAACTGTGGTGGGGCCATAGACGGAACCCATATCCCTATCTTGGCACCGGAGCATCAAGCCGGTGAGTACATAAACCGCAAGGGGTACTTTTCAATAGTGCTGCAAGCTCTGGTGGATCACAAGGGACGTTTCACCAACATCAACGTGGGATGGCCGGGAAAGGTACATGATGCTCGCATCTTCAGGAACTCTGGTCTGTTTCAAAAGCTGCAGGAAGGGACTTTCTTCCCAGACCAGAAAATAACTGTTGGGGATGTTGAAATGCCTATATGTATCCTTGGGGACCCAGCCTACCCCTTAATGCCATGGCTCATGAAGCCGTACACAGGCAGCCTGGACAGTAGTCAGGAGCTGTTCAACTACAGGCTGAGCAAGTGCAGAATGGTGGTAGAATGTGCATTTGGACGTTTAAAGGCGCGCTGGCGCAGTTTACTGACTCGCTTAGACCTCAGCGAAACCAATATTCCCACTGTTATTACTGCTTGCTGTGTGCTCCACAATATCTGTGAGAGTAAGGGGGAGACGTTTATGGCGGGGTGGGAGGTTGAGGCAAATCGCCTGGCTGCTGGTTACGCGCAGCCAGACACCAGGGCGGTTAGAAGAGCACAGGAGGGCGCGGTACGCATCAGAGAAGCTTTGAAAACCAGTTTCATGACTGGCCAGGCTACGGTGTGAAAGTTCTGTTTGTTTCTCCTTGATGAAACCCCCACCCCTTGGTTCACTCTACTTCCCTGTAAGTTAACCATCCTCCCCTCGATCATCGCTTGCAGAGGCAATAAAGTCATTGTTGCTTCACATTCATGCATTCTTTATTCATTCATCACACAAATAGGGGGATGACTACCAAGGTAGCCCAGGAGGGGTGGTGGAAGAGGGAAGGAAAATGCCACACAGCACTTTAAAAGTTTACAACTTTAAAATTTATTGATTGCCAGCCTTCTTTTTTTTGGGCAATCCTCTGTGGTGGAGTGGCTGGTTGGCCGGAGTCCCCCCCACCGCGTTCTTGGGCGTCTGGGTGTGGAGACTATGGAACTTGGGGAGGAGGGCGGTTGGTTACACTGGGGCTGCAGTGGCAGTCTGTGCTCCAGCTGCCTTTGCTGCAGCTCAACCATACAGGTTTGGTCCTCCAGCAGCCTCAGCATTGAATCCTGCCTCCTCTCATCACGCTGCCGCCACATTTGAGCTTCAGCCCTGTCTTCAGCCCGCCACCTCTCCTCCCGGTCATTTTGTGCTTTCTTCCACTCTGACATTATTTGCCTCCACGCATTCGTCTGTGCTCGGTCAGTGTGGGAGGACAGCATGAGCTCGGAGAACATTTCATCTCGAGTGCGTTTTTTTTTCTTTCTAAGCTTCACTAGCCTCTGGGAAGGAGAAGATCCTGTGATCATTGAAACACATGCAGCTGGTGGAGAAAAAAAAAGGGACAGCGGTATTTAAAAAGGCACACTTTATAAAACAGTGGCTACACTCTTTCAGGGTAAACCTTGCTGTTAACATTACATACATAGCACACGTGCTTTCGTTACAAGGTTGCATTTTGCCTCCCCCCACCGCATGGCTACCCCCTCAACCCTCCCCCCTCCCCGTGGCTAACAGCAGGGGACATTTCTGTTTAGCCACAGGCAAACAGCCCAGCAGGAACGGGCTCCTCTGAGTGTCCCCTTAAGAAAAGCACTCTGTTTCAACCAGGTGACCATGAATTATATCTCACTCTCCTGAGGATAACACAGAGAGATAAAGAGCGGATGTTGTTTGAACGCCAGCAAACATGCACTGCAATGCTTTGTTGCACAATGATTCCCGAGTACGTGTTACTGGCCTGGAGTGGTAAAGTGTCCTACCATGAAGGACGCAATAAGGCTGCCCTCCCCAGAAACCTTTTGCAAAGGCTTTGGGAATACATCCAGGAGAGCCGCGAATGCCAGGGCAAAGTAATCCTTTCACATGCTTGCTTTTAAACCATGTATAGTATTTTAAAAGGTACACTCACCAGAGGTCCCTTCTCCACCTGCCGGGTCCAAGAGGCAGCCTTGGGTGGGTTCGGGGGGTACTGGCTCCAGGTCCAGGGTGAGAAACAGTTCCTGGCTGTCGGGAAAACTGGTTTCTCCGCTTGCTTGCTGTGAGCTATCTACAACCTCATCATCATCTTCTTCGTCCCCAAAACCTGCTTCCGTATTGCCTCCATCTCCATTGAAGGAGTCAAACCACACGGCTGGGGTGGTGGTGGCTGAACCCCCTAAAATGGCATGCAGCTCATCATAGAAGCGGCATGTTTGGGGCTCTGACCCAGAGCGGCCGTTCGCCTCTCTGGTTTTCTGGTAGGCTTGCCACAGCTCCTTCAGTTTCACGCGGCACTGCTTCGGGTCCCTGTTATGGCCTCTGTCCTTCATGCCCTGGGAGATTTTGACAAAGGTTTTGGCATTTCGAAAACTGGAACAGAGTTCTGATAGCACAGATTCCTCTCCCCATACAGCGATCAGATCCCGTACCTCCCGTTCGGTCCATGCTGGAGCTCTTCTGCGATTCTGGGACTCCATCATGGTCACCTCTGCTGATGAGCTCTGCATGGTCACCTGCAGCTTGCCACGCTGGCCAAACAGAAAATGAGATTCAAAAGTTTGCGGTTCTTTTCCTGTCTACCTGGCCAGTGCATCTGAGGTTGAGAGTGCTGTCCAGAGCGTCACAATGGAGCACTCTGGGATAGCTCCCGGAGGCCAATACCGTCGAATTGTGTCCACAGTACCCCAAATTCGAGCCAGCAAGGCCGATTTAAGCGCTAATCCACTTGTCAGGGGTGGAGTAAGGAAATCGATTTTAAGAGCCCTTTAAGTCGAAATAAAGGGCTTCATCGTGTGGACGGGTGCAGGTTTACATCGATTTAATGCTGCTAAATTCGACCTAAAGCCCTAGTGTAGACCAGGGCTTAGTGTAGACCAGGGCTAAAAGAAATCAACCTTAAGGCTGGAGCAAAGAATAGAGTTCGTTGGGGTGGTTCTCAACTCCACGCAAGCCAGAGCCTTCCTTCCAGAGGCATGTTTCCAGGCCATGTCAGACCTGATCTCCCATATGGAAAAACTACCTGCTCACCACGGCTCACACCTGCCTGTGGTTGTTAGGCCACATGGCCACGTGTACGTACCTGGTCCAGGAAGCCCACCGCCATCTCTGGCCACTGCAAGCGTGGTTGGTGTCGGTCTTCATCTCCAACAGACACGATCTAGATTGGGTGGTATGCGTGCCGGTTTACATCTGATAGTCTGTAGATTGGTGATTGAGCCCCAAATTGGTGTGGGAGGGAGTTCCCTTCGCGACCCCGGCCCTGTTGCTGACCCTGATTTCTGATGCCTCGGACCTGGGCTGGGGAGCCCAATGGGAGCTCAGCACGCAAGGCCGCCTTGTCGTGGGACGATCAGGGAGCTCAAAGCGGTTTGCCGGGCCTGCTAGGCTTTCCTGCCCTATGTGAAGGGCAAGGTAGTGCAGGTTCTGACAGACAATACTGCGGCGATGTGTTACCCTTTGCCAAGAAGCTCTCCACCTTTGGGGCTTGTGTGTGTGGCATGCCATCCATCTGGTGGCCATGCATCTGCCTGGAGCCAAGAACGTGGTAGCAGATTGCCTCAGCAGGACCTTCTCGTCTCATCATAAGTGGTTGCTCCACCCGGAGGCGGTCAGCATTATCTTCCGGAGGTGGGGGACTCCACAGGTGGACCTGTTCACATCCCATCAGAACAGGAAATGCCATGCGTTCTCATTCCGGGGTTTGGACAGGGGCTCCCTGTCAGACGTCTTTCTGCTCCCATGTTCGGAGGCTCTGATGTATGCCTTCCTGCCGGTATCACTAATCCACAGAGTCCTCATGAAGAGTAAACAGCAGAGGGCAAAGGCTATTCTGGCCGCTCCTGCATAGCCTTGGCAGCAAGGGTTCAGCCCGCTGATAAACCTTTCAGTGGTCCCCCCACAGCAGCTGTCTCTCTGGCTAAATGCAGACGAACAGAATGCTCAGCCCAGGCCCAGCAGGTTTTGCTGGGTAGCAGAGAGCCCTCCACCAGAGCAACCGACTTGGCCAAGTGGAAGAGGTTCCCATGCTGGGCCTCAGACCGGGGTATCCGGACTGAGTAGGCCTCACTGCAGGTGATCCTGGACTATCTTCTGCAGCTCAAGCTGCAGGGGTTGTCCTTATCTTCAATCAAAGTCCACTTGGCTGCTATTTCTGCCTTCCACCCTCTGCTCCAGGGCAAGTCAGTTTTCACTCACGACATAACGGTCCGGTTTTTGAAAGGTCTGGAGCCTCTCTACCCAGGGATCTGGTCCCTCCCTGGGACCTGAATTCTCATGCTGTCATGGCTCATGGGTCCTCCCTTCAAGCCTTTAGCTCCCTTCTCCTCCTCCTCCTCCTGGAAAGTTTCTTTCCTGGTTGCAATAATGTGTGCCCATAGGGTCTCTGAGATCAGAGTGCTTACTTCAGAGCCACCCTATACAGTGGTCTACAAGGACAAGGTCCAGCTGTAACTGCATCCAGTGTTCCTGCCCAAGGTGGTTTCACAGTTTCATACCAGCTAAGACATATACTTACCTGTCTTCTTTCCGAAGCCTCACAAATCAGAAGAGGAGCACAAATTGCACACCCTGGACATCAGGAGGGCGCTTGCCTTCTACATCGACAGTATCAAGCCATTTTGTAAGTCAATGCAATTGTTGGTTGAAGTGGCAGACAGGATGAGAGGTCACCCAGGGTCTTCACAGAGGATTTAGTCCTGGATCACAGCCTACATCTGTTACTGCTATGACCTGGCAAAAGTGCCTCCATTGGTGACCGTGACTGAACACTCGACTAGGGCTCAGACTTTGTCGGCAGCCTTCCTGGCCCAGGTGCCATTTCAGGATATCTGCAGGGCTGCTACTTGGTTGTCTATACAGACATTTACATTTCATTGTGCACTCACCAAGCAAGCCCAAGACAATGCTGGCTTTAGCAGAGCAGTGTTGCAAGCCCCATGACTGTGAACTCTGAGCCTGCCACAGGGATACTGCTTGAGAATCACCTAGAATGGAATCGACATGAGCAAGTACTCGAATAAGGCAAAACCGTTACCTACCTTGCATAATTGTTGTTCTTCGAGATGTGTTGCTCCTGTCGATTCCATTACCCATCCTCCTGCCCCTCTGTCGGAGTTACTGGCAAGAAGGAACTGGGAGGGCGTAGGACCGGCAGCGCCTGATATACCAATGCATGAGCGTGGCACTCCAGAGGGCGCCATTGCCAACCCTACGGATACTACTAAGGCAAAAATCTTCTGCTGCACATCTGGGCACGTACACACCTAGAATGGAATCGACATGAGCAACACATCTCGAAGATCAACAGTTATGAAAGGTAGGTAACCGTTTTATATGAATCCATGGTATGCCCACACCTTGAATACTGCATTCAGTACTACTTCACACAATGCACAGACAACTTGTAGAACTCATTGTCAGGGGATGATGTGAAGGCCAAAACTAAAATGCGGTTCAAAAAAGAACTACATACGTTCCTGGAGGCTAGGTCCATCAATGCCTGTTAGCCAGGATGGGCGGGGATGGAACCCCATGCTCTGGGTGTCCTCAGCCTCTGATTACCAGAAGCTGGGAGTGGACGACAGGGGATGGATCACTCGATAATTGTCTGTTCTGTTCATTCCCTCTGGTGTACAAGGCACCTGCTGCTGTCAGCAGACAGGACACTGGGCTAGATGGACCATTGGTCCAACCCAGTATGGCTGCTGCTATGTTCTGATGCTGCCCTGTAACTGGAACAATTTCCCTCCTTGTTTTACCCTGTGACTGTTTTTTGTTCTCCTCCTGCTGGGGGTTTTATGTCATGCATGCTGAGGCAATAATTATCCTGTTCTCTCCTACTGACTGAGTCTTACTGAGGTAGTGGTGGGGCTTGGCCCCTGGAAGGCTCCATGGCATAAAGGTGCAATTACCCAGAGCAGGCTGGTGAGGAGTGGAGATACATTTATTTTTTCTGTTGCTGTAGTAGGTGCTCTGGTGTAATGCAGCATTTCTGTGGCTGGGGGTGTCCTCCCTGATGAGATTTGAGTGAAATACTAGGCTTCTTTCCCCCCAGCCAAAAAGACATGAAATGTGTAAGTCTTTCCTCTAGAGCGCATGCTTATGAAACCAAGTATCAGGGGTTAGCTGTGTTAGTCTGTAACCACAAAAACAACTAGGAGTCTGGTGGCACCTTAAAGACTAACAGATTTATTTGGCCATGAGCTTTCATGGGTAAAACGCCACTTCTTCAGTTGCATGCATGCATGCATCTGAAGAATTGGTGTTTTACCCACGAAAGCTTATGCCCAAATGCATCTGAAGAAGTGGGTGTTTCACCCAGGAAAGTTTATGGCCAAATAAATCTGTTAGTCTTTAAGGTGCCACCAGACTCCTTGTTGCTTATGAAACGTCTCCACGTGGGAGTCTCCTTGTCTGAACACAGGCTCTTGCTTCTGTTACCAGACACATGTCTATGCACCAGCTCTTCTTGTTCAGTGATGCAAGGAGGCTGGTTACTAGCCTGAGGAGTCTCTCACTGGCTGCTTCGTAAAACATCATAGCAAAACGGAGGAGGCAGGGCTGGTCCTGGAAGGCTGTGGACTTAAGAACAGCAGGTCTCTGCTTCAGCGTCTCCCAGCAGCTCAAAGAAAAAGCTGAAAAAGAAGCAGATCATGCAACTGCATGTCTTATTGGAATCTTCCAGGCTTGTGAAATGGTGCTGTCCTCAGAGACCTTTTACTATCCCCCAGGCTCCCTGGGGAGGGTGGGTGAATATTATTACTCTAGATCAAACCCTTGCAGAAGTGGAACCTGTACAGTCTTTGACATGCAGCCTTTTGCTTGGAGGCATTGTGGTAGGGAGGAGACCTATATTTGGAAGAGATTTTACTCCTCCATGAAGTGTACATGCTGAGCAGGTCCCCGAAGGTGTTGGGTACCCTTTTCCCTGAAAAGAATAAAGCTGGATTCACCTTTGACAACTATAGAGCGTTCATCAGCCCTGCAGAATAACTGTAACCCCTAAAGTTCAAATGAGCTTGTGTGGGAAGGCAGAGAATGAAGCCCCTGGAATGTGCAGGAGGAGCATTTGTTCTCTTGAACAGAATGCTCTGTATGCACAGAAAACAGGTACCTCCTTTCTGCCGCTGTATCATATCTGGGGACTGTAAGCAAATGGTCACATGTGAACTCTCTCCTCCCAAACACCAGCACGCTCTGCTCTCTTCAACGGAAACAAAGCTAAGACGCATTCTCCTAGCCCTGAAGGAAGCTTAGCAGTCCAGTAGTGGGGAGGAGGTCAGAACTGAGGGGAACAGTGGAGCAGTGCACTGCACAGGATGGGCAGGACTGAGATGACAGTGGGTGCTCTAAAGCAAGATTGAAGGGCATCTAGAGAGCTGTTGGAGTCTTCACAGCCCTTTCACAAAGGCTGTCTGGCTTTAGCTGGTGCTTTCCGTTCCTTGCTTCCCTGAATTCTGAAACTTGCTAAAGAGATAGAGAAACAAATATTTTTGCTTGGTAATGTATTTTACTTGTGTGGGTCTAATGCTAAATATCATGGAAGCTTTTCCATTGACCAACCCATATCACTTCTTACTCGACACTGTGGTTGGAAGCACTCGGGTTCGGGGCAGACCTCTCTCTCTCTCTCTCTCTCTCTCTCCCATGTTACCTGGGTGTGAACATTCTTCTCCATCCTAGGGGTTTTGTTGCTTCTCTCTCTGTCTTCCAGTGGTGTCCATGACTGCAATGGCTCTTCCCTTCAGCTAACAGGCTGGCTGAGTGAGGCTACATTGCCATCTGTGTCCTGCACTCAGAGCTGGGTTGGCACATCTGATTGCCACGCAGTTGCACCGTTTCAGAGACCTCTGACATGAAAGATTTAACCTATCTTCCCTTCGCATGCCATCCTCGTCTTGGTCTTAGTGGAGGCTGCTTCTTGGGTCACCTCAGTGCTGCTATATTGATTGACCAGCAGCTGGCGCCTTCTCATTCCATACTCTTCTGTCTTCTAGATCAGTAGTTTTCAAACTTTTTTCTGGGGACCCAGTTGAAGAAAATTGTTGAAGCCTGCGAGCCAACAGAGCTGGGGATGAGGGGCTCGGGGTGCTGGAGGGTCTCAAGGCTGGAACAGAGGGTTGTAGTGTGGGGTGAAGGCTGCAGGTTGGGGCCAGGAATGAGGGGTTCAGGGTGTGGGAGGGGGCTCAGGGCTGGGGCAGGGGGTTGGGGCCCAGGAGGGGGTCTGGGCTAGGGGTGCAGGCTCTGGGGTGGGACCAGGGATGAGGGGTTTGGGCTGCAGGAAGGGGTTCCAGGTTTCGGGGGCCTCAGGGCTGGGGCTGGGGATTGGGGCACGGGGTAGGGGTATGGACTTACCTCTGGCGATTCCCGGTCAGTGGCACAGCCGGGGTGCAGAGACAGGCACCGTGTCCTGGCACAGTGGACTACACTGTGCCCCGGAAGCTGCCAGTACCAGGATGGATACACACACGGCAGCACACGGAGCCCCGTGGCCTCCCTGCCTAGAAGCTGGTCCTGCTGCTGGCCACTTCTAGGGCGCAGCACAGTGTCGGAGCAGGTAGGCACAAGCCTGCCTTAACTGGGCAGCACCGCTGACAGGACTTCTAACGTCTTTACATCCACCAGCCTAAAGATGGGTTCCATTGTCGCTCTGCTTGCTTCTCCTGCTGCTGCTGCTTAGTGTGTTTTGTAATTTTAGTCTCTGGGTTGGCCATCCTTGTCCATTTCTGATCTGAGCTGGAGACAGGAATGCATAGAGGGTCTGTTCCTGGATCCTGGTAGCTGACTGTTTATCATTCAGTCCCCTATTGTGATAGCTCAACTTCAGCTCTGTCCTCTTTACTATCTAAATATCCTGTCAGCTTTGGGGTGTCCCTCCCATGTCCCCCTCCCCTTAAATATCCTGTCTGCTTTGCGGTGTCCCTCCCATGTCCCCCTCCCCTTAAATATCCTGTCTGCTTTGCGGTGTCCCTCCCATGTCCCCCTCCCCTTAAATATCCTGTCTGCTTTGCAGTGTCCCTCCCATGCCTTCCCTTCCCCTTAAATATCCTGTCAGCTTTGGGGTGTCCCTCCCATGCCTCCCCTTCCCCTAAAAGAGACAAGTTTCAGATGAGCATTGCTGAGTCTGGCACATAAGATGCAGGTTTAGAACAGGTGTGAACAGGCAGAGTACTTTGTTTCACGTGGTTACTTGGCGAAGTTGGGGTGCCTAGTCTGGTGCCTGAATGTCCCACTTTTAGGCTGCTTCTCACACTTCCTCAGAATGATATTGCCCTCACGTTTCCACCCATTGGGAAGCCTTTGCCACTGGATTCCTTGGGAATGTATCATTTTCTCTTTTATTAAGTGAGAGAGAAAATCTCTGTTTTTCCCCTGGCTTCCAGTTTGCAGTGACCAGACTCCTCCAGATTAGCAACAAACCTCCACATGCATCTTTGTGAAATGTACAGTGAGGCCATTAGCACAGAACTAATGTACTCTGTTTTAGGTCACTGAGCAAAAGCAAGATCTGGCTGAGCAAAGCGATGTGATATTTCAGTCCACCCTCCATTATTAAACAACTTGAACAGGATTTGAACTCCTGTCAAGGCAGGTACTTTATCCCTGGGGCATTGATCAGCCAGCAGAATTTAGAGCTGTGACATTGGCCATCACCAGGCACCTTCAGGATTCCACAAGGGCAATAGAAACATATGACAAATGGTGCTCGCCACACTGAAATAAAGGTTGTAAAGTTTCAGGGGGGTTCCATAGCTCCTACCCACAACTTCAAGCATAGTAGTGTCGGTGGCCATAAGATGAGCCATGCCCCATGTTTTGCTGCTTTAGCAAAACTGAGGACAAGGGGAAAGAACTTTTTACATTTCAGCTATGTCGATGCACTCTTTGCCTCTTTTTGTGTGCTGTGGTTGTGATTGGGGGGATGAATTCGGGGCTTGAACGGCAGTAGAGGTTGCACAGCAAGTGGAACTTGCACTGATCGAACATTATGTGAAATGATGCTATGGGAGAACTCAGAGGGAAGCAGAGAACCATTAATGTGGAATCCTGCTCTCCTGGGCACACAGTGGCAGGCAGGAAGAATGGGCCTCTGCTGCTGGGGGAGGAGGGGAGGAAAACTGCTGTGCAAAGCCAGGAGCTGATGTGGGTGTCCCCCTCTCCCCTGTTTCAGGATTGGTTGCTCAGGTGGCCGTCTGAACTTAAATAGACAGCATGTCGACACACACACACTACCCAACGCACACTGTCTCTCTCACATATACACTCCCCCCCACGCTTCAGTTGAAAAGCAGCTGGCAATCTACTAGGATGCCCACGGAACGATTTGATTGAGAAACCTGAATCAAATGATACTGTACCTGTCCCATGAGGCATTGCAGACCCTTCCTAAAGCACCCTGCGGCCAGTTGCATAGTGGGATAGCTACCCATAGTGCACGGCTCTCTGTGTCAATGCAAGAGCTGTTAGTATGGATGTGCTCTGCCGACACAAGGAGCTAGTGTGGACATGCAACAGCGGTTTAATTAAACCGGCATAACTTTTGTCAACAAAACTCTAGTGCAGACAAGGCCTTCGATTGTAAAGCCCTCTGGTAGCTAAAGTCCTCCTCCAGCCGAAGGGGATTTGCAGAAGGCCACAGAGAGTGTACTTTCAGGCCTCTCCTGCCCCAGGCTCCCTCATGGAGCTGGGCCCTCGTTTATATTCTCCAGCTGGGACTCAGACCCAGTCACTGGCTGCTGCCCAGCTGGGTTAGCTGTTTCCCAGCGCCTCCCTGCTGGCCACCTCTCAAGAACAGGGCTGGCTGCTCCCAAACCCTTGAAAGGAGTGACCACCCGGTTACAGGGTAATATCAGTGTGATAAATTGCAGCACCATGTAATATAAATGGATCGTGTACTTTCGACTGTCTCACCTGCCCTCTGCCAACCATTGGATTGCACCTCCCCAGGGCTTGTTAGAACATCCCAAACAGCTGCTGTTTTTAAATGTACCTGCCACACTAATGCATCTTTCTTTTCCCTTCTCATACAGAATCCGTCCCCCCCACCCCCAAAAGAAAACCACTGGGCTCAGACCAAGGATAGTCCTGATTCTCTCCTGCATCAGCGATTATCTTTGTCTACATAAATACATCACAGTTTTAAAGTTGATCATGTCACTGCCCATGGTTACAAACAGTAGCACTCCCCATTTAGCAAGGGAAGTCCCATTGATTTGTCGTGGTCCAGCACTCATTCCTAGCCCTAGAGGGCCCTGGGAGACCTGATTACACATTCATTACATTTTTATGGGCAGAAGTGCTATTTTAGATATTTTAGTAGTTTAAAATGTATTATTTATATTTTTTTTGCCTCTGAGCTCTTTGCATTTGGTTTCATGGTAACAAGCACTTTGCTTTCTGGGTGGGAGATACCAAAAAATGGTCCCAGTAACTTTTAATGAACACACTGAACCAGTCTGAAAACAGTTTCTCTGTTGCACACAGCATATATGGGATGGTGGGGGCGCTGGAGGTTTCAGCGATGCTCAGAATGAGCTACGTAATTTTTATTCATGGCTCTGCCACTCATGCATACTGCACCCATCCCAAACTCGCCACACCATCATTCAGATCTCTCACATGCACATCTTCCACTGTCATCAATGGCAGCTGTGTATACGTAGCTTAAGAGAGAACTGGGCTGGAAAGTATTAAAAGTTTCAGCATTTGGTGTGGTGAGGTTTATGCTGCAGATCCAAGCTCTCCTCTGTTCCTTGGTTGGGGTAAATGGTAATGGCTCCAGTGGAGCTGTGGCAGAGTACAAACAGATCTGTCCCTGGGGGAAGGAGAAGAGGTGTCCCTGCTGGTTGCCAGTGTTCTTGGTTCTGGTTGCTCCAGGGTTCACTGTCATGTTGCACAAATTTATTTGAGCATTAGGTTTCGTGAGCTACAGCTCAGCTCACGAAAGCTTATGCTCAAATTGGTTAGTCTCTAAGGTGCCACAAGTCCTCCTTTTCTTTCCCAGTAAATAGTTATCTACGTCTGGGAATATGTGCTTCCAGCCATCAATGGGGGAAACTGTTACTCCACTTTCTGATTTATTTGTATTACAATAGTGCCTAGAGGCCTTAGCTGAAATCAAGGCTCCACATACGCATAGCAAGAGAATCTTGGCTGCATAGCTTCCAGTCTAAAGACACAGGCAGACAGAGGGTGAGGGAGGAAACAGGCATAGAGAGCTGAAGTGACTTGCTTGGTGAGCTTCTCTGTCCCCAATATCAGTGTCATGATATTCCTCTACCCTTTAAACCCCAGAATAACCACACTTTGTGCAGCGATGCGTTTTGTAGCAAGCGTGTTAATATCCACGAATGCTCTTTCCAGTCTCACATTGAGAGAAAATTCCCTGCAGATGATTGCATTTTCAGAAGCCGTGTAAAATACTTGTGCTAAGACCCCAGAACCCAGTTTGCTTCTCCAGAGCAGGAACTACTCTTGCTAACTTGATTTGAGTCACTGTTTACTTCCTGCAGCATCGTCTAGTCTGCTTTTTATTTTCTGTGGGGTTTAGAATGATTTCTGCCTGCCATTTCTAAGATTACTGCTGTTGTGCTCGGGGGCGGTGGGGGGGGGTGATGATTCATGGGGAAGTGTTGTGTTTTCTGCTCATTTGTTTGTGGTTACCGAAGGCAAAATTCTGCACTCCAGTCCCAATGTAGATATTCTGCTCTCCTTTCATGGGTGGCTGCTTGTTTTTCCTCCATAACTTCTCCTTCCCATCACAATACAAGTGTTCCTGTTCATCTCTCTCTCCTATTCCCAAAGGCCAGCCCTTGGTCCCACCACCGCATCATCCCCAACTCATCAAACACGCTGGGTAAACCATTTCCATAAGTCCCTCTGCTTGGTATAGAACCCAGGTCTCCTAAGTCCCGTGTCCTTCCACAAGACCAATTTTCTACTCCAGTCATAACCTGTATTGTGCTCCCGCTGCAAGTGTTGATACAAAGGATAAGGCAGTGGCCAACTGGGCCCCCTTACCTTTCATCCTCCCATTGAAAACTCTCAGCCCACCTAAAGCTAGGCAAACGTGTCAGACTTCCGATGGATAGTAATGTCTGTTAGGTGTGATTTTTTTATGACATTTTTATACCAGCCAAAGCCCTAATGTAAAAAGTGCTTTTGCAGGTATAGTTTTTGTTCAGGGAACCTGTATAAAAGCTGTGCTGGCAAAAGCAATCTTTTGTTGATATAAACTGTGTCTCTGCTAGGAGAGTTTCCTGGTATAGCTATGTACTAGTAAATCTTTTCTAGTGTAGACCATGCCAACACATCAGGTCAAAAGGCAGCTGCTAAGATCCTTCTCTCTCCAAGTCTGACCACATCGTCTCCCTCTGAATCCCCCCGTCATTTCTAGTTTTCACCATGTAAAGGTGGAGCTTCTTGTTCTGTTCTTCAAGGCCCTTCACGTTTCTTCCCCTCCCTACTTATTCAGTCTTCTCCCTTATCCCATTGCCTGCCCCGGCATCCTCTAGTCCACCAGTGATTCTCGACTTGGCTGGCCACTGTCTGCTTCCTCGCATATTCCTTTGTTCATGGAACAGCCTGCCTTTCAACAGGGCTGTAAGGCCAGAGCCCCCTCCTTCAGATGGCTCTCAGTACTCACTTCTCCTGGAAGTCCATAAGGAATTGACCAGCCCAAAACTTGGTAAAGGCATTGCTGTGTATGGCTGATAAATCCCTCTGTTTTGTAGAAAGGAGTTACCTAACAAGCTTAGCGCCTACCATCCCCATGGCCAGTTTGCTGTAGGTTGTATCCTGCTCCTCCTGCTGCTGGCTATTTGTCATCTTAGACGTTAAGGTCTTTGGGACAAGGACTATCTGGTGCACAGCACCTAGCACAAAGGGGCCCTGATCCTGACTGTGACCTCTGGAGTTAGGAAAAGAGATTTGGGGATACTTTATGGCAGTCTCTTAGGACGTGATGTTGCCTCATTAGAATACTCACATGGTCAGGAAAACAGTAAATACAGTGAGATCTGTTTCCATCATCACTGGCTCAGAGGCATATTTCCAGCATCTGGAAACACACTTTTTTTTTTTGCTGTCGTTAAATAAAAGAAAGAACCTTTAACTGTTTGAACAAGGAATCTCTCCCTGCTTTGTATTGTCTGTTAATATACAGGTGCTCTTCCTCTAGTAACTTCACTAATTACCATTGGAAGGTTGTTCTAATCGATACCTTTAGATTAGATGGTCGGGATATTTAAATGTAGAATTTGCTGTGGGCTGCAAGCTTTCCTCTATTGGAGACTGCAAGTATTTTATCATTTCTGGAGGGGTTATTTGGCTGTTTTAAGAGCAATTTGATAAGTTAACTTCCATGGAGAGCGCCATCTACCATTATGGTTTGTGTGTGCTAATACTACTGCAAGGGGCCCTCTGGAAGTGCCTGTAAATGGAGAATGAGTGGTTTTGGGTTTGGATATCATTCTGGCCCTGCTTGAAGTGCTTTATTGCACTAGGGCAATTTGGTGTGGCTGTGGTGGGCTGCATTTCTCTCCATGGGTGCCAGACAGTATTATCAAGTGCCGTCACAATCTCAAGTATATTTTGACATGGATGCTTTTTTTTAAAAAATGTTTTTGAGCACTGATTAGTCGTGTAGTATCTAGTCGTAAGATATGCCTACATCTGTCTTGTGGAACAATCTTAGCCCTGGTCTACGCTGGGGGTGGGGTCGACCTAAGATACGCAACTTCAGCTATGCAGATAGCGTAGCTGAAGTCAGCATATCTTAAGTCGACTTACCTGCCTGTGAGGACGCTGCCGCGCCCCTGTCGACTCCGCTTCCGCCTCTCGCGAACTGGAGTTACGGAGTTGACGGGGAACGTGTTCGGGGATCGATTTATTGTGTCGAGACGAGACATGATAAATTGATCCCCAATAGATCGATCACTACCCACAGGTTTCAATTAGTTTCCTTACCTTTTTTGTGTGAGTTAAAATCTGTTCATCCACTTCTTATTGTTTATCTGGTATTTTTTTCCTGTTATACGGGGTGGGGATTATGTGGTGTCCAAAACTTCCAGAGGCCTTCCTGTTCGGTTACTGGTGTTTGAATTTAAGCTGTACTTTGATTAGTGGGTTAACATTCAAATCTGCAGAGAGCTAGAGATTTCCTCTTCCCTGTGTAATTCCTGGGGAGAGAGGTAGAGGGTGGTTGTTTCTGTATTTTTTGTATTACTTGTTTGGACCCTGCGTTGATACTGAGATCTCACAGACAACTGTTTCTTAGCTTACCATTTTCACAAGCTAGTTATTTAAGTCTGTTGTGCCAGTGGTCTTGCTGATACTGTATAGATGGGAATCGAATATAAACTGCCCTGGAAGATCTGTATGTCTCATCTCTTGTGTCTCTCCTCCCCACCCCCCCTTTTTTTCTTCTTCTTGGAAATGTATCAAAGCTCAGAATGAGGTTGATTTCCCCCCCCTCCCCCCGGGGAGAAGCTTCCCTGTAGCATATGGGTGCAGATCAGACTGTGTTCTGTCTGTCATATGCTTCCGTAGATTTGTAGAAGACGGTGAAGCCTAAAGTTTGAGGGGTGGTTCCTTGGCTGGGGTAAATGGTAATGGCTCCATTGGCTCCAGTGGAGCTGTGGCAGAGTACAAACAGATCTGTCCCTGGGGGAAGGAGAAGAGGTGTCCCTGCTGGTTGCCAGTGTTCTTGGTTCTGGTTGCCCCAGGATTCACTGTCATGTTCCACAATGATGCTTAGGTCATTGCTGTTGGCTTTCCAACCCAGCCCATCGCTTTGCTCTGACTTGGCCTAAAAGGAGACTGGATTTGGCTGGCTGACTTAGCCGATGGACAATCCCTGTTCTGAAGCCCATAAAGTGGTGTGTGGGTATTCAAAAATGGTCCTTTGAATGCTCTTCCCTAGGGGTTATATCTTCATCGAGATCATTAATTGCAGCCCTTTGGGTGGCCCTCCAAGTTTCAGAAAAGCTTGTGGAGATGCTAACATTCCCTGGGAGAAGGCTGGGGGAAGCCCTGGAACATAGGGCGGATGAGGGCCAGTTCCTGCTGCCTCTGTGAAGATTGGTGCGTGGTGGGCCACATGTGAGAAGGTCTGCAACTACTCAAGAGCCCCAAACTCTCACATACAGGCTCAGAATGAGGCAGGAAATAGATTTCTATTTGCAGTTGTTCATACCCTGCCTGCCTGGTCCCAAACCATGCTGAGTGTCTGAGAATGCATCTGGTGCTACGTGTGTGTGTTGAGGGGAGCATCTATTTCTCTGAATGACACTGTCTGTATGACTTCCTCTGTACATGTGTGAGAGCACTGGCAGAGCAATGGATTAAGGTTGGATTCATGCCCAGGCCAGGTGCGGACCCATAAGCTAACAAAACGGGGGGAGAGATGTCTTCGAGGACCAAGGCCCTTTGTGCCCCTTATCCCACTTCTGTGTGTGAGAGGCTCTCTGAACACCAGCCGGGGGTGGGGGGAGGGGGGCTTGTCACCCTGCAGAAGGGGTGGGTATTGAACAGTTTAACTGACCCCTGGGGGTTAGCTCCAGTGACGGTACAGGGAGGGTTTGCCCCCAGGCTCCCCCATAGCCTGAGTTCAAGCTGCTCAGGCAAGGTAAAAGCAGAGTTGCCATGCCTTCAGTGCTATTTTAACTTGGGTTAGCTGACTCAAGTTAAGGACACACCTTGTTTGTAGTGCAGACAGACCCTGAGTGTGGGGGCCCCTCCCCCATCTGTGCCTGGCAGTGTGTATCAACTCCCCTGCCCCTCCCCCTTTCTGTTTGGGAGTGCCTTTTGCTTCCCCTGTCTGTGTGCATGGGGAACCCTTCCCTGTTCTCTGCACCTGGAGGTGCCCCAAGCCCTCCCACGTGCATTCCTTTTCCTGCCCTGTGAGTGCTTGGCACCCCTCCCTGTCATCTGCATGCATGGGGGTGGTCTCTGCCTGCCCCTTCTCTGTGGGAAGCGGTGCTTCTCTCTCGTCCCCAATCTGGGTGCATCTGCAGGCACCCCTCTGCATGTGAACGTTCCCCTCCTCCAGCTCTGTGCATGTGGGTATCTCCTTCCTCGCCCCCATCTCTGCACATGTTGGGTGTCTTCTCCCTGGTCCTGTCCCTCCCCTCCCGTGTGTGGGGGGGTGTTCTTTGTTAACACTGCCTGTACTTTGCACCCTTTCCGTGAGTCTGCATTTCTTCTGCTTCTCCTTCCTGCCCCAGGGGAGTGTTGGTGGCACTAACGGGTGAATAGTTTCTGTGCTTTTCTTCTCATCGCCTCTCTTCCTTCTTTTTCCCCCTCTCTCAATGGTGTGTCCAGAAAAGGAAGTCGAGCTCCAGTGTGCATTTGATGGTGAGCACCTCCCGTAAGCTGCCTGTGATCCGTGCGTCCACCATTCTCATGCCATGCACGCTCAGCTTATGCTCATCACCCTACATAGCATGTCTGTGTGGGGGTTGTGGGGGGAAAGTCATCTTGCACTTTAAAGGTCCATGTCCTCACAGAAAAGGCCACATGATTGGTCAGGAGCTGGCCAGTCACCAGCTTCTATTATGTACAGAAAACTGGCTACTTAAAATGCAGTTTAATATATCCTGCCATTGGCGGCTGATCCAAAGGAGAAACAAATGGAGAAGTCATCAGCTCCCCGGTGGGCAAAGCAGAGCTGTGTCTTGTCTGAACATGGGCTTGTCGTTTTGCTGTAGAAGTGCCAAAAGAAGAGCAAGTGGTGGTAGTTCTGCAGTGTGGAATGAATAGGAGTCACCCTTGATATGGCAGAGGCCTCTCATGGAGCTCCAAGGCTAACAAAATAAAAGGTGCAGGAACAGCACCACCTGGTGGCTCAAAGCAGCCCTTAATTTATTTTCTTTACAATTCTATACTGAAAAGCTTTGTCAGCCCTGTAATCCAGAACTCCCTGTTATCCAGATCTCAGTTACATCTCCCAGCATGAATCAAGTACCCAGTGACACCTTCCCCACTGTATCCATTCCCCCTTCATGCATCCGAATATGTTTGCTTTCTCTAGAACATGTTGGATAAATGGCGATGCGCTGATATCTCGAGCGAGCAAAAAGAAAACCAGCCAGTGCCATATTCCAGGGGATCATCTGCAGCCTAGTAGCTACTGCCCACGTCTCTGTCTCAGAGATGTGGGTGGTAACTAACATGCAGGAATCTACTGTATCGTCTGCTGCGTTGCAGCCTTTGCCTCCTTTCAGACAGAACAGGGGCTCCCTAAGGCAGGAAAGCAAGCAATGTTGAGTGATGCCAGAGCAGAGGAGTCAGCTTCTCTGTTACTGCCTGGGAATTCTGCCCTCCCTCGGTCACATTAAAACTTTACAAGTAATAAATCCCAAAGTACCACTTGGAATACCCCAGGGCAAAATTTGACTCCGGGGCTGCAGCCCCTCCTTCTCTCAATCCCCAAAGTATTAAATGTAGGGGTAGGAGTTCTTGGTGTCTGTCTGTCCTCTTCTCTTCTGCTCAACATCAGCACCTACCCTTACGCTCCCTCTGCTCGTTGCATCAAGGCAGCTGGGAAATGAGAACCAAACAATGTCTCAGGGATCACTGGGGCAGTGAAGCTTGGAGAAACAACCAGTGAATACAGGGCAAGCCCAGGTGGCCAGTGTTTGCTTTCCTTTCTTCTAGCTGGCTGGCACCTGTGTCCTTAGTGCTATGGTCACTGGTCTGTTTTCTCTCTTGCACCCTCTGTGTTGTCTGTCCGTCTCTCATTGTCTAGCTCAGAGAGCACTTTCAGTGGTTCTGCCAAAACTGGTCATATCAAGTAGCTCTTCTCAATGGCCTGATGCTTTCCTATGTGGACCGCCTTCTTTTAAAAGAAGTCAAGATCTTCATCTGTACTGCACGAATCTGTAAGGATACTTGGTGCTCATGCAGGGGCAGGGGTGTGCATGCACTTGGCTCACTTGTTTGCTTACTGAGCCCATATGTGGGGTGCCTGCCTGTGAAAGTGAAGAGCAATTGGTTAAATGGCCACAGAGGCCCAAAGAGCAGAAGTCGCTAGGTCAGGCATCTCCCTACAAGGTACAGATATGTGGAGCACGCCAGTCACATTTTCTGTGTCCTTGGTTTCGTAATGGCTTCATAGGGGAATTAAGCACAATGCTGTGGATCTGGTCAGCTGGCGAACGTCCGGGACCTTGATACGCTGTGCAGAACTACCTCTTCCTTCAGTTCTGTTGGGACAGCAGTGGGGTCAGGTTGGGCAGCCAGGTGTTCCATGCAGGATGGAGAACAGGTCTGCTGCATGCGTTTCAAAAGCTCTTGTGGGGCTGAGTTGTGTGAGGTAGCTGGCCTTGAGACCTAAAGGGCGATTATCAGCTGTTCTGCAGTGAGGTTTGGGGTTGTAGTGGCTCCCTCGGAGGTTCTTTTCAGTGAAGCCGCCCCCTGTTCCAGAGCTGAGTCAGGTGTCCAGCCACATGGCAGCTCCCCCCACATGTCTGCACCAGCAGGCTAGAAGCACCCCTGCCGAAGCAGTGTACACGGAAGGCCGGAGAGCAGGATAATGTGTGGCCACACTGAGATGGAGTGTCTGGTGTGTGCATGGAAATGCTGCTCTTTTCCTAGCTTTGGGGGCTGGGCAAGCCCACCATGCTCTGTCCCCATGGGACCTGAATGGAGCTCCAGGAGGACATGCGGCTATGGAAGGAAAGCCAGAGGAGAGGAGAGTGGTGCGGGGCCGCACAGGCACCTCAGCCCCATGTTATCTGCTTGCAGTGGGTGTGTTTAAACTCGCGCCAGGCCTTTTCTGATTTAGCATTTGAATTCGAAATCCCCCAGCCTTGGTTTTGGTTCCTGGGTGGTGAGGTGGTGGATGTACTAGGATCCCCTGAGTCACCCTCTCTGTGCTGCTTTTGAAGGGTGGGGAAGAGGGTGCAAGGAGGCCAGCCAGCTCTGAAGTCTGAGTCCCTACGAGTCTGATTTGTAGCCAAGGGATTGCAGAGAGCCTGCGGTGCTGCTGGTTTTATCTTGTTGCTAACATCGGGTAGAAGGGAAGACATAGGGGAAGAGGGGTGAAACTGTCTCAGTCACGAGAGCCCTGCCTCCTGTGTGGGGGACAGGCCTGTTCCCCCAGCATTGCACCGCGGGCCCTTGGGAGACTCATGCAGGGTCATGGTTGGATTCCCAGGCGAGGCAATGCACCATGGGAAGAAGCCTTGGTGCATGCTGGCCTGGCCTGCACTTTCTTGATTCAGCAGGGCCACTCTCACCAAACAGAAGGTCTTCGTGCTGCAAGCAGGAGGGGGGTTGGTAGCTCTGCCTCGCCGTTGGGCTGTGTGAATGAGGAGGACAGAGGTGTTACTCACCAGCCCTGTCTACGAGAAACTCACTGGGGAAAAACACAAACCTGCTAGGCAGCCTGCAGGACTCACTCACCCCTGGCAGCTTCCTTCATGCTCTGGCCCTAATGTCACTCCACACATCCCCATCATCCCTTGTCCCACCTGAGCACCTTCTCTGGGGCCCTGCCAGCATCATCCCATGCCTGGGTTCCCAAAGGCACAATCTCAGACCAGCCATGTCTGAGATTGCCCCACTCATTTCCTGTATCTATCACACTTGTAGTCTATCTGTACGCAGCCCTGGGTCCTCATCTCCTGGGGTCACCACCAGCTCCCAGCCCTCCTGCCCCAGAGGTTCTTGTTTGCACCTCTCTCTACCTCCCTTCCCCCTTTGGACTGCTGCCTCTTTTGCTCTCCTTTCCCATCGCTCTAACCATCCATGTATATTTGGGTATGGGTACATCTGCTTACACCTGGTCACCCCTGGGGGAAGGATGGTCTCTAGCGACCAGGGATGGGTTCCCTTGTCCTTATCTCTTGCTGCAAGATGAGTGTGTGGGGATGGGGGCTGAGGAGATGGTGGGGAGTTACAAGGACAATACTTGAAAGATTTGCTGACTCTGCTACCCAGCAGAGGAACTAAAACAATCTGTTTTTCTGTCTCAGCCACAGAGCAACAACAAAACCAGTCTAGTAAGCCCAGCAAAAGAATCTCCCCCAGTGCAGACGTCCATGGTATCTTCCCTGACTACTACTACTTCCTTGTCTTTCCTGTTTGGGTTACTTTTGACTCTTGCCTCCCTGAGTGCTGCTTGTTCTGCTCTGTCTGAGCTTGTGTTTTGGCTTAGTTCTGTCTGTCCCTCTGCTGCTGTGGGGTCTAGTCACAGCCGTAGGGGGCTGCGGAAGCTGAGTGGAGTGGTGGTTGGATGTGGGGACTGCAGCCGGCCTGGATTACCCCCTCACCATCCCTGTGTAATTTTCATCTCTGACTTGGGGGAGGCTGGTTTTGAAGAAGATAACGATGGAGTCACTCTCCAACACCCAGAGCATGGACTTCAGGCCACCGTGAGTGGGTGGGGTGGGCACACATGTCTCAAAGGAACCCCTTTGTGGCCCCCTCGCACTATTGGCTGCGAAGTTAATCGCCTTCTGTGCTGTATCACCCATTCATGTTCTGCAACATGCAGTGGGGTTGTAGGGCATGCTGTGCCTGGTATGTTTAGCAGCCCAGCCCAAGTGCGTTCTACCTGGGTACCTTTGGAAGATCAGGCAGCAGTCAAGTAGGTAGTGGAGATGGATGGGTGAGTGTGCATTCTACCATCGCAGCCCCTGGTGCCCTTGCCGATCTATCCAGAGGAGTGATGTAGGTGGGTGACATGGGGCAGGATCCCACGTGTTGTCTCCAGAGCAAAAGGATAAGTGCAGAAACTAGCTTGTGCTCCTGGAGGCCTAGCAGCTGCTTTCTGTAACATTCCAGAGAGTTTTTTCCCTGGGACATTTCATAATTTTAAGCTTCCCCTGCATTGGCTTTACCTGCTCCTCTTTTGGTGCTGAAGGCACCTTTCTGATGCTTTTTTGTGTTACAGATGTCTCATTTGGGAGACGTTTGTTTTAGCAAATTATGCATTTTCCTTTGCAGCCCAGTTCCCTGAGCAGTTCCTCTCTGGGACACATTGTCTTATTTTATCCCCTTTTTTCTTATGGAAATTATGAATGTCCCTTTTCAGAGTAAAAAAATCTGGCAAACTCAATGGAAAGCTGGGAGACAAAGGCCCTTGCCCCACCCACCACCATCCCCCTTGCCCCCCTACCCCAAAAATCTGTTCTTTGAGAGAGAACCTGCTGAGGGCTCATTGCTTAGTCAATTGCCTTCTAGAGGGTGGAGATTTATACTCCCAGCTGCTAGCTGGGCACAGGTTTAAGGTGTGTGTGCCAACAACGTTCTCAAAAGGCAAATTGGAACCTAGTGGGTGTCTGGGGGCTTTGTCTCCTTGCGAATGTAGCTGTTTGTTGAGCTTCTCTTTTCAAGAAGCCCTTGGAGCAGAAAGTGTGTGTTTGGACACACGTCAGCAGCTTGGAGTTTGTTTGTTTGTGATTTGTTTCCATGTTGGTCACTTGTTTTGTGCTTGTTGGAGAGTGAAAACAAGGGGAAAAGGTTTGAGAATCTGAGTTTAATTCTTTTCTCCCCTCCTTTCCTAGGAGCCTCAAACGACTGTTGTCCACAATGCCACAGATGGCATAAAGGTAAGGGCGTGTCGCTATTATTTTTCCTTAGGGAAACCTCCGTGACCCTAGTTTCTGCCCCTTTGACGATGCATCGCAGGATGGTTGTGAACAGTCGCTCTGGCACTGGGAGGGTTCTGTTAGGTGACTGTGGACCTCTAGAACACTTGGGCAGGGAGGGCTAGTAAATTCCAAGTCAGATTTCACTGTCCCTTTCCTGACCCAGTGGGCAAGATCCTCACCAAGTGCATACTAATGGTGGGCTCTGGAGTTGGAGACCGGTTCCTTTCAGTGCGCTCTAAGGTACAGTTGTAGGTGATCCATATTCCCTCTTCTCTCACCTCATAGGAGAACTCTCCTCAGGGTGAGTGCGGAATTGTCCCCTGTGATATATACTCCCAGGGCTTGGTGCTGCCTTCTTGAATGGCCCCAGCTTTGAGGGCTTGTGCCACTTCTCATGAGATGCTACTCCAACGCCTAATTGATCTTGCTGCTAGGTATTGACTAATACTTTGCCCGGTTTCATCCCACTCCTCTTAGTAGTACTCCTTCTATCATCCCGTTCCTGTCTCTTCCTTTGTTTTGCCCTTCCCCCATCCTCTTCCACAGACAAACGGAAGTGTCTTCAATCTACTGACTTTGCCATCTAGTAACATTCTCTTGTGCCGTGCAGGGTTCCACAGAGAGCTGTAACACCACCACTGAAGATGAGGATCTGAAAGGTAGGTGATATTATGGGGCTGTGGGCAGGAGACTCTGGAGGTCCGACCTGCAGAGTTCAGTCGTCATGGTTTAACATCCCCAGAGCTGTGCCTCTGATTCGGTTCTTGAGTTTGCCATGGCTTTGTCTGCCAGGCCTATTGCAGTGGGGTCATGGGTATGCACCATTCAGTCTGCTTTGAGGAAGTGGCCAGCCTGGCTTTTGGGGCATGTGAACCCTCCATGCCCCAAGTTGAGTGTCTTGTTAGTCTCAAGGTGGGAATTCTGTCCTCACGGGCATTGGAATCTCTCCATTCCCAACCATTTACAGGACTGGAATCTCTCTCTTTTGTCCCCTCTTCAGATCTGGAATCTAGCTGTTCCTTTCTGTGTTTCGACACAGCTTGCAGGGGATTGAGATCTCCTTGTTTCACCCCGTCCAAGAAGCTCTCTTGTTTCCACACCCATGTCTTTTGGATGGATGTACTGTCTCTGGTCCAGGGCAAAGGGACTCTGCTCTCTCTGTTCTGTTTTCCCTTTGCAGGTGGAAATGGCTGCCCTGGCATGTTAGAGGAGAGAGATGTTAATAAAGGGGGGTGAAATTGTATACCTCTACATGACCACATTGTACAATCCTTTCTCCTTCTTGTGATGGACTTACATGAGTCAGACCTGCCTGGCCTGGAGTGCAGTGTTTCAGCAGCTGCCCAGTACACTGGGAAGTGTAAGCAAGTCAGGGAAATTCCAGCCACACTGAAGAGGAATGTGGTGGAGGAGACAGTGCTCTCCCTGGGAGCAAATTCTGAAGTCTCTCTCTCTCGGGTGGGGGAGAGACAGTAGGAAGCAGTGAGGCACAGGTGTACTCTCCCCCGTTATAACCAAAGCCTGTTCTGTCAAACACCCAGGACAGCACTAGTTCTAGCCCTGCCAGGCTCAGGGGGCTGTTCTTACTGATACCACATGAGTCAGCTGGAATGATTCATGACTCGCTGCACAATGAGCTGCTGGCAGCCGTTCTGAGGAGTCATGGGGACCAGAGAGAGACACTGCTGGTTGGACAAACTCTCTAATACAGGTCCAATTTCAAGGGGAGGCCTGGCCTCATCACATGCTAATGCTGTAGCCCTCACTTCTGCCCAAAGTGAGGCTTGAATGAAGCCAACTTGAGGGTTGGGGACTGGATGACTCAGGAGATTAGTAATGGCTAGTGGAATATGTAGCCTCTGATCCCTGGAGACATGGGTCAGAAACCAGTTTGGACTCTTTAATCTCAAATAGATGACTGTCCACATTCTGAAGTCACTCTTCACTGAAGCCCAATACCATTGGCAATTTGTGCTTGGCAGAGGCCTAGAACTGGAGCAGTGGGTGCTGCAGGTCTGGAGTGAAGGGCATTAGCAGAGCTGTGAAGAAAGAGGAGAGGGTCGGCACTGGCAAAGCAAGGGGACCATGGGTTGGGATAAGGTGTATTGAAGGGCTATGTAGGGAACCTAAGGCTGGAATGGCAGGGATACTGCTGCTCAGAATTGGCGTTTACTGACTGAGCTGTGGGGGTATCTTCTTAGGACTTGGAAGAGCAGAAGATGCTGCGGTGTGGGGTGGTGGCAGGGAAGAAGCTTGCACAGTTACTGTCTGCACCATGTCCAGCTCTGGCTAGTACTGTTATCCCTTTACTTCTAGGAGTGCCAGCACTCACCAAATGCTTCCTGATTTAACTCCTGCCTCAAAGTAGTTAGCTAATCAGAAGTTGAAATCCAGTGAGAGGCTCAGAAGGAGGACCCCCTTTTCTCTATCACACACAGACACACTGCAGGTATCTTTCCCTGGTTACAATGTGTTCATCACTCGAGCCAAGAAATTCATCCTCCCTCCATTGCGAAGCTTGGAGTCCTCAGCTCCCTATACAGCCAGGCCCCTGGGGAACGAGGAGCTACTTTGCTGCGGCTGAGTTTGCGTGAGACAGACTAGGCAGGTGTACAAGGGCAGGCCGATGTCAATGGAGCAGTAGACAGCTTTAGGTATGTGGTCAGTGATGCCTCAGTGAGCCATTGGTTGGAGTGTAGCAGGGCTGAAAGGAGCATGCAGTTCTACATTGTACTGAGGGACCATGCTGTAATGCAGGCTGCTTGCCTTTGTGCTGGAGGGTGCTCTTGCAGGTTTCTGTGTCCATCAATGTGGTTTCTTGAATGTTCTCCTTCCTTTCTCTTTTTTTATTTACTGAACTGCGTGTTTTGTTTGTTTTTGTGTTTTTAATTCCCTGCCATGCTAGCTCCCCCTCTCTCCACCGGGGATGGCAGCTCAGTGCTTGAAGGACGGAGGCACAGTGAGAGCAAAACACAGACTGAGTCCATGCAGTCCCAGCTTTCTCTCTGTTTCTCAGCCAGTAAGTCCAGGGGTGCAGCGCTCCACAGCATCCTTCCTCCACCCTCCCCATGACCTTCCTTTCCCCAGTTCCCTTCCAGAGGGTGGATTTTCATTTCCAGTACTTCAGCGTATAAATAAATCCATCTCCCCTCCCCCACATGCTGAAATTCTCCAGAGCCCCCTGTAAGGTGGACCCTCATCCTCACTAATTCCATTCCCCTGCTTCCCTGTGGATAAGGCATGGCATTCTCTTCAGTGACACTCGCTGGGTGACGTTGCACAAGTCATGTTGCCTCTCGAGCCTCAGTTTACCCAGCTGTAAAATGGAATGAGACTGGCCTGACGCTCAGAGGTGGTGTGAGGCTGAATTGTTTCCTGTTTGTGTTGAGCTTTGAGCTCCTCAGATGGAAGGTGCCATGGAAGTGCTGAGTACCAGTAGTAGAGTGAGTCACCTCGCTGGGAGTAGGGCTGTGGCAGCTGGAAGACCCCTTCCCTGTGCCTTCTGCCGTGTCTGGAGCTCTTTGTGAAGCCTTGACTCTGGAGGCACTTTCCCTCTGCGTGTGCGTCTCTGTTGTGTGTCTTGCTCAGTGCTTCAGTGGGTTTGGACCTGAAAAATCCCGTCACTTATTGCGTGTTCTCCCAGGTCTTCCCTGAATCTGTCAGCTCTGTAGCATCCTGGCAACAGAGACACTGTAAGACCAGGTGGTCCAGCTATCCATGCCCCTCCCTGTAGGCATGTCCTGGAACAATCTGTCTGGGTCTGTTCTCCTAGTGGCCTCACGGCCTACCCAGAGGGGACCATAGTGGAAAAGGCCACAAGTGTAGTGATGCCTGGAGGTATTGGGAGCCCTCCTATCAAGCTGTCTATAATGGGTGGGAGGGAACAGCTGCCCTCTCCTCTTGTCCCTCCTTTTCTGCCCCCCATCAGACCTCCTTGTTAGCTCATTTGGTGAAGTGGTTGCGCCTCCCATTTGGAAGCATCTTCAAGAATGTGTGGCTTTGATAGGCACAGTGACTGGGGAGAGGGTCCTCTGGGCCAGATGGGAAGGGAAATGATCTGTTAACTCCAAACCGCTGTGCCCCCTCCAGCACTGCTTCCTACCTTGTCCAGCCGCCCTGGCCATGGTGCAGTGCGATGTGCTGAGCCCTCTGAGCGAGGAAGCATTCTCCCCTCCTGCTCCTCCTGTCTTAGATTTGCAGTGATTTGGATCTCCTGCTCATTCTCCCCTGTGCTGCTCAGTCACTGACCTGAGAGGGTGGGCTGCTTCAGGACATGCTCAGGCCAAGCCCTTTGGCATCCGTGAGATTTCCGCTATGCTCCGAAGGATTTTCCCCTGCCCTTCTGAGCATTGTGCGGCCCACACGGCATGACAGGAGCCAGCCTGGAAGGTGGGGGTTGAAGGGGTGTGGGTCTGTGTGGAGATGGGGGCTGGGACTGTGTGGTGTGCTTCTTTGTTGGTTTTATTTTGCATTCTGTTGTTGTTGGGTTTTTTAATATTTTAATGCTTACGTTTGTTTTGCAGCCACGCAGTCTTGTGAGGAGAAGCTTCTTGCCTGGGACAGCCCAGGGCAGACACTGGAGTTAGAGCATGCTCAGTCGGAGCCTTTGCTAACTCCTGTAGTTCCGTTTGTATTTAACAGTGCAGCGTGTAAGTTAGTGGTTGGCTAGCAGTAGTGGAGTAGTGCAACTAATTCTAGACGTCTAGTTACCCTCCTCTTCACCCTTATGCACCCTGTCCTCCTGGTCCCTGCTCGGGGGGGGGGGGCAGTTGCCCTTTCATGCTACAGCTACAGGGGTGACCGTTGGCGTCGGCTAGAGGCACAGTCACATTGAGTAACATAGCTCAATTCACGTCCACACACAATCGTTTCTCCCGTTGCAGCCGTGCTCCCAACTGCACTTGTGAGAGTGCATTCTGGGAGACTCCAGGCAGCTGCCCCGTACTTCCTCAGCAGTGGATGCAGTGCCCGAAGGACATGCACACAGAGCGGCACGAGCCGCGTGTGGGGCCACGTGCTCTGGAAAGAGGGTTGGCCCAAACCACTTACACAGGCATGATTATTGGGTCCCAGGTACACTGTAGACCAGTGTGGGGAACCGGTTGCGGGAGGACAGCCATGTGGTGGAACACCGTGGTCACTAGCCATGTGTGAACAATGCCGTCTGTGTGTACACAAGCCATGTTTAAAGCCAGTCGTGCCTTGAAGTCGCTACAGACTTGGTTAAAAGTTGTAGTGTGGGTAGGGCCTTAGTTACTGTGTTGTGTTCCTCACTTGTGGAGATACTACCGGGCAACACTGGGGAAGATACAGCCGTGTGAGCCTCCCACTGGCAGCACCCAGACAGTATCATCCAAGGTGTGTGAGACAGTACATGGCGGGGAGGGTTTCAGGGACCGCTGTTGGTTGGTCCTCGATTACCCTTCCTAGAAGAAAAAGCAGGGGAGGCCGTATTGACTTCCATCTTGACTGGGAGGCAGGAGTGCCTTGCTGTGTGAAAGCCAGGGGTGCCCACCCTCGGAGGTAAGGGTACACACCACCTCTGTTGCTGTGGTAGCTTAGTGCGTACAGTAAACACCGGGGCAAGGCACAGTGTTGTGTGTTGGCTTTGTGTCTGACCTGTGGAGTGGATGCTGCCTTGCATGTTGAGCTGGAGACCCTCTGAGATGAGCTATCCCAAGGCTCTTGTGGCTTTAGGCCTCTTCACTCATCCCAAAGAAAATCTTTCTCTGCTCTTCCCCCAGCCCCTGGGGTTCCTTCTCGAGCTGCTGAATGTATCTGTACTCTCTCCACTGGGTGGGAGAACCCATTTGCCACTTATCCTCATAGGGAAGGCCACATTGCTCATGAATGACTTGCTCACGAAGCATCATTTCGTAGCTAACGTAATCCGGTGCACCCCCTTGATCCATTTCCCATGTCCATCGGTGCACAAATAAACCACTAAGCTACAGTACACCAGCCCCACTGCCAGGACCTGCTCAGTTAATGTGACGAGCTCATGCTACTGGCTGAAATGTATCTGTGGGGAGCTGCATAGCAAAACGTTCTTGGTGGATTACAGAAGTGGGTGTAGTCATGTCTCTCACCAGCTGAGATTACGCTTTTGCACCCTAACCGGGGCCAGTTGGTGTTAGAAATGTGGGGGGGCCGGGGGGGCTTCAGATAGCTGGTGACAATAGCAACACTTAGGTTATTTATTTCGTAGCTTTACAGATACCACCACAGATAGCATATCCTAGATAGTGCCAGCAGTTCATACAATACCTTCACTTATCGAGCGTGCGCGGGGGGGTGGGGGGGACAGACAGATGTAGGACGCCTTGGGTCTATACGTAGATGCTTGCGTGTGTACGGTGTATACGGATGTAGCACTTGGATCGGTGTGTACTCAGGTATGCGAACTGCAAAGGAAAGATTAGTTCTAGCGAGCCCCTAGGGACTGCTACTGAGAGTTGTAATAAAGCCCATTCATTGTGCACGCTTTGCTGCAGGGTTTGGTGCTTTGATATCAGAGGTAAGGATGGCAAGACGCGGGGAGCTGGGCTGCCTACAGCTGACCGGAGAAAATAGGTGTGCTGGCCAGAGAGGACTGGGACAGCGACAGGCAGTAGATCCATCCACGTGAATGTCTGCTGAGCAAAACTGGGTGAAGTGGCAGTGCTATTGGAATGCTGAGTGCCCCGAAGCCAGTTACAGGGAGCTGTGTGCCAAGCATGGGCTACTGCGGGGGGGATGAGGCCCAGCCCCGTAGAGCTGGCAATTTTTTCTGCTTTAGTTGCCTCGCCAGCTTGTGGAATCTGTCCCTGCATGTGTCCCGATGGTGTGTTTGCAGCACTCGCTATCTGGGGAGTGATGGTGATAGGTAAATTGCTGAGGGATTCTTTGGCTGCCTTGATCTTGTTGTGGCCACTGCTATATCTGGATGTCGTGGGCGCGGGGGCTTCACTTCCGACAGCTGGTGCCAGGTTTTACTTTTTCCTTTGTGTTGGCCTGTTCAGTGACCGGGGCCCTTCCTTGCAGTCCCTGGAAGCAGCCCAGGCTGTCAGGGGACGATGAGGCTCCTGGGACAGGCCTGCTTTTGGAGGAGAAAATGAGTATGAGACGGTGTCTTTATTCCCCTTCTCCCTGCATCCTGGGGTCACCATTTCCCGTTCATACCACCAACCCCGTGCCCTTGAATAGATGGCTGCCATTATAACATATCTCTGGAGTGCAGGGAGCTCCTCCTGTGAGATCAGGGTCAATGGCGTCCTGCAAATTGTCCAGTAGGAGGCGCTCGATTGTCTCACTTCCTCCCAGTCAAGGCAGAAGCATAGTTAAATTGCCTTTACTTCTCGTCCACAGTGCGCAAACAAGAGATCATTAAGATAACAGAGCAGCTGATTGAAGCCATCAACAATGGAGACTTTGAGGCCTACACGTAAGTACAGTGTCACTGGGCATTCCGTTTCTACATGTCAGCCTGTGGGCAAGAGGCAGAATGGCCCCTGCCCACGAGCGAGTCACGCAGGTTGTCCAGTGCAGTGGGGTGGGGAGGGTTACGCTTCACTCTCTGACAACTGTAGCTATGGGAGTTAGAGCCAAGGAGGCTCTTTAAATGAACACTTGGTACCAGGAGTAAGGCAGTTACCAGCAGCAGAACAGGTGACCGTTAAAGGAGCACATCTGGAAGCCCTGCGATGCAGGAGCAGAGGGAGATGGGGATGATCAGTGCGGGATGGAAGGAGATAGGATTAAGGGACAGACTGTGTGTGATACATGCTTGGATGCTTGGCTGGACCTCAGAACTGAAAGAAACACACCAGCTCCAGGTAGTCAACATGGGTCTCAGTCCCAGGGGAGGGGTGTGTCTGAATAAGCACAAGGAGCTAGCAATATGGCACAAAATAGCTCGTGGACTTCGGGGCTGGTCCAGGAGAGGGTGATGGCTCTGAGAAGTTTATAAGGGGGTGGAAATCCCTGGGGCATGAATATTCCTTTTTCTTTGCAGGAAGATCTGTGACCCGGGCCTGACCTCATTTGAACCCGAAGCACTGGGGAACCTAGTCGAGGGGATGGACTTCCACAAGTTTTACTTCGAGAACTGTGAGTGGGCAGATTCCAGCAATGCCAACAGCCCCCTCATTCACACCTCTCTGCCCATCTTGGGAAATGGCTGCAGTTCTCTCAGACTGTCCATGGACACCAGGGTTTAATGTGGGTGAACTGTGAAGGGTTATTAAGATCCAGAACTTTCTCTCCTCCCTCAGTGAGGTTTCTGTTTCCTTCATTTCTCTTCGCCCTAGGAATGGGGCTAGTCTGGCACAAAGTATGTTGTCGGAGTGGGAACCAGTGGTTCAAAGGGACCAAGACACTGGGTTTCCAGTCAGTGTAAAAGGGGAAAGAGACGCTAACCCAGCTCAGCTGGGGAGCCCTGCCCAGTCATAGGGGTGAGAGGGATACTCTCTGTCACACATGCCAGGACGTAGCTCTTTGCAGTGTATTGCTCTCAGAATTTCTCCAAGTTGAGGTCCCACGTCCCTGGTTCAGATCCCAAACCCCTGGTGAACCCTTTGGTAACTGGGTCAGAGGGGGGACACCTTGTCCGTGTGGCTGGGAAGGCAAACCCAGCAAATGCCCTTGTGTGGGGTTGTCCTTCCCTTAAATAACACCCCTGTGGTTTCCTGTCCCGCGTCCATCCCCAGGAGTCACCACAGTGTGGGGCGAAGGAAGTGAGCTGCTATCCTGAGCTGCCGCATGTGGCTGATCTTGGGGAAAGGGCCCCCTTAGCACACACTGATCCTTGGCTTGTGAGGTGAAGGGGGCCCGCTCACCTCTTTCTCATTGTCTGCATGACAGCCCTGGAGTGCCTGTCACTCACTGCGGCCTGCTGGCGCCCAGGGAGGTCCTGGCAAGCCTCAAAGGGCCCTTGCACACAGCTGTGCTGCAGGTAACATCTGAGAATGAGACCGGCCCTGTAATTGAGGCACTGGCCGCACTGATGCCTGGAGCGTGGAATGTGTTCTGAGCATAAAAGCAGAGCAAATGGGAGCTGAAGGGTGAGATAACCTGAGGGGTGAGGAGGTTGAATTCGGGGAGCAAGAGAGGTGGCTGGGTTGTGCCTCGGGAGTGTTGGGAGCAGAGATGCTGTGGCCTAGGATGCAGGTGGGAGGGGAAGGAAACGGGGACAGTAGATGTAGTGGTATGCGAGGCCTTGATCTTCTCAATGGGGACATGAAGCTGATGGTTTTGCATGTCCCCCCAGTATTGTCCAAGAACAGCAAGCCAATCCACACCACCATCCTGAACCCCCACGTCCATGTCATTGGCGAAGACGCAGCCTGCATTGCCTACATCCGCCTGACTCAATACATCGATGGCCAGGGCCGGCCCCGCACCACGCAGTCTGAAGAGACCCGCGTCTGGCACCGCCGTGATGGCAAGTGGCTGAATGTCCACTATCACTGCTCTGGGGCCCCTGCCGCTCCGCTCCAGTGAAGATCGAACACAGGTACGCTCCAGCAGGGAGAGCAGATGACATACCATGCAGCCATGGCAGCTGTATGTGGCAATGAAGTATCGGAAGCCCAGAATGTTGAGAGGCCATTAACCGGGCTCTGAGGGATGGTCATTTACTATCTGGCTGCAGGCAGAGTGGAGCTAAGACAGTGAAACATTTCCCTCAGCCCTCTCTCCACCCCAGGTGTCCCTTTCCCTGAGTGTGCACCATAAGGAGGTGATGAGCTCGCTCTGTTGGCAGATGGGAGTCGCACCCTGCAGGTATAGCCCCTCACTGAGGGTTTCAGAGTGCTACAGCTGCCTCCAGGGGATACACTAGTGCTGGCTCAGCCTCCGCAGGGCCGCCAGGCACTAACCTGGGGCACTTGGGTCAGGTTATGCACTCTGGCCTTGGACTGCAGAGGGAAGCCATATGCCTAGCTCTGGGGTGGGGGTGGGATTGGGTCCCTGGCTGTAATGTGCTGGCCTCCACCTCTCTGGTCCTGGGGTGCAGGCGGGTCCCATTGCCTGGCAGAAAATGTAATGAGGTCTTGGGAGATTATTTAAAGTAGGAGCGTGGGGAGAGTTGCCTGAAGAGCAACTAGGTCTGACATGGATCTTTTCTAACAATGTCAATCACACAAAGGCAAGGAACCAGGGAAAGAGCAGACAGAAATTACAGCTGAACAGGGGTGGGCAGACTGAGATTCCAGAGGTAAAATTGCAGGAAAGTAACAGCATGTTAGACTGAGGTGTTGAATACAAATAGGTATCCAGCCCCACATGCAAACTATAAATGTCTGCATAGTGGTGAGGAGCATAAAAGCAAACATATGTGAATGAGACTGCCTGGTAGTGCAAGAGAGCTTGACGTGACAGGTGCTCCAGGAGCATGATGCAATGCTAAGTCAGTGGGGTACTCTAATGCCTGCCTATAAACAATACAGGGAAGGACAGATGAGGTTGGAGAGGTAGGTGGGAAGTTGCTCCAGAGTTTAACAATTCCCTAGGATTTGAATGAGGCAGTGTCAAAGTAGAGAGAACCATAGACTACAATCTATAAGGATACAAATCCCAAGCCATAAGAATACAAATATATTAGAATGTTAATACTGGCCTTCTAATCAGCAAAAGGATTTTGAACATACCGAGAGAGAGATCAAAGGCAAATAAAGCTAATGGAAATGGTAATATTGGGCAACTTAAACTGGCCATATACAAAATGGCCAAACATCACAATGGAGCAAAGTTTGACTAAACAATTTGTTGACACCGTCAAACAATTGCTTCTTGGAACTGCTGGTTCTGAAGGATACCAGTTTGGCTCAGATAACCTCTTGAAGCTTATTATTTAGCCATGCTGGTTTACTTATCTCCTTGCTTTCTCTTGTGTTGAAATGTGTGCATGCCTTATGCATCCTTTCTTATGTGTGCCTACGTAGCTGTCATGCCGAGTCCAAGGATTTAAGTTTCCTAATGTTAGAAACTTTTTGCCTAGTTTCTTCCCTTTTTTAAAAATGCCTTTTTCTAAATTGAGTGTCACCGTATGAGGTTCTGTAAGATTTCTTCCCAGAGGATGTTGAACTTCATTATACTGTAGCCACTGTTACTAAGTGGCTCAACTGCAGCGATGTCTTGAATGTAGTCCTGTGTATTGCTTAGGACTACGGGCTTGTCTAAACTTACAATGCTACAGTGGTACAGCTGCACTGCTTCAGCCGCCTATGCTGATAGGAGGGGCTCTCCCCTTGGTGTAGGTACCCCACCTCCCTGAGAGGCGGTAGCTAGGTTGATGGGAAAATTCTCCTGTCGGCTTAGCACTGTCTACGCTGGGAGTTGGGTTGGTTTAACTGCATATTTGGAGAATTCCCTCAAGAGTAAATGAGGAGATTGGGCTATTTCTCACTAAAATCAGCTGCTGGGCTGGAGGGTAGCAAATGGTATAGCTATCTTTGGAAAGGATAGCCCTGGGACCCTCCCTTTGGTAACAGGTCACGCTGGCTGAAACAAATTATAAACCAGTGTAAACTGCTTGTGCCCATTGCTGGGCTTTACATTAACTATAACCCCCCCAGGATAAAGGCTGCAGAATTGCGGACAGCTGTCCGCAAACGTGCTCAGTATGGAGCAGTGGTCAAAAGGCACTGAGGTATTAAGATGGAGAAGGAACGGGATGGAGGATAATACTAAAATACCATAATATACATCAGTGGTTCACTCTCTCCTGGAATACTGAGTTCAGTTCTGCTCACTCCACTCTAGACAGGATATAACAGAATTACAGGGAGTCCAGTGATGAGCATAATTTAGACATATGAGAACCTCCACGTGAAGAGCGAGGCAGAGAAGAGTCAGACTGTTACCATAGAGAGGAGTCAGAGATGACATGATAAAGGTATCCAAGGTGGGGAGTAGCAGAGAGGAGGTAAATCAGATAGTCTTAGTTACCTTCTCATGATACAAGAATAAAAAACGGCAAATTTAGAACTGCTGAATAGAAATCCTTTTTTTAACACAACACACTGTTAGACTTTGGAATTCATTGCTACAAGACATCATTGAGGCCAGCAGCTTAGCAGGACCCAGAAAGAGAATGGTGGTATATACAGATAGGGGGAACATCCAGAGTTACATTAGACAAGATTAAATAGAAAACAAAACCGTATGCAGGGTTATGAACCCACCTCCACCAGGGCAGGAGCTGACCTGTAACTTACAGTGAGGAAGCAACTGTCCCTACAGGCAGGTCATTCCATAACAACGTGCTTTGGGGTGCCTTGCACTCTCCTCTGAAGCATCTGGGGCTGGACTTTGGACCTCAGGTTTGGTCTGGTCCAGTCAGACAATTCCTTCCACGCTGTCCCCTCTCTCTGGAGTGCTGGGATTCATCTTCCCCTCCTCTAAAGCATGATGTGAGGAGAGTTTCCCTCTGCTATAACTGAGCCCCATAGCAGAGCAGCGACTGCAATAATGGTGTCCCTTCTCACCGTACCAGCGGAGATTCATCCTCCCAGCCTGGAGAACGGGGCTGGGTGGGAAGAAGGGTCCCGTCCTGGTGTGTTGCAGGGGTGCACCTTCCCAGCCCAGGTCTGGGGTGCACTGTGTGTGGTGAGGTGTTCCTTCTTTTTGTATCACTTGTAGTGTTTTCTCCCTGCCTGGTATGCTGTGGGAGAGTTTCTGTATAAATTGTGCAGCTAACTTTTGGCTTTATTTCCCTTCCTTCTCCCACCCCATTCTTTTCTCTCCTTTCTGGGTGGACATTGCCGCCTCTTGGTTGCAGCAGCTTTTGGAGATACTCAGCTGGAGGGCAATATCTTCTTAGCAAGCAGCTCTGGAGTGCCTGAGTGACAGCGACGGTCATGTCCGTTTTGACGTTTAAAAAAAATTACAAATTACAAACCGGCAGCAGCCAAATGCACGAAACCCTGCATGCATCTGATGCTCCGGGCGCTGCCGCCTTTCTGTTGTTTTCCATGGATCCATCGTGTCTGTTTCTGCTGTACGAAGGTGTTTTTTAAATCTAAGAGAGACATGTTGTTTGTATTAAAAAATAAAATAAACCGGAATAATGATAAATAAATGACAGACTATCCAACACCCCCTCCCCCAGGGCTGACGAAATGGCATCAACTGGAGCATCTTTCAGAAACCGAGCGAGGGGGAAAGCAAAAAGGAAGGCGAGAGAGCGCGAGGAGGAGGAGAAGGCAGCTTGAGCAGCAGATTGCTGAACTCTGCTCCACAAAGGCAAGGTGGAAGCTAACATTGCATTCAGGCTGTGCTGTGACTTTAATCAGTGAGCGGTGGCGAGGAAACACTGGAGGGGCCTGAATGAAGAATGGGAGGGAAAGGTGGAGGAATGACACTTCTCCACTTCCCACTGCCCAGCGGACTGACTTCAGCCCGAGTTTCTTCTTAAGTCTTCAGCGTGGTGCGGATGCTGCGGAAAGCTGGCTGCTCAGCCGTCAGAGCCCACAGACTTCCTAAAAACAAAACGGGATGTCGAGTAAAACCAAGGCTGGAAAAGGGGACTATAAAAAATGGCTTAAATAAAAATATAAATAGGAGCTTGCTCTTGAGAGATCCTGGTTTTAGAAGTGGCCACTCCCTGGCCAAACACGAAGGTTTGCGGCCTGCTGACAAAAGAAGCGTTAAGAGCAAAGGTTTTAGAGGAAGAGGGTACATGTATGGGATTTCTTTTATGGCTTTTCTTTTTCTTGTAGCGTAGCTGAGATCCGCAGTGCTGAAGAACACATGTTCCTTAGGAAGCAGATGAGAAAACTAGTGTTATGTTCTTTCATGAGGACTCACGCATCCACCTCTATGTGATGCATCATTAGCTTGTGTTTGATACTGAAATATATGCACCCATAGAATTAAGGGGCTCACCGGCTTCCAGTTTGATTATTTTTGTTTGTTTTTTTGTTCTCTGGTAAAATAGTAGAGGGAGCCAGCAACCCAAGGCAGGTGCGTCTCCCCTCCCACCCCCCATCTGTTTTGTAAGTGTCATGTGTCCTGGTGTTTTTTTGGATAGCTTTTCTGTTTTTTAATGGTCATGATGTAACTCATAAAACAATCCACTCAGAATCTCAGCAAACTGTAGATAGAGGGCTTCAGGCCTCATGATACAGAGGGGAAAGGTAGTTACTACAGACCTTCTGATGCTTGTCCTTTGGGCAAATTCATCTTCCTTCCTTTGTTGGGGGATGCTGTCTGTTTCCTTTATTTGCTAGAAGGGGAATGTTGAATTATTTTGTTGATTTGTCTGAATTAATCCTGGCCCAGAGAAGCAAAAGGCCTTTTTTTTTTTTGTAGATTCTCTTAGCACTAAGAGGCCCCCTGATTTCTGTGTCCTGATCAAGAGGAGGGCAGGGACTTAGTCATTATTGTGGGATATTGGCATGAACTTTTAGCTGAAGTCCCTCCATCTACAAATCACTAAATTTGGTCCTAGGGCTTTACAGTATGTTATCCCTACACTCCTGAGGGACAGAGTAAACAGTATATTAAAAGGAAGGCAACGTTGTAATGGATTCTAAGGGAAAAGGAGGGCTAAATTATATCTTAATCCTTTTTCAGTGGAATGATGGGAAGGACCCGTAAGCTGTAGCATTGAGTGGAGTTACTGCCTTTCTCTGGAAATCCCTCCACTCCCCTGTAAAGGAAGACTCTTAGGTCAATCCCACACCATGATTAGAGCAGCTAATCCATGATGCAGGAAAAGGCCATACATACTTCCCAGGGTTTGTCTGGACAAATAGTTTTCTTCCTTCCTCCACCATCCCAACTGCATGTGTGGGTGGGGTGGGGACTGAGACAGGAGGGAGTGAACACTGTGTCTTATCATTTCGGAACATTTTTAGGAGGGCAGTAAGCTAGTGAGTCAGGTGGAGAGGAAAAGCTTTGATATTTTCAGATTGTTTTTAAAAAAAAGCCACGCAGAGAGCAAACAGGACATTACAATTATGCAGTTTTAAAAAGAGAAATACAAAAAGTTATGCATGCCGTCTTCAGGTCTGATCTTTCCTTGTCTCTTTACCTATTGATTATTAATGTTTAAAAAAGACCCTCTGTATTTAGTAACTGCATCTTTCAGAGAAAACTTAAAAAAGAAAATGGTTGGGTTGTTTTGGTTTTGCACAGTCTTGGAGACAAGCTCTCTGTTTGTTTTTAAGTTAATGAGAATCTTAGCTTGGTATGGCCATTATCAGACATAGCTGTACACCTTTAGCATTCTTAATGTTCTCTTACGGGGCTAATATAAGCATCTATATAATATATATTATAAATATCACATTTTAAACAGGAAATGGAAGGCGTTTGATGCAGAATTTTTGCATGATATAGAAATAATTAAAACAAAATTAGCTAGTGTTTGTTTGGTCTGAATGTTGGTAGAACCTTCATAGCTTTGTTACAATGAAACCTTGAATTGAAAATATTTAATAAAATAACATTTAAACAGGGCATAAAGTTGAATGGCATTCCTTTCTTCTGTGTACCAGGGGACAATGTGGCGTTGAGGATTTTGGGACACAATCTTTTCTCAGAGCTATGTTTTTGGAGCAGCAGATCTATAGGTGGCATTTGTGATCACATGCGATTCTTCTGCTAATGTACGTGTGGGCCTACATGCATAACAAATAGGTGGTTGCTGACCTTCAGAAAAGACATGGGCAGTGGAACCTTCAGGAGTAAGTCCCAGTAGTGTGGTCCAGTGATCCTGGACTGGGCATCCATCCACAGACCTGAGTTTTCTACCTGACCCTTCCACTGACTTGCTGTATGACCTTGGGGACGTCCAAGCCTTTGTTTCCTTTCCCCACCCTATGTGTGTCTTCTCTGCTTAGATTTCAAGCTCTTTGGGGAAGAACATTTCTCTCGCTATGGGTTTGTCAGGCCTTGACATTTTTAACTCAAGTTAATTGATAGCTAACTCATAGAATCCTAGACTTTAAGGTCAGAAGAGACCATTATGATCATCTAGTCTGACCTCCCGCACAAGGCAGGCCACGGAATCTCACCCACCCACTCCTGTAACAAACCCCTAACTTATGTCTGAGCTATTGAAGTCCTCCAATCGTGGTTTAAAGACTACAAGGTGCAGAGAATCCTCCAGCAAGTGACCCTGCCCCATGCTGCAGAGGAAGGCAAAAAACCCCCAGGGCCTCTGCCAATCTGCCCTGGAGGAAAATTCCTTTCCGACCCCAAATATGGCGATCAGCTAAACCCTGAGCATGTGGGCAAGACTCACCAGCCAGACACCCAGGAAAGAATTCTCTGTAGTAACTCAGATCCAGTACTCCACCAGAAATCTGATGAGGTTCAAAAAGGACAAGTGATCTGGACACTCCAGCAGTGTTTGTTCCAGGACGCACGTCTGTGGCTTGGTCGAGATTAAGTCACAAAAAAATTGTGTCCTGGAGCAAAGGTCAGGAGAAGGCTCACACTATAAACATGTTGGCCGATGAGTTAAAACTATAGTCTAGGTGTACCCCATCTGTCAGTACAGTACGTGTTTTGATGGGGCCCCAGTTGTGGCCAGTCCCGTAATACAAATAATATTTCAGTCGACTTTTCACACCGCCTAGGCCTTGTCCCCACCAGCATTTTTCTTAGTCCCCCACCCACCACCGCTGCCCGTGTTGCCCGGCTTGTGCTGCGCCACAAGTGGTAGCCATGACGGCCATGTTAGCATACACAGGGTATCAACTTCTTAATGCGTTTTTGTCAAGACCTGCTCAGAGTCAAGCTAGTAAACTCAAGGGTAAAAACACAAGTGCTCGGCTCCATTTGTGTGCTCCCTGCTACCACCCCTGGTGGAGCTGTGCTGGCAGGAGTATAGCAGTGAGTGAGTGAGTGCGTGGAACATGCTCATGTAGACAATTTTTCTCTCCCACTGTGAGCGTTCCATTGTGCGAATCCCCTTGGAAGGTAACTATTATCACCTATCAGGTAAGTGTCAAGGGCCACTTCTCAATGGGATTATCACATCTCCTCCCGAGAGCGAGGAGAATTACCCCTGCACCAGGGGGTGGGTAAAGAGCAATCTGTGCTGTAGCTGCTGTCTGCTGGGAATTAAAATATGGCCTTCCAAGGACTCCTCCATTGATGCCAGTGCCCCCCTGAATTACAGGGAAGACGAGAGGCCCTGCTATCATTTCTGGTGTTGAGAGACAGGATCACTTGCCAGGTAAGCCCTAAACCACAACAGAGAGATTTTTGGAAGAAAAGTATACTTCAGTGTGGCCCAGTATACACTGAAAATGACCTCTTGTCCACACTGGTAATAATGGTTTCTCCATGACTGGTCTTGAAATCTGTTTTAACTGCCAGTGTAAACAGGAGAAACCATTTCAACACTATTACAGAAAGCCTGATAGAGAGAGTATTTCCCTAGCATGGATGGGGTCTTTGACAGGGTCTGTGCACATGTGTGTCAATACATATTTATACTGTATGCATGTGAATTAATTGCATATAATTTGCACCTTTGGCCTCTTCACCACCTGCAATCTTTCCACGAATCCATCTCTTCCAGGACATCAATAAAATTCCATACTTTTGATTAGTTACCTCAGAGCAGCTATTAAAACCTTTCACAAAAGTGTTTTCTTCCCACTCGATCAGCCCATGGCAGGATCTGAGAATGGCCCCGCCTACAGGCCAAGATTGGCAATAACTAAGCTGGGGGGAGAGGTAGATACGCTGGAGGGTAGGGATAGGGTCCAGAGTGACCTAGACTGAGGATTCGTCTACACTACCTGCCAGATTGGCGGGCAGTGATCGATCCAGCAGGGGTCGATTTATCACATCTAGTATAGACGTGATAAATCAACTGCTAAGCACTCTCCCGTCGACTCCGGTACTCCCACCAGAGCGAGAAGCGCAAGCAGAGTTGACCGCAGAGCGTCAGCTGTCGACTTACCGCACTGTAGAGACTGCAGTAAGTAGATCTAAGTACGTATACTTCAGCTATGCTATTCACGTAGCTAAAGTTGCATATCTTAGATCAACCCCACGCGGTAGTGTAGACAAGCCCAAATTGGAGGATTGGGCCAAAAGAAATCTGATGAGGTTCAAAAAGGACAAGTGCGGAATCCTGTACTTAGGACGGAAGAATTTCATGCACTGCTGCAGGCTGGGGACCAACTGACTAAGCGGCAGTTCTGCAGAAAAGGACCTGGGAATTATAGTGGATGAGAAGCTGCATATGGGTCAACAGTGTTCCCTTGTTGCCAAGAAGGTTAACGGAATATTGGGCTGCATTAGTAGGAGCATTACCAGCTGATCGAGGGAAGTGGTTATTCCCCTCTATGCAGCACTGGTGAGGCCACCATCTGCAATATTGCGTCCAGTTTTGGGCCCCCCACTACAGGAAGGATGTGGACAAATTGGAGAGAGTCCAGCTGAGGACAACAAAAATTATGGGGCTGGAGCACATCACTTACGAGGAGAGGCTGAGGGAACTGGGCTTATTTAGTCTGCAGAAAAGAAGAGTGGGGGGATTTGATAGTAGCCTTCAACTACCTGAAGGGCGTTCCAAAGAGGATGGAGCTCAGCTGTTCTCAGTGGTGGCAGATGACAGAACAAGAAGCAATGGTCTCAAGTTGCAGTGGGGGAGGTCTAGGTTGGATGTTAAGAAAAACTATTTTACCAGGAGGGTGGTGAAGCACTGGAATGGTTACCTAGGGAGATGGTGGAATCTCCATCCATAATGGTTTTTAAGGCCCGGCTTGACAAAGCGCTGGTTCAGATGATTTAGTTGGGATTAGTCCTGCTTTGAGCAGACGGTTGGACTTGATGACCTCAGCTCCACAGCCTGAAGGACTCAAGTCCCTTGAGCTCCATACTCCGGGTAATCAAAGGAAACACTTTAAGTCACAGCCTCCGCCTCGTTTTTACCAAGCAAGATTTCTCCTGCAGACGGAATAGAAACAATAGAAGGAGGCCTCACCCTTTGTCAAACCAGGGCTCTGGTCAGATGAAGCAGTCTTCTGGCCAGAAACAAAACTTTTGAAGATGCACCCAGGGGCAACACATCAGTCCGGACTCTGGATCCATCCCGCCTCACCTTCTCGTGCAGACTGTCCCCTTTCTACCCTGCATGGGCCTGTATTACATCGGATCGCTGGGTACTCCGCGCAGTAGAAAGGGGATACTCCCTCCAGTTCTCTGCCCTCCCACTCCTTCCAGCCCCCCTTCCCCATCCCTCTTCAGGGACCCCTCTCATGAGCAACTCCTCATACAGGAGGTGCACTCGTTTCTATCACTGGGGGCAGTGGAAAAGGTTCCTCAGGAGCTATGGGGCAAGGGTTTCTATTCCCAGTATTTCCTAATACCGAAAGCCAAAGGAGGCCTCAGGCCCATCCTAGCTCTGCGACATCTCAACAGATTCATGAAGAAACTGAAGTTCCGCATGGTCTCCTTGGCCTCCATTATCCCTTCCTTGGATCAGGGGGACTGGTAAGCCGCCCTCAACTTGAAGGACACTTTCATATTTCAATCACACCGTCCCACAGAAGGTACCTCAGGTTCATGGTGAACCACAATCTTTACCAGTTCACAGTCGTCCTGTTCAGCCAGTCAGTGGCTCCTCGAGTGTTTACTAAGTGCATGGCAGTCCGTGGCTACATTCCTGCACAAGCGACAGGTTTAGGTGTTTCTGTACCTCGACGACTGGCAAATCAAGGGCTGCTCCAAGGCACAAGTGGAAGCACAAGTCAGTTTCAAAAGGGCTACTTTCGATGACCTGGGCCACCTTCAGAATGTACAAAAGTCAACCCTATTCCCCATGCAGCAAATAGAGTTTATAGGGGTGGTATTGGACTTGACACTCCTTCCTGTGGTGGCTCGACCCACATGTGGTGTGTGCAGGGGTCCCCTTAGACAAACCACAATTTTGGTCTCCAATTTTGGACACATCAGCATTGGGGTAGGGTGCACACTTGGGAGACCTCAGATCACAGGGCCTCTGGTCTCAGGTGGAGCTCTCCCTTCACATCAACATTTGGGAGCTGAGAGTGGCCCACCTAGCATGCCAAACATTCCAAGTTCACCTGGAACTTGTTTGTATCAGTCATGATGGACAATACAACAGTGATGTTTTATACAAACAAACGGGGTGCATGCTCCTCTCCCCTGTGCCAGGAAGCTCTCTGACTGTGGGACTTTTGCATAGCTCACTTGATGCACCTGGAAGCATCGTAACTTCTCGGAGTACAGAACAAGTTGGTGGACTATCTCAGCAGGTCCTTTCACGGCCACAAGTGGTCCCTACACCTGGATGTTATGAACACTATCCTCCAACAATGGGGATTTTCCCAGATAGACGTGTTCGCCAAACAACGCAACAGGAAATGCCTGCAGTTTTGCTCCTTCCTGAATGACAGCCCAGGCTCCATCACGGACGTGTTCCTCCTTCCCTGGAAGGGACACCTCTTGTACATGTTTCCTCCCATACCTCCCATTCACAAAGTGCTCCTCAAGGCTCAGAGGGATGAGGCCTCGGTGATATTGATCGCTCCAGCCTGGCCCCGTCAGCACTGGTACACATCTCTTCTGGAAATGAGATCACCTTACCGCTCTTCCCAGACTTGATAACTCAGGATAACAGCCACCTCCAGCACCCGAATCTTGAGTCGCTGCACCTCACGGCATGGAAGCTCCATTGCTGAATTCAGTGGCGCTCACTTGTTTGGACCCAAGTCCTCAGACAAGTCCTCCTTGGCATTAGGAAACCTTCCACTAGGGCTACCTACTGGCCAAATGGAAGAGATTCTCAATTTGGTCTTCACAACACCTTCCGTCTCCAACTCTAGCATCCATACCTGTCATATTGGACTACCTTCTCGACCTCAACAGCAAGGACTTACCCTGTCTTCAGTAAAGGTACACCTGGCCACTATCTCGGCCCTCCATCCTGGCGTGCAAGGTCGGTCAGTCTTCACCAACCCGATGGTGAGCCATTTCCTAAAGGGTCTCGACAGACTCTGCCCTCACATACAACAGCCAGTCGCAGCCTGGGACCTTAACCTAGTCCCATCCAGACTGATAGGGCCTCCCTTTGAACACTGGCGACATGTTCCTTGCTGTACCTCTCATACAAGGTGGCGTTCCCAGTAGCAATAACATCAGCCAGGAGAATGTCGGAGCTCAAGGTACTAACTTCTGAGCCTTCGTGCACAGTTTAAAGACAAGGTTCAGCTCAGACCTCATCCGGTGTCCTCCCTAAGGTCACCTCCCAGTTCCATAGTAACCAGGACATCTTTCTCCCAGTTTTCTATCCTAAGCTGCATTCAAGCAGCAAGGAGTAAAAACTTCACTCATTGGACGTTCACTGGGCATTAACCTTTTACATCGAGCGAACTAAACTATTCTGGAAATCCATTCAGCTGTTTGTCGCAGTAGCAGACAGAATGAAGGGGCTTCCAGTCTCCTCCCAAAGGATCTCATCTTGGATCATGTTCTGCATCCGGTCACGCTGCGACCTGGCATGCTATAACCTCCTTCCCCACCCCCACTCTCCTGCTTACAGTGCACTCCACGAGAGCGCAAGACATCTTCAGTGGCGTTCCTGGATCGTGTTCCAATGCAGGGTTATCTGCAGAGCTGTGACGTGGCCATCAATACATATCTGTACCTCATATTACGCTATTACCCAGCAGGCCAGAGATGATGCAGCCTTTGGTAGAGTGGTGCTACAGTCAGCGAACCTTTGTGCTCTGACCCACCTCCAAAACTCAAGCTTGGTAATCACCTAATTGGAATTGACATGAGCAAGCACTCGAGGAAGAAAAAACTGTTACCTACCTTCTCGTAACTGTTCTTAGAGATGTGGTGTTCATGTCCATTCCAATACCCACCCTCCTACCCCTCTGTCGGAGCAGCCGGCAAGAAGGAACTGAGGGGGTGGTGGGTTGGCAGGCCCCTATATCCAGCACCATAAAGGTGCGACCCCAGGGGGCACCTGGGCCAACCCGATGGATACTGCTAGGGGAAAATCTTTCCCGCTGCCGTGCACACGGTTCATGCACATGCCTAATTGGAATGGACATGAACAACACATCTCGAAGAACAAGAGTTATGAGAAGTTAGGTAACTGTTTAGTTTCTCTCCCCTCACCCCCATTCAGGGGAAATCCTTCCCAGTCTCAGGACTATACCCAGAGTCCCAGGATTCAAGAATTGTCTCCTGCCCTCACTCCTTCTCCATCAGTGACAAGTATCAAACATGCCTGTACTGTCTTCTGAGTGGGCCACGAATCTCTGCAAAGTGCAGGATCCATCAATCCTTCCCACCCCTCAATAGAGAGGCCCAAGAGCTCCAACTAAAAAAGGTCCAGATTGAGGAGTCTGAGGTCCCACACTGACCTGGGCCTGGGAGGTTCCCCCGCCCCCGTACAGCAGCCTCAACTGATCAGTAGCGCCCTTCCAAGCACGAGCTTTGGAGCAGAGACTTTATCACCAAAGCCCAAGGACTCTGCATGAGAGTAAGGAGCACTCTACTGGCCATAAGGACACATCCCCGCAGAGGACCATCCATAAGAAACATTCTTCCTCCCAGAGCCAGTACAGGTTGGCTGACATATCATGTATGAACCATCTCCACTAAAGACCCCCAAGCTGGAGGCAAGGCATGCAAGAAGAGGGATCCACCGGTTCTGGCAGTGACTGCGGGACCAAAGCAGAAAGAAAGAAGCTCACCAGTCCCATCTACAAATGCAGGTCCAGATTCATCAGTACCACCTTGTTTATCCAAAGACCAATAGACGACAGGTGAGCCGGGTCCTTCAAGAGTTTCTGCTGAAATTCCCTGGACTCTGAGCCATACGGAGACTTTTTTGTAACACCGGAGGATACATTTCTCCACTACTCTCAGTCTTCATTTCTTTCGGGACCTGCCCTCCTGAGGGACATCCTTACTTCGGAAGAGGAATCATTACCAATGACTCAGGAACAGTTCCATCTTCACCCACTGGGCAGGAGTGCCCCTGTACCAACAGTACCACTGCTACCAACAGAATAGTCTTAAAATCAGAGGAGGTAGCTGCACCAGTATATCCACAAAGGCACAGGAACCCTGACAGACAGTTGAGAGGCTACGCTTACCATCCCTCTGGATATGAACCCAATCCCCCACTACAAGACATCTGGTATTGATCCCCTGGGGGCACCAATGGATCCTTCTGGCCTTATTTGAGCCCTTTGGGCCCATATTGCAGGTACCTGGACCCCTCTCAGGTGTTGTACTTCTCCTCCCCCTCTCATCAGCCAGTTCCATTGGTGTATGATAAGGAGGAGCTGGAACCAGTGTCTGACAAGAGGAGGGAGCAAACAACACCTCAGAGTGGACGACACCTCAGATGACACCTTATCTCCAGATGATACTGTCACCCCTTCATTGCCTTCTGCACCAGATGACCACTGTCAGTATCAGGAGGTGTTGCAAATGGTCACTAACACTCTAGAGATCCCATTGAAAGAGGTCCAGGACCCTCAACACTGGCTTTTGGATATTTTGCAACCACAGGAACTGCCCAGGGCAGCCCTTCCGATTAATGAGGTTGTATTAGAACCAGTCGGAGTGGTTTGGTGCACACCAGCATCTTGTGCCCCTACACCAAAAAAGAGCCAAAAGATGTTTTTTTCCTGCCAAAGAAGCTGATTTTTTGTTTTCTGATCCTGCCCCTAAGTTGGTGGTGGTACCGGTGGCATTGGAAGGAGCTTGGTCACTCTACCAGAAATCTACCCCAGAAGGTAGGAAAGTCTCCTCCTCCACAGGTCTCCAATTTTGTGTAGCTAATTACCAAGCTTTATTAGCAAAAAATAAGATTCCAATACCTATGCCAGGCTTGTGGACGTTAGAGACAAACTTCCCATGGAAGACTGAGCCCAGTTCCAGTCCTTTCTTGTTGAGGGGAGGTTAGTATTAAAGGTGGCTATCTAGGTGCAGTAGATGCTGCAGATATAGTATACAGAATGTTGGTCACAGGACTGGTCATGCGAAGGGACTCCAGTTGTCATGTTTTCCTAGAGAGTTCCAAAACGTCATCCAAGACTTCCCTTTCAACGAGTCCAACCTTTTAAATGAAAAGATGGATGAATTCGTGCATTCTCTAAAAGACTCAGGATCCACTCTGCAATCTCTGGGGTCTTACTCTCCAGCCCCCAGGAGGAAACACCAGAGACAGCTCTTTAGACTGTTAGCATATAAGCCTGTTTGTTAGCCTGAGAGAGAATTTTGGGTTTGACTTTTAATACTCTTACATCCTTACTAGTATGTATGAAGAACAAAAAGGACAAAGATGCTGTGTGTTGCATTTCCCACAACCAGATGAGGCTTTTAGTATAATGGGACAGATAAGGGATGGAGCTAAAAGTGTTACAAGGTATAGCAGGGGTGGAATATATGAGTGCACACTTCACAACTGCCTCAATTCCTTATCTCAAAGCAAGGTCAGGTAACCAGTCGGGAGGGGCAAGGGGGGGATTCGAGGGGGGAGGTAAAATCCTAAAAGACCAGAGAAATGTCTGCCCCTGACTGGAGCACAACCTCACTCCTTAGCCCTCCCATGTGGTACAAAGGGGGTGGGATGAAGACACTGACTCACGACCCTCCAGAATGGAACATGACCATAAGTTATAAGGGGTGTAACTAGGGGCGTGCATTGCAGCTTTCTAAGAAGAAAGCAGGGGAGTGGGAAGGGGAATGAGAATGGGAGACCTCGAATAGGGGAATGAGGAACAGGGACACAGGCAAGGCTCTGCAGCGTCCAAGTTGGGAAGGGGGACACTGGGTAAACACTCTGCGACATCAGAGCTGGGAACAGAACACTGGGAAGAGGGAGCTCCATCGGTGTGTGGAGCTAGGGGTTAGAAGAAGAAGGGGTTCTACTGGCATCTAGACCTGTAGTCGGGGGAGGGGAAGGGTAAAACTCTATCAGTGTATAGAGATAAGCCCGACTGGTGTGAAGGGCTTCAGATATGTTTGCTTGGAACTAAAACCCCAATAAACATTGCATTGCCTGCACTTCGGACTTCTGGTCTTCTGCTTTCTGTTTGCGTGACAAGAACAAGGGAAGGGAGTGAAGGGAAAGCCCTCTAACATAGACTATGACCATCCCCTTCCTATGTTCCATATTACCAGCGTCCACCTGAGCCTCCATGTAAGCAACAGAGGATTCAAAGGTCCTATTTCTTGGCTTTCTCTACTTGGACAGGCTCCGCTTACTCCCAGCTGCAGGCCAAGGGCTAGCTTTGACATGCAGGTTGAGACCTGCATATCACCACTGTCATTTTTGGAAACTGGCTTGCTTACTTTGCCCACAACTGGAATAAGACCACCACAGACAGACAGTTGGGTCCAGGAGATTATCCATCAGGGCTACTCCATAAGTTTCTTTCCTTCCCTCCTCCCAAGAAACCTTTCCAAACCACCTTCAGGTACCACTCGCCAACTGATTCTTCAACAGGAAGAGAAATTCCTTTTATGCTGGGGGGTGATAGAATGAGGTCCATACGTCCCATATTTCCTTATCCCAAGAAAGATGGAGGATGGAGACCCATCCTGGATCTTCAGCAACTTAACATCTTTATTTGAAATCTGAAATTCAGAATGATTATGCTGGCATCTATAATCTCCTCCCTTCTGGAGGGAATGTGGTTTTCAGCTCTTGACATGAAGGATGCATATTTCCATGTAGATATTCACCCATCTCATGGGAAGTTCCTGCACTTTATGGTTGGTCAAGAGCACCTCTAGTTTCACATCCTTCCCTTTGGGCTTGCTACAGCACCCAAGGTATTCATGAAAGTCTTTGCCATGGTAGCACCCAGATGCTGGATTATACGGTGTTGCCATAGGTGTACAACTGGCTCCTCATAGGCCAGTCTTGTCAGGAAGTTGTGTCTGCAACAGGATCACCTCGGCACCTTCTTCCTACCTTAGGTGTTTGCATAAATGAAGAAAAGTCAGTTTTGTCACCCGTAAGGACAATCATTTTTACAGAGCACGGCTGGTATCCGTCTCTACGAGAGCATTTCTCCACACAGACAGGTTTTACGCGATGAGCAACCTGAGCTCTAGCATCACTCCCAAACCACAAATGACAGTGCACCTGTGTCTTTCTCTGTTAGGCTACATGCACCTACATGGTGCTGTTTAACAGACTCCACTTGCAGTGACTGCTAGCTTGGCTCCACTCGACCTACCAATAAAACAGTGATTGTATCAACTCCAATGTCCCTGTTTACGCTAGAGCTCTCACCTCCCTCGCTTAGTGGTCCAACCCAAACACAGTCATGGTGGGGACTCCCTTTAGCCCTTCCATAGCAAGCCCCACTGTGACACACTATATATCGGGGGAGTGCCCTGTAACCCCCATATTCCTTGTTTATATATAATTGTGATCTTGCATAAAAAGAATGCCATGTAAGGTATCAGGGGAAAGGTTATGATCTGCTGAAAGTCACTGTTCTATCTAAATACATATATCATTAGTGCATGTGAAGTTAAGAGATTGTGTGGTATGGCTGTCAGTAAAACATGCTGTAAGTTGGGGAGTCGGCCAGATACTAGCTACCCAAAGACAACAGCAAGGAAAGTAACCAACACCTGGGCGAGTGTCAAACAACAATCAACAGCCATTGTCCAGCAAGGGAGTTACAATTCAATGACTCAATTCAATTCAATACAATTCAGTTGCATAAGGCTACACCAGGGGAATTGCTCCACCTTGTCTGGGGACTCAGCAATGCCTACCAGACATGCCTGGACTTGTGTTCTCCAAGCACATGGACTAAGGGTATAAAACAGAACACAGTGGCCCCATGCTTGGCATTTTCTCCTTCCCCCACCTATGCTGCAAACAAGGACACTCAGAAGACTCCAACAGGGTTAAACCTGTGTACTATGAACTGCAATATCGAGTGGGGTGAGAAACTGCTTAATCTAGATGTTGTCCAGTCTAATAGGGTTGAGAGTTTAGACTGCGTGCTTATATTTTACTTTATTTTGGTAACCACTCTGACTTTTTGCCTATCACTTATTATCTATCTTTTGTAGTCAATAAACTTGTTTTACTGTTTATCTTTACCAGTGAGTTTGCCTGAAGTGCTCAGGTTTACAAAGGCTGTTGTATATCCACTTTCCATTGATGAAGTGGTGAACGAATTAATAAACTTGCATTGCTCAAGAAACGGTCTTGAGCAGTGCAAGACGGTATATTCCTGAGGTACAAGGCTGGAAGCTGGGGGGATTTGGCTGGTGCCTTTCTGTGTGTGATTCATGAGTGGCTCTGGAAGCATTCATGCAATCTAGCTGGGTGTGGGGCTTCACATGCTGTTGTGCTGAGAGAACAACAATGCCTGGAGGGGATTGCTATTTGTCACTAGTAAAGCATTGTGAGAGACAGCCCAGGCTGCAGAGTTAAGGGGACACAGTGGTCCCACAGTCCCAGGCTGCACCCCAAGGATCCTGTCACACCCACCAACCTGACAGACACCTCCCTTACAGAGTGGGGTACTCACCTGGACCACCACACTATTCAGAGTACCTGGACCCCAACAGAGGGCAGGCTTACTGAAACTGAGAGCAATCAGCCTTGCATGCAAGGCCTTCCTTCCACTCCCATGCTCACTCCATATACAGATTACATAGACCATGGTGGTGATATTATCTGATGTTAACAGCGAGATCTCATCCCCTCTGCCTGGAAGCAGTCAGCCTTTGGATTGGTGTATCAGAAACCACATTACAATACAGGCCACCTACCTTCTGGGTGTTCACAACTCCCTGGCAGACAGGTTAAGCAAAAGTTTTTCTGCAGGCCATGAATGCGAAATCCAGGATGCAGTTTTAACCAACATAAACATACAATGGGGTACTCCACTATGGGGCCTCTTTGCATCCCAGACAAATAGTACTCCTGAGGGCATTCTGCGCCAAAAGATTAAAAATTCTGCACACACTATTTTAAAATTCTACATGTTTTTTTGTCAATAAACAAATGCAGAGGCTCTAGCATGGCAGTGGGGAGCACAGGCCACTTGCTTCACGAAGGTGGGAGATCACCTTGCAGCCTCCCCACCCTGGGGACATGGACTCAGCAGTGAGGCTGCACCCAACCCTAACACAGCACAAGACCTGGTCTTGCCCCAGAAGCACCCTGGGACCCTGCCCATCTGTGTTAGGTGCACCAGGTGTAGGGCAGGTAGGCTCAACTAGGCAGGATCCGGGTGTGACAGTGCACCCCATAAGGCTTTAATGGAAATATGCTTATGAATATATATGACATAACTAGACTATGTTTTATGCTACATATGCTATGTAACATCTCTGTAAAGGTTATGATATACTGAATATATTAATCCTATTTGTATGCATGTAGCATGTTGTATTCGAAGGTATGAATATTGGCTGGGTACTTGCTTGATTTTTAAGTAGCCTTAGTAAAGCATTTGGTCAGTTTCTTGAGAAAGGAATGTGCAAATTAAGTACCCAGTCAAGAAGCACTTAATAAACAATGGATCTTGGAATGCTTCAATCCACATAAGAAGTTTATTTGAGGACGTTCAAGGTAGCATGTGAACTGTGGCTGCTACCTGTAAGTTCTGAGTCATATATGGACATGTGATTGGCCCCTGTGACTCCAAAACTCCATATTGTAGCTGGGATTCTACACAGGGGGAAGGAGGGGTGTCCACCCACAAGAGGGTCTATTTAAGCCCTGGGGAGACCCCTCCATTTTGTCTTCAGCTGGCTCAAGAGATAGCCTCTCCACCCCCCAAGGATACCTGAAAGAAACTGGAACAAAGGACAGTAACTACAGGGGGTGTGAGTGATTTCTGGACCAAGACTAGAAGGAGACTAGTCTGTAAAAGGAAGCTTCCTGGACTTCCTCTGAGGGTGAGGTTTTTATCTGTATTCAGTTTTCTTACTGTATTAGGCATAGACTTGAGTGTTATATTTTATTTTGCTTGGTAATTCACTTTGGGCTGTCTGTTACTACTTGGAACCACTTAAATCCTATTTTCTGTATTTAATAAAATCACTTTTTACTTATTAATTAACCCAGAGTATGTATTAATACCGGGGGGGGGGGGGCAAACAGCTGTGCATATCTCTCTATCAGTGTTATAGAGGGTGAACAATTTATGAGTTTATCCTGTATAAACTTTATAAGGGTAAAACGGATTTATTTGGGGTTTGGACTCCATTGAGAGTTGGGCATCTGAGTGTTAAAGACAGGAACACTTCTTAAGCTGCTTTCAGTTTAAGTCTACAGCTGATAGGGGATGTGGTTCCGACCTGGGTCTGGGTTTGCAGCAGGCTAGCAGGACTGGCTCAAACCAGGCAGGGCACTGAAGTCCCAAGCTGCCAGGGCAGAAAAGCAAGGACAGAAGTAGTCTAGGCATATCAGGTGGCAGCCCCCAGGGGGTTTCTGTGATCCAACCTGTCACACCGGGTGTGGAGGGGCTCAGTATGGGGGGATCCAGGTGTGGAGTGAGAGGATTCTGTGTGGGACAATCTGGGTGCAGGCAGCTCAGTGGGGGGTCTAGGTGTGGGGGGATCTGGATGCACAGAGGCTTATTGAGGAGTTCCAGGTGCAGGGGCAATGGGACTCTGCAGGGGCTTCCAGGGGAAGGTGGTTGGAGCTCAGCGGAGGTTCGGGTATGGGGAGTTAGTGGAGTTCTGGATGTACTGGGTGAGGCTTGGCAGGGGTGTCTGGGAATGGGAAGTCTGGATGCATGGAGGTTGGGTGGATGGGGGAACAGCTTCCTGTATAGAGATCCCGCCCCCGCTTACAGCTAAGGAGCGATGGGGGCAGGAAGCAGGGGAGGATGCTGAGCTTCCTGCAGCTGGGGGAGGTTTCTGGGGGTAGGTCTGACACAGGGGATGAGGAAGTCCCATTTTCTCCTGCCTTCAGCTCAAATGGGACGAGCAGCTGATCCCAGCACAGGGTAGGAGCAACTGGTTGGGGTGTCCCCAGCCCTGCAGGGATTTACCTCTCTGCTGGCTGCTCCGGGTGCCTGAAACAATGTACCTGCACAGCAGTGTTGCATGACTGTTCTTGCAGCTTCCCTTTGCTTCCCTATCAGAAAGTCATTTTTCTGCAGGGAAGCAAAGAAATCTGCGGGGGCCATGAATTCTGCGCACTTGCAGTGGCAGAGAATTCCCTCAGGAGTAAAACCGGAAGCTTCAGGGGAACACTAGGCTGATTCCCAGAGTGACACTCTCCTGGACTGATGATGTCAGATGTGCCTTTCTTCCCATCCCCCTGCTACCACCAGTTGTACAGAAGATCTGGTGCAACAGAGCCACTATCATCCTCCTTGCACCCTACTGGTCCAGACAATTCTGAGTCATGGAACTCCTCTGTTCACATGCCCACCCATCAGGATCTGCCCATTTCAGGATCTCTTAATCCAGGATGGGGAAATCAAGCACCCCAACCCAGGCTCACTCCACCTCACAGCCTGGTGTTTGGATGGGTGTTGGAAATAGAACACTCATATAATCATAGAATATCAGGGTTGGAAGGGACCTCAGGAGGTCATCTAGTCCAACCCCCTGCTCAAAGCAGGACCAATCCCCAACTAAATCATCCCAGTCAGGGCTTTGTCAAGCCTGACCTTAAAAACTTCAAAGGAAGGAGATTCCACCACCTCCCTAGGTAATGCATTCCAGTGTTTCACTACCCTCCTAGTGAAAAAGTTTTTCCTAATATCCAACCTAAACCTCCCCCACTGCAACTTGAGACCATTACTCCTCGTTCTGTCATCTACTACCACTGAGAACAGTCTAGAGCCATCCTCTTTGGAACCTCCTTTCAGGTAGTTGAAAGCAACTATCAAATCCCCCTTCCCCCATTCTTCTCTTCCGCAGACTAAACAATCCCAGTTCTCTCAGCCTCTCCTCATAAGTCATGTGTTCCAGTCCCCTAATCATTTTTGTTGCCCTCCGCTGGACGTTTTCCAGTTTTTCCACATCCTTCTTGTAGTGTGGGGCCCAAAACTGGACACAGTACTCCAGATGGAGTGGAACTGCTGCCTAGCCCTAGTCTGTAGCGGTGCATGGGATTCTTCCGTCTTAAGTGCAGGAATCTGCACTTGTCCTTGTTGAACTTCATCAGATTTCTTTTGGCCCAATCCTCCAATTGAACCAATTTGTCTAGGTTCTGCTGTATCCTATCCCTATCCTCCAGCGTATCTACCACTCCTCCCAGTTTAGTGTCATCTGCAAACTTGCTGAGGGTGAAATCCACACCATCCTCCAGATATTAATGAAGATATTGAACAAAACTGGAACGAGGACCGACCCTTGGGGCACTCCACTTGATACTGGCTGCCAACCAGTCATGGAGCCATTGAGCCCGACAATCTAGCCAGCTTTCTCCCCACCTTATAGTCCAGTCATCCAGCCCATACTTCTTTAACTTGCTAGCAAGAATACTGTGGGAGACCGTGTCAAAAGCTTTGCTAAAGTCAAGGAACAACATGTCCACTGCTTTCCCCTCATCCACAGAGCCAGTTATCTTGTCATAGAAGGCAATTAGATTAGTCAGGCATGACTTGCCCTTGGTGAATCCATGCTTACTGTTCCTGATCATTTTCCTCTCCTCTAAGTGCTTCAGAATTGATTCCTTGAGGACCTGCTCCATGATTTTTCCGGGGACTGAGGTGAGGCTGACTGGCCTGTAGTTCCCTGGATCCTCCTCCTTCCCTTTTTTAAAGATGGGCACTACATTAGCCTTTTTCCAGTCGTCCGGGACCTCCCCCGATTGCCATGAGTTTTCAAAGATAATGGCCAATGGCTCTGCAATCACATGCACCAACTCCTTTAGCACTCTCGGATGCAGCGCATCCGGCCCCATGGACTTGTGCTCATCCAGCTTTTCTAAATGGTCCCGAGCCACTTCTTTCTCCACAGAGGGCTGGTCACCTCCTCCTCATGCTGTGCTGCCCAGTGCAGTAGTCTGGGAGCTGACCTTGTTTGTGAAGACAGAGGCAAAAAAAGCATTGAGTACATTAGCTTTTTCCAAATCCTCTGTCACTAGGATGCCTCCCTCATTCAGGAAGGTGCCCACACTTTCCTTGACTTTCTTCTTGTTGCTAACATACCTGAAGAAACCCTTCTTGTTACTCTTAACATCTCTTGCTAGCTGCAACTCCAGGTGTGATTTGGCCTTCCTGATTTCACTCCTGCATGCCCAAGCAATATTTTTATACTCATCCCTGGTCATTTGTCTAATCTTCCACTTCTTGTAAGCTTCTTTTTTGTGTTTAAGATCAGCAAGGATTTCACTGTTAAGCCAAGCTGGTCGCCTGCCATATTTACTATTCTTTCTACACTTCGGGATGGTTTGTCCCTGTAACCTTAATAAGGATACTTTAAAATACAGCCAGCTCTCCTGGACTCCTTTCCCCTCATGGTATTCTCCCAGGGGATCCTGCCCATCAGTTCACTGAGGTTGTCAAAGTCTGCTTTTCTGAAGTCCAGAGTCAGTATTCTGCTGCTCTCCTTTCTTCCTTGTGTCAGGATCTTGAACTCGACCATCTTATGGTCGCTGCCTCCCAGATTCCCATCCACTTTTGCTTCCCCTACTAATTCTTCCCGGTTTGTGAGCAGCAGGTCAAGAAGAGCTCTGCCCCTAGTTGGTTCCTCCAGCACTTGCACCAGGAAATTGTCCCCTACACTTCCCAAAAACTTCCTGGATTGTCTGTGCACCGCTGTATTGCTCTCCCAGCAGATATCAGGGTGATTGAAGTCTCCCATGAGAACCAGGGCCTGCGATCTAGTAACTTCCGTTAGTTACCAGAAGAAAGCCTCGTCCACCTCATCCCCGTGGTTGGTGGTCTATAGCAGACTCCGACCGCAACATCACCCTTGTTGCTCACGCTTCTAAACTTAATCCAGAGACTCTCAGGTTTTTCTGCAGTTTCATACCGGAGCTCTGAGCAGTCATACTGCTCTCTTACATACAATGCAACTCCCCCACCTTTTCTGCCCTGCCTGTCCTTCCTGAACAGTTTATATCCATCCATGACAGTACTCCACTCATGTGAGTTATCCCACCAAGTCTCCTTTATTCCAATCACATCATAATTCCTTGACTGTGCCAGGACTTCCAGTTCTCCCTGCTTGTTTCCCAGGCTTCGTGCATTTGTATATAAGCACTTGAGGTAACCTGCTGATCGCCCCTCTTTCTCAGTATGAGGCAGGAGCCTTCCTCTCTCTCGCTCTCCTGCTCGTGCTTCCTCCCGGTATCCCACGTCCCCACTTACCTCAGGGCTTTGGTCTCCTCATGCTCCGCCCCATTCAGGAAATCGCTAACCAAAGTTGAAAAGATTCTACTAGAGTCTGCTACCTGGCTAACTGGCAATGCTTTTCAGCCTGGACGAATCACCACCAATATTTGCTTGATTCTGTGGGCATTCTGGTTACCCTAGACTATCTCATCTCTTTAAAGATTTCAGGTCTGGCCCTTAGTCTGCTACGAGTACACCTAGCAGCGATCAGTGCCTTCCTTCCTCCGGTGAAGGGACATTTACACACCTGGTTACTTTGCAATTCATGAAGGGCTTGATCAGGACCTTCCCACTGATCATTAAGCCCTCAACGGGACCCTAAACTTGTTCTGTCAACACTCACAGGTCCCCTCTTTGAACCTGTCACAACATGTGCTATGACTCATCTGCCCATGAAGGTGGCGTTCTTAGTGGCCGTGATTTTGGCCAGAAAGATTAGTGAGCTAGGAGCCATGATGGCAGACACTCCTTATACAGTATTTCACAAAGAGAAGGTCACAAACCAAACTCCCCAAGATTGTTTGAGTTCCAGATCAATCAATCAATACACTGACCTGTATAACTGATGAGCCATCCTATTTCCTCAGTTTGGTTAGAAATGGAGGTTACTTACCGTTTTTCCTGAAACCCCATGCTTCTTCCAAAGACAAGAGACTTCACTCCTTTGATGTCAGGCATGCTGTGGCGTTCTGCCTGCAAAGAACCAAACCCATTAGAAAATCTCCAAGACTCTTCATTGTTGTAGCAGAAAGATTGCGTGGGCAACCTGTATCCTCCCAGAAGATTTCTAAGTGGGTTTTGTGATGCATCTTGGAATGCTACAAAATAGCAAAACTTCCCCCTCCTGGGGGTATTACAGCTCACACCACACGAGCACAAGCGGCCTCCATGGCATGCTTATCAGACATTCTGCTCCAGGATAGTTGCGGCGTGGCAACTTGGAGCTCTGTCCACACATTTGCGACACATTGCACTCTAACTGAAGCCGCCACTGCAGATGTAGCTGTAGGAACGGCAGTACTATGTGCATCTCTGCTGCCAGCTTCCTTGCACTCTCCTCAACTCTGAACGCTGCTTGCCAGTCGTGTGGAATAACATGAGGACCTGCACACAAAGAAGAAATGGTGGTTACTTACTGTAACTGGAAGTTCTTTCAGATGTGTGGTTCCCTATCTGTATTCACCTACGCACCCTCCTTCCCCGCTGCTTTGGAGCCTGTTGGATTGTGGGAAGAGGAGGAACTGGAAAGCCAATGACCTGCACTGCCTCTTATAGCCTTGGTCAGGAGCATGAGGAAAGCTACTGTGCATGTGCAGGTCACCGGACACTATGCTGAAGAATTGCCGGACTCAGACATATGGCGAGCATGCATGCCGCCATCCCGTGTGGAATACAGATAGGGACTGCACATCTTGAAGAACCTCCAGGTACAGAAAGTAACCTCCATTTTTGACCAAGCTGAGGAGACAGGATGGCTCTTCACTATACTGGCTCAGCCAGATACAATTCTCCATCTACTTAGGGATAGCGGTCACCAGCTCCAACAGTCAGAGAGCCTGGCCTTAGATTATCCCTTAGGATCTGAGTGCACACTGTATATCCCAGATGGCCCCTGACATGGTGCAACTCCAGAGGTGTAATGTTCTTGAACCAGTATTTCAAGTCCTCTTGGCTTCTTGGAAGCAGACAACAAGAGGAGTTTACAGCTTTATGTAGAAATGGTCTGAAGTCTGGTGTGGCCCAAGTGGATCATTTAAGGGCCCCCAAATACAACCACTTTGGCTACCTGTTTTGTCTGAGTTAACACACACATCATCTTTTAATATTCATTCAACCACTCATTTGGCCTGCCATGAACAGGTGAAAAATAGAGTAGTTTATGTAGAGCCCCTTTATTGTCAGTTAATGTACAGCTTGCTGAGCTGCACACCCCCCTTTCCTCCTTTTGAAAAGATCCCTTGGTTGTGAGAGATTAACTGGGGCCTGACTAAGCTCGTGAAAGTGCCAGCATGACTCGAATAAAACCCATCACTGTATCTCCTTGTCATAGGCAGAGTGACAGCACTCAGCCACCCCATTGCCTGGAACCGCTGGCTACAATGCAGCACAGCAAGACAGAGATGGTGCTGCTGGGAAGAAGGGGAAAGCTTTGGAAGAGCTGACAGAATCCATGAACTTTGAAGGTGTTTACGCTTCTGCCATTGAGGTGATGTATAGTCTTGGAGTCCTACTGCACTCCTCAGTGCTTCTAAGCAGCCAAATAGCAACAGAAGTAGATGCCTTTTTCATTCATTCAAGAGCTGTGCCTTTTCCTGTTGAATACAGTCATGATGTTCTATATATTCTTCACCTTTAGGTTTACCTGATGTAATGGCCTATGCCTCAGGAAGGAAGCAAAAGCCAGAAAGGAAGCCCAACTAGTTGAGGTTGAGGCCTGCTTTCTGATGAGAACAGACTGCTGTGCTCAGAGCACACACACCACTCTGGTGTTCCACACATTTACATTCACTACCTGTGAAAAACTTCAGAGTCCTGAACCTAATCTGTAAAGTCTTCAATGGACTAGGGCACTGAGCACTTTGGAGATCAGCCCTTTCCACAACCCATCTTGACAGCTGCTGCATCTCCAGGAATACTACAGCAAACAAAGACCACAGTGATGCTTTGGGACATACACTGAGAAAAGACAAAGCTATTTCTGCAGAAGGACCCCAGCTATGGAGTATGATCCCTCTGGAAATTAGTGAGCCCAGATCTCACCACTAGTGAAGATGTATCTCTTTGCACTTCCTTTCCCACAATAACATCAGAATGACTTGGCAGCATACACTGGAGTTAATAATGATAAATAAATTCCTTTCTTTGACTAATTAAAGGGAAAGTGGAGAACACAGATTCTTCTACAATAATGAGGTGTCCTTGTGGCACCTTAGGTACTAACAAATTTATTTGGGCATAATACTCTCTAAGGTACCACAAGGACTCCTCGTTCTTTTTGCTGATACAGACTAACACACCTACAACTCTGAATCAGATTCTTCTGACTGAATTTGTATACATAATTCTGTTGATGCCCAAACCCCAAAATGATAGGCATAATATATGCACCTAGGTAATTCTGTATGCCTATGAACTCACTTTTTTGTGAAGATGTTCAAAAATATGTGCTCAGTTAGGAGTGTGCAAAAGAGGTAATATAATATTTAGCTCTTCTATAGCGCTTTTCATTAGTAGACCAGTAGAGGGAACCTTCTTTACTGTCCAAGATACATTTTGCTCTTTTTCATCTGTATAATGCTGGTTGCTGGGTTACCCTCATATCGGCATCTCTCAAGTATTTTAGCTCCAAGAGTTGGAGTCTACTGTGATAAGTAATTTTTTTCCTAATAAGAATTGTCCATAGTTGTTACTTAACTATAATTCTCTGAAGATAGGACACAATGTTGCTGATAGAGCGCTGGGCTGGAGTTCTATTCTGGTTTCTGCCACTGGCCTGCTGGGGACTTGAGCTGGTTATGTCCCTGCTCTGTGCCTCAGTTTCCCCATCTGTACAATGAGGATAATGATACTGACCTACTTTGTAAAGCACTTTGAGATTTACTGTTGAAAAGTACTAGAGGGGTGTGAGGTATCATTACTTACCCCAGTAGATTCCAGTCCTTTCCTATCAACCCTTCTCCCCTGAGAATTTGGAAGGTTCTGTACCTGTGGTGTGTACTCATAAGAATGGCCATACTGGGTCAGACCAAAGGTTCATCTAGCCCAGTATCCTCTCTTCTGACAATGGCCAATGCCAGGTGCCCCAGAGGGAATGAACAGAACAGGTAATCATCAAGTGATCCATCCCCTATTGCCCATTCCCAGCTTCTGGCAAACAGAGACTAGGACACCATCCCTGCCAATAGCCATTGATGGACCTATCCTCCATGAACTTATCTAGTTCTTTTTTGAACCCTGTTATATAGTCTTGGCTTCACAATATCCTCTGGCAAGAAGTTCCACAGATTGACTGTGTGTTGTGTGAAAAAATACTTCCTTTTGTTTGTTTTAAATCTGCTGCCTATTAATTTCATTTGGGGACCCCCAGTTCTCGCAGTACTCCTTTTGTCATACTTGTTTTTGGAAGGAACATACTGTAGAATTTTTTTGGGGGGGCCGCCCAAATCACTTGACTGAAGGGTGTGAGACACCTGCTGATTGTAGTCTCAGTAGCTTTTCAGTGATAGGTGTTCCTGCCTGATCACAAACTGGAAGCACAGACCCAAGAGCTGGAGTCTCCCATGATATACACCTCTACCCCGATATAACGCAGTCCTCAGGAGCCAAAAAATCTTACCGCGTTATAGGTGAAACTGCATTATATCGAACTTGTTTTGGCCTCGAACATTTCCGTTAGTAATAGTCACTTCCCGCCCCCTGACTGACTCCTCAGAACCCCCGACCCATCCAAACCCTTTACCCCCGTTCCCTGTCCCGACCCCTAGCCACACCCCTGCCCCCTGGGACTCCCCCGTGCCCTGATCACCCCGCCCCCAGAACCTCCGAACCATGCAACCCTCCCTGTCCCCTGAGACCCTCTGCCTCTTATCTAATCCCTCAGCCCCGGCCTGGCACTCTTAACACGACGCTCAGAGCAGCGTGTTGGAGCCAGACACGCTGACCGACCAGAGTGCGCAGCCCTGCCCCCCAGAGCGCTGCTTTACCGTGTTATATCCGAATTCATGTTATATCGGGGTAGAGGTGTATATCATCAGGAAGAATAGATAAGGAATTTCCTTTTATACACAAACTGTTTTTAGAAAAAATATATTAACACACACTTGAAAGCCTGTATGTTCATGGTAATTAAGACAACCTGGCTTATTGGTGGAGAGATGCAAAGAACTGAAATAATAAAGTTTTAACTCTAAAAGTTCTCTCTGTTATGTGGCATAAACTAAATGCAATGGTGTGCAGGGGTAGAGAAGTTTTATTGACGCTCATTTGGGAGGAGCTGCATCATCACTCATGAATGAAATGGCAATCCTAAATTCATCTCCAGGAAACCTTTCCTTCAAATTATCCCCCATTATACATGTACAAAGCTCAGGTTCAGCCAGTACTGTGATATGCCACATCTTCAGTTGGGCCCATTAGTTTCTGTAATTCTGTAAGAATCACTTTTAGCCTTCCTGGTAGCAAAGGAAATCTTGCCAGTGTGAAATTAAGACAGTGTTGTGTGAGGTCTTGTCTACATGGGAAAGTTTTACTGATTATATTGCTATAGTTAAACTGGTATGACACCTCATATGGGCACTCTTATTCCAATGAGAGTGACTTTTTCTGGCTTAGCTTAAAACCCATCCCGAGTGACCTAAGTGAAACAGAAAAAGCCACTCTTCCACCAGAATAAGAGCATTCATGCAGAGAATTCTACTGGACTTCAGTATAAATTCACACCTTAGGTTACACCAAAAAATCTTTCATGTGTAGACAAGAGTCTGGAGATAGGTAGACTGAAATAATAGTTCTGAGAGGAGGTGTGAACTGCCCCCCCACAATTTATCCCAATGGAGTGTTAATTCTGAAACCTAATGATCTTAAACAGATCAATGTGCCATTTGAGTAGTGTGCCACAAATTTTCTCTAATTTGCCATGTATTTATATGTAATGGATATCAGCAAAAATCTTCTATACCAGTTCGAAAAGGGTTTTCTTAGTGCTCGAGAGTGTTCAAAGATATATCATTTCATTATTTAAACATTTATATGGCACCATAAATTTGCCCATCCCTTTAAGAAAGCGACAGGCTCCCTGACCCACAGAGCTCACAATCTAAATAAATAAAGATAAACACAAAACGAAAGCCAACTGTCCAGGACAGGGAGTGTGGGGGGGGGATAATTCATGATGAGAAGAGGAGAGAGATTGCTTTGAAAAGGTGGGTTGTAAAGAGGGATTTGGATAAGGAGGAAGGTCATTTGCCCAGTGAACACAGGGAGAGTACTGCAGGCCCACACAGCTGTGTGATAGAAGGCACACAGCTAAGAGTAGGAAGAGAAGGGAGCACAAAAGCAAGAGCACTTGGAAGATCTTGGGGAGTGAGAGAAGCAGTAGAGGAAAATGATAGCTGAGGTCGGGACAAAACCTTGTAGGTGCTGATGAGGAGAACATGTATGATGTGATAAGTCCCAGGAAGATAACAGATTCAGAGGGGGAATGTGATGGGGTGAAAGAAGGAGCGAGGAAGATGACTTCAGCTGTGGCTCTTCTGGCAGTGTAGACTGGCAGTGGGGCTAGTCAGGATAACGTTCTGATCACTTAACTATGGAAACCTCCTTGTCCAGAGGGTATCAGGCTCATAGCTTCTCTCTCCAGTTATGCCATTGACTTAGAGTGTGATCTTATACAAGTCACTTAACTTCTGTGCTTCAGTCTCTTTGTTATTAAAAGGGAAATTGTGATACTGACCTATTGGCTTGTCTACACCACAAAGTTTTTTGGTACAATCTAATGTGAATTTAAACCAGTATAGCTATACCTGTATCACTACAGCAGTTTAAGGCCATGTCTACACTACAGATTTCAGTCGACTTAAGTTATGGCCTAACTCTATGACAAGTCCTGTCTCTCTCAGGCAGTACAATACTCACTGGAATTGGGGAAAGTCAGCTTTCATCAACAAAACAGTGGAAGTCTACACACAACTGTGCTCCTCCTGCTAATGTAACTCCCATGCTATGCGGACATAATAAAACCACCTCAATGAGCGGCACAGAGCTTTTTGCAACGTAGTTAGTGATGCAGCATCAGTATAGACAGTGCACTTGTTTATGTTGCCCTAACTGGTTTCCAGGTGTCCCATCAATGCCCATCTTGACCACCCTGGTCAGCAGTTTGAACTCCACTGCCCTGAAGGTACACAAGTATGCATCCCTCCCCCATTTAAAGGCCTGAGAATTTTTGAAATTCCTCTTCCTGTTTGCTCGGGGTGCAAAGGTCACACAACATCTTCCCAGCTGACCATGCTGCCTTTCCACAGCAGATGCTCCCCTGTGTGAAGCACACTGGAGCTGTTGGAGCTGCTGAGCCTATGGGGAGAGGAGGCTGCGGGAACTTCAATACCTAGGGTCAGATTTCTCATGGCATGTTGGATTAGAGCTACAAACTGGACATACATCAGTGTTGTGTGAAGATCAAGGAGCTGAAGCAGGCATACCAGAAGGCAAGGGAGGCCAACCATTGCTCTGGTGCGGGGCCAAAGACATGCTGTTTCTACAAAGAGCTGTACGTCATCTTGGGCAGTGACCCCACCACCAAGAGCCCCGTGGATACTTCTGAGGGACTGGAGGCAGCAGCCAGTGGACTCAACCCCCATGACGAAATGGTGGATGAGGCAGTGGAGCTGGAGGATGATGTGAAGCACACGACAGGATTGTCCAGTGGCTTGGTGAGTCAGGACCTCTTTTCAGCTCTGAAGGGGTCTAGCCAGTCCCAGCACTCTGGCCCTGGGGTGCAGGTTGCAGGATTGGGGAGCTCTGGGAAGTGCTCATTTTGCTTTGATACTACATGGTGAGAGGAGATTGAGCTCTCACATACTTTTTTTTATACGGTAGAGAAGGGATAAGGAGAAATTAACAGTGCATCTACGCAGTGGGGGCCCAGCAGAACAGTTTGTTAATGTACATCAGGCTGTCCTGGGGATCCTCCATAGAAACCTCTAGGAACCTTTCCTTAGGTATTCTGCAATCCTCTGCCGAAGGTTCCTTGGCAGAGCCGCCTTGTTTTTCTCCCTGCTGTAGGAAACTTTGTCGTGCCACCCGGCAGTTATTTCTGCAGGGAGTGGAGTGGCACACAGGCAAGCAGCATATGGGCTTGGTCTGAAGCCCCACACATACAGGAGATGCACCCTTGCATCCTGGGTTACCCTTAAGAGTGAGATATTGGGTTTGATTACCCCAGCTTGTGGAAAAGAGTACCAATATTCAGAATAGTCTCCCTAGCCACTTGTTGTAACCCCCTTCACAAACTGCCCTTTGTCCCTTCTTACTCATTCCCCCTTGCCATCCCACCCCGGCAAAGCCACCATATTTGGTACTTGCAGCCAGCTGTGTGCTAGCAAAGGGACAGTGAGAAAGAGGTGTGTGTAACTTTTGTGATTCACAGCTGTGAGCACATTCACAATACTGTCTCTGTTCATTGTTTCCTTGGCTTCTGCGGATGTGCCCTTGAGGACCAACACACCAGCAGAGCACCTCCATCAGATAAGGAGGCAAAAGAGAAGGAGTAAGGAGAATATGTTTAGAGAAGTGCTGCAATCACCAGATGCAGCACACAGCAAAACAAGAGCATGAAGGGAGACACTTAATGAAGGACTCAGGCTGGCTAGCCTGGAAAGGGGGCAGGAGCAGATGACAGAGCTCTTGGAGGGTGTGATGGGGTGGGAAAACCCTATCCAGTGCAGGGTGAGTTCACCCCATCCTTCGATCTGCCTTCTGTCTCTAGGCCGTGAGACCTAAGGGCTGAAGTCCATAGAGTTGCCCTGATCCGCTCTAAGGCTCAATGGCCGGTGTCTATGTAATCACCGTGATGCACAGGGTGGTAGGGTCACGTGAACTACATCAGGGGGATAACCCTGCTCTGCAGGGCAGTGAAGCCTGACAGCCAGAGTCAATATAGATACCCTGGGTTTGAAGGGCAGCAAGGCCTAGTGGCCAAAGTCAATAGAGTTGCCCTCCGGGGTGAGGCTGTATGACCTAGTGGCCAGTTGGGGTATGTAGGCTGCCACCCATGGGGGGGGGCAGGGAAGGACAGGACAGGTGGTGGACAGGTAGGGGGTCCCGGGCCAGGGCCCTGTCAGTGGTGAGTGTGTCCACCACTGGGTCAGTGGGGATCTGTTCACAACAGGGTGACCGTCATCGGAACAATGGCTAGTCCCCCCTGGGCTACTTTCTACTATGTTGCTCCTGGTGGCTGTCTGCACATCTTCGGGATCTCCAGGTTCCTCAGCTGGTGCAACTCACTGTAGCTCAGACCTCCCTGGGGCATCCACAGGTAGCTGGGCATCTGCTTGGGTCTTGGCGCCTTTGGCTTCAGCAGTCCAGGCCTCTAGTGGTTCCTGAGCCAGAGCCAGCAAAGAATATCTTTCCTCTCCAGCAGTTAGCTCGGAGTGAGCTGGAATCCTCCCTCTTATACTGGTGCTACACCTGGAGCATGACTTCCTCTGCCCAGAGTGAGGAGTTAACCCTTCCCCGTCCAGTGTGGGGTGAGTTCACCCCATCACAGAGGGCCAGACACAGATGCTGAAGTTCCTCATTATGCTGCAGTCTGAGCTTATCTGTGCACAACTCCCCCTGCATCCAATACAGAACTCCATTCCATGCCCTCCCCAAACTCCCCCACCACATTCCTCACCTGTTTCTGGTATGCTGTGCACTCCACACTTAGGGACTGGTTTCACAACAAAAGTTGGAGTTACACGCAGCTGTGAGAGCCCTAAGCATGAAACTGTTCCTTGTTGCCATATCCCCAGTCTGACCAAAAATTTGTGTTTTGTCCTGTTATTAAACTTGGGTCTTTGAAATAAAATGAGTCTTTATTTGCATCATACACATGTTCATCAGTGCTAACATTCAAACAAAGTGGCTTTAGGTAGGAATATTTGCTTAGTGCAATTAATACTCAGGAAGCAAGCACTACAGGGGTAATTCAAGATGGCAAATAAGCATTGCCTGGCCAAATGCATCACATAAAGACACGTTACTGGGAATCATTGTCAAAATGCTCCTTCAAAGCTTCCCTGATTCGAATAGCCTCCCACTGTGCCCCTCTAATTGCCCTTGTATCTGGCTGCTCAAACCTTTTATGCCTTTGCTTTGCAATTATGCAGAGTACAGTAGGCTGCAATGATCATCAGAATATTTTCATCACTGAGGTCTAATTGGCCAAAAACACAGCACCAGCGACCTTTTAATCAGCCAAAGGCACATTCTATGGTCATTCAGCACCTGTTTTTAATCCGCTCCTTGCTGCTGTCTAGGTTCCTGGTGTAAAGCTTCTTGAGCCACAGGAGCAAGGGGTAGGCGGGGTCTTCAAGGGTCACTATGGGCATTCCCACATCTCCCACTGGAATTTTCTGGGCTGGAGAGTCCCAGCATGTGGCTTTCTATACAGTCCAGTGTTCCAAAAGATGCATGCGTCATGCACCTTCCCAGACCACCTTGCACTGATGTCAGAGAAATGCCCATGATGAGCCACCAGCACCTGCAAAACCCTGGAGAAGTACCCTTTCAATTGATGTACTCCATTGAAAGATGGTCTGTGGCCAAAATTAGGATATGCGTTCCATCTATCAATCTGCTCCACTTAGGGAATCCCATTGCCTGACAGCCATCAATTATTTTCTGCACATTACTGAGAGTCACAGTCCTTCACAGCAGGAGGTGATTAATGGTGTCCAATACTAGGTGACATGATCACATGACCCAGCAGTGTCAAAGCAGCATCCCAGGAAACTTTTCAGGAAGTAGGATCTTCAAAGTCCTAGTGTTCTTCCTAATGGGCCATTCCTGGCTGATTGCATACTGTCTGGTGGGTGTTACCCAGGTGAAAATACAGTTGTAATTGTTACATAGTCAATATTCCTTACTTCAGATACAGAAATGATACATGCATACAAATTGGATAATCATAATCTTTCAAATGATACCTCACATGACCCATCTTGCATAAAACATATTTCAGTTATGCCATGGTCATATCATAAGCATATTTGTATGAAAAATATGGGGCAGAGGGATCACACCTCACCCCCTTTGATTACTGCAAGAGGATTAGTCCCTGACTAATGCGAGGTCCAGGGTGGGGCCAGAAATGAGGGGCTCAGCGTATGGGCGGGGGCTCTGGGCTGGAGCGGAGGGGTTTGGAGTGTGGGAGGGGGCTCTGGGCTGGGGCAGGGGGTTGGGGTGCAGGAGGTGGTGGTGAGGGCTCTGGCTGGTGGTGCGGGTTCTGGGGTGGGGTTGAGGATGAGGGGGTTGGGGTGCAGGAGGGTCCTCCAGGCTGGGACCAAGGTGTTCAGAGGATGGGAGGGGGAATCACAACTGGGGCAGGGAGTTGGGGTGCAGCACGAGGTCAGGGGTGCAGGCTATGGGCAGCGTTTACCTCAAGCAGCTCCTGGAAGCAGTGGCATGTCCCCCCTCCAGCTCCTACATGGAGGCGTGGCATCAGCCAGACAGCTCTGCGCACTGCCCTGTCTGCAGGTGGCACCCCTACAGCTCCCATTGACTGTGGTTCCCAGCCAATGGGAGCTGCAGAGCTGGTGCTTTGGGCAGGGACAGCGAGCAGAGTCCCCTGGCTGCCCCTATTTGTAGGAGCCAGAGGGGGAACATGCCACTGCTTCCAGGAGTTGTGCGGAGCTACAGTACGCACAGAGTGGGACAAGCCCCCTATCCCACTCCCTGGCAGGAGCTCAAGGGCTGGATTAAAAGGTTTTATGGGCCGGATGCAGCCTGTGGCCCATAGTTTTCCCACCACTGTTCTAGAGTTTAGGCGTCTTGGCATTTAGCCACCAATGCCATGAGGTGGTGTGCCTCAGTTTCCCCTTCCACACAGCAGTCTAGATTGGTTATTCTTTCTCTGCTGTGCCAAGCTGTGAGTACTAGCTGAGAAGCAGTATTCTTATAGAACTTCCTTCTTATCACAGTGCGTGCGCACCGCGTGCACAGTCATCGGAAAGTTTTCCCCCTAGCAGCACCCATCGGGTCGGCTGTGGAGCTCCCTGGAGTGGTGCCTCCATGTTGCTTGATATATGACCCTGCTGTCCCAGCGCCACCTCAGTTCCTTCTTACTGCCAGTGGTGGGCATTGGAACTGTGGAGTCTTGCTTTGCAAGCTCTCCTCGTTTTCCCTAGCTTCTGATTCGGACTGTTTGTATTTTATAGTTGATTGGTTCTTAGTTAGTTCTTAGTTATTGTAGTTCTAGTTAGTTAGTTACTCAGCTGTTGGACTGCGGGGGTTACCCTCCACCCCGACTGCGTTCTCATAGACTCATAGATATTAAGGTCAGAAGGGACCATTATGATCATCTAGTCCGACCTCCTGCACAACGCAGGCCACAGAATCTCACCCACCCACTCCTGCAATAAACCTCTCACCTATGTTTGAACTATTGAAATCCTCAAATCATGGTTTAAAGACTTCAAGGTGCAGAGAATCCTCCAGCAAGTGACCCGTGCCCCCATGCTACAGAGGAAGGCGAAAAAACCCCAGGGCCTCTTCCAATCTGCCCTGGAGGAAAATTCCGTCCCGACCCCAAATATGGCGATCAGCTGAACCCTGAGCATATGGGCAAGATTCACCAGTCAGATACCCAGGAAAGAACATTCTGCTTGGGAGACTTACATGCCTAAGTCCCAGGGGTTCAATCCTGTAAGTCCTGCAACAAGCCCATGCCAATGAGTGACCCTCATGACACTTGTTTAAAGTGTATGGGGGAAGCCCATCAGTCATAAAAGTGAAGGATTTGTAAGGGCTTTCATCCCCGAACCAAGAAGGAGCGGGACTTTAGATTGAAGCAGCTCCTTATGGAGGTGGCACTTAGACTTCAACCGGCATTGCTGTGGCAGGACCAGGTGCCGAGTTCGTCGGTGTGCAGTGCCCCAGTAGCAGTGGTGGACGCGGCACCGTGGAAAGACTCTGGTAGCTCCCCGGCACTGAAGACGGTGGGACCAGCCTGGCACCAATTCCATTCCGCGGTGCAGAAGTGGCACCGGAAGCAGGGGAGGAGTGGTTCCCCTACTTCAGGACCCACTCCATCAGAGCCAAGCAATAGGGCACATCCCAGGGAGGAGCCCCCAGCGCCAAACCTTTTGGAACCAGCACCGCTGACTTCGGCCCTGCAAGGGGGACTGTTGAGTCAGGCGCACTTGGACTCCCCGGGTCCAGTGGTGGAGGAGGTAGAACTGCCTTCCACCCCAGACACCTTTGAGGCTGCCAGAAACCTCATTGTGATGACGGCACCAAGGTCCCGGCCCTCCACATTAAGCCTCCAATACCATACCATGGGCAGCACTATCCTGGGGAAAGCTGGCCATGATCCACCCTCCAATTCAGCCTGCAGAGGGGCGGTACCGCTCAGAGTCCCAGCACTGCTTGGAGTCCTGAGGGCAATCAGTGTGACGGCGCTGGTTGCACTCGCAGTGCAAGCCTGACTCGCGGCACCAAGCCAGGTCCCGTCAGTGCTCCCACTCGCGACACAGATCGCCCTCGTGCAGTAGGTCCCGATCTCTGCACCGTTTGTATTGGCACCGATCCGGCTCTCTGCACAGACGCCGTTCACGGGACCGCTCCAGATCGTTGTACCGATCCAGGTCAAGGCACCACTCCCCAGCCTCGCGGTACCACTCCCGGCTCAGCTGTGCTCAGCACTGCCTCGGCTGTCACCATCTCGGTCCCTGTCTTTGGACTTGGAGATGTGGTCCAAATATTCACAGTGGCCCCGGTACAAGTCGGCATGGGACAGACCTGACCTGGATGCAGGGCCATGGCCTGCACAGTGGCACAGGTCAGTGCAGTGGCTATTTTGGACCCCATGGACGTACCACCAGGCCCAGGGGGCCCAGTCCAAGGCCTTTCATTCAGTGAGATAAGAGCCTAGGGTGCCAGAGGCAGCGGCCAGTCGCCCCACCCCTAGGGGTGCAGAGGCGTTGGCGGTTGCACCACCTCCCCTGGAACCCACTCCAGTTCCTGAGCCAGACCCTGGAGTGGCTGGCATGGAGCTAGAGGGGGGTCTAGAGGTCCCTGAGGACCAAGATGGTCCGGAGGACCCAGTTCCCCCACTAGCATCCTCGTCATCTTCCCCGGATGAGGCAGTGGTGGGCACCTCCATCTAGGGACTGCCCCCTATAGATAGCCATGCCCATGATGAACTCCTGCACAGGGAGGCACAGAATATGAACTGCGTGCTGAGGAGGTGGTAGAGTCAGAGGACCCTATGGTGGACATCCTGGCACCAGAAGGGTCAACCAAGGTCACTCTACCCCTCATCAAAACTATACAAGCCAATGCAAAGACCATTTGGAAGACCCTGGCCTCCATCCCTCCCACCGCTAAGTGTGTGGAGAGGAAGTACTTTGTGCCCTCCCAGGGGTTCAACTACCTGTGCACACACCCACAGCCTTGCTCGTTGCTAGTGTTGGCAGTAAATGAAAGGGAGAGGAAGGAACAGCAAGCCCCAGCGCCTAAATCTAAGGACGCCAAGTGCCTGGATTTATTCAGACGCAACGTATGCTCCACAGGGGGCTTGCAACTCAGGATTGCCAACCAGCAGGCAATCCCGAGCAGGTACAGTTTTAACTCCTGGACCTCAATGCTGAGGTTTAGGGAGCTGGTACCAGCAGAGTCCAGGGAGGAGTTTGGGGCAATTGTCGAGGAGGGCAAGGCAGTGGCACAGACCTCTTTACAGGCCTCACTGGACTCTGAGGAATCGGCAGTGCACACCTTGTCCTCAGGGATAGCTATGCGGCGTAGTTCATGGCTGCAGGCCTCGGAGCTCCCGCCCGAGGTTCAGCAAACTATGCAGGACCTACCCTTTGACGGGGTGAGTCTGTTTGCTGAACAGACAGACTCCAGGCTGCATAGCCTCAAAGACTCCAGGGCGACAATGAAATCTTTGGGTATGCATACCCTGGCAACCCAACGAAAGCCCTTTAAGCCCCAAATGCCGCAACAGCGGTCGTATCCTCCTCGGCCAAGGTAGGATTTTTACAGGCGTAAGCCTTCTCATCCCCCGTCCGGACAGGGACAGGGCCCGATTAAGCCTTCGTTGGGCTCAAAATAGACATTTTGAAAGTGTGCCCGAGGATGGAGCACCTATCTCAGTGCCAGATCCTTCCCTGTGTTTTTTGAACCATTTATCCCACTTCTATTGCGTGTGGTCCCAAATAACATTGGACCGCTGAGTTCTTCGCACAGCGGAAGTGGGATAGTCTCTCCAATTCTGCTCCTACCCTCCCTCCTGCCCCCCTTCCCTGTCCCTATTCAGGGACCTTCTCACAAGCAACTCCTTATCCAGAAAGTGCAGGTGCTCCTCGTCATAGGAGCGGTGGAGGAGGTTCCTCAGGAGCTAAGGGGCAAGGGATTCTATTCCCGAGACTTCCTAATCCCCAAAGCCAAGGCGGGAGGGGGGTCTCAGACCCATTCTAGACCCGCAAGGACTCAACAAGTTCATGGTAAAGTTGAAGTTCCACATGGTCTCCCTCAGTACAATTATTCCTTCCCTGGATCTGGGAGACTGGTTCGCCGTCCTTGGCATGAAAGATGCGTACTTTCACATAGTGATTCACCCTGCATACAGATGCTTTTTAAGGTTCATGTTCGACCAAAACCATTATCAGTTCATGATCCTTCCCTTTGGCCTGTTGACAGCCCCACAAGTGTTCACCAAGTGCATGTCAGTGGTAGCAGCCTCCCTCCTACTCAGGGGACATACCAGAGAGCAGGTGGAGTTGCAGGTCAGTCTGGTCACATCCATGTTCGAGAGTCTTGGTCTCCTCCTCAATGTGAACAAGTCAACCTTGCCACCAACCCAGAGAACAGAGTTTGTCGGGACAGTGTTGGACTCGGTCTGGGCAAGAGCAAATCTGCTGGAGTCCCGATTCCAAGCCATGACAAGCATCATTCGATGCATAAGAGAATACCCGACTACTACAGAGAGGAATTGCCTCAGTCTCCTTGGTCACATGGCTGCCTGCACGTACCTGGTATGGCATTCCAGGCTGAGGCTCAGGCCTCTACAGACATGACTCGCTTCGACATACCGCCAGGGCACGACAGCCTGGGCTTAGTGGTTACGGTGCCAAAGAAGGTACTAGAGTCACTCCAGTTGTGGCTCAATGCTTGAATAGTCTGTAAGGGAGTCCCTTCCGCAGCCCTCAGCTTTTCTTGTCTCTAGTTATGGACGCATCAGCTCTAGGTTGGGGCACACATCTGGGAGATCTCCGAATGCAGGGCCTCTGCGCATAGGACAAGCTCTCTCTCCATATCAATATCAAGGAGCTCAAAGCTATGTGACTTGCATGCCAAGCCTTTTAGTCTCAACTGCAAGGCCAGTACGTGGTAGTCATGACGGACAACACCACTTCAATGTTTTACATCAACAAGCAGGGTGGAACCCTGTCCTCTTCCCTCTGTCAGGAGGCTCTCAGACTCTGGGAATTCTGTATAGCCCACCTGGAAGCATCATATCTGCCAGGAGTCCAGAACTTACCAGTGGACCACCTCAGCAGGTCCTTCCACAAGTAGTCCATCCAGCCAGATGTCATTTTCTCCCTTTTCCAGAGCGGGGGTTTCCCCAGGTCGACCTGTTCATTACTCGGAGCAAAGAAAGTGCCCAGTGTTTTGCTCCTTCCAGAAAAGCAGTCGGGGCTCAATTGTGGACGCATTCCTGCTACCCTGGGGAGGTTGTCTCCTCTACGCCTTTCCCCGATTCCTCTCATATACAAGGTCCTGCTCAAGGTCCACAGAGACGAGGCGGAAATAATTCTGGTGGCACCAGCGTGGCCTCGACCACTGGTACACCACCATAGTTGGATGGTTCCTCAAGGGTCTGGAATGGCTACATCCCCAGATTAGACAGCCTATTCCTGAGTAGGACCTTAACTTGATCCTCTCCAGGCTAACGGGGCCCGCATTTGAACCACTGGCGACTTGCTTCCTTCTCTATCTGTCGTGGAAGGTAGTCTTCCTGGTCGCCATTACATCAGCAAGGAAGGTGACTGAGTTAAAGGCCCTTACCTCTGACCCACCTTACATGTAAGAAAGCCACTTACATAGTTTTCCTCAAGGATAAGGTGCAACTCAGCCACCCTTTCTTCCTAAGGTTGTGTCACATTTCCATACTAGCCAAGACATATTCCTGCCTGTTTTTTATCCTAAGCCTCATGCCAGTAGCCGTGAGCAGAGACTGCACTCTCTGGATGTTCGGCAGGCACTAGCCTTCTTCATTGAGTGCACTAAGCTGTTCAGGAAGTCAAACCAATTGTTCATAGTGGTGGCAGACTGGATGAAAGGACTCCCGGTCTCATGTCAAAGAATACCTTCCTGGATCAGGTCCTGCATCCCCACGTGCTATGAGCTGGCCAAGACACCAGCCCCAGCTCTTATGGCACACTCCACAAGGGCACAGGCCTCATTGGCGACATTCCTGGCCCACATCCTGATCCAAGAAATCTGCAGGGCAGCAACTTGGTCCTCGATACATATGTTCACCTCTCAGTATGCCATTGTCCAGCACACCAGAGATGATGCAGCTTTCGCCCCAGCGGTGCTCCTATCAGCGATTCTACAACTCCGACCCCACCACCTAGGTAAGGCATGGAAATCACCTAATTGGAATTGATAGGAGCAATCACTCAAAGAAGAAAAAATGGTTACTCACCTTCTCGTAACTGTTGTTCTTCGAGATGTGTTGCTCATATCCATTCCAAACCCACCTGCCTTCCGCACTGTTGGAGTAACTGGCAAGAAGGAACTGAGGAGGCGCCGGGTCAGCAGGGTCATATATTGAGCACCATGGAGGTGCCGCTCCAGGGGGCTCCACAGCCAACCCGACGGGTGCTACTAGGGGAAAAACTTTCCAACGACTGTGCATACGGCGCACACACACACCTAATTGAAATGGATGTGAGCAACACATCTCAAAGAACAACAGTTATGAGAAGGTGAGTAACCATTTTATCCTGCCTTAAAGAGACAGAGTTAGTTTTCACAAGTACATCAGGAACAACATTTTGCAAAAGTAGGACCTGGAGTGGGGTACTCTCTGTCACCCCTCTCTCTGTTCCCGAGAGGTCCGTTGTATGACTGCTCCCCTCCGGGAAGTCAGTTACACAGTTCCCTCTTAAAACCTGAGCCACTGGTAGGGTGCCTGGGATCACAGATACTGATCCAGCACATTTCTCCTGGGTAAACCCTCCCATGTAATCAGTGAGGTGACATTCCTGTACTCCCCCACATCCCTTCTCTGGGCCCCTGTAGCGGGGCAGTTACCTCACTCCTGAGGGAAAAGGCTAGGCTGATTGGGGAAGCAGCCACAGCTGGGGCCATACCCCAATCAGGCCACAGATGGCCCTATACAAGGGCGGTGAGCCAGGAGCTAAGGGAGTCTCACTCTAGCACTGGAGTGGGAAGGGCTAGCTGCCTGGGAACCAGGTATCTTGAGCGGAGCAGTGCTGGGGAATCATAGAATATCAGGGTTGGAAGGGACCTCAGGAGATCATCTAGTCTAACCGCCTGCTCAAAGCAGGACCAATCCCCAATTTTTGCCCCAGATCCCTAAATGGCCCCCTCAAGGATTGAACTCACAACCCTGGGTTTAGCAGGCCAATACTCAAACCACTGAGCTATTCCTCAAAGGGGAAGGGCAAAGGGAGCTTCAGCCTGATAAAACCCCAGGATTCAGGCCTTGTCAAAGGCCCAAAGCAGGTACTGGGGTTGCAGAGGGGCATCCCAGGGTTAGGCAAAGGCAGCAGGTCCAAACCCTCCTTGCCGATGATGAGTGGTTTACAGACTGCAGTCTGCCCCAGTGAGCGGGAGCTAGATGGTGACTGGCAGTAGCCACTGAGGCAAGGTGGGGATAGAGGGTTGGGGGTTCCCCTGGGAGGAGAGATCCAGATTGTGGGTTACTGCTGGGGGCAGAACCCTGATGTAAAGGGGCACCAGGGTCCAGGAGGGACACAGGGGACAGCGGCAGGTGAGCCACTGGCCTGCAGAGGGTGCTCCAGGCTGGAAGAACTAATTCCCAAGACGACCAGCAGGAGGCGCTGCACCGGTGAGTCGTCGCCTCGCTAAAGCCCCCCTCTAAGGCACACACCTCTGTGCTCTCTAGAGTTGGATCTATCCCCTGTTCGGCTGTGGACTCACAGCTAAAAGCCAGAACAATCCTTTTGCTGGTAAGCACTGCACCCTCCTCTCTCTTTGAATTGGGTTTGCCTCCAGTTACAGAGCCTATGGAACCATCACCCACCACAGCAGTCTCTAGGATTCCACCATCCTCCTCTGGGCTTCCCTCTAAGACACATCTTCTTATGCATTCTAGAGTGAGATCTGCCCCTTTCTTAACTGCAACTAGGACAGACTTCTCACAGGTAGACAAAACCTTCCTTTCCCCCCTGGAGAAAAGCCTGTCTTTAGCCACCGGGTAAAAGCTGGTCTCAACCACACCCACCTCCAGCAGCATCTTGCTTTTCACTTCTGCAGAGGAATTAAAGAGACACTCTCCCATTTCCCTATCAGTTTCTGTGACTTTACTTTTTCCCTCTGGGTCTTCAGCACAAGATTCCTCCTTGCTGCTGACAGGCCCCTGGATAGCCTGTGCCACATTAAAAAAGTCATTCCCCAATAATATTTGGGTTGGGTTATGGGGAACAGCAGCAATTGTTAATTCAGCTTGCAAATTCTCAGTTTCCATGTGCACTTTAGCCGAAGGCACAAAGATTTTGTGACCTCCTACTAACAAAAGCTCTGCCATCTGTCCTTGTTCAGGATAAATACATACTGCCAGGTCTCTCCTGACCACAGAAATATCTGCATCAGTATCTCTTCATCCAGGGAGCTCTTTGCCATTAATTCCGACAGCCTTTATGTGCTTCTTACCAGGCTGTGCAGCGGCTATCTTTACAAATCCTGTATGATAAGTGGCAATTGCCTGAGATGCCTCTGTGCTCTGGGTAGCAGCATTTCCATGAGATGCCTGCTGCCTGTTCCCACTCAGCACCGGGCATTTATTCCTCAGGTGGTCAGTGGAATTACAATGATAGCACCTTCTGGGCTCTTCTGTTTTTACAGATTTGGGACAAGCACTGGAGGACTTGGGGAGGTGAGTGTCCAGCCTCCCATCTACCCTCCTTCTTCCCAGGGGTAAAATGGGAACCCTGCTTCCCACCAGACTTAAACCCCTCTGCCTGTGATTTATTCCTAATAGATGCTTAAGATTGTTCAAATTCATCTGCAAAAGTTGCGAGATCTTTTACAGTTTTTACCCTCTTATCCCATAAATAGTTTTACATCATCATTAGACATATTTAGGAGCTGTTCCTGAGCAACCAAATCATGCATTTCTTCAACGCTTGAAATACCTTTTCCCCTCACCCACTTATTCCGTAAATCTCCCATTTGGTTTACATATGCCACATTATTCAATCCAGCCCCTCTTTTAAGGCTCCTAAATTTTACTCAGAAAATTTCAAGTGTAATCTGTAACTGTTTTAAAACTATTTGAATTTACCATAATTAGAAGCATCACCTGTTGGCATCTTATTGAATATATCCAGAGCTCTCCCAGACAAATTTGCAACCAAAGTGGTCATCTTTTGATCATCAGGAATTTTATAGAGCACACACAGCCTCTCAAAGGTGAAGAAATATTCAGCAATGTCTCCAGTCTTGCTGTATGCAGGACACAACCGCTCCCACTTGTGGACTTTTGGAGAGGCGGGGCTCCCTGGTGTGGGGTTCTCTCTCCTCCACTCCATTAAGGCCAGTACATGCTTTCTCTTTTTTTCCCTCTCCTCTGATTTCTTTGCCTCTCCGTTCAATGGCTTGCTTCTGGGCTTCCATGACCCTCTCGTAGGCTGCTTTTTGTCTGGCTTCTTCCGCTTCCCATTCTTTTTATCTGCAATTGTCTTAATTCCACCTCTCTCTTGTACATCTTTTTGTTTTCTTCTACTTGCAATCTGTGACGATCCAACTTTTTGGTAGCTTCACTTTCACTCATTTTCCTACTTTTCCTGTCCCTACTTCCCTTACCCGAAATAAGCAAACAGACAATAACAAACCTGTAACCACTTTGTCTGTTCTCTAGCCAACACACTTAAAACTCACTTAAAATCACCACCAGTGTCTCAGAGCAATAAGCTGTGCACATTACCCTGCTCACTGCACCACTGTGACAGGTTACCCCCTGCTCCACGGTGCCACTTGATAGACTGGGGTTCCACTGAGCTCGCCCATTTCACCAGCCTGGGATCCCTCATCCTGTCCCGCTGCACGCACGCACGCACACATACAAACAGGTAGGGACACCCTCAGCTGCAGAATGACACCAATACTGAAATCAGTGCTGCATGGGAAGGCTTTCAGCTAGGGAATTACCCAGCACTCAGGTGCACACACCCTCTGGAGTGTAAACCCAAAATTATATTGTCTTGCGCTGTACAGAAATCTATACAGCGTAAACTCATGAAATCCGCCCCCAATGTGGAGGAAGATATGCACAGCTTTTTGCCCCCCAGTTATGAATTATACAAGTTTGCCACAGAATAAAGAAAAACAAGTTTATTAACTACAAAAGGTAAATTTTAAGTAATTATAAGGGACAGTAAACAGATCAAAGCAGATTACTGAGTAAATAAAATAAAACACGCAACCTACGCTTAATACACTAAATTAACTGGTTAATAGTAGCACATTCTCACCCTAAATATTGTTTTGTGCAGGTTGCAGAGTTTCTTGAAGTTAAACTTCACTGCTTGCAGCTTAAATCTCCTGGTATTCCTTTCACAGACTAGACCTTTCTCCCCTGGGCTCAGCCCCTCCCCCGCCCCCCGCTTAGTTTCTTTGTTTCTTTAGGTGTTTTCAGCAGTCTTCTTTCTTGGGTGGGGAGGCTGTAGAGAAGAACCTAGATTAACTCACTCCCCAGCCTTAAATACGTTTTGCATATGGCAGGAATCCTTTGTTTCCCAGTTTGAACCCCCTCCTAGTGGAAAAATACCAGCAGTCCAAGATGTACCATGTCCCAGTACCAGATGACATGATCACACAACCCAGCAGTGTCAAAGCAGCATCCCAGGAAACTTCTCAGGAAGTAGTAGTTTCAAAGTCCTATTGTTCTCCCTAATGGGCCATTCCTGGATGATTGCGTCTGGTGGGCATTCCCCAGGTGAAAACACAGTTGTAATTGTTACATAGTAAATTTTCCTAACTTCAGATACAGAAATGATACATGTATACATGGATAATCACATTAGTAAATCATAACCTTTCCAATGATACCTCACCTGTGTTACCTAGCAGCCCTGTGTTCTTGGGGAACCAGGGTGCAGTACCCAACCTGTCTCGCTCACAAAAAACACCCCCTCCCAGCCTCTGCTTGAACCAAATCTGCATCAGAAGAAAGACTTACAAAAAGCAATGAAAAGGGAGTGGGAGACACACCTAAACCCCTGGAATAAGGATGACAGGATTAAGGGAACTCCCCTAGACCTCATTCCCATCAAGATGGGACAAGGAGGCACCTCCATTAGCATACAGAATGGAGGACAGAAATTCCAAGGCAAGAACTGCATGGAACTCTGGGACCAGAAAAGCAGGGAAGCACTGCATGATGGGGGAACTCTGCTCCAGATGTTAATGAACCCACGCCTGCACACACCCAGCTCAGTAGTTATCAGACCAATTCTAGTAATAAATCCTTTATTGGTATCCAAAATAGTGAAGCTCCCTGATTGCATTGTGAGCTCCCTCCAAGGAACACAGTCCAAAGCCAGGAATGATCAGCTCCCATGGTCTAGCCTGAAGGAAACAACTTTGGTATACTCCCTTATTTACACATAAACAAATCTAGTGTTCTCCCTTGAACCATTGTTGTTTCTCAACAAAAACCCCTACTTATGCTCAAGTAAGTGTTCTGATACCAGGATCCAAAATCTGCATCAGTTCCATTGGGACTTCATCTTCTGCTGACTGATCATGCTGGGGGCTCTACCTGTCTCCAGCACTCCAGACCCTCAGCTACCACCACCACCACCACCTGGGACTCCGGATCAATTCAAGCTTCACGGAGTGGTGAGAACCCATCTCTCTCTCTCGGGGATGTGATAGTCTTCTGACCCTGACTTGTGTGATCGGTTATAGTTTTGTAAACTTGACTTTTATAATCAAATTTAAGTTAGATTTAATATTATAACTGTTTTGTTTGTTTGGCTCCCCTATGGTTATTACCTGGCAATAAATAACTTTAATGATTAAGCTGGTTGCTTCTCTCTCTCTCTCTCTCCCTCCCTCCCTCCCTCGTGGGGTTTTTTTGATTTCCTCATTTGCTCTGCAGCAACGCTCCTCGTACCTAAGCTAAAAGAAGGTGTGAATTCAAAAGAAGCTAAAAGAAGCAGAATTCACATCTTACCTTAGAGTGGTATAACTTCCCTTGTAGACAAGTCCTCAGTTCCTGTGACTTGAAGCCAGAACTATGTTGATGGGAGAGTGGTGATTGTACAGTAAACACTAATTCACAGCTGTGGTGTTGTCACTGTCCCATGTGTAATCCTGACCTCAGATGCCATTACATGTGATTTAGAAAACTTACTTTTGTGGTCAGTCTCTGATGCCAAAGGGTAACTTAGAAAACCACAGCAAGCAGTTTCTATTCAGAATCAGACTGTAACTCCAGTGCACTATGTCTCTTAGAGGTTTGCAGAAATGTAACTTCATCAGTGGTGCCCATTTCCCTAATACAAATGAGTCCTGAGCTGGGGACTTGACTTGAAGCCATCACAAGGCTCATGTAGCCCCAATAACAACAGTTTGCCATTTATTTTAAAGGAAACATGCTACATCTATTTATCTTTTGCAGAGAAGGGGTGTGTGTGTGATTAAATTTGATTAACATGACATTTATTTCCATTGGGCTTAATGAAAACTAGGAACTGAATGTGTGAAAAGAGGGGAAAAGTTGGAGCAGATAGAAAGGGGTTTAACATCTAGCCAGAGCCCATGCAGAACCCCAAATTTAGTGGGCATTAAATAGATCATAGCTATGTTAAGTTAGAAACACCAATGCAAAGCTACTACGATGAATAAACTACATTACATCTAACTAACCATAGTGTGCCAATTAATCATAGTCATGAGCTTGTATGTTGTATCCCTATCCTCTGTTTAGATATAAAGCCTTGTCTGACTGCTACCATTGTACTGTTTTAAACATCTGGGTATAGTTCGACAGTCCACACCCTGCTTGGATGGAATTATACAAAGGTGCTGAAATGCTTATTCCTTAGGGTGACCAGATGTCCCGATTTTATAGGGACAGTCCCGATTTTGGGGTCTTTTTCTTATATACACTTCTATTCCCCCCCAACCCCCATCCCAATTTTTCACACCCGTGCAGTCTGGTCACCCTATTATTCCTATCTGGGAAAGGGAATAAACTCTGCCCCTATACCCACTTTTATAGTGGTATGGCCATGCCCATACAAAAGGTTGTACTGCTATAACTGTTTCTGTAAAATAAAATCACATCCCCAACAAAAACAAAACTTGTCTGGGACCAGGCCTAAGGGCTTGTCTTCAGTGGGAAATTGACCAGAACAGCTCCCCTGTGGGCACTCTTATTATGGAATTAGGGGGCCTTTTTCTGATTTAAGGTAAGCCATTTTGGAAGAGAATTAAACTCAGTTGCAAACAGCATCCATTCCGGAATAATTTCAAGGGTGGGGAATTATTAAAGGACTGTAGCTATTTTGCAGTAACTTGCCGGTGCAGACAATCCCAGAGCCCTGGGGGGCAGGGCTTGTCTCTTCTGTGTTTGTACAGCGCCCCAACTCCCCCTGGAGCAGTTACCCTAATGTCACCATGGGCAGCCCCTTGCCTGGAAGGGGGGCGGGGAATGGTCCAGCCTGTGCCCCCCTTGCCTGGGTATCACTCTGGCCTGGTGCCCCCCTCCCCGGGCAACTCGGGGATGTCGATCCGCCCACGGGGCTGTCGCGACAGGAAGGGAGCGGGCGGGTCTGGCTTGTCCCTCTCCCCCCCACCCCGCGGCAGGGCCTGGCGGGCTCGGCGGCGACGGCCCAGCTGGCGGGGGCGGGACCTTGGCGGCCGCCTCCCCTCCGCTCCCTCCCTCCAGCGGAAGATGGCGACGGAGCGGCGCGGTGGCAGCGGCTCCCCCAGCGGCCGGAGCGGGACCCAGCGGCCGGGGCCGGCGTGAGGGGGAGGCGGGAGCCAGCGCGGGCACCCGCCGGAGGGGCCCCGGCGCCAGGTGGAGGTGAGGCGGGGCAGGGAGTGAGCAGACCGGGGCTCTCCCACCGGCGCTGGGCTCCGGCCGGGCCCGCGGCCACCGCGTCCCCCCGCAGCTGCTCACGGGGCCGCCCGCGCTGGGCGCCTGGTGTGGCGGCGTGGCCCAGCCGTGCCTGGGGCTGGCGCCTGGTGCCCGGGAATCTCGGCAGCCCCCGCCCCGGTGGGTGGGACAGAAACCCTGGGCAGCCGGCTGTGACCCGGGCCAAGCGCGCCCAGCGGAGCCGCGGGGACAGCCCGGCGTGGGCGGGCACCTGGGGCTGCCCGTGGGAAAATCCACCTCCCCCCCATTTCAGCCCTGCTAGTGCCCTTTGCCGGCACACGGCCCCGTCCCCGCTGCCCCGAGCCCTGCCTGCAGAGGCATTCCCCAGCCGGGCCCACATCTCAGATGCGCTGGTCTAGCTACCTTGCTCAGGGCTGTGAAAAAATGTGCACCTCCTTGGGTCGACTCAGGCTGTGGCTACACGAGAGAGCTTACAGCAGCGCAGCTGCCCCTATGCAACTGTGCTGCTGTACGCTGTCTCGTAGCCCCTCTAAGCCCACGGGAGAGAGATCTACCATTGTCTTAATGAACCCACCCCACAAGCTGTGGCAGCTATGTCAGGAGACGCTCTTCTGCCAACATGGCACTGTCCACACGATTGCTTGGGTCAGTGTAACTTATGTCACCCAGGGGGGTAGCTCATTCACACCCCTGAGGGATACTAAGTGGCAGTGTAGACATAGCCCTAGCATCTGCTGTAGATGCAGCTAGGTCTTCCATCAACCTGGCCTTTCAGATGGGAGGATTACCTATCGACAACAGCCCTTCCATCGACACAGCATGCGGCTAAACTATGGCGCTACAGAGGCAGAGCTGTAGCGACTACTGTAGACATACCCTAAGATGCCTATCACTGTATATTTGTGCACCTTTGAACTACCTGTACAGGTGACAGGGTTGTCCAAGTGGCTGATAATGGGGGAATATAGTGGGGTGCATTCCTGTGTGCCCAAACCCCATCCACCTCTCCAGTTGGTTACTGAGTTGTGGCTTCCTTCCCCAGTGAAGCTGGGGCAACTTGGAGGTACTGTGCCTCCTTTGGTTCTTATGAAGCAGCAGAGGAGATTAGGATGCACCTGCTTTGGAGAAATAGACCACAGAGAGGAAATCCAGAAGCAAAGAGCATTCTGGAGCCTGTAAGTTCCCCTGGACTCCCTTCAGCCACTGAACAGAATAGCCCCGTGTACCCTTTATCTAAGGATTTTAAAGCTCCCAATGCCTTCCTTGATCAAGGTTTGTTTTGTTTTCATTCTACTGATGGAAAAATTCAGGCACAGAGAGGTTAACTGACTTCCCCAAGGTCAGGCAGTCTGGAACAGCAGCACATCTGACTCCCAGTCCAGTGCTTTAACCACAAGAATATCTGTCCTACCCACTTCTTCTGAACTCTTCCTGTCCTATCCCATTCTCCATCAGAGCCCTGGTTTTTACTGGAGTTTCACTTGGAGACCAGATTCTTATTCACTTATTTCTCTAAGCTGTTGAGTGCTGCTTAGATCACGTTCCACCCCAAAGGTGGCTGCATCTCCATGGGCTTATTTACATTACACACTTTTATTGTGTTTGAACATGATTCTGAATAATTGAGTTAGATGGCATAATGGTGACCATGAGTAGAGCGGTCAGCATAAACTAGGACAAGTCACGTTCAGCATTGTGTCAGACTGTGGTGATTAAACCCCATGTTATGACAACAAACATATTTTGGTCTGGTCTGTATTGGCTGTAGTCATGTTCAGCACTGTGTAATCTAACTCAGTTGTTTCATGATCACGATGCAACACAATAAAATGAAGTAGCATAGACAAGGTCGGTGGTGCGAGAAGTCATTCCAGTATTTGCAAAAAGAAAAGGAGTACTTGTGGCACCTTGGAGACTAACAAATTTATGTGAGCATAAGCTTTCGTGAGCTACAGGTCACTTCATCGGATGTATGCATTCCCATATTTGTACATCTGGTTGAGTTGGTAAAGCACCTTAGGATCCTTTGTGACTAAAAGTGCTATGTACGTTCAGAATTATCTCTTAACTGATTCTCTTGTATGTTGGCTACCTTCCTCTTTTCACTTTTCACCCCTTCACAAATTCCATAAGCTTTTTAATCCACTCTTTTCCCACTCTTTCTTCTCCCCCTTCACTTTCTTCTTTTCACATAGTCCTTCACATTCACTCCTGCTCCTTTCATCCTTGTTTAATTTCCAATCATGGCTGCCCTCCATCTATCAGTCAGTATTGAAAAATCTCCATTTCAGTATTTTGTTTTGTTTTTGCAGGCTGCAAACACATCTTTTAAAACAGCTTTGTTTCTGTGTGTGGGATTTCAAAATAGCAGTATTAAAAATTTGAAAGAGAAGTGAATATAAACTTCAGTGTAAGTGCTGAAAAGTGGAGAACAGAAAATCTCTGTAGGTTGTGTTGAATTTTCTTTTCCTGTCATGTAAGTGAAAAGTTAATGTGCTTCAAGGCAGGTGTCAGGGGGTCATGTTCACCCGGCACTTCCCATGTTGCTGAGGGAACTATTCTGGAATAACTAGTTCTGATTAACTCCATGTATGGATGCTTTTATTCTGGAATAAGGCACTTGTAATCCATTTGGTTTAAACTAATTCAGATAAGGCACTCTTATTCTGGAACAAGAGTGTCCACACAAGGAGTTAATCATGAATACTAATCTTTAAATTCACAACCTACCTTAATTAATTTTCATGTGTAGACAAGCCCTAAAATTGCAGTTGGGGGGGAGGGGAAGGGGAAGAGTCCTGAGGCATTTCTAGTTGCAAAAAGGGGTTCCCAGTATAGAAAAGATTGAGAGTCATTGCTTTAATGTATTCATAGTATTTAGAAGCCTGTAGAACAGAAGATTGGGGAGAGAGTGCAGATGTGAACATATGTGCTAGAATATTTGCATGTTTTTCAGTAATGTCTAGCAGATGCAGTGATGCTATCAACAGTATAAACTCTTCTGAAGGCATATTTTACCAATGTCATCTAACCTTCAGACCCTGTGTCTTATCTGCGTTAGTGTTTACACCTCTGGTTTAGATGACACAGTGGTAAAGATGCCTGGGCCTAGTCTACACTAGCTGAAAATGGTAAAGAACTATCCAAGTGTCAACAAGGCATGTGTGCATTCTGGACCCGTGCACATCTCCGGAGCAGTGTTTGACAGGTTTTGATGCCTGTCTCCATCTTTCTGTGGTTTGGCTGGAAGGTGCAGAAGAACTGCACAGATAGATTATTTTATTTCATTGTAATTGCTGGAGTTGTTTACACATGATCTCTCAAACATTTTCCTTTTTTTAAAGAATGCATCTCCATCCATGATGATAGCACAGGTCCAAATCCCTCAGCACTTGTAGCAAATATCTTTTAATTGGTCTCATTTAACACCCATAAGGGTGTACTTTATTTTGCTCTCCTCCGAATCCCCCTCCCCAAGTTGTAAGTAATTTATTGCAGGGTATGTTACAGACAGAAGAACAGCCTCTGGCTGTCAGCAACCTTTCTGGTATGTCAGATTTCTAGCTTGACAGGCAGCTGCAGTAGTCTGTGGGTACGTGAGGCAATGATGATGCAGCCGCACAAGCAATTTGTGGTGCTGCTCAGGCTTGATGTATCTATTCTGTCCAGGATTCTTGTGCATCTGGAGGGGTTAATGGTGTTGGTTCTCTTTTCCTCCTAGCTTGCCTGTTGGCTTTCCTGAACTCCAGGGTATTTGAGTTCCATTTTTCCCTTTTTAGCTGTTTTTCTAAGGTCTATGCTTGCATGTAAATATCTCTAGGTTGCTCTTTTGTGTGAAGTTAGACTCTGAACAGAGCATAGAGCTTTCAGATGTGTAATGCATATTTTTTAAAAGCCTGTCTAGCCCAGAAGTCTTTTTAAAACTTAAGTTTAATTTATTGTTTCTGAAAATAAGGGAAGCAGTTGCTTTGGTTAGAGTCAGACATAATGATGCAGGTGGGTGCAGTTGCAGGCTTTGCCAGACTTGTACCACTTCACTTCAGCCTTGACCTGTAAGAACATCCCCCACAGGTCTGCCAGTGCACCTCATTCCTGTCCTCTAGCTATCCTGTCTTCACAGCAGTATTTGCAGAGCTTGGCTTCTGGGCATTTTCTGCCTGGGAACTGTGCCATAGTTTCAGTATGGACCAATATCCAGAAAGGAAATGGTGGTGACCAAACTCATTCCATATGTGAGCTATTGAGGAACGCAACTGATATCTGTAGAGGTTAAAGGTGTATGGATCCTTTACCTCTGGAACCTCCTCCCACACCACTCAGGGTTTGTCACCACTAATGTTTTGACCTTAAGTTAATTGGTTGCCAGTTAACTTGAGGTAATTCACCTTTGTAAAGGCTAGTCTGGACCCTTCCGGAAGGTTTGTTCCAGGCTGTAAATATTTGTGGTTTACCTGGGGTAAACACCACCAGATCTGTATTTTATTTATTTATTTGCACTGAAATGGGGCTTGTTTTCTTGTTTGTTTTTAAAGCCGCCCCAAAAGCTCTCCAAACAAGAAGAGATGCGGTTGCAGTCTATTTCTGTATGGACTCAACCTGCTTTTGTGTAGGCTGAATAGAGTGAATAGCCCAAAATAAACCAGACAGAGCATCTTCGCTCAGAACCTGCAACCATACTAATGACCCTGGGAAGATCCTTAGGAATATCTGTCTCTGCAGAGTGTGTAGCTGTATATAACTTAAATATGTTGCTCCTGCTGGGATTGTAGCACATTTAGTGTTGACGGTATTTCTAGCTGCTCTCAGGGTGAAATGTTAATTGTCTTAACTTAGCCTAAATGCTTGCAAACTGCTTCCCCATGGGGTGAATTTAATTCTCATTAAATATAAATACTGGAGTTAAACATTAAAACTAAACTTAATTTGATGCAAACTTTCATATTCCCCTGGAAAGTCATAGAAGATAGTGATGACTATCACTTGTTCATCTGGTGGTGCCCAGTGCAGAATTGTTTCCTACAGTATATTATTAAATGCTCTAACCCTCATTAATACAGAGTTGCCGGATGGTGCCTCATGCACTTCTAGAAGTTGAGTTCAGCAACACTCAAACTCTGAAAACCAGGAAGTGTAGAGTAAGGTACAAGTCACCTGTAACAAAGTTTTTGGACATTTAATTTCTTTGTTTCTTAAAAATAATTTCTCAGCATCCCCATGTACCACAGTCCATCTGTCCACCTCCACTGCCTCTTGCTCCTTGACAGCGATCATCTTAGCCACAGAATACGCTGGCTGCCACTCCATAACCTCATCTCCTCTCTTTCTGCCTATCCAGCATAGCCCAGTTCTCCACAGAGGGATGGGTGTCAGAATGGGGCCTGCAGGTTAAGGGAGTTGGGGAAAGGATGCAGGAACAGCACAGCAACTAGCAAGGAGTCAGTGGGGACAAAATTTGAAGGGGGAGACAGATATGGAGGAACATGGATATGGGGGGGATGAGGACAGAGCTAAAGCCCCCCCAACACCCCACACTGTACAACTGGCCCCCTTCTTTTCAACTTCACTATTCCCTGCCTTTCCCCCCACATTCTACCTCATTACTCACCCCCCCCCAATTCTACCCTTCTGCTCAGACTCCCATCTCACTGCTCTGACACTGTCCCAGAGGAAAGCAGCTGTCAGGGTGTGTCATGAATAGTCTGTCTGTGAATTAGCTGGACCGCTTCTGATTTAAGGCCTTAAAGTTTAAGATAGGGGCTTTCAGTTGGCACTTGAAGCACACAGAGTGCCCATGTGATGTGTCCTTGGCAATTTTTCCTGCCAAGGGGGCAGACTGTTCTGTTTGACACAAGATGGAGTTCGTGTTGCCTCCAGTTTTTAGCCACAGTGAGTTACAATAGTTCAAGCTCGGAGGGGATGAATATAATGACTCATTGTGTCTAGATAATCACTTGAGAGGGATGAGCGTAGTTTTCTGGTGAATTGGAGATGCAAGAAGGTGTTTTTCACCTCTCTTGATACCTGAGTCTCCAGGATTAGTGATGAATCCGATAAGACTTGAGACTCCTTACTTACTATCTTAATGGAGGGTGGATGCCTTCAGTAGAGGAGAGCTCATTGTCTTGGCTAACTCCTCAAAGTTTTGCCCCCTTCTCGCTATCATTGCCCCAGTCAAGGTAACATTTGTTTTCTGTTCAGCTAGTGTTCGTCTAGGTGCTAATCTCTTTCAAGTATTTTGCCATCTTTGTTGCAGGATTGTCTGAGTCTACGGCAGATATTCAGAGCTGAATTTCATCAGTGTACTGTTAGCAATGGAGTCTGAAGTGTTCTGTAATTTCTTCAAGAAGTAGGACAGGTAGTGTTTCTCCTTGCAGAGACCTCTCATATAAAGGTCCCTGGAAGATGAGAAATTAACTGCCATCACAGTTCTTTGAGTCTTTTTTGTCTTCTTTTTCTTAGTTTTGAACTGGATCTCTTGGATTCAATGAGTGGTACTTTTAACTCAAGCTGTGTGCCCTTTTCTTTAGGATGAGCCACACTTGCCTTCGTCGGAAACATAGGTCCTGCTGCTGTCTTCTGATTCCTATCATCTTACTACTGGTGGAATTCTGCCCCAAAAAAAAATAAAAATTCTGCGCACAATATTTTAAAATTCTAAATATTTTATTTGTCAAAATAACACAATGTAATCACATCAGTTTCAATTATTTTGGTAATTTATTTCAAAATACCTCTCAGCAAGTATGTCTGTAACAATGCAGAAAACAAAAAATGTTTCAGGAAAGATTTTTTGACAAATAGATTCCTTATTAATACAGAACTTTGAGGACTAATTCATATAAACTACAATACAGAACCGTATTTCCCACACCCCTCAGAAGTAGTGCAGAGGTTTGCGGGGTCAGGAGGAGCTGAGGGAGAGGCATTTTGATAAAATGCTTTTGAGGAAAAAACCTATGTAAAAATAGTGTTAAGGTACATTATAGCTCAGAGATATCTCATCATGGAATAGGGATTATAAATTCTAATTCTATAGTATGAGACAATATATTCATGTAATGTTTAAGAAAAGTTTTGTACACGAGTTCCAATAGTTCATGGATTAGGGACCCAATCTTATGGGGTTCCAGGGGCTTCTGGATAGATTATTTAGGTTAATCTTTCTATCTACCCAATGGGACTCAGTCTAGAAGATACCATCAGAGATGCTTAGTTTTGCAGTTCTCAAACTGTGGATTTGTGTATCCAGAGATAAGATGCTTGTTAACAGCAAAAATGTTTTAAAATAAATAAATAATATATAGAGGTGAGAAATAACAGACCTCAACCCTATTGTCCCTCTGCAAATCTGTGTACACAGAGTCAATCCGTTACCTCTCTCTAAAAGTGCAAAGTTTCAGAAGGTTCAATGAATAGAAGATTGGTGGGGGCAGAATAGATCTGGATAAGGAGAAGAAGTCTGGAGATAAATGTGAGAAGGGAGGGACAGGCAGTAGAAACACAAGTGAAACTGTTTGAGCAGCATATTCCAGAATGCACTTTTATGTAGAAATCCATGATTAAATAGAGTCTTCCTGACTAGTGATTTAAATCATTGTGATCTAAATCGTGATTTATATTGATTTAAATCGTGATTTAAATCAAACCCACCCTGGAGGGGAGGGATTGTTAGGGAGTTGGGGAGCCTCCCCCATGCAGATGCTGGCTGACCCCTAGCCTTTCCCATTCAGTCAGGCACATCTGCCCCATCCCTGTGTGTCCCTGCACCCCCACCCAGCCACCCTCTGCACTCCTCTTGTGTCCCTGTACCCCCACTCAGCTGCACCCCTCATCCCCTTGTGGCCCTGCACCCCGACTCCCACTCAGCCCCTGGCTCAGTCTGTCCCTCCTCCACCACTAGCCCTTCTGAACCCCAGTCTATGTGACCCTCCCAGCAGCCCATGTGCTCTGCTCTGTCATATCCCGTGCCTCCTTACCTGGCCCTGCGGGCAGCGTGCTGTGAGGAATGCAGCCTCTCCTCCTCCCTATTGGCTGCTATGGCTGGTGAGCCTTTTATTTTGGTGCCACAGCAGCCCATGGTGGGCGAAACATGTAACTGCCGTGCCTCTCTGACAGAATTTTCTGTGGAGAAAAAAAGTCTATGGCGGGGGGACATGAATTCTGCATCTGCACAGTGGCCCAGAATTCCCTCCAGGAGAACTGTCTACAGTCTCTCTCAGCCTGTGCTCTTCCCGTCTTCTTCTTGTGTAATTCCCCACCACCCTCATGAGAGATCTGCTCTTAAACCAATATTCCCAGAATAAATACTACCCTGACTCCAGGGGATGATGAAAGCATGTGCCATTAGGATGCGTTAGTATAAGTAGTTTGTTCTCGGTATCAGGGCTTTGGAGCTGTGCTCTGGCTCCGCTCCAGCTCCAGGCAAAAACCTGGAGCTCCGCTGCTCCGGCTCCAGCTCCGGGCTCCGCTCCAAAGCCCTGCTTGGTATCATCCCACAGTACTTGGAATGATGAGGCCTTGGCCTGAGACCATATAAGCTCAGAGCTTCCCACAGTAAAACTTGTCATGGTTCATGCAAAATATTGATTTTTGCCTCCCCCTCTCCCATCCACAACCATTACTTTTAAAAGCAAATTTCCACCCCCCCCCCCACAATCCTATTTGATTTCTTGAAGCAGTTTTATTGGTTTCTGTATGCTGGGTTTAAGATTTTAAATCAAGGTTGTGTTTAAATATTGTTCTAATTACAGTTACTATTAAGTGTGACCTTTCTTGGGCTTGTTACTTTAATTGTCTTGCATCTATTACAGCTATTGTATAATTACCCTGTGCTTCTGTCAAGATGTCTTTATCACATCTCTGTACTGCTGAATGGAGATGGAGTAAATGGCCCCTTTGGCTGATGGCTAACATACTGCTTCTATTACAAAGGGCATGTCTACACTGCCCTGCAGTTTGACCTTTGGGGGCATGAATAGCAGTGTGTGCCAAAGTGTTACACTGTAACTTCCCCGTGTGGATGCTGTGGGCATGAACTTTTGAAGGTCCCTCATTTGCACTAATGTAGTATGTTGTAGTACACAATATAATCTGTTGTTATGTAATGGCATGACATTTTCAATCATTGTCTTTATACATTCCAACATGGGTTTGTATGGCAGGTTGTTTTTTACCATGGCTGCACACTGAGCAGAGGTATCTACAGAGCTCTCCACACTAATGCAGGTCTCGCTAGGGGACGAGAGCTGAGGAGGCATTGTTCTAAGTCAGCCATAAAAATGTTGGCATACTGTGGGGCCATGCAGGTACCCATAGCAGTGCCACTGATGTGAAGGTATAAGTCATCCCCAAATCTGAAATGGTTGTGGGTGAGGACAAAGTCACAAAGCTCAGCCACCAGGTGTGCCGTGTCCTCATCAGGGATACTGTTCTTGACAGCTTGTAGTCCATCCTCATGTGGAATATTGGTGTAAAGAGCTTCTACATCCATGGTGTTTTCAGGAAGCTCACCAATGCATTGTTGTTTCCTCAGGAAGTCGGTGGTCTCTCAAAGATAGCTAGGAGTGCTGGTAGTGTAGGGTCTGAGGAGAGAGTCCAAATAGCCAGATAATCCTGCTGTAAGAGTGCCGATGCCTGAGATGATGGGGTGTCCAGGGTTTCCAGGTTTATGGACCTTGGGTAGCAGATAGAATACCCCTAGTCGGGGCTCTGGGGGTGTGTCCATGTAGATTTGTTCCTGTGCTGTAGCAGGGAGTTTCTTGAGCAGATGGTGTAGTTTCTTTTGGTATTCCTAAGTGGGATCAGAGGATAGTGGCCTGTAGAATGTGGTTTTGGAGAGTTGCCTGGCAGCCTCCTGTTCGTTAAGGTGCCACCAGACTCCTTGTTGTTTTTGTAGTTACAGACTAACACTGCTACCCCCTGATACTTGACATTTTTATAATGGTGGTTCTGCTGTTGGGGTTGCTCAGGCATGACATCTTTCTCCTGGGAAGGAAGAAGGGCTGGCTTTGCTGGCTGACTCTTTAACTAGCTGCATTGGGGCAGCTCCTAGCTATATTGTTATACTGGTAGCAAAATATCATGTAGCTTTCAAGATGTTGGCTAAGTCACTTGAAAATCTTGGCTTGTAGCACATCTGGGAGCAGGTTTCCTTGAGGTGGAGCAAAGGAATCTCCTTTCTCTTGTTCGCTGAGCTAGCCTATGCATCTTCGTGGCACAGAAATTCTGTTGCTTCTCCTTGTACAGAAGCAGTGTGTGCAGAGCACAGCAATCTGCAGGCGGCTAAGTGATGCAAAGGACTCTCCTCTCTTAGCCGGTGTTTCATTATTCTCTTTGCCTGAGGCTTCACAGCTTTGTTTTTTTAGTTAAAATCTTTAAACAATGGGTTATCTATTTTCACAGACTTTGGAGGGTTTGAAATAGCTGTTACCCTCAGGCATTTGGCTCAAGATTACAGCAATAAGTGCAATCATTAGAGGCCTCAACCTCTTCTGTAAACCAGGCTGTCATAAGGTTACCTTGGCGTCTAACTCCAGTGAAGTGTATCATCCTTTACTAATTCAAGGAAAAGGTAGCTCCTCCTGGCCCTTCACAGATGTGTTAGGCTTCATTTGTGGGGTGGAGGTTAGGGGGAGGGTTCCCAACAAGTTGTTAATAATTTTGCTGTAGAGAGGAATCAACCAATGTCTGAAATCTTCTAGCTCCTGCTAAGCGGGGGACTCTGAGAGAGTGCATAGCACAATATTCCCCAGAATCTCACCCGGGCCTTTGGACCTCACCACAGTACAGTTAATAATTGGTATGAAGTGAGCTGTAGCTCACGAAAGCTTATGCTCAAATAAATTGGTTAGTCTCTAAGGTGCCACAAGTACTCCTTTTCTTTTTGCGAATTGGTATCTAGTTGCTCATTTATTGCAAAACCTTGTCTTAAAGGAGAGCTTTGCCCATATTCTACAGCACAGCAGTCTGAAATTTCCCATGGCTGTAACATTTTTAAATTGGAAGGTAACTTTTATTAATATTGACATTTCTGAGCTTTGTGCTAGCAGCTGCCATCTTCTGAAAAGTGACCTTAAAAGAGCTTGGGTCCAATATCAGAGATTGGGTGCAAACCAGTTGCCATCCTGCTGTGGTGTTTGGGATGGCAATCAGAATAAGAACACTTCTTGACTGTTTTGTTAAAATACCAAACAGTCAGGTTTTCCTTCTGATGCTGTGGGATCTAAACCAGGTTACAAATATCAGTCATTCTGCTATCTGTGATGCTTCGCAGTAAGATGTCAGCTGTCAGTGGGAATCCAAAAGCCATTTCTAATAAAAAGCTACATTTTCAAATGCAATGCAATTTATTTGTGGTAAGAAGAGCTCATTTCATGTGGACTTTGTTGTGCACAACGGGACTTGCTTTTTTCTAGAGAGTAGTTTTATCTCAGGAACGTTCATTGAACAAAGTTGTATGATGTCCATGCTTCTGAGGTTCTGTGAAGCTTTCCATCTCTGACAGATTCTGTTGATTGGCAGCCAGTCAGCATGCTCTAGTCTCCCAACTTCTGACCTGTTCTTATCTTGCCATAAATGCCATGCCGCTCTCACAACAGTCAGAAATAGTGTGTATTGACTGGCTCCTGGTTTTATCAATTGACTCCCCTCCCCAAAAAAGAATCTGAGGAGGAATTGTTCCATTTTCTTACTTCTAAGCTCTTCTTCACCCCCCACCCCCCAATTGGTATCGTATAACCTTTCAAAAGGGAAAAAAAATAAGCGCTTATTATACTACTTCCCCTGTTCAAGGTATTTGGCACACAATAGCCTTATCTGGAAAACTTGGTGCTGATCTTTCAACAATGGGTGCAAGCACTAGTGTAGGCAGGAATCAGGCATTTTCAGTTCTGTTCTGTAAACAGATGATCATGACAAGGTGGTATAAGCACTGTGTCCGTTCTACGTTTGTGCTTACACAGCTGCATTGTCGATGGGGAAACTGGTACTGCATTTTCTACTGAAGCTACACCCTTTATCCTCACAACACAGAACCACTCGTGGTGGGGTGGGAGAGGTTATCCCCATTTTATATTTGGGAATCATAGAATCATAGAATATCAGAGTTGGAAGGGACCTCAGGAGGTCATCTAGTCCAACCCCCTGCTCAAAGCAGGATAGATCCCCGACTAAATCATCCCAGCCAGGGCTTTGTCAAGCCTGACCTTAAAAACTTCAAAGGAAGGAGATTCCACCACCTCCCTAGGTAACGCATTCCAGTGTTTCACCACCCTCCTAGTGAAAAAGTTTTTCCTAATATCCAACCTAAATCTCCCCCACTGCAACTTGAGACCATTACTCCTTGTTCTGTCATCTGCTACCACTGAGAACAGTCTATAGCCATCCTCTTTGGAACTCCCTTTCAGGTAGTTGAAAGCAGCTATCAAAACCCCCCTCATTCTTCTCTTCTGAAGACTAAACATCCCCAGTTCCCTCAGCCTCTCCTCATAAGTCATGTGTTCCAGTCCCCTAATCATTTTTGTTGCCCTCCGCTGGACTCTTTCCAATTTTTCCACATCCTTCTTGTAGTGTGGGGCCCAAAACTGGACACAGTACTCCAGATGAGGCCTCACCAATGTCGAATAGAGGGGAACGATCACGTCCCTCGATCTGCTGGCAATGCCCCTACTTACACATCCCAAAATGCCATTGGCCTTCTTGGCAACAAGGGCACACTGTTGACTCATATTCAACTTCTCGTCCACTGTAACCCCTATGTCCTTTTCTGCACAACTGCTGCCTAGCCATTCGGTCCCTAGTCTGTAGCGGTGCATTGGATTCTTCCGTCCTAAGTGCAGGACTCTGCACTTGTCCTTGTTGAACCTCATCAGATTTCTTTTGGTCCAATCCTCCAATTTGTCTAGGTCCCTCTGTATCCTATCCCTATCCTCCAGCGTATCTACCACTCCTCCCAGTTTAGTGTCATCTGCAAACTTGCTATGGGTGCAATCCACACCATCCTCCAGATCATTAATGAAGATATTGAACAAAACCGGCCCCAGGACTGACCCTTGGGGCACTCCACTTGATGCCGGCTGCCAACTAGACATGGAGCCATTGATCACTAACCGTTGAGCCCGACAATCTAGCCAGCTTTCTATCCAACTTATAGTCCATTCATTCAGCCCATACTTCTTTAACTTGCTGGCAAGAATACTGTGGGAGACCGTGTCAAAAGTTTTGCTAAAGTCAAGGAACAACACGTCCACTGCTTTCCCTTCATCCACAGAGCCAGTTATCTCGTCATAGAAGGCAATTAGATTAGTCAGGTATGACTTGCCCTTGGTGAATCCATGCTGACTGTTCCTGATCACTTTCCTCTCCTCTAAGTGCTTCAGAATTGATTCCTTGAGGACCTGCTCCATGATTTTTCCAGGGACAGAGGTGAGGCTGACTGGCCTGTAGTTCCCTGGATCCTCCTTCTTCCCTTTTTTAAAGATGGGCACTACATTAGCCTTTTTCCAGTCATCCGGGACCTTCCCCGATCGCCATGAGTTTTCAAAGATAATGGCCAATGGCTCTGCAATCACATCCGCCAACTCCTTTAGCACTCTTGGATGCAACGCATCTGGCCCCATGGACTTGTGCTCGTCCAGCTTTTCTAAATGGTCCTGAGCCACTTCTTTCTCCACAGAGGGCTGGTCACCTTCTCCCCATGCTGTGCTGCCCCATGCTGTGCTGCAACTCCAGGTGTGATTTGGCCTTCCTGATTTCACTCCTGCAAGCCCGAGCAATATTTTTATACTCATCCTTGGTCATTTGTCCAATCTTCCACTTCTTGTAAGCTTCTTTTTTGTATTTAAGAGCAGCAAGGATTTCATTGTTAAGCCAAGCTGGTCGCCTACCATATTTACTCTTCTTTCTACACATCGGGATGGTTTGTCCCTGTAACCTCAATAAGGATTCTTTAAAATACAGCCAGCTCTTCTGGACTCCTTTCCCCCTCATGTTATTCTCCCAGGGGATCTTGCCCATCAGTTCCCTGAGGGAGTCAAAGTCTGCTTTTCTGAAGTCCAGGGTCTGTATTCTGCTGCTCTCCTTTCTTCCTTGTGTTAGGATCCTGAACTCGACCATTTCATGGTCACTGCCTCCCAGGTTCCCATCCACTTTTGCTTCCCCTACTAATTCTTCCCAGTTTGTGAGCAGCAGGTCAAGAAGAGCTCTGCCCCTAGTTGGTTCCTCCAGCACTTGCACCAGGGAATTGTCCCCTACACTTTCCAAAAACTTCCTGGATTTTCTGTGTACCGCTGTATTGCTCTCCCAGCAGATATCAGGGTGATTGAAGTCTCCCATGAGAACCAGGGCCTGCGATCTAGTAACTTCCGTTAGTTGCCGGAAGAAAGCCTCGTCCACCTCATCCCCCTGGTCCGGTGGTCTATAATAGACTCCGACCGCAACATCACCCTTGTTGCTCACACTTCTAAACTTAATCCAGAGACTCTCAGGTTTTTCTGCAGTTTCATACTTGAGCTCTAAGCAGTCATACTGCTCTCTTACATACAGTTTTCAGAGTAACAGCCGTGTTAGTCTGTATTCGCAAAAAGAAAAGGAGTACTTGTGGCACCTTAGAGACTAACCAATTTATTAGAGCATAAGCTTTCGTGGAAATCTATCAACTGCATAGTATGGAGTGGAAATCTATCAACTGCATGATGATGAAGTGAGCTGTAGCTCACGAAAGCTTATGCTCTAATAAATTGGTTAGTCTCTAAGGTGCCACAAGTACTCCTTTTCCTCTTACATACAGTGCAACTCCCCCACCTTTTTCTGCCCTGCCTGTCCTTCCTGAACAGCTTATATCCATCCATGACAGTAGTCCAGTCATGTGAGTTATCCCACCAAGTCTCTGTTATTCCAATCACATCATAATTCCTTGACTGTGCCAGGACTTCCAGTTCTCCCTGCTTGTTTCCCAGGCTTCGTGCATTTGTATATAAGCACTTGAGGTAACCTGCTGATCGCCCCTCTTTCTCAGTATGAGGCAGGAGCCCTCCCCTCTCACGCGCTCCTGCTCGTGTCTCCTCCCGGTATCCCATTTCCCCACTTACCTCAGGGCTTTGGTCTCCTTCCCCCGGTGAACCTAGTTTAAAGCCCTCCTCACTAGGTTAGCCAGCCTGCTTGCGAAGATGCTCTTCCCTCTCTTCGTTAGGTGGAGCCCGTCTCTGCCTAGCACTCCTTCTTGGAACACCATCTCATGGTCAAAGAATCCAAAGCCTTCTCTCCGACGCCACCTGCGTTGCCATTCGTTGACTTCCACGATTCAACAGTCTCTACCGAAGCCTATTCCTTCCATGGGGAGGATGGACGAGAATACCACTTGCACCTCAAACTCTTTTATCCTTCTTCCCAGAGCCACGTAGTCCGCAGTGATCCGCTCAAGGTCATTCTTGGCAGTATTATTGGTGCCCACGTGAAGAAGTAGGAAGGGGTAGTGATCCAAGGGCTTGATGAGTCTCGGCAGTCTCTTCGTCACATCGTGAATCTTAGCTCCTGGCAAGCAGCAGACTTCTCGGTTTTCCCGGTCGGGGCTGCAGATAGATGACTCAGTCCCCCTGAGGAGAGAGTCCCCGATGGGAAAACAGAGACATGAAGAGGGTTGGTAACAGACCTATAATCACACAACAAATGTGAGCTCTGGAGAATCTTGATTCCAAGACTCGCTCTTATTCCACTAGAGGACACTGCCTAATTACTTTACTGGGGAGATGATGTCTCCTTAAATTAGCATAACTTCATTTTGCTTCATTTTGCATTCTGTAGCTCCCAGGAAAAGTACTGACAAGTCTTAGACAACTTTGCACATACAGTTGGGGTATCTGATTTTGGAAGTATCTGCACAGATATCTATGTTACATGGATGATCGAAACACAGAAAAACAAAATGAAGTGATCTTCTTAAACCTGCTTTTTAATCCTTCCATCTCTATACATACCCATTCAAGTTCCATAAGAAAGAGAGCACACTGTAGGTTAAACACTTTTCATATCAGCTAATATTTGTGGGTTAGACTACTGGAAGCTGTGAATTAAGCGGGCATTTTTGATGGGTTGATTTTCCTCATTGGCTTTGCAGCATGGAACAAGCAATTTAAACTCTGGCCCTCAAGCACTAAATCTTGTAACAAGAAAGGACAATCCCCTTTTCAGTTTGCTATGGCTTTTTTGTGCTGCCTTTTTTCCTTTTCTTTTGGGGAGTAAGTGATTTCTGCCCTGAATTACTTTCTGCATCTAGCCTTCTGTTCCTCACGTTTGTGGTAACAGCAGTGGGGTACACTCAGGGTATTGGCCCAAAGGATCCAGACAGCTGAGCTTTGCTAGAATACAGTGAGCGCAAACACATACTGAGATGGTTTAAAATTAAAGAAAATGAGAAGAGTAAAAATGTTCTGTGACATTTGTAGCAAGACAGCTTCATTTATGGCTTGACTAACCCAAGTCAATAATTTCTTCTCTCCTTTTGCAGCCTACCCTAGTGCAAATCAGCAATTTTCTTTTTCTCTCTCAAACCAGCCTTTCCTTTCCTCTCCTTCCCCTTCCAGTAGCTGCCTGTGGCACTGCATCTTTTTCATACCTGTCTCAGTCCATAAAACTAGTTAAATGGAAAAGGGGGAGGGAGGAAACTTGCAGAAACTGGAAAAAACCCTGAAGAGAGTCCCACTGATTTAAAAAAAGAAAAAGTATGAGACATCACTTTAGTCACCCTGGTTTGCTTAAACTAGGAGAAACTCTGCATTTTAAAAACGTGTTGGGTAAAATGAAACGAAGGGCACGGCTACACTGGAAACTTCAAAGCGCAGTTGTGGGAGCGCTCCTGTGGCAGCGCTTTGAAGTGCGAGTGTGGTCACGCCCGATGCATCTGAAGAAGTGAGGTTTTTACCTACGGAAGCTTATGCTCGAAGAAATCTGTTAGTCTTTAAGGTGCCACCGGACTCCTTGTTGTTTTTGTGGATACAGACTAACACGGCTACCTCCTGATAGTAATTCACTTTATCGCTCAGCCCCATATTTTGTTTTTAAACAATTCACCACTGTTTTTCAAACATGCTTTACAGAAAAGGCAGTGTGTAGAATGGAGGAGCCATCAGCTCCATCCTGAAAGGTTTTGTCATGTTCGCTGCTATGAACACAACTTTGTCATTCAGACTGCCATCCACACGGCGGCAGTGTGCCCATAGCAGGGCTCGACCTGGCTAATGCTTTTGGATCGATGCCCCACCAGCACATTTTTGTCACGCTGTGAGAGTTCAGGATGCCTGAAAACTTTCTCCAACTGATCCGGAAACTTTATGAAGGCTGCACCACCACCATCTGCTCCATGGAAGGAGAGACGCCTGAAATTCCTATCCATAGTGGTGTGACGCAAGGTTGTCCCTTCAGCCCCATTGTTTTCAAGTTAGCCCTGGAGCCGCTCATACGAGCCGTCTCCAGCGAGCTACGCAGTTTCGATCTCTACGGCAATAGTGTGAATATCCTGGCCTATGCAGACGATCTGGTCCTGACTGCAGACAACCCTGAGTGTCTCCAACAAATGCTCGACATCACCAGCCAGGCTGCCAACTGGCTGGGACTCCGCTTCAATGTTAGGAAGATGAATCCCTGCATGTCGATGGTAGGAGAAGGGACTCGGTCCAGGTGACGTCTTTTCAGATCCAGGGTGAACTGATGATATTGCTTGAGGACGGGCAAGCATACCAGCATCTCAGCACGCCCACGGGTTTCCACGTCCAGCAGACACCTGAGGATACTATTGTGGAGATCCTATGAGATGTGGCCAGGATCCACTCCTTCCTGCTGGCACCATGGCAGAAGATCAATGTCTTTAACACGTTCCTGATCCCCCATATCTCATTCGTCCTGAGGGAATCTGCCGTGGCAAAGGTACCTCTGAACGAGGCAGACAACACCATCAGACAGCTAGTAAAGAAGTGGATGTTTCTTCCCTGGAGAGCCAGCAGTTAACTGGTGTACATCTTGCACAGGCAGGGCAGTGCCAGCGTTCCTCGCATGGGTGATCTTTGTGATGTTGCAGTAATCACTCACACCTTCTGATGTGCCTGGACACCACGGTGAGGAACAGTGCAGAAAGTGCCATGCGGGATGTCATCAAGAAACGAATCTCCAGGACCCCCTCCAACCAATATGTCGCCACCTACCTGAGCGGCTTGCTGGGAGGTGAATTTGGAAGAGACGAGGGAGACTTCTCTTTGCTCTGGACTTGTGCCCACAACACTACATGACGAATGGAGAAGCGTATCAGCTGCCGCTGGATGTGGTGCGAGGAATGCCAGGAGCTGGGAGTCCTGGTGCCACAGGTGAAGAACATGGACCACACAGTCCTCACTCCAAAAGCTAGAACCATGCTGGAGAGGACCCTGAAGGATGTCATCTGCTGCCAGTATGTGGAAAACCTGAAACGGAAGCTGGACCAAGGTAAGGCGTTCGAGGTGACGTGCAAGTGGGACGCCAGCAACTACTTTCTCCCTGAGGGAAGCTTCACCTGATTTGCTGACTGGAGGTTCATCCACAGGGCCCGGTTCAACTGTGTTCTGCTGAATGGAGCTATTCGCCACAGGAATCGAGACAAGCTATGTAGGATGTATGGCTATGCCAACGAGACGCTACCCCACATCCTGTGTAGCTGCAAGCCCCATTCCAGAGCCTGATAGCTGTGAGACAACGCCATCCAAGATCGCCTGGTCAGAGCCATCCGACCACCCGTAGGGAAGGTCGCCGTGAACGCCACCATTCCTGGAAATGATAGCCAACTGCAACTGGACATAGTCATCACCAGTGAGGACCGGAAGAAGATCATCATGATGGACGCCACGGTGCCATTCAAGAACAGGACCCCGGCCCTCTGCGATGCCCAAGCTTGAAAGGTGGAGACCCTCTGGCCGACACCCTGAGAGCTAGGAGTTACCAGGTTCAGACAGACACGCTGATCATCGGAGCCCTGGGTGCATGGGACCCCAGTAACGAACCAGTGTTGAGAGAATGCGGAATTGGTCAGTGCTACGCTCGGCTGATGCAGCTACTCATGGTGTTGGACGCCATCAGATGGTCAAGGGACATCTACATAGGACACATCACCGGACATTGGCAATAGCAGGAGGGATGAGCTGGAGTCCCAATGAGAAGCGCAGTGGGGAAAGTAACTGAAATACTTTCCTCATGGATTGTGTTTTCCAAATGGACAATCTACCCTAAATGGTCAATTACTGAGGGACAATCTACACTCATTCCTATATTTGCTTTCTACAACCAACTCTCTGTATAACTTTTCATGAGTGATGTACCTGAGTATTCGGAGTCTAATATCTAAACTGTATTGTTAAATTTATTTGCCTTAATTTGGGTTATTGCTGATTATGCACTATATGTATCTTATGACTTTTTAAAACAAACTTTGTATTGTGGATAATCTAAGCACACACTTTTCTTAAACTGTGTACTATATAAATTTTTTAACATTAGCTTTAATAACATTTTAAAATCTACAGACCAGATTTATTCTCTGGTGTTGCCTTGTTTGCAAGGTAGCAGGAGGTTACTTTCTCAAAACTTGTTCCCAGAGTTGTATAGATTAATACAAAATATTTGCTTAGCTCCAAGAAGCTTCTCAGACAGGTGAGGCAACATGGCCCTTGCCCCCAAAGGGAAAGGCAGGGAGAAGTATGGGTTGCAACAAAGAACAGTGTGACTGACTGGCAAAGTCTGCTGTGGAGCTTTCCAGTTTCATGATATTTCTCTGGATTTTTTTTTCTTTTAACCTTACTACTTCATTTTAGCTTCTTCTGCAGAAAGAAGTATGTTACCTAGTTTGTTAGCTGATGGGAGGGAGTAGGGTTTGTGCAGATCTTTGGAATGAGGGCCAATTTAAAGAGAAACTTCAAGGGGGAAAGGGTGGAAGTGTGGTGGGCTGGTTAAGAGATGGGCTGCAGACCTCAGGGGTTATGTCGCAGAAGGCACAGAGGTGTGAGTGAGGGTGAGTGGATTATTTTGCATTTGTCTTTCCTGAATTTCATCTTGTTGAATTCAGAGCAGTTCTCCAATTTGTCAGGGTTGTTTTGAATTCTAATCCTGTCCCCCAACGTGCTTGGTGTCATCTGAAGATTTTGTAAGCATACAGGCAAGTCCTCGACTTTATGATGTTAAGTTCAAGTTTCTGAGAGGGGAAAATGTGGGAAGTAGAATGAGAAATCAAAGTGTACAAGTGCTCTTTGAATGTCTTTACAAGGAAGTAAAGGAGATGTTGATTTGTAGTTGAACTTTTCACTTTGTTGCCCAGCGCTGACTTCTGCTGTTTTGAAGCCCTGGATAGCTCCTCCATGCCAGGAGTTGATTTTTAGGATCAAATGGAAAAATGACATTTGCCTGAGGGTTCTCTGTAAAATGTTCTGTCTTTAATCTTGTCTGCATAATGTGTGCTGGTGGGAGGTGTCTTTTGAGCCTGGAATTCCCTCCTTGGTTCTGTAACTGACAGGTGGTGATTGTTGTTTATTTACTAGAACTATTCATTGCCAAATATAAACATGTTTGTGCTGATTGGGTCACAAACTGCTCTCCAGAGTTAATCTGGATGCTCAGTGGGGAAAAAAATGGAGGATAGAGAGAGACAATATCCTACACTTAGGTCTTTGTCCCAATTTCCAACGTATGGTCATACAGTAACTTAAATTTTTAGTTGGACTTGCTAAAATGATGGTGCAACGTTACGCAGGGTGCAATCTGGACTGTTGAACAGCCTTGTTCCCTCAATTCTCCAGCCTGGGGTGCCTTTTACGCTGCTTTGCTGTGAGAGCAACCATTCCTCATCTGTTCACACATAGCCCCCAGCATATAAATTACTCCCTGCTGTACTGTATGGGTGTTATGGCCAGCCACTCTTGAATTACACTGCAGAGCAACACCAGCAAATTCCCAGTCTCAGACTTTCCTCCATAAATGTGCATCTTGTATGGCTCAATCCTCTCCTGAAGAACACAAGCTCATATAAAATCCATCATTTTATTAATAGAAATGATATGCACAAATCCTGCTATCTCAAATGGAGTTTCCCAAACACTTCAATCCAAGTATACAAGTTTATTAACAACAGAAAGATAGATTTTAAGTAATTACAAGTAATAGGCATAAAACTTAGAATTCGGTTACAAAGAAATAAAAGATAAAATGCAACTAACACCTAACTTAACAAGCGAAGTGAATTCAAAGCAAAAGTCTCTCTCACCACGTCTTAGCAGTCTTACTGGCCAAATTTCTTTCAAACAGGGTGCCTCCCTCAGTCCAAAGCTGTTACTGTGCCCCTCAGGGGTTGTGACAGCCATAGGTAGAGAGAAAGGGAGGAATAACTTGGGGTGTGTCTTCCCCATTTTTATACTTCTCTTTGAGAATCATCTTCAGGTTGGGTTCAGGAGATAAAGTCTGTGGGGATGGTAGCCTCCAGTTGTTTGTTTGCCAATATGTAAATTTCTTACACCCTTTTTCCTGCCAAAGAATGGCCACTTAACCAGGCGATAGTCCATTTGGTTTCGTTGACACTTGGCTGAGTGTCAGTTTGCCTTTTGTCTCTGACAACCTGGTTTGGGCTGCTTCCCCAGATTTGGAATATGCCTTCGTAACATAATACAGTAGAATCTTATAACTTTTACAGTGATGTCAGGACAATAATGATCAGTAAATCGCGAGTTTGCAAATGATACTGTCACGGAGTCACTGGGCGATGCTCTGGAACTACGGCATACGAAGCCAGTCAGGACTCTGGGGGAGCATGCCTGCTCTTTGTGAACATACTGTCTCCAGGGCAAGAAGCTTACACAGCTTTGGCCTTCCTGGGCCTGACCTCAGAGCATTCAGCATCCCCTTTTCACATCATGCACTTCCAACAGCGAGTCCGCACAGGTGGGGCTCCTGGGGAAGCCAGAGGGCTCTGCACCGCAACTCCACAGTCAGACCTGACTCTCAGCCAGCCAGTAAAACAGAAGGTTTATTAGATGACAGGAACACTGTTTAAAACAGAGCTTGTAGGTACAGAGAACAGGACCCCTAAGTCAGGTCCGTCATGGGGATGGTTAGGGAGCCCAGAACCCAGTTCTGGGCCTCCCTCCATTTTGCCAGTCATCTCTAAACTGAAACTCTCCATCCCCTCCTTTGGCCTTTGTCTCTTTCCGGGGCCAGGAGGCCACCTAACCTCTTTGTTCTCCAACACCTTCTGTTGGCACCTTTGCAGAGGAGGGGCCCAGGCTATCAGTTGCCAGGAGACAGGGTGTCGGCCATTCTCTGTGCAGACGCCATCACACTGGCCCTCTAGGGATCTGGAACAATCACAAACCCTTATCCCACCACCTAGATACTTAAGAAATACACAGGGGAAACTGAGGCACCCACACAGTAGTCAGAGAGAACATTAAGAACAGTCCCACTTCGTCACAGATACCTTACACGGCATAGTTTGCACAAAATGTATCATAGTCTTGTAAAAGGGGTGGACATAATGATACAGACTGTCACAGATAGATACTTCTTAAATAGCTTCTCTGCAAAGGAGACATTGAAGACTTCTGACATCAGGTGGTGATGTAAGTTAAGAATAGATATGTTATTGGCAGAGGGGGGACCGTAAATGAAATTGGAAAGTATTAAATTCAAAACTCATAAAAGGAAATATGTTTCACACAACACATAGTCTGTAGAATTCATTGACATGGTATAACATTGAGGCCAAGACATTGACAGGCTTAAAAAAGGGATTATACATCTATATAGAATGCAAGAATATTCAGTGTTCTATAAATACTTAGACAAACAAAACCACAACAACAAAGACCCCAAGAATTTTGGAAAGGGCCTAGCCCAACCAAGGGTGTAAGCCAGCTTCTAATTGTTGGGGATTAAGAGAAAAATCTTTCCTGTGGGCTATGATCCCATAAATGCCTATTGTAGAATGTTGTGAATCTCCTTCTGAAGCAAATGATATTGGGCTGGGAAAGTGACAGGATACTGAACTAGGTGGGTCACTGGCCTGATCCAGTATGGCAAATCCTATTGTGTTTCTAAAATAAAGAGGAATTTCTGTCTGTCAAGATGAGATCTACTATAGAAACCCCCCATATTGGATTCATCATCTTTTGACTTAAAAATTGTAGCTATACAATTTTTAGTAATTCTGAGGAAGTTTTAGTACTGGCAACATGAGACCTCCAACATATGTCACTGAGATTGAAGTCTCTTCCCCCCCACCCCCCCAATACATTGGGTGTTTAAGTATCCAGTCATCCTGTTCTCTAATGTGATTTGGTGGTCTGTAGCACACACCAGGTAATACCCCATTTTGTGCTGTACCTGTTAGGATACTTATCCGTAAGCATTCAGGATCACTTTTTTCCAAATTGCCAGTGACTTGGAAATAAGTAGTAATGTTTTTGAAATGGCCTGCTGCTATCTCTCCCCTTTTGCCCACTTGATCCTTACTTAAATGGATGTAACCATGAATTTTAACATTCATATCATGCAAATCCTCTGTTCAGGTTTCAGTAATATAAGATAGGGTGAATTTATGCTCATAAATAAGCAATCCCAGTTCCTCTGTTTATTATCCTGGGTTCTAGCATTGGTGTATAGGCAATTAAAGAATTTCTTCTCTTCACGTCCTTTGGTGTCTTGATTAATTTTTCTCTCAGCATCTTGAGTTGTGCTAAATAAGTGCTCATTTGTTTCCTGTTTTCACCCTCCCATTTTGTTTAATGCACTCCTGACCAGTCTAGCCACCCTGTCCCCTAGCAGATGGATTCCCTTTCTGCTGAGATGGAGGCCTACCAAACTGTGCAGCCCCCTGACCTCACACAGGGTGGACCAGTGTTCCACAAAACCCTCCACCTTCCACCACGAACCTAGCCAGCAGTTCACTTCCAAAGTCCTTCTGTCTTCCTTTACTTATGAGACGGGAAGGATATCCAAGAAGATTACTTGGACATTCTTCACTTTCAGCATCCTTCCAGGTTCCCTGAAGCACCTAGGCTCTATTAACTATCTCACGGTGCAGTATTGAGGAAAGCCATGGATTGTCTTGTAGGTATTTTTAAATGCTTCAATAAATTTGATTGAGTCTTAATGTGTGGTTATGGCAAAACTGGCACACATTGAATTTTCATTCAATTTATCTTCCATTTAAACAGAAGTCAAATTTATCAGATTTTGGATCTAAGCCTATCTACTGTTGTTCCTTTTAAATTATTTTTGTTTGCCTAATTCTTTGCCCTCAGTTGGGGGTTGTCAGCCTCTCCGCACCGCCTGAGCCTTTCCTTGTCGCAGTGAAAGACCCCGGCAGCGGGGAGCTGTCAAAGTCTTTCCCAGCTGCCAAAGCCTCTGCCACACCTTTCACTGACACGTACAGCTGCACACCTCAGTGTGAACACGGTGTGCTTTTTACTGCAGCATGTAGCTACATGTACGCTACACACTGCCTTTCTGTGCATGCGCCCTGAAACAGCTCGGATTCCCTTCTACAAAAGGAGAGTGAACATATGGCAACTTACTAAATGGTTCTTTTGCTAGCCACACTTGTGGGTTGCTTTTTTTTTGTTTTTTTTAAAAGGGTAGACTTCAGATGGGTGGAGCATTTATCTCTGTTCCTGTCTCCTTGGAGCTCTGCCACGCCAACTGGTCAGAAGGGCAGGTCCATGAACATGTGCTGTCTCTGGTTAAAATACCTGAGGACAGGGATGGTTTTTGTTTCTTTGTTTTAAATGAATCTACTTATTCTTCTAAGGAGCTTCACATTGAGAGCTATCTACATGACCATCATAAATATAGCTGGCAAATTACCAAAAGAATAATGTGTTAGTAGCAATTGTCTGAGAAAATCAAGGGAGAGCTGTTGACAATAAAATCCTTGGAAATCAAATTGACCAAAAAGTATTGTTGGTCACTGACACAGTGGGCCTGTGCACTGGCTTTTCACCTGGACAGAACTGGGTTCAGGTTCCGGTTTATGTCATAGCTGACCATTAGTTTTATTGGTCTGAAAGAGGTTTGTTCTGATCCAGTATGGCCGTTGGTATTCCGGTGGAACTTAGCAGGGTGTAATACTGTTTTGGATTGAAGTTCATTGGTGAAGGCTGTGTTGGGATCCCAGGGCTGGAACAGCAGACCAGATTAGAGTGAGTCTATTTAGGAGAGCTTTGTGACACTGGAATAGCAGGGGATACGGTTGGCCAGGCTGGAGGTATACTGGTTGGACCTGTGGTGGGGCAGGGAAGAGGCTTGTTCATTCTAGCACGTGCTTCTGTCCCTCATTATTCTTGATTCAGCCAGTGTTTATCAATTATATATGTTTTCTCCCTAGCTCCTTGGCTGGTGTTCTCTCACAGTCCCAGTGATGTGGCATGAGTCATGTTAGATTAAGTCTGCCTACCGGGTGTTGGGGGGACACTGAAAACCAAGGTTTCAGAGTAGTAGCCGTGTTCGTCTGTATTCACAAAAAGAAAAGGAGTACTTGTTGCACCTTAGAGACAAACAAATTTATTTGAGCATAAGCTTTTGTGAGCTACAGCTCACTTCATCAGATGCATTCAGCGGAAAATATAGTGGGGAGATTTATATACATAGAGAACATGAAACAATGGGTGTTACCATACACACTGTAACAAGAATGATCACTTAAGGTGAGATATTACCAGCAGGAAGGGGGGGGGGGCATTTTGTAGTGATAATCAAGATGGGCCATTTCCAGCAGTTGACAAGAACGTCTGTGGAATGGTGGGGGGTAGAATAAACTATTTCCCCCCACCCCCCACTGTTCCTCAGATGTTCTTGTCAACTGCTGGAAATGGCTGATCTTGATTATCACTACAGAAGGTTTCCCCCTCCCCCTGCTCTCCTGCTGGTAATATCTCACCTTAAGTGATCACTCTCCTTACAGTGTGTATGGTAACACCCGTTGTTTCATGTGCTCTATGTATATAAATCTCCCCACTGTATTTTCCGCTGAATGCATCCAATGAAGTGAGCTGTAGCTCACGAAAGCTTATGCTCAAATAAATAGGTTAGTCTCTAAGGTGCCACTAGTACTCCTTTTCTTTTTGTGAAAACCAAGAGAGAAGAAAAGCCGTTTCATGGAAATGTCCAAGTAGAATGCATTTAGAAGCTGGGATAATAGCTGTTACTTAAGGATGGTGGATTATTTTATAATGTACTGGGGTGAAATTAATGCTACTAAAAGAGACTGACTATTCAAAATATTTTCTCTATTCACACTGTCATAAAAATATTGCCAGCTTATTGTTGTTATTATAATAGCTTATTGTTCTGTATCTTTATTCTCATACCCCCTTTCTTAGACTTGGATACAGATGAAAACTGAGACTTTCTGTTTAGGCAGCTTACAAAATAAATTTGTAGCCGAAATCCTTCCATCCCATGCAGAAACCTCTGCTGCTGCTGGGATTCAGAAGACAACAGCCACGCACTGTTGCCGATGCAGATGTGGCTGGAAGGGGTGCATTGAGGAGAGGGAGGGAGCAACTGGTAATTTTCTATATCTGTGATTTAAGAAAGATGGGCCTGGTGCTTAAGACAGCTCTGGCTGCAGCCATGCTGTTGGAAATGAAATTGCGTCCCTCCACTTCAGTTCTAGCCCCCATAGTAACAATAATAATAAAAGTAGTAGTTAGCACCTAAGTTCCCTCTAAGCTGCGCGGCTGCGCAGCAGCCTATTAAGGGCTGCTCAGGCACTTAGGGCTATGGCTGGGAGAGATGCCTCTTCCCCAGTCCCAGACCTGCTGCAGCTGGGGGAGAGGCGCGCCCATGCCCCAACCCAGCCCTGGCTCGGACCCGCCATGGCAGGGAGAGATGTCCCGCCCACAGCCCCAACCCATCCCTGACCCAGACCTGCCATGGCTGGGGGAGAGGTACTCCTCCCCTGGCCCCAACCCAGCCCCGGAGCTGCCACAGCAGGAAGAGGCACCTCTTTCCCCAACCCCACAGCCCAGGTGCTGCTGTGGGGAGAGAGATCCATAGCCACAGGGCAGCCTGCACCCCAAACTCCTCATCCCCAGCCCCACCCCAGAGCCTACAAAGTTAGGTCGACATAAGCTGTGTTAGGTCGATTTAATAATGTATGTGTCTACGCTGCCGAATCCCTTCCACCGACCGAAGTGGCCTGTAAAGCCAACTTCTGTACTTCACCTCCGCGAGAGGTTTAGCTCTTGATTCGACGTGGGTCAACATGGGGATAGTGTAGACACTGTGTTGCGTAATTTGAATGAATTGGCCTCTAGGAGCTGTCCCACAGTGCTCGGCTGTGACCGTGCTGGAGAGCACTTTCAACTCCGCTGTATGTCAGCCAGGTGCACAGGAAACAGCCACTCCCCTGTTAAAGCCCCGGGAACTTTTGAATTTTCATTTCCTGTTTAAGCAGTGTGGAGAGCTCACCAGCACAGCTGATCATGGAAACTGAAGGCTTCAAAGGCGCTCCAGCATGGAGTACACAGGAGGTGGTGGATCTTATTGCTTGGTGGAGAGAACAATGTGTGCAGGCAGAGCTCTGATCCAGCAGAAGAAACACTGACATCTATGCCAAGATTACTTGGGGCATGGGGGAGAAGGGTTACACCAGGGACACGCAGCAGTGCCGCATGAAAATGAAGGAGCTTCGGCAAGCGTACCAGAAGAAAAGGAAGATGAACAGTCATTCTGGTTCTGCCCCACAGACATACCGCATTTATGAAGAGCTGCATGCGATTCTCGGTGACGTTCCCGCCACTACCCCAAACGCTCCATGGATACCTGCCAGGAGCCCGCGAGCAACAATGAGGAGGACATTGTTGATGGTGTGGAGGAGGAGAATGTGAGGCAGGCAAGTGGAGGATCCATTCTCCCCAACAGCCAAGAACTGTTTTTAACCCTGGAGCCCATCCTTTCACAGAACCAGTTGGCGGTGGAGCATGGTGCGAGGGAAGGCATCTCTGGTGAGTGCACATTTCCAATCAAACTGTAGGGGTTACGTGCTATTATGTTTAATCTGAACAAAAAAGTAAGCATAGTGGGTATCAGTGGCCACTCCAGCTACTCTCCGAAAAAGACTGTTTATGTGCATGGGGATGACCTGGGAATCCTCCATGGAGATCTCTAGGAAGCTTTCATAGAGGTACTCTGCAATCCTTTGCAGAAGGTTTCTGGGAAGGGCTGCCTTATTTCTTCCATCACAGTAGGACACTTTCCCACACCACTCCAACATTAACTCTGCTGGCATCATTGCAGCACACAGCATTGCAGCAGAAGGACCAGGTCTGTTCCCAGATGCTTGCAGAATCTGCTCCCTTGCCGCCTCTGTTACCCTGAGGAGAGTGATATCACATAGGATCACCTAGGGGAAATGGGGGAAGTTTTCAATGCTAGCCCTTAAACCGCAAACAATTCAGCAAGTAATCTGCCCCCTGTTTGGTGAAATCTGGGTCACGCAACCACACTTCCCCAAATGTGCCATGGTTGTGGTTGGAGGGGGGGCGGCTTCCTGTTTGTCTCCCTCCCCCCGACCCAGTGCCACTTTTGTGAAAAACAAATTATTTAGGGGGCTTTACACTGGTGCCTATCCTCAAGCACCATCCAGGTTGCTAGGGGAAAGGAGGCTTTTCTCAAGTTCCAACCTGTGATTCCAAGGATGACTTCACAAAAGCAGCAACACAAGACCTCTCACCCATGCCTTGTGGCCTTACTCATCATGGCTGAAGCAGCAAACCGACTCTTGCAATAGCCAGTGGTTGTGATTACGTTGTGGCTTGCAGTGAAGTGTATTGAGGAGTGGTTTTTTTATTAAAAAAAATCTACCTTGCACCAGAAACATATGCACTGTCAATGCTACCCTTGGGCTTTGCATTCCTTGCAGCTGAAACCTTGTCCGTCGGCACATCCTCTAGACTGGGACAGAGACTTTCCCAGATTAGAAGGTGGAAAAAGAAGACTTGGGAGGACATGTTCAATGAGTTAATGTTCGCCTCCAAGAGTGACAAGATGGAGCTCAGAGCATGGAGGACCTTGGACATGGACAGGAGAGCATGCAGGGAACACGAGCATGCCACGCAGGAAGAGACGCTGTGGATTATGAATGAGCAATCAGACATGTTGAGGCATCTGGTTGAGGTTCAAGAAAGGCAGCTGGATGCTAGAGTCCCTCTGCAACCTATGCTGAACCTGCTGCTATCATTGCCCAGTTCTACATCCTCCTCCCCTAAATGTCCTATGAGGTGGGGGGCGGGGGGGGAGAGTTTGGTATCCCTTGCACTCAAATCCAGGGGAGGGTATAAGGACTAGAAGGTGCCCATTCCCACACCTTTGATTGTTATTGCAGTGCAACTGAAAGCAAGCTGTCCTTGTTTCTCCCCCCACAGTGTTATCAGCCCTCTTGCCCCAGGTTATGTTTTCTTTGCTGTCTCTGTGCGGTCCATGTGCATAATAAAACTTAATGTACTGAGGAGAAAAGGCTCTTTATTCATTCAACACATCGTGGTTGGTGGGGGTGGAGTTTACAGGGGAGAAAATGCAATGGAGGGGACAGTTTGGTAAGGAAAAACACAGATAAGTGTCACATTACTCTGGCTCATTGCTGAAACTGGTTTTCAAAGCCTCACAGAGACGCAGACCCCCTCAATGTGGTCTTTTTATTGCCCTTGTGTCTGCCTGCTCAAAATTGGCTTCCAGGCAATCTGTCTCAACCCCTGACCCTGCCAGAAACTTTTCTACCGTTGTTTCACCAATATTATGGAGCACACAGCAGGTAGCAATACCAGTGCACGGGGATGCATGGTATTCTTCCGTCCTAAGTGCAGGACTCTGCACTTGTCCTTGTGAACCTCATCAGATTTCTTTTGGCCCAATCCTCCAATTCGTCTAGGTCACTCTGGACCCTATCCCTACCCTCCAGCGTATCTACCTCTTCCCCCAGCTTAGTGTCATCTATGAACTTGCTGAGGGTGCAATCCATCCCATCATCCAGATCATGAATGAAGATGTTAAACAAAACTGGCCCCAGGATCGACCCCTGGGGCACTCTGCTTGATACTGGCTGCCAACTAGACATTGAGCTGTTGATCACTACCCGTTGAGCCCGACGATTTAGCCAGCTTTCTGTCTACCTTATAGTCCATTCATCCAATCCATACTTCTTTAACTTGCTGGCAAGAATACTGTGGAAGATGTATCACGTCCACCACTTTCCCCATATCTTCAGAGCCAGTTATCTCATCATAAAAGGCAATCATGTTGGTCAGGCATGATTTGCCCTTGATGAATCCATGTTGACTGTTCCTGATCACGTTCTTCTCCTCCATGTGCTTCAAAATGGATTCCTTGAAGACCTGTTCCATGATTTTTCCAGGGACTGAGGGGTGGCTGACAGATCTGTAATTCCCCAGATTCTCCTTCTTCCCTTTTTTAAAGATGGGCACTATATTTGCTGTGACAAAGTTCCTCCTCTGCCTTGGTGGGTCCTGCGCTTATTGGCGGATTTGCTTGCCTCAGAGATTCACTGCAGCCCTCAGTTTGGCCACTTTTGCTAGTGGCTCAAACCTGCTATTCACTCAGCTAACCTCATCGCTGGCTAGCATGGAGAAAAGCAAGGAGAACAATCCCTACAGTCTCTGCTGGTCCACCTAATGGGTTGGGGAGACAGGCCAGGGATCTTCCCCTCTAGTGGGACCCACAGTCCAGGTCAACTCCTCCTGTATCCAACAGGGAGATGGGGAGGAACCTGGGCCCTCTCTCTACTCCGGGTTCCAGCCCAGGGCCCTGTGGATCACAGCTGTCTATAGTGCTTCGTGTAACACCTGTGTGACAGCTACAACTCCCTGGGCTACTTCCCCATGGCCTCCTCCCAACACCCACCTCACCATAGGACCTTCTTCCTGATGCTAAATAGCGTTTGTACTCCTCAGTCCTCCAGCAGCATGCCCTCTCAGCTCCTTGTGCACCCCTAACTGACTGAAGTGAGGTCCTTTTTAAACGAGGTGCCCTGATTAGCCTGCCTTAATTGATTCTAGCAGCTTCTTAATTTGCTCCAGGTGTCCTAATTAGCCTGTCTGCCTTAACTGGTTCCAGCAAAGTCCTGATTGATCTGGAATTGCCCCTGTTACCTTACCCAGGGAAAAGGGGCCTGCTTAACCTGGGGTTAATATATCTGCCTTCTATTACTCTCCTGTAGCCATCTGGCCCGACCCTGTCACATTGCCTTTTCTCAGTCATCCGGGACCACCTCCAATCACCATGAGGTTTCAAAGATAATGGCCAATGACTCTGCAATCACATCAGCCAACTCCCTCAGCATCCTTGGATGCATTGCATCCAGCCCCATGGACTTGTGCAAGTCCAGCTTTTCTAAATAGTCCATAACCTATTCTTTCACCGCTGAGGGCTGCTCACCTCCTCCCCATTCTATGCTGCCCAGTGCAGCAGTCTGGGAGCTGACCTTGTCTGTGAAGACCAAGGCAAAAAAAGCATTGAGTACTTCAGCCTTTTCCACATCATCTGTCACTAGGTTGCCTCCCCCATTCAGTAAGGGTCCCACACTTTTCCTGACTACCTTCTTGTTGTTAACATACTTGTAGAAACCCTTCTTGTTACCCTTCACATCCCTTGCTAGCTGCAACTCCAATTGTGCTTTGGCCTTCCTGACAACCTCCTGCATGCTCGAGCAATATTTTTATACTCCTCCTTAGTCATCTGTCCAAGTTTCCACTTCTTGTAAGCTTCCTTTTTGTGATTAAGCTCACCGAAGATTTCCCTGTTAAGCCAAGCTGGTCACCTGCCATATTTGCTATTCTTTCTGCATATTGGGATGGTTTGTTCCTGCGCACTCAGTAAGGCTTCTTTAAAATACAGCCAGCAATCCTGGACTCCTTTCCCCCTCATCTTAGCCTCCCAAACGATCCTGCCCATAAGTTCCCTGTGGGAGTCAAAATCTGCTTTTCTGAAGTCCAGGGTCTGTATTTTGCTGCTCTCCTTTCTTCCTTTTGTGGGGATCCTGAACTCAACCATCTCATCGTCACTGCTGCTCAGGTTGCCACCCACTTCTACTTCCCCTACCAATTCTTCCCCCTTTATAAGCAGCAGATCAAGAGGAGAACGGCTCCTGGTTAGTTCCTCCAGCACTTGCACCAGGAAGTTGTCCTCAACACTCTCAAAAACTTCCTGGATTGTCTGTGCACTGCTGTTATTGCTCTCCCAGCAGATGTCAGGGTGATCGAAGCCCCCATTAGAACCAGGGCCTGTGATCTGGTAACTTCTGTTAGTTGTCCGAAGAAAGCCTCGTCTACCTCATCCTCCTGGTCTGGTGGTCCATAGCAGAGGCCCACCATGACGTCGCCCTTGTTGCTTTGGCCTCTAAACTTAACCCATGCACTGCTACAGGCTGGGGAATGACTGGCTAAGCGGCAGTTCTGCAGAAAAGGACCTGGGGATTACAGTGGACGAGAAGGTGGATATCAGTCAACAGTGTGCCCTTGTTGCCAAAAGGCTAATGGCATATTGGGCTGCATTAGTAGGAGCATTGCCAGTAGATTGAAGGAAGTGATTATTCCCCTGTATTCGGCACTGGTGAGGCCGCATCTGGAGTATTGCATCCAGTTTTGGGCCCCCCACTACAGAAAGGATGTGGACAAATTGGAGAGAGTCCAGTGGAGGGCAATGAAAATGATTAGGGGCTGGGGCACATGACTTACAAGGAGAGGCTGAGGGAACTGGGCTTATTTAGTCTGCAGAAGAGAAGAGTGAGGGCTGTTCTCAGTGGTGGCAGATAACAGAACAAGGAGCAATTGTCTCAAGTTGCAGTGTGTGATGTGTAGGTTGGATATTAGGAAAAACTATTTCACTAGGAGGGTGGTGGAGCAGTGGAATGGGTTACTTAGGGAGGTGTGGTGGAATCTCCATCCTTAGAGGTTTTTAAGACCCTGCTTGACAAAGCCTTGGCTGGGATGATTTAGTTGGTGTTGGTCCTGCTTTGAGCAGAGGGTTGGACTGGATGACCTCCTGAGGTCTCTTCCAACCCTGCTTTTCTATGGTTCTGTAATGGGGATATTGCTTTTACTGAGCTATAAGTTAGCAAACAACGCCAGCTTGTTTTGTTTTAAATATCCAAAGGCACATTCCCATGACCATTCTGCACTTGCTCAGCCTATAGCTGAACCGCTGTTCAGGCTGCCTGTGTACGGCTTCATGAGCCAAGAGAGCAAGGAGTAGGCTCGGTCTTCCAGTATCATTACTGGCATTTGAACATCACCAACGGTTATTTTGCAGTCTGGAAAGAAAGTTCCTGCTTGCAGCTTTCTGAACAGAGGTGTTCCTAAAGATGTGCACATCATGCACCTTTCCCGACCATCTTATGTTGATGTCGGTGAAACGGCCCCTGTGATCCACCAGCACTTGCAAAACCATTGAGAAGTATCCCTTTCAGTTTATGCACTCTTTGGCAAGGTGGTCTGGTGCCAAGATAGGGATATGCGTTCCATCTATAGCCCCACCGCAGCTAGGGAACCCCATCGTGGCAAAACCATCCTTTATGTCCTGCACGTTGCCCAGAGTCACCACCCTTCTTAGCAGAAGTCTGTTAATGGCCCTGCAAACTTGGATCACAACAGATCCCATGGTAGATTTACCCACTCCAAATTGATACCCCACTGACTGATAGCAGTCTGGCGTTGCAAGCTTCCATAGAACTATCACCACTCACTTCTCCAATGTCAGAGCAGCTCTCATTCTGGTATTGCTGCGCTTCAGAGCTGGGGAAAACTCTTCACACAGTTCCTGGAAAGTGGCCTTACACATTCGAAAGTTCTGCAGCCACTGCTCATCATCCCATAGCTGCAAAATGATGTGGTCCCACCAGTCAATGCTCATTTCCCAGGTCCAGAAAGGGTGCTCAATTGTGTCAAGGTGATGTGTGACTGTTGCCAGCAACTGCAAATTGCTCCGCTCTATGTCTTCCAGCAGGGCTGCTTGTTTGGCATCACATTGTTCTGTGCAGCAGCTCCTGTATCAGCTGTGTAAATACTGCAGAATAAGGCACGAGGTGTTTGTAATGTTCTCACAACAGTGTACAGCTGAGTGGGGTTCATACTTATCGTGCTGTGGCGTCGGTGTGGGTAACCCAGGCTTATGAAAAAATTGCGAAAAAGACTTGGTTTGTTTGCTGTTGATTTCAGGAAGGGAGGGAGGTAAGTGCATCATGGGAGGCTAATGCCATGTTCCCATAACCATCCACGCCAATGTTTTCATCTCATAAGGCATTGCAAGCCCAACCCAACGTTCCACTCGGCTCCATGCACTGTGGGATAGCTACCCACACTGCGGCGCTCCGTGTGTCGATGCAAGCCCTGCTAGTGAGGATGCACTCTGCCGGCACAATGAGCATAGTGTGGACATGCAAAATTGACTTGATTAAATTGGAGGCTCGGTGTCAACTGACATGAAGTCGACTTAACTTTGTAGTGTAGACATGGCTCTACTGTGCTTTTCACCTGCAGTTCTCAGGTGCTTTACAAAAGAAAGGTTTCAGAGTAGCAGCCATGTTAGTATGTATCTGCAAAAAGAAAAAGAGGACTTGTGGCATCTTAGAGACTAATAAATTTATTTGAGCATAAGCTTTTGTGCATGCATCCGATGAAGTGAGCTGTAGCTCACGAAAGCTTATGCTCAAATAAATTTGTTAGTCTCTAAAGTGCCACAAGTCCTCCTTTTCTTTTTACAAAAGAAAGTAAGTGTCATTATCTCCAGTTTTACAGGTGGGGAAACTGGTAGAGGGAGGTGAAGTGCCTTGCCCAGGCTCACCTAGCGGGTCAGTCGCAAAGCTGGGAAGAGAGCCTAGGTCTTTTTGACTCCCAGCGTAATGCCCTTTCCACTAGACCATGCTGCCTTCTAAATATAGTACATGTCTGACCGCTTCCTTGAAAACTTCATTCTTAGGCCTGGGCTACACTGGCAGGTGGTTCGAACAAAGATACGCAACTTCAGCTACACTATTCGCATAGCTAAAGTCGAAGTATCTTAGTTCGACTTACCTGGCCATCCTCATGACAGCGAGTCCACCACGGCAGCTCCCCCGTCAACTCCACTTACTCCTCCTGCCGAGGTGGAGTACAGGCGTCGATTCGGCTATCCATTTATCGTGTCTAGACGAGACACGATAAATCGATCCCTGATAGATCAATCACTACCTGCTGATCTGGTGGGTAGTGAAGATGTACCCTTAGTCTCCAGCCTAAGGAAAACTTGCCAAATGCAGATAAAAACAGACACGCTCCTACCTGTTAGAGGGCTTTCCCTTACCTCCACCCCTGCTTCTTGTCACACAGACAGAAAGCAGAAAACCAGAAGTCTGAAGTGCAGGCAATGTGATGTTTATTGGGATTAGTTCTAAGCAAGCATATCCATAGCTCTACATACTGGCAGAGTCTGTTTCCCAGTGTTCGGTTCCCAGCTCTGATGCCACAGAGCATTTACCCCATGTCCCCCTTCTCAGCTCTGACACCGCAGAGCCTTGCCTGTGTTCTCATTCCTATTTCCCACCTCTTTCTTCTTAGCAGGCCCAAATATACCTGCAATGCATGCCCCTGTCCCACTCCTTACAATTTATGGTCATGTTCTGTTTTGGAGGGTTGTGAGTCTAGGGTCTTCGTTCCCACCTCTTTTGTATCCCATGGGAGGAGTAAGGAGTGAGGTTGTGTTCTGGCCGAGGCCTTTCTTTGGCTTTTAGTGTTTCTTATGCCTGCTCACCATCCCCCATCCTCCCTTGCCCCTCCCAACTGGTTACTTGACCTTGCCTTGAGATAGGAGTTGAGGCAGTCTTCAAGTTTGCACTCATATATTATACTCCCACCATGCCCACTAACACTTTAACTGGATCCCTTATCTTTTCTCATTGTACTAAAAGCCCCATCAGATTGGGGGAAATGCAACACACAGGGTCTTTGTTCATTGTTCTTCACACATATTAGTAAGGATCCCTTTGTTCACATATATTAGTGTAAGATATAAGAGTATCAAAAAGTCAAACCCAAAGTTCTATCTCTGGCTGGCAAACAAGCCTATTTACTTACACCGCCCAACATGCATGAGCAACAGATTTGCTATGAGAAACTTGCACCAAATGGTTCTACTGAGAGTTATCTTGTAGAGGGAAGAAGAATGTTGTAGGGATGCCAGAGAGAGGAGATAATGATGCTTCAGCTGAGGCAAAAGGGTTTTTATTTACACAGCTGAGCTCCATTTGGTATTATTAATAAAGAACATTCATTTCTTTGGCTAGAATCCTACCCCCTCTGAGTTTAGCTAGGGTACGATTAGTCCTCTTTCTGGCATGGCACATCAAATCGCATAAGCCACTTAGCTGTTCGGACTTCCGGTATATCTAGCTTACCCTGACTGTTGTAAGGATGATACTTGCTTTTCTTTATAAATCGTTTCCAGGTCTTTAGATGAAAAACTGTACATAAGAGTGAAGTGTTACTGTTGTCCTCATGCTGTATATTGATTAATAGCACTTTAGTTTTTCATATGTATTTATTCCTGCTGTATGGATACTAATAAAAAGTGATTATAAAGTAATCATTAATATAAAGTGAATTAAATAGACCCCACTATCCTTTTGTCACCTTACTCCACCTATTTAGCAGTGTCTTCTGTGTGTGATATTCACAACAGTTTTTCATTCTCTATTCTTGGACATTGCAGACTGCACTTTGGTGCAGTCCTATATCAGACTCATTCTTAAACTCCAGAGTACCCAGGACTCGGAGTGACCTTGTTACCCCCTGCCTCCAGCGAGAGGGGAATCTTTCTTGTAGTAGCTTCAGCAGTCCTCTGAGCTGTGCTAGCCCTAATTTTCCTTGCAGGTTAACAATAGGTACATCCCAATCCCCAAGTCCCTTTGAATGTTCCCCTGACACTGGGTACTCACAAATTCCAGATCCAGTGTACCTCAGTTTACCAGTTTTACCTTAAACCCCTGCTGCTGTACACCATACAGGACTTGTGAGCACTTATCATGAACAGAAGTAGGTTTATTTAATGAAGAATAAAGCTTCAATTAGAAACAAGAGAGTGTGGTGGAAATAAATGATTGCACTACAGAACAAAATCCAAACATTCATGAAAGCGCCCCCACTCCACAAGGGGTTTCCTCAGTGAATGGCTACAGAATACTTCTCCCTCCTCTGTGTTATACTGAGAGCAGCCTTTTGTTTTGTGATGGGCTTCCTCAGGTGCAACCTGGAACTGGAGTATCACTGAGCCCTTGGGCATACCAGTCTGGTTGGTCCTGCGCCCCTTCAATTCAGCCAGCTCTCCTGGACTCTTCCCCCCATCATATTAGCCTCCCAGGGGATCCTTCCCATCAGTTCCCTAAGGGCGTCAGAGTCTGTATTTTGATACTCTCCTTTCTTCCTTTTGTGAGGATCCTGAACTCAACCAGCTCACGGTCACTGCTGCCCAGGCTGCCACCCAATTCTACTTCCCCTATCAATTCTTCCCCCTTTTTTAAGCACCCCACTTATTGAAAGAGTGACCTCATCCCTTTCCTTAGTCAAAAACCTCTCAGGTTGAATATCACATGCCACCCAGAGTAAGTTTATTTCCCAATCCGCCCCTCCCTCAATGTGGAGAGGACAGTGCACCAGCCCTTGTACCTGAGCAGATTTCCCTTTTGCATAACACCACACTGTTTTAGGTAAAAAATATAAAACGGATTTATTAACTACAGAAAGATAAATTTAAAGTGATTAATAAGTGTACAGATCAAAGTTAGTTACCTAAGAAATAAACAAAATCGCAATCTAAGTTCTATACACTGGACAGGATTTGAATCAAGCAGTGTATCACCCTGATGGTACAAATAGTCCACCAGTCTTCCATACACAGACTAGAAATCCCTTCAGCCTGGGACCACATCCCTGGTTCCATTTTTGTTCTTAAGGTGTTTCCAGGTGTTGAATTGTGGGGGGAATGAGGCCATGTGGTGATGTCACTTCCGTCTTTTATAACAACTTCCGTGTGGAGGGAACTTCATTATTCCAAGCAAAGTCCCCAGCACAGTTTGTGGAATAGTACAGGCACGAGATGGAGTCCAGTATTGCATGATCTAGTCAGATGCATGCTTGCATCCTTGCATGCTTTGATGAGTCATAGCAGCCATTATTCATATACTGGCTGAAGTGCCCACAGGAAAGCCCATCATATGAGGATAAGCTTCTTCTGTGGCCTATTGAGTTTCTTAATGGGCCATTCCTTGAATGGTTCATCCACAATGTGCTGGCTAGACTAGATGTAAACTACCTTGTGGATGTCACCTCAAGGAGCAAACACATTTAAATACTGGTACATAGTCAATATTCATAACTTCAGATGCAATGACAGCACATACAATCCAACTGGACATTAACGTTTAACAGATCAAGACTTTCAGAATGATACCTTAAAAGGCATACTTTGCATAAAGCATATAATATCACCAGGGTAAATATTAGGGGGTGCCTTGGAGTTGCTTTTGGGTTACAGAATGTCACATGTTTCTATTCACAGGCAGGGCAAACCTCTGTTTTGTCTTGACGTTTCTTTTTTTACTTTTAAGTGGTGTTGATTGTCATTGCCTCAGATGGTTTCCCATTCAAATGGTTAGTATTGCGCAAGCTAAACAATTGAGCCTTGCATTGTATCACCAGCTAAACAGGGCAGGGGAACAACTGCACCCTGCCCAAGTGGGCCATCGCCAAGACATATGGTCTCCTGGTAACTAATTTCTACCCTAAGTCCATAAAGCATACTTTCAGGATAAATACATTATTCCGTAAATGCTACCCGTATATACATTTCACAGTCATGGATGTTGACAGGTTACAAGCTTTGAGTAGATACTTTACATGTTACTCTTTATGGATAAAAGTCTTATAAGACATATTTGGTGTAGTGAGTTTGTCAGGTCTGAGGTGAGAGATGTTTGCAAAGAACAGAACCCTTTGCCAAGGGGTCTCTGTGTCATGATATTGTGTCTGCGATGCTCCCTCTCAGCTTTTTCCCTGGTACTTCTTTCCCATTCTTGATGTGAATCCATACTGACTCTCCTCAAAGCATTCAGAACCTTCCAAATATATTCTTCTCTTTTGTCCCTGGTCCAGTGTTTCCAGTCTCTCCTCTTATTCTTTTTTCCTGTCTGAAGTCATATTTTCAGCTTTAATATGCCACATTAATTTCTTCAGTAAATATACAACTCTGTAGTTGCAAAAAAAGGTGTTAAACATCTCTGCAAAAGGTCCCTTGTTCTTTAACTTCTCCATAAAGTTTTGTGATGGATCCAGTTGGCTCTGGATTGATGTCAGACTGTAACTACTTTCTGGATCACCTGTTCTCACAATCCTTATTTCCTTCAACATTTCTTCCTCTTCTCCTGGGAAATATGTTTGGTTTCTAGCACTGGCCCCTTCCCTTTCACCATCCTATTTTAGAACACTGGGAAGACAAGTGTCCATATCACTTTCCATCTGTGTCTCCTCTGACAATCGTCTGTCTCATAGGAACACGCAAAATTGCACCGTTTCAACTAAAGGTGTGATTTTAAACCAATCTAATTAATTGGTGCACAAGACCACATGCATGCTGTCTTTCAAACCATGCTTATTTCAGTTTAGATTAAGTTAGTTAGGGACAGGTTTTAAGCTAAATTGAAATAAGCCACTCTTAAACCAAAATAATATTGTCCACTCCTGGTTTGCGCAGGTTTAACTAAAATTTTAAAATCACATTGTTAGTTAAACCTGTGTGTGTAGACAAGCTCTTTGAGTATATATATGTCTTCACTGCAGAGTGTACTTGGGATTGAGCACCTGGGTTGACCTGGCTTGGAGGTGAGCAGCCACACTGCAAAGCTATACTTGAGTGTGTCCATACTGATGGTACATTCACTCATGTGAGGTGCTAGGATTTCCGGGGACATATCCCATGGTTCTTAGCGCTTTAGTAAGATGAGCCACTCTGTGATTCTTTCCCAGTGAATTGTGAGAGAATTTACCTGTCTTGGGTATATGAGAGAGTTGTGGGAAGGGATTACTAAACCGAGTGTAAAACATGACTACATTTGTGTGAGGCTTTTGTGTGTGGACAGGAGCCAGGTTAATGACAATATCTGAGTAAAAGATCAAGTTAACTCTGAAGTGATACTAAACCCTGAGACTTCATTATGTCATTCAGTGGCCACTTAATACTTGTGTATTAGAGTGGGTATTTTTATCCTAATTTATGTAGAAGACAACTTTCTGATCCAAAAAGATTCCAAACAGAGGGGAAATTGTCTAGTGTCCACTTCTCATAAGTAAGGACTGGGGATGGGTCGCTAGAGAATGGGAGAATAATAAAGAAGTTTTGAAATAGGGACATGAGCTACTTGAATCCAGCATAGTGAGGAAAGAGTTTGCTAATGCAGCAGTAAAAGGGTATTTAGTCCTTGTGTAGACTAGGAGAATTTTTTCCTGTTTCTCATTACCAATGCTACTTATGGAATCAACTTTAGTTTACATGGGGGTATGATGAGGTAGATGAGGCCCAAAGGCCCCCTGCTTGGAGGCCTCGGGGGCCTGCCACAGCCATCCCAGGAGAGGAGCAGTGGAGAGATCTTCCAAGCAGGCTAGAATGGCTGCAGGGAGCAGCCCATGGGGGTCCAGCGGGCTCATATAAAAGGAGCTGCAGGGCCAGAGTAAGTGCAGGGACCAGGGGAGCAAGAGGTGCTCCTGGCTGGTTACAGGAGCTGAAAGAGCCTGGATAGATCAGTCTACTAGCAGAGACTGGGGGAGCAAGAGGTGCTCCTGGCTGGCTGCAAGGGCTAAGGCAGGAAGTTGCTGGCAGGGACCAGGGAAGTGAGGGAATAGCTTCTGGCTGGCTGCCAGGACTCACTTAAGACAGTCTACGGGGAAGAGGCCCAGGGAAATACAGTTAGTTAAAGGGATGTGGCACATGGCTGCTACTTACCTTCACATGTAAGCTGGCCAACTAGTGTACAGAGATAGGCCCTGTTGGTCAGTCTGAGGACCAGAGCCAGGGGAGGGGTACAGGACATTACTGAGGGCTTTGAGGTAGGCCATGTTGGACAGTGTACTCCGTAAAGGGAACAGTGTAGACAGCTTGGCCAGAGGACTGAGTCGCTGAAGATCCAATGAGAGATCCATCTGCTGGAAGGGGGAGTTCATGAGAGGTGAGTGCCGCCCTGCTGAAAAGAACTGTGAGATTGCAGGCATTGTCGGCCAGAGAAGGGGGGTGCTTGTGAGAGGCAGGTGCTGACCCTGTTACGGGGCACAGGGGTTTTTACTACTGTGTCATCTAGTGTTTAAAGAAGCTGAGTGGAAGGATGATTTTGTGGTTAAATCAGTGGAATGGGAATCCAAAAATTTAGATGAAATTTAGATAATGCCGCAGACTTCCTGTGTGAACTTGGGCAAGTTATTTATTCTCTGGGTGCCTCATTCCTTTTTTGTAAAATGGGGATAATATTTCCTTTTTCACGCTTGTCTGTTTTCTGTAATTAGTTTGCAAGCTATTTGGGACAGGGACTGTCTCTTACTGTGTCTGTATAGAGTGCCTAGCATATTGAGATCCTGATCTTGACTGGAGCCTCTTGGCACCACTGACAGTGCTGCTGTCGCAAAAGTGGTGTAATGACTCCTTCTGCTGTAAAATCAATCACACTCTATGCCTTCTTGTTCATCCCCATTGGCTTTTTGGTCCTGATGTATTTATTGCTCAGTGGCTTGCAGAACTCATATATAGACATGCAAATGCATCTGTGAATAATTTCCATCTTTTGAACCACCACTTTAGTTCTTTGACCTCACCATTCTTTGCGTGTTTTTGTGAGATTGAGCATCTTTCTGTTGTGCTTGAGTCCTAACTTGCAGTTATGGTAAAATTTTTTTTTTAAAACCCCCACAAAAAATGGAATAGGAAAATAAGAACGGGACCACAGGCCCAGCTCAGCAGCCTGTCTCTGACAGTGGCCAGTGATCAGATGTTTTGGAGGTAAAAGGTACAATTTCCATAATGGATAATTATGTAAATATGGATGGGACTTTCAAAAGCTCCTAAATGACTTAAGGGTACACATCCCACTGAAAGTCAATGGGGAAACATCTTCCTAATCCAAGACAACCAATTGTCTTGTTTATATTCTGGAGCATGTTATTCTAATAAGTGTTCATCCTAATTATTGTAACTGTGGAGGATATTTGTCTTCTTCAGATAAAAATCTAATCCTTGTTTTGAGTTCTAAAATATTTGCCTTAATATTTTATGGCAGTGAATTCCATAAGCTATGCATAATTTCCCCTGATTCCTTTCTTCTGCTTTAAATGTGTTGACTTTTAATTTCATTGGGTGTTCTGTTATTAGCGAGAATAAATAAGAACATTCAATTTACTTTCTCCATACTTTTCATTATTTTATCTATCTTTATTAATCTCCTCTTCTCTAAATGAGTCCTAATCTCTGTAATTTTTCTTCCCATGCAAGTGTTTCCATTCTTCTAATAATTTTCGTTGCTCTTTATCACTTTTCTTTTTTTTGCTACATACTGTTTCAATGGGGTGACCAAAACTGAACACACAATTTGAGATGAGGGCGTAGTATTAATTGATGTAATTTCAGTATTAGTCTTTTCCCTTCCTGATGTCTTGTTTGCTTTTCAACTACTGCTGAAATAATTAAGTAAATGATTTCAATAAGCTGTTTGCAGTGACACTTATACAGCATGAGTATTTCTGGACTGCTTACAATTAATTTAGAACACATCACTAGTTCAGGCTCTTCCCTCCAATGTGCATTTCCTTGCTATTGTCAATATTCATCTGCCACCAAGCTGCCCAGTTGCCTTGCTTTGTTAGGACCCCCTAAAATTCCTCACAATCTTCTCTAGTCTTGACTGACTTAACTAATAATTTTGTCATCCAAAATGTTGTTCCTTCCTGATTCATTCCCTCTTCCACATAATTAGTAACTATATTAAAAAAGACCGACAGGTTCTCTGTCATGTACCCGAATGGCTCTTCAGAGTGGAAGCTTTGGGTGTGTCAAGCTTATCCATTATGATCCTGGTTTTGCATAAAGCTAAAGAATGGGTCACAAAGCCTCAACAGGTGCTCAGTGGTAAACACGCGGGTGACTCTCAGTAATACTGAACAGAATTGTACAGAATTTTATGGAGGCATTGTCTTGTGGTTTTGGTTTTAGGTTTATTAAAGATCTGGATTTTTAATGACATTTGTAAGTGATGCAAAATTGAGAGAGTGAGTGGTTTGTGAAGCAAACACCAGTGAGGCCAGAGAAATAACACACAAGAAACTGGAGAGATTAGAAATGTGGATAGGAAATATCAAAATGAAATACTTCTTTAAACAGACACTAGTACATTGAAGCAAAATAATCTGAAATGCTGATATTTAATGGGAGAGAGACACTTGGTAAGCAGTAATGCTGAAAGAGATCTCGAAGTGAGAACAGGCAGCAAATCCATGAGCTTGCAAGTGCAGTATGGCAGCAAAAAACAAGCCAATATGACTTTGGGGTGCATTTGTTCTGGAAAAGTGAGGTAATATCCCTCACTTGGTAAGTCTGAGACTTGGGCTATGTCTACACAGTGCATCTTACAATGGTGTGGCTGTGCTGCTGCAGCCGTGCCGTTGTAAGGTGCACTTGTGGCTGCTCTTTATCTCCGGGACAGAGCTCTCCTCGTGACAAAATAAAACCGCCCCCAACGAGGGGCGGTAGCTTTGTCGCTGGGAGCATGGCTCCCACTGGCGAAGTGCTGTCCACACTGGTGCTTTTTGTCGCTAAAACTTTTGTCGTTCAGCGGGGTGTTTTTTCACACCCCTGAGTGACAAAAGTGCCAGTGTGGACATAGCCTTAGATTGCAGTAGGGTGGAGGACCAAGTACTTCATTACTAGACAGATGTAAACAAATTTGAGGGAGTTGAGAGAAGAGTGACAAATGATTAAAGACGGAAGGGACTGATGCAAGCAAAGAACCCATTATAAATACGGGTAGATTGGCTAAGTCAGAGGTCTCAAACGCAAATGCCCAGGGTGCAGGGTGTGGCAGGGGGCTCAGGGCAGGGAGTTGGGGTGCGGAGTGCAGGAGGGGTTCGGGGACAATGTGGGCTGAGGGGTGGCAGCGGTGCGCACCGGGGCCAGGGCAGGCTCCCTGCCTCCCCTGGCCCCGGCCCCGGCCCCGGCCCCGGCCCCTGCACCACTTCGCTCCGGGAAGCAGCTGGAACCATGTCCCTGCGGCCCGGGGGAGGGCGCGAGGGCACAGGGCTCCATGCACTGACTTGCAGCTCCTCCAGGTACCTCCCCTGAAGCTCCCATTGGCCGTGGTTCCCTGTTCCCGGGGCAACTCACGGAGCCCTTTGCCTCTCCCCCGCCCCCTCCCCAGTCCACAGGGACATTGTGCCAGCCGCTTCAGGGAGTGGCACAGGGCTTGCGGGGCCACGGGGGGCAATCCCGGAGGCCGGATGCGGCATGCAGGCTATAGTTTGCCCGCCCCTGGCCTAGAGGTAGGCCGGGGTGGGGCGGGGGGCTGCTTGTTTGAGACCCCCTGGGCTAAGTGATAACTAAAAGCATGTAGTGGAGAAAAGTGATGATAATCTACAAATATTTGAGGGGAGTACTCTTGAAAGATGGAAATGAATTAATTTAGCTTTGTAGAAAGAGGCATAACCAGGAGCAGTGGAATGAGATCCTGAAAATTATTACATTTCAGGTAGAGTTGGAAGAAGAAATTTAAAACTAGACTGGACAAAGCACTCAAGATGTGGATCCTAAAGCCAAAGACCCAGCATTTGCGTGGGGATAAATCAGATGATTTAATAGGTCTCTTTCATCTCTTAATTTCTATGCTTCTGAGATACATCAAGACATGCTGATCTCCTCCCTTTTTAACTATTTCTTTCTGCCTCTCACCCCTTCCCTCTCTAGTGAATCTACATTATTGCTTATCCATCATGATGTTTGGGTCCAGGGAGATAATGGAAATAGAAGGGAAGGGGAAAATGTTTAGATACTAACCAATGTTCCCTCTAATTTTTTTCATCCATGTGCGGAATAAATTTTGTTATGTGCACCGAGGTATGTGCGAATGCGCGCCACCAGTAGAAACAAAAAACCTAGATATAATATTTTAAAAAAGTTACCATAGGGATAATTACTCCAGCCAGGACTGGTTAGGCCTTTTAGAACTCACTACTCAACGAATTAAATTTAAGTGTAAGAGAAATAAAAATTATGAAATGCATTGACCAGTCAAAACACTAAAATAAAACACTTTGAAAGAATAAAATTACAGAGAAATATATGTGTATTGCAGGAAGTACCAAGAAGTAACAACAACAATAATACAAGAATGTGTTAGGAGGTGAGTGTGAAAGAGACAGTGTGTGTGTGTGACACAGCGTGTGTGTGTGTGTGCATGTGTGCAACACAGAACATGTGTATGAGACACAGAGACAGTGTGTCCTGGATGCTGGGGAAGTTTCTGAGACATTGTCTCTTTAAGGCACTCACTGAACGCTCTCCTGCTTTGTCCCGAGCCCTGTCTCCCCTCCCCTGCTCTGCGGAGATTGGGTACATGGGCAGCGGGAAGGGGGGGAGAGAGAGAGACTGGGTGAGCTGGCTGCTGGGGAAGTCTCAGCGATTGTGCGCTGTCTCTTTAAGAAAGGCAATTACTGCCCAGAGGCTCGAGTCTTTCAGACCTCAGACTGCAGCAGCTCCGAGTGCTGAACCAGGCTGTCCCCTCTCCCCTGCTCTGTATAGATGAGGTACAAGGGCAGGGGGAGGGGGACACCCTGACATCAGAACCCCCCTACCCCCACGCTGCACAGCCAGCAGGAGGGTCCTGGGAGCAGCTGCAGGAGCAACGTGGCTGCAAAGCAGCAGGTGGGAGGGGCACCTGAACACACACTGCTGGATGTGTGGGCTCTGCTAATCAACTGCACGACACTTGAATCTCTCCTGGTCGGCTGCCCAACCGCGCAGCTTAGAGGAAACATAGATCCTAACCTGAGATTAGGTTTGGCAAACCAGTTAATTGACTGGGCAAATAATGTCAATTGACTGCCCATTATTTGACTGCGGTGAAATATTATCAGGTATTCCAGCAAGATTGCCCTGAGGTAGGCCACGGCCATTCTTTCATTTTTGAGACCTTAATTTTATTGTGTTATACATTTTTCTGAGTCAAAGTAACTCAGCTAAACACCTTGGTTTTGTAATTAAGCATATGTAGCTGTCTAAAGCTAAGCTTGTTAGAAATCAGAAGGTCTTATTCTTTTTTTTGTTACTCTTGTTACTGTTCTAGTAAATCTGTGCTTTAAAATATTTCACCATTTATGATATTTTTTGACAATATTTGACTGATCAGCTGACCAACTAGTTTTGGATTGGTCAAACGCCCAGCCCTTTTGAAAGATTTGATAGGAAAATAAAAAGCTTGTTAAATTACATTAACTTTGTAAATAGGTATACGGGGTGGGAGAGGGAAAGTGAATAGATTTCTGGGCTGACTTCCCTGAGCATTGTCTTTTTAATCTTCTAATATAACTGGCTGGTGCTACACACAGGCTCTTGCTCATGTTTGTGAAAGTGGCCTGGTGCCAGGAAGCCATTTAATCCAGTAACCTCTGGTTCACTGTTTCTCTTTTTGGAGCTGTGTATTGTGGAAATGCTGTGAAGGGAGGTCCCATGCTGTGGGCTGCCATATGTGTTAGACTTGTTTGAGGCTATGTCTACACTAGAGTGCTTACAGCAGCACAGCTGTACCGATCCAGCTGTGCTGCTGTGAGATCTCTCGTGTAGATGCTCTATGCTGACAGAAGAGAGCTCTTCCATTGACCTAATTAAACCACCCCAATGAGCGGTGGGAGAAGCTCGGCCACTGACATAGCACTGTGCACACTACCACGTATGCTGGCGAAACATATGTCACTTGAGGTGTATATTTTTTTCATACCTCTGAGTGATGTAAGTTTTGCCCACATAAGTGGTAGTGTTGACATGGTCCGACTGTGGAAACCTGCAAGTGATTAGACCACTGTTTCTCAAATGTGGTCACATGCGGCCACCAGGGCCTTTTCTTGCAGCCACAGCCATCTGGACTGTGATGGGGGTAACGCAAAGCAGTGGCCCCTCTCGCAAGGCTGCCAGCAGCGGTTGGGCCCTGCCTCCCTCCAGAGACTCAAACACTGAAAGTGCAGGCAACTGGTGAATTCCCCACTTTCCCGGGGTAAGGGGAGGCAGGCTTCGACCATGGGGCTTTGGGCTCCATCCACGTGGCGGCAGGCTCTGGTTCCAGGTTCTGGCCCCAGGCTCACCACCCCTGCCATCGTCCCTGGGCCCTGCTGCCTCCCTGTTTGCCTCCCTATCCAGGCTTAATTTGTCCCAGAGATTGCTGGGGCTGAGTAAGTTTGCTGTGAAAATTGATATTAACAAACATACAAATATCACTTTTCACAGCAGAAGACTTACCAGCTAGCAAGTCTTAAGGGGAAAAAAAGCACAACCAAAAAAGCAAAAGAAACAACAACAAAAGACAAGAACATGCAAAGTGCCTTATTTGTGTTTCTAGTCTGTTTAGGTCCAGTAAAGAAAAGAGACAACTGTAAATTATTATTATTACTGAGTCTGAGAAAAACCCAACATAAATAAATTACAATGATTTGGACACATATATGTGCATATTTATTTGTTTTTCCTAAGGTTAATTAAGTATTTTAGGAAAAATTGTCAACGCGGCCACCAGCAAGAGTTGGTGACCGCACTCTGAGGCCACCAAAAATTTGTTCTGAGAACCCCTGGACTAGACAACCTGAATAATAGCAAAACTTTTTAAAACAAGAGGAGGTGTGGGAGATGTTTTTTTGTTTAATGACCCAAAGCATGTGGTAAAATTGCAGCCAAAAGGTCAGTGAATCTGCTGCTGAGAGAAGGTAGGGTGGCCCTGAACTCCTGTGTTTGGTTTCAGTGATAAGGGAAGTGGTGAAACGTGTTCTTGTTGCCAGGCAGAGTGAGCTGCTGCTTTCCTGGGCAAATTGGCAGGTGACTGACTGACGGTCTCGTGTGATAAATGGAGGTTGTGACAGAGAGCCCAGCCTGAGCTGTGTGTGGAGCAGTTACGTGAATCACTGGCTACAGGCTTGTGAAAGGAAAAGTTATCACTGGCTGGCTGGCTGGCTGGCATTGGCTTTCAGGCAGCCCTGGTATTAATTTGAGGAGATTATGCAAAGAATTTGGGAAAAGTCCCACTTCTGGGGTTTTTCTATGTAAGACTAGAAAATTTGTACCTCATATGTCAAACAGTATTAATAAAGAGTTGGTTTATAGTAGTACATTGCATTTCTATACGTGGAGAAGGACCTACAGCTGCAGCCTGAGCTCCGTGATAGAATGCTGTGATATAGGAACCAATGGGCCTCAGTTTACTCTACATTAGGAAGAAAGGTCTCTCTGTGAAATGTACTTCAGATTTCTCAGGACTGTGACCTTCATATGAAGAGGCCCCTGGACTTTGACTTTCAGATCCAGAAAGACCATGGCAAGCCAGACACCCCTCTGTTTTTTCATTCCCTTCTCTGGTTCTATTTTGACATGGTTCATGCCCTGTGTTAAATGTTATTGCCTTTCCTGCACTTAGTGGCCCCCATCCAGGAACAATCAGAGGTGCAGCGCCTTGTTGGCTATTTCAGTCCTGTTGGGAATTCCTCCCCCAACTGAGTGTTCTCTGAACATTGTCTGCGATTAACTTGAAACTCCTATGAAATGAAGCATCCTATTTAGGCTCTGATCTTCCTCTCCTGCAAGTCTCTAATCCAGCCCCATTTTCCTTTCTTTCCAGTTGCAGGGAGTGATTGCAAGCCAAGCATTGTTGGTTTTTGCTCTGTGTGCTGGCTGCTGAACAAAGGTGCTGATGAAAAGGTAAGAGCTTAACCTCCATCCTCTTTGATGTAGATTTACATTCCGAGGGACTGATAAATTTAGACTTGCCATACCTGTCACCTTTAACTGTAACTAAGCTCTCAGCGGAGAGAATCTAATCCACCAGCTCATAAAATCTTAAGTGTCGACCATCAAAGTTAAATTTTGGTTCAGCATGGATGGCATGGCATTTTGCAGTACTGCAGAAGGGGGAAGCTGAAAAGTAGTCACGGTTCTCCTCTCACACGCAGGGCAGGAAGGCAGGATTTAGAGCAACAAAAATAGCTTTGACCTGAAAATGAGTATTAATTACAATACTAACTTGCTGGTATTTGTACAGTTGTTGACCAAAGACCATCTCTGCAGGGTGTGGCTGAGGTGAGCGCTTCAAAAAGTGGTGTGTGTTTCTACACAAACCTGCTTACCTGTGTGAAGTGTTGGGCGCTTTCTGAGCAAAGCCGACATATTTATGCCTTTACTTGCGAGGAAAAGAAGTAATATGCTTTTGTGAAGGGAGTGTGGGGACAGGCATGAGATGGGGGCTGAGGCTCACATGCATCCGATGAAGTGAGCTGTAGCTCACGAAAGTTTATGCTCAAATAAATTGGTTAGTCTCTAAAGTGCCACAAGTACTCCTGTTCTTTTTGCGGATACAGACTAACAAGGCTGCTACTCTGAAACCTCCCATTGCTGTGTTATCAGAAGGTGCCAGTAGTTCGTGAGCGGTGATTTCAGTAAAGCCTCCATTCCAGGCAAGGAAATATTGGGAGGTACCAGAGGGATGGGTATTGCTGCTGTGGAGGAGTGTTTTTTCCAACAGGTCTTTTTGAAAATGAGTAGGTTAAACCAGTGCAGGGACTAATCCTAAAGAGAAGTTTGAAAGCATGATGGTATTCTGTAATTGTGAAACAGGATTGTGCCTTGGCTGCACACAGATGAAATGCATATATGAGGAATACTATCAGTGCTTCAGAGAAAACTGGATGAAAGTGAATATATGATGTGATGTGGTGTAAAGAATGCTTTGACATGTGTTTGGGCTGGCTACATTACTCACAAGTGGCCAAGCCATGAGTAATGGTTGCAGATCATCCCAAAATAGTGATGATAAAATCATTATGCCATCACATGTTCTCTATGTGCCTGATACTTGACAGAAAATCTGCTTTCTGAACGTTTTTGAGTTAAAAAAAAAATATATTGGTATTATCCCTCAACCTGTAAAGCCAGTCTGTCTTAGTGCCATGAGTGCAACACTTTAGGTTTTGGAAGGGGAGAGAAATTATAACTATTTTAGGAATGTATAAACAATTACCTAAAATACCTTTTCATTTCACAGGCAGGGCAGAAAAGGTGGGGGAGTAGCACTGTATGTAAGGGAGCAGTATGACTGCTCAGAGCTCCGGTACGAAACTGCAGAAAAACCTGAGTGTCTCTGGATTAAGTTTAGAAGTGTGAGCAACAAGAGTGATGTAGTGGTGGGAGTCTGCTATAGACCACCGGACCAGGGGGATGAGGTGGATGAGGCTTTCTTCCGGCAACTCGCAGAAGCTACTAGATCGCATGCCCTGGTTCTCATGGGTGACTTTAATTTTCCTGATATCTGCTGGGAGAGCAATACAGTGGTGCATAGACAATCCAGGAAGTTTTTGGAAAGCGTAGGGGACAATTTCCTGGTGCAAGTGCTAGACGAGCCAACTAGGGGGGAGCTTTTCTTGACCTGCTGCTCACAAACAGGGAAGAATTAGTGGGAGAAGCAAAAGTGGACGGGAATCTGGGAGGCAGTGACCATGAGTTGGTTGAGTTCAGGATCCTGACACAGGGAAGAAAGGTAAGCAGCAGGATACGGACCTTGGACTTCAGGAAAGCAGACTTCGACTCCCTCAGGGAATGGATGGGTAGGATCCCCTGGGGGACTAACATGAAGGGGAAAGGAGTCCAGGAGAGCTGGCTGTATTTCAAGGGATCTCTGTTGAGGTTACAGGGACAAACCATCCCGATGAGTCGAAAGAATAGTAAATATGGCAGGCGACCAGCTTGGCTTAACGGTGAAATCCTAGCGGATCTTAAACATAAAAAAGAAGCTTACAAGAAGTGGAAGGATGGACATATGACCAGGGAAGAGTATAAAAATATTGCTCGGGCATGTAGGAATGAAATCAGGAGGGCCAAATCGCACCTGGAGTTGCAGCTAGCAAGAGATGTCAAGAGTAACAAGAAGGGTTTCTTCAGGTATGTTAGCAACAAGAAGAAAGCCAAGGAAAGTGTGGGCCCCTTACTGAATGAGGGAGGCAACCTAGTGACAGAGGATGTGGAAAAAGCTAATGTGCTCAATGCTTTTTTTGCCTCTGTCTTCACTAACAAGGACAGCTCCCAGACTGCTGCGCCGGGCATCACAACATGGGGAGTAGATGGCCAGCCCTCTGTGGAGAAAGAGGTGGTTAGGGACTGTTTAGAAAAGCTGGACGTGCACAAGTCCATGGGGCCGGACGAGTTGCATCCGAGAGTGCTAAAGGAATTGGTGGCTGTCTCCCACAGTATTCTTGCTAGCAAGTTAAAGAAGTATGAGCTGGATGAATGCACTATAAGGTGGATAGAAAGTTGGCTAGATTGTCGGGCTCAGTGGGTAGTGATCAATGGCTCCATGTCTAGTTGGCAGCCGGTGTCAAGCGGAGTGCCCCAGGGGTCGGTCCTGGGGCCGGTTTTGTTCCATATCTTCATAAATGATCTGGAGGATGGTGTGGATTGCACTCTCAGCAAATTTGCGGATGATACTAAACTAGGAGGAGTGGTAGATACGCTGGAGGGCAGGGATAGGATACAGAGGGACCTAGACAAATTGGAGGATTGGGCCAAAAGAAATCTGATGAGGTTCAATAAGGATAAGTGCAGGGTCCTGCACTTAGGACAGAAGAACCCAATGCACAGTTATAGACTAGGGACTGAATGGCTAGGCAGCAGTTCTGTGGAAAAGGACCTAGGGGTGACAGTGGACGAGAAGCTGGATATGAGTCAGCAGTGTGCCCTTGTTGCCAAGAAGGCCAATGGCATTTTGGGATGTATAAGTAGGGGCATAGCGATCAGATCGAGGGACGTGATCGTTCCCCTCTATTCGACATTGTTGAGGCCTCATCTGGAGTACTGTGTCCAGTTTTGGGCCCCACACTACAAGAAGGATGTGGATAAATTGGAGAGAGTCCAGCGAAGGGCAACAAAAATGATTAGGGGTCTGGAACACATGAGTTATGAGGAGAGGCTGAGGGAACTGGGATTGTTTAGTCTGCAGAAGAGAAGAATGAGGGGGAATTTGATAGCTGCTTTCAACTACCTGAGAGGTGGTTCCAGAGAGGATGGTTCTAGACTGTTCTCAGTGATAGCAGATGACAGGACAAGGAGTAATGGTCTCAAGTTGCAATGGGGGAGGTTTAGGTTGGATATTAGGAAAAACTTTTTCACTAGGAGGGTGGTGAAACACTGGAATGCGTTACCTAGGGAGGTGGTAGAATCTCCTTCCTTAGAAGTTTTTAAGGTCAGGCTTGACAAAGCCCTGGCTGGGATGATTAAATTGGGGATTGGTCCTGCTTTGAGCAGGGGGTTGGACTAGATGACCTCCTGAGGTCCCTTCCAGCCCTGATATTCTATGATTCTATGATTACATAATAATATTGTGATTGTAAAGTCCAATATCTCAGAACCTTCTACGATTGGAAGCAAGTGCTGTGTAGTCCAGGGAGTCTGAAAGTTTTGCCTCTAGTTCTTGATGAGTTGTAGCATACTGCACTTTAAACCTCTCACTATGTTTTATTATTGCCTTTGTTCTTTTTTCTTCTTAGCCAAAGTTTTTAATCAAAAAACCGTAGTACTGTGTTGAGTATTATAGTTTTCTGTAAAACTATTAGTAAAAAGCATTTTTTTAAAATGTGAGAAACCTGTATTTAAATGTATTCTGACCTAGTTGCAAGCTATGAATATCTCACAGTCGGGTTGTTAAACTTTGTTAAATAGTTACAGGTTGGTAGAGGTTACCCATGCATATTTAGAAGCTGTTCTCACTATAGCTCAGTCTGTCTGTGGATCCATCTGGCTCTCAAAATCAGTGCTCTGACCTCTCTTTTAGCTCTTGATCTGATGTCTTGTGTAGCCTGTTCCTGCTACTTCTAAAGGTTTGTGTATAGATGTCAGAAAGCCTTACTAACATTTTACCTGTTGCATTATTCCTCTCTCTAATGCACAGTTACCATTGTATGTTCAAGTTTACAGAAATATTTAATGGAGTTCAGTATCCAACTGCATAGCATTTTTAAATCTCCTTTTGCATCTTTGGTCATTTTAAAGTCCTTTTTTTAAACTTCAAAGTATGTCTTTTGAAGTCTTGGGTAGTGTGAACTAGCTGTAAAAAGAATCCCTCTCTATCTTTGTGCATGCACAAACATTCCTAGTTGATCTTTTAGCCAGATCTTTTAATATTCTTTAATCCCCCTCCCCATCCGGGAAGTCTTCCTAAATAGAAAACCTGCAGTTCCCTCATAAAGTAACATGAAACCAAATGTTGTAGTAGATGTAACTTGTAAAGTAGAAACAACTATATGTCACAGTCCCAAAAGCGAGATTTGTTACAACAATAGGGAACAAATTACTTATGGCATCTGTGGTTTGAATGTTTCCATGCTAGAGGATGTGGGGAGCAGCTGTGAGGGGGGCAATGAAAGAAGGGTTTGCAAAAATGGATTTGGAGGACCAAAGAGTGATTGGTGCACAGGTAGAGGCAGTGGTTCTGTATGTAAGGGGTTGGCTTGAAAAAAGGCCTGGATCTAGTCTTCATAAGGGGAAAAAATGGGGGGAGATGGGGGCGGAATGTCCCGTCAGAACTACTATTGGTTTAGCTGTACCAGTGGTAGAGCTGCTGGGAGTTTGTGCACACACGGCTGTGGCAGCTTCTGGCATTTTCATCACTGTCAGCTAAATGTTGTGAGACTCCAACCAGTGCAGTTGAATTGGTGGTAGCGTCTGTGTGAACTTCTTTTCTAAATTCCCTTGTGTAGACCAGGACCTAAGAGCGAACAAAAGTGCTAATGGGAGGAAGATATTGAGGACCTTTACCTTTTTTGGTTGTACCCTTGAAAGTGACTGCAAAAAAAGGGGAACTTGTGGTTCCATGTTTATTCTTTCTTAATAACTCCATCTCAAATGTGCTTGGATGACAAGTGAAAAGATATCCTTTCTAAACTTGGAGTTAACCTGAGATCAGAGAGTCAAGCTGGTTTCTTTCCTTGTCGCGCTTCCTCACTGTTATTAATAAAATACTGTGCCTTCAGTGATATCTGTGTAACTGACTAAACCTCAGCAAGCAAGTCTGGTGTGTGAGAAGAAAGGAATTCAGTACCCCTCTCCTAGCTGTGTTGGGTTTGCATAGCTAAAGGTAGTAAAGTGTCACTAAAGCAAGCAGATAGGGCTTGGAATACACACATGGAACAGTTCTGCTGGTCATGCAGGTGCTATTTTTAGTTACTTTTCAGAGCCTCACTTTAAGAAGAAAAGGGAGTGGTGTGGCAGGGTGGGTGAGAGGTAAATGAGAGCTGAGATGCAGGGAGAGTGAATTGGAGAGGGCCCTGAAGCGGAGGATGAAGAGTTTGAAATGGATGCAGGAGAGGAAGCCAGCGAAGAGTTTCAATAGGGCCGGGTGCAGGAAAGTTTCTTATGGCAAACCATGTTTGTGACTCAGGGAGATAATTTTAGAGATGGAAAGAAGCTAATGTCTGACAGCTGTTGCTCTTTAGTATCTACCTGTTAGTGCTTTCATTCTTGACCATTGTGTGTTTGTGGATTGAGGGAACCTATTGATCTCTGTTGCTGAGAGTGTGAATTCTGCCAATAAGGCACCAGAGTACATACATTGATGGATGCACAAGAGTACACTTCTTCCACATACCAGAGAGGTGGTTGGGTGAGGCTTGGTAATTATATAACAGCTCTCTACAGGAAAGCTTGCTAAGCCCCCTTTTCAAACCAGAAACCAAGGTTGCAGTGCACAGGTCAGACCATTTCAGAAACAATGATGTTGAACATAAAGTGCTTTTCTGCTCAGAAGCTTGCCTGAAGCAGGCCCTTCTTTTGCTAGGATTCTTTCAGTAGGGTTGCCCCTCCCTCTCTAGCGAGCAGTAGCATCCTTGTGATTCCTTTCAGATTTGCTAGCTTTTGTGGACTGGTGTGGAAGGGGGCGGCTACTGCACTGAGTATGGCATTTCTCCAAAGCTGGTGGGATTGTTCCCAGCTGTCAGTGACTCATAGTAGCTGAGTTACTGTCTTCAGAGTTCAAGTTAATGGAATTTGCTATTCAGTTTCCCCTGAATTGTCTAGGAGAGGAGGAGTTTCCCTTTAACTGGAGGAAGGAGGGGAGAAATCCCACAAAGAAGAAGCGTGAATATGTGTTAGGGTGTGTAAAAGTGCCAAGACGTGCTGTCCTTGCTAACCAGGATGATGCATGCAGTCCCTTACTCAGGAGCATGAAGGATCAGGCAATCATATGTTCCATTGCATTCTATTCTGTTTTATATAGATTCTCACACAGTACCCCTCACCATAGTACCTGAGCTCTTTCCAATAGTGCATTAAGCAATGTGACTGTTTGCCACATGTTTGTTCCCTCATCATCTCCCTGGGGGGAGAACTGTGTGTAGTGGAGAGTTTTGTTTTGGAATTGTGTGTGTGTGTGTGTGTGTGTGTGTAAAATACACACTACATACACACATAGCTATGTTTTTGTTAGAGAAGGCAAGGTCAAAGAAAAGAGCAGAAGGAGGAGAGATTTGTGATACTCCTTCGTTATTGTCAAGTTCCGTCAGACCTTGTTTATTCAGAAACCAAAGAAATATCAGTGAGCCTGTATTTCATAAGTTTCGTGCCAAATAGATAATGTTACAGATTTTCTGAGGACATACAGGAATCATGGGGTACATTGACAGGTGCTAATTTGTCAGCAAGGCAGCTAGTAATCAGTTTGTATGCCAAGTATCAGGAGCACAAGTGGCACCCATGCAATGACCTCTTACGGTTCCAAATGTATATTTAGCTGGTAACTGCCTTCGTTATTTTCATGTATAATTGTTCATTTTCTCCAAAGCAGGCTTCCATCCACCTTTTTGTGTTCAAACAAGTTTGATATTTGAAGTGGCTGGGATGTACTGTTGCAGAATGGGGAACCAGGTCCCCATGGTGGTTTTGAACATTGTGGCTATAAGTGTATGAAAGCCCCTGACAGCGAGCTGGGTTTGGTGACAACCAATGCAATTGTTGGCCCTTAAGCAGTACGGAATCAGTGGGATGTGGTTGGGTTTCATTTACAGTAGTATTGTTGTGCAGCTGAAGAGCATTGTCTGCTGCCCAAGGAAATAAATCTTCACCTGAGAAGAGCTCTGTGTAACTTGAAAGCTTGTCTCTTTTGCCAGCAGAAGTTGGTCCAATAAAAGATATTACCTCACACACCTTGTCTCTCTAGTATCCTGGGACCAACATGCCTACAACAACACTGGAAACATCTTAACTCTGTTTCTCATTGATGCCTTGTTTTAAAAATGTTAGTGTGTTTGGAGAAGATTCAGTCCCCTGCAGGTAATGACTGAGTACTTAACTAACCTACAATTACAGCTGGATTATAATGCATGTGGTAGCTTGATTACTTTTTAAGGGCATTTCTCCGGGAGTTGTACCTATGAATTTGGGCATGTACATCGAAGAGTCTCTTTCAATTTGGAATATCATATAATAATTTATAATGTAAGGGAAGTAATAATTAGCTTCTGTTTTCTACCCTGTGCTTGGTGATAAGATCCTTCCTCCTTCTCCCATCTCTACCAAACTCATGGTTAAACTCATGAGATTATTAATAGGGCCAAGAAGCCAGAATAAGCAAATGTCATATTTCAGAGTAGCAGCCGTGTTACTTTTACAACAGATGATGTCCATTTGCTTGAATACCCCCCCCCACCCCAAGTATCCTGAGTAGGACTGTTCAGGGTGGGGGAAAAGCATCAATTTCAGGCCTTAAATTAACCCTTCCAGTGGGCATTCGTACTGGAATTCAAGGGACAGACTAAAGACAACCTTTTGCTTCTTTCTGGATCTCATAGTCTAAGTTCCCTATAAGCTGTGCAGCAGCCTGTTAAGCTCTGTGCAGGTGCTCAGGGCAGCAGAGGGGAGAGATGCCCCTCGCTCAGCCCCAGACAGTACTGGGTTTATAATGGTGGCAGGCCCATGCTCAGCAAGGACCCTGCTGGCCCGGCCCGGCACTCCATTTCACTTGCGCTGCGGCCTCTCTCCTCTCTAGTCCCTCCCCCGTGCTTCTCTAGGCCTACCGGCCCAGGGCTTCTCTCCGCCCCTCCACTCGCTCCTCTCAGCCAGCTGGCTGAGGGCTCATCTCTCCGCCCCCGCTCTCTGTCACCTGCAGGCAGCAGCCGCTGGCTGCTTGCCAGTGACAGGGGGCAGGGAAAGGAGCCCACAGCCACTGCCGCTCCTCCAGGCCGCCAGTGACGGGGAACCTAAAGCCGCTGACCATCATCGGTGGCCTGGACTGCGGACGGACCTGCTGCGACTGGGGGTGAGGCATCCCTCCCCCAGCCCCAACCCAGCCCGGCCCAGGTGTGCCTCTTCCCCTTTTTCCCCCCCCAGCCCAGGTGCTGCTGCGGGGGGAGAGAGCCGGGGAGAGTCCTATCTCCCCATGGTAGCCCCAGAGCCCACACCCCCAGCTGGAGCCCTCATCCCCCTGCACTCCAACCCTCTGTCCCAGCCCTGAGCCCCCTCCTACACTTCAAACCCCTGACCCCACCCCTGCCACATGAATTGTGTTATGTGCACCAATATGGAGGTGATGTGTCACACATTCCCTCCATATTGGTGCACATAACAAAATTCATTTTGCACATGTATGGGAAAAATTAGAGGGAACACTGTGTCACAGTGCCCTTTTATTGGGGAGGCCCAAAAAGCATTAACTTTGCTGTCTCTTTGAGCTGAAACACAAATCATGAAATCTCCTAATCTCTGAATTTAGTACTGGTTTGCAGAATTGCTGGTAGCTGTATGAGAAGGTGCTAGCATCTATAATGTCCTTCTCCCATTTCATCAATGTCCAGATATGCTCTGTTCCTTCAGTGTTCTGCATCTGATGTCCAAGTGATGCTGCCAAGAAGGTCTTGCCAAATACATATTGTCCTTTGGCATAGTGGATGGGATTTGCAGATGCTGTGGTAGGTCAATAATTGCAGATATCCTTCTGACTACTCCAGGAAAGTAGTGCTTACAAATGTTTATAGATCCAGGTGCTTCCATGAGCCTTCTGCTTGCAGATTTTCATTGATTCAGGGTCCTGATCCCGTCTGCTCTTATATCCTTTCTGGAGTCTAATAGGGAGCTTATAAAATTCTATTGCCCCAAGCCCACATTCATCCCAGCTCTCTTACTGCAAAGTGGACCAGTTACAATATTCCATCCTGAGGTTTCTGTTTCATTCCCTATTGAGTAAAGAGGCCAAAGTTTGCTAATCTCAAGGACAGAAAGTTCCACTTCCAGTACCTACACATATGCTTCTCTCATGTCCTCTCCCCATTTACTCTCAGAAATACAATTCAGATCCTGATAAATCAGGGGTGGGCAAACTTTTTGGCTTGAGGGCCACATCGGGGATCCGAAACTGTATGGAGGGCTGGGTAGGGAAGGCTGTGCCTCCCTAAACAGCCTGGGCCCTGCCCCCTATCCGCCCCCTCCCATATCCCACGCCCCTCAGAACCTCCCACCCATCCAACCCCCCCTGCTCCTTGTCCCCTAACCCCCCCTTTCCAGGACCCCCCTCGACCCTAACCGCCCCCCACAGGACCCCACCCCCTATCAACCCTCCCTGTCCCCTGACTGCCCCGACCCCTATCCATACCCCCACCCCCTGACAGGCCCCCCAGGACTCCCATGCCTATCCATCCCACCGAGAACCTCTGCCCCATCCAATTGTTCCCTGTCCCCTGACTGCCCCCCGGGACTCCCTGCCCCTTATCCAACCTCCCCGCCCCCTTACCATGCTGCTCAGAGCAGCATGTCTGGCAGCTGTGGCACCGGGCTGGAGCCAGCTGTGCTGCCCGGCAGGACTCGCAGCCCCACCACCCAGAGTGCTGGCGGCACTGCGAGCTGAGGCTGCAGGGGAGGGGCCGGGGGCTAGTCTCCCCAGCTGGGAGCTTAAGGGCCGGGCAGGACGGTCCCGCGGGCTGGATGTGGCCCACGGGCCGTAGTTTGCCCACCTCTGTGATAAATCAAACTTCAGCGCTAGTTTCATAGATGACGTGTGGGACCCTGGGATGAGGTGTCCACCCCATACAGGAGTGGGTGGGGGGGTTAGTGGAGGTCTCCTGGTGCTACCATTCCCTGCCCCAGTGGAGGTGAGTCCTCTAAGCAGCCTAGAGAGGTTGCGTGGGCACAGCCAGTCAGAGAAGAGCTGCAGGGAATAGCCAATCTGGGCTCCACAGGCCCATATAAGAGGAGCTGCAGGGCAGAACACATTGGTGGCTGCTGGGAGCTCAAGGAGTGAGGACTGTGTTCTTAACAGGCTGAAGGAACTGTAGCACCTTGGACAGAAAGAAAAGGAGTACTTGTGGCACCTTAGAGACTAACCAATTTATTTGAGCATAAGCTTTCGTGAGCTACAGCTCACTTCATTGGGTGCATACTGTGGAAAATACAGAAGATGTTTTTATACACACAAACCATGAAAAAATAGGTGTTTATCACTACAAAAGGTTTTCTCTCCCCCCACCCCACTCTCCTGCTGATAATAGCTTATCTAAAGTGATCACTCTCCTTACAATGTGTATGATAATCAAGGTGGGCCATTTCCAGCACAAATCCAGGTTTTCTCCCCACCCTCCCCAACAAACCTACTCTCCTGTTGGTAATAGCTTACCTAAAGTGATCACTCTCCTTACAATGTAATGGTGTCCCCTGAATAGATATGTGGGCACAGTTGGCAACGGGCTTTGTTCCAAGGATAGGTTCCTGGGATAGTGGGACACCATCAAAGGGCCTAATAACATCAGCCACACTATCAGAGGCTCGTTCACCTGCACATCTACCAATGTGATATATGCCATCATGTGCCAGCAATGCCCCTCTGCCATGTACATTGGTCAAACTGGACAGTCTCTACGTAAAAGAATAAATGGACACAAATCAGATGTCAAGAATTATAACATTCATAAACCAGTCGGAGAATACTTCAAACTCTCTGGTCACGCAACTACAGACATGAAAGTTGCGATATTACAACAGAAAAACTTCAAAACCAGACTCCAGTGAGAGACTGTTGAATTGGAATTCATTTGCAAATTGGATACAATTAACTTAGGCTTGAATAGAGACTGGGAGTGGCTAAGTCATTATGTACGGTAACCTATTTCCCCTTGTTCCCCCCCCCCCCCCCCCCCCCCCCCCCCCCCCCCGACGTTCTTGTTAAACCCTGGATTTGTGCTGGAAATGGCCCACCTTGATTATCGTACACATTGTAAGGAGAGTGATCACTTTAGATAAGCTATTACCAGCAGGAGAGTGGGGTAGGGGGAGAGAAAACCTTTTGTAGTGGTAAACACCCATTTTTTCATGGTTTGTATGTATATAAACATCTGCTGTATTTTCCACAGTATGTATTGGATGACGTGAGCTGTAGCTCACAAAAGCTTATGCTCAAATTGGTTAGTCTCTAAGGTGCCACAAGTACTCCTTTTCTTTTTGAGAATACAGACTAACATGGCTGTTACTCTGAAACTTGAAATACATAGACTCTCCCCCCCAACCCCCCCCATCCCCAGCTTACTTTCTTCTGGGCCTCTGTAATTAGTGACTGCTTCTGTTCCTCCTCACCATGGTGATAATTCAGAGTTCCAAACCTTTCAATCATTCACTCCTCACATATCCCTTCCATATTCATTCAGGCTGTCTCCTGCAGGCCCACAGAGTAAATCTGTGCCAAAGCATGTATCTCTGATTTTGGAAATCAGAAATCAAAAGCACATCTGCTTCCAGTAGAAGTAATATCTAGTGGTAGTAATATCTCCATCTTAGAGAGCTCCCACCAAAACGGCCAGCCTTGTCATGCAAGGAAGGACTTGATCCTGGCAGATTTTGGACTGTCAACAGAATATCTTTGGGGCTAAGATTTTGTCATGGATGTTTTTACTATAAGTCACTGACAGGTCATGGCGATAAAGAAAAATTCATGGAAGCCTGTGACTTGTCCCTGACTTTTACTGAAATATCCATGATAAAATGGGAAGGGACTGGGCAGCTTCAGAGTGGCTAGGAGCTCTGGGGCCCCCACCACCCGGGGGGACTTAGAGCTCCAGGGTCCCCCTGTCACCAGCAGCAGAGGGGAGCTGTGCGGGGTCCCCATGTTGCCACTGCCACGGCAATGGGCAGCTGCAAGGGGTCCCTCTGTCACTGCTGCTGGCGAGGAGCTGCGGGGTACCTCTGCGACCCATGGCGACTGAGAGCTTGGGGGCCAACTGCCTCAAGCGGCGGGGGTACCTTACAGCTCCCTGCCACTGTGGGAGGTGGCAGGATCCTACAACTCCCAGGCGCCAGGGCTGAAGTCACGGAGGTCTTCCATGGCTTCTGCAACCTCCGTGACAAAACCGTGCCTTAAATATCATCCATGCATAAAATCAATTTTAAATCACGAATCTTGTAGTGTTTTCTCTTCTGAGTCACAGGTGGTGGGTCTGAATGCAAAAAGCCAGTAATTGGCTGTGCATGGATAATGTGAGGAGGAGGGGAGATGCAGAGTACCTCAGGCTAAGTCCTGAAAGAGTGGAGTAATGCCTGCCAGTCCAGCACCTGGAGGCGAGGCATCTCCCCAGTTTCCATTGTGGCTCCCCTCCATTAAATGGTACCTGTTCTTTATCATTTGTCATTGTCATCCGTAGTTGGAAACATGTAACCTTGGTTTTAGGCTCTGTAATTTTCAAGGAGGAATCTTTTGGAATAAATACCCTCTGCATCTACATGTCTCCCCATTCACTCCTAGTAAAAATCTTACCTAAGGCTTCAACTTCTGTTTAAACTGCCCACCCCTTATTTTTGCTTGTGGTGAGGAGTGTGTCTTCCTGGCCTGATGGAGAGTGTTTCCTCTTCTCCTCACTTCGTTGGCATCACATGACACCTCTTTCTACAGTCTGTGTCTTACCTAAAAGGTGTTTGAGATGCAGTGCTTGCTAATTCTTCAGGCCACCACAGGTGAAGAAAGCCCAGGACATGTAGAAGGGGTGCACCAAATGTTATGATGGGCAGAGAGGGAGAATGTGGAGAGAAACAAGTTTCTGGGAAAGCACAAAGTGAGGGGGAGGAGGGTATCTGCCTTCAAGGAGGTGAACAGAAAGCGGTGTTTGTCCCTTAGGGGTTCCTGTATGCTGTAATTGAGTCAGCATGTCAAAATGAGGTATGGGGAGAGCTTTGGGGGGAGGGAGGAGGGGAGAGCTCCTCACTCAATTTATAAAGGGCTTGGATGAGTTCTCTGTCTTGCAGTGGTAATGACCTCTCTGCTTGTTGCGTTGCTAAAGCTATGACTCGTTAGCTGTCCAGCCGAGATCTACGGCTGATGTTTCCCTAGGATTTTTAATCTTTGTTCGCTTGAGAAGCTGAGAAGAATTGACTCTGGCTTGCTTGTGATGTGGAAGAGGAGGAGGGGCAGATAGGAAGGGGAAGGTGATTGAATATGCTACTATATTTTGACACTCAAACATAAGCAGAATAGCCTGCAAGGGCCTCTCTTATTTTAAGTATTTTTAAATCTTAAAGAAACAAAAGCTATTATTTCTCTGTCCTGTTTCTTTTGGGCTGGCTTTACATTTGGGGGTCTGGGAAATACTGAATTGCTTTTCTCAGTTAGCTTTTCAGTTCTGCATTTGAAATCCCACTGGAAAAAGAGTGAATGATTTCAGCACTTAGGCCTGGCAGAGAATTGCAGCTGCTGGCTGCCTGGCTTTGGTCTTGATGGTGTGCTGGCAACTTCATCTTTGGCCCTAGCCTATGGCAGCATTGCTCTTGGAGCTTGTGTAAACCGAAAGCCTGCTGATTCTGATATTTCCATGCTAACCAGCTAGTTTTGTCTTGACTCTTTTTTTTTTTTTTTTTTGGTCTCTACCTCTGGCACTTTCGTATTTTTGTAAAGCACTCCTAGCCACATATTTGATGCTGTGATAATTACCATAGCAATGGCGATGGCTTAAACCTGAAAAATGGGGGAGATGGCACCATTTTTTCAAGCATTATCTATTTTGACAGAGAAACAGCTGCTTTTATTTGAAGCAGTGAGGTTTTTTTCAAGTAACCTGTGTGTGAGGGGGTTGAAGAGCAAAAGCAGAGGTGCTGAGGATAGTGATGGGAGAGAGGAAAGGGGACACAGAGGTGATGGTCTGGACATCCATGTGGGACACCTGTGTAGGCGGATGAAGGAGGCAAAGGTGCCATTCTATACAACATTCAACCTGCAGTTGTTAATAGATGATTTGAAACTTTGGCAAGGTTGGCACTGTGGAGAGTTGGAAAATAGATGTGGGACCCTAGTTGGCAACAAATTGCCCACTTCTCCAGTTGTGAGCATGCTTCAACAGCAAAACTGACAAACTGTAGCCCAACAATGTGCTCTTTTGTGGTTCTGCCCCACAGGAGACTGAAAATGTAATACACAGAAAACGGTGATACAAGAATGACTGAATCCCTGACAAACATGTCCGTGGTAGAAGCAGATGCTGAGTCTGTTGGAAGGAAATAGCATGAAATATATCTTTATTTCACCATTTTCCTCTTCCATCCACCTCCCGCTATGGCAAGCAGCTTTTAGCATTAGAAATCAGATACTAGGAACATTGTTAGTGGAGAACTCCAGTTTCCTCTTTCCTTTCCCTACCCCTACTGAAGTCAGGGGTTGGTTTTATTTTCTGGAAAGTGAGGCTGTAGCACATCTCCCTGTACGTCCCTCGTGTACACACGGTGCAGTGGAAGAGTACAAGCATTTGATTAGATTCATCCCCCCTCCCCCTGAGATTTGTTTGAAAGCATACTGAGGGAGGAAGGAGACTAGCATAAAGTGTCTGTTCTGCACCAGGTCCTGGAGCTTCTGGCTTTGGGGTGAAGTTCTAGTGTTGAGTGAATTATAAACTCATCTCCACTTTTCTTGTGCCAGCGCAGACAAATGGGATCACTTTCCTCTAGCCCTGTCTATTCCTGCTAGTAGAGGGGCATGATGTCACTGTTTCTTTACAGGCAGCTTTAGCTCTCACTCATTGTCATGCCCTCGTTCCAGCCAGAGACAACAGTCTTTTCTGTGTTGGCTGGTTATATTCTTAAATATTTTTCTACCAGGTCTAGCCCTTCATGCTCAAGCGGTTGGTAGAGTCCAGGACCCTGTTTGTAGTTGTTTCTTTTATTATGGTAGTGCCTAGAGGCCTCAGACATCGTTGGGATCCCACAGTGCCCCTGTAGTTCTCCACCAGGAAAAGCAAGGCAGGTACTACTGCCATTTCCAAGGTAGGAGGTACATCTTAGCTCCAGAGGAAGAAAAGCAGGCCAGCAATAGTCTACAGGTACCATTCTCCTGTTCAACAAGTCTCTGGATGCAGGTAAATTCAGATCTCCAATACCTTCCAGTCGAAGCTTGATAAAGCTGTCATCCTGTCAGCAGCCCAGTTCACTTTACCTACTCCCTTCTTCATGATGCCTGATGAAGGGAGGCAGCCAGGTAAAAACAAAGGTTGGGTTAAAACTTGTGGAGACACTGAGCCTGGGTTGATGGTAGAGGCCTGTTATGTCCCACTTGCATTAGCACATCAGCCTGTCCTTCCTTTCTTTTTAGTCCGTTTCGTGTGAGAAATAATATGTAATTTGTATTTCCCCTTCACATTGTTGTCCCCACGTTGTAGGACTTATAGGGCCAGCCAACTTTCGGGGCATTTGGTGTATGTTTCCACAGGTATAAATACCCCGCATCTTCTAACTATCACTCAGTTCCTTTCTGTCTGCCAGGCAGTGCATTGCAGACCTTACCTCTTCCTTTTTCTGTGTTGTGTAGCAACCTCAAGAGTAGTTTTAATGTGTGGCTTTGACTGAAATGGATATTTTAGGAAATGTTCTCTGTTTGTTGCTGCTGTTTTGGCTTTTTGTTGAAGTTTATTATGGTTGCCAGGGGGATTACCCTGTACAACAGATCCTGCTGAAATAATGGGACTAAAAAATCATCTTCTTGCACCTTTGTGCTCCCTGCTTCAAATGGACGGAACAGTGAATGTTATTTATGCCTTGGGAAAGAGCATTTGGACAAGGCCTTCTGTAAAACTCTTCTCCAGAACTCCTGCTGCAAGAGTCATTGGCAACACGTGAGCCTGGGAATCCTTCTCCTGAGCAGGCATTTCTCACTGAGCAGTGTGGGCTCAAAGTATGTCGTGGAGCTAAAGCTGGGTGAGGAGTCCCTGGCTGAAAGGGGGTCATCCTCCCATGAAGGCACCTGTTAAGGAACTGTTGAAGTTAGTTCTGCCAGTTTAAGACCAGAGAATCACTTGAATGCAGCTTCAGGAGGTGGTACTTAAGGTTCAGTGCTTTCAGGACACTGCACGCTAAGAGGCATTTTGAAAAGAATCTCTCCAGTGGACCTGGCCAGACAGCAGTGTGGCCAGCTTTTTCACAGATTCTAAAGCTTGAAGGGACCATTGTAATGTCAGCTCCTAGAGGGCCCAGAAAGAAAAGACTGGAAAGATAATGGATACTGGCCTCAGGTAGATCCATCTGGCCCTTTATGGAGCCTCTTGGAGGTTCCAGTTGTGGCCTTGTTGTGCTAAACACTTTACAAATGTGGAGGTGGACACTGTCCCTGCCCCAAAGAGCTTATTCTGTCCAGTTTAATTTACCACTGCATTTTTGTAAATGGTCTGTTTGTTCCTTTTCAGTGGAATTTTTTCCATATTTTTGTCTAGTTCTTTTTTATGCTAGCTGGGATCATTACAGGTAAAACCTGTAAGTAGTCCAGAATGTATGGGAGAATACCCATTTTTATTGTTAGCTCTTCCAAAAAGGAATAGAGGTAAATTGTGCCATCTGTTTGAAGTCCTATCTTCCTATCTGCAGAGTGGTATAAAATTTAAACAAAATCACTTTATTCATCTTCAGGGACAGGTTCATTTCCAGATATTTAAAACCCCGAGGTGACCATTTGGCTGGAAAATCAGTAAACAAAGTAGTTTTTTGGGGGGTGGGGGTTGGAGTGGCTGCGGGAGGGGGTGGCTCACACTGAGTACTATTGCCTCTGATTTATTTACGCTGATATGAAATCCTGAAATAGTTCCATGTTCTCAGCACTGTCTAATGACTTGAGCTTGTGTTCAAAATTGCTTAAATTTCAGTTATACACTGAAAGTGAAACCTCCATGTTTATGGATTCCATATTAAATTTCATCTCTTTACAAGTCAAAAGATGTTTAATTGCTGCCAGCCCTGCAAACTCTACTAGACATCTGAAAGTCAAGATGGGTCTTTCCTTCTTTGTGGTATTGCTGATTATACCAGTTTGGATAGCCAGATCCCATCCACATTGACACCTGAGCAGCTCTGTTCATAGAATCATAGAATATCAGGGTTGGAAGGGACCTCAGGAGGTCATCTAGTCCAACCCCCTGCTCAAAGCAGGACCAATCCCCAATTAAATCATCCAGCCAGGGCTTTGTCAAGCCTGACCTTAAAAACTTCTAAGGAAGGAGATTCCACCACCTCCCTAGGTAACGCATTCCAGTGTTTCACCACCCTCCTAGTGAAAAAGTTTTTCCTAATATCCAACCTAAATCTCCCTCACTGCAACTTGAGACCATTACTCCTTGTTCTGTCATCTGCTACCACTGAGAAAAGTCTAGAGCCATCCTCTTTGGAACCCCCCTTTCAGGTAGTTGAAAGCAGCTATCAAATCCCCCCTCATTCTTCTCTTCTGTAGACTAAACATCCCCAGTTCCCTCAGCCTCTGCTCATAAGTCATGTGTTCCAGTCCCCTAATCATTTTTGTTGCCCTCCGCTGGACTCTTTCCAATTTTTCCACATCCTTCTTGTAGTGTGGGGCTCAAAAGTGGACACAGTACTCCAGATGAGGCCTCACCAATGTCGAATAGAGAGGAACGATCACGTCCCTCTATCTGCTGGCAATGCCCCTACTTATACATCCCAAAATGCCATTGGCCTTCTTGGCAACAAGGGCACACAGTTGACTCATATCCAGCTTCTCGTCCACTGTAACCCCTAGGTCCTTAAAGGATAAAGGTACTGTTCAGGCATAACTGAGGACATCATGTGGAGATGGTGGTTTGGCTCAGGTGTCAGAGGGCCTAATTTGGCCTGGAGAATCTTTTCAGTAACTGAAACTCACATAGACCAACCTAGATTTATCCTCACTGCACTGGGAGCCAACAGCCCCAGCCCTACCGGCCTTGGCTGGGTGGTGTGTGTGTGGCAGAGGATTTCTGGGTTGTGGAAGATCTGACACATCAATGTTGATTTCTTCAAAGATACTTGTGTCAAATTGTTCTTGCTGCTCTGGTGACATTTGTATTACATCGAATAAATCCAGGAAGCTCCTGATTTGTCGTAGCATCTGGCTCATCTTTGGAAGAACTCAATTGTGTGTGTGTGTGTGTTCTTTTATGGAGGCCACACATGTGATTGTGTAATAGGGTCAACTCAACCTGCCTGATATTCAGCTAGATTATTTCCATATTCAAACAAATTTGGTTATGCATAGCTTAGAGATATTTGTGCCCTTGTTGTCAGGATTAAATCAAGTTGCTTTGAGATTTCCAGCATCTTGTCCTAAGAATTCTTCAGGATATAGACTAGGTTGAAGGTCTTCTGGTTTGTTTTCTAAGCATATTTGCTTGACCATTTTTCTTATCCCTGGAAATACATAATTCTAACATGTCCTTTGAAAGCCTCACATGCTATTAGAGGGTTTACATATTTATTTTCATTGGCTTGTGTGCTGAATCTTTGCCCTAAAGTGTATAGTTGGGGAGTGTCTATCTTTTCCCTCTGTATTCTTCCTGACTTTGGCATTTCAACCAGGTAAAATCTGTTACATGGACAAAGATCATCAGTAGGCATGATTTTGTATAAATACAATTCTCTGTCCTGTTGGTTTTTTTTAAAATATCCTCTTTGGCTTGGATGAAGTTATGAACTTCAGAATAGAAAATAATGTTTTTCTTCAGCAAACTGATGAATTTTCAACTTTGTCTGAGAAGAAACCTGGAGAGTCTTTAACCTTATAACTGAGTGTGGTGTTGGAGAAGTTCTAAATTGGGATCATAACTAGTGTTAAGTCTCTTCCTCATCAATCCCTTAGATAACACTATGTGTTACAGTGCCCTTTTAGCCCTAGAGCTACAGCGCCATTGCCAAGAGTAAGCAGTGTTCTCTCCATTTTTCAGACACTGAAACTCAAGCACAAAGGTTTGCCATCTTTCCCCATGTTGCACAGCAAGTCAGCAGGCAGATCTCATGGCTCCCAATCTGTTGCCCTATCAACTCCACAGATTTCTTCATCCTTTTTCCTTCCTGCTGCCAGTGCTCTGATGATGAAGAGAGTAAACTAGATCAGCGGTTCTCAAAGCCAGTCCACCGCTTGTTCAGGGAAAGCCCCTGGTGGGCCGGACCAGTTTGTTTACCTGCCGTGTCCGCAGGTTCAGCCGATCGCGGCTCCCACTGGTCGCGGTTCGCCGCTCCAGGTCAACGGGGACAGCGGGAAGGGCGGCCAGCATGTCCCTTGGCCCACGCCACTTCCTGCAGCCCCCATTGGCCTGAAGCGGCGAACCGTGGCCAGTGGGAGCCGCGATCGGTCGAACCTGTGGATGCGGCAGGTAAACAAACCGGTCCCGCCCGGCAGGGGCTTTCCCTGAACAAGCAGCGGACCGGCTTTGAGAACCACTGAACTAGATAATATTGAGTCCTGCCATGAGTGCAGAGGACTGGACTAGATGACCTTTCAAAGTCCCTTCCAGTCCAATGATTCTATGAAACCACCTGTTGAAGATGGAATAAGAGATTTTGGAGGGCACAAGTCACACTGGTAAGCAGTGACCCATATGACACTACTTAGTAGTTCTGCTGCTCAGACAAACAACCTGAGTAGTGGGGCTGCTGGGTCCTGGCTCCACCTCTGTTGTCAGGTCTATAGAATTGCCCTGCCTGCCATCCATGGCCTGGGTGGCACTGGCACCCTTTCAGAGACTGTCTTTGGAGACAGCATTGGGTTTAATTGCTGCTGTAGTTAGCCTGATCAGCTAACCCCTTCTGCACCGACGCTCTCCTGCCACAGTAACTGGAGAGGCAGCAACAATTGGCCTCTGGGCTGGTTCCCTTTCCCTCTCCCCTCCCCAAAATGCCCAAACAACTCAGCAAATGACTTCTCTTCAGGCCTAAGGAGCACTCCAGGGGGCAGAGGAGCAGCTCCCTTTCCTCCCAAGAACTACTGCTTCTTGGGTGCAGCCTCCTCAGGCCTGTTTTCAGGTGGAAGAGAGAGGTGTCAGTGTGTATGTGTATGGGGCAGGATTACCTCCATATGTGTATGTGGCTGAACTAAAGGGTATGTCTATACTGCAGTTAGACACCTGCGGCTGGCCTGTGGCAGCTAACTCGGGTTCATGTTCGGGCTCCAGTTGGTGCCTGGGCTCTGGGAGCCAGTGAGGAGGAAGGGTCCCATAGGTAGGGTTGCCAGGAGTCTAGTTTTCGACTGGAACGCCTGGTCAAAAAGGGACCCTGGTGGCAGTGCCGACTGGGCCATTAAAAATCAAGTCAGCAGCACAGCAGGGGCCTGGGGCTAAGGCAGGCTCCCTGCCTGCCCTAGCTCTGCGCAGTGCCCGAAAGTGGCCGCCAGGTCCCTGCAGCCCCTAGACATGTGAGTGGCCCGGGAGGCTCAGCATGCTGCCCCCGCCCTGAGAGCCAGCTCCACAGCTCCCATTTGCTGGGAACTGCAACCAATGGGAGCTGCGGGGTGGATCCTGTGAGCTCAAGGGCAGCACATGGAGCCTCCCTGGCTGCCCATATGTCTATGGGGCTGCAGGGACCTGGCAGCCGCTTCCCGGGAGCCTTGGTAAGCGCTGCTGGGACCCTGCAATCCAAACCTCCTCCCGCACCCCAACCCCGTGTCCCAGCCCAGAGTCCCTTCCTGCACCCAAGCTCCCTCCTGGAGCCCGCACCTCCCCCAACACCCCAACTCCCTGCTCCAGCCCTGAGCTCCTTCCTGCACCCCAAACCCATTATCCCAGGCCCCACTCAAGAGCCTGCACCTCCCCCCAACCACCTGCCTCAGCTCGGAGCCCTCTCCTGAACCCCTAATTTTTGGCCCCACCTAGAGCCTGAACCTCCAGCTCAGACCCCATATCCCCCCGCACCTCAACACTCTGCCCCAGCCCAGAGGCCTCTCCCACATGCCAAACACCTCATCCCTGGCCCCAGCCCAGAGCCCGCACTCCCAACTGGAGTCCTCACCTGCCTCCCGCACACCAAAACCCTGCCACAGCCCGGTGAAAGTGAGTGAGGCTGGGGGAGAGCGAGCAATGGAGGGAGGGGGGATGGAGCGGGGCCTCAGAGAAGAGGCGGGGTGGAGCCTTAGGGAAGTGGCTGGGCAGGGATGTTCAGTTTTGTGCCATTAGAAAGTTGGTAACCCTAGCTCCAGCCCGAGCCCAAACTTCTACGAAAATAAATGAGCCTGAGTCAGCTGGCACAGGCCAGCCGCAAGTGTCTATCTGAAGTAAAGCCATAACCACAAATACCAGGGGAGAGGACGGGACAGGTGCAAGATGGAGGTGAGTCCTGTGGGGAAAGGGAGAGGAGCTGTAAGACCTCTTAGGCCCTGTAAATCCTGGCTGGAGTCCTGACTTTTTGGCTAGGTATATACAAGCTAGTTAACTTAAAGAAAAGGAGGACTTGTGGCACCTTAGAGACTAACCAATTTATTTGAGCATGAGCTTTCGTGAGCTACAGCTCACTTCATCGGATGCATTCTGCAGTTTCCACAGTATGCATCCGATGAAGTGAGCTGTAGCTCGCGAAAGCTCATGCTCAAATAAATTGGTTAGTCTCTAAGGTGCCACAAGTACTCCTTCTCTTTTTGCGAATACGGCTGCTACTCTGAAACTAGTTAACTTAAGTGAAGAGAAACTGAGATGTTAGGCTTAGGGGTATTTTGTGCAGGAGGATCTGCTAGCCTCCCTACTCCATTGTTTCTGTTGTGTTTGTAAATAGCTGCAAAGTGCCGGTGCCATCTCTTCTTTAATAGGTACTACCAGCTCCTTCTCTCTGCCATGGTGGGGATTTATACTCTGGTCGCTTCCTGAGTTGAGAGAATCTGGGGACACAGATCCTGTTGTTGGTTGCTCTGATGATTCTTCCTGGTTTCAGTACAGTAACAAACACATGGGAAATCTTCTTTCATTTCTAATTCCCCTTCTTTGGAATTAAAGCAGCATTAAGGGTTCTGGCACCTGGTCATTGACCACAAGTGCTTTTCCCTTTGATTTCCACATCTGAGGCATTCCCTGCCCACTTGCTCTGGATGGTGCATTCCAAAGCTAGGGTCATCATCTTTGCTCCGCTCTTGATTTCTTTTCCAGTGCCCTCTGTCCTACCCCATCCAAAATGGGGAATTTCTACTCCTGAGCTCCCCTCCTACTCAGCCCTACAGGAACCCCCACATCCCTGCCTAAGATGTCCAACGCTGATTTTCTTCTTCACTTTTATCTTCCTGTCTTCAGTGCCCTACTCCACAGTCACTAACTTTCACCTCCATGGGATGAGCTTGCCAGTCCTCCCCATGTTTGTTAGTGTGGTTGGCTGAACTTGAAAGTTCATAGTCACTTCTCTTTGCTCTGGTCCAGGCCAGGGTTTTAGAAAGTGTACCTTGCACACTTGTCTTGTAGAGGGGTAATCTAGAGCATTTATGGGATTTTGAAAATTTACTGAAAGGGGAATGCAGAGGAAAGGGGAAAAGTTGCAAAATGATTCTGTGGTTCATTGATCTGTTGTGGACAGAGAAGAGAAGGTGACCTGGAAGCGAGTAGTTGAGGGTCTATTTCTCAAACTTTCTTGCCTGTTAACATCATGGTTTGGACACCCCTGGTATCCTTCCACATCAGCCTGGTATAAAGTTAGACCCTTTTCAGTATGCTTTGAGCTTGGTTTACATGTGTGTAAAAGGAGGCATAACAGTACCTCCACTTTGAGCTGCAATGTTTTCAGGCATCTCCAAGAGAAGGTCAGCAGAAATACAGGTGCAGAGTTGCTACCTCTCCATATCCAGGTGACACCGTACATGGCACTGACTCAAATTGTAGGCGATTTGACATTCCCTTCTATAGGCTTGTGTTGTCTGATCTGCTGAGAAATCAGATATCTTTGTGCTGTGTTACTAGGCACCTTTCATTCCATTTGCAGAGACCCTTCCATAGGGAAGGGCACTGTGAGCCCTGCGTTTTGCCACCTGCTCTGAACGGAGCCTCTGTGCACAGCTCATGTATCAGATTGGGTCATACGTTTTTCTACTTTTTTTTTTTTTTTTTTAACCTCCTTGAGTCTTGAAGCACACTGATTCCTGGTTTAGGAGCTGTCACCAGGGCCTAACGCTGGTGAACATAGATGTTTTCTGGCTGCATTGAGATTGTCTATCCTGATTTTGGCAAGTGAAAGCAAGGCCAAGACTGAGGGTTGTTCTTTTTGGATCCACGACCCTTGTGACACACTAAGTGCTCTAACGATAAAACATGGCAGAGGCTTGACACAGCTACCTGACTTGTTGACTTTTTCAGTGGAGGTGAAGGGTTTTTTTGTCTTGTGGAAGTTTGCTTTTTTTTCAGTGTAAATGACTTTAGTGCTCTGGAGACTGAAGTTGTTTGTTCATAGACCAGGTGCAGAATGGGTAACCTTTCCATAGTGCCCCACTTGTGTGGCTTGCCGTGCCTCAACTCTCTGATAATTAGTGGTTATTGCAATCGTAGCTTTTGTAAAGTGGGAACTGCACCGAGACCACCAAACTTGATGGAATCAAAGTCTCAGCTTCTTTCTAAGTTAGCGTATAGCAGTGCTGTATTTTGGCTTTTCCTGTAATATCCCATTGAGATACTTCAGCTGTATCATACTTCCATTTGGTAACCGAATGAGACCTTTGCTCTGCATGAGTTTACCCCACCCACTACAGTGCTGGGAGATCATCCTTTTTGGGGGGGATCCTCATTCCTTACTATGCTAGCTTCAGTCTGTTAACAATAGTTCTCTCTGACAAATAGGATGTGGATCTTGGAAAAGTCCACAGCCCCTTCCCCTGGCTGCTGTAATCAGTAACAGGATAAGAAGAATCATGGAGGGAGAGAGGAGACAGTACCTATTTGGTGGAGCTGTTTGCTCTTTGAATGCTTTTTCACGGCACATTTCCATAGGTTGGTGACATGGTGAGTGTGTTCCCTCCTCTTAAAGTGTGCAGTTGGAGACGGCGTGGACAGGCTTTCCTTTTGCCCCTGATATTGTTTTCGGATCATAGCGAGAGAATAGGATCATATTAGCAGATGGCAAGTCTCTGAAGTACATTAGAACCCACTTCACAAGAAAGCACATCCTCTCTCCAAACTACAGATAAACAATAATGCTTTCAAACCCTCTTCAAGAGGATCAAGGTGAAACTCAATGTGCAGTCAGTGCTGGGAGAGATCCTGCTTTGTCACAACTGGCGAAAATGTTGTCTTCTCTTTTGTGCTTCAATAACAAAGCTGTTGTTTGTTATACTATTGTTGTTCCCCATTTTATTTTTCAAAACAAATTGTTTTTTTCAGAAGAACAGTCACCTTGGTGGAGGTGGGCAGGTGGATGAAGGGGGAGGGACAGAGATATCTCCTGAGAGCTGTGAGAGGAACTCAAATGAGGGGAAGAGAACTAAAGTTCAGGTTGGTTGTGTGAATGCAATTCAGAGCTATTCTTTGCAAGTCTGATATTTAGGAGATTAATATCTTTCTAACGATTCTTTGGTAGTCCCTGTTCATACAGATGTGACTCCAATGCCCACACTCCCAGTCCCATTCCCCTCACCCTCTTTCATATGCTCAGCAAAAGCAAGCCCCTTGTGCACACATCAAAAGGTGCAGATGCTCCATGCTGGCTGAGGAGGCAGGGGGATAGGAGCCTACCAGGAGGATGAGTTGAATGACACTGTAGCTGGCTGCCGCAGGAGAGGAGGAGAAGGGAAGTGACCCTGGGTGTCCCCTCCTAGGTTGCCATTTTGTTGTTTGCAGTTCAGACTGTTCTGAAACTTGGAAGGTGATGGTGAAAATGAAGCCTGTTTTCTCTTAGGTTGGCATCTACTTTCAGTGGCAGATGCACGGCCTGCAAAAACATATGGCAGAGTAATATGGCTGTTTTTGAAATGGTGAATGAATAAAGCCTGTGTTTGGGTGGGAAAGATGGGTGTTAACTTGTCCATGGTGGTTGTGATGTCATAATTTTGCAGAAACCAAGTTACGCAAGCTATAGGGAGCTGAGGAGGAAAGGATGTTTTCAAAAAGCAAATTTCAAGGAGGAATAAGAAATGGAGAAAAGTTGTGCTGATTACTTATTTTTTCTTTAAGATGATTTTAAAACATGTGCTATGAGGGCTATTGGGAGAATTCAGCCCAGGGTCACCTTTAACAAAAAGCTGAGTGTATAGACAAGGCTATTGAGAAGTATCATGCAACAGTCTTTCCCGCATACAATACCCCGGGTCAGAACAAACCACAAATTGAGAGTCTGAGCACTGATGGGGTGGGATGGGGGTGGGGGAGAGGGAGTTTTTTAAATGTGTCCTTCAAGAAAATCCTGTGGCAGGAATTCAAAAAGGAATAAGACGGGGGCGAAAGCGACCGGGATTTGCTGGGCTTTTCATTCCTTTGTTTGGTTATCTTGCATAAATGCTTTAGCTGAGACTCTTTCAGTAGCTGCATGGGGCCAGCTTGCAACACAAACCCGCTAGAATCCAAATGTAATTTCCCCGTTGTGCATGTTCTGGCTGTGACAGCTCGAGTTATGAATGTAAAATAGAAAAGAAAGTTCGGAAGAAGGGCCAGGTCTGAAATGTTAATGAGAGCTGAATTACGCAGGGCTCCCAGAGGTTGGGAAAGGTGATGCCTGGATTTTAAATATGTGCCTTCATTTCAGTGCACCTTGGGAGGAGGCAGGAGAGAGAGACACACACACCAGGCTTCTGTGCTTCCAGGGTATTCAGTTTGTAGCAGTAAAATTATAAATGTGCATCCATGTGTGAGATGAGACAGGAAAAGGGATGTAGGAGGCAGGCAATCGGGGGGGACTCTGGCCTCCTCCCATTTGGGGGTGGCAGAAGGGCTGGGTTGGCACACAGATTGTAATTGCATTAGTGGCTTCATTATAAATCAAGCATTGTTCAGGGAATAACAGTTCCTTCTCCCTCCTCTGCTTTGCTTGCTGTGGGGTAGCCTTGCCCTGATCTAGGGATGGCTGCAGCAGCCTTAGGAGCAATGATGCTTCTCCCAGTTCCACTCATGGAGGAGTCATTCCCTCTTCTTAGGATGGATATAGCAGAGTGAGTGATTTCCAGCCCCCCCTTCACTCTGCTTGCAGAAAAGACATCTCACCCTGATCTTATGACAACTTACCACATGGAAGAGGCTGAGAGGGCAGAAAAAGGGCTTTTCCTTCTTCCGTATGCAACTTGCACAGCAAAGAGAAATGGCAAGGTTTAGAACTCTCCCAGCTTCTTCCACGTCAGTTTCTGCCAGGCCTGCTCTTAACTTGCCCTCTCTGTCTGTCTCTTTCTCTTTTTCCATCTTCCTTCCATCTCTTGTTACCATGGAGAATGAAATGCTGGCTCCATTCAAGTTGTCGGCTGAATAGGTTTTGAGGTTGATGGATGGTGAGAATCTCTTATCCCTCCACCTCCCTCCTTCTCCAAACACCGCCCCCGCCTGGTTCTTGACATTTTGCTTGCCAGAGAATGGCCATTAGGAAGAGGGATCTGAAAGGGAGGCTGGCAGTGTCCTGCTGAGATGCTCTTTCAGTTTCTTGGATGAGATCAGCAGCCGTGAGAAGGTCTTAAGGACTTCGCTGCAGAGCCTCATCCTCAAGCTGGCTGAAGCATGAATGCTCACTTGAGTGCATTCTCCCCCTTCTCCCCACCCACTTTCTCCAAAACACCCAAAGAAAGGAAGATTCATATGCAAGTCTTGCCTTTGCTTGTGGCTGTGTTTCAAGGGGTGATGTAACCTCTGCCAATTGAAGGAAAAGGTAAGGAACTCTTCGCAATGAATACTGTAGTCCAAACTCCCTCTTTCTCAGATAGTCCATGTAGGCTTCATCATACAAAAAATGGAATTTCTTTGCTGCAGTCTGACTTGCCAGGTTCCCTGGCTGCAACGGTGAAGTTTACCAGGAGTGTCTGTGTGACTGTAATGACAGCTTTCCCTATCTGTGTTGACAGTCTCCTCACAGCATTAATGCCATGTTGTCTGACAGGGTCCTGAGCAGAGATTGTTTAATATCAAATTTGTACAGTTCCTCCCAACAGAATAGTGTTGGATTGTGGATTTTGCTGTACATACCTCCAACTGCTGAAGCCCAGATGTGAGATGTGGTGTAGGGGACATGGCCAAAATGCAGGATAAAAAATGATAGGGCAGAAAGCTTCAAATGACGGTGTTATAGAATCATACAGAATACATTTTCCCCATGGTGATTTATCACTTCTGATGTGAGATAACAGCAGATTTGTGAGGGTTCAGGGTAACAGGGGTGTACATTTGAAGGACATCCCCGTTAAAGTTGTGAAGTACACTCTGCACTTGAATGCTGGGCGTGTGCCCCCGCACTGTTGTGCTGCCTAGGACTCTTGCTGCAGTCAAAGGCTGGATGTAGAGGTGGGTAAATATCTGTGGCTTTTCAGATGAAATGCAGGTATTTGTCCAGTTCGAAATGGTTCCTAAACAGGTGCTTGTTTGGAAAAATGTCTGGTTTTGTGAAATTCTTGCTGAAACCCCTTATACAACACATTTTAGCCTCTTGGTGGTTTGACAAACTGCGTTGTGTTGAATATTTTTGCATTGTCTTTCTCTGATTGCTGCTCCAGCACCTTAGTCACACGGTATTCTGCTTCCTTCCAAAGGGAAATTAAGATGTCTGATTTATTTTGTTCATAATCATTTATATGAGCAAAATTTTGTTTAACCCCATTGTGGTTTTTTTTTTTCCTTAAACAAATGGAATGGGCTTGCAAATATACCAAAATTCAAGATTTAGTTCATTGACTAGCTCACCACTATTTGCTCTGCTGTAGCTGGAAGTGATGCTCCCTGTACTAGTGTATTTGGATATGAATTCTGTTGCTAGCCGTATACATCTCTGGACATCAGAATTTGAATTCCAGTGTAGGCCACAGGTGAAAATCTGTTTTGGTACTTATCAGCTGCTGTGTATTCCTGGTGGAGACTGAGGCCAGTATTCTCTCTCCCCCCCCAGCCCCCCTTCTGAAGAATTAGATGGACAAATGATTCTGCTTCAAGGTAAAATAAGCCCTCTTTCACTGCTTTGAAGCCTCTGCTTGTGCTTGGGGTTGTTAGACAAGTATATCGCCCCACACCACTATGGGCTTTTGCATCTGTCCTAACAGCTCAGAGTTCACTTCTCATTGATACTGCATGTCCTGTTTGTTGTTGGATTGTTGTCTCCCTGCTGGAGATTTCCTACTGTGAGGCTGCTTTTGCTGTTGTGCAAGTGTTTTCCAAAATGCTAATATGGTAATGGTTCAGCCTGTTGGGATGCAGAAGGGGAATTTTTAATGAGCACATAAGAGGGGTGTGTGTGTGTGTGTGTGTGTAAGAAGTATACATATGATTATACCACTCTAATTCTTTAATGAATTTGCTCTACAGACGGTAACATTCACACTCTCTCTAAGCTTCTCAGGGATACCCCAGACCCATGCAGACATCATGTACCCTGGTTACTCACATGGATCCTCGATCATTAGAAGCGATAATGCTATACTTCAGATTTTGTAGATTTCATGGTTTGAAACTGGTTGGCGGGGGCATTGGATTAAAAAATATTTTTCAAATAGCTTCCCTTTACCCTAAATTCACCAGCTGTGTCAGATGGAGTTGAAAGAAAGTGATCGAGTAAGAAAGGAGGGATAGAGGTCCAGTGGGACACAGCATGATACTGGAGATGAGGATTAGCTTTTGAACAGATTCTTGGCCTTATGTTTCCATTTATAAGAGGTGTGGGGGAAGGGAGGGCATCTGTTTCAACCTGGTGATTGAGGGAAGCTGAGACGAATCAGACCTGAGGCTTCGGTTGTGCATTCGAATTTCTTCTGTAAGGTCTGCTGCTGTTTTGATTTGGATATTTCTTTCTGTATGGAAGAGGATGGGTGCCCATCTGTTCCTGAGCTTTCTCAAGATTAAATGCCCACCACTTTTTCTCCTTTGCTCCCCTGTGGGGTTTTTATTATTACTAATAATCTCGGGTGCTGTCAAAAGTTTTCTTGGGAATTCCTGACTTGGATTTCAGCATCTGAATACACTTAAAAGCATCTTCTCATTATTCTCTAGTCAAGTATATGTGGCTTCAGTTGGGTCACCAAAGTTTCTCCCTCTCCCTCTGCACAAAGAACCACCCTTTCTGATCCTTTACCTGCTGGGAATCAGTCTATCTTCCCCTTGTAGCTGGTACTTCTCAGGTTCTGCTCTTCCACTGGTGCTTGTCAGCTTCCTTCCATCCGGTCTTCAATTAAATTATTCACAGATAAAAATTTTAACTGCCTACTGATTTAAAATTCTTGTCTGCTCTAGCGGCTCTGTCACTCAGGCTTTTTATAGGTTCCAAGATTAAAGGCCTTTTTCTGTATATATTTTGGTTAGTGCTATTAATCTCCGTGGGTGTCACTTTTATGTCACTCCCAGGAATAACTCCTGTCTTTAGAAACTAGCACTCAAGTAGTGGACACTACACTCCAATCATTGCCCTACCCATTCCCTACAGTTCCCTCACTCAGTGCTCCTGTGCCATTTTTTGTGCTGATTCCACTCCTGCCGATAATGACTGTAGTAACCAGGAGCTCCCCATAGCCATTGTTCTTACAGAGTCCCATGTATTCTGTAGCTGTAGAATATCCCGCAGAATTCACCCTTTGCCTTAAAATTATGTTTCTAAATCTAATCTTTACTTTTTTTTTTTAAAAAGTTGTGTTTCTAGTCCTTATAGTTGTGAAGAAAATCTTCCATATGTGATCTGTGTGAATTTAATGTTATCTTCCTGAGTCTGCAAACAACCTGAAGCAGCTGGGGTGTGAACTGCACCCCATACAATGTAACTGAATTGTTAACTCTGAAACCTAATGACAATTTGTTTGTTAGTTTTAACTATTTCATTGCTGTTAGCTAATGGAAACATTCAGATATTATGTGCATTCATCACTGTTGGGTGTGGGAGTGGCAATGGGGCAGCTGATTGCTATCAAGAATTTCTGGGTGAAAACTGCTCTATTCTATACAGGTTCTTACACTGCCCTCATCACCAGAATATCTGAGTCTGTTCCAGAAGTTCATTTAGCTACATGGCTAATACCTGTCACAGGTGACCTTTGTTTTCCTCATCTTCTTCCCAGATGGAAAATTATGTGTTTGTTTTATTTTGGTTGAGGCTGTTTTAATTGTGTTCATTAGGAATTCAAGACCACAAGGGATATTTCAGGTCAGCTCCTCCATCCTTGTCCCGAGGGAGGAGGGAATGAGGAGATGTACCTCCTACTTATTGCCATAAGCTGTCTGACCATGTTCTGGCTACCTCCTGTGTCTTTTGGGTGCCAGAAACCCAAACTGTCCCCACTGAAGCTGCCTAGACCTTCAGACCTCTCCTCTACCATGCCAAACAGCTTCTACAATGTATTTATGCCTGGGCAGTACAAACATCTGCAGCACATTGGAAATCTGAGTGCCATGTAAAATAAGTTTGATTTGAAGATCAAAATGAATGTAAGGAATGCCAAACTGACTGTATGTTCACTTTCATGTGGAAGATTTTTCTGGATTCCATCTTTGAATTTATCTGAGGCTGGTGCTCAATCTCTGCTGTGCCTGCTGCAATGGAGTGCCAGAGGGAGCTGGGAAGTTTGCTTCAGAGCTCGGTCTTTGTATAAATGGAATCCTTCCTGTTATACCCCTCTTGAGATGTGTTGGACCTGGATCAGGATGAGTAGTTCTACAAATGCTATTTTTGGAGGGGGACAATGCAGTTTGAAGACACCAGCAGATATACAGTGATATAATATGCAGAGCTCGAAAAACTTACCCAACATCTGCTAGGCAGGGTGCAGAATGCCTTTCCCTACAGTGTGTTCTCTACCTCCTCCCCATATATATCTTCTTCCCCACAAATCTGTCTATGCCATACTCTTCCTTTGTACCTTATTCCGATCAATCTTTTACCTCCCTGTTTCATATTCACGCAGTAGCCAGAAGAGAGAACTTATTTGCCAGACTGATATGAAAGATGGGAAGGGCATCATCATCCAGGGTCAATGCCCTGGTGAGAAGGCATCTTAATTTTCACCCCTTACACAACTTCTAGGAAAGAGCAGGATGACAGGATTCCTCTCAGACTGCTGTGCCTCAACCCCAGTCAGGTTCTTGATCCTTCTTATCAGTTTCTGGTTGGTAGGTGTTTGATAAACAGCTTATCCTCTCCCAGCTAACCCCCCCACCCCCGCCCTCGCAAATAGCATGGAACTAACATGACATTGGCTTTTCACCGTATTGTTCACTTTGCCTGTTTGTTACAGCCCTGTAATAAGGCAACCCCCAACCTGGAGCGTCCTACATTGGCAAGATGGGGCATGACAGATGTGCTTGACTCAATTTCCCCTCAGGCCAGCTGTAAAAACAGTACTGTCTCTCAATGTCCAGTTCAAAGTCCCACTTTGAGGCATAATTTATTCATGTACATGTACAATAGTCCATAGAACTCTCATGGTAAAATGATTCTCCCAGTTCCCACGGTAAAACATATAAAGGTACTGTGATTGTCCGGTCACCTCTCCATGGGCATCACTTTCACCTCTCCATGAGCTCACCTGCACACAAGTCCCTGTTCCTTTCTGCCCTGATTCCAGGGACCGACACTGCCAGCCATCCACCTGAGTGACCAGTCTCATGACTCTTCTACCCAAAACCTAGTCCAACAGCTCAGCCCGCTTTAGCCTGCTGCCATGGGCTCTCTGGCTCAGGAAGGTCAGCAGGCTTAGCCCCTTTCCTGACTACCAGGCAGCTGTCACCTACCACTTTTCTTGCTCTTTGTCTGTGCTCTCAGTCAGCACTCTTCTGGCCCTTTTCAGACTAACCATTTAAATGGCTTAAGTGTCTTCTCTTGAACTCTACTGGAGATCAGCGGACCAGTCACAGGTGCACTGGCCTCTTGCCTCTTAAAGGGCCAGTGACACCCTATGATAGCACCTTTCCCCATCCCTTTCTTATATAGATTGTAAGCTTTTCGGGGCAAGGACTGTCTACTAATCCATGTTTGTTTAGTGCCTAGCACAGTGGGGTTCTAATCCTGGTTGGATCTAGACACTGCCATAATCTTAATTGTCTACTGTACTCCACGCTGATAAGGCCTCAGCTGGAGTATAAGATGTGGGCAAATTGGAGAAAGTCCAGAGGAGAACAACAGAAATGATGAAAGATCTAGAAACCATGACCTATGAAGGAAGATTGGAAAAAACTGGGTTTGTTTAGTCTGGAGAAGAGAAGATTGAGAGGAGACATGATAACAGTTTTCAAATACATAAAAGGTTGTTACAAGTCAGAGGGAGAAAAAACGTTCTCCTTAGCCTCTGAGGATAGGACAAAAAGCAATGGGCTTAAATTGCAGCAAGGGCAATTTAGGCTGGACATTAGGAAAAACTTCCTAACTGTCAGGGTAGTTAAGCACTGGAACAAATTGCCTGGGGAGGTTGTGGAATCTCCATCATTGGAGGTTTTTAAGAGCAGGTTAGACAAACACCTATCAGGAATGGTCTAGTTATTACTTAGTCCTGCCTTGAGTACAGGTGACTGGACTAGATGACCTCTTGAGGTCCCTTCCAGTCTTGTGCTTCTATGATTCTGTAATAAACATAATAAATAATAATAAAATAATCAGAGCCTTCTTTCTGCCCCGTTCCCAAGAACAGGAGCATTTTTCCTCTGTCACCTCAGAACCTCCTGACTTTTAGATGGATGGTTGGGGTTTGTCTCCTCCTACTCTAACATTCCCTCTGTTTTCTGACTGCTGCTATTCTGCCTTTCTTTGTGCCTCCATTTCTGTTCTCCTGGAGTGAATAGCTCCAGTGTCTCTGTTACTGTGAAGAGCTTTCCCAAGGGGCAGCAAAATGAAACTGACCTGACTCTCCTCAGTTTCACTTTTGCCCACAAGTTCTTAATAGCAGCAGTGATAGCGGACTACATTAGTTCTGTGTCCACTGCCGCAGCTTGGAAAAGCCCTGAGCAGAACAGGCCACTGGAGTGGTCCTTTCTGCAGACTTAGGAAGACATTGTCTGCATTGGTTTACATTTGGTTTACATCTGGCAAGTTGTCTTCATAACCTTAAGGTCTAGAAATTTCATTTATTTTAACTTAGTGTTTGCCAAAGCCTCCTACCTGCCCCCGTCAAGTAGATTTTTTTTAAACCCTATATATGTACGATAATACTGGCAGGTGGGAATGTGAAGACCTAGCACTGTTTTCTCCATTTGCTCATTCCCTTATCTCAGGTGTCATTGACTGGAATTTCTTCACCTTTTGTCTCTTGTACGGAGTAAACTCAATTACAGCGATATAATTAAATCAACATTGGGGAGGATAATTGGGATTTCGATAGCCATATCTCCATGCAGAGCCTACAAGCTGTGATTCAAAACATGAGTTTAGATCAGAGCTTCTCACAACAAAATCTTTGGTGGCCTCGCAGTGCGGCCACCAACTCTTGCTGGCGGCTAAAATGCTTTAACTTTAGGAAAAACAAATAAATATGCACATATATATGTCCAAATCATTGTCGTTTATTTAAGTAGGCTTTTTTTTTTCAGACTCAATAATAAAAATAACATACAGTTGTCTATTTTTACTAGACCTATACAGAAACACAAATAAGGTGCTTTACATGTTTTGCTTTTTTTGGTTGATTTTCTTTTTTTAAGACTTGCTACCTAGTAAATCTGCTACTGTGAAAAGTGACATTTGGTAATATCACTTTTCACAGCAGACTTACTCAGCCCCTGCAAGGTGGGGGACAAATTAAGCCCTAGGGGGGTGGGGGGGGTAGGGAGGCAGAGAGGGCCAGTGATGATGGGGGGGGGTGAGGTCGGGGCTGGAGCCTGAAGCCCTGCGGCCGGGGGATGGAGCCTGCTGCCACATGGCCAGAGCCTGCAGCCCACCACCCCAGGGCTGAAGCCCGAAGCCCTAGCTCCACCGCCCCCAGGAAAGAGGGGAACTCACACTAGTTGCCTGCTCCTACAATGTTTGTGACTCCAGAAGGGGGCAGGGATCTGCCTCATTTCCCCCCTGCCCCCCAGTCACCACCCAGGAGGCTATGGCCACAAGAAAAGCCCCTGGTGGCTGCATTTGAGAAACGCTGGTTTAGGTTATTTTTTTATTGTGTTGAGAGGCCTGTGCATAAGAGCAATTTCTAGCTGAGACGAGATGTGCTTCTCCACTAGCTCAGCACGGCAGGGACTCGATTCAGTTCACCTGCTAGAGCGGCTGCCCTGCAAACCAAGTGGTTTCTAGTTCAAAGCTCCAACGTACTGAGTTACTGAGATACAGTTCTCACAGGATGGGGAAGTTTCAACTAACTGGTTAAGCCATGTGAGTGCTTACTGCAAAAAGACAAACACACCAGTGAACCAGGCTGATTTGCTCAGCAGTTAAAGGTTTGTATTTGCATTTGTGCATCAACTCCACTCCAGTCATTCTAATGCAGAGGTGGGCAAACTATGGCCCGTGGGCCACATCCGGCCCTCTGGACCATCCTGCCCGACTCTTGAGCCCCAGGCCAGGGGGGCTAGCCCCTGGTCCCTCCCCCGCTGTCCCCCTTCCTCCACAGCTATGCTGTCATGCTGGCCAGGTGGCACGGCTGCCAGTCCTGCTGCTCTGAGCAGCATGGTAAGAGGGCGGGGAGTGGGAGGGTTGGATAAGGGGAAGAGGGTCCCGGGGAGCAGTCAGGGGACAGGGAGCAGGGAGTGGTTGGATAGGGCGGAGGTTCTTGGGAGGGGCAGTCAGGGAGCAGGGGGGGTTGGATAGACGTGGGAGTCCCGGGGAGCCTGTCAGGTGGCAGGGATGTGGATAGAGGTCGGGGCAGTCAGGGAGCAGGGGGTGCTGGATAGGGGGTGTGGTCCTGGGGGGGCGGTTAGGGATGGGGGGTCCTGGGAGGGGGCAGACAGGGAGCAGGGGAGGTTCTGAGGGGGGCAGTCAGGGGGCGGGAAGTGGGAGGGGGCGGGAGCTAGGCTGTTTGGGGAGGCACAGCCTTCCCTACCTGGCCCTCCATACAGTTTCACAACCCCAATGTGGCCCTCGGGCCAAAAAGTTTTCCCACCCCTGTTCTAATGCATCCATCACCCAGGTTCCCCACCTCGCTCACTTCATGATTTCACTCCCCTTGGTCAGTGTCAAGGACACGCTCCCTGTGCCCAAATCTCAGTGCCCAAATCTGGGGCACTCAGTATGTGTGTGTAATCTCTCGCTTTCTGTGGAAGTTAGGGGGTTTGGCTCTTTGCCTGTAGTTCATTTTACATTATGCAGAGCTGTATGCCTTCTGCCTATGTAACTCTCAGCCTGCTCTAGCCTGGATTTGGAATACAATATCAAAATGAGGCACTATAAAACAAAACATAGCAGAGGAAGCGTGATGAGATGTGGGATTAATCCATTTAAAGTAAATACTGTTCCCTCTAACCTCAGTTTCCTGAGTCAGTGTTTGATGTCAATTTACCGTGAAGACTGAGAACAGCAGGCTAGGATGGGTTGGAATCAGATTTGGGTGCAACATGAGGGACACCCATCATAATTGGATGCAGCGGAGGAGTATACGCCTCAAGGCCAGCTGTTGGCTATTTCAGCTTTGTTACTGTGAAATCCTATCCTTTAGTCTCATTCCAAAGAAGTGGCATTTGACACCCTCCTTTAGAAATATGGTTATCTCTGGCTCACTGTATACTGTTTTCCCTCAGTGGTGGTATTGACTTTCTATTCTGTTTTTGGAGGAATGGGGAAGACGGGCTGTTTGGGAGGGGATGCTCAAATTAACTCAATTTTACATCCATCTCAAACAATGTCTGCCATTATTTGATGGCAGAGAGGGATTATAGTGTGGATAAGAAGGAGCAGAACAGAGCTCCTGGAAAAATCTGCCATATTTCACTGTTGTTCAGGGTTTTTGCTCTATAAATCTCTTCACATTTTGCTGACATGTTGGGGTCTAGTCAAGCCTACAAGGAAGCCTGTCTAAAGGCAGTAGCCCATCAGCACAGTATTCCTTTAGATTTAAGTCCAGATTTGGCTCTCAGATACATTCATACAACTTGCATGGACTGCAGTGAGGGTTGTGCATATGTGGATCTGAGAGCAGACTTCTGCCCTGTAAGCACAATAAGGGTAATGTGATCTAGAGGACTGAGCCTCCTGAAGTCTAATCCCAGGTTGGGATTTGCTGTGAAACTGTGGGCAAGTCATTTAATTTTCTGTTTCTCCAGCTGTAGAATGACGATATTTACTCACCTTCGTAAAATGCTTTGAGATCCTTGGATAAGCACAGAGTATTATCTTCCAAAAGAAGGTCAGGCCAAGCAGCATAGATTGCCAAGAACCCACTGCTTCCCCCAGTGGTATTATCCCAGTGTAGCACACTGGCTTGTGCAAATGACACTGTTTCCTGGCAGTTGATCTCAAGAGAGTATGGGCCCAGTTACATCTTCTGTTTAAAGGAGTTCTCCCTTAGCTCAATGGGAAGTGGGGGTGGTTTTGGAGCTAAAGGACAAGGTTTCTTGTCTCATCTCCACAGTTATAAGCACTTTAGCTAGTAATTGTGTTTGTTGTTCAAAGCTCATGGATTTGTTGCCCTAGGATGCATGATGCAAACATTGTTGGATACCATTAACAGTAGGTCTTATCAGCTGCAAGCAGCAGCACCTGCCTTTAATTCAAAATCCATGCGCCTGGAGCAATTGGTGTATTTTAAATATGTTTAAATGAATAATAAACTTTGACTTGTGACAAGTAGAGTGAATAAGTAGAATTCTCTGTCTGATGGATGTAAGTGGTATCTGGAATCAGCTGAAGAATATAGTCTCGTACAATCAAAGTGAAATACTGTAGATGTTTTTGGAAAGCTTGGTTACTAGCTCAAAGAAGCTCAGGGCTAAGATCCAGGCCAGTAAGTACTAAGTATTGTAGTGCTTTGTGTTGTGCGTACATTGACTGCCATGCTTAACTAAGTATATTACTTTTGTGGGCTGTTTTTGAGTCTAGAGAGCCAGATCCTAATAAAATCCTTGAGAATAGATCCCTGAGCACCATTTTCAAATTATCTTTTGCTGGGGTCTTTTTGGGAGTGCCTGGGGATGCAGGGGAGTGAACAGGAGCCTGGTTCCTTGCACATGATTAAAGTGTCAGAAGAGAGGATCTCAAGGGCTGCAAAGAGGATGTGGGAGAACAAGATCCTGTTCTTTTTGGACTTCTGACCTAGCACATAGGCAGGCTGCACAATGTGTAGTCTGGCCAAGCTCAAAATAAAGTATTTGGGTCAGACTTTTCCTCCAGGGATGTTCAGTGCTCAGAATGTTTGTTAGAGAAGATTGAGAGAAGGCAAATAATCCTGTACTGCGCTCTGCTGCAGACTTCACCTATGCTTGAATAACAGCTTTCTTCTTGGGACAGACTCATTCTATTTGATGTCTCTCTTCTTTGTATAGAGCCATATCTCTCCACTATGAACTATAGAAAGAAAAGGAGTACTTGTGGCACCGTAGAGACTAACAAATGTATTTGAGCATAAGCTTTCGTGAGCTACAGCTCACTTCATGAGATACATGCAGTGGAAAATACAGTGGGGAGATTTTATATACACAGAACATGAAACAATGGATGTTACCATACACACTGTGATGAGAGTGATCAGGTAAGGTGAGCTACTACCAGCAGGAGAGAAAAAAAAAACCTTTTGTAGTGATAATCAAGGTAGGCCATTTCCAGCAGTTGACAAGAACGTGTGAGGAACGGTGGGGGGGGGGGGAGGAAATAAACATGGGGAAATAGTTTTACTTTGTGTAATGACACATCCACTCCCAGTCTTTACTGAAGCCTAAATTAATGGTGTCCAGTTTGCAAATTAGTTCCAATTCAGCAGTCTCTCGTTGGAGTCTGTTTTTGAAGTTTTTTTGTTGAAGAATTGCCACTTTTAGGTCTGTAATCGAGTGACCAGAGAGATTGAAGTGTTCTCCGACTGATTTTTGAATGTTATAATTCCTGACATCTGATTTGTGTCCATTTATTCTTTTACGTAGAGACTGTCCAGTTTGGCCAATGTACATGGCAGGGGGGGCATTGCTGGCACATGATGGCATATATCACGTTGGTAGATGTACAGGTGAATGAGCCTCTGATAGTGTGGCCGATGTGATTAGGCCCTATGATGGTGTCCCCTGAATAGATACGTGGACACAGTTGGCAACGGGTTTTGTTGCAAGGATAGGTTCCTGGGTTAGTGGTTTTGTTGTGTGGTGTGTGGTTGCTGGTGAATATTTGTTTCAGGTTGGGGGGCTGTCTGTAAGCAAGGACTGGCCTGTCTCCCAAGATCTGAGAGAGTGATGGGTCATCCTTCAGAATAGGTTTTAGATCCTTGATGATGCGCTGGAGCGGTTTTAGTTGGGACTGAAGGTGATGGCTAGTGGTGTTCTGTTGTTTTCTTTGTTGGGTCTGTCTTGTAGTAGGTAACTTCTGGGTATTCTTCTGGCTCTGTCAATCTGTTTCTTCTCTTCAGCAGATGGGTATTGTAGTTGTAAGAACACTTGATAGAGATCTTGTAGGTGTTTGTCTGAGGGGTTGGAGCAAATGCGGTTGTATCGTAGAGCTTGGCTGTAGACAATGGATCGTGTGGTGCGATCTGGATGAAAGCTGAAGGCATGTAGTTAGGCATAGCGGTCAGTAGGTTTCCGGTATAGGATGGTGTTTATGTGACCATCACTTATTAGCACTGTAGTGTCCAGGAAGTGGATCTCTTGTGTGGACTGGTCCAGGCTGCGGTTGATGGTGGGATGGAAATTGTTGAAATCATGGTGGAATTCCTCAAGGGCTTCTTTTCCATGGGTCCAGATGATGAAGATGTCTTCAATGTAGCGCAAGTAGAGTAGGGGCATTAGGGGACGAGAGCTGAGGAAGCGTTGTTCTAAGTCAGCCATAAAAATGTTGGCATACTGTGGGGCCATGCGGGTACCCATAGCAGTGCCGCTGATTTGAAGGTATGCATTGCCCCAAATGTGCAATAGTTATGGGTGAGGACAAAGTCACAAAGTTCAGCCACCAGGTTTGCCGAGACATTATCGGAGATACTGTATTCTGACGGCTTGTAGTCCATCTTTGTATGGAATGTTGGTGTAGAGGGCTTCTACATCCATAGTGGCTAGGGTGGTGTTTTCAGGAAGATCACCGATGGATTGTAGTTTCCTCAGGAAGTCAGTGGTGTCTCGAAGATAGCTAGGAGTGCTGGTAGCGTAGGGCCTGAGGAGGGAGTCTACATAGCCAGACAATCCTGCTGTCAGGGTGCCAATGCCTGAGATGATGGGGCGCCCAGGATTTCCAGGTTTATGGATCTTGGGTAGCAGATAGAATACCCCTGGTCTGGGTTCTAGGGGTGTGTCTGTGCGGATTTGTTCTTGTGCTTTTTCAGGGAGTTTCTTGAGCAGATGGTGTAGTTTCTTTTGGTAACCCTCAGTGGGATCAGAGGGTAATGGCTTGTAGAAAGTGGTGTTGGAGAGCTGCCTAGCAGCCTCTTGTTCGTATTCTGACGTATTCATGATGATGACAGCACCTCCTTTGTCAGCCTTTTTGATTATGATGTCAGAGTTCTTTCTGAGGCTGTGGATGGCATTGTGTTCTGCACGGCTGAGGTTATGGGGCAAGTGATGCTGCTTTTCCACAATTTCAGCCCATGCACGTCGGCGGAAGCACTCTATGTAGAAGTCCAGTCTGCTGTTTCGACCTTCAGGAGGAGTCCACCCAGAATCCTTCTTTTTGTAGTCTTGGTAAGAAGCTCTCTGTGGGTTAGTATGCTGTTCAGAGGTTTGTTGGACACGCCTGCTGGTAATAGCTCACCTTACCTGATCGCTCTCGTCACAGTGTGTATGGTAACACCCATTGTTTCATGTTCTCTGTGTACATAAAATCTCCCCACTGTATTTTCCGCTGCATGTATCCGATGAAGTGAGCTGTAGCTCATGAAAGCTTATGCTCAAATAAATTTGTTAGTCTCTAAGGTGCCACAAGTCCTCCTTTTCTTTTTGCGGATACAGACTAATACGGCTGCTACTCTGAAACCTATGAACTGCAGAGTGCTTCTTTATTCTCCACTTCTGGGCTCAGCAGGCCTACAGTTTACATGTGCTGTACAGTGGGTTGCCCAGGGGTATTTTGTGGAAAAGACAGCTATGTTGTTAAAACCGAGATTTCTCCCCTCCAGAATAGTTAAGGATTTTTTTTTTACTGTCTGACATTGTGATTTTGAAAGGTTTTTGTTGTTGAGCGAAGAGGAGATTGTTTCTGAAGAAGTGTGCGTGAAGGCTGGGCTTATCACGGTGTGCTCTAGACAGGAAGCGATACAGGACTGACTGTTTAGGTCTACTATTGTTGAGCCCCTGCCTCCTCAGCAGATGATAGAGAGGAAAATGAGCCTATCAGTAATAAACAGTTTGTTTTCCTCTTACCTTGCAGGTTTTCTTTCCTGTGTGTGGCCTTGCCATGTCACTGATACCCATGTAATGATGAGGTTTGCAGTGGCAACATTATAAAACACTACAGTCACAGTTACAGGGCAAGCTGTGCTTTAGACTCCTTTTGAATATAGCTTCTGGAGTACAGCTTCACCCCTCTCTGGGCGGGATCACATGCCACATGGTCTATACCATTCTTAGACTGAATTTCTGTGCTGGGCAGCCCCCCTCTCCACCTCCCGTTTACCAAATATAGTAACATGACAGGCCCACCTGTGTTTGGCACCTGTTAGCCCTTTTCCTCTGGTTCCAGTGGTGGATGGAAGTAACTCAAAACCAGCTTCTTCAAACAGAATATTATTTATTTACCCAAAGCTGAATGTAGCAAGCAGAAAAAAGGGATAAAACAACAAAAGGCCTGTATGCCTGAGTCAGGCCTAAACTTCATCCTTTCCTTGCCAGTTTTGGGTGAGTTCTACTCACCCCAGATGCCCTGCTCCTGGGGGAGACAGACCCTGCAGCATTCTCTCTTTCTCTCTCTCTCTCTCTCTGTCAGAGGCTCATTTCCAGCTGCTGCCCACTCACCTGCCTTCCTCTCTAGTCCAGTGTCTTTACTGGTTTAGTGCCCCTTTTTCCAGGCCAGAGCCTAGGATCAGAATGAACCTTGCCAACCTGGCTTGAGCCAGGTAGGTGGGCATTCCCAATTAGTAGCTCTCCCATTGTTCCCTTAAGGTACCTCATAGCTGTAATTGTTTTGATTCCTGTTTGTTTCCCTGTAACAGCCTCCTTTCATTTAATTCCTTGCGGTCAGGCTGGACAATAGCAAATTGGTAAACAGACATGCCTATGGTAATCATAGAAATAATCCGAATATCTCCCTTATTTTCTATGGCTACAATTTTAAAATCAAAGTTGAATCTGAAAATGCAGGTTCCTTTATAACCGCTGATGTTCACAGATGATTTCCTAAGGGGTTGATCTCCCTCTCCTCAAATGGAGACGGGTACCACAGGATGTGTCTGTTCTGGAAAACATCACTGCTTCACTCTACTTGGTATCGGTATGTTAAACTAAGCTGTTCTTCCTCTTGACAGGTGCACAGTGCCCTTTGCTCAGTCTGCTTTTGGTGCAGTGTAGCCTGGCTCTTCCTCTGACTCTGCACACAGCTGCTCAGCAAGGTAAGAGAAAAATGGATGTAACTGTGATCATTTTGGATTGGGTGGTGTGGGGCAAGGGATAGGATGAGAGCAGTCCTGTTCCTGGGATCTTTGGTTTGGCATGTTGCTTACCACTATGGAAAATGGCCATTTTCTCATTCTAGGAGATGGTGATGAATTCACCTTTCTCTCATTGGGTCATAGTACACTCTGCTCTCCCTTTTCTGTTGCCGTTTGTGAGGTGCCTTAGAGTACAAATAATGTTTTGCAGTTCTTTAGAATGTCTCAACATTAAAAAGCACCCTGGGACAGGGAGTGTCCTTTTGTTCTGTGTTTGTATGGTGTGTAGCACAATGGAGTCCTGGTGTAAGATTGAGATCCTAGATGCCACCATAATACATATCATATCATCTCTGTGAAATAGATAAATGTTTACACAATTTTACATCTGGGTAAACTGAGGAATGGCAAGCAAGTTAAAGATAGCATTTTAGACTAGAACCAAGACTCACTGGATAATGCATCCTTCTTGCAAAACATAAAGAAACTATAACATCCTGGAGTGTGATGCAGGTGTCAATAAGTAATCTTTTCTGTCCTGTCCAATATGCACTTGAAAGTCGGAATGCTTTGTGCAGGGTTGTTCGAGGGGACATTGGAAGGCTGCAGTTGGCCTCTCCAGAGTGCACCTATAACTGTGTTTTTAGTGCCAGTTAGCTGTAAATTCAAAAGCAAATCTGGTCCTTATGTAATGATTCACATCCATCCACAGTTGGATAGGAACAATTGCCAACATATTAAGAGAGCTAACACATACTCCATTGTATGAACTGCACCTGTGTTCCAGCTCTTCCCAGGTGTAGGTGAATCCCGTTCTTTGAAGGCAGAGTACGGTATGTACACAAATATATAATGTTGAACAGAAGCTGGGGAGGAAATGAAGCCAGTTGTGCTCTGCATGCAGAGGGAATGAATGACTGGCTGGCTGGTGTAAAGGCACAGATTAACCCAGGCACAGCACCCAAGCACTCAAGAGAGGTTTTTGGTAGGAGAGGGTTATGCCTCACTGCCAGACTGTTGGAGTCTCTTCCCTTGTTTTTTCTCACTCACCCTCCAAATCTCCTCAATTTCCTTTCTTTCTCCTTCTCTTCTGCTCTCCTCCTCCCTCCTCTGTTGTCTACCCATTATTCAGAAGGTAGCACATAGTGGCTGTTAGGAATATATTGTAGTAGAAGAGGTGGTCTGAGGATTATGAAAGAGTTAATCGGTGGAACAGCAGATTGAGGGGTAATTTTAGGTTGTCTTCCGGGAACAGTAGAGATAAGAGATTATGACTGATATCTCCCCAGCACTCTCTCAGCTGCTTATCAGCATGAGGTTCAGGGCTGTGTGTTTGTGACCTGAAAAGGATGTTCCAGCACAAGGTTTCCAGCCCTGTGGGTCTGCTCCTCTCATGTCGCCTTGTACTGTAGTAATTACTGTAATGACTGAGAAGGGGGTATATTAGAAGGGGAGATGCAGAGTCACACATCTTGGTCTGGTTTGTGTGCAGCCCTTTTTGTGTTTAATGTCCATACCTGTTTCCAAGTTAGGGCTAGTCAATGCTGGAAAATGAAGCCATGTTATAACACGTGCTAGCACACACCACATTAAACACTCTGTGGAGAGGTTAGCCATGACCAGCTCACATGATTTTAAAAGATGACAGTCCTTGTGTACACTAAGTGCTAAGTTGTGCATTACAACCAATATCATTTCCCAGAGTGACAAGCCCTTAGATCTCCCTGCTAGCTTGGAGACTTGCTTAATGAGCTCCCTGGCACGCAGTAGTGACATTAACTGGCCTTGGTGGTGGCTGCTGGCCAAATCTCCCTGTGCTACCATTTTATTGCTTTTCATGCTGGCTAACCATTATTTCAGGAGTTGGTCAGTCTGTGCCTTTACCCAGAGTGTCTCTTAGCACCACAGGTAACAGTATGGGAGAGCTATAGTCTCAGCATCTCTCAGCGGGATGGTGGTTCCTAATCACTGGTACTTAAAATTCTGAGCCCTGGTGTTCTGCCTCAACACACTTCACTCACTTATGCCTTCTGTAAAGTACACTGGCTCTTGGGCTGATCCTGACACCAGTGTTGTGCAGAAGAGGAGGGATGTTATTGCTGGGTACAGGAGAAGGGAGAGCAAGGCCATGGTCAGATGGTACAGTCAATTCCATAGTTGGGTAAGGGTATAGTGGCCAGAAAAGGTTGAATCCTAGCATGAGGTAATGGTGTAAGGAAGGTGTACTGGTTGTGAGGGTAGCTTGGAGGGCTTCCAGCCCCATCCTTCCCGCAGCAGTGCTGTAGTGGGAGGGAGTATAATTCCCTTCTTACTTCTCCCTCTTTTCTGTGTTGCTCTGTCCCCTTCGCTCCCTTTCCATACTCTGCCCTCATTATTGTATCTGCTGGCACTTAACATTAAAAAGGTTGCAGAGCAGTTTTTAAACTAAGAGACGTGGGAAAGCTGATTGCTGCAGAGGAGCATATGGATAGGACAGAGACTTCTCTTAGAGGAGAGTCTATTGATAGAGAGTCTCTAGGTTTTAGTCAGGAGGAGAGGATGGAAGAGGGTCAAGTATGGGCCAGATCAGATAAGAAACATTCACATAAAGAATCTGACACATCAAAAAAGGGCAGACAAATAAACGGTGACAAGTTTTTAAAGTTCTTGTACACATGCTAGAAGTCTAAATAATAAGATGGGTGAACTAGAGTGCCTCATGTTAAAGAAGGATATTGATATAATAGGCATCACAGAAGCCTGGTGGAGTGAGGACAATCAATGGGACACAATCATTCCGGGGTACAAAATATATCAGAAGGACAGAACAGGTCATGTGGGGGTGGGGGGGTGGAGTGGCACTACATGTGAAAGAAAATGTAGAATCAAATGAAATAAAAATCTTAAATGAATCCACATTTTCCATAGAATCTCTAAGGATAGTAATTCCATGCTCCAATAAGAATATAACAGTAAGGATCTATTATTGACCACCTGACCAGGACAGTGAAATGCTAAGGGAGATTAGAGAGGCTATCAAAATAAAGAACTCAATAATAGTGGGGGATTTCAGTTATCCCCATATTGACTGGGTACATGTCACCTCAGGACGAAATGCAGAGACAAAATTTCTCGATACTTTAAATGACTGCTTCTTGGAGCAGCTGGTACAGGAACCCACAGGGGACAGGCAACTCTTGAGCTAGTCCTGAGTGGAGCGCAGGATCTGGTCCAAGAGGTGACTATAACAGGACCACTTGGAAATAGTGACCATAATATAATAACATTTAACATTTCTGTGGTGGAAAGAACACCTCAACAGCCCAACACAAGTGGCATTTAATTTCAGAAAGGGGAACTATGCAAAAATGAGGAGGTTAGTTAAACAGAAATTAAAAGGTACAGTGACTAGAGTGAAATCCCTGCAAGCTGCATGGACGCTTTTCAAAGACACAATAATAGAGGCTCAACTTAAATGTATACCCCAAATTAAAAAACACAGTAAAAGAACTAAAGAAGAGCCACCATGGCTTAACAACCATGTAACGAAGAGAGGGAAGAGCATCTTTGCAAGCAGGCTGGCTAACCTAGTGAGGAGGGCTTTAAACTATGTTCACCAGGGAAAGGGGACCAAAGCAATGAGCTAAGTGGGGACGTGGGATACCGGGAGGAAGCACGAACAGGAGAGCGCGAGAGGGGAGGGCTCCTGCCTCATACTATGAAAGCAGGACAAACAGCAAGTTATCTCAAGTGCCTGTACACAAATGCAAGAAGCCTGGGAAACAAGCAGGGATAACTGGCAGTCCTGGCACAGTCAAGGAATTATGATGTGATTGGAATAACAGAGACTTGGTGGGATAACTCACATGACTGGAGTACTGTCATGGATGGATACAAACTGTTCAGGAAGGACAGGCAGGGCAGGAAAGGTGGGGGAGTTGCATTGAATGTAAGAGAGCAGTATGACTGCTCAGAGCTCCGGTATGAAACTGCAGAAAAAACCTGAGAGTCTCTGGTTTAAGTTTAGAAGTGTGAGCAACAAGGGTGATGTGGTGGTGGGAGTCTGCTATAGACCACCAACCAGGGGGATGAGGTGGACGAGGCTCTCTTCCGGCAGCTCACGGAAGTTACTAGATTGCAGGCCCTGGTTCTCATGGGAGACTTCAGTCACCCTGATATCTGCTGGGAGGGCAATACAGTGGTGCATAGACAATCCAGGAAGTTATTGGAAAGTGTAGGGGAAAATTTCTTGGTGCAAATGCTGGAGGAACCAACTAGGGGCAGAGCTCTTCTTGACCTGCTGCTCACAAACTGGGAAGAATTAGTAGGGGAAGCAAAAGTGGATGGGAACCTGGGAGGCAGCGACCATGAGATGGTTGAGTTCAAGATCCTGACACAAGGAAGAAAGGAGAGCAGCAGAATACGGACCCTGTACTTCAGAAAAGCAGACTTTGACAACCTCAGGGAACTGATGGGTAGGATCCCCTGGGAGAATACCATGGGGGGGAAAGGAGTCCAGGAGAGCTGGTTGTATTTTAAAGAATCCTTATTGAGGTTACAGGGACAAACCATCCCGAAGTGTAGAAAGAATAGTAAATATGGCAGGCAACCAGCTTGGCTTAACAGTGAAATCCTTGCTGATCTTAAACACAAAAAAGAAGCTTAGAAGAAGTGGAAGATTGGACAAATGACCAGGGATGAGTATAAAAATATTGCTCGGGCATGCAGGAGTGAAATCAGGAAGACCAAATCACAGCTGGAGTTGCAGCTAGCAAGAGATGTTAAGAGTAACAAGAAGGGTTTCTTCAGGTATGTTAGCAACAAGAAGAAAGTCAAGGAAAGTGTGGGCCCCTTACTGAATGAGGGAGGCAACCTAGTGACAGAGGATGTGCAAAAAGCTAATGTACTCAATGCTTTTTTTGCCTCTGTCTTCACGAACAAGGTCAGCTCCCAGACTACTGCACTGAGCAGCACAGCATGAGGAGGAGGTGATCAGCCCTCTGTGGAGAAAGAAGTGGCTCGGGACCATTTAGAAAAGCTGGACGAGCACAAGTCCATGGGGCTGGATGCGCTGCATCTGAGAGTTCTAAAGAAGTTGGCGGCTGTGATTGCAGAGCCATTGGCCATTATCTTTGAAAACTCATGGCGATGGGGGGAGGTCCCGGACTACTGGAAAAAGGCTAATGTAGTGCCCATCTTTAAAAAAGGGAAGGAGGAGGATCCGGGGAACTACAGGCCAGTCAGCCTCACCTCAGTCCCTGGAAAAATCATGGAGCAGGTCCTCAAGGAATCAATTCTGAAGCACTTAGAGGAGAGGAAAGTGATCAGGAACAGCAGCATGGATTCACCAAGGGAAAGTCATGCCTGACTAATCTAATTGCCTTCTATGACGAGATAACTGGCTCTGTGGATGAGGGGAAAGCAGTGGACATTGTTCCTTGACTTTAGCAAAGCTTTTGACATGGTCTCCTACAGTATTCTTGCCAGCAAGTTAAAAAAGTATGGGCTGGATGAATGGACTATAAGGTGGATAGAAAGCTGGCTAGATTGTCAGGCTCAATGGGTAGTGATCAATGGCTCCATGTCTAGTTGGCCGCCGGTATCAAGTGGAGTGCCCCAGGGGTCGGTCCTGGGGCCGGTTTTGTTCAATATCTTCATAAATGATCTGGAGGATGGTGTGGATTGCACCCTCGGCAAGTTTGCAGATGATACTAAACTGGGGAGCAGAGGTAGATACGCTGGAGGGTAGGGATAGGATACAGAGGGACCTAGGCAAATTAGAGGACTGGGCCAAAAGAAATCTGATGAGGTTCAACAAGGACAAGTGCAGGACTCTGCACTTAGGACGGAAGAATCCAATGCACTGCTACAGACTAGGGACCGAATGGCTAGGCAGCAGTTGTGCAGAAAAGGACGTAGGGGTTACAGTGGACAAGAAGCTGGATATGTGTCAACAGTGTGCCGTTGTTGCCAAGAAGGCCAATGGCATTTTGGGATGTATAAGTAGGGGCATTGCCAGCAGATAGAGGGATGTGATTGTTACCCTCTATTCGACATTTTTGAGGCCTCATCTGTAGTACTGTGTCCACTTTTGGGCCCCACGCTACAAGAAGGATGTGGAAAAATTGGAAAGAGTCCAGCGGAGGGCAACAAAAATGATTAGGGGACTGGAACACATGACTTATGAGCAGAGGCTGAAGGAACTGGGATTGTTTAGTCTGCGGAAGAGAAGAATGAGGGGAGATTTGATAGCTGCTTTCAACTTCCTGAAAGGGGGTTCCAAAGAGGATGGATCTAGACTGTTCTCAGTGGTAGCGGATGACAGAACGAGGAGTAATGGTCTCAAGTTGCAGTGGGGGAGGTTTAGGTTGGATATTAGGAAAAAGTAACATACTGATGTCAGTACAGAGGTAAATAGAAAGGAGCATCAGCACTGACAAATTAAATGTAAAAATGTAATAAGGAAAGCCAAAAGGAGTTTGAAGAACAGCTAGCCAAAAGCTCAAAAGGTAATAACAATATGTTTTTTAAGTACATCAGATGCAGGAAGCCTGCTAAACAACCAGTAGGACCCCTGGACGATGGAGATACAAAAAGAGCACTTAAAGACAATAAAGTCATCGCGGAGAAACTAAATGAATTCTTTCTTCAGTCTTCATGGCTGAGGATGTCAGGGAGATTCCCAAACCTGAGCCATCTTTTGTAGGTGACAAATCTGAGGACTTGTCACAGATTAAAGTGTCACTAGAGGAGGTTTTGAAATTAATTGAGAAACTTAACAATAACAAGTCACCGGGACCAGATGGCATTCACCCAAGAGTTCTGAAAGAACTCAAATGTGAAATTGTGGAACTATTAACTATGGTTTGTAACCTGTCCCTTAAATCAGTTACTGTACCCAATGACTGGAAGATAGCTAATGGAACTCCAATATTTAAGAAGGGCTCTAGAGGTGATCCTGGCAATTACAGACCGGTAAGTCTAACGTCAGTACTGGGCAAATTAGTTGAAACAATAGTAAAGAATAAAATTGTCAGACACATAGAAGAACATAAATTGTTGCGCAAAAGTCAACATGGTTTCTCTAAAGAGAGATCGTGTTTTACTAATCTATTAGAGTTCTTTGAGGGGGTCAACAAACATGTGGACAAAGGGGATCCAGTGGACATAGTGTACTTAGATTTCCAGAAAGCCTTTGACAAGGTCTCTCACCGAAGGCTCTTACGTAAATTAAGTTGTCATGCGATAAGAGGGAAGATCCTTTCATGGATTGAGAACTGTTTAAAAAACAGGGAACAAAGGGTAGGAATAAAAGGTAAATTTTCAGAATGGAGAGGAGTAACTAGTGGTGTTCCCAAGGGTCAGTCCTAAGACCAATCCTATTCAACTTATTCATAAATGATCTGGAGAAAGGGGTAAACAGTGAGGTGGTAAAGTTTGCAGATGATACTAAACTGCTCAAGATAGTTAAGACCAGGGGTCTCAAATACGCATGCGGCCCACGGAGTTATTTGCTGCGGTCTGCCAAGCTCCCCGTGGCCCCTCTCTGCCCCTCGAGTTATTTCCTGCAGCCACCAAGCTCCCCTCACCCCCCCCCACCACAGTGTGCTGTGTCCCCACTCCTCTGCCTACCTCTAGGCTCCTCCCACCGCCAAACAGCTGTTTGGCGGCGCTTAGGGCTTTCCAGGAGGGAGGGGGGAGGAGCGGGGAGCTGCACCTCAGGGGAGGAGGCGGAGAAGAGGCGGGGCAGGGGTGGGGATTTGGGTAAGGGTTTGGAATTGGGGCAGGGAAGGGGTGGGAGGAGGTGAGGCAGGGGCGGGGCCTCATGGAAGGGGTGGAGTGGGAGCAGGGGTGGGAGGGTGTCAATGATGCGGTCCTCGGGCCAATGTACTAGTCCTCATGTGGCCCTCCTGGTGATTTTAGTTTGAGATCCCTGATTAAGACCAAAGCAGACTGTGAAGAACTTCAAAAAGATCTCACAAAACAGAGTGATTGGGCGACAAAATGGCAAATGAAATTTAATGTGGATAAATGTAAAGTAATGCACATTGGAAAAAATAACCCCAACTATACATACAATATGATGGGGGCTAATTTAGCTACAACTAATCAGGAGAGAGATCTTGGAGTCATCGTGGATAGTTCTCTGAAGACGTCCACGCAGTGTGCAGCGGCAGTCAAAAACGCAAAAGGGATGTTAGGAATCATTAAAAAGGGGATAGAGAAAAAGACAGAGAATATCTTATTGCCCTTATATAAATCCATGGTACGCCCACATCTTGAATACTGCGTACAGATGTGGTCCCCTCATCTCAAAAAAGATAAGCTGGCGTTCAAAAAGGTTCAGAAAAGGGCATCACCCCTAAAATGATTAGGGGTTTGGAACGGGTCCCATATGAGGAGAGATTAAAGAGGCTAGGACTTTTCAGCTTGGAAAAGAGGAGACTAAGGGGGGATATGATAGAGGTCTATAAAATCATGAGTGGTGTGGAGAAAGTGAATAAGGAAAAGTTATTTACTTGTTCCCATAATATAAGAACTAGGGGCCACCAAATGAAATGAATGGGCAGCAGGTTTAAAACAAATAAAAGGAAGTACTTCTTCACTCAGCGCACAGTCGACCTGTGGAACTCCTTGCCTGAGGAGGTTGTGAAGGCTAGGACTATAACAGGGTTTAAAAGAGAACTGGATAAATTCATGGAGGTTAAGTCCATTAATGGCTATTAGCCAGGATGGGTAAGGAATGGTGTCCCTAGCCTCTGTTTGTCAAAGGGTGAAGGTGGATGGCAGGAGAGAGATCACTTGATCATTACCTGTTCTGTTCACTCCCTCTGGGGCACCTGGCATTGGCCACTGTCGGCAGACAGGACACTGGGCTGGATGGACCTTTGGGTCTGACCCAGTGTGGCCGTTCTTATATTCTTAAACTGTAAAGTAACAACATAAATACTCATCCAAATCTCAATAACTTTAATAGAGGAAAAGTGGGATGGGAAGAGGCCTTGTTCGTGCATTTTTGTTACCAGATGTGATTTGACGGCTAAGAATAAAGAGGAACTTTGCGTACAGCAACTTCCCGTGTGCCAGGAATAAGAGAGAGAAAATTGTCAGTTGAAAACAGCAGGAGCTGCATTAGCAAATATAAATGAAACAGATGGCTGAGATGCTGCAGCTGTTGCTTAGAATCTCCTGGAAGATCTTTAGCTTGGAGCTGCAGGAGACTCTTTTTAAAGAGGTAATGAAAACAAAAATACAAACTTTAAGTTCAGGATCACCAAAAAAAATAAAGGCATCCACTTGAATGAGATGAAATTCATCAGGCACTAATTCTTTTTTCACATGGCAAATCTCAGAGCTGTGGAGTTTAGTTCTGGGTCAGAAATCGCAAGTACATGTTGTAGATCAGAGGTGGGCCAACTACGGCCCGCTGGCCACATCCAGCCCGCGGGACCGTCCTGCTTGGCCCTTGAGCTCCCAGCCCTTCCCCTGCTGTCCCCCCTCCCCTGCAGCCTCAGCTCGCCATGCCACCAGCGCTCTGGGCGGTGGGGCTGTGAGCTTCTGCCAGGCAACGCAGTGGTGGGGCTGGCTCGGCTGGGTGGCATGCCTGCCAGACATGCTGCTTTGAGCAGCATGGTAAGGGGCAAGGGGTTCCAGGGGGCAGTCAGGGGACAAGGAGCAGGGAGCGGATGGATGGGGCGGAGGTTCTGGGGGGGTGATCAGGGAACGGGGTGGGTGGATAGGCGTGGAAGTCGCGGGGGACCTGTCGGGGGTGTATGGATAGGGGTCAGGGCAGTCAGGGGAGAGGGAGCAGGGGGAGTTGGATGGGGGTGGGGTCCTGGGGGGGCGGTTAGGGGTGGGAGGTCCTGGGAGGGCGTGGTCAGGGGACAAGGAGCAGGGGAGGGGGGGGTTGGATGGTTGGGGGGTTGTGAGGGGGTGGATAGGGGGCAGGGGCCAGGCTGTTTGGGGAGGCACAGCCTTCCCTACCCGGCCCTCCATACAGTTTTGCAACCCCAATGTGGCTCTCTGGCCAAAAAGTTTGCCCGCCCCTGTTGTAGATTGTCATACAGTGGACTTGCCTGGTTAGTTAGTAATATTCTTTCTGTTCTTCCATGTGAGACACCCAGTCTCTGGCAAAAGCTGCTAGAGAAGGGGGATATTGTACTTCCCACCGCACCGTTATGATCCTCAGCGTACTGTTTTTAAAGACGTGTGGATGCTTCAGGAAAAGCTTTTGGAAATATTTTATGTAGAAATAATTCTTCTTTTATTACAGTGTTGCACCAGGGATGTTAAAGTTCTGATTGAGGAGGCATTTTCATGTACAGCACATAAAAACAGACACATCATAAATTTAGTCTTCAGGTGATGTTTCTCAGGGTCGTTCTTTCCCAAAGATGATTTCCTGCCCCTTCCATGTGTGGAAAAAAAAGGACAACATTGCTTCTGAGTGTTGTGGTTTCATCACAGTAGGAAAAACTGGAGTTTCAGTGGTGAGGAGTGTTTGGGTTTTTTTGGTTTTTTTTACATTTTACTTTTTGGTAACCAAAAGAGGCTTATTTTCAGATTGGCAGTGCATTTTGTCCTCAGTGAAGACTAACTTTTGTTGTAAAGGCCATAGATGATAGTAAAGACCTGCATGCAGTTTTTGTGTGTATCTGATGATCTGTATGTTAAACTAGATACAGCTTCATTTGAATCCTTCATTGCACATTCAGACAAATGGCTTTGAATGCACAAACACACTCCCAGACAAACTGATCACCTGTTCACAAGAGTTTTGTTTCTTGTGTTTTGTTTTGTTTTTTGATACAAAGATTTGTTAATGCGTTATGGTTGAGCTTTTAAACGCTATTTAAAATTCAGGAAATTCTGAGTTAGGGTTATGTAACAGCCCCCTTGTGCATGTTTTGTTTGTCTTTATTACTTTGTTGTATATTTTTTTCCAAATTATATCGTTTCCTTACCATAAATATATCTAAGTGCATATAAAACAAAAGCATAAAATCTATTCCTGAAATCATCTATACTTACAAAATGTTGGGGCTGCTGAAAGAAGTCCTTTCCCTCGCTTTCTCCCCCCCCCCCCCCAAATACCTCTTCCCATTTAATTATTTAATTCACCCTTCTCCCTGCCCTCCCACATATAGTTTGACTAAATAGACACACTGTAATGTGCTCTGAAGGTCAGCGAACCTGGCCTCTATTGGACAAAGTGTGGGGTGGGGAGGAATGAGTTCTGGAGTCAGGCACCACTCATTGAGAAATATTTGCTCCCAGATGGCTAAATCCGGGCACTACCCACTCCAGAGACTTCACTGATCATCACTGTTCAGTAAGAGTTTGAAGGGAAATATAGTCTCAAAGGTAGCCAGAACACAAACCATGAAGGACATTGTAGGTCAAAACCAGCACCTTGAACCTCTTTCCTGCTGGGGCAGCTGGAGACTTATAGCCTTGACCCATCCCACTATCAAGGCTGTGACCAGTGAAACAACAGGTAGAGGTGAGCCTGGCACCACTTCGGCAGGCTGCCTGTCATGTGTGAGCATGCTTTCATGTAAAATGCATTCTCAGTAATAGGGGCATTAGTCACTCTCAGCATGATGTCAAGATCCTTCCCTCGCCTTACTTCAGGGTTATACGTTGGGCACTTGAGTCATAACTTTGAATTTCTTTATCTTTTACCTCCAGCTCCAGAGGTACGGGGAGGGCAAAAAACAGTCTTTCAGGTTTCTCCTCTGGCCAGTCAAGGCTTTTTAATTTTTTTAAGGGACTTAATCAACGTGAGCATATGACCCACACTTACTGGGAATTCCTTGTTCATGGCGAAAGATTGCAATCTCTGATCCCCATCATGAATGGGGTTCAACATGTTACTTGCACCTGTCGGTGTGTGCAGCCTTAGACATCTAAGGGCATCACAGACCTATTGCTCAATCTCTGGTGGCTGAGCGCCACTTGTCCCTCTAAGAAGTTGGACGCCAACCGCTTGGGAGTCGCATAACTAGTTAACGTGCCAGAGTCTCGTTTGTTATTGGAATTAACCAGACAAATGACTCCACTGAGCATCAGCCTATAACTGCCTCTCCTCTGTCTGCACCCCCAGCCAGCTGCTTTCTTACTTAGTGCAGAAGAGCTGGAAGGTGGATGAGAGACACACAATAGCTGTAGAAGAAGTGGATGGCTGGTCTGATAAAGGCCTAGAAAGGGAGCAACAGAAAAATGTTGCTGCTCCAACTCAGAATTGGGGAGGGGAGAGAAGAAGATGCACTTGCTGTTTGGTGTCTGACAAATGGAGAGGGACCTAGAGTGAAGCTCAGAGGGAGGCAATGATATGTGGCTGCAGGGAGGACTAGGAGTTGAACCTCATAACATTTTAGGTCATCTCCATCCCTGGAAAGAAACAGAGCAAGCAATCAGACTGAAGAGAGGCCAAAACGGGGATATGTGCAGGGAGAAGAAAGGAAGACACACATGCAGAAACCCAGGGCAAGGACAGCTGTAGTTCTAAAAGTGTACAGCATCGTGTTTTCCCACTGAGTGAGCTGCAGGCAATCATTAACTTCACTAGTTAAATTACATTTTCTACCAAATGTCTATATGCTATCCTTGATCTTTGTGCAAACCTTCTTTGATATCAGTAGGAGTGCGTCTGGGGATTGAGTGTACATGGCTCTCACTTTGGAGACAAAGCTCCCAGCCCCAAATTAAAAGTGTAATTCAGCCTACTCCACAGACTGAGGATGATATGCCAGCTGCATGCCATTTGAAAGAGCTGAGATTCCAAACTTTCACCTGGTAGAAAGTGGTAATCTCTAGCTCTAGAAGCTTAAAGATACCCACTAACATTCAGAATTCAGGTAGGTTGGGAGGGGAGGGAAAATAAGATAGAAATTAGAGTCGAGTGGCTTTATTCTTTTTTTTTTTCTAAAGGTCCAGTATCCTGCATCCTACCAAGGCAAGGAAATACTTTGAGTGAAAGTGGGAATGCTCAGCTTTCCAGTGGGATAAAGCATTTATCTCTAGCCCCGCTAGTTCACAAGATATCACACTTTTAAACTATTCCAGACTTACATTGGTTTGAACTCTGTCTTTTTTTGACACTAGTCCAGGAGGGTCTGAAGCAGGTCCCAAATCTTGGGCCAGTGACCTCCTCAATCCCTTCTGTACAGTCAAGTATGTTTTAGAGACCAATTTCTGAGATGAGGTTACAGACAGAGTAGCAGCTGTAAATTAATCTGCACTGTCATACGGACCTAGTGAATATTTCAGGTGTGATACAGTAATATGTTGAGTAGGTCTGGTATTTGTTCTGTGGATTATACAGAATTCTTATGGTAAAAACTGCATCACCAGTATGTGGATTACTTGCTATTAATAGCTTTATATTTGCTCAGATAATAGAGTAGATAGGGGATTAATTTTTAGTTTTGTTTTAGTGAAGGTTTAGCTTGATTTTTCCAGTGAAGGCAACAGGATACACCTGTCTAAACTGCGATAATGGATGGAACCTTCCTTCATGTGGAAAACAACTTTCCTTTATTGTAAGATCATTTACTTCCCTGAACTGTAGTAGCTTCAGTCTTTGAAATCAGAGCTCTGAGGTTCCAGATTCAAACTGTCTCATGTGGGGGCCTGAGCTGACTGGGTGCTTGGGGAAATACTTAGCTAATTTGCAATCTGCTGCCACAGATGTGAAATACATCTCTGCCCTAGTGCTAAGATGTGGTGCATAACTTTGGTGCTGTGGGTATTAGAATACCCTATGCTTCTGCTGATAGATGTGGTGAGGGTCCTTTCCTGAAGGAGTACAGAAATCTCTGTTGGAGAAAAGACTCCCTGGGATGTGGGAGACAGGGAGTGTTTAAATTTGGAAAACAAGTGGCTATTTGGACCTGGAGCATTGGGACTTATTTCTTCCAGGTTGCAGCCACAGTGAAGTCTGATGGAATCTCAGGACAGACATGGGACAATGGTTAGAGGTTGAAGCTGGCTAAGTTCTCGAGAATTTGTGTGTTACCTTGTTGCCATAGGAAGGGCTTTGACTGGGTCCTTTCCATGTGCAGAAGTGGTCCTTTGATTGCAGGCATGAGCTGGAAGGTTTAATATGTTGGTTTCATCTTAGTGTCTCCTTTTCTTCCTTTTCTCTGGAAAGATTAGAAATGCTGAGAGACACTCTTGCTTCCTTCCCTTCCATTAACAAGCCCTCAGGTGATATGATTTGGTTTATGCTTCTAACAAGATGGTCATGGGAAAAACGGAATGTAAATGCTCTACTGCTGATGGCTGTAGGCCCACCAAACCAGCACAGAATGATACTAGAAATGACTAGGAGAAGGGGAGCGATGGCAACCCAAGACACTGGGAAGCCTGGTATGGGAGGCACCTTGCTCTGCCTTTCTACGGGAAACAAATACAATTGGATGTTGTCTAGTGTTTTAAATTGCTTGGGGGGAGTGTAGAGGGTAAGCTGGGGTAGAAAAAAATACTTAGCGGCTTTGGAGGGAATAGTTGGGACCAATGCAAAGCTGAATATGACTCTTGCACTATACCATGAATGAACTAGATCCTTGCGCAAGAATGAATGTCCCTGCCAGCTGTATAAATCATATATAATCAGTCATTTACTACTGTCAGTATTCTGTATTCTTTGTTAAAGGAGACATGCACAATTACAGTTGGCAGCACTTACCTGACAAATGCATTATCTTCATTCTTATTATCCCTTCTGATTTCACTGCCCAAAACAAACAGAACTGTCTGTAGTGCTGGGAAGATCCTACTTAAACCACCCCAGAGCTCGGACTACCTCTGACAAGGTTCTTGTTCAATTTGCATAAATTGGACAAATGTGCAGAGAGTTGGGGGTGTGGAAGCACTACACGTTCATCATACGTAGGCTTGGCAGAATTTAATTTTGACTGATAATATTAGTGTTTACTTTTAAGCATTTTTCGATTTTTATCAATTTTAAATTTTCACAGCTGTAGGAAATTAGGAGGGGTCAGACGATAATTATTGAATGACAGTTGATGTTGAGAGTCAAAAAGTTAAAGGTTCATAAGCATTAAAACGCAATTTGTCGACATCGTATGTCAAAGTGTGTAAAGTAAATAGCCTGAATACGAACTCCAATAAGTTCTCAAGAATCATTTTTGTTACATTGTCTATCTGTACATTTTGATAATTATCAGTAGAAATATTTTTGTGTCAGTTTGTATGTTTACGTATATTGAAATCAATGTTTATCTACATTTATGGATAAAAATCTAATCCTTCCAAACCTAATCAGGTGCTTGCAAGCCTTGATCTACACCGAAAAGTTTTGCCAGGATAGCTATGTTAGTTAGGAGTGTGAAAAAATCAAACCCTAACCAACACAGCTATGCCAGCAAATACTGTAGTATAAACATAGTTATGCTGACTGTAGGGGGCTTTACTGATATAGCTATACTGGCTAACTCTTTCTAGTGTAGAGAGGACCACATTGATAATACTGAGAGTCTCTTACAATAGAGGAGAGGCACAACACAAAGGGTTTACAGACATAAATTAAGCCTCACAACACATCTGTGAAATAAGTCATGCTTCTGGCTTACCAGTGTCCAGGATCTCTTTTTTAATATACAATTTTTTTTGGTGGGAATGGGAGAATTAGGCTTTAGGGAGGAGCAAACACCCTGATGGAACAGTTGTGTTGATAAGACTTTGCTAGCCTATTGGAATTCCCTGCTGTCATGCGAGATGCTTGATGACTTGTCAAAATCAGTGCTTCAGAGCATTGGTTGCTGATGTCATCTAGCCTTAATAAACAGGAGGGGTCCATCCTGTGTACTGCTTGCACTTGGCAATTTCTTCCTCTCTGACAAATTTGACAGAATCTGAAGCCATTTTTCGGATGTGTGGCATTCTCATTGACTGATGTTTTTCAACTACAACGTTCCATCATATTCATAGATTTATAGATTCATAGATATTAAGGTCAGAAGGGACCATTATGATCATCTAGTCCGACCTCCTGCACAATGCAGGCCACAGAATCTCACCCACCCACTCCTGCGAAAAACCTCTCACCTGTGTCTGAGCTATTGAAGTCCTCAAATCGTGGTTTAAAGACTTCAAGGAGCAGAGAATCCTCCAGCGAGTGACCTGTGCCCCATGCTACAGAGGAAGGTGAAAAACCACCAGGGCCTCTTCCAATCTGCCCTGGAGGAAAACCGACCCCAAATATGGCGATCAGCTAAACCCTGAGCATATGGGCAAGATTCACCAGCCAGATACCCAGGAAAGAATTTTCTGTAGTAACTCAGATCACACCCCATCTAACATCCCATCACAGGCCATTGGGCTGTGCTGCTTATATTCAGTTAAGGGCTCTTACAGGGAATGGGAAAGAGAACCAAAATGTAAAACTATAGTTGTTATTACATACATACACACACAAAAGATGTTAAAAGAACATTATTGAGGTTTCAAAGTCAAGCACTCAGAAGTTGGGAAATGTCTGAATTAAGGTTTTCCTTGCTACCTTAATTTGGCCCTCTTTGTGAGTATCCATTATAAAACCATTTTGAATTACATGATCACATTCCATTTTTTCCACTCTGTCCCTCATGAACTAAGGAGTCTGAGGCTCTGCACTTCACCAGGACATGGGTTTGGTTTTTTTCTGTAGTGGCAACAAACATCAGTTTTTGACTCTACTTGGTAAGCTCTCGGGGCAGCAGAGCCTTGGTGCTTTATTTATCTGTAAAGCACCATGTCCACAATGATTTTGTATAAAGAACAAATTTAGTAATAATTTTAGCCAAATTGTATAGTTTATCCCTCTTCCCCAACTCAGGTGTTGAAGAGGAATTGGTTTCCTTAACAAGACACCACTCTCACCAAGTGCGCATTGCACAGAGAGGCAGTCAGTGTTGAAAAGCTGACCTGGGGCCAGTAAAATCTGGAAAGGGGTGGAGACATCTGGGCTGACAGTGTTCCTTGTGGGCCTTCTGAATATTCTAACTCCTCTTGTTTGTGAAACTAAATTCCAATAACTGCTCTGCAGTGTGATCAGTGTCTCCACTCCCAAGGCTGCTTGATCTGTTAACAGTATTTTTGTGCTGTTTCCATGGCAATAGCATGCTCTTTGTTCCTCATGGTGATTGTTGCTTTGAGGATTGAACTTGTAGAAAATGTTTGGCCTTTTTGTCCCCCAACAAGCTTTCAACCATCCTGGGGGTCTGCAGCTGGGAGGGGTGGGATTGTGGGAATGTGCCCACTGGCAGAATCGATGTGATCACAAAGTGGTGGTGGAAGGAACTAGCCCTGTGGTTTTTAATGTTAATAAGATGGTTGTAAGTGTTGGCTTGTCCCTAACTGTGTTTGTTAGCGAGGGCTTGGCACCTTGGAGTTACAGACAGCCATTTCAGGTTCTGCCTGTACTCTTGTAACTGCATATGAGACACTTTCCCCGAGACACATTCATGCATAGTGACAGGCCCAGACCCACACTCTTTTGTACGTTTGCTCGTAGATGGTGTTTTGCACACCACATTAATGCACTCATTAATTCTTATGAAACTTATCCCAGTTTGCAAGGAAAAGCAGGCAGTGCTGTATGCTCCCATCTATCCCAGTAAAAGGCATTTATTATCAAAGTAGGAGGGGCTCTGAGAAGCCAGCAAAGCAGTACAGTAGAACCTCAGAGTTACGAACACCTCGGGAATGGAGGTTGTTTGTAACTCTGAACAAAACATTATGGTTGTTCTTTCAAAAGTTTACAACTGAACATTGACTTAATACAGCTTTGAAACTTTACGTTGCAGAAGAAAAATGCTGCTTTCCCTTTTTTTTTTAGTAGTTTATGTTTAACGCAGTACTGTACTGTATTTGCTTTTTAGTAATTTATTTTTTATTTTGTCTTTGCTGCTGCCTGATTATGTACTTCCAGTTCCAAATTAGATGTGTGGTTAACTGGTCAGTTTGTAACTCTGGTGTTCGTAATTCTGAGATTCTACTGTATTATGCTATTCTCTATGGCAGCTCCTGCTGGGCTACGTTAGGCCGTGATGGTTCTGTGGTAACCAGAACCTCCTCTACAAATCAGGGTATTCCCCAATGTACCGCATGCTTTGAGGGGGTTAGGATTGTAGCAGTTGAGGAACTGCCCCCACACTTCTATTTTTTTAAAAATGTTAAGTAGATCTGGGTCTTGTCATTAATAGTCATCGTTTAAAAATAGTCGAGAGCAGAGCGAGGTGATTTGGTATCAGGATTCACATCAGAATGAACTGTGATAGCTTGTCTTTTCCCCCAGAATACTGTGTGTTCGCCTTGTGATCTGTGGTTAGGAAACCACACTCTTCTTGTGTGCCACTGCCTAATGGCAGTTTAATTGTAGGTGCTTTTGAATGGCAACTGTTTTATTTTCCCTGTCTTAACTCTCCTCCCTCCCCTCGTCCCTGATTTTAAGTGCTGAGCCATCATAAGAACAGCCATACTGGGTCAGACCAAAGGTCCATCTAGCCCGGTATCCTGTCTTCTGACAGTGGCCAAGGCCAGGTGCCCCAGAGGGAATGAACAGAACAGGTAATCATCAAGTGATCCCTGTCACCCATTCCCAGCTTCTGGCAAACAGAGGCTAGAGATCATTCTTGTCCATCCTGGCTAATAGCCATTAATGGACCTATCCTCCATGAACTTATCTAGTTCTTTTTTTAACCTTTTTTCTGTGCAGAGCAGCAGATGTATAAAAGACCAAGGTACTTTCTATGACATTGTTTATCCCTGTCTTTCCTCTTCCTTCACCTGAGAATGCACCTTCTTTAAAGTTGAAACTGCAGCGTGCAGGGAGCTAGTTGTATAGGGTACTGCATGGACAGGCTCATTAACTGATTAGGCACCAGGTCATTTAAACATTTTGCAAAAGTTAAATTTTGATCCAGAAAGTTGCTTGTTTCATCAAGGTTGAGTGTTGGAATCCTCTCCTTTAAGAGGAAATGTCTACTGTAAGGGCTCAGCTCAATGCCAGAAGGAATCCTGACAGAGGGTAGAGCATGGTGGATCTTCACCATTCCAGTCCCTACTATTCCAAGCGCAGGACACTGGAGATATGAAACCGATCTCCACAGAATCACTAGTTTGCATTGGTTCGCAAAATGATATGGATAATGTATAACATGGCATAAGACGGTCATATTGGAGAGATGACAGGTTTCAGAGTAACAGCCCTGTTAGTCTGTATTTGCAAAAAGAAAAGGAGTACTTGTGGCATCTTAGAAACTAACCAATTTATTTGAGCATAAGCTTTCGTGAGCTACAGCTCACTTCATCGTGAGCTGTAGCTCACGAAAGCTTATGCTCAAATAAATTGGTTAGTCTCTAAGGTGCCACAAGCACTCCTTTTCATATTGGAGAGATGCACCATTTGTGCAGTGACTAGACAGAATTGTTTAGTTATCTTTACCTCAGTCAAATGCAAAAAGTTGTTAAGGATTCAGGGTTGAGCTCCCCAGTCAGAAGATGTCAAAATTGAGACTGAATGCACAGCCTTAATGCTGCTACCTTGTACTCATTCATTACAAAAATCTTTATCATATCCTATTGATTATACATTCATATCCAGGATTTCTACATCCTTACACACACACATTTGGGTTTGTAAATATTTCATATTTTTTATTCTTTAAAGTTACACTAACTTAATTGACAGAATGCTCAAGTATACCTTTGGCCTAGATTTTTATTTTTCTTCTCTGTGAAGTGTGTTTTAATAATTTAATTTAATTTCTATAGTATACGTATAACAGGATATCCCCCTTCCTTCAACTTGGAGACAAATACCTCTCTGGAAAGTAACTGTAACTCATACATGTTTTCTCAAATAAATACATAGAGTTGTATTAACCATATATTTTGATGATTGAATTTTTATGTAGAACTTTAGTCTGCATTTTAATGTGATTTATCCTCACATTGTTTTAATACAGTTCAGATATATTTGCGTGTTTAATGGGCTGTCTTTAAGAATTGCTAGCTTGTTTAATTTTGCATACAGAATTTTTTCATGTTCAACATGGATTTTATAATTCTGGTTAAATTGTATTACACTGAGAAAAATAGAAGTATAGTAAGAGGTATCAGTGAAGTAAAGTTGATGACATGCTCACTGAAGAAGTTCATGTTGTAATTACCTTGTAAACACCTATGTGGAATAGCATACCATACTTTTCACTATTTGTGTTAGTGTAGAACATTTTACTGTTTTTATATAAATAACTCTTACAGACTTTGTGTGGCATATGCATAGCAGCTTACAGTATTGCACATGTGTACCTTAGCTTTTGGGGTGTGGGGGGAGGGGTAAAATAACATATTTGAGCAATAATTTGTGATCATACAACTGAAGATTGTATTGTGGTATATATGCACAAGGGACAGACTTAAAAGTACCTCTTAAGGCGTTATTTTATCAATTTCTAAATTATAAAAAAAATCTTTTAGATGCACTTACTGTTGCATTAAAGAAAGATTTTGAATTTAACTTCATAGGTTTCTTAAAAAAGAATACCTCAGAAGTACCAGTTTCCAGAGCAACATCATGCTGAAGGCTTGTAAAAATTGCAAATAAGGTTTATTAATTTCATAATCTTACACTACTTAGTTGGATCTGTCCTGAACCCAGGTCCTCTTGACTGATTCTTCCTGCCTAATCAAGAAACTATACCTTCTGCTGTGCCTGACAATTTGTTTATTAAAAGATCAGAGTGTGAAATTTTATGTCTGTTTAACACTCAGTAATTCACTATTAAACTACTTGACACAAGCTCAATTTATGTTAATACTGTCTTGATTAAGTAGCAGTTATTACCATTCACTATCATTTGGCCAAACTAGTTCTTAGCAGATGTCTCAATAAAGGAGCCATCCAGCTATGGCATATTCCAGTTAAACAGAGCATATTATATTCATATCTCACATTTAAATAGCACCTTTCATTCCAAAGTATTTTAGTACCAGGAAAAACCAGCAGTTCTAGAAGGGGAAATGTTGTATTATGACCAGAACAAATTCATATCCTGTGATACCTGTTTATAACTTTTACACACTGCTCATATCACTTACAGTTTTTAAAGTCTTGTTGAAAATATTCATCTGGTACCTTGCATGGAACTCTGTTTATGTACCTTGTGTGGAAGAGGGTCTGACCAAACCTGCCTAGATTTGAGCGGATGCCTCTAGGGACACTAAATATTTCAAACCTCGTGTTTAAACCGCTAAGTTATCCCCTCCAGTCAAGCCTGAACCTCCATTTCTACTCTGAGCACCTTCTCTCTCATTTTCTTTTAAAATCATTTTATCTTTCCACAGAAAATGTTTGCATCAAACCTTCTCTTCCTCAAAATCCTTTCCATGCCTTCTTTATTCACATACTCCAAGTTTCATTCACAACACTCCCTTTCTGGGTTCTGTGGAAGGGAGAGAGGTTTGTTCTCCCTATGCAGCACTTCCTTCCCTTTCTCCAGGTTGTAACATTCCTAATTTAGTCCTCACAGCTCCCTTTTAGGTATTCCTTAGCTCCATTTTACTGGTCCGGGACAGTCTTTTTAAAAGTATGGGTGCAAGCCAGGGCTGTGCACGTGTAAAGTTAGATGAGCAAGTATTGGGTGCTTTGCATGTGCAATTCATGGGCACACAAATTTGCACCTTGGAGACATTTCCAAAGTCTCATTGGAAAGATAGGTTTAAGATGCTCCAGAGCTGATGTCTGATCCACGACCCCAGGTAAGTCACTAGCCTTATTCTGTTCATCTGAAAAATGGTGTTGATAATGTTTTACACTTACATAGTGGGCATGGGTGCAGAGAAAGGGTATCAGTGCAGAGGAAAAGGAACATGCTAGTCTGGGCAGTGATCTGCTGATCTCAGAGCTATATGGATATGTGTTGTGAATTTGAGTTCAGGCCCTGAAGTTAGTTGACCAGTTGTTGTAACATAAGAGTTTCTCAGGGAGATACTTTGCCTGGGGGGGTGGGGGGTGGGTGGGTGGCTACAGTGGCCTCTGTTGCTGCTAGTGTCCATAGTCTGAGGGCTGTCTTATTGCCTGGAACAGCACTGTGGGCAGGGGACAGTGTCCTTTACCCTTGTGATTTGTGTTGTGTAATCATATAGCTATATAAAAGTCCTTGGTGCTTTACAACACAGAGAGAGGCAGTGCTCCTGCGCGGAAGAATTTAGACTGACTAACACACACGTCCCCACACTATGAATTGTGAGGAAAGGGGAGTAGTAGGGCCATGTAGGGTTCCCAACTTTCTAATAGCACAAAACCGAACACCTCTGTCCTGCCCCATTCCCCGTCCCTTCTCTAAGGCCCCGCCCACCGCTCACTCCATCCTCCCTCCCTCCATCACTCACTCTCCCCCACCCTCACTCACTTTCACTGGGCTGGGGATTGAGGTTCAGGGGGGCATGAGGGCTCTGGCTGGGGGTGTGGGCTCTGGGGTGAGGCTGGAGATGTGGGGTTTGGGGCGCAGGAAAGGGCTCTGTGCTGGGGCAGGAGGTTGGGGTGCAGGGACGTGAGGGCTCTGGCTGGGGTGTGGGCTCCAGGTGGGGCCAGAAGTGAGGGGTTCAGAGTGTGGGAGAGGGCTGGGGCAGGGGGTTGGGTGCAGGGGGGGTGAGGGCTTCAGCTGGGTGTGCAGGCTCTGGGATGGGGCATGGATGAGGGATTTGGGGTGTAGAAGGGTGCTCTGGGGTGGGGAAGGGTGTTGGGGTGTGTGTGAGGGTGAGAGCTTTGGCTGAGGGTGCGGGCTCTGGGGTGAGGCATGGGATGAGGGATTTGGGGTATAGGAGGATGCTCCGGGCTGGGTCTGAGGGGTTTGGAGGGTGAGAGGAGGATCAGGGCTGGGTCAGGGCCCGGGAAGGGGTTGGGGTGCAGGCTCTGGAAGACGTTTACCTCCGGCAGCTCCCAGAAGCAGCGGCATGTCCCCCCTCCAGCTCTTATGTGGAGATGTGGCCAGGCGGCTCTGCGCGCTGCCCTGTCCGCAGGCGCTGCCCCTGTAGCTCCCATTGGCTGCGGTTCCCAGCCAATGGGAGCTGCGGTGGCAGTGCTTGGGGCAGGGGTAGTGTGTGGAGCTGCCTGGCTGCCCCTATCCGGAGTTGAAAGGGGACATGCTGGCTGCTTCTCGGGAGCCGTGTGGTGCAGAGGCTAGCAGGAAGCCTGCCAGCCCTGCTGTGCAGTGCGGCCAACCAGACAGTCAATGGCCCGGTCAGTGATGCTGACCAGAACTGCCAGGAACCCTTTTCAACTGAGTGTTCCGGTCGAAAACCAGACACCTGGTCACTCTAGGGCCATGGCTGTGAGCACCCCCTTTTCGATTGGTTGTCCCTGCCCACTAGTTCTGTTATTGATGAGTGCGGAGGGTAAGTAAGCAGGGTGGTGAGGCTTCAGCGGCAGTGACCTTCCTCACCTCCTTTAGGCTCATATGTCCCTGCCATTCGTCAGCTGCATTATTGATGAGGTGGAAGGGTGAGGGGAGGGGCTGGATGGGAGTGAGTTCTGAGTTTGATTTACTGTAGGCATAGTAATGTTTGAAGGAAATCAAAGATATGGCGAGTGAGAGCTGGTGAGAGATCCGGTGAGGATTTTTGAGGGTCTAATGGGCCTAGTAGTGGAGTCCTCCTCTATTATTCATGCCCTTTGAGCTCTTAGCCAAGCTGTTCTGAAAGCATGATGGGACAGGATGAAAGGAAGTTAAGTCTGTAATGGCAGGTGCCGATAGGAAGAAGGGGCTGTTAAAAGTTTTGTGGCAAACTAGTAATATAAGCAGCGTGTTTGAAAGAAAGAAGGCAAATGTCAGCCCTGAATGTCCAGGAGGCTACAGGATGCTTCTGTTCCAGCAGCAGCACTCTGTGCCTTGGACCAATTGGAGAGTCCCTCAGTAGTATACAGACCCAAAGGAATCTCTTTCCAACCACCGCTCTTCCCCCCCATTTCTTCCTCACCAAACTGCTGAGGTTTGAAAGAAGCCATTCATTCTTTGTAGCTGCTTTCAGAGATGGTGCTAAGAAGCTTTCCAGATGTCGGTTAATGTGCCGCAGGATAATACTATGGACAGCTTCACGCGAGAAGGCTTTGGCATGTTAGCAATGATTGTAACGACTAAGAGTTGTTCTCACGGTTCCCAGATCAGGAACTAGGATCTTCTCGTCCTAGGCCGAGTCTAAAGATGATGTTATTGTGCTAGTGGTCATTTCTTTAAATATATTCAGCTTTCCTTAGAGCTTTAAACTGGTTCATTTTGGGATTCTTCCCCTCCCCACCCCTCAATCTTTCCCTCTTTTAAGTTATCACTACCTCATGCTGGAGAAGCGCTGTGCATCCCAAAGGGCTTTTTGGTGGGGTCAGAGATAGGAGGCTTTTAATGTGGTGGATTCATTTCCATAATTGATCTGGGATATTTGTGCTGTGACCATTTTCTTCCCTGATTCCTCAGAGACTCCACTGTGAGTGGCCAGGATGTAAAATGAATTATTGCAGACGAGCAGAAAAGTAAGAGCCCAGTGCAGCAGCTGGGAACTACCTTGGGAAGTGGAGGACAAAATGCATATAAACAGGGGGGCGGAGGGATGCCCTTATAGGCATGAGTGAACTAGAGTGCCTCATATTAAATGAAGATATTGATATAATAGGCATCACAGAAACTTGGTAGAATGAGGATAATCAATGGGACACAGTAATACCAGGGTACAAAATATATCAGAAGGAGAGAACAGGTCATGCTGGTGGGGGCGTGGCACTATATATGAAAGAAAGCATAGAATCCATTAAGTAAAAATCTTAAATGAACCAAACTGTACCATAGAATCTCTATGGATAGTAATTCCGTGCTTGAATAATAAGAATATAGAAGTAGGGATATATTACTGACCATCTGACCAGAATGGTGATAGTGAATGTGAAATGCTCAGAGAGATTAGATTTCAGAGTAGCAGCCGTGTTAATCTGTATTCGCAAAAAGAAAAGGAGTACTTGTGGCACCTTAGAGACTAACCAATTTATTTGAGCATAAGCTTTCGTGAGCTACAGCTTATGCTCAAATAAATTTGTTAGTCTCTAAGAGAGATTAGAGAGACTATTAAAATAAAAAATCAATAATAATGAGGGCTTTCAACTATCCTCATATTGACTGGGTACATGTCACCTCAGGACGGAATGCAGAGATAAAGTTTCTTGACACCTTAAATGATTGCTTCTTGGAGCAGCTAGTCCTGGAACCTGCAAGAGGAGAGGCAATTCTTAAGTGGAACACGGGATCTGGTCCAAGAGGTGAATATAGCTGGACCGCTTGGTAAAAGTGACCATAATATAATTAAATTTAACATCCCTGTGGTGGGGAAAACACCACAGCCGCCCAACACTGTAGCATTTAATTTCAGAAAGGGGAACTATGCAAAAATGAGGAGGTTAGTTAAACAGAAATTAGAAAGTACAGCACCAAAAGTGAAATCCCTGTAAGCTGCATGGAAACTTTTTAAAGACACCATAATAGAGGCTCAAATTAAATGTATATTTCAAATTAAAAAACAAAGTAAGAGAAACAAAAAAGCACCACCGTGGCTTAACAGCAAAGTTAAAGAAGGAGTGAGAGGCAAAAAGGCATCCTTTTAAAAAGTGGAATTTAAATCCTAGTGAGGATTTAGAAAATAGAAAGGAGCATAAACTCTGGCAAATGAAGTGTAAAATTATCATTAGGAAGGCCAGAAAAGAATTTGAAGAACAGCTAGCCAAAGACTGCAAATGTAATAGCAAACATTTTTTTAAGTACATCAGAAGCAGGAAGCCTGCTAAACAAGCAATGGGGCCACTGGGCGATCAAGATGATAAAGGAGCACTCAAGGATTATAAGGCCATTGCGGAGAAACTAAATGAATTTTTTGCATCGGTCTTCATGGCTGAGGATGTGAGGGAGATTCCCAAACCTGAGCCATTCTTTTTAGGTGACAAATCTGAGGAACTGTCTCAGGTTGTGGTGTCATTAGAGGGGGTTTTGGAACAAATTGATAAACTAAACAGTAATAAATCACCAGGACCAGATGGTATTCACCCAAGAGTTCTGAAGGAACTCAAATGTGAAATTGCAGGATTACTAACTGTGGTCTGTAACCTATCATTTAAATCAGCTTCTTTACCAAATGACTGGAGGATAGCTAATGTGATGCCAATTTTTAAAAAGGGCTCCAGAGGTGATCCTGGCAATTAGAGGCCGGTAAGCCGGTAAGTACTGGGCAAACTGGTTGAAACTATAGTAAAGAAAAAAATTGTCAGACACATAGATGAACATAATTTGTTGGGGTTGAGTCAACATGGTTTTTGTAAAGGGAAATCATGCCTCAACAATCTACTAGAAATCTTTAATGGGGGATTCCCCATGTGAACAAGGAGGATACAGTGGATATAGTGTACTTAGATTTTCAGAAAGCCTTTGACAAGGTCCCTCACCAAAGGCTCTTAAGCAAAGTAAGCTGTCATGGGATAAGAGGGAAGTCCTCTCATGGATCAGTAACTGGTGAAAAGATAGGAAACAAAGGGTAGGAATAAATGGTCAGTTTTCAGGATGGAGAGAGGTAAAGAGTGGTGTTCCCCAGGGGTCTGTACAAGGCCCAGTCCTATGCAACATACTCATAAACGATCTGGAAAAAGGGGTAAACAGTGAGGTGGCAAAATTTGCCGATGATACAAAACTACTCAAGATAGTTAAGTCCCAGGCAGACTGCAAAGAGCTACAAAAAGATCTATCAGAACTGGGTGACTGGGCAACAAAATAGCAGATAGAATAGGAGTACTTGTGGCACCTTAGAGACTAACCAATTTATTTGATCATGAGCTTTCGTGAGCTACAGCTCACTTCATTGGATGCATACCGTGGAAACTGCAGCAGACTTTATATACACACAGAGATCATAAAACAATACCTCCTCCCACCCCACTGTCCTGCTGGTAATAGCTGATCTAAAGTGATCATCAAGTTGGGCCATTTCCAGCACAAATCCAGGTTTTCTCACCCTCCCCCCCCCCACAAACTCACTCTCCTGCTGGTAATAGCCCATCCAAAGTGACCTCCCACCCCACTATTACAAGCAGGACAGTGGGGTGGGAGGAGGTATTGTTTTATGATCTCTGTGTGTATATAAAGTCTGCTGCAGTTTCCACGGTATGCATCCGATGAAGTGAGCTGTAGCTCACGAAAGCTCATGCTCAAATAAATTGGTTAGTCTCTAAGGTGCCACAAGTACTCCTTTTCTTTTTGCGAATACAGACTAACACGGCTGTTACTCTGAAACCTGTCAAAATAGCAGATGAAATTGAATATTGATAAATGCGAAGTAATATGCATTGGAAAGCATAATCCCAACTATACATATAAAATGATGGGGTCTAAATTAGCTGTTACCTCTCAAGACAGAGAATCATTGTGGATAGTTCTCTGAAAACATCCACTCAATGTGCAGCGGCAGTCAAAAAAGTGAACAGAATGTTGGGACTCATTAGGAAAGGGATAGACAATAAGACCGAAAATATCATATTGCCTCTATATAAATCCATTGTATGCCCACATCTTGAATACTGCTTGCAGATGTGGTTGCCCCATCTCAAAAAAGATATATTGGAATTGGAAAAGGTTCAAAAAGGGCAACAAAAATGATTAGGGGTATGGAATGTCTTCTGTATGAGGAGAGATTAATAAGACTGGGACTTTTTAGCTTGGAAAAGAGATGACTAATGGGGGATATGATAGAGGTCTATAAAAGCATGATTGGTGTGAGGGAAAGTAAATAAGGAAGTTTTATTTACTCCTTCTCATAACACAAGAACTAGGGGTCACCAAATGAAATTAATAGGCAGCAGGTTTAAAACAAACAAAAGGAAATATTTTTTCACACAATGCACAGTCAACCTATGGAACTCTTTGCCCGAGGATGTTGTGAAGGCCAAGACTACAATACAGTTCAAAAAAGAACTAGATAGATTCCAAGATGGGCAGAGATGGTGTCCCTAGCCTCTGTTTGTCAGAAAGTGGGAATGGGCGACAGAGGATGGATCACTTGATGATTACCTGTTCTGTTCATTCCCTCTGGGGCACCTGGCATTGGCCACTGTCGGAAGACAGGATACTGGGCTAGATGAACCTTTGGTCTGACCCAGTATGGCCGTTCTTATGTTCATGAGTAGATCTTGGGTGTGTCTTAATTTACCAAATGTACTCTCTTAAGCTTTGTCTACACTAGCACTTTTGTTGGTGAAACTTTGTCAAGGGTGTGAAAAAACACCCCCCTCCCCGACAGACATAAGTTTCACCGACAAAAGTGCCGTTGTGGACAGTGCTATATCGGTGGGAGACGCTCTCCTGCCCACATAGCTACTGCTGGTTGGTGGGAGAGTTTAATTATGCCGGCAGGAGAGCTCTCTCCCGCCAGCATAGAGCAGCTACGAGGGAGATCTTATAGTGGCACAGCTGCAGCGGTACAGCTGTGCCACTGTAAGGTTTGTAGTGTAGACATAGCTTTAGGAAGGGCTGCAGAGTGGTACATGGGAAGCAGGGGAGCATGGAGCTACAGGATGATAGCCACAAACCCAGTGCCAGGAATTGCTTTGCTTCTGAACAAAAAAATCCCGAAATAGCCTCTGTGTGCGTAGACTTTCACTGAATTCAACCATCCTCAAAAAAATCATGGCTGGGGTAGTATTTTCAAAGTATCTAAATCACTTGGAAGCCAAAATTCCATTTACTTTCACTGGGAATTAGGCTCTTAGGTGACTTAGGTGTTTTTTAAATTTTTACCTTAGATTCTCTAAGAGCCTTTAACAACCACACATTGGGTATGAAGATTTGCTGCTTTCCCTGCAGGGGATCATCTCTGAATACTCTTCTACTTTTGGGATGGGTGTTGGCAGGTGAGCATGCTGGATTTAACTTTGTTAAAGGACTAGTTAGGAAGACACTATAGTGCAGTGGTTCCCAAACTTGTGCAGGGAAAGCCCCTGGTGGGCCGGGCCGGTTTGTTTACCTGCTGCGTCCTCAGGTTTGGCCAATCGCGGCTCCCAGTGGTTGTGCCCTTTGCTGCTCCAGGCCAATGGGAGCAGCTGGAAGCGGCGGCCGATCGAACCTATGGACGCGGCAGGTAAACAAACCGGCCTGGCCCTCTAGGGGCTTTCCCTGCGCAAGCGGCGGAACAAGTTTGGGAACCATTGCACTATAGTGTACACTGTGCTTTAATGATGGGCTGGGGAATCATAAATGCATTATATAGCCTCTGCAAGTGACATAAACAGGGAAGATGAGTGGAAATGGTAGTTCCTTAGAAACGTCTTTGGGTCTCTGTTGAGAATTGCATCTGCAGATACCCGCTCTTGATACAGTCACCCTTGCCAGTGAAGCCTTAACAGTCTCTCTACATGAGACATTAGCCTGTTTTACTTCTTGAACTTTGTCTATGTTACTAACATTACCTGTTGCTAGCATGTGTCCGCAGTGAGTGTAGCTGAACATAGTTTAGCTGCAAGTGTTGCTGACGGCAAACCATGGTCAGTAATGATTAAGAAAGCATCATTAAAGCTTTGTTCTTGGTTACACTTGCAATTGAACCATGTGCAGCAGTGGTTCAGCTACACCAGTTTTCAGTGCCTGTTGTTGGCAGCAGACAGTTTTTGTAGCATAGAGCAGGCCTTTGAACACAGGGTGCAGCTGTGTTAATTAGTCTGTGATTGCAATGTAATTACTCCTTCCCCCATCATTATATGCAGGGTTAGTGACACACTGTGAAGGAGATAAATTGTAAAAGTTCCAGAAAGCTTCAGCTGGAAGTTTCCACCAGTCTGGGAAGATGGGTAACTGGCAGAGAAGCCCAGGCTGGTGGAGTCTCATGCAGAAACTCTGTTTACAAGGTAGGAAAATAATGTTCTTTTGTGAAACTTGTGGATAACTGCAGGAAATTTCCCTGATACTCTTTTGAGGCTGTTTATGTTTTTAGCTCGTTTTTGCAGATTACTCACATGCTTGCTTGGGTATCTAAATCAAGTCTCTCTGGTGTTACTGTCTCTTTAAAATAGAATAAGCAGGTACATTCATGCAAAAAACAGCTGAGCAAAGCAGTAGCTAGGGGTCTCTGTGTAGCTACATTAGGCAGCAAAGTGGGAGACCCATGTTTAGATTTGAATTCAGTCTTCCACTCCTTCTGTCTGTAAATGACTTAATATTGCAAAGGAATGTGCTCAACCACTAGGGGTAAGGTGCAGGCCCTGTGACTTTAAACAAAGGAGATGTGCCTTATCCTCCATTGCAACTGCTACAAAGGAGGAGAGATTGGGAAATAAAAAAGAAGCTGCCTAAGTGTGAGAGAGCAGGGAAACACCACTCCCTTCCATCCGAGGCAGTGTGATTGGAAAGTCCTGCTCTGGAGAACAGGTAAGCTTACCCTGGAAAATAAGGGGGAGGGAGAGCAGAGAGACAATGTTTTATATAAGGCACTCTGACTCCATTTGGGTGTTTACTAATCCTGCCTTGCTTAATAATGTCAGTAGGTGAATGGTTCCAACTAGGCTTTGAAGTTAGAGCCATGAAGCAGAGTTCACGACATTGCGGCTCTTTGGCTGGAGAGCATAGTCTGCAAGGCCAGCTACTTGGATCTGTTACAGGTTGAAGCCCTTTGACAAAAAGGAAAATCTATGAACACCATTTTTATTCACTGAAAATTTACAAATTTATGGAGAGTTTTATATGGGGAAAGCAAGAAAAATTGTGGAGACCCAAAGGCAGCAGAATCCATTATTTTTGGCACCTACAATTTTCTTCTTGGCCTGATTAGCATTTGAGATTAAACTTCTGGGAATGGTTCCTGCCTCAAAAACATACATAGAGAAGTGTGTGTGCATTTTATACAATGTGGACCATGATTTTTTCAGTAAGGACATCCAAGGCAGCAGAGCAAGGAATCTCTCTTCCTCCTGTCAGTGTATAAACATAATGGCTGTGCCTACATGTGTCTTTTTCGCAAGCTTTCTGCCCACTGCACTACCACCAGTGCAGCTCCACCAGTAATGCTGAGAGTGCGAGCATGGGACACAGGGTTTTACCACTGTGTCATCTCACTCTAATTGCATCTGGTTTTGATGAGGAGGTTTATCAGCCTCTGTGTTAGTGCTTCTACCATTTCACGAGGATGGCATTAACAGTGGGGAAATGGAGGGCGTTTTTAAGAAAAATTGCCAGTGTAGATAAGCCCAAAGGTGCTTACTATGGAAGGAGTTGGTCTAGTGTTCGACCCCTTGTTTGGGTTTGCCATTCCCTGCTCTTCCGATCCCAGCCCATGTGCTCACTATTCTCCTACCCTGTAGCTGACTGAACTACTTACTGCTTTTAGAGTAGCCGCCATGTTAGTCTGTATCAGCAAAAAGAAAAGGAGTACTTGTGGCACCTTAGAGACTAACAAATTTATTTGAGCATAAGCTTTCATGAGCTACAGCTCACTTCATCGGATGCATGCTGTGGGTAGTACATCCCACTCCCTGAGCATTGTACTTATGGGAGTGCACGTGAGAGAAGGAGGGAGGAGCAAGTACATGTGTTTCTAAGGTAAGAGCAAGAAGATTTTGGGGGAGTGGAATGGATGTTCAGCTGGGAAGCTGCATTCTTTCTTACCTTCTGAGATAAAGGTGAACCAAGCTGGAGTAGGCATGTGAGGTGTGATGGGGTCAGTGTGGCCTGGGGCAGGGTGGAATCGCTGCAGAGAGCTCCAGTGCATTTGGAGTGATGCAGCAGGGGGAGAGAGAGAGAGACTTTCCCAGTGTTTGACAGGAATGTGTATGCCTAATTTGTAGGGAAAACTGTTTTCAGAGAAATGTAATTTTGTATTTATTCCTCTGGAGACAGCAGAATGTATGAATACAAAACAACTTTGATGCTGTAGTCCTCTCTGCTTTCATGTGTGGGTAGTACCGCCTATTCAGAGACTCTTTCAGAGACTAGCTGAGAGATGTCAGCCCTAAAGCCTGGTCATTTCAGGCAGAAAAAGCATCCAGAGTGGGGTGGGTATTAGGGACAACTACCTGTAAAATCCCTATCACCCAGACAAGGTTGGAACAGCTGAGTAGATGAGAGCACAGCTTGATATTTCTTTAAAGCTGTCCCTGGCTGACAGAGCATCCTCCCACAACACTGGTAAACAGCACATGGCAAATAGCAAGCACTGCCTTGCACTTCTTCCCACGCTTGCAGCAGCACCAACACTGGGAGCAACAACTGACACAAGCCAATGAATCGCAATGCAGTCCAGCTTGTAAAGCAATGAGTTTAGGACCCAGCCAGTGTGTTTGGTCAGTCACTTCCTGACTCTATGCATTCTCCCATGCTGCTAATGACTTCCCTATGCAGTAATCTGCTTCCAAGCCTCTCACAGCTGCCAGAGAAAAACCTTTATTCAAAAAAAAATCCCCAAACCTGTAAATGTATTCATGATATAGCCCTTGACTTTGGGAGCTGAGGGATTCCCCAGTAGAAAACGCCATAGTGCTAAAAGCTGCAGACTCTCAATCAATGCCATTGAAGAGCGGGGTGTGTGATCTTACAGAGCCTGTGCAGCCACAGAAATACCAACTTCCATCAGAAATCTTGCCTTGGGGGTAGGGGAAGTGAGTAGGCTCCCCACAGTCCCCGGCAATTTTTCCTCTTGTGATTCTGCTGTAAATTGAACCCTGCATACATCCGGTTTTGAAACAGGAACCAGTCACTCTTTGGCTGTGTTTTCTAAATCCATCCAAGGCATGAGAGTGAGTGAGTGAATAGAACGGTGGCTTCAGAGCCTTTCAGTGCCCCAAGACTCCCAGCAAGCTGCATGGCAAAGCTGTTTTGTATAGCCTGCAGCAACAGTTCATAGTTAGTTGAAGGGCCTGGGTCTAGGTATGCATGGGCCCTTTGAAGCTAACACGCAAGGGATTGATGAAGAGTATTCCGCAGAGCTTTTTCCATCTCTGACTGTGAAGGGACATCATCCCTGAGGCTCCTCCTTGCAAAGTGGAACCTGTTTAAAGTGTACTGGGGCCCAAGTATGCTCCTTAAAGGTGTCTGTCAAAATAAAAAGAAAAAAACTGGTTTATGTGCCTTCCTGCTGCCTCATGGTGGATAAAAAAGTCGTGAAGTTATTTTTTAATGGTTTTGAAAGCTGGTAGTACAAAGGTTTGTACTTGTGGTTGGGCATGCTAAGTCTGCTTTTCCCTGGGTTTACTGCACTCATTGAAGAACACCCCTTTGTGGGTCTCAAAGGGATGTATTTGTAGCATTCTCAGCCCTTAATTGAGGGTACAGCAGTTTAGAATCTGTAGCAGACTTTTTTTCTGAGTGCTCTCTCAGACATTTGACTTAAAGGTGACCTGAACGTAGATATATTTTTAAGTTGGACTTGTATCCTTTTCACTTCTTTATGATGTCTACAGAGGGCCAGAATGTTTTTTTTTTAAAGTGTTTTTCTCCTTTTTTAATTTTATCTTAAAAATATCAGGGATGTCAAGTATAGTCTTCCCCGGTTTTGCTGGAGGAATTCTTTGGAAGGAGGGGCTCAAGTGTGAATTGGGAACTCTCTCACCTTAACTGAAAGGCCAGAGAGAGTTAGATCTTTAACAAAAACTTCCTTTAGCTGTGATGTTTGTTAGACATTAGCATTAAATAGATGTTAACAAAAACAAAAAAAATTACAAAGTCCCTTTCTTTCTCAGATGCCTGACTTCCACTCCCATGGCTCTTGTGATGTCGTCATTTCATTAGTTTTTTAGGAATTCTGGAGTTTTCAGGGCAAACAAGATCGGAATTTCAAACATGAAGGGTTCATTTTCTGTTTGCTTTTTTTTAGGCAACCACCCAGCAACCCTGACACCTTGCTATGGAAGGGAAGATTGTACATTCTTTTTCAATATTCAAGTAGTACTCAAAGGATTGGTGCTCTGTTGTGCTAGGTTCACTGTACAGACATGGATGAAGACAGAGTCGGTGCCCTGAAGCACTTAATCTAAAAATCTAAGCCTAACAAAGGGTAGGGAAAGAGATATCCATATTTGAGTTACTTTCTTAGGCAAGAATGTCTGAGAAAAAGCATAAGGAATCCATATTGATGGAGTTGTCTGAAACAGCCTGAATGCTACAGGTTCTTTTTGTGCACCAGTGCTGGAAGATCCGAGGGGGCTATGCACAAACTGAACTCTGTTAAAGTTCTGCTGATTGCTTTCCTGTTTCGATTAAATATTTAATGCCTTAATAGGGGAAATATAAAACATGCTTTTTATTCCCCTCCCGCTGCTCCAATATATTATATGATCAAGGAGACTCTCCACCCAGTGGAGCAGGACTGGATACAGCCCCACTGTGGACAACACCACCATCCTGTCTGTCACTCAGACTTGTAACCTAGTTGTCATCTTCAACGCAGACCTCTCTCTAGGTCTTCTCTCTTCCAGGCCAGCTCTAAATGTTGCTGATTCTTTCTGCATGACATTTCTAAGATGTGACCTTTCCTATTCATCCACACAGCTGAAACTCTCAGCCAGAGTCTCATCATCTCGTCTCGACTACAGCACCATCCTTCTCTATGGCCTTGACAAATGCTTATCTCCTGCTCACATCCATTCAGGAGTCTGCTGCAAAGATCATTTTCCTGGCCCGTCACTTTGACCATGTCACCCCTTCTTTGAATCCCTCCACTGGCTCTCCTTTCTCTAATGTATCAAACATAAACTACTTGTCTTCTCTTTGAAGGCCCTTCGTGGCCTAACCCCACCTTACCTCATTCACACTTAGACATCTCTATAGTAAAACCAACTTGAGGTTAATTGAACAGAGCTTGAGATAAAGATTCAAATAAAAGCAATTATGAGGATTTAAAAACATTGGGTTTTTAAAAGAGAAACATAGCAGGGGGACTCAAACTCCCAGCCTGCGCGGGCCATCTGTGGCCCACGAGCCTCCCCAATATGGCCCGCAGGGCTCCAGCAGGTTTGGGGCCGGGTCTCTCCCTTGGCCCCACCTGCCACCCCCGGGCACTCCCCACCAGGGGCCCTGGCAGCGCAGCAGAGCTGAGTGGCGTTTGCCTGCTCGCTCCAGTGGCTGCCGGCCCCTCCCTGCGGCCCAGGGGTGGGGCTGTGCCTCCATGTGTTACCCCTGGCCTGAGTGCCCCTGTGGCCAATGGGACGCTGTGGGGGCAGTGCCTGGGGGCAGCAGCATGTGGAGGCCCCCCGGCCCACCCCTCCTTGGAGCCCAGGTAAGCGCCGCACTCCCCGACCCCCTCCCAGAGCTTGCAACCCCCCCCCCCGCCCCCAAACTCCCTCCCAGAGCCTGCACGCCCTCCCCACACACCCCCAGCCCCCAAACTCCATCCCAGAGCCTGCACCCCAGACCCCCTTCTGCACCCAAACTCCATCCCAGAGCCTGCACCCCAGTCCCCTACCCCAGACCTCCTCCCCCACCCAAATTCCCTCCCAGAGCCTTAGGCAGGTGGGGGGTGGAGTTGTGGGGGGCGGGTTCTGGGCAGCATGAGTGACATTATTGGCCCGCTGGGAGAATTTGAGGACTGGCACTGGCGCTAAGGTAAATTGAGTTTGAGATCCCTGGTCTATAGCCTGTACTTAGTAACAGATTACTTTCCTGACTAACAATGTATTCCTCACCCAAAGGTTAGTCCTTGCAGGGCTTGTGCTGTCTGAAGAGCTGGGATCCACTTTTCAGGAGCCAGCTTGCCGGCAGAGAGTCTCCAACCTGGGTCATTTCTTCGGCTCTTATAAAGGTACAAGCTATTGTTTCTTTGTCCAAGGGGCACCCTCTTCAGAGACCCTTCCTGGGGCTCCTTTGTGTTTGTCAGTGCTCAAGTCCTAACCTGGAATAGGTAGTAAACAGTGTTGTCTCCTCCAATATATTTGTTATTTTTACCACTGATTGAATAAGCCCTGAGACCCCGCCTTACTTCAGGTGACAGTCTCACTTCAACAGTTTTGCAACCTAATATTCTACATTTTACATAGCTCGTAAACTATTTCCCAGTCATCTCACAGTAACTGTGACAATCAGCTAGTTTTTAGCTTTCAACAGAGGCCTCACACAGCCCCCTTCAGTATAATATTGAGAAGATGGTCAGACACAGGTGTAATATACCTGCCTGGGCATGCCTTTGTCACATCTGCCCCCAGGAAAAGTTTCATTCTAACCCTAAAGATGCCTTCTGCCCTAAAGCAGGAGGTTCTGTATCTCTTCCCAAACTTTTTAATTTTGTAATATTTACTACTATAGCTCTGAATACTCTTCTTATTCATATAAATGTCTCATCCCTTTTTGAATACTGCTGAACTCATATGGCAATGAGTTCCACTGACTAACTTTGTATAGTATCAAAAGGTATTTTCTTTAATCAATTTGAATTTGATACCTTTCAGTTTCAATGAGTGTCTCCTTGTTTTTGTATCTCCTTGTTCTTGTGTTATCAGACAAAGTGAATGGAAATTCCTGATCTACCTTCTTTGTACTGTTGATTATTTTAGCGTGTTATCAAGTCTCTTCTTACTCTCCTCTCCTCTCCTCGGCTTTCTCTACACTGGACTTTTGTCGGTAAAACTTTTGTCATTCAGGGGTGAGAAAAACACCTCCCACCCCCTGAACAACAAAAGTTTTACTGACAAAAAGCGCTGGCGTGAACAGCACTTTGTCAGTGGGAGCGCTCTCCTGTTGACAAAGATACTGTTGCTCTTTGTGGGTGGAAGTTTTTTTTTATCAGTGGGAGAGCTGTTTCCTTTTGACAAATGTCGGCTACACGGTGTGCCTTTTAACTGCATAGCTGTAGCGGCACAGCTGTGTCGCTGAAAGGTGCATAGTGTAGACAAAGCCTTAGGTAAACAAGTAGGGTTGCCAAACTCGCACAAAACTGAACACCTCTGCTCCGCCCCCTGCCCTGCCCCTTCCCTGAGGCCACTCCCCTCCCTCGCTTTCCCCTAGCCTCACTCACTTTCACCGGGCTGAGGCAGGAGGTTGGGGTGCAGGAGGGGGGTGAGGGCTCCAGCCAGGGGTGTGGGCTCTGAGTTGGGGCCCAGAATGAGGGGTTCAGGGTGCGGGAGAGGGATCCTGGCTGGGGCAGGAGATTGGGGTCCGGGGGGGCGGTAAGGACTCCACCTGGGGGTGCAGGCTCTGGGGTGGGAGCAGGGATGAGGGATTTGGGGTGCAGGAGGGGGCTGGGGCAGGGTGTTGGAGTGGTGGTGGTGGGGGGTTGGCTCCAGGAGGGAGTTTGAGTGCAGGAGGGGATTGGGGCAGGGGGCTGGGGTGCAGGGTCCTGGTGGTGCTTACTGCAGCTCCCAGGAAGCGGCCGCCAGATCCTTGTAGCCCCATGGCTCATGGGCAACTAAGAAGGCTCCACGTGCTGCCCTTGTGCCTGCAGGCACAGCCCCCGCAGCTCCTATTGGTTGTGATTCCCGGCCAGTGGGAGCTGCAGAGCTGGCACTACAGGCGGGAGCAGCATGCGGTGCCTCCCTGGCCAACCATGCTCCTAGGGCAGGGGTGGGCAAACTTTTTGGCCCAAGGGCCACATCTGGATGGGGAAATTGTATGTAGGACTGGGGCAGGGGGTTTGGTTGCGGGAGGGAGTATGGGGCGTGGGAGGGGGTGCGGTGTGTAGGAAGGGGCTCAGGGCAAGGGGTTGGGGTGTGGCAGGGGGCTCAGGGCAGGGGGTTGGGGGTGCAGGAGGCGGCTCAGTGTAGGGGTGCGAGGTGCAGGAGGGGTTCGGGGTGTGGGCTCCGGCCTGGCACTGCTTACCTCCAGTGGCTCCAGGGTGGCAGCGGTGCGCAGCGGGGCTAAGGCAGGCTCCCTCCTGGAGCATGCACCCCAAACCCCCTCCCGCACCCCAACCCCCTGCTCCAGTCCTGAGCCCCCCCTGCACCCAAACTCCCTTGCAGAGCCCACACCCCCTCATGCACCCCAACCCTGAGCCCCTTCACAGAGCCTGCACCCCTAACTGCACTGAGCTATCCCTCCCCCCTCTTGACCCCTCCCCCCCTGCACCCCAACCCCCTGCAGGGGCGGGGGAGGGATAGCTCAGTGGTTTGAGCATTGGCCTGCTAAACCCAGGGTTGTGAGTTCAATCCTTGAGGGGGCCATTTAGGGATCTGGGGAGTTGGGAATTGGTCCTGCTTTGAGCAGGGGGTTGGACTAGATGACCTCCTGAGGTCCCTTCCAACCCTGATATTCTATGATTCTATGAACTTCTCCCTCACCCCAACCCCCTGCCCCATTCCAGAGCCCCGTCCTGCACCCAAACTCCCTCCCAGAGCTTGTACCCCTCCCCTCCTCCTGCACCCCAACCCCCTGCCCCAGGCTCAGCCTGGAGCCCCCTCCCACACTCTGAACCCCTCAGCCCCAGCCCAGAGCCTGCACCCCAACCCCCTGTCCCAGCCCGGTGAAAGTGAGTGATGGTGCGGGAGAGCGAGGAAGTGAGGATGGGAGGATGGAGTGAGTGGGGCGGGGCCTCGGGGAAGGGGTGAGGTAGATCCGGGGTTGCACTTAAATTCAGAAAGTGATCTTGTGCTTAAAAAGTTTGGAGACCACTGCTATAAACAATCCCAAACTTCCCAATATTTCTTGATATAAGAGTTTTTTTTATGCCCTTCTTCTTTCCATCTGCCATCTCAGAACCCCTTTTCTAGTTCTGCTATATTCTTTTTGGGATTGTGTTACCAATATTGAACAGTTTATTGTGGGTGAGGGGATACCATTGATTTATAATTCTGTATTATTCTCCCTCTCATTCTTTATGGAGCTTTTTTTGATAGCTGCTGCATGTTAAGCATAGATTTTCAGTAAACTATCCACAGCAATGTCTGGGTCTTTTTCCTGAGTTGTAGATGCAATTAATTTAGAACCCAGTATGAGTTGTTCAAATTATTCCTTTCAGTGTGCATTACTTTGCATTTATCAACATTAAATTTTACCTGTCATCGTGTTTCCCCATCACCTTGCTTGGTTAGGTCCCTCTGAAGTTTCTTTATTCTATTTGTGTCATTTAAATCCATTTGTAAGATACAGAAATAAGGTTTACTAGTCTGTAATTCCCCAGAACACCCCTTGCACCTCTTAAAAATACAGGCATAACATTTGCTATGCACAAGTCTCTAAACCATGTTCCATTGTGTCAACTGATCAGTGTATACTTGAGTATTTGAAGTCCTCCACTATTATCATTTTATCAGACTTTATTGCCAGTTTGATCTCTCTCAACATTATGTACTCAGTGTCCTTTTTCTGATTTTGGAGGCTGATAGTAAAGGTCTACTAGCATATTTGTATTATTTGGATCTTTGTCTCACATCTGGGTCTTGGGTCCCAGGCTCTGCTGGTCTAGAAGTGAGACAGATCTTGATCATGAACTCAGAAGACCTAAGACTGTGTAGTTTCCCACCTTTATGGAATATTGCATACATGGAAGAAGCTTTGGAAGAGGCATTAACTAAATCATAGCTCTGTTATACCCAGTGCACTTGATGATATATTCACCCTTTCTTGGCACTTCTGTTCTGAAGGATATCTGGCTCCAGGATAACCAGGCCCAATAGTCATTAGAACAAAACCCTAACACTTTTTTTTCCCTTCTCTCCCTTCACCACCTAATTTATGGGCATTATTTAGTTCTGTTCTACCTGCAGCAGACAAGCAAGGTTGGATAACTGCTGTGTACTGCAGGCCATATCTTCCACTTGTCAGCAGCTGTGCAACATTATACGGTTTCCAGGTCTGTCTCTGTCTTCAGAGCGCCACAGATGCCCCATTCCCCGTTACTGCCTGTGTGATGAAGCAGTAGCCTTGCACATGTACTTACCAATGGCAGAATGGAACTTTTTCTGGCATGGACTTGTAGAGCACCTGAAATTTAATGGCAGAGGTGTTTGCTGGTAAATTGGAATCTAAGTTTCCATTTTTACCCATAAACTTTTCTGTCAAATTAAGCAATGGTGCTGGGCTCTTGGATTCCCTGATGCTTCCAGTAATGAAGAGGATGTGTAATAGTGCCTGTAATTATAAGATCAGATGTTTGATGCAACATATGAATGCACTCATCTCACAATGTTAAGGTGCCAATATGCCTCCTTTGGTCAGTATCTCTTTATCAGCAAATACTTTAGTGCCCTCTTCATGTTGTCTGCTTTGCAAAACATTGTCTTCTGAGTGCTTTGCAACCTGCACCTGTGAACTTCTGTTGGGGTTGATGGAAGGTCAGGGCAGTCAAGCCAGAGTAACTTTTATTTTTACTCAAATGAGGTTGGGGAAAGGGTTGCCTGGTTTGAGAGAGAATTTCATTGTGATGGATTAACTTTCCCTTGAACGATTGCTTTATGGCACGTATGAATGAGAGATTGTAAATTGGCTGACAGCAGTGAACCCAACCAGTGTAATTAAAACCAGCTGTGTGGGTAGGGAGAGGGAGTGGGGGCGGGGGCGGGGGCGTGGGGCAGCCTCCGTCTTCAGTTTTCCTCAGCTGTGCTTCATTCTGCTTGTAGCCGGGTGTAACGTGCCCATAAGTCTGAGATTCCTACCAGGACAGAATGTATCCCTCCAATATGGTATAGTGCCATAAAGCTACATTAGCAAAAGACAAAGTGAAGTTCATGAGCAGTTTTCCAGGCCCCCCTGATTATAAGGTCCCAGGCATGTGCTGTCATACAGTGATGAGAGAGGATTCTGGGGACCTTTGAAAATATATTACTGGATTCTGGGGACCTTTGAAAAGATATTACATTCTCACACTTTGCTCTACTATGATCAAAACCATGCGAATATTTCCTTTGGTGCTTCATCAGTGAGCATCTCACACTGAAATGGAAAAGGGGAATACCTGTCTGCAGACATTCTAAGCCACATCAGTGCAATGGTTTGCTTTAATTACGTATTGCATACAACACCTAGCTTCTGGAAATCTACTCTGCACGTCTCCTTCCCTCAAGTCATCTTTGCTGTATGTATTTATCGGGTTGGCTGTCCTCCCAAGGAAGATAAGGCTCCTCATCCAGGATTTCTAGTGATCTGCATGAAAATTCCCCTCTTGGGACCTGTTTTGACTCCATGTTCAATACATGTGCTGTCCTGCTCCTGCAGCAAGTATTAAAAATAGAGACAGCCTTTGTGGTCTCCTTGCAACTCAGTTTCTTAAATATTATTGTGCATCTTTCTTCTAGTCCTGCTGGGGTGCAGAGTTGTCAGAATCACTTAGCAGGAGCACAGCTCAATGCACTATTGTAATCCCAGCAAACACAGTTCACCAACCTGATCTGGTTAAAGGTAGGCAAGGCATTCTTAGCTCCTTCCTCAGACTGTCTGGGCTTCTGCCTTAAACAGTTGGGTAGGTTTTTCTGCAAGCTGTTGAAGAACTGCTGTTTGTCATGGGTGAGTGACCTATTCCGTGGGTATCCCGTAGCTACCTCATAGAGTGCTGTGTAATTTTTTTATGAAGCACTTAGAGTTTCTTGGATGGAAAGAGCCATCAAAGTGCAAAATATTGTTATGATGTACTTACTAATAGATGCATGTACTGCTTCAGAAGCCCGTGTTCTTCCATTCCTGTTCCTTGTCTGTTCTTATCTCTATTTGGCCTACTCTTTTTGGCTTTATTATGTTGTTTACTCTTTCACCTTTGTTAAATCTATGGTTAGTTTTTTATTACTGAGCAGAGGCCAACTTTCCTGCTACAAAGGAAATAATTTAAATTGTTGAACATGAATTTTGAATACTAGGGAAGCTTTGTCTAGAGCAAGTCTGAGCAAACTACAACCCATGGGCTGGATCTGGCCTGTGAGCTGTTTTTAAGCTGGCCCACGAGCCACACCACGCGGCTTGGCCCCACTCTGGCTGGGGCGGTGGGTCAAGGGTCACATCACGCGGCTCAGCCCTACTCCGGCTGAGGCGCTGGGTTGGTAGCCGCACCAGTGGCTCGGCCCTGCTCTGGTGCTCCGGTCGGGGCGCTGGATTGGGGCTGCACCACGTGGCTCAGCCCTATTCCGGCTGGGTCGGGGGCCAGAGCACATGGCTTGGCCCCGCTCTGGCCAGGGCGCAGGGTCGGGGCTGTACCACATGGCTTGGCCCCGGTCTGATGCTACAGCTGGGGCACTGGGTCAGGGCCCATCACGCAGCTCAGCCCCGCTCTGCTGCTCTGGCCGAGGCGCAGGGTCGGGGCTGCACCATGCGGCTCTGCCCTGCTCTGGTGGGGGTGCTGCATTGGGGACCACACCACACTTGAGGTAAGCACTGCTCAGAGCCAACACCTCTAAGCCTCTCCCCATGCCCCAACCCCGTACCCCAGACCTGATCCCCTTCCCGCTCTCTAAACCCCTCGATCTCAGCCTGGAGCACCCTCCTGCACCCCAAACCTCTCATCTCCAGTCCCACCCCAGAGCCCGCACCCCCAGCCAGAATCTACACCCCTTCCTGCACCTCTGCCCCAGCCCATATCGCCCTCCCACCCTCTGAACCCTTCAGTCCCAGCCCAGAGCACCCTCCTACACCCCAAACTCCTCATCCTCAGCCCCACCCCAGGTCCTGCACCCCAACCCCAAGTTTGTGAGCATTCATGGCCTGCCATACAATTTCTATTCCCCGATGTGGCCCTTGGGCTAAAAAGTTTGCCCACCCCTGGTCTAGAGGCTCAAATGGCTGAGACAAGGGGCCAGGGTATCCCTTGTCCCCATTTCATTGGTGCTTCTGCCTGTCTGTCGTGGGGGAAAAGCTGTTCAGTGGGGTTGGGTTAGATACAAAATTATATTGAGAGAGTAAAATTCTGTGTTCCCTTGGAACAGGAAATGATATGCATCGGCTCAGACTCAGTTTGGAGTGAGAAAATGACCCTTTACATTAAAACTGCATGATTATGTTCATTATCCCCTTGGCTTCTCTGAGGAGCTTCAGGAAAGCCAACCAAGGTGCTTCTGCCTGCTTAGATATAACCTTTCCCCAACCCGCTGGCTGGAACTGCAGGGCTAAACACATTCATTTATTCAGCAGTTGTGCATGTGTGTATGTTCGTGTTCCCTGAAACTTTCCATCTAGAAGTTGCTGTGCTTTTAGGAAATGATGACTGCACTAATGAATTCATCAATCACAATAATCTGATTAAATTGATGGGGGAGAAGGAGAGTGAGCAGCAGATGATATAAATAGATTATTTTAAAATATAAGAGATACCCAATTAGTGACTGACTCACTCAGCATTTAAATGGAAGTGTTGCACGAGAGATTTACTGGTAACCACCACAATAAATTACACTCTGTGGTTTCTTGGCTGAGAATGCGACACACAGGCTGTTAGTGGGACCCATAAATAAAACAGAGTGGTGAGGTACTGTAGGGAAGAAACACCAGTTCTATATTGCCCTGTTTTTATAGCCATGTGTGAAATGGGGTAGGATGTTTACAAAAGGAATGGGGGGCAAGGGAGACCAACATGGATGTGAAGTCTTGTATCAGATACTGTGGCAGTACCCAGGAGAAGGGTGGATAGCACACAGGACTGTAAATGGAAGGAGTATAGAATTGTTTGCCCCTGAGGTTTTGAAGGTCAATCCTCCAGAGGACAGAGATAATAGAAAGGAAGCTTTCTGTGAGGGAAGCATATGTTTTTGTGGAGATTACACTCTGTGTAGATTAGGACTTCTGGGAGGGAGAGCATGGAAAGATGTGGCTGGAACATAGGACCATCTGCCAGTAGCTTGGCATAGTCATTCCATTAATGCGAAGCTTATTAGTGTGGGTCCAGCTGAGGTAGACCAGGGAGGGAGCAATAAAAGCAGGCAACTCTTACCCAGCATCCTTTAGGGAGGGGAAAGGTTTGTTTACATGCTCTGTTCTGGTAACTTGTAAGGTGTGGCTTTGTTAGCAGAAGCTTTGGTTGGAAGCTTTTAGTCTTGTCCTTGCTAAATTCAGGGATGTGGAGTGAGGTTTGCTGCAAGGGGAAGAAGTTTATATAACTGGTTTTGAGCAGAGCACTTGAACTGGCGAAGCTGGGTGAAGGAAACTTGCCAGATGGTATGTGTGTGTTAGGTTATTGACTTTCCCTGTGGGACACTTCTAAACGTCAAGGTCCTTGTATTTACTATTCTGCCTTTGCCGTGGTAGTAGAGGGTTCAAGAAGAGGCCAGAACTTTCAGAGAACAAACCAATCAATTATGGAATGTACCTTCAACCCTCTAACAAGAAAATCTACTTTTAAAACTTGTATACTAAGCTAAGCTTGCTTTGCCACTCGTGTAATGCCGTGTGAAACTTATGCCAATAAAATTGTTATAACAATGCACACCATTAAGTTTATTCACACGGCGAGCACACAATTATGTTTATGCATACATACACACATGCATATACGTACACAGTACATTCAGGGCCTGATCCACTGCCTGTTGAAATCAGCAGAAGGACTTCCATTGTCTTCAGTGGGCATTGGCTTAGGTCCTCATTTGGCTGCCACCAGGGAAAATGTTAGTGTTTTGTACCACTCTGGATACAAATTCATTTCTTTGTACAGTATTTATTTCACCTACCTTAAAATGGAAACTGTTAGCTATTTGACAAAGTGGTCAAAATGTTGTTATATCCTTTACTGAAATGCTATTTTACAATTTCCTACAGTGGTGATACTCACCCAGTGCTTTCTAAACTGACAGCTCATGTTTTTTCTCCAGTAGTGGAAACCTATTGCTGTCCCACAAGGGCACACTACGTCAGGGATTTGGCCCATTCGACAAAGAGAGGGAAAGGGTTTGCACTTAGTGCAGCCATAAGGGAACCTCCAACTGGCTAGAAGCCTCTCCTAAAAACACAAGTGTGGTCTTCCCCAGGAAATGAGGCCCAAATAGGATTGTGTATGTAGTTGATCTCTTGGGAAGAGAGAGAGAGAGACCATCAGTAATGTTTAAGTGAAGCTGGAATATCAGCTGTCTGCTTGGAAGCACATGGAATTTGATCACTTGATTGACCGAAACAAAATCACAGTGAGAGGACAGGATGAAATGGAGGAAAAGGAAGCAGGAAGGCAGCAGAGCGTTTCTACCTTGGGGCTGAGGAGAAGATGAGAAGGAAAGCAGAGAGTTTCCTTAGGTGCATTAGAGTACAAAAAATCCTTACTCAGTTATATGGTCCCTGAATATGCTGTAAAATTCTGTGGACTGCTTTCTCCTTCCAGCAGCACTGCACAGAGCTGAGTGCCTGCATTAGGAATGTTATATGGAGCTAGTACTGTAGTGCCTTATGTCAGTTTGCCCACCCCTGGGCTGGAGCCTTGGTTCTGGGACCCTTCGTCTTAGAGCCTGGGCTCCAGCCTGATCCTGAACGTCTACACAGCAATTGTATAGCTCTGCTGCCCGAGCCCCGTGAGCCCAAGTCACGTGACATGGGCCAGCCATGGGTGTTTTATTGCAGTGTAGACGTACCCTGAGAGTTTCCAATTCTGGAGGCTTTTTTTTTTTACCAGCTAACCTCAAAACCCCTCTGCGCTTCCTTGCACCCTGGGTGTACCTTTCTCAGGTGCTGCTTTCCTGTAAATTCACCTGTGATCAAACTGTCAGTGTCTGAAGCCCACAAAGAGAAAATAAACAGTACAGATCTAAAATGAGGGGGTGCAACCAAACACCTGCACCAAAGGCATTAAAGGAAATTTATTTTCATATAGTCTTCTTAAGACTATCCTGGTTACTTTTTCATGTCACTAAGCTCTGTAGGTGCCTCATGGAAGGTGTGGAAAGAGGAAAGTCTGTTTTGATGGGGGGATGGTCCACACAAGGATCCCTGTCCTAAGAAATAATCCATAATATGAATAAGTTTGGGGAACCATGCAGCTAAAGTAGTGAATCTCAGTTGAATGGAGTTGGATGCCAAGGTCCTCTATATCAGCATAGTTAGAAGTCAAAAAGGATATAGAGGTAGATGTACAACAGGCGACTTGGATAGTTTTCCAAGACTTGTTAGGGGAAACCAGAACCTTCCTTGGATTGACCAGTTTGATGTTTCCAGTAGGTTGCACAATAAGCTTTGGCAGTGACGCTGGCCCCTCTATCACCAAGCTTGGGATAGCTAGGAGCCTCCAGGGGAAGATGGAACAGATGGTTTAGCTCTTGTGTACTCCTCGCCATCTGACTGTGAGGCAGCAGTACCTGCGGCGTTCCACACCAGGGTCTGAGCAGTAGAGGCATTTCAGGAAGCAGCTGTAGAGAGGATCAGGGCTTTATAAAGCTGAGTGCGGAGAGAAATATCAAGTCAAGCGTGAAAGCATGAGCCTGGGTGAAAACCCAAGGATCTGTGCTTAGTTCACAGGGACTGAGGGTTGTCACAGCATGGGAAAGGTAAATTGGGTAAGAAGTTTTAATTCCCACCCCCCCCCAGCAGGAACTATTTCAGATTAATCTGTTTCTTATACTACTTTCATTTCCTTCCTCTCCTTTATTCAGAGGTGCAGCGTGCCTAACTGGCTGCTGGTGTGGAAGTAGCAAACCCACTACCCATGTTCAGATGTGGAGTTTCTGTCCTTTCACCCAACAGTTTGGGCCCCAGGTTTCAAATATATTGAGTTCCAAACCAAAGGTCCATTTAACCCTGGCTTTCTGCAAGTGGGGACAAGTGCTAAATGTTCATAGAATCATAGAATATCAGGGTTGGAAGGGACCTCAGGAGGTCATCTAGTCCAACCCCCTGCTCAAAGCAGGACCAATCCCCACCTAAATCATCCCAGCCAGCACTGTTCCCTCTAAACTGTGCGCATTCACACAGATCCTAAACCCCGCGCACATGGCGAAACACCGCACGCACAAAAAGTTGCACAGAAGCACAACAATTTGCACAGAAGAAATTTTTGCACACACAGCCTGTCAAAAATTAGAGGGAACATTGCCAGCCAGGGCTTTGTCAAGCATGACCTTAAAAACCTTAAAGGAAGGAGATTCCGCCATCTCCCTAGGTAATGCATTCCAGTGCTTCACCACCCTCCTAGTGAAAAAGTTTTTCCTAATATCCAACCTAAACCTTCCCCACTGCAACTTGAGACCATTACTCCTCCTCTGAAACTCCTTGTTCTGTCATCTGCTACCACTGAGAACAGTCTAGATCCATCCTCTTTGGAACCCTCTTTCAGGTAGTTGAAAGCAGCTATCAAATTCCCCCTCATTCTTTTCTTCTGTAAACTAAACAATCCCAGTTCCCTCAACTGTTGGGACTTTGGGTTTTTTTGGAAGCAGTTTCTCTTCTTGTTAAACATCTTATCCCCTTCAGCCTGTTACGCTGTTGCCTTTGGAATTTTTACTATGAAGTTGATACTTGTGTACAAGGACAGAGTTCTGTGAGATTTGGTAACCCTTTGCGCACTCATTGGTGCTCCCTGCACCTTGATCTCTGATTTAGCCAGTGAAGTTCAGACTTCAGTGTGTAGCAGTGATGACTCACACTGTTTAAACACTTACCGTTGAATTGAACCCTGGCATAAGTGAGCACAACTCCACTGACTTCAGTGTAGAGGGTGCCCCTTTACATCTAGGCTGACCTTGCTTCTGTGATGTGTTGTTTTGCATCTTGCTTTTTGGGGGAGAACGGGGTAATTGGTATTGTCCTTTCTGTATGAGATAATCTTTTGTGGGAAAGAACATCATGCTTCTTTACTAGAGAGTCCTTTGTAAAAAATTATAACTCAAATACCTCCAATTCATGTTGTAGACTTCTCTGCGGGTTAAGCGAGGAACTGTCTGTTTGATTTAAGTCTGTCTTTCCATCCCCTTAGACACTGCCTCCTGTGGAATCTCCTCTGGAAGGCAGAGTCTGCTTCACTTTCTGATAAAGGATACAGATAAAAGGGTGCATGAGGGGCTTAATTAGGCAATACAGTCAAGATCAAATAGTGATAATGATAAATAAAAAATGCCAAGAGAGTATCATGTTCAGGAAAGCAGACTTCGACTCCCTCAGGGAACGGATGGCCAGGATCCCCTGGGGAACTAACTTGAAGGGGAAAGGAGTCCAGGAGAGCTGGCTGTATTTCAAGGAATCCCTGTTGAGGTTACAGGGACAAACCATCCCAATGAGTCAAAAGAATAGTAAATATGGCAGGCGACCAGCTTGGCTTAATGGTGAAATCCTAGTGGATCTTAAACATAAAAAAGAAGCTTACAAGAAGTGGAAGGTTGGACATATGACCAGGGAGGAGTATAGAAATATTGCTCGGGCATGTAGGAATGATATCAGGAGGGCCAAATCGCACCTGGAGCTGCAGCTAGCCAGAGATGTCAAGAGTAACAAGAAGGGTTTCTTCAGGTATGTTGGCAACAAGAAGAAAGCCAAGGAATGTGTGGGCCCCTTACTGAATGAGGGAGGCAACCTAGTGACAGAGGATGTGGAAAAAGCTAATGTACTCAATGCTTTTTTTGCCTCTGTTTTCACTAACAAGGTCAGCTCCCAGACTGCTGCGCTGGGCATCACAAAATGGGGAAGAGATGGCCAGCCCTCTGTGGAGATAGAGGTGGTTAGGGACTATTTAGAAAAGCTGGACGTGCACAAGTCCATGGGGCCGGACGAGTTGCATCCGAGAGTGTTGAAGGAATTGGCGGCTGTGATTGCAGAGCCATTGGCCATTATCTTTGAAAACTCGTGGCGAACCGGGGAAGTCCCGGATGACTGGAAAAAGGCTAATGTAGTGCCAATCTTTAAAAAAGGGAAGAAGGAGGATCCTGGGAACTACAGGCCAGTCAGCCTCACCTCAGTCCCTGGAAAAATCATGGAGCAGGTCCTCAAAGAATCAATCCTGAAGCACTTGCATGAGAGGAAAGTGATCAGGAACAGCCAGCATGGATTCACCAAGGGAAGGTCATGCCTGACTAATCTAATCGCCTTTTATGATGAGATTACTGGTTCTGTGGATGAAGGGAAAGCAGTGGATGTATTGTTTCTTGACTTTAGCAAAGCTTTTGACACGGTCTCCCACAGTATTCTTGTCAGCAAGTTAAGGAAGTATGGGCTGGATGAATGCACTATAAGGTGGGTAGAAAGCTGGCTAGATTGTCGGGCTCAACGGGTAGTGATCAATGGCTCCATGTCTAGTTGGCAGCCGGTATCAAGTGGAATGCCCCAAGGGTCGGTCCTGGGGCCGGTTTTGTTCCATATCTTCATAAATGATCTGGAGGATGGTGTGGATTGCACTCTCAGCAAATTTGCGGATGATACTAAACTGGGAGGAGTGGTAGATACGCTGGAGGGGAGGGATAGGATACAGAAGGACCTAGACAAATTGGAGGATTGAGCCAAAAGAAATCTGATGAGGTTCAATAAGGATAAGTGCAGGGTCCTGCACTTAGGATGGAAGAACCCAATGCACAGCTACAGACTAGGGACCGAATGGCTAGGCAGCAGTTCTGCGGTAAAGGACCTAGGGGTGACAGTGGACGAGAAGCTGGATATGAGTCAGCAGTGTGCCCTTGTTGCCAAGAAGGCCAATGGCATTTTGGGATGTATAAGTAGGAGCATAGCAAGCAGATCGAGGGATGTGATCGTTCCCCTCTATTCGACATTGGTGAGGCCTCATCTGGAGTACTGTGTCCAGTTTTGGGCCCTACACTTCAAGAAGGATGTGGATAAATTGGAGAGAGTCCAGCGAAGGGCAACAAAAATGATTAGGGGTCTGGAACACATGAGTTATGAGGAGAGGCTGAGGGAGCTGGGATTGTTTAGCCTGCAGAAGAGAAGAATGAGGGGGGATTTGATAGCTGCTTTCAACTACCTGAAAGGGGGTTCCAAAGAGGATGGCTCTAGACTGTTCTCAATGGTAGCAGATGACAGAACGAGGAGTAATGGTCTCAAGTTGCAGTGGGGGAGGTTTAGATTGGATATTAGGAAAAACTTTTTCACTAAGAGGGTGGTGAAACACTGGAATGCGTTACCTAGGGAGGTGGTAGAATCTCCTTCCTTAGAGGTTTTTAAGGTCAGGCTTGACAAAGCCCTGGCTGGGATGATTTAACTGGGAATTGGTCCTGCTTCGAGCAGGGGGTTGGACTAGATGACCTTCTGGGGTCCCTTCCAACCCTGATATTCTATGATTCTATGATTCTATGTAGAATTAAAGCCTCTGACCTAATCAGCTACCCTTAAAGAGGGGGCGGATTGAGCGAGAGAGAGAAATGAATAAGCTTCCAGTTCTTGAAATTCCTGGTGAGAGCCTTCTGTTTCACTGCATGTAGCTTGGTATGTGCGCCAGTTCAGGTGCAAGGTTTTCACACAGCACCACAGTGGTAGGATTAAATTCATGTCTGTGGGAGATCAACTCATAGGGCATTTTCCAGCTGGGCTCTCTGAAAATGAATCTTCTACCAAAAATACAGGAGAACCAACATGTATTGACTACTGTGTTCAAAACACACACTCTTTCCCTAGTGTAGACATAGCCTCAGCAACCGTCCTCGGAATGATGAAACAGCATTTTGTCAAGATGGACATCTCTGGTTTCTCTGAGGTAAGGAGAAGGCGGTGCCAAACCCAGGACATTAGGCTATGTCTACAATGCAGTGGGAGCCCAGGTTTAGTGGTACTCAAGTGAGTGGACCCTGTGTTTGAGAACCCAGGGCTTGAGCATGTACACAGACTGCCAGTCCTAGGTTAAGAATATTTTAATCAGAGCTCAAAATCAGGGCTCCAGCATCCACTCTGCAGTACGCAGATTCAAGTCCCACCCTCCGTATTGCAGGCCTTCTCGACATGAGGCCACTCTAGCCTTTTGTTCATGGTACACTGGGAAAACTTGACTGTCTACACGGCAGGTTACGGGATGTTTGAATAGCCCACCAACACATTTTGATCTGTGCACCCCCAGCAAGTGGAGTCACCAAATGAAGGTGTCACCCATTTCAAGAACTCCACTTGCTGGGGCTGTGGCTCCTATTTCAGAACACAGGCAGAGCTTCCAGGAGATGCTGGTGGCGGTTCAGTGGTGTTTCTGACCCACCAAAGGCACCTGACAGAGCTAATATTGGAGCAGGAGGAGAAGGATGCAGGCATGGCAGACTCAAACTGACTGATACTGCTTGTGACACTTGGTATAGACAGGTTTCAGAGCAGCAGCCGTGTTCGTCTGTATTCGCAAAAAGAAAAGGAGGACTTGTGGCACCTTAGAGACTAACCAATTTATTTGAGCATAAGCTTTCGTGAGCTACAGCTCACTTCCTCGGATGCATTAGACACTGATTCCCCCTATGTAGATGGTCGCTGCTGGAGAAGGATCGCAAGAACAGACTGGTGGGATCACAGCGTCATGCAGACCTGGGATGACCAGCAGTGGGTACAGAACTTTCACATGAAGAAAGCTACATTTCTGGAGCTTCCTGAGGAGCTTGCCCCAACCCTCCAGCGTAAAGATACATGCCTGAGGGTCGCCAGGCTGGTCTGGAAGTGGGTAGCTCTAACTGTCTGGTAGCTGGCTACCCCAGAGTGTTACAGGTCTGTTGCAAACCAGTTTGGTGTTGGAAAGTCAACTGTGGGTAAAAGCAATCAGGCATGTGGCTTACCTCAAGGTGGTGGGCATTAAAAATATTTCATAGAATCCTAGAAAATTAGGGTTGGAAGAGACCTCAGGAAGTCATTTCTGAGGCAATGGCTGGCTTTGAGAGAATGGCATTTCTAAACTGCGCTGGGGCCATTGGATGGGACTCGTTCCATAGTTTGCCGTCTTCAAGGAGCACATGAGTACACGAACTGCAAAGAGTATTACTCCATTGGTATACAGGCCCTTGTTGACCAGAGAGAGCAATTTATGAACATCAAATGTTGGCTGCACTAGAAAAGTTCATTGTGCCAGGATTCTCCGCCCTTTGGGAATCTACATTCATGGACAGGGTATTCCCACCACATGACATCCAAAATGGAGTTACTGTCCCGATTGTTGTTCTGGGTGTCCCCGCTTACACTCTTTTGCCTTGGCTTATGAAACTGTATCCTGATTTCAGAGGCCTTGGCAAAAGGCAATTTAATTACACTCTCGGCAGGTGGAGAAGGGTGGTTGAATGTGTGTTTGGCCGATTGAAATTCCACTGGCGATGTTTGTAGTCCCATTTACATTTCAGTGTTATCAATGCTGTCCTCATCACTGTTGCTTGCTGTGTTCCTCGCAATCTTTGTGAAGCAGAGGTGAGCCATTTCCCCCCCAAATGGACCTATGACAGCAGGGGCTGCTGAATTGGTACATTCCACCAGTGCACCTACCAAAGCTGGAGCTGACTGCACCTGGGCAGCAGAAATCAGGGATGGTTTGTGCTCCCACATTATGGACTTGCATGGGCCAATGGAAGAGGGAGGATAGTACCTTTCTGATGGTGCTTGTTGAGGGGGCTGGGTTGATTGCCATGCATTGCACTTTTGAATAACATGACCATTTAGGAAATGGGGGGGGGGGTCAGTATGGATTGATATAAATAACTGCGATTCATGTTTATAGCTGTATCAAGACAGGGGTTTTGCACACAACCTCCCAGTTGTCTATGATAATGTGTTTTTATGGACTGTGGTCGGAAGTATCCACAGAAGAGGGGTTCAGTACTGAGGGCTGCATGGGGCAATTTGCCCTGACCAGACGCTCATAGGGCCGATTGTATGGGACACCCAGCCAGGGGGTTGTCTAAGCTGTTCCTGGAATTCAGGCTAGGTAACACGGAGGAGAGGTAGGCTGTGGTGTGGGTGCAGCAGGAACCTGCACCACTGCAGCTGCTGGAGACAGCAGCTGTTCAAACAGTTCTCTTTGTTGTGCTGTATCTTCTTCCCTGCCGTACCTGTTCCTGGGACTGTGAAGTGAATGCCTGCTCCCGGGCCATTGCCCTGTCCTCAAGCTGTGAAGGCAGCCTGAGACTTTCTGCTTACCTCTCGACATGTCTTTCCTCTTGCCGCAAGTCCCGGTGTCTTTGGTACTGGACCTGCTGGTTCACCCTGTCCAGAAGATCAATCATAAGTTCATCATGGAAAGACTTCCTCTTGAAATGGTCCATGAAGGTACAGTAAGCGAGGCTTCTGCAGTTTGGGCAAGCTGTGGAGGTACTGCAGCCTGTAGAGGTCAAGGGACCTGGAATAGGACGAGACACAGAGGGTTATTGTCTCAAATAGCTCAGTGCAGGAGCACAGAAAAAAATCTTTATGGAATTTCAAGGACAGAAAATATTACATTTTGAAACTCAGCTTCAGTTTATTGGCAGAGAGCTGCTTCAGACCACAAAGCTCCCTGGACACAGCCAGGTTTATCACCGTGAAAGAAGTGCTGAGAGAATGGTATGTTAAAAATCACAACTTTAAAAAAAAAGTTTGTGGGAACTCAGAGGCTGTGCCATACAGCAGAAGCCTTCTCTGTTATTTCTGGCATTGCACATTGTGGAGGACATAACAGTTCTTGGGGTGCTCAAGTTGGCAAAGAGAGATGTTATTCAAAGTGGGCGGAGGGAAACCAGGCATGTATGCCACCAAAGTATTCAAATGTGTGGTGACCCAACAGCACGTCTACAAATGGAGTGGGCTGGTGAGGTGGCCCTGAAATGTATTCCCTTCCCCAAAATGTGACTACCTGCCGGGTTCCTGCTACAGGAAACGTTTGCAGCTGTCACCACCGAGGATTGGGTCAGAATTCATGAGGGAATCAACAGGATGCTGTGTGTTTCCAACGCAGCCTTTTAGGGCTACATGCAAACACAGAGAATTCCACCGCCATCCCCCTTCTCCTGACAAATTTCTTGACTTAATTCAAATCCCCAGTCATATTTGGGACTAATGATTTCATCACCCATGGCATGCATGGATGACGTTTAACAGAAATGGGACTAACCCCTTGTCATAAATATAAATATAAAGGGAAGGGTAAACACCTTTCTGTATACAATGCTATAAAATCCCTCCAGGCCAGAGGCAACATCCTGTTACCTGTAAAGGGTTAAGAAGCTCAGCTAACCTGGCTGGCACCTGACCCAAAGAACCAATAAGGGGACAAGATACTTTCAAATCTTGGGTGGGAGGAGGGGAAGGTTTTTGTTTGTGCTCTTTTGTTTACGGGGTTGTTCTCTCTTGGGACTGAGAGAGGCCAGACAGAAATCCATCTTCTCCAACCCATCCTAATCCAAGTCTCCAATATTGCAACCAGTATAGGTAAGCCAGGCAAGGCGGATTAGTTTATCTTTTGTTTCATGTAAATTTTCCCTGCGTTAAGAGGGAGGTTTATTTCTGCTTTATGTAACTTTAAGGTTTTGCCCAGCGGGGGATCCTCTGTGTTTTGAATCTGAATACCCTGTAAAGTATTTTCCATCCTGATTTTACAGAGATGATTTTTACCTTTCTTTTTTTTTTTTAAATAAAATCCTTCTTTTAAGAACCTGACTGATTTTCCCATTGTTCCAAGATCCAGGGGTTTGGATCTTTGATGATTTTGTAACAAATTGGTTAGGATATTATTCTCAAGCCTCCCCAGGAAAGGGGGTGTGTAGGGCTTGGGAGGATACTTTGGGGGAAGATGTCTCCCAGCGGTCTCTTTCCCTGTTCTTTGTTTAAAACGCTTGGTGGTGGCAGCATACTGTTCAAGGACAAGGCAAAATTTGCACCTTGGGGAAGTTTTTAACCTAAGCTCATAAGAATAAGCTTAGGGGGTCTTTCATGTGCGTCCCCACATCTGTACCCTAGAGTTCAGAGTGGGGAAGGAGCCCTGACACCCCTTACCCACCCATACAGAACAGTCTTTTTAGGTGGCTCGTTACAGTGTTGGATTGATACAGGGAAGGTAATATAAGGTTCTAATTTTAACAATGTGAAATGTACTAGCACAAATATGCTCTTTCCCAGTACAAATTCTCTTCAAATGCTTGTTTTACTTTTGTGTTTTCTGGTCTCCATTTTGAATTCCACATGGTGGGGATGCCAAGGCCATTAGCAGATACATGCTGCCAGGGCTTATAATATCTGTTCCATTAGTTCTTAAAGTTCTAAAACTCCATCCCATTTGTATATTAATAAACCCAAAAATGGAGCCAGAAACACACCAGGCTCTGGAGTAGCTTCTTCCTCTTCTGTTTTTTATCACTCATTCTGCAGCAAGCAGTTCTTCCAGGGGGCATCAGAAAGGTCAGAGTATGGCCCCAGGACATGCTGCAGCTGCTCCTGTAGCAGAGCTCTTCTGGGACTGTTTTCATCAGCAGAGTCACTTTATTTGCCTCGTTCAGCACCTGCTGCTGGCTACCATTGATTCCCAGGGAGACTTCTGGGGCCAGCAGGACACCATCCCAGCTGGCCTGGTCATTGTGCACAGTTCTTAGGACAGTCCCCAGCGCTCAGTCAAACACATTATAAAATGGGAATGACGTCGGCGAGTTGCCAGAGGTGCAGTTCTGGTCCCTGGTTCTCTGGTACTCGGTCTTGAGCCACTTAATCCGTTCTCTGCAGTGGTAAATTTCCAACACCGCCAGCTTCATCTCTATTTGCTGGTATGCCTGGTACTCATACTAAAATCAGTTGTTTGCTTCCCCACACCGGAGGCCTTAGGGACCTGTGTCCAAGCCTGAGTCCAAGAGATTTGAGTGTAGATGGAAGGGGATTTAGGCTTGAGCTTGAATCTGAGCCCGGTCTCACCTTGCAGTGTAGACCTACCCTTAGTCCATCAGTAGCATGCTATGTTAATTTAGGATGGTGTGGAAGAAGTAGGCAGAAGCAGAGCTGTTTAAACAATTGGAATGAAGTGAAAGAAAGTTGTGAGTACAAAGCTGTGACACTTTGATCCAGTAGTTCAGACAGCACTGCAGTGCTGCCATCTTAATTATAATATTGCTGTCATGAACCTCTACCCCATGGCAGAAAGGGAGCTGCCACTCCCTTCCAAGACTCTGGTGCTTGGCTCCTGAGCTTGTTCAGGGTCAGTCTTCGGTTACAGATGGAACAGGGGCTGAAACAAATAAAAGAGAAGAATACTGCAACCATCGTGGGGTTTTCAGCAATCCAGGGAGATGCCTCCCCTCCAAATGTAGGAAGAGGAGAGGAGAGAGGACCTTGTAACAGTTTTGGGCTATCATCTTACCCCCACAACCCCGCTTTCCTTTCTACACTGTTCCCTTCTCTTACTGTGAAGTTGGCCTGATCTTTGTTTTACTGACCAGAGGCCTGGTATCTGGTGTCTTTTATTTTCACTGGTCTTGGTTTGCCTCCTTGCTTTCTGCTATAAGGAGACAGCTGGCTGCCTGTCACAGTGCTTCCTGCTATAGAATGGGAGAAGAGGAGGAAAACAATGACAAATACAATCATCAGTTTTAGTGCTTCCTCCTTTGCATTACCCATTTTCATGAATTGGAAGGCTGAAGTCTGGGTAGTGAGGACTCCAGCACAGGTGCACACAAGTGCAGCCACACTGGCTGGAACCTTGCTCAGACCCACCAATTCACGGTCCTCCCTTTTGGCCTGTCAGTGGCCCCACAAATGTTCACCAAGAGCATGTTGGTCACAGCCACCTTCCGTTGCTGGAGGTAGGTGCAGGTATACCTGTATCTTGATGACAGGCTGCTCAAGGGACGTTCCAGGGGCCAAATGGAGTGCCAAGTCAGCTTTGTAAGATCCACCTTTGACAGGTTGGGTCTCCTGCTGAACGAGAGCAAATCAACCCTATCCCCAATGCAGAGGATAGAGTTTATTGGAGCAGTGTTGGTTGGGCCAGGCCAGGGCATCCCTGCCAGAGGCTCGGTTTCAGACAATGACAGACATCATTCAAAGCTTCAATCGATACCCCATCACCACAGCAAGGGGTTGCTTTAAACTCCTCCGCCACATGGCGACATGTACATACATGGTACAACATGTGAGTCTGAGATCCCTATTGGCTGGGTCGCAACAGTCTGGACAAGGTAGTCACCCTCCTGGTGGCAGTTCTCGAGTCTCTTCACTGGTGGCTCAACCCACAGGAGGTGTGCGAGGGAGTCCCCTTTGACAAGCCCCAGCCCTCCCTGTCCCTGGTGACAAATGTGTCAGTGTGGGGATGAGGCGCTCACCGGGGAAAACTGCAGACCCAAGGTCTCTGGTTGCAAGATGAGCTCTCACTCCACATCAACGTCAAGGAGTTGAGAGCGGTCCGACTGGCATGCCAAACCTTCCAGGCCCATTTGCAAGGGAAGTTCATGGGGGTCATGATGGACAACACAACTGCAATGTTTTATATAAACAAGCAGGTGGGGCTCATTCCTCTTCCCTATGTCAGGAAGCCCTCAAGCTGTGGGACTTCTGCATAGCCCACTCCATTCACCTGGAAGTATCTTACCTCCCAGGTTCTCAGAACGAGCTGGCAGACTACATCAGCAGATTCTTCCACAATTATGAGTGGTCTATCTGCCTGGACGTAGCGCACAACATTTCCCAAAGGCGCGGAGTTTCTCAAATCAAACTGTTTGGTTCAAAGTGCAATAGAAAATGCCCTCGGTTCTGTTGCTTCTGGAATCATGGTCTGGGCTCCCCCGCAGATGCATTTCTCCTTCCCTGGATGGCCCATCTGTTGTATGCGTTCCTGCCATTTCCACTCAACCAGAAGGTCCTGCTCAAGATCCGCAGGGACAAGGCGGCGGTCATACTGGTAGCACCGGCCTGGCCTCATCAGCACTGATATACCACACTCCTGGAACTGTTGGTGGATGCTCCGATCTCATTGCCCCTGTTTCCGGACCTGATTACCCAAGATCACGGTTGCTTTCATCATCCCAACCTCGAGTCTCTCCACCTCACTGCTTGGAAGTTTCATGGCTAAATCCAGTGGAGCTCATGTGCTCTGAGCCCTTTAGGGAGGCCTTACTTGGTAGCAGGAAACCATCCACCAGAACCACCTACCTGGCCAAGTTGAAAAGATTTGCAATCTGGTGTTCTCAGGATCTTGCTCCCATGACACAGGCACCCATACTACTCATCTTAGACTACCTACTACACCTGAAACAGCAGGGCCTCTCAGCATCCTCTCTCAAGGTCCACCTGGCAGCCATCTCGGCCTTCCACCTGGGTGCAGCCAGATGTTCAGTCTTCACCAACCCAATGGCTATACCCGTGGGTTAGACAACCAATCCTGCTGTGGGATCTCAACCTGGTCCTGTCCAGACTAATGGGGCCCCGGTTTGAACTCCTGGCAACTTGTTCATTGTATCTTGAAAGGTTGCCTTCCTAGTTGTCATTACGTCAGCAAGGAGAGCGTTGAAGCTTAAAGTCCTAACCTCTGATCCCCCTTACACCATTTTTTCTAAGGACAAGGTGCAACTTAGGCCTCATCCAGCCTTTCTCCCAAAGGTTGTGTCCCAATTCCATGCCAATCAAGACATTTTCCTACCAGTCTTTTATCCTAAGCCTCATGCGGATAGCCGAGAGCAAAGGCTACACTCCTTGGGATGTTTGAAGAGCGCTTGTCTTTTACACTGAACGCACAAGGCCGTTCTGTAAGTCGAACCAGTTGTTCATGGCGGTTGCGGATAGAATGAAGAGCCTCCCAGTATCATCACAGAGAATTTCATTGTGGATCACGTCCTGTATCCAGGCATGCTACGATCTGGCAAAGGTTCCGGCCCTTGCACTAATGGCACATTCCACAAGAGCGCAGGCCTCCTTGGCAGCCTTCCTGGCCCAGGTCCCAACCCAGGAGATCTGCAGGGCAGTGACGTGGTCCTCGGTTCACACTTTCACCTCTCATTATGCTATTACCCAGCACACCAGGGACAATGTAGCATTCGGCAGAGTGGCGCTCCAGTCAGCGATTCCATGAGTTCTGACCACACCTCCTAGTTAGGGCTTGGGAATCACCTAATTGGAATTGACATGAGCAAGCACTCGAAGAAAAAAAACGGTTACCTTCTCGTAACTGTTCTTCGAGATGTGTTGCTCTTGTCCATTCCAAGACCCACCTGCCTTCTCCTGTCACAGTAGCTGGCAAGAAGGAACTGAAGAGGCGGCAGGTTGGCAGAGACCTATATTCACCACCATGAGGGCGCCACTCCAGGGAGCTCCACAGCCGACCTGACCGGTGCTGCTAGGGGAAAAACCTTCTGATAACTGTGCACGCGGTGCGCACGCACCTTGGAATGGAAATGGGCAACGCACCTTGAAGAACAACAGTTATGAGAAGGTGAGTAACCGTTTTTTTCTGAAAGCCTCCTAGACTCTTTGTTTTATTCATGGAACATATGAAAGGAGAGACCATCTCCCAGAGGCTGTCGAAATGGATTTATAGCTTATAGCTGTAGAGATCAGCTATGAGTTCAAAGATATCTAGGTCTCTTTTCTAGATAAGTTTGGATTAAAAAAAACCTTTGACACTGCTTGAAGAATGCCAGACCTCTATTATGCACCCCTCCAGGTTCCCTGCCATCCTCTTCTCCATATTCATGTGCATCTTATCCTATTTGATTTCTGTAATGTATAATGTCTGTATAGCATTGCCTTGTCTTGTGTTTGTGCTGTTCGATGAGTTGTAAAATTGCACAACTCTGTTGGAGCACCTGCGAAGCATGTGGTATTTAGGAATATATACAAGCTGTAAGTCATTTTCCTTTCTGTACTGTTTTTCTTTAATTTGTTTATTGATTATGGTAATCAGAAAAAACTCCATCGTGTTACTTGGAACATTTTTTCTAGACTGTGATGTTCTCCTGGATCTATTCTTTTTCTATTTAAAAAAAAATAACCCTTCCTTTCTTCTTCCACTTGTGTCTTATCCTCTAACCCCTGTATATTTTTATTGTCCATCTGTTTATTTTTTATATCCTCCTTAAACTGAGGAGACCAGAAGCGTATTTAGTTTCTGTGGTGCAGTTGCTACAGGGCTCTATAAAGTAGCATTGTTACCTCTCTAGTTTTATTTGGGTTGCTTGTCCAGACTAAGGATGAAACACCACTAGTTACCCCTCTCCATTCTGAAAATTTACCATTTATTCCTACCCTTTGTTCCCTGTCTTTTAAAGAGTCCTCAATCCATGAAAGGATCTTCCCTCTTGTCCCATGAAAACTTAATTTATGTAAGAGCCTTTGGTGAGGGACCTTGTCAAAGGCTTTCTGGAAATCTAAGTACACTGTGTCCACTGGATCTCCCTTGTCCACACGTTTGTTGACCCCCTCAAAGAATTCTAATAGATTAGTAAGACATGATCTCCCTTTACAGAAACCATGCTGACTTTTGCGCAACGATTGATGTTCTTCTATGTGTCTGACAGTTTTATTCTTTACGATTGTTTCAACTAATTTGCCCGGTACTGACATTAGACTTGCCAGGATTTGCCAGAATTTCCAGGATCACCTCTAGAGCCCTTCTTAAATATTGGAGTTCCATTAGCTATCTTCCAGTCATTGGGTACAGTAGCTGATTTAAAGGACAGGTTACAAACCATAGTTCCGCAATTTCACTTTTGAGTTTTCAGAACTCTTGGGTGAATGCCATCTGGTCCCGGTGACTTGTTACTGTTAAGTTTCTCAATTAATTCCAAAACCTCCTCTAGTGACACTTTAATCTGTGACAATTCCTCAGATTTGTCACCTACAAAAGATGGCTCAGGTTTGGGACTCTCCCTAACATCCTCAGCTGTGAAGACTGAAGAAAGTATTCATTTAGTTTCTCCGCAATGACTTTGTCATCTTTAAGTGCTCCTTTTGTATCTTGATCATCCAGGGGCCCTACTGGCTGTTTAGCAGGCCTTCTGCTTCTGATGTACTTAAAAAGCATATTGTTATTACCTTTTGAGCTTTTGGCTAGCTGTTCTTCAAACTCCTTCTTGGCTTTTCTTATTACATTTTTACATTTAATTTCATAGAATCATAGAATATAAGGGTTGGAAGGGACCTCAGGAGGTCATCTAGTCTAACCCCCTGCTCAAAGCAGGACCAATTCCCAACTAAATCATCCCAGCCAGGGCTATGTCAAACCTGACCTTAAAAACTTCTAAAGAAGGAGATTCCACCACCTCCCTAGGTAATGCATTTCAGTGTTTCACCACCCTCCTAGTGAAATTTTTTTTCCTAATATCCAACCTAAACCTCCCCCACTGCAACTTGAGACCATTACTCCTCGTTCTGTCATCTGCTACCACTGAGAACAGTCTAGATCCATCCTCTTTGGAACCCCCTTTCAGGTAGTTGAAAGCAGCTATCAAATCCCCCCCTCATTCTTCTCTTCCGCAGACTAAACAATCGCATTTCCCTCAGCTTCTCCCCATAGGTCATGTGTTCCAGTCCCCTAATCATTTTTGTTGCCCTCCGCTGGACTCTTTCCAATTTTTCCACATCCTTCTTGTAGTGTGGGACCCAAAAGTGGACACAGTACTCCAGATGAGGCCTCACCAATGTTGAATAGAAGGGAACGATCACATCCCTCTATCTGCTGGCAATGCCCCTACGTATACATCCCAAAATGCCATTGGCCTTCTTGGCAACAACGGCACACTGTTGAGTCTCATCCAGCTTCTCGACCACTGTAACCCCTACTCCTTTTCTGCACAACTGCTGCCTAGCCATTTGGTCCCTAGTCTGTAGCAGTGCATGGGATTCTTCCATCCTAAGTGCAGGACTCTGCTCTTGTCCTTGTTGTACCTCATCAGATTTCTTTTGGCCCAATCCTCTAATTTGTCTAGGGCCCTCAAATTTGTCAGCGTTTATGCTCCTTTCTATTTACCTCACTAGGATTTGACTTCCACTTTTTAAAAGATGCCTTTTTATCTCTCACTGCTTCTTTTACATGGTTGTTAAGCCACGGTGGCTTAATTGGGGTATACATTTAAGTTGAGCCTCTGTTATGGTGTCTTTGAAAAGCGTCCGTGCAGCTTGTAGGGATTTCACTCTAGTCACTGTACCTTTTAATTTCTGTTTAACTAACCTCCTCATTTTTGCATAGTTCCCCTTTCTGGAATTAAATGCCACAGTGTTGGTCTGTTGAGGTGTTCTTTCCACCACAGAAATGTTAAATGTTATTATATTATGGTCACTATTTCCAAGCGGTCCTGTTATAGTCACCTCTTGGACCAGATCCTGCGCTCCACTCAGGAGTAGATCGAGGAGTTGCCTGTCCCCTTGTGGGTTCCTGTACCAGCTGCTCCAAGAAGCAGTCATTTAAAGTATCGAGAAATTTTGTCTCTGCATTTCGTCCTGAGTGACATATACCCAGTCAATATGGGGATAACTGAAATCCCCCACTATTATTGAGTTCTTTATTTTGATAGCCTCTCTAATCTCCCTTAGCATTTCATTGTCACTATCATTGTCCTGGTCAGGTGTCAATAATAGATCCCTACTGTTATATTCTTATTAGAGCATGGAATTACTATCCATAGAGATTCTATGGAAAATGTGGATTCATTTAAGATTTTTATTACATTTGATTCTACATTTTCTTTCATGTATAGTGCCACTCCCCCCTCCCTGCAGGACCTGTCCGTCTGATATATTTTGTACCCTGAAATGATTGTGTCCCATTGATTGTCCTCACTCCACCAGGTTTCTGTGATGCCTATTATATCAATATCCTTCTTTAACATGAGGTACTCTAGTTCACCAATCTTATTATTTAGACTTCTAGCATTTGTGTACAAGCACTTTAAAAACTTGTCACTGTTTATTTGTCTGCCCTTTTCTGATGTGTCAGATCCTTTATGTGAATGTTTCTCGTCTGATCTGGCCCATACTTGATCCTCTTCCGTCCTCTCCTCCTGACTAAAACCTAGAGACTCTCTGTCAATAGACTCTCCTCTAAGAGAAGTCTCTGTCTGATCCACGTGCGCCTCTGCAGCAATTGGCTTTCCCCCATCTCTTAGTTTAAAAACTGCTCTGCAACCTTTTTAATGTTAAGTGCCAGCAGTCTGGCTCCACTTTGGTTTAGATGGAGCCCATCCTTCCTGTATAGGCTCCCCCATCCCAAAAGTTTTCCCAGTTCGTAATAAATCTAAACCCCTCCTCTCTACACTATCGTCTTATCCACGTCTCATCCAGGCTCTGCCTGCCTACCTGGCCCTGTGCATGGAACTGGTAGCATTTCTGAGAATGCGACCATAGAGGTCCTGGATTTCAGTCTCTTTCCTAGCAGCCTACATTTGGCCTCCAGGACGTCTCCCCTACCCTTCCCTATGTCATTGGTACCTACATGTACCACAACCACCGGCTCCTCCCCAGCACTACACACAAGTCTATCTAGATGCCTCGAGAGATCTGCAACCATCTCACCGGGCGGGCAAGTCACCATACGGTTCTCCCAGTCATCACAAACCCAGCTATCTCTGTTTCTAATGATCGAATCTCCCATTACTAACACCTGCCTTTTCCTAATGACTGGAGTTCCCTCCCCTGGAGAGGTAACCTCAGTGCGAGAGGATACCCCAACATCATCTGGAAGGAGGGTCCCAACTATGGGAAGGTTTCCCTCTGCTCCTGTTGACTGCTTTCCCTCTCTGGCCTTTCATCCTCCTTAACAGTGCAGGGGCTGTCTGACCGGAGGTGGGACAAATCTACAGTGTCCCGGAAAGCCTCATCAACATACCTCTCTGCCTCCTTTAGCTCCTCCAGTTCCACCAGCCTGGTCTCCAAAGCCTGTACACAGTCTCTGAGGGCCTGGAGCTCCTTGCACCGAATGCACACATATGCCACCCGCCCACAGGGCAGGTAATCATACATGCTGCATTGAGTGCAATAAACAGGATAGCCCCCACTCTGCTGCTGGGCTTCTGCTTGCATTCTCTCCTACAGCTACCTAGGTTAATGATAGGGTTTTTGTTGAAATCAAGAAGTTTTGATTACAGAGTACATCAACAGGAAGAGGTAATTCTCCACAAGCAGGTGCTTGTGGATCACCATGGGCATTTCACTGACATCAACGCGGGGTGGTCCGGGGAGGTGCATGACACATGCATCTTCAGGAACACCATCCTGTATAGAAAGCTACAAGCATGCACTTTCTTTCCAGACCAGAAGATTACAGTGAAGGATGTTGAAATGCCCATAGTGATCCCTGGGAGACTCAGCGTACCCCTTACAGACATGGCTCATGAAGCCTTACACAGGAAACCTGAACAGCAGTAAGGAGCGGTTCAAGAACAGGCTGAGTAGGTCCCGGATGACAGCAGAATGTGCCTTTGACAGATTAAAGGTGTGCTGGTGACACCTTTATGGCAGGTTAGACCTCAATGTGGATCATATTCCCATGGTCATAGCTGCGAGTTGTACCTTGCATAATCTTTGTGATACTAAGGGTGAAAGGTTTGCTCAGGGATGGAGTGTTGAGGTGGACCGCTTGGCTGCTGATTTTGAGCAGCCAGATATCAGGGCTATCAGAGGGGCACAGGGGAGGGCAGTTTGAATCAGGGAGGCTTTGAGGCAGCACTCTGAAAATGAGAACCAGTAATGTACATCTCTGATTGGTACTGCAATGTTACATTACTTATAGTTTTCCTAGGAAGCAATGGTGACATTTGGGGCCTTACATTCTAGTAAGCAAATGATTAAATTGCCTATGTATGTATCGGTAGTGCCTGCTATCTCAATTTGTAGGAAACAAATAAAGATGAGTTACCATTTGAAAACTTTGCTTTTATTGCACAAGAAACAACACACCCATGCACAAAGATGCTTGGTGGGAAAGGAGGAACCAGGGAAGGGCAGACTTTCAGAGCTGTGTGTCGGTCCAGCTATCACTGTGAAAGTTGTCAGAGGGGGTGGAGTAAAGGGAAACCGAGAAATCCCGGAAAGCGGAAAGGACTGTGCGTGTGGAGTTTAGGAGCACATGGAAAAGAGTTCTGAATGTGCTGCAGGGGAGGGGAGGCACACAGTTGCTCAGTCTGTAGCATTATTAAGGACTTCAGCATCTGCATTTGCTCCTCCATGACTTCAATTGTCCGCTCAGTAGCATCCTTAACAAACTCCTGGTTTTCTTTTCTGCCCTGCCTTTCAGCTTCCCTCCACTTCTTGTGTTCCCTTTTCTCTGCATTGGAGAAGTGCAGTATCTCCTGGAACATGTCTTCTTTTCTCCATCTTTCTTATCAAGCGGAGACACTCGGCTGGTCACAGAAACACAGATAGCCTTTCACATTTCATTTCCTGAACCCACCTCTGCACTACACAAACCACAGCCACTTACCAGGCGTCTCCTCTACTGCTTCTTGCTTGCGGAAAGCAACTGCTGAGACTAGCTAGACACCTCTAGAGTGCTGAACAGTTCCTGGCTGCCTGCCCCACCAGGCACCCCCGTCGGGAGCTCCACATCATTGTCTAACTCCACCTCTTCATCAGTGACTTTGTGCTCCGGGTTAGGTCCTCTTTCCACTGCGTTCAGGCCAGCCAAAGTATCCATGGGGCTCCTGGTGTTGGAAGAGGGGTCACCACCAAGGATAGCATCCAGCTCCTTATAGAACCGGTAGGTCTTAGGTGCAGTGCCCAAGTGACATTTTGCCTCCCTCGCCTTATGGTACACCTGCCTCAGCTCCTTTATCTTCGCTCTGCATTACAGCATGTCCCGATCATAGCCCTTTTCGCACAAGCCTCGAGAAATCTGCCCGTAGGTATCAAAATTCCTATGGCTCAAGCTGGGACTGCACAGACTTCTCTCCCCAAATACTGAGCAGCTCCAGCACTCCTCAGTGGTCCAAGCGGGAGATCATTTGCTGCGATAACCTGCCATGGTCACCTGGGAAGATGTGATGAGCCAATAGGAAATGGAATTTCAAAAATTCCTGGGGCTGCTAAGTGGGAGGGGCTGATGGTTGTTTACTTAGCTGCAGGGCAGCGGGGTTCAAACTGCTGACCAGAACGGTCAGGATCGGCAATGTGGGACACCTGGAGGCCAATTAAAGCAATAAAATCAAGAGTGGTGTCTAGACTGGTACTTTGGTGACAGAAATTTTGCACAAAAAGCCTTATGTCTCTTGTCAGGGTGGTTTTATTTTGTCACCAAAACGGCATTTTCGTCACCAAAAGTCGCATTGCAATGTGTATGCATTTACTATTTTGCCAACGAAAGCTGCCTTTTGTGGACAAAACTCTATAGTGTAGACAAGGCCTTAATTACTCCAGCCGCCGCAAGCAGTGGTAGCTGTGTCGGCAGGGGAAGCTCTCTTCCTAACATAGCGCCGCCCACACCAGCACTTAGGTCGGTGTAACTTATGTCGCTCAGGGGATGGCTTATTCACACCCCTGAGCGACATAATTTATACCAACGTAAGCTGTAGTGTAGACACAGCCAGCCTCTGTTGAGTGCTTTCTCCTTGATCACCCCTTTATTATACACAGAAATTTCCTGAGATTAAATTAGCTTCACAATGCAGCCTCTTATCTTTATTTGTTTGAAAACTGGACTGGTAATCAGGTGGAGAGGGGGTGTAACCTGATCTGGGTTGGTCACAGCTGCCCTGATATTTATCATATGGGTCTGACTCTTTCTTACACATCATCAACATGTATATAACTTGTCATGCCAAGAAAGCCTATTTGAACTGAATTAGGTGTGGCCAAAATAAAAAGGGTGGAGCCTTGAAGATTGATTTACAGACCATGTTAAAGGTAGCACTATATTTAATGGACAAAATGTGAAAAATCCCATTAGATTTCTTAGCTCTCCCCAGTCTCTTTGCCAGCCTCCCAGCTCACACCACATTCCTCCTCCCCTACTTCCCCCTTTGTTCTTTGTATTTTCCCTGTGACCCCGGGTCCCTTATTTCTTCTGTGTTTGTCATTTCTCAGCTCCTCCTCTATCTGTTCTCACTCTGTGTTCCACAATCCTGCCCACTGAAGTGCAACTGTACTTCACTGCCTGGGAAGCCTGTCCGGTGCCTGCAAGACTTTTCATTGCCTCATTCTGTCCTCATAACTCAGTTACTGTAATGTAATCATTACCTGGGTTCTGGAGAGTGAAGGTGCTCCTGCTAAGCAAATATTTACAAACACTGCTGCGAGCTGACTTCAGGAAAGGAAGAGAGGAGTACCCTTTAAAACCTTGTTTCTCTGATTTAATTTAACAGAGAAAATTGTTTGTGACTTTGAGAGCATAAAATCCAAGGAGCAGCTCCTCTTCTTCAGACTGACTTGAGGTGAGTTTGGAGTCTTTTGACTCACTCTGTGCTGAGACTCTGGTTTGATTAGGGGGCTAAGATAAAGCTACTCAGAATTCCAGTTTTTAAATGTTCTCATGTCAAAATACAAGGTTGAGGACTGGGAGCAGCTTTGGGAGGAAGGGGGTTGGATTTGTATTGAGCCAATAAGAATGAAAAGGCAGATTTGTAAGTGGTTCTCAGCTAAGCAGAATGGCTTAGAGAGGAAACAGTTTCACATTGTTTGCCCTCAGTAGCACCGTTGTCAGTATGTGATGGGAATAGAGGCAAATTGGTGAAAAGGGAATTTCTGACAACTCCTGAGCGAGATGGGCATTCTGTATCAGGGCTCTTTACTTGTTGCTAAATGTTTTATTCCAATGGACTTAATACATGCAACCCTTGTGTGCAGAATTCTGGGCAATGTTGTTCAATATCCAGTAACTCTGACTTGGACCAGACAGAATAAGAATTAGAAGGATGGGGGTGGGTGGCTAAAACATTCCTACGAATTTACAGCTGCAAGGCAGATTTCTTACCCCTCCATAGCACCATGCCTAACAGCTGTAAGATCCCTCTTCAGGGACTGTATCTGCTTCTGTGTTTGAACAGGTCCCAGCACAATTGGGCTCCAATCCTGATTTAGACCTCTAGGAGCTACCATAAAAGTAAACAATGGCACTGTGTTCTTCTAAATCCAGTGCTGAAGGGAAGGTCTCATGTTTTCTCTCGAACTTCTGTCTGGAGGGATGATGGGGAAGACTGATGCTAAAAGAGCCCTGTGATCCATTTCAGTGATGTAGTGGGAGTGGTGAGTTTGTGCCCAGGTGTTGAATTGTAGTACAGTAGCGTTGCACCGGTCCTGTCTTGCAGCTTGATTCAAAGCCTGCTGAAGTCCAATAGAATTCTTTGTTAAAATCAATAGGCTTTGGATCAGGCCTTTGATACTTACAGGTTTTCAGGTGCTATAATACTTGGAAAGTGACAGTCCTATGTTAGTGACCTCATCTGAAACACTGTATGCAATTCTGGTCTCCCATGTGTAGGAAAGATGAATTCAAATTAGAACAGGTGCGAAGAAGGGCTACTAGGCTGATCCGAGGAATGGAAACCCTACCTTATGAGAGGAGACTCAAAGAGCTTGGCTTGTTTAGCCTAACCAAATGAAGGGTGAGGGGAGATCTGATTGCTCTCTATAAATACATCACAGGGATAAATACCAGGGAGGGAGAGGACAAGAACAAGAAGCAGAACAAGGAGCAATGGTCTCAAGTTGCAGTGTGGGAGGTCTAGGTTGGATATTAGGAAACACTATTTCACTAGGAGGGTGGTGCAGCACTGGAATGGGTTGTTACCTAGGGAGGTGGTGGAATCTCCATCCTTAGAGGTTTTTAAGGCCTGGCTTGACAAAGTCTTGGGTGGGATGATTTAGTTGGTGTTGATCCTGTTTTGAGCAGGGGATTGGACTAGATGACCTCCTGAGGTCTCTTCCAACCCTAATGTTCTATGGTTTATTTAAGTTAAGTGTCAATGTGGACACAAGAACAAATGGCTATAAATTGGCCATCAACAAGTTTAGGCTCACAATTAGATGAAGCAAAAAGAAAAGGAGTAGTTGTGGCACCTTAGAGACGAACCAATTTATTTGAGCATTTGAGTCTCTAAGGTGCCACAAGTACTCCTTTTCTTTTTGCGAATACAGACTAACACGGCTGTTACTCTGAAACCTGTAATTAGATGAAGGTTTCTAACCATGAAAGGAATGAAATTGTGGAACAGCCTTCCAAGGGGAGCAGTGGGGTCAAAAAACCGAACTGGCTTCAAGACTGAGCTTGATAGGTTTATGGAGAAGATGGTATGATGGGACTGCTACAATGGCATGTGGCCAATCAGCGACTGCCAGTAGCAAAAATTCCCAACGGCTCGTGATGGGACACTAGATGGGGAGGGCTCCGAGTTACTGCAGATGAGGGTGAGGTTCTGTGGCCTGAAATCTGCAGGAAGTCAGACTAGATGATCACCATGATGCCTTCTGACCTTGAAGTCTGTGAGTGGTAGAAGTTCCTATATTCTGTGCTAGAGTAGGAGTAGTTCAGTCATGTCTCGGTGATGCATGTTCCTGTGATCTGTTTAAAACAAGGATCATAAAGTTTTTTTTCTCTGCAGAGGTTCCTAGGTTCTGTGCATGGTGATTTGGTCTTGAGTCTGTGTGGAGATGCCTGGATGAAGTGCCCGTTCTTCAGAGTGCATAATGAGTGTTCTCAGCGATAAGGATCTCTCAGATTACTTTAGATGAATGGATCACAACAGCTTCAGTGCCACTGAAATTTAGAGGGGAACAAAGGGACTATAGCATAATGCTGTTCTGGTCCAATATATGCAGTTAGACTGACTGAAGTGAGAGAAATGAGTAGGCTGGCATGTGGCTGGTATTTACTGCAGAGTTTCAGTGTACAAAAAGTGGGGAGGTAGGGAATGGTGGGGTGGTTAAATAAAACATTTTAATCCATTTGGAAAGTAGCACCAGGGTATCCTCCTCCACTAATTCTGCAGAAGCAGGAGGAAGGCGAGGCCCACACACTGTGGAGTACCTGGGAATCCCTAGCTGCGCACAGCATTTGCCCAGTGGTGTTTTGATTGTAATAGTGGGACTTCGGTACTCCTTTGATACATGTTACTGTCAATTGTGCATGAGCAATCTGTAGGGACCAGTAAGGGAAAAGAGGAAACTTGAACTGTGTAGCAGAGATTCTGGTGCCAGTAATGAATTTCTAGGGGATGGGGAATGGTGGCAGGAGCAGGGTTCCTTTGGCAAATCCCAACACCTCCATGTGAATAAACTGTACAGAGTCTGTGATGGTGGAGGAGGGGCAGAGTGACCCATCAGGCCTCCTTTCTGGGCTAAAATAAGTTTGTGATTCCATAAAACTTTTGCACTACATTCATAGGTAAGAAAGTGTGTTTTCAATGAGACAGGGAATAAAACTCTCATTAGTGGAGTGCTGTGTACCTAATCATGTGTGGCACATCACTGGAAGAGCAGCAGCAGGAAGAGAAATGTTCTCCTTACAGTTTTGGTGGTGATGATTCTTGAGCTAGGTAGATAACCTTCCGTTATGACACCATTCTCTTCATTGACTCCAAATGCCAACGGGACTGGGGGAAGAGAGGGGTTAGAGGGCACACATTTTTCATGTCCCATCAAAAGTCCAGGGTTAAAGGAAAGCTGCTGTGGAAATTAAGAGCTGTCCTAAATCACTGTATTTAATCATAAGGAGGAAACAGTCATTGTAGCACTGTGCTGCAGAGTACAGCTGGATTGCCAATACAGAATCCATTTGACAAATGGGGAAGAAGAGACTTTACAAGTTGTTAGTTCTTTTTTGTCTTTGCTGATTTGTCAGTGGACCACTGTTGATCTAGGCTTTGCCTGTGCTGAGCACATGTAAGCTCAACCCTTGTTTTGTTGTTTTGGTTTACAGTGATTTAATCTATTCTACACATGCTCTGCAGGGGGAAACCTAGACCAACAGCACTCCACAGTTACACTGTGACTAGCTGAAAACCGAATACATAATGCCAAAAACTTATTTTACAGCAACCTTGGCAGTCTTTGCTTTCTTGTGCTTTCCAGTGGGATTGCCTGGTTCTATTCTGCACTGTCAGACTGGATCTGCTGTTGGGAAGGCAAAAGAGCAGTTAGTCATAGTTGGAATAAAGGGACTGGCCCACCCACTTCCACTTCTCTTGTATTTTGCCCTTTTCCAGCTCTTGTCTGTGTTTCTTTCTTTGTCCTTCCTGCTGGTTTAAGTAAACAGGTGAACACAATATATATATATATATATATATATATATATATAAACAGGACTGTTCGGTGCTGATAAACTGATATAAATAAATCTATCTCAAACTTTTAGCACCTCACAATTTAAAGAAAAGCCAGGCTGGAAGGAGCCATTGTGATCATCTAGTCTGATCTCCTGTATAACACAGGCAATAGAACTTCCCTCAAATAATTCCTAGAGCAGATCTTTTAGAAAAACAGCCAATCTGGATTTAAAAATTGTCAGTGATGGAGAATCCACCATGCCCCTTGGTAAATTGTTCAAATGGTTAATTACTTTCACCAGTAAAAATTTGCACCTTATTTCCAATCTGAATTTGTCTAGCTTCAACTTCCACCTGCTGGATCATTGAAGAGTCCTGTTTCCAGGAGTGTGTCCTCAATCATAATTGGCAAAAACTATCATTTTGTAGCTTGCCAATCTTGTAGAGCTTCAGTCCAATAATTCAGATGCTCAAGATCTGGTTTTGCCCAAGTAGCAGTCCTTACCTCTGAGCATGTATGCAATGAAGAGACCCCATTTTACTGGTCTAAAATCATCTTGGGAGCACTTCAGTGGTCCTGTGGGACATGGGATCTCTCTAGTGAGACTAGGTAAGTCTCACAAAATTCAGGACAGGCTACCATATCCTGCCTCAGACAAAGAGGGGGAAGAACCAGTGGTTGCTATATGTATATTGTGTTCACCTGTTTACTAAAACCAACAGGAAGGACAAAGAAAGAAACACAGACAAGAGCTGGAAAAGGGCAAAATACAAGAGAAGTGGAAGTGGGTGGACCAGTCCCTTTATTCCAACTATGACTAACTGCTCTTTTGCCTTCCCAACAGCAGACCCAGTCTGACAGTGCAGAATAGAACCAGGCAATCCCACTGGAAAGCACAAGAAAGCAAAGACTGCCAAGGTTGCTGTAAAATAAGTTTTTGGCATTATGTATTTGGTTTTCAGCTAGTCACAGTGTAACTGTGGAGTGCTGTTGGTCTAGGTTTCCCCCTGCAGAGCATGTGTAGAATAGATTAAATCACTGTAAACCAAAACAACAAAACAAGGGTTGAGCTTACATGTGTTTAGCTCAGGCAAAGCCTAGATCAACAGTGGTCCACTGACAAATCAGTAAAGATAAAACTGAACTAATAACTTGTAAAGTCTCTTCTTCCCCATTTGTCAAATGGATTCTGCATTGGCAATCCAGCTGTACTCTGCAGTACAGTGCCACAGTGACTGTTTCCTTTATTTGTTCACCGTGCAGGTATATAGACTGTAATCAAGTCACCCCTTACTTACCCTTCTCTTTGTTCAGTTGAATAGATTGAGCTCTTGAGACTATAAGGTTTTTTTTTTTTAAATCCTTTAATCATTCTTATGGCTCTTCTCCAAACCTTCTCCAATTTATCAACATCTTTCTTGAATTGAGGGCACCAGAACTGGACACAGGGTTCCAGCAGCTGCCACATCAGTGCCGAATACAAAGGTAAAATAACCTCTCTACTCCTAATCAAAATTCCCCTGTTTATGCATCCAGGATCACATTACTTGTTATGGCCAGTTGCACAATGATATTCAGCTGATTATCTACCATGACCGACAAATGTTTTTCAGAATCACTGCTTCCCAAAGTCCGCCATCCTGTAAGTATGGCCGACATTCTTTGTTCCCAGATGTGTACATTTACATTTAGTTGTATTTATGCATGTTGTTTACTTGTGCCCAATATCTTACCCACATGGTATCCATAACTAAACCCATGATATACCCCACCCAATTAATTTATGGCACCACCAAGTGGGCGCTGCAGCTTTTCTGGGAGGTTACTAAATCTGAGCTCTGTTGAAGGAAGGGAGGTAATGGATTCCAAAGGTGAGGACCCTGCATGGAAAATGCCATGTCAGCAGCACTCTCTCTCTTAAATACATGAGGTGGTAGTTTGATCTGTGGCCCTCATCACCCTTCTTGCCCTATACTTTGAAATGAATGTACTCTCATGGTTTGGTGCTTACATTGTAAGCTCTTTGGGGTGGGGGCTGTATTTTTGTTGTTTGTGTGTACAGCGCCTAGCACAGTGGTCCTGGTCCTTGACTGAGGCTCCTAGATGCTGTGATAACATAAATAATAGAGTATTTGTTACTCCATTCATTGTGGGAGTGCTTTTTGTTCTGAGATAGGGAAGAAGAAGAATGGCACACAGTTACCAGTAAGACAGTTTTCCCTTCTGCTCTCTCATCTGAACGTAATATAGACTTCTCCTTTCTTTCACCTTCTTGCATGGTGTGAAAACAAAGTTGCCATGCTTGTGCAGGTCAGCGCTCATACACATGTTTAGAAAAGTATATTCAGCTCTTCATATTACAGCTTCTGGAATTTGGAATACTGACTGAGGCACTGAGCTTTGCTATGCTGCAAAGATCATCCCAGGGCCATTCTAACAGGCTTGGACATCATCAGTGGCAGAATAGGGATAATTGTGACAGCCTGCTAAAAAGAACCTGTCTATGCACCGGTCATTAAAAGATGAGTGATCTTGTGTCCATTGATTGCATCTTGCTGCAGCCACTACACAACTGCCCCTATCTCAACAGTACAGATCGTACAAATGGAAAACTGATCAGCGTGCTGCTTTCTGTCACACATCACCCACAAGTACTAACGATTGAAGTGATATCTAGGCTATAACAGCCTGTTCAGTGACATGGGGAGAGCACATGAGCCTCCTGGCTCCAGAAGTGATAGTCACCCATCAGACAGGCCCTCTAGTCCAAAGAGGAGTGAGATGGGTTACTTGTAACTTGACCTGAGAGAGGGAAAGAGGTGTTTCCTTAGGAATCTGTGCCTCTTAAACTGGCCCCTTTAATCTCATGTTCATTACCGTCCATGCTGTCCTAAGAACCACTCTGGGCTTTGTTTTGTTGGGAGTCTCTGCATTCCTAGTCCCCTGATTCCCTGTTCAGTAGGTGACTGAGGGTCTATACTACAAAAAACAAAAATCCCATAACCTGCAGCAGTGAGTGCCAGCCCGAGCGGGAACGACCACATCGCTTTTTTAGCCTCATAGTGCAAGCCCAAGTCAGGTGACCTGGGCTCTGAGACTCACTGTGGCAGGGGATTTTTTTTGCAGTGTAGTTGTACCATGAGAGAGACTCACTCTTCTTTCTCTCTTTTGTTCACAAGACAGCAAATAGGACATGACTGAGTTTGACTCGTATTGTCGTGGGTGAAACACTCCCCACACAAAATTTCTCATAAACATTCAGTATAGCTGGAAATCTACCAAAATGTCCCACAAAGAGAACAAGCCTATTAGGATTGAGTGGATAGTATCCACCTATAAGGTGAATAGAAAGCTGGCTAGATTGTCGAGCTCAACGGGTAGTGATCAATGACTCCATGTCTAGTTGGCAGCCGGTATCAAGTGGAGTGCCCCAAGCGTCGGTCCTGGGGCTGGTTTTGTTCAATATCTTCATAAATGATCTGGAGGATGGTGTGGATTGCACCCTCAGCAAGTTTGCAGATGACACTAAACTAGGAGGAGTGGTAGATGCGCTGGAGGGTAGGGATAGGATACAGAGGGACCTAGACAAATTGGAGGATTGAGCCAAAAGAAGTCTGATGAGGTTCAACAAGGACAAGTGCAGAGTCCTGCACTTAGGACGGAAGAATCCAAGACACCGCTACAGACTAGGGACCGAATGGCTAGGCAGCAGTTGTGCAGAAAAGGAGTAGGGGTTACAATGGACGAGAAGCCGGATATGAGTCAACAGTGTACCCATGTTGCCAAGAAAGCCAATGGGCATTTTGGGATGTATAAGTAGGGGCATTGCCAGCAGATCGAGGGACGTGATCATTCCCCTCTATTCGACATTGGTGAGGCCTCATCTGGAGTACTGTGTCCACTTTTGGGTCCCACACTACAAGAAGGATGTGGAAAAATTGGAAAACATCCAGCGGAGGGCAACAAAAATGATTAGGGGACTGGAACACATGAGTTATGAGGAGAGGCTGATGGAACTGGGATTGTTTAGTCTGCGGAAGAGAAGAATGAGGGGGGATTTGATAGCTGCTTTCAACTACCTGAAAGGGGGTTCCAAAAAGGATGGATCTAGAATATTCTCAGTGGTAGTGGATGACAGGACAAGGAGTAATGGTCTCAAGTTGCAGTGGGGGAGATTTAGGTGGATATTAGGAAAAACTTTTTCATTAGGAGGGCGGTGAAACGCTGGAATGCGTTACCTAGGGAGGTTGTGGAATCTCCTTCTTTAGAAGTTTTTGAGGTCAGGCTTGACAAAGCCCTGGCTGGGATGATTTAATTGGGGATCGGCCCTGCTTTGGGCAGGGGTTTGGACTAGATGACCTCCTGAGGTCCCTTCCAACCCTGATATTCTATGATTCTACCTCTGATGTTTGAAGATTGGCAATACTTGTGTGACTTGTCATGCCATTAAAGTATTATTGGATATAATTGTTGTCTTCCCAAGGCCAGGTGGTGCTTGGGACAGTTTCCCTTGATTCTAGAGAGAATTTAGACAGAGAAACTGAGTTCCTCCATTAATCCTTGAACCAAGAAAACCAGACAATGTTGAAGAACCATGGATAAAACACTCACTCCTATCTTTACCCCCTCAAGGCTGGGGGAGAGGATGGGGAATTCCCCCTCCTCCCTCAGCAAGCCCCAGGCAAGTGAATAGGAAGTCCAAGTCTCTGACTTTTTGGGAGGAACTAACAGAACCAGATTCTGCTTTTAATATGGAGGAAGGTGCAAGGCAATCTGATCTATATTTGCACAGTATCCAAGCAGTCTGCCTGAAAGGAAGAATAGAAGATATTTGCTCCGGTGTGAGTTGCCAGGATTATAAGCCCTTGACTAAGATGTGTATGGATGGCACAGCATTGAGGGCAAAAAAGGGAACCCTCAAGGGAAAATCTGGAAACATGGGTTATCCTTCACAGATATTTTATTTTTAATTTGAAAACCAAATTTATGCTTAAGAATTTAATTTTGCATTTGTCACAGAGAGCGTGTTGAAGACATTGAACTCGCCTTAAGCCCTTTCTGTGAGAGAACAGCGGTGGATGCTGATATTTTTCCAAAGAAATGTACATACAAACAGGTTTGCTCCTCACTGTCTCTCACCAGACAGAATGTATTTCAATTTTCACCACCTGCAGTCCCTGGGACCTATTTCTTACTCAAGGTTTATGTGACTGGCTGCAGCTAAACCTTCTTGTGTCCTGCTTTGTTATTGCCTCTCACCTGTAAAATCTAGCAAAACAATTAAGAGTTAGGGGTGGGGCCCTTTGCACAGATAGGACTGGTGTGTGTGTGTATCTGAGAGAGGGAGATTCAGTGCCCAATTTTGGCAAATTATTGTAACCTTTGTTTGACTTGCTGTTTGCTCCTGGCTGGTTGTCGTAGCCTAGGCAGGGAAGGCTGTGGATTACAAGTAAAAGTGCCCGAAGCTGAACCAGGAAAACTTCTCAAAGACTGAAACAAAAATAAACATGGGGCTGGCTACAAGTGTAATGATACTGTGTCAGAATCACTAGGGCCCTACTGCACCACAAATACAACCATGTGTAGACAAGGCCAAAATCTGCAGGAGAAAGAGAATTGTCTTACACGAAAGCTCACAAGTTTGTTGTTTGTAGTCTGTCTGATCTCTCTCACCACTCTGATCCCTCACCCTTCTCCTTGAACCTTCCTTACCAGAAGTAGTAGTACTGGTTTTTCTTTTGAGCAAATGGGGAGACTATTCCATTAAAGTATGCTGCCCCGGAGAATAGTGTTCACTCCGGTAGTTCTCCTCAAGACAACATCTAGATGTGGCCTGTGCTCTTACTTCAAAAGGTCTTTTTTCACTAAGAGGGTGGTGAAACACTGGAATGAGTTACCCAGGGAGGTGGTAGAATCTCCTTCCTTAGAGGTTTTTAAGGTCAGGCTTGACAAAGCCCTGGCTGGGATGATTTAACTGGGAATTGGTCCTGCTTTGAGCAGGGGGTTGGACTAGATGACCTTCTGGGGTCCCTTCCAACCCTGATATTCTATGATTCTATGATTCTTGTTTAACTTCTGCTTTTTCCCCCCTACAAGTTGTTCCCTTCACAAGTGACAAAGTCAGGAGTCACTGAGCTTCTCTGGTTTTTGTGAGGAAGTGGTGTGTCAAGTGACTCTGACAGACACTTCCGACTTTAAATTGAGAAGGAGCTGATATTCAGTGGTTGAGATTGATTCTTTGTGCAAGGAATGGGATATATTTCCACAAGCTATCCTGTATTCTCTACCACTCCTATGTAGCACATGCCAGTGTGCCATCTTCAATCACTAGCTACCAGGGCTGGATTGGAACCAGTGACTTGAGAGAGAGGTTTCCAGAGCTGTCCTGGGGTCCATCCCAATATGCTGATTGTGGTGTTGCCTTTGAAGCTTGCTGGTGCTCTGACATTCCAGGGAGGGAGACAGGGCAGGAAGAGGCTGTTTGCTTTTCTATTTAAAGTCATTTTAAAAGTCCGTGTAAACAAGTTGCCAATGCCAGCACAGCCCAATTAAGGCTGGGGACATCTGAGAGAGGATTAGCAGGACTCCATGGGGTATGAAGCTGAGATCTTAATCTAGATCTATTAAGAGATTTACTTGGGAGGATGGGGTTTTGCTCCCTTTTGTTTAATTTACTAGGATTGGATTAGCTACAAACAAGGCCACTAACCCCAAACATATTTACCTTGCTGCTGCTTCTGTGCTGATTAAATAAGGACTCTGAAGTTGCAGGCTGGGTCTGCATGCAGGGTTAGCTGCTGTGATGGACTCAGAACTCTCACTGTCCTTTAACGAAACATCCCCACAACTGTGCTGTTGCACAGCAATGAGCCAGAACATGTCAGGTGTACTGTTTGGGGCCATTGTGGTAATATTTTTATAAAGATAATCTTTGCTTGGGTTGGAGGGTTGCAGAGGCCAATAACATCCTCTGTCCTTGCACTCTCTGCTGTCAGCTAGAATTTTCAGTTTTAAAGCTCAATATTGGTAGCCAAAGAGAGGGGGATAGATAAGGGTTAAACTAGTTTCATCTCCAGAATGAACACAGCTCTTCTGTAGTTCTCAGTGATTCTCCCAAATCACTGCTTCAGTGATTAGAGAAAGGTTTTTGTTTGGCTGGAGTACCAAGCCTGTGAGGAGATTGAGGTTTACTTTCCTCTTCCCCAATGTTACCATAATGTATTATACAGCAGTGAGATCCTGCTTCAGCCCTCACTGCAATGATTAAAATACCTGGTTTATCAAAACTCTCCCTCTAGAGGCAGTCGGTCATTTGAGGGTAGCAGAGAAAGCCTATCTTGTAGATCTGAGCTTTCGAAGACTGGCATAGCTATGTCTGTTAGGAGTGTGAAGAGGTGTGGTTCCTAACCGATGCTATGCCAACAAAAGCTACTCGTGTAGTAGGCACAGTTATACTGGCAAAACTGATTTTACTAGTGTAGCCTGTTCTGCTCGTGGTGCATGGTTTTATGAGACTGGTACAAAGCTCAGCTTTGTAGGTATAGTTGTATCCATGACAGGTATAGCAATTGCTTGCAATATCTTTGGGAAATCTTACTTTTAAAAGTTTATGTATCATTGTAGGCCAGGGTCTGTGAGAGGTGACCACACCACCTCCAAGAATAATTAACAGTATGGCGTGATTAGACAAATTCATTCAGGTTGTAACACCTTCAGAGAAGTTCCACCACCTGGAGAAACTCAGATGTATGAGTTCAAACTGGATTCTCCAGGGACTGACTTGACAAAGAAGGGGCTTTTGGATAAATGGCCTGAGTTCAAACTGACTCAAGGCCCTTTTTCTGATCTAGTGAATTGACAGGACCTTCTGTCCCAGGAGGCCCAGTCCTTCCTGGGAAGGGTTGGAGGACATTGGCCTACTGAGACCCCGTAAGACGGATAGCTGACCTCTAGTAAGCTTTTAGCCTGCGTAAAGAAACTTTTATTATTTATATGTTTTCTCTGTAATGCTTTCACCTTAAGAATAAATGTGCTTGCTTATAAAGAGCTGCGTGATAACACATAGCTGCTGGCAATTACAGCTGTTCATAGTCTTCAGAGAGAAGGCAAAGATCAGATGCAGGAATATTTAGGCAGTCTGGCTTGCCACAAATATCACAGTGTAGACAGGGAACTGTGCATCCTGAGAAAAATCCCAGTTGGAAGGGAGAGAGAGACAGGTCTCTATCCAAGAGAGATGGTGACTGCTGAGCAGCAAGCCTAGAGTTGGTGCTCTCAAGGGACCCTGGAGAGGGAATACAGGTGCATTTGCCCTGAACTGTGACAGCATGCACACTAGTATACCTGTACTCGTAAACCAGTCCTATTGTAGACATAGTGCAGAGTATTACAGAGAGCCCTCCACCCTATTTTCCTGTAACTTGTCATAGTCTTTGTGACCGTGGAATTTTTCAAAGGAGGTGGTCTCTGAATTGAGGTAGACAAGGTGGTGATTGTGATGATAGCAGCACACACCGTGTTTTCCCCGGGCTTTAGTTCAGAGCCCTGAAAGGGGGAGCACCCCATTCCTTGTAGTGAAGGTGTGTGGAAATATCTCTTTACTGCGCTAGAGCCTGCGGCCTGGGTAGGCAGAGCTAATTGCTTCTCCCAGGGCTTCTCCCTTGAACCTCCTGGTATTTACCTGATGCCAAGATCCTAATGTCTAAAGCTGGATAAGGCAGATGGAAAGGTAGTTTAGTGTGCAAACCACCCAAGGATGCGTAATGGTGGTGATGTTGCTGACCTAAATTCCTCTTTACTTGCAGGAAGTATGGGACAACCCAAGTGACAGTTTGGGGGAAAGAGGCTTTCTTTCCAGCATGAGAAGGATCTAGTCTTTGGACGGTAGGCTGGGAATTGTAGTTCCAGCACTGAGCATAAAGTTGGCCATTATGACAGATACACAAGAACATTAAAGGCTTTCTCTAATCTTTTTCGACTGAATAGAATTAAAGAGATGGTTAACGAGTATCCAGCAAACCTGTATCTATATAAATATGTAGGCTTGGGGGAAGTGTACCCAAGAGCTTAAAGAGAACTTATAAAGTAAATCTTGTCTCTTCTGAAAATTATTCCTAAATAGTGTGGAGCCAGGAAAGGTTTGCAGTGAATTTGCTGACTTCCATGCCATTAATGCAGTGCTGAGGGATTTTAACATAATTTTTTTGCATACAATAACTTCGAGGGAAGTAATTCATTAACAGTCACAGGAGATGGGATCAGTGTCTTGAAGCTAAAGATTGAAACATGTTTAGTTAGGTGTAAAGGGAAGTCTCTCCCTCAATGGTTTTATTGCCTCTAATTAACTTTCAAAGTAAAACAACAGTGGTGGTGGCGTATTAGTGAAAACACTTGGAGCACAGTGGCAGTATAGATAGTGTTCACTTTTAGCTGTGGAACACATTTTTTAAAAAGGTTTAGGATATCCTCTTAACTTAATATATTTGTTCCTTTTGAGGGATTGATTCCTTGAGTGCATAGTGTCTTTTATCCATTGCTTGGCAATAACGTCTTCGTAACCTAGATAGTACTTTTCTTTCTGAATGACTCCAGTGTGCTTTTCAAATCTATGTATAAGAATCACTTAACCTGCAATAAGAAAAGGAGTACTTGTGGCACCTTAGAGACTAACCAATTTATTTGAGCATGAGCTTTCGTGAGCTACAGCTCACTTCATCGGATGCATGCCGTGGAAACTGCAGCAGACTTTATTTAACCTGCAATGCCACTGAAATTCACCCACTTCATGGGTAAAACAGCACCCAGCATGGCATTACAACAGCATAGAACAGGAAGTAAAGAATAAAATATATAGTAATAGGTAACCCACTCTGTTTGTTTTATAATTCAATCCAAACAGAAAATAGTCTGGACCTGATACTAACCTAAACTTTTCTTCATTTAGCTTCAGGCTGTTGCTCTTTGTCCTAGCCAACCATGAGACAGTGGAAAAGAATCCCAGCAGAGGTGTTCAAGGTGCCATCACTGCACTTTCTTATGATCAACTTAGATACAAGATGCTGGTATGTGTAGAAGAGGGAGACATCCTGCAAAGTCCAAGAATCAGAGCAGGTGACCCAAACAGTCTAACTGGCCTAGTGTCTCTTGCTCTAGCACTGTACGTAGCTGTTGGAAAAGCCTTGAAAGATGCTGTCTTCAGCTAACAGAGGGTGCTTTGCCTAAATCAATCAGGCTTAGGTCTCCTGTGATGTTTTCTTTAACATCCTTTCATAATGTTCCCTGGTTTCTCTGCGTTCTTCTGTTTTCACTTCATTGTAAGATTTTGGTGTCTCATTACTGAACTGTTAGTTTTGTGCTCTCTATCGCTATCAGTTAAACTAACCTCTCTGGAGAGCTATCCCCATGTGTCGTCCTGTCTGAAACCCCCTTGCCCTGATGCTCTGCCTATCAAAGAATAAAACTTTAAGCATATACAGAGCTTTACATCTAGTCATAACCATGCTTCCCCCTGCATTGCTCTAGACTCCTATTTCTAATTCCATTTTAAAATAGGACCCCCTCATATATCAGTCTATCATGGGGCTCAGAGCTTTAGTGAACCACAGTTAGATTTGTGCGTGCACAACCTGTTCCTGTACTGATTTTTCCCCCCACATTTGTTTCTCCCTTTTGGTGCACAAGGAATTGATCCTTTTACCATTTTTATTCCCGAACCCCAAATTCCTATAGTAGGGCCTCAGTATGTTTGACTGGAGGCTTGTTGGTCATGTGTTATATGGAAAATTTGTTCTTTTTATGAGATTTGTACATAGAACAGGTATTGGTTTGGGTGAAGCTGTAAGCTACAGTGTGGCAACAGGAGTAATTTTCCACTGGTGAATAAATGTTCCTAGGTTAGCACTTCTCACCTTGTGAGCTTCATATCTGAAGGCAGCATAAACACATGACAGCTTCAAAAGACAAACTCCTCCAGCAACCTATCAATGTGTACTGGAGTGTCAGGCGCTGCTGTCTGTGTGGGCTCCATTCCTCCCATCCCTATCCCTCCCTCGCTCTTTATCTGATTGATGTGGCTTTTCATGCTGTCATTCACTCTCCCTGGCACTACATTTTTCGTTTTCCTCTTCCGGATTCTCTCCCCGTTGAAACAAAAGGCGAACTCGTTTCCAGTGGTGCAGCACCAGGCTGTGCTGTCTCTGAGGGGCTGGGGGATTCTCTGCATCTCGTTCTGTGTCGGAACCAACGGTGAGCTTGTTTAGTGGCTTCACAAGCAATGCTTTTGAACCGCTGCCAGATTCCCTCCCCTGCTGTGCAAGTGGAGTTCAAAGCCCTCCTGTGAGTAGATACACGGCATGTGTAAAAGGACAAGGAATTTAATCTGTGATTCCCTATCCCACAGGAGTGCCTGACGACTGCGTCATGCCACAACTCCCTGAATACTGGACCAGGCTTCTCTCTGCCTCCCTCTGGACACCAGTATCCCTACTTTATTTCTGGGATTTCAGAGAGTAAGATGGAAGCTTTTCAGATAGGACCTGAGAAACGAGGTGAAAAGATCTGTGCTGTTGGACCCTCTGTTATATAGGACCCTGCTTTGCTCACCTGTGGCTGCAGACAGCCTTCCTTGCATGCTGATTGCTATCTGTCTGGTGCTCACCATGCTCAGCAGTGAAGCTCTTGCTTTCAGTATAAATTTATCTACATTTCTCTTTGTGTGTGTGTAAAATTCCAGTATCCTCATGTTCACACACTGATTTGAGAGGTTTTGGCAACTCCAAGAAAAGAGAAGAGATCCACTGCTACAAACGACTGTTCAGCCATCCACCGGCTGTGCAGCCCAGCTGCCTATTCAGGAAGGGCCAGCTCGCTGCTTACATGTCTTTGTGAAGATTTTCTTTAGGGCTTGTGCTTTTCCTCACTTCCCCTTTTTCTCGGGTGTGTTTCCTTGGCTTGCTGGCTGTCAGAGTTAACAGACCAAGCTTCCTGGACACCTTGGAGAGATCCCACTTCACTTTGAAATGCGCCTTTTAAAGGTAGGGAGTTGGAAAGCGTTTGTAGTATTTCACATCGATTGTAGTTTGTACTCTGGCAGGTACAAGGGATCTTTTCTCTGGCTTGCTTTTGTGCACTGTCGTTTGACTGTTGATTTAGAAAATCTTCATCTGCAAGAGCCATGCTGCAGGAGAGGGGATGGATGGAGAGGCTGCAGTACAGTAACTGTATTAGGTGATCTCGCTTGCCATGGCCATTAAGGTTCTTTGTTAGCTCTCTCTCCTCCTCCTCCTCCTCTTTGCCCCTTGCCGATAGGTTGTTGCTTTGTCTTGGCTTGCTACTGGGTTAAATTTAGGTTCTAAAATGTGCTGGATAAAAGGAGGAATCTGATTGATTGCCCAGTGTGGAGTTCCAATATGTCTCTTGGTGGCTTAATGTGCATCTGAACAGCACGGGGATCCTAGTATAACTGCACATATTGTCCTGGGCTATTAAGCTCACTTATACTACAAGTAAACACATTCTTGACCCTTATCAGTCAGTCACCTTAGTCCTGGGTAACCAGACTGCTCTGTGGAGGAACACGTTGCAGCAAAATCAGTAACTGGTGAAGTCATTTTAAAGACCAGAGAAATTAGAGATGGAAAATTTAAAAATCAGGTTAGGTCTTGTCAATCCCCCAAGGGCCAGGGCAGGATTGTTCTCTGCATTATTTTTTCTAGGGCTTTGTCATACAGCTGTTTAAATCTTCATTTTCACGTTAGGAGAAAAACCAGAGGCTTTAAAATTAATGTTTGGTAACTTGAAAGCTTAGAAAGAGAGATTCATATAAATATATGTGAAGAATAGAGAATAAAATTAGTGAAAGCAAAGCCTTGAGTAACTTTGTATCACAGTTTCTTCCGAGTTGGTTTTCTGGAGAGAAGGGTCTAAATTGCTCTCCTGGAGGATTTCTCCTCCATCACAGGACTCCATAATAAGGCTGCCATCCTTCTGGTCGAGGGATATTAGCTGGAACTTGATTCCAAGACCTTTAACAATGTTCTTTAATCAACCAGTGAAGTTCCTATTGAACAACATACAGTGCTGATACCACCCGATGGGCCAAGTGCACACCTTCTGTATCTTAACCCACTGCTGCTGGCCTGGGGAGCGAGATGCTGGGTTTAGGATCCAGGCCAGAGACCTCATGCTGGGCAGGTTCTTTCTCTGACTCTTACTAGAATAGAGATGATAGGGATGGGGTGCTGTTTTCCAAGTACTGTAATTGAGTAGATGTGGTTCCCACAATATACTGTATGATCCCCACAATGGGGATACGTGGGAGATGAGAGGTGATTTTCTGTTTTCTCCTCTGGCCTCAGTTCTCTTGCTACTTTAAAGGTAGGTGAAGGGTAAAGAGAGGGTGGAATATGCCAGGGCTATTCAGTGCATGTCTGCCACTAGAATACAGTAGAGCAGTGGATCTGAGGCATCTGAGCTGTGGATCTGATGTGTGTCTGGATAGTGAGGAGCAGTGCTTGCTGCGCTGGAGTTCTTTCCCTGCATTGCCACAGGAGGAATACTCCTACTTTGTCTTTCTATAACCCCTGAAATCCAAAGAGTTCAAAGGGGATTAATGAGGCATGTATTATTGCCACCCCCATTTTACACCTGAAGAAACTGAGGCACAGAGCGTGACCAGCCTGTCAAAAGTCACATCGTGACAGAGCCAGGAATCTTGGCTCCCATTTTGCTGCTGCAGTCATTAGACAACACCCTAAAAGGCTTATCCGTTTTCATTATTTGGAAGCAGTGGCTATAAAAATAAAAATGATCCTTCTGCTCTCCGTCATTCTACGATCTCTGGGGCACACAGTCTGCCTGTCTCATGTGGATTCTCAGCAGTGAAAAAAAGCAAAAACCTACAGAGAGCTAGAGTCAATAGCCCCATTATTCTCCCTAACACCTAAACAACCATTTTACAAGCCCAGTAGCATGTTCCAGGTTGTATATGGCAGACACTTCTCAGGTCTTGCAGCCATGTGTCTCCAAACACAGATGAGGTCTGTTCACATGACTTCATGCTCTGTCAGGTAATATTGCATCAAGGTGTGTAGATGTGATTGGGTACTCACCCCACCCCACCCACCTGAGCCTCTTAGAAGTTCTCTTCTTCAAGTAATGCAGTGTGCAGCATAGGCAATGGAACTAGGGGTCCTACTGCATCCCTTGACTTGAAGTGGTTTCCATTATATCCAGGGTTTACAGTTTGGTTCAATGGCTCTCAGCACCCCCGCTATACAAATTGTTCCAGCACCCCTGGCATGTGACCTCTGCAGCTGTACTAAAATAGGGTGGGTATTTCAATGGCTGTCATGCTGCAGAGTGCTTGTTCCCTGGCAATGTTTCATGAGGGAGTCTCCCTGTGCCCATAAGACTTTAGGTCTGTTTGAAAGCTGGCAAAGTCGATTGTCCTCAGATGGGAGACTGGTATGTATGGAATATCCCCTGCAGACTGGGACAGTTATCTTGTCCCATTCAGCCCCTTTAAGCATGCTGGTTCCTGTGCCTTATTGTTCCAGAGTCTGCTAAAGCGCACACAGGCTGTCTCCTCTCTGCCAGCAGTGTCTTCTGCCATGCAGGCAAGATGAGTGACTGTGAAGCTTGTTCCCAAGAGTTCTATACCAGCTCGGGAATGTGCGGCATCCTGTCGTACCTGTGGAGAGGGGGGATGGGGAGTGCATCCCTGATGCTGATTCCAGATAGGGTGCCAGGGATCCCAGAGCCACAATTCCTCTTGCTCATTCATGCGAATCATCTGCAAAACATGCAGGGTGGGGGGAGAGATAAGAACAAAGTCTATGAACCAAGCCTGCTCACATACATTAGGATGAGCCCAGGCATGAGGTGAAAGGAAGGGATCAGAGCTCTTCATTATCTAATACTCCCTCAGGGCAGTACCAAACTCACTGTAGAGCAAGCAAGCCAGGCCCAGGGCTGGCAGAGAGAGACCATTGTTCTGTGTGAATACGGCTGATACTGGAATGTTTCATTGTGAATCTGAAGCCATCTTTAATGCAAAATATTCCTCCGAGGGATTTGTTTTCATTGCTAACCATTTCAGAAGTCACATTCAAGCCAGCACCGTGCCTTCTCCCAAACAAAAGGCAGTAAGGTTTGGGGTTCATTCACAGCAGAAAGGATGCACTTGCCTTTCACTCCGCTGCATGTGTTGGGGTGATGTAAAGTTCCTGCTCTGTAAAACAGCAAACTGGGCTGGGAGAAGGGGAAGACAAAAGGAAGACATTAACCTCTTTATGTGCTTTGTGTTCCTGTTTGGGGAAGGTTGTTATGTGGCATTGCCTGGTGTTTAATGGCAACTGAATGGTACCAGTGGGAGCTTTGGGGAGTAGGAAGCCTTTTTACATTGAAAATTAAAATACCAATTTCCTTATGCGGTGGCCACACATGTAACCCCAGAGGGAAGGGAGAGTGCATCTTGCATGGGTCGCTAGCATCCCCCTCCGGTCTACATACACAGCATCTCTGATGGGGGCTCCAGAGGGAGGGGGAAGTGATTAGGCACGACATGGGATCTCTTACTGGAGGATTGGTCTAGATCTCTTGAATTGGTTGATTGAGATTAGCCTGGTGCTTAGTTTGGCTCCTCAAGTTGGGATGCATGGAAGAGATAAGGGGTATCTTTCTGTAAGAGACAAGAGGCCAAAAATAGCATCTTCCTTTGTTGCTTTTTGGTGCCTTTGCAAAGTCCTTTGTAGTTTTGTATATGTGGGGTTTCAGTTGAAGCAGATACCCCCCACACCCCAAAATAAATGCCATTCCCAGCAGTTTAACCTCCATAGCCCCATACTAGAGTGGCACATGAGTGTCTGCAGCTCTCCCTCCCCCCGGCTAATGATGGATGCAGTACAAGAACTAGGTGCAATGGAAGGAAAATAATTTCTCTCATCCGTGGGGTTGTTATAAACAAGTGTGTAAAGCTAGAATTGTTTTCCTAATTGGAAACTGCTGAGGGATTTTCCACCTTGTAACTGTCTCAAATTTCATAATCCAGAATGTTTACAACAGAGCAGACAGTGTACGGGAAGTGTGTGAGTTGCCCTCAGTTGTGTTAGAATAATAGTTCACATTAATGTAGCTCTTTGCATCTGAGTGCCATGCAGACATCATTTTTCACAGCACCCCTGTGTAGTTGTATCCCCACTTTACAGATGGGGTAACTGCAGCACAGGAAGTTCATGTGTCTTGCGCAAAGTGGCACCACACAGTCAATAGCAAAACTGAAACTAGCACCAGAAATCCTAATTCTCACCCCACTCGCTCCCAGTGAAAACATGATCGGAGCTGACGTGAGTAGTGAATCTGTGACCTTGCCTCTGGTGCTTGTGGACTGGGGACCAAACACGGAGTGAAGACCCAAATATCCCATTCCGCTTCTATCTCTTCTATGCAATTGCTCTTCCCTCATCCCTTCCTCTGAGTGTTCTAGGAGACATGGACGCCAGTAGCACTGAAAGGGCCTTCCTCATTATACGCAGTTCCAGATGTTGGCCTTCTTACTGGCTTCTTTCTCAGCTCAAGATTCATTATTTCTGTACTCAGGAGCACTTACTGTCTGATAACGTCTGCAGAACAGGAGAAGATTGAGGCCCCAGGGTGTGTGCGGGAGCCCTGGTCTACACTAGGGGTGGGGATCGATCTAAGTTATGCAACTTCAGCTACGTGAATAATGTGGCTGAAGTCGACGTACTTAGATCGACTTACCGTGGTTTCTTCACCGCTGTGAGTCAACTGCTGCTGCTGCCCCATCGACTCTGCTTGCGCCCCTGTGACTCTGCCTGCGTCAACAGAAGAGCGCTCGAGGCTTGATTTATCACGTCTAGACTAGACGCAATGGATCGATCGCTGCCCGCCGATCCGACGGGTAGTGTAGACATACCCGGAAAGTGTCAGAAAAGGTACCCCGCCTTAACTACGGTGGTAGTATGAGTGAGAGCAGCATCTGTCTGGAATGCCCTTACGCACACCCCTTGGCTTTGTTCAGGTAGTTATCAGTTACTGCTGATAAAAGGCTGCCCCCCAGAGCAGAAGGAAACAAGGGGATTGAAACTGAAGGGCTGCATTGGTTGATATCCTAGAGCTGAAATTAGAGATATTTGTCACGCTGATGGTCCACACTTGTTGGTTGTGGTGCACGCTTGTCATGGCACTGAGGTATATCTTTGAACTTGTGTGTTTGGCTGTGTCCCCCTCCTTCTCCCTCTCCATTGTGGCCAGGATTCTGAAGGTGCAATGCACAGATTCTTTCAGAGCTTGACAGGCTCGCTTGAGTGAAGAGCTGGGGCTGAGATGCATTTGCCAGTGAAATGTTGTATGGTCACTCCGGATAAGCTGGAATGGAAGTTGCAGGCACAAGAGAAGTGAAGTGCAGTCAAGAGGCAGCGCAACAACAGCAAGGCTGAGTGCCGACAGATATAGCAGATTGGGTGTGTATTGTTTGAATAAAGGTCACCAGCTTGCATCAACCAGTCCCACCTTAGTAGTGTTGAAGGACCACTTGGTGTCTCAAGGTGGAGTTGGGGTGCAGCCTGTGAACACTTGGAGTGATTTTGAAAATGCTGGTCACAGCTCCTTAGTTAAGGTTGACTTTTGCACTTAAAGCAGGGACGTAGTCTCTTCGTTACATATGAAAAACACAACCTGTCTTCTCCAGAATGAATGCCAAAGTGATTGTGTGAGAATTTAAAAGTCATTTTTTGCCTTGAATAACCTCAGTAACAGAATAACTTCTCTTGTAGCTAAAAATTGTTTAATTCTTGGGCACTGGCTGCACCGAGCAAGGTTTAGAAATGCACAGTTAGGTCACCCAAACAGCCTTAATTCTGCCCTGTGCAGTGACACCATGAGGGGAAAAAGAAAAAATATCCTCTTTGCTTTAAACCTGAGTTTAATGTAATTTGGGACTACAGGCACTGAGATACATTAACCAAAATCATATAGTTATTGTCTGACATCACTGTAGAGCAAAGTTAAAATTATTTGGGTGCCCTAACAGTGTATTTCTGTACTTTCTTCAGAGTCTGTATATGCTGTTACTGAAATCATTTCCATACTGTTAATATGTTTGGATTTCTTTTAAGTTTTAACCTTGACTCTGAAATTCCTGGATTTGTAACACTTGTATTTAGGATATTTACATCATTCCTATATGTATTTTACTTTAAATAGCTGATATTTAACCATAACTCCAACTCAACATAGTTTTTGCCTGGGATCTATAAAATGTGGCTGTGATACCACTCAGTGATTAATTGATTCTCTCGCCATAGGAAATGCACTACCATTGGGCTGGCAGTGAGCATTGCGAGACCATAGTTAGGCAGTTTCTTTGCATGTGTGCACTCTTTTTGACTTCTTTCTCATTCCCCAAACGCTGCTTTTCTGGCAAAAGACGCTGGTTGAACACAGATGCTAGAGCAGGATGAATAACAGGTGTTTTGATTCACTGGGAATTTCAAAAAAGAAAAGTTAATTTCAGGATGGGACTGTCTTTTTGTTCTGTGTTTGTACAGCACTGAGTACCAGGGAGTCCTTGGCCATGACTGGGGTTCCTAGGAACTATGATAATACTAAATAGTAATCATAATAATTAATAAATTAATAACATTCTTTTTCACTGACTGACCAGTTGCTTTCCCTCTCAGACAGCTTCTTGCTGAGAAACACTACAGGATGGAATTCTTGATCCGGTCCTTCCTGCATTAAAACTGCTCCCACACCACGCTCAGACGCATCTCTGGTTACTAGGAATGGTTTGTCAAAGTCTGGGGCCTTAGCACAGGGTCAGACATGAATGTCGCTTTAAGCTGGTTAAAGGCCTTCTGACAATCTTCGGTCCACTGAACGGCATTTGGCTGTTGCTTTTTGGTTAGCTCTGTCAGTGGGGTGGCGATTTGGCTCTATTGCAGTACAAATCACCTGTAATATCCGACCAAGCCTAAGAAGGATTGGACCTGTTTCTTTGACTTTGGGAGAGGCCACTTTTGGATAGCATCCACTTTGGCCTGTAGGGGGGTTGATAGTTCTTTGACCCACCTGGTGTCCAAGGTAAGTCACTCTGTTTAGGCCTATTTGACACTTCTTAGCCTTAACAGTTAGTCCTGCCTCCCTTATGCGCTCCAAGACTTTTTGTAGATGTTCCAGGTGTTCTGCCCAGGAATCTGAAAATATGGCCACATCGTCAAGGTAGGCGACTGCATAGTCTCCCAATCCTGCTAGGAGACCATCTACAAGTCTTTGGAAGGTGGCGGTTGCATTCCGCAGCCCAAAAGAGAGCACATTAAATTCATACAGCCCAACATGTGTGGTGAAGGCTGACCTTTCCTTGGTGGATTCATCTAGTGGTACCTGCCAGTACCCCTTGGTTAAGTTCCAGGTAGAGATGAACTGGGCCCGTCCCAGTTTTTCCAATAGTTCATCTGTGCGTGGCATTGGATAGTTGTCTGGGCGAGTTACAGCATTTATCTTACGGTAGTTCACACAGAAATGTATCTCTCCATCTGGTTTGGGAACTAGAACCACTGGGGATGCCCATGCACTGCCAGAGGGGTTACACCCATCTGTAGCATATCCTGGATCTCCTGTTCTATAGCAGTTTTAGCTTGAGGAGATACCCGGTAAGGTTGGACTTTAATTGGGTGTCAATGGAGTGGTATGCCCGTTCAGTCAGTCCTGGGGTGGCTGAAAACGTCGGTGCATAGCTAGTGCACAGCTTCTTGATCTACTGTCGCTACATACACCCAGGGGTCACGGAGATGTTTACCTCTTCTATGCCACCATCACTTTTACCTTCGTAGTAGACACCTTCAGGCCACTCAGTGTCATCTCCTCCCTGGACTGTAAACTGACAAATGTTTAATTCTCTGGATCGATTAGAAGAGCTGAGAGGCGGTGGGTTGCTCCGTGCCGCCGTCCAAGCTCTTTGGAGGCTTTCATCTGCTTCCTGTTCGGTCTGGAACTGTTCCCTTGAGGCTGGAGACATCAGTTCCTCATTGGATTGTGGATCTGGGCTTGGTCCCTCTGGAAGTGATGTAGGGGATGGGGCTGTTCCCGTTGACTGTGAACCGCTTTCTGCTGGTGCACCATGTTGGGGTTCAGGCTCCAGCTGAGCCTCTGGTGTAGGGTTATCTGCTGCTGCTAGTGCAGGTTTGGTGGGGCTCTCTGGTGTTGGAGTTGTAAGTACTGGATTCAGTGCTGGCAATAGTTCTGGTGCTGGTTGTTCCGCCGGTTCTGCTTCTGGGACTGGCTCTGTCTGGGTCTCTGGGACTGGATCCACTACTGCCATTGCAGATGTTATCATGTTGTCCGGTTCCATTACCTCTGAATGGGTCCTGGTAGAAGTTTCAGGAACAGAGCTAGGCCTGAAAGCTTGCTTAGCCTGGCTGCGGGTGACCATTCCCACCCTCTTGGCTAGCTTCACATGATTGGCCAAGTCTTCTGCCCAACAGCATCGGGATGGGATAATCATCATAGACTGAAAAAGTCCACATTCCTGACCAGCCCTTGTACTGGATAGGCAACTTGGCTGTAGGCAAATTGAAAGAGTTGGACTTGAAGGGTTGAATTGTTACTTGGATCTCTGGGTTGATTAAATTGGGGTCCACTAAGGAAGCATAGATAGCCGACACTTGCGCTCCGTTGTCCCTCCACATGGTGACCTTCTTTCCACCCACACTCTGTTTCCCTCTGCTCCAAGGGTATCTGGGAGGCATCAGGGCCTGAGGATCTCTGGTGTGATTCTGGTGCAATGAATTGTAATCTGTTGGGGTTCTTGGAGCAGTTGGCTTTTACATGCCCCGGCTCGTTACATTTAAAACATCGTCCAGCTGATGGGCGAGGTGGGTTGCTGGAGAATGGTGTGGCAGGACGATGAGGTTTCTGGAGTGGTCCTTGGTGTGTAGTTGGGGTCTTGGGCTGTCCCCGGTAGTAGGGTGAGGTCGGAGGTTGTCCCTTCTGGTCTCCCTCCAACTGTGACTAGTTTTTTTTTCTTTTCTGCCACCTCCACCCATTTGGCTCCAATCTCCCTTGCCTCGATTACAGATGTGGGCTTCCCATCTAGGATGTATCTTTCTATTTCCTCAGGAACACCATCTAAGAACTGCTCCAGTTGCATTAGGAAGGGCAACTCTTCTGGAGATTTAACACTTACTCCTGATATCCAGGCATCCCAATGTTTCACAATGTGTTAGGCATGTTGGGTAAATGACACGTCTGGTTTCCACCTTAGGGCTCTGAACTGCCGACAGGAATGCTCGGGTGTTAGCCCCATTCTGACTCTCACCTTGGTTTTAAACAGTTCATACTTGTTCATGTGTTCCTTAGGCATTTCAGCTGCCACCTCTGCTAAGGGTCCACTGAACTGCGGCCTCAGCTCTACCATATACTGGTCTGTAGAGATGCTGTACCCAAGGCAGGCCCTTTTGAAGTTTTCTAAGAAGGCCTTGGTATCATCACCTGCCTTGTAGGTGGGGAACTTCCTGGGATGTGAGGCGGTACCTGGAGAAGGATTGCTAGGGTTTGTTGGTATATTCTGCTGAGCCTTTGCCATCTCCACTGCATGCTTCCATTCTTTTTCCTTTACCTCCATAGCTCTCCTGTGCGCAGCCTCCATTTCTCTCCTGTGGGCAGCGTCTTTGGCTTTTTCTGCCTTGGGTTCTATCATCTTAGCCTGTCTGTTTTTAACTAACTTTACACCCGAGAGTTTAAAAAAAACAAAAAAAACCTGGCTTGTAAAATTTAGTTGTGCTGTAACCTGATACCTATGTTCTGTGATAGCTATTCTCAGCCTACAGAAAAATCCTCTAGCCGCTCTTAGCTAAAAAAGAAAAAAAAACCCTCTTCAGGTCTGTGAAAAACTAGTGAATTTCCCTGCAGGAGGTTAACTACCCTGCCTTTAGGTAGAGAAAACTCCAGCTCATAAAAGGAAGATCCCTTTGTTATGCTTGCTGCTGTCCCCTTTTACAAAACCCTTTTAAAATCCTGCTGTGCTTCTGGTTCAAAATGATCTAAAAAAAAATCTCAAAATGATCCCACCGCTCTGCCACCATGTCAAGGTTCCTTCCCCACTCTGAACTCTAGAGTACAGATGTGAGGACCTGCATGAAAGACCCCCCAAGCTTATTCTTACCAGCTTAGGTTTAAAAACTTCCTCAAGGTACAAACTTTGCCTTGTCCTTGAACCCTATGCTGCCACCACCAAGCGTTTTAAACAAAGAACAGGGAAAGAGCCCACTTGGAGACATCTTCCCCCAAAAATATCCCCCCCAAGCCCTACACCCCCTTTCATGGGGAAGGCTTGATAAAAATCCTCACCAATTTGCATAGGTGAACACCGACCCAAACCCTTGGGTCTTAAGAACAATGAAAAAGCAATCAGGTTCTTAAAAGAAGAATTTTAATTGAAGAAAAAGTAAAAAAAAAAAATCACCTCTGTAAAATCAGGATGGTAAATACCTTACAGGGTAATCAGATTCATAGAATCATAGAATAACAGAGTTGGAAGGGACCTCTGGAGGCCATCTAGTCCAACCCCCTGCCCAGAGCAGGAACAATCCCAACTAAATCATCCCAGCCAGGGCTTTGTCAAGCCTGACCTCAAAAACTTCTAAGGAAGGGGATTCCACCACCTCCCTAGGTAACGCATTCCAGTGTTTCACCACCCTCCTAGTGAAAAAGTTTTTCCTAATATCCAACCTAAACCTTCCCCACTGCAACTTGAGACCATTACTCCTTGTCCTGTCATCTGCTATCACTGAGATTAGTCTAGATCCATCCTCTTTGGATCCACCTTTCAGGTAGTTAAAAGCAGCTATCAAATCCCCCCTTCATTCTTCTCTTCCGTAGACTAAACAATCCCAGTTCCCTCAGCCTCTCCTCATAAGTCATGTGTTCCAGACCCCTAATCATTTTTGTTGCCCTTCGCTGGACTCTCTCCAATTTATCCACATCCTTCTTGTAGTGTGGGGCCCAAAACTGGACACACTACTCCAGATGAGGCCTCACTAATGTCGAATAGAGGGGAATGATCACGTCCCTCGATCTGCTGGCAATGCCCCTACTTATACACCCCAAAATGCCATTGGCCTTCTTGGCAACAAGGGCACACTGTTGACTCATATCCAGCTTCTCATTCACTGTCACCCCTAGGTCCTTCTCTGCAGAACTGCCTAGCCATTCGGTCCCTAGTCCGTAGCAGTGCATTGGATTCTTCCGTCCTAAGTGCAGGACTCTGCACTTCTCCTTGTTGAACCTCATCACATTTCTTTTGGCCCAATCCTCCAATTTGTCTAGGTCCCTCTGTATCCTATCCCTACCCTCCAGCGTATCTACCACTCCTCCCAGTTTAGTGTCATCCGCAAACTTGCTGAGGGTGCAATCCACACCATCCTCCAGATCATTAATGAAGATATTGAATAAAACCGGCCCCAGGACCGACCCTTGGGGCACTCCGCTAGATACTGGCTGCCAACTAGACATGGAGCCATTGATCACTACCCATTGAGCCCGACAATCTAGCCAACTTTCTACCCACCTTGTAGTGCATCCATCCAGCCCATACTTCTTTAACTTGCTGACAAGAATACTGTGGGAGACCGTGTCAAAAGCTTTGCTAAAGTCGAGGAATAACATGTCCACTGCTTTCCCTTCATCCACAGAACCAGTTACCTCATCATAGAAGGCAATTAGATTAGTCAGGCATGACTTTCCCTTGGTGAATCCATGCTGACTGTTCCTGATCACTTTCCTCTCGTCTAAGTGTTTCAGAATTGATTCCTTGAGGACATGCTCCATGATTTTTCCAGGGACTGAGGTAAGGCTGACCGGCCTGTAGTTCCCAGGATCATCCTTCTTCCCTTTTTTAAAGATGGGCATTACATTAGCCTTTTTCCAAACTTCCTGGACTTCCCCCGATCGCCATGAGTTTTCAGAGATAATGGCCAATGGCTCTGCAATCACATCCACCAATTCCTTTAGCACTCTCAGATGCAATTCATCCGGCCCCATGGACTTGTGCACATCCAGTTTTTCTAAATAGTCCCGAACCACTTCTTCTTTCACAGAGGGCTGGCCACCTCCTCCCCATGCTGTGCTGCCCAGTGCAGTAGTCTGGGAGCTGACCTTGTTCGTGAAGACAGAGGCAAAAAAAGCATTGAGTACATTAGCTTTTTTCCACATCCTCTGTCACTAGGTTGCCTCCCTCATTTAGTAAGGGGCCCACACTTTCCTTGGCTTTCTTCTTATTGCCAACACACCTGAAGAAACCCTTCTTGTTACTCTTAACGTCCCTTGCTAGCTGCAACTCCAGGTGTGATTTAGCCTTCCTGATTTCATTCCTACATGCCCGAGCAATATTTATATTCTCATCCCTGGTCATTTGTCCAATCTTCCACTTCGTGTAAGCCTCTTTTTTGTGCTTAAGATCAGCAAGGATTTCAGTGTTAAGCCAAGCTGGTCGCCTTCCATATTTACTATTCTTTCTACACATCGGGATGGTTTGTCCCTGTAACCTCAATAAGGATTCTTTAAAATACAGTCAGCTCTCCTGGACTCCTTTCCCCCTCATGTTATTCTCCCAGGGGATCTTGCCCATCAGTTTCCTGAGGGAGTCAAAGTCTGCTTTTCTGAAGTCCACAAGTCCATATTCTGCTGTATTCAAAACATAGATAATCCCTCTAGGCAAAACCTTGAGTTACAAAAAGACGCAAAAACAGGAATATACATTCCATTCAGCACAGCTATTTTACCAGCCATGAAACAAAAGGAAATCTAACGCATTTCTAGCTAGATTACTTACTAACTTAAGGAGTAGAAGAGCATTCCTGATCTGTTCCCGGCAAAAGCATCACACAGACCCTTTGTCTGTCCGTCCCCCCGCTTCCCCCCCAGCTTTGAAAGTATCTTGTCTCCTCATTTGTCATTTTAGTCAGGTGCCAGCGAGGTTATCTTAGCTTTTTAACCCTTTACAGGTGAAAGGGTTTTGCCTCTGGCCAGGAGGGATTTTATAGTTCTGTATACAGAAAGGTGGTTACCCTTCCCTTTATATTGACAACAGTTTTGTTTGATTTCAGTGTTCTTCACTAAACTCTCATGTGCTGTTGTCTGTGTGCTGTTAAACAGCTGCCATGTTTCATCCTAAGGGAATTTATATGTGAGTAAAATTAGTACCGGTATTATAGCACCTGCCAGCCTCTAGGTTGCTAGTATAGACAGGGTTCAGGTATATTCACATAGATTTCACGGCACAGTGGTAAAAACACATGGACCCAAATGCCTTTACTCCTCTGGTGGTGACAGTTGCTGTTTCTATTGTAGACAAGGCCCTAGCGGTGGTGTAGAGATTTTGCTGTGTATGACCGTTCTTTATAGTGTACAAAATGCTTTGGGATCCTTTAAAGTGAAAGATACAATGTAAACATAAGAGTCCGTTGTTGTTAAGATATTTGTGCGGAATGAACTCCCACCCTCTACACTCTGAAACACATCTCTTCTTTGAAAACATTCAAGGAAGAGCATGAGACCCACTATACTGGTGTAATCATGCTGCATTAGCTGCTTGGATACCAGGATACAAATGCTGGGTGCAGTTGTCAGCTCGTGTTTTACATGTTGAAGAAAACAAAGCCTAGAATGAGACAGATTGGTTCCATTCTCTAGCACAAGGGTCCCCAATGCGGTGCCCGTGGGTGCCATGGCACCCGTCGGGGCATTTTGGTGCGCCCACAGGACATCCCGCCGCCAAAATGCCACCGAGAAGTGTTGCAGTTTCTCAGCGGCATTTCAGCTGCATCACTTCTTAACCGCTGGCGGCATTTCGGCAATGGGGTGTCCAGCGCCCGCCACAGTCTTCAGCAATATGCTATTCCCACAAGAAAGGTTGGGGACCACCCACTTGGGCAATTAAAGTCTGTAAAATGTGAAGAAAATGAAGAGCTAGCAACATGTAATTACAAAATCAATTTTAAATAAAAATCATTATTTAAATTTAAAATCCAGTGCTTTTATTTATTGTTTTTAAATCATGATTTTTATCTACCCTTGGTTGAGTAGTGTCTAAGCACAGGACCTTTCTGTGTGGTGGGAGTTCACTCGTAAAAGTGGGGTATTGGATTTTTCGTAGGGAGTAGGGGTAAATGTGATGGCAAGGCAAACCTTGTACTGTGGGAGTAACTGTGTTTGCCTGCATTGCTGTGATTTTTTTTTAATGATTATGAGTGCAGATGGTTTGAAAGATGAAATAATTCCACCCACACAGAGGAAGACAAATTTAACAATAGCTTCCAGCTCTCTATTACCCATATGCCTGCTCTTCCAGCAGGCGCATTCGCACTGTCTCTCATGCCTCTTCCCCAAGCTGCTATGCTGTCCTCCTCCAGATCCTTCCTCAAGACTTACTTCTGCCATGCTGCCTGCGAAAAACAGGCAGCTGACACCAGGAATGCCATTTGCTAAGGGGCAAGGAGGAGGTATTTGTCCCCCCGCAACTTTGGTTTGTCCCCCACTGACTTTTCATAAGTCTATGTGCTTTACTTCCCCCCCCCTCCCCCCCAGGCCGACTTTGCAGGATCTCGTATAATCACATATAATGTTCCATATGCTGACACAGTTTTGCACGCACCCCCACCCTCAGTGGTTCTGAAATGATGCCTCTAACTGATACAGGCAAGGCAGCAGAGATTACTGATGACATGCATTGTCTCTCATCTGTTTATATCTTTAAATAACCCAAACTCCCCTCACGCCTGCAGATTGTTTGCCTGACTAAGGGCTTGTCTACACTGCGACCTTGACGACAAAACTTTTGTCTTTCACGGGTACTTTAAAAAGCCCCCCACCAAAGACAAAAGTTTTGCCAATGCAAGCGACATTGTGAATGTGGCTTTGTCGACAGGACCGCTCTCCTGCTGACAAAGCTACTGCCACTCTCGGGCTTGGAAGTATTTTTTCAACAACAGAGCCAACAAAATACCGACAGAGAACGTTCACACATGCTGACTTTTAGTGACAAGGCTGTGTAGAGACAGCCTTGTCGCTAAAAGCTGTATAGTGTAGACAAGCCCTTAGTCTGTGTAACTCACCTTCCTGTCACCATAACCGTGGTCATCCTCACCCTTCCCTTCCCTTCCTTGTAACACCCACTTACTGCATTTTGTCTTAATTTAGAGTGTAAGCTGTTTGCAACCGGGCTACTGAAACTCTGATCTCAACTGGGGCCTCTGGGTACTAGTGTATTTCAGTTAATAAACAATAGTAACCTCCCAGAAACTGGTTAGACAGGTATGAAAAGCTTAAATAGAATCCTGTTCCTTTTCATTTTTGATGAGACCATCTCTAAAGGGAGACCAGACCAAAGCAGACCTTACTATAAGGGAGGTACTTTACATTTCCCCACCTCCCTGACATGTTTTGTCAGCTGCTTTTAAAGCAATAGCCAGCACCAGAGCCTATAGCAGTGACATAGTATGCAACATCAGTGTTATAAGCTTTCTTGGGAGAGCTCACCCCTTCTCTGGAAGAGGATCATAAATCTTTCCTCTCCTAGCCCCTTAACATTATTGAGTCTGGAGATACTGAAGCTAGCCCTGGCTACTGGATGTGACTATATGGACCCCCAGTGGCCCAGTTTGGGCTCTGCACATTGGGCCAAGTCTGCAAAAGCTGTAGCAGCAGCATACGCTTATCCCCGAGATTCTGAATTTGCAGGGTAACAGGGAGATTTCACACCCTAGGGGATTCTGTAGCATGGGAGACACCATGTGTGAAGAGCAGAGGAGATAGTGGGGATAGGTTGTGCCACGGTGTTAGACACCTTTCACAGCTTTATTGTGTGTGGTGGTGAAGGGAATTTCTGTTCCTGGCGCTGGGATCCTCTCCCAGGCTGCTTGTCATCCTGCATCCCTCTATCTCTGCAGTGCTAACATGCCTTCACAAAGTTAAGAGTAGCCCGAAACCTGCCAAATGTGCATTTTGTGTATCAAATCCCAGTGCATTATTTAATGGAGTTTGGGACATAAGAAGCAAATGGATTGGGGCTTGAAATTGCTGCTTGATTTAGCAATGACTAATGTTGCCAGCTTCACGCCACTTTTCAAGTTTGACCAATTACACTGGATCCCTTTGTGTCCCAGACACCACTGTAGCTGGGCCTGAAGACTGATACCCTTCATAACTAGGCCTTGGACTCTCCTCCAGGTGCAAGGTCCCCCTTGTAGCTCAGACCTGGGCTGATTCATCCCCCTGAGCTGGCCCCCACCTGCCTGCCATCTAGGCCCCTGTGGGGCAGATATTGTTGGGGAGTTGACCATGTGGTGAAGAGAATGGCCATAGAACCCTAATATCTTTCCACAGATGGGGCTTCCATAGTGGCCACCTTTCTTCCCTGAAGAGAGACCTTGAAAAGCACATATGCATCCCGTGGAATGGTGGCTGGGGTTGCTTGGGCTCAGGATGTGGTTTCTTTTTCTTTAAAGAAAATAGTCCAGGTTATATTTAACAGTGCTCCTACCCCAAAGGGACTGGGGAGCTGTGTGCTTAGCTGGAGGTCTGCCCATCGAGAACCGAATGGTAAGACAAACATCCCTTTAACTGTGTGCTTTGCCTGCTGGAGGCTTTCTACTTATACGAGCCAGCCATGGCAAGCGGGAAGGAGCCTCGGTACGCAGCCACGCAACTTGTTCTTTTGCATACCTAAGCAAATTGTGGCTCCCTTGTAATTGCAAGGTTTAAACCACAAGGGCAAGTAAGCATGGGGGCCTCTCCGGCGGTTTTCACCCTCTGCTGGAGCTTTTTTCCTCTGCTATCTCACAAGAGATTTCAGTGTGACAGTTCTGATATAACTGATTCCTACTGTTGTATGCACCGAGATGTTCAAGATGGGAAAGACATATTAGATCCTGGAGTCCCTCTGTCAGGGTCAGTGCAAGGCACAGCCCCTCAGCAGGGATGTAGAAGAGACTGAACACAGACTAGGCTTGATCTTGGTGGTTAAAGATGGGATTTTAAGAGGAAACACTCAAAGCAAAGGGAAAAGCTGTAAGACATTTGGACTGGTCTCATGTCTATTAAGAGCCAAACTTTTGAAAGTGGTCCTGATTTTGGATGCTCCAGCAGGGTGTTCCACTTGAGACACCTCAGGTCTGCTGAACTCCCATATTTGGTGCTTGCTGCATCTCCCTGCCTGGTTAGGTTATCTGTCAGAGGCTGGTTGCAGAGGGAGCTGTTTCTCCTCTTCACCAGTCTTCTGTCTGAGTGGCGGCAGAGAGGCGTGTTAGGGAATGAAGGTTAGATCCTTGTCCATATCTAGTGCTGAAGGCATGGCAGCTATTTCCTGTGCTCATGTCCAAACCGGAAGGATTTTACATGATAAAGAATTTGGGTTGATGACTAGTGTACTGGGGAACCTGTGCTTAGTGTGGAAATATCCCAGGTTTGGGGGGGACCTGACTCATCACTCAGGTGGGGCTGGGGAGCATCATTCACTGCTCTGTCTTTGTGTAGGGAACAAGGAGCCTGTGCATTGTTCCTCCTCCCCACCGCTCCAAGCAGTTGGTGTGGGGATCTGAGAGAGTGAGGAAGGGCAGAGGAGAGAAGGGAAGCTAATCCCAGAATAAAGGGATAAAGCCTTTGGAATGGTCTAATATCCTGAAGTGAGAGCTCTGTCACATATAAGGTGAGGAACTGAAAGTTCCACTTGGATACCTGTGACTCCTAAGCTGTGAGGGAAATCCCGCTTCTTTCTAACTTCAGGGCTTGGTCAGCCACTGAGCAGTTACATCATTTCAGCTGCTGAGAGCACTGACCTTTCCATGCACTTGCTTTGCCAGGACATACACACACTCTCCTTTTCATTCCAGCCAATGTGTGTAGCTGGCAAGCTGCCTCCTTGCATTCCTTTCACTGGGGTAGGTAGCACTCAGAATTGCTGAATGCTGCAGTATCTAATTTTTGTTTGTAAAGGTTTCTTTTGTTTTCTGATTTGTGCATCTGGGATGCCAGACAGGGACAGACTGCCTTCCCCTCCCAGCTCGTGCGACACAGGTAGGAGCTTGTGCTGACAGCCAACCCCAGCGGCACATCAGTGCATGCAACAGTCTGAAATTCCTGGGCCTAGGAAGATGAGTCAGGTCAACTGTAGTGTAGCGACACCATAGAGGCAATCAGCGTAGCAGGTTGGTGGGGCCTGGGTTGGCAGCTGGCCTGGGTGAAGGTACATATCAGGAAGATTTTTGACAGCTGGGAGGATGTCCTTGGAGTGTGTGTCAGTGGGGTGAGGCCAGGAGGAGTGTGTGGCTTTGATCAGGGTGCCAGTCATGGGAGTGGGAGGTCAGAAGAGTGTGCTGGAAGGAGCTGCTGACAGCCAGAGACCCCGGAAATCATGGGGTCCTGTGCAGCCGCACCCCTGGCAAATAGCTTGGAGCTGCCCTGCTGCAGATTAGTGAGCATCTCAGAGATCTGGCAGTGTGACTTTGAGCTCTAGGCAACTGCTCAGTTCCCTTCTGTTCTGCCCTCGGCGGAGTTAATGCAGGCTGTGCTAATGCAGGGGGTGTGAAGTTACACACCTGTCTGAAGAGAAGTAATTGCTATCTCCTCTTCCAGCCCTTCTCCTCATGTTGCCTTTGGGCCTGTCGGCCAGCTGGCAGCTTTCCCACTTACCCTGAATCCCTGCCAGAAGAAGCCTGTCTCCTCAGGGTGACTCGCCCAGGCAGATCACAGAACTGGTTTGATTTTGTCTCAGCGTCTGTCAGAGCAGCAACTGCTGGTTCTTCTTGCTTGAGCTGATCTCCTGCCAGAGCTCTCCATTCTTTGGGCCTTGTCTGTCCAAGACTTTGGCTGTAGCTGGCAATCAGTGTCGGTTATGGCTCTACCCCTCACCCTCACAATGAGCTGTTTGAACACACAGCATACAGAGACCACATCAGGCTCATTACCTGTCACACAAAGAGTAATCAGCCTCCTGCCTACTCAATGGCTGACTGCTCATTCTGCAGTTGGAGCTAAACAAGCCCTGTCTACACTAGTGACCAGACACTGCCCAGCCACAGGAGAGGGAGTGTCTCATGGGTGGTAACCATTGTCAGGTAGTTCCAGATCCTAGTGCTGATCCAGCTGTAGAGGAAAGGAGAGGCAGGGGTGTCTCACAGTTTTGCTCCACTATGGAGTTGACTTTTGTTTTGTTTTTATCCTGATGGCACCAAGAATTTGGAATTTCTACTTTAAAAAAATGCTTATTCTTAAAAAGGAAATGCGGTGTTCCCTGGGAGATGGTGCATTAAGGTGGAATGAATGGACTAGAAAATCAATTAGATTCCTTCTGTAACTACTGTATAAACCAGTTTGTGCTATGTCTTTGGTGTCCAGAGCAGCTCTTCTTGCATAGGAAGTGTAGGGAGGAGAGCATAGAACTGGAGTCCTTTGACAAAGGAGAGGAGCCTGCCATTGTGGGGTCTAGAAATCCATTAGATGATGATTAATGACCGGTGGGTTTGGGGGAGGGAATGTTGCACCAGAAAAGTTGTTTCCTTGGGCAGTGAGCCTTCTGTAGTGCAGTCAGAAGGTGGATCCCATACATGACAGGAGTTCTTGCTGATGTTATCAAATTGTTGATACCTCCCCTGTCCCTGGGCACACCATGAATCCCAGATGGGTTCAGTTTCTGTGCACTCAATGTGGAGATTGACCTTCTCTGTTTCTGGTCACTGGTTCAGAGCCAGGGATTAGGAACATGTACTGATCTTGAAAGCTTTTGGATTGATCCCACAAAATAATTTCCAGGCCTTTGCAGATGGCTGCATAGCAGATCTAAAACCACATCATTGTGATTCCTATTCTGCTTTTATACTACGACAGTTGCAATATGATTTTAGTACTCCTTATTTCACAAACAGCTGAAATTTGACATTAATGCTGTGTGTTGCTGTGGAATTGAGAATCTTTGCTTCAAAGTGGTACAAAGCATTTGGTTTAACCTTGGAGATTTGCGAGATAGCTAACCTTAAAAGTGTCACTCGCGCATTCATCTAGCAGTGCGTCTGTGGCAGGACTGAACACAGTGAGTCTGGGACCTTGGACTAATGTAATTTTTAGTCCTAGCTGCACATTCTGACCTCCTGCTTCTATACCTTTTGAGATCAAGCAGTCTTGGCAAACTTACACCCAGACTGGAACAGACCCTGACTTCTCCATGAACTTGATATTTCTGAAATGTTAGATCCTCATGAGTTTGACTCACTATACAGGAAAGGACAGGTAATTTCTTTTTCTGTAAGAGGGAACTGTTTAATTCCTCCCCCTGGAAATCGGCCTGGGCTTTGCAGTTTGGGTAGGGGTGGCTGCTGGTTGCCTCCCTCACCGTTTCTGATGTAATTTTTGTTATGTTTTTTTTTTCTTTCTTAACTAAACCAGCTGAACAGTCCCCAAAGAGCTCAGTGCGGGGTGTGCCAGCTGGCATGCCCTCTGGCTGGGAGGCCTTGTTAGAGAGATCAGAACTGACAGATTCTTGAGCAGCGATTTGATACAGGCCTCTTTTTAACTTGTTTTTTTGCGCTCACCCATGTAACAAATGGGGGCTTGTTTGGGAGCGTTGCTGGACCATTGAATGGAGTCATTGTTATCCAAACACTCACATGATTCAGAAGTCCCCAGTGCAGGGGGTATCCCTCCCTCGTGCCCCTCAGCTGGGCACTGCAGGTGCAGCAGGGTAACTTAAATCCCAGCTCACCCCAACTTTACAAAGAACAATCCAGTTGTCTTCCAGTTCTCCTTTTGAGAAGTATAACCAGAAGACCGAAGGTGCAGTGCTGTGCTGTAGAGAGCCATGGTTCAGCACTGACGGGGAGGGTGAATAGATGGGTGAATAAAACCAGGGAAGTGAACTAGTGCTGCTTTCCAGGCTGTTTTTTGAGGTTGCATTGTCAGGCTTCCCTAAAGATCAGTGCCTCGGGCACTGTGGGATTTTCGGGCACACTGGGATTTTCCTTTCTAGTGGCCTCTAGGTTGCAAATTCTGTCCAGTCAGCATTTATTTGTTAACCTCTGTGTGGAGCCCATGGGCTCCTTGGCTTACAGATACCTCCTTACGTTCTTCTTAAAGCCATTCTTGCAGGAAGAAACTCTTGTGCTGTGTATGTGGAGATGACGTGTGTTCCGTGGCAGCCCAAGGCGGGGGGATGAGGAAAAGTTGAGCTCTGTGGTGTGCAATTGGCTTCTCAGTCCTAAAACCCCTTCTCACAGGCAGGATTGAGTAACCAAGGACCTGAGTGGGCTTGGGAAGTGCATTTCTGTAAGCAGAGTAAAGGGCGTTTCTCATAGCAATTAATGCCCATTGATATGTGGGTTGTAATGCCTGGTAGACCCAACTATAGAGCAGGAACTTCCCTTATAGAAAGGACATAACACATTGGCTCTTTCTGTCCAGCTACTGTCCTCCCTTTTTTGAACACTGGCTCCTTTCAGTGCTGTCTCATTTAATGTAAAGTGCCTCCAGAGTTCTGGTGCCAAACAAGAGGGTGATGGTGCTGAGGCCCCCTTTGCAGAGTTGGCGTGGGAAGGCTCACAGTGGAGGCAGAAAAGTCATTTTCTTGATTGTTTTTCAATCAGGGCCAGTGAGTTTTGGTGTTGAGTTTTTGGATGTCTGACTTTGAGACACTAAGAGCCTGATTTTCAGAGGTGCTGAGCCCCCCCCACTCCCCCAGTATACTTTTCTAGAATCCAGGCTTTCAAAAATAGTCAGTGTGTCTGTGATGAAGGCAATGCAGCATCTCCCTGCTGGCTGGGCAGCTGTGTCCGAATCCAGCTCTGTCAGTGAAGAGGGCTGTCTAGGATTACAGCAGGAGATGGGGAAGCAGGATTCTTGGGTCTCTTAGTCCTCACCCTTCCACTGTGACCTTGAACAAGTCACCCTTCCTGTGCCTCAGTTTCCCCATGTGTAAAGTATGTCTTCTATCAGGTTTGGCACCTCACTGTGTTAGCCACTGCACAGACACATGCAAAGAAGTGGTCCCTGCCTTGGTGAGCTGAGATCAAGAGGCACTGTGAATTTTAATGTTAGTAAAGAGCATTCTGACCCCATCCCGCAGGTAAAAAGGTGGTGGTGCTGTATATTTATATCTTTATCAACCCACTTGCTTTGTCATCTCTGTCTCAAGTAATACCAAGAGTTTAGAAACTAGCCTGGTGGGGACCTTTACAGTTTGACTTTTGGCCCCAGCTGTGAATTGATCTTTTCCCTGATGTAGTTTTTTTCTGTTGCGAAATACAAGTACATTAGAATAATAAAAATCAAAGCAAAAAGGCTAAAAAGAGGGAGGGACAGGGAAAAGGTGCTGAATGGTCCACTTCAGCAGCCCCTCATTTCTCTTCTCCTTGTTGCTGGTAATCAGCTGTGATGTGCCTTGCCAGTTGCATAGGGTGAGGAGGGAATGTTTGTGTGTGCATTGTGCATCTGTGTGTTTCGGGTTTATTTGTGACTTTCAGAAAGAGCTTATTGTGAACATGTGACTGACTCAGTGTGGGACATCTGGTACTTCCTTGTGACAGGGCCCTGGTGCTTGCTCAGCATCTGCCTGGCTGGGAAGGGGTGGGTGTGCATGAGAGTGAGTGAGATCCATGTACTCCCCAGCAAATGTAATTGTATCCTGTGAGTTCCTGGGAAGCTGCTTTGCATTAGGTAACCGTTTTTCTGGCAAGGAGAAAGACACAGAAGCAGTGATTTTGAAATCAGGGCAGATCTTGTAAGTTCCCTGGTGTTTGCATCTGGGAAGGATTGGTGCTTGTCTGTCCTTGTGGGGATCTTTTCCTGTAAAAATAACAGCATATGGTGAAACAAGGCTGCTGGTATAAAAATGACAGGAGAGCTGGGGATCAGTAATGAGATATACAGCTTTAACCTGTAACCTGGCTCAAATGCACCCGGGCTGTGCGGGACTGAAAGATGGCATGATGCTCTTCAGTGGCCTATGTGAAATGGAGAGGGAAGTGGGAGATGTAAGCAGGTGTTCCCACCCCATCACTATCCAGTCACTTGGCACTAATTGACCTTGTTGGCAGTCTCAGCAGAGATCAAAGATTAATTGAACTCCCTTCTCATCCTTAGAGGTGCCCTAGGGAAGGCCCCCAGATCAGTATATGAGACACATTGGTACCATGGGAAGGTTTGCACTGGTGATGAATCAAGGAGCCTGTTACGGAGATCAGTAGTCTCCAAGGTTGTCAGTCAGGCACATATCACTGGCAGAGTATATATATGTTCAAATGAAAGCTGGCCGACTCGTCTGAGCATCAGAGTTCCTATGCTGGGGAAAGGCATCACCGCTGGGCATCCTCCTCACGTATAAAAATGAAACTGCTGTCCCTGCCTTTGCTTTCTATAGCTCATGGTATGCATGTGGGGAGTAGGTGTCCTCTGTTGTTAAAATAACAGCGTCCCTCGGGACTCGAGAAGGCCTCATTAGTTCGAGAGCTCAGGAGGAGCAGGGTCTCCTGTTGGAATCAGGGCAGCCTCACGAAGCAGGAGCCAGGGAACCTGGGATGGTGTCATTCCAAGGGTGGAGGAGCGAGAGAGCTAGCTGCAATTGGAGAGGCTTTCCCTTGGGAGTGGGGACTGCAGTAGCTCTAGAGTCCACAAGGTAGCAGGCAATTTGGGTGGCGGGGGGAGGGAGGGAAGAGGGGCAACATTATTATGACAGGAGTAGGTTAAAAGGGGGGAAGTGAGGCCCACGTGCTGCTGCTTGTGAGAGGGAGGCTTGGGTAGGAGGGGATTCCTCTCTTGTGCTCAGTACCCTAGATGGCCCAAGGAGGGGTGGGGGACATCAAATGCTGCAGGCTCCTGTTATCACAGTGTATGAGAATCCCAGCAGAGGGAATAGCACCATCTCTATTCCCTGCAGATTCCTTCCTAGAAAGCCCAACGGAGTCATTCTTCAGCTCACCTGAGTTCCTTTACTGATGGTGCATTTCCTACCACCAGCAGCTTGGGCTGATCTGTGACTGCCCTTCCCCTGCCTCCATGCCCACCTGCTACCCCAGCCCCTCTGATCCCACCATTTTGAGCCCCTGTAGCCTGCTAAATATTATGAACACTTATTGAAAGTCTGTCTCTCTCTTTAACTGCAGGTATAGCTAGAAGGTGCCATCATGTGAATGGCAAGCGGCTAGCTGAGGAACAGACTGCCAGGTGGGATTCCCCGGCTCCACACTCAGCGCACAGGATGGCTGACTGATTTGGGCTTGGAAACAAAGGTGTTTAAAAACACCTCATCTTCCCTAGGACTTGGCTGAGAGAGAGGAGTGGCGGCGGGGGAAGCACACAGAGGAGCGATGGGAATTGAGGACCATGGTTACTTGAGATAAATGGCAGATCCCTGGGAGTCTAGTCTAGAAGCTGCTCGCTTTAGTTTTCCCTTGCTCTGCAGCCACTGTTTCTTCTTTGTGAGCTGCTGCTGGATGCTGCCACGGTGGCGCTGGAGATCTCCAGGGCGACCTGAGTGCAAAGCTTGAGGAGGGGGTGGGCCACCCGCCTCACCATGATTCAGCTGTGGAAAGTGGTGCGGCACGTGCGACAGCTGGAGCTCCACAGATTGATCCTGCTGCTCATTGCCTTCAGCCTGATCTCCATGTGCTTCCTGGCCTACTATGTCACCAACAGCCCCAAAATCAAGGAGCCACCGCCCTTGCCCTTCAGCGACTGCAGCAACCAGCACAGGCCCCCGATCCCGCCCCGGGCCAGCTGGAGGCTCACCAAATCCGTTGACACCTCGCGCACTGAACCTGTGGTGCTAGTCTTTGTGGAAAGCATTTACTCCCAGCTGGGGCAGGAAATTGTGGCCATCTTGGAATCCAGCCGGTTTAAATACAGGACAGAGATTGCCCCTGGCAAGGGGGATATGCCCACCCTGACAGACAAGGACAGGGGCCGCTATGCTCTTATCATCTATGAGAATGTCCTTAAATATGTGAACCTAGATGCTTGGAACCGGGAGCTGCTGGACAAATACTGTGTGGAGTATGGAGTGGGGATTATAGGGTTCTTCAAAGCCAATGAGAACAGCCTGCTTAGTGCTCAGCTCAAGGGATTCCCCCTCTTCCTACACTCTAACCTAGGGCTCCGGGACTATCACATCAACCCTAGTGCCCCCCTGCTCTACATCACTCGGGCCAATGAGGTGGAGCAGGGTCCCCTGCCCGGTGATGACTGGACTGTATTCCAGTCAAACCACAGCACCTATGAGCCTGTGCTCTTGGCCAGCACAAAGTCTTCAGAGTCCATTCCTCAGCTGGCCACCCACAAAGCACTGCATGCCACTGTCGTGCAGGACCTGGGTCTGCATGACGGGATCCAGCGGGTCCTCTTCGGCAATAACCTCAACTTCTGGCTGCACAAACTTGTTTTTGTGGATGCCATTGCCTACCTGACTGGCAAGCGCCTCTGTCTCACGCTTGACCGCTACATCCTCGTGGACATCGATGACATATTCGTGGGCAAAGAGGGCACTCGCATGAAGGTGTCTGATGTGGAGGTAAAGCCTGAAGGGATAACCCAATGGCACCTAAATACAGCCCCTGGGCCCAATCAAGGGCTGCATTGGCAATCTGCCAGGAGCCGCAGGGCTGCCCCTAAGATTGCTGCAATCATAGAACTGCAGTCCATGGGGACTACATGTCCCAGCATGTGATGCTTTCAACAGACGCTGTCCAGATCAAGATGCAGCATTGCATTCTGGGACCTGTAGTCCTCATGGGCTGCACTTTACTCCTGAGGGAATCCTGCACCAAAAATTAAAAATTCTGTGTACAGTATTTTAAAATTCTGCAAGTTTTATTTGTCAATAAATAAATGCGGAGACTGCAGCATGGCAGTGGGAGAACAGGCCACTGGCTGCATGAAGGTGGGAGATCACCCTGCAGTCCCTCCCCTCCCCTGGGACATGGACTCAGTGATGAGGCTGCACCCACCTCTGACACAGCACAAGGCCTGGGCCTTCCCCAGAAACAATGGGGCCCTGCCCCTCTGCCAGGCGCACCAAGTGTGGGGCAGGCAGACTCAACCAGGCAGGATCCAAGTGTGGAGGGGCTCAGTGTGGGGGGCATCCAGGTGTGGGATGAGAGGATTCTGTGTGGGGCAATCTGGGTGCAGGCAGCTCAGTGGGGGGTCTAGGTGTGGGGGGATCCGGATGCACAAGGGCTTGTTGCGGGGTTCCAGGTGCAGGGGCAATGGGACTCTGCAGGGGATTCCAGGTGAAGATGAGTGGGGCTCAGTGCGGGGTCTGGGTGTGGGGGGCCTTGGGTGCTGGGAGAGTGGGGCTTGTTGGGGTGGGGGTCTAGATGTGGGGGCTCAGGTTGGTTCAGGGGGGTGGGGCTCATCATGGTGGGGGTTTGAGTGCAGAGAGCTCAGTTGGGGGGTGGTCTGGGTGCAGAGATGGGGGTCTGGAGGCAGGGGGTCTGGTGCAGGGGGGGCTCCAGATGCAGGGGTTGAGGTTCAGTGGGATGGGGTTTTGGTATCGAGGGCTGGTGGCGGGGGAGTTGGTTCTGGGTGTACAGGGTGAGGTTTGGCTGGGGGATCCAGGTATGGGAGGTCCGGATGCACAGGGGTTGAGCGGATGGGGGAGCAGCTCCTTTTACAGTGATCCCTCCCTCCATGGCTGAGGAGCAATAAAGGCAGGAAGCAGGAGAGGATGCTGAGCTTCCTGCAACAGGGGGAGGTTTCTGGGGGTGGGTCTGACACAGTCCTAGCCACTCTTTGCATAGGAAGAAGAAGTCCTATCCTCGTCCACCTCCAGCCCAGCCAAGACTAGCAGCTGATCCTGGCACAGGGTAGGAGCCACCGGCTGGGGTGTCCCTAGCCCCGCGGTGATCTACCTCTCCACCAGCTGCTCCGGGTGCCTGAAATGATCTATCTGCACTACTAGGGAGGGGTGCGTGACCGCTCTTGGAGCTTCCCTTTGCTTCCCTGTCAGAAAGTCATTTTTCTGCAGGGAAGCAAAGAAATCTGCGAGGGACATGAATTCTGCGCAGGCGCATGGCACATAATTCCTTCAGAAATAGCACTTGTAGGTTAAAGATGAGAATGACTGCAGCAGTCTACTCTTTCTCATCTTTAGTATAGTGATGGAGTCCATGGGGGTCCCAAAATGCAGTGCTCCATCTTGATCTGAGCAGCCTCTGTTGAGAGCATCATATGCAGAGAGGCCTGTAGTCCTCTCTCAGCCCCGAAGGCTGGCACCTGGGGCACCAACCAATAAAACTGCTGCAGTCTAGTGTTTAACCCTCCTGTGACCTTTCAGAACAGCACTTGGGAGAGTGGGGAGCTCTCTCCTCTCCTCAGGTTACTCACCTACTCTTCTCAGCTCGTGCACCCCCAGTTCTGCAGATAACCTGTTGTGTAGGGAGTAAGGAGTGTCCAGCAACACGGGAATAAGGGTTGGGGGAGATGCACAGAGCAGCTCCCAGAGCTCAGGCCAGGCGCTCTCCCCTTGGCCTCACTGCTGGGGAGGAGTCTGAGGGGGGCCATTTTGGGGGTTTGTTGATCGTGGCCCTGCATGACTGAGTGATGATGACATAACTGAGGAAGGAGTCAGAAAAGGACAGGACAGGGAGAGAGTGAGGTGGAATCTGGACAGGAATCTATTTAGGTGTGGCATTTCCTGTGTTTCTGCAATTGCCCTTGTACTGTATTTGCTTTTACCTAACGCAGAGAACCAGGGACTTTAAATGAAGTGATCAGGCTATCCTGCTGAGCTACTATATCTCATCTAAAAGAAAAGGAGTACTAGTGGCACCTTAGAGACTAACAAATTTATTTGAGCATAAGCTTTCGTGAGCTACAGCTACAGCTCACTTCATCAATTATCAATATCTCATCCATTATTTAAGAACTGCCCTATAATACTTAAACATCTATCTAATCCTCCTCAAAGTTACTCTGCCATCCATTGAAACTGTAATTGATGGAATTTAGACTAAAAGTCTCAGCCCCATCCTCTGGCTCCTTCAAAGTGTTACTGGTTCGTACTATGTGCAGAAAAGTGGTCTTGTTCAGTGTTACATGGCTTGCTGTCATATGTGTGGTTACTCCCACCTAATTTTTCTTCTGGTAAAATTGTCTCTCACAAGGGAACTGACTGTCTTTTGTGTTGTTTCTGTGTCGGCAGGGAGTTCAGTATGAGTTGCTACTTTGTGTGCTGACCTTTTTTTTTAAATTGTTTTTTTATATGGGAAATAGCAATAATTCCTGAAGATCTTGTGAATGTGAAAGAAAAACTGAAATGTTTTTTTGGAGTGTAAAATAAGAGGAAATGAGGGTGGAAGGGAGATAAAGAGGGAAACACAAAGGGGGAGAGAGAGAAGGCACAAGCCTCGGACCAGTGAAACAAGGGGCAGGTATTGTAAGTAAATCATTAATTGTTTTGCTAAGTGGTTGCTGACAGTATGTGCCAAACAATTATTTCTGTATTTGTACACAGCTCACCCTGGGGCTGCACTTATACCTTGCCCCAGGCACTGTGAATCCCAGTTGCAGCTCTGTGTTTTGGGACATTCAGGTGTCATGAAAGCCTAGCTCAAAGGACACTGGTCTACATTATCCCAGCCAGGACACCCCTCCCCAAACTGGGAAAGGTGGGGACCCCATTCCTAGCTGTGCAGAGCACTGACCCTGGGAGGGAAGCAGGAGACAATTGGCCTAAGCCCTGGAAACAGGACACAAGTCTGCTCTAGTGATTTAAAAAACCAACCCAGACCAGATAATTCTAAAAGATGTTTCATTTTGGGTTTAACTGTGAAATGGAGGAATAATCTGAGATCAGTAAATGGAGAATCTCAGGCAAAGCAGATAAAGCCCAGATTTATCCATTTAAAAGAGGCTCTGTGATTGCAGCACCAGGAAAATTTTTATTTGTTTAAAGCAAGAACTAACTTCATGGATTTATTAATGGCCTTGTGCTGTGGGGAGGGGAGGGGATCCTAACAGTGACAAAACAGCTGGTGTTTCTTTGGGCTTTTAACATGAACTCTGGATTTCAGGGACATTACTGCACCACTACGGCTCTTTATTTTAAAGTTTAGATTAGAAGACAGCAGATAGGGAGGGCAGATTGGGAAGCGACCGTTGCTTCAGGTCCCAGAGATGACTGCTGTCTCAGCCAGGCTGTTTCAGTTCACAGATCTACATTCAAGGAACTCCGTAGATCCCCAGGGAGGATGAAAACCCTCCATGTTTCTTGGCCAAATGTGTGCCAGTTATAGGTGACTTGGGCAGGGGGAATGTTTTCTTTTTTTAAAAAAATTCCTGCTTGTTATTAGCCCTTGACTACTTGTTCTTGCTGAAAAATTGGCATGGGAGCGTTCTCAGCCTCAGTTAAATCCAGGAGTGGACCTTTCATAGGGTGAACTTTTCTCCCAAGTGTTTGTCAAGAATTGGAGTTACATAGTTAACAACAAAAAAGTTTTCCCAGAGTTCAGAGAATCCCTTCCCCTCTCACTCGTTCAGTTTTCAATCTCTTGCGAATCCATAATCCTGCTAGTTCTCCCATCTGCCACAGAATCTGCCAGCCAAACTGAAAGTCAGGACGAGATATTTCTAATATAACAGAACCCTGTTTTTCTATCTAACCTCCCCAATCCTTTCAGGCCCTCCTTATGCATCACAAATAAGCACCGCCCAAAAAAACCAAAACCAAACCCAAAAGTCTAATGTTTGCTCCTTTGCAGATCACCTCTAAAAGAACACAAGTTGTCTAGTCATTTGGTGAGCAGTCTTGTTTGGTGAGTCTGGTAGCTTAGCAGCTGGTGTAGGCCAATGATTGCACGTCACTGGTGAAGGTAGATAGAAGAAAGGAATTCAGATGACTGTCTGACAGTGGCTGGGGCATCCTGGTACTTACCCCTTTGAATCCTACAGTCTGTCCTTGCCTAAACAGAGAATATTTAGCAGTTCTCCCCCTGGTGCTAGCGTTGGTGGGAGCACTAAAAATGCTTGGATCTGTCTGCACCAGTGCTTCCACTGTTGCTAGCACTGTTTGAGCTACACCACGGCTGGAGCAACAGTGGGAAAACTGCAGAAAATTCCCAAAGCAGATGCAGTCCAGTTGCCGTGGGTGCAGTTTCGAAGCAGGGGAGTCTGTCCTGTGTGCGAGTATGCAGGATTGTTACCAGCTCAGAGCCAAGCTGGGCACTCTGCTTTCCTCCCGTCTGCTTTTCTCTGTGTTTTCTCCTCTCTTGTTTCTTCCGCACATTCTTTCCCCCTCAGCCTTGTTGTTTCTTTCGTCTTCTCCCCCGAACCCCCGTTCCTTACCTGTCTCCTTTCCACTTTCTTTTCTCTCTTTGTGTGTGTGTGTGTGTGTGTGTGTGAGTGAGAGAGAGGTTTTGTGCTGAATAGTGAAAAGCTCTCTTCAGTGAAAACAAGAAGTCCAGTGGCATCTTAAAGACTAACATTTATTTGGGCATAAGCTTTCGTGGATAAAAAACCCACTTCTTCAGATGCATGGAGTGAAAATTACAGATGTAGGCATTATATACTGACACATGAAGAGAGGGGAGTTACCTCACAAGTGAAACATTTTACATCTAAAAAAGGTCCAGTCATATAAAGGACTGTTCAGCCATATAACACTGTGATGTCTAGGACCATAATGCCATGTTAGAAAAGGATTGGCGGCTTAAATAGCCACAATGAACAAAATACAGTCAGGGCTAATTTGTTTCTTCTCCCCCCTCCCCCCCCGATGTCCTAACCCCCATAGAAATAGCTGTGTCTGTGCACCAGCAACATCAGGAGTTTGTAGTGATTGTTGGTGCATTCTTCTGCAGAGCCAGCAGTGGGAGCATGCAGACTTTGTTTTAAAATGGTCACACCAAGATGGGGGCTTTTCTTTTAATTTCTTTCCAATGTGTGTTTTTAAATAAATATTTAGGATCCTAGGATAATTTTTAAAGCCCCCCAGTTGTGAGGGTAATTAATTGAAGGCCCAAGTGATAGAATGTAGACATCATCTTTATTGTGCACACAAATCTGGGTGGTGGAATTTAGGTATCCATTGCTTGTGCCTGCAGTTTTGTTCTCTCAGCTGATTACAGGCTGGATTGAGACATCTGCAAAATCAGGCCTTAGAATCCGGAGGACATTCTCCATCAGATTATAGCAATTGTAAGGCAGGTTGGATCTGGGCTGGCCTGGCGAGTTAATGGTAGTGAGCTGCATTTGAATCCCAGTCTCTTGTTTCCTGGAGCCAGCAGTGCTTGTTAGCCAACAGTGGCCCTTTTGGCTAGCTAAGAGCAGGATTATTACATTCCAGTAGGAGCCTTCAAATGGTGGTAAGTAGAGGATATCAAATAGAGATATTCAGAGCTCTCCAAGGGATTCAAAGCAAAAATAAGACTAGGTCTGAGTTTGCTGGAATCCGGAGGGAGGTTTTCTGGCCTGTGGTCAGGCTGCTGAAAAGAAGAGCCGGGACCACAGGTAGGCTCCCCCTTTTCCACCAGCTGAGGAAGCTGGCAGTTTCTTGGGGTAGAGGGCGACTAACAGACTACGTTCAGTGTCATATGAGCAGAGTGTGGGGCTGAGGACCTGCCTGCAGTTGTCTGGTTACTTCATGTGCTAGTAAATATAACACTGTGCCCTTCTCTGGCACCTTGCCTCCAAACATCTCAGAGCACTTTCCACATGGTAATGAACTACACCTCACAGCACCCTAAGAGGTGAGTATAGGGAGGGAAAATAAACTGAGCGACTGGCAGGGATGGGACTAGAGCCCAAGTCTCCTGCCTGCCAGTCCTCACACTCCCTCCCTTCCATTATACAGACACACACACCCCTTTACTGATGAGGGATCACTCACCTGTTTGTATCAGTTCATCAGGAGAAGGTTGGAGGAATTTCCAGTGCAGGCCCTGGTTGGTTCCTATTTCTCTTATCCTGCCCAGCAGGGGGTTGTGTGAGTGGGATTGAACCTGTGTGGTACTGTTTTCTGAGTGAGCTCTTATGAAGGACCAGTAGTCAGTAGAAGGTCTAGCACATCATAAAGAACAGACCTTCCTGGAAAGCAGCATGATAATACTCTACGTAGTCTGAGTTCCTGGGCTGGTTTTGTTCAATATCTTCATAAATGATCTGGAGGATGGTGTGGATTGCACCCTCAGCAAGTTTGCAGATGACACTAAACTGGGTGGAGAGGTAGATATGCTGGAGGGTAGGGATAGGATACAGAGGAACCTAGACAAATTAGAGGATTGGGCCAAAAGAAATCTGATGAAGTTCAACAAGGACAAGTGCAGAGTCCTGTACTTAGGACGGAAGAATCCCATGCACCACTACAGACTAGTGACCGAATGGCTCAGCAGCAGTTCTGCAGAAAAGGACCTAGGGGTTACAGTGGACGAGAAGCTGGATATGAGTCAACAGTGTGCACTTGTTGCCAAGAAGGCCAATGGCATTTTGGGCTGTATACGTAGGGGCATTGCCAGCAGATCGAGAGACGTGATCGTTCCCCTCTATTTGATATTGTTGAGGCCTCATCTGGAGTACTGTGTCCAGTTTTGGGCCCCACACTACAAGAAGGATGTGGAAAAATTGGAAAACGTCCAGCAGAGGGTAACAAAAATGATTAAGGGACTGGAACACATGACTTTATGAGGAGAGGCTGAGGGAACTGGGATTGTTTAGTCTGCGGAAGAGAAGAATGAGGGGGGATTTGATAGCGGCTTTCAACTACCTGAAAGGGGGTTCCAAAGAGGATGGCTCTAGACTGTTCTCAGTGGTAGCGGATGACAGAACAAGGAGTAATGGTCTCAAGTTGCAGTGGGGGAGGTTTAGGTTGGATATTAGGAAAAGCTTTTTCACTAGGAGGGTGGTGAAACACTGGAATGCGTTACCTAGGGAGGTGGTGGAATCTCCTCCGTTAGATATTTTTAAGGTCAGGCTTGACAAAGCCCTGGCTGGGATGATGTAGTTGGGGATTGGTCCTGCTTTGAGCAGGGGGTTGGACTAGATGACCTCCTGAGGTCCCTTCCAACCCTGATATTCTATGATTCTGGGCTCCCTTTGCCCCACCTCTTTCCCAGGGTGCCTCTCTCTGAGCAGTAGATTTTGCTGTCCACTCTGAAGCAGAGTTATGTAGGATTTATTAGCTGACAGAAGTGTTGTTATGGTAACCCAAGCCAGGCTTTAAACATTCCTCTGTAGAGGAACGTTAAGCTCCTTAGCCTCCTCTCTTCTCTCTCACCTTCCCAGCAAAGGGAGTAGCTGGAGACCTCTTTCACTCCCACAGAGAAAGGAGGATGGCTCTGGAGATGGTAATAAAGGTGGAGCTTTTCATCGCTAGGTTATGGGGGCAGATGCAGCCGAGTAGCACGGGAACTGCCTCTCCTTATGCATTTGGTTGGTCTGACCGAAAGCTGTTGCTCTGAACCATGTGTAATGAGTGCCCTATGTGAAATGAGTTGGGGATCTCAGTGGTGAAGCAGGTAATCCAGGTGAAGCAGGTGTCCAAACCACAGAAACAGCAGGTATGGAGATTCACCCTTGCATTGCCATTGCCCATGCTGCCCTGTCCTGTGAAGCCTTTGGTTGCAGAACTGCCAGGCTGAATCTTTCCAAAGCACTAGATGAACTTAGGGCTTGTCTACACTACAGGTTATGTCGCTCAAGGCTGTGAATCATCCACCCACGAGTGATGTGAGTTACACCAACCTCAGCGTCGGTGTGATCAGTGCTATGTCTCCTGCTGACACGCTCGCAGAGGTGGTTTTGTATTATGCTGAGAGGAGAGCTCTCTCCCATTGGCACAGAGCAGCTTCACCGAATGCAGTGCAGCTGCACCGCTCTAGCACTTCTAGTGTAAACTAGCCCTTATCATAGGTTCCAGAAGATGTCATAGACCATATTTCCCCTAACGCATTGGTTCCCTTGGGGGATTAGGAATGGGATAGTCCCATGAGCACAGTGGGGATTGGAGCCTAGCCTTGAATGTTGGTCTTACCCATCATCCCAGGCTCATTACACATTTGTTGCCATTGACATCTGAGTGAGGAGGGGGAACTGAAGTTTCTGGCCTTTCATTCTGGAGGAGAGAGGCTAGTAGCCCCTTGACCAGAAAGGGTTTGGGTGGCTAGGTTAGTGCAGGTTCTTGGACAACTTCAAGCACATCGTTGGCACTCCAGAAATAATCAATATGGTGACAATGATCAGCACCCTGCCCTGTATCACCAGCCGGCACTAAGAGTCCATTTCATTCCTCCTCTTAGCTCTCATGGTCCTGCTTCATGCTTCACTCCAGGGCAACGATTTTCAACCTATTTACCATTGTGGGCCACATATACAGCTCTCTATGTGTTATGTGGGCTGCATCCACACAATATATACAATACCCGTATGGCCCTGAGAATGTCACGTGGGCCACAGCTGTGTGCTGATTGGGCTGCGGGTTCAGAACCACTGCTCCAGTGAGTACGGTGCCTTGCCACAATGGAGGACAACAGGGTTCCGTGCTAGTGTACCTCCTTCCAGAACTGAACTGGAATTGAGCAATTGAATGTGAATCTTTCTTTCTCCCGTTCCATTTGAACAGGCTCTCCTGAACACTCAGAACAAGCTGAGAACATTAGTCCCCAATTTCACTTTCAACTTGGGCTTCTCTGGGAAATTCTACCACACAGGTAAGCTCCTTCCACCCACCTAGCATTCCCCTGAGTCTGTGTCCTCTGGTTGCAGTGTCCCATAGTGTAGCACAGCTCCCCTACAGCGTATTGGGGTGCTGGGAACCGTCTGTGGTTCTAAAGCGCTGTCTGTCCAATCGAATATTTCCTTCCGCTCTTGTGAGCTGAGCACCAGCAGGATGATGGTATTGGAAGCACCCTGAGTATGGCAGGTGTGTGTAAAACTAATGCAGGATGTCTCTGGGTGCTGCCAGTGTTGAATTACACTGAGATTAGCCACTGCCTCAGGTCACTGACCACCCTCCTGCTATGGACCTTCTGCTCCCTGCAGGTACAGATGAGGAAGATGAAGGCGATGACATGCTACTTAAACACAGGAAGGAGTTCTGGTGGTTCCCGCACATGTGGAGTCACATGCAGCCTCACCTCTTCCACAACGTCACCGTGTTGGCTGAGCAGATGAAGCTCAACAAGCAGTTTGCGCTGGTAAGAGGTGATGTCAGTGGTCCATAGGCTCCTTCGCTTTGCTTCAAAATCCCAAAGCATCCACACCGGAGTGGGTGCTTGGCTCCTGCTGAGCCTAGGCACTAATGTGGTAATCCTGCTGGATTGGAAAGCTGAGTGTGAATCCCTGGCCTGGTGCTTGGTCCCTACTGCCTCGAAGTGTGACACCCAGCATTAGTGCCCAGGGGAACGTGTGTCCTGGTACTTGTGCACCAATGTGTGGCTCCTACTACATTGCAAAGCATGGCTCCTAGGGTGTGGGCATGGGGCATTGTGGCTGTTGAGTCATTCTGGTGCTACTTCTAGTATCCAATTCAAAGTATGGTACAAACTCAGACTGTAAAGAAGCATTCCCTGCTCTGTCCCTGTTGCTTCATTGAGGTTTTTCAGGGAGCCAGGTGTGCATTGCCCTCAGCTGATCAGTACCATAGGATGCTCAACGTATGAACATTGGCCTCCCAGAGAATCACTTCAATTTAAAGAAAGTTCCATGTTGTCATGTGGAGGGAGAGGACCGTCTGGAAAGTCCTGGGCTGCTGGGGCCATATATGCTTAATACTGACGGCACAGGGGTGAAACATCTGCAGATTCCTTTGAAAACAAGCCTCTCTTCAGCCCATGCTATGGGTTTATCAGTTATAAGCCAAGCCTCACTGGAGTAAGAGTCTGTTGTTTCATGCCCCACTCACTGGACCTCTTGACCCTGGGTAACATGGGTGATCCTAACCTCAGAGCATGGCTACCACAATGCTATAACGACAGTTTACCTCTTGTCTTCCCTGCTTAAATATCTGATTTTATTTTCTTTCAGACACAGGTCCAGAAATGTGACAGTCCGTTGCAAAGAGATACAAAACTCAGAGAGCAATTAAACACACTTAATATAGAATACCCTAGCCAATGAGCATGACAGGCTGTGACTCTGTCAGAGGGCCCCAGGTGTATTGTAAACCACCAGGGCAAAGCTGTCCTAATTTCTGTTGCTACCAGAACCATTCTGTGAAGTTCTAGCCACAAAATTCAAATATTTCCTATTGATTTGATGTAATACCTGGATCCAAGTCCCCGATCCATTCTGCACAGCCCCCTTGCTCCCTGCTGTCGCTAGCATTACTCTCTCAAAGACTGAGCCAAGCTGCAGTCTTCCCTTCCCTCCACACTTGGCAGGCATGGTTTTGCTTTTCTGCTCTGGTGACGCTCCTCTGGACAGAGTTAGGAGCAGGATTTGCCTCTTCAGCAGCACTGATCAGTTTGGCCGTTGTAACCGGTGGGGCTGACATCAGGCCGGTGAATTAGTCCAGTTTGTCACAGTCCAAGTGACCCGTGGCTGTTCAGCTGCTGCTGCGGTGCTGAACGCCCTGGTTGATTTATAAACACCTTTGTTACATGTGTCGATAGATTCTGGCAGTACTCAGAGCTTCCCATTTCACACAGCGTCCCCAGAGAGTCTGCTCGTGCTGTTGTGGTTCTCATTAAAGACAATGGGGAGTTAAATACTGAGTGAAAGCTGTGTTCTGCTTCCAGGAACATGGGATCCCCACAGACTTGGGCTATGCTGTGGCCCCCCATCATTCTGGAGTTTATCCCATCCACACACAGCTCTATGAGGCCTGGAAATCCATCTGGGGCATCCAGGTGACCAGCACTGAGGAGTATCCCCACCTGCGGCCTGCCCGGTACCGGCGAGGGTTTATCCATAACGGCATCATGGTGAGTGTTACCAGCTGGGAGAGTGGAGCCTGTTGGGTTATTTCTGGGAGGAGCTATGGTGGCAGTCAGCTGATGGGGGGGGGCCTTCTAGGTGACCAGTGTTGAGAAGCTCCACCTGGTACCTCGAGTGCTGAACCTTCCCAAAACCATCCGTCAAAGCTGAGAAAGAGCCGGTTGGTGTGCATCTGTGATTGGAGTCAGTGCAGTGCAGAGGCTACGGTACGTGAGGTTTTAGAATAAAAACTCCCAAACGCAAGCAAGTACACGTCTACAAAGCTATGCATCCAGGCCCATGAAAACACCATTTCTGCACGAGCAGACTTCTCCTTTTCAGACTCCAGGGCTCTTTCTGAGGAGGCATGTCTGCAGCACCTGTCCTGACCTGTGTGTTAGATGTATGGGTCAGCCCCTGTGGGAATGTGGTAAAGAACTATGCACGCTAGCATGAAGCTGAGATCCCACTAACCCCCTGTGCCGTTACTCAGAGCAGGATGAGCATGTGAATGAGGGGAAAGTCTGAATCCTGTAAACCTGTGACGCTTGGGGTCCCTTGCTCGTGGCGTCCTCTCCATGTCATTCTGTAGGATGCTGCCTCAACACACCCATGCACTCAGCCTCCTCTGTAACGTTCCCTCTCTCTGGCTTCACTAGGTGCTGCCTCGACAGACGTGTGGGCTTTTTACTCACACCATCTTCTACAACGAGTATCCTGGGGGCTCCAAGGAGTTGGACAAAAGCATTCGGGGCGGTGAACTCTTCCTGACAGTGCTTCTGAACCCAGTAAGCTTGCCGGGCCCATTCTCAGTGTCCATGGAGAGTGCGAGGGTGGAAGCCCTCATAGAATCATAGAATATCAGGGTTGGAAGGGACCTCAGGAGGTCATCTAGTCCAACCCCCTGCTCAAAGCAGGACCAATCCCCAACTACATCATCCCAGCCAGGGCTTTGTCAAGCCTGACCTTAAAAATATCTAAGGAAGGAGATTCCACCACTTCCCTAGGTAACGCATTCCAGTGTTTCACCATCCTCCTAGTGAAAAAGTTTTCCCTAATATCCAACCTAAACCTCCCCCACTGCAACTTGAGACCATTTCTCCTTGATCTGTCATCAGCTACCACTGAGAACAGTCTAGATCCATCCTCTTTGGAACCCCCTTTCAGGTAGTTGAAATCAGCTATCAGATCAGATCAGATGTTTCTTCTCTTCCGCAGACTACACAAGGTTTGCCTAGAATGGTTAGCTATTAGGGTGGGAGAGCGAGAGCTGGGGGAAGGGCGGGCAGCTGCTTATCTGGACAGTAAAGGCTAAAGCAGCCCTTGCTACTTAAGGGAATTCTTGGCAAACCCTGTTGTCCTCTGTCAGTTCGTATCAGAGTTTAGGGTCAGCCAGAGCAAACCTCCCCAAGCACAGGATTGGAAGAAGGGGCTGGCATGCTGAGCCTAGTCAGACGCTGGAGCTCCTCTTACCCGTGCTGCAGTCTTCCCGCAACGAATTGCTGAGCCAAAAGTCCTTGGCTCCCTTTATTGCTTGTGCATCTGGCTGCAGTTGGCTTGTCTCCAGGCGCTGTGACAAATCCTCCTGGGGTTTCATTGCTAGGGTGTGTCCCCTTCCCCCTCCCCACCCCCAATCCATTTCCTTGAAACTTGGATACACGTGAAACAGTTTGTTATATGTTTTTCCTGTGATGCAGCTGTCCTGCCTGAGGCATTTTCAGGAGATCCAGGTCTGACACAGCTCTTTCCTGCCCCCTCAATCACTGCCTGGCTCCAGCAAACTCCGGAGTAATGCACTGCCTTTGCACCTTCCAGTCTCTTCCCAGCTTTCTGCTGTGGATGCTGGCTGGGGGCTTTCCCACCTCTATCCTTTTAAATCCAGAGAAATAAACGGGGAGACAGTGGGCTCAGACGGTCAGGTTCAGAAAATTGAGAGGGAGGCAGTTGGAAGGGGCCTTGCATTTCGTAGTCCATCCCTCTGCCTGTCACCCCTTGCTAAACTTTCCAAACCTTCTCTTTCCTTACAGATACCTAGTGAGTATGTCGAAACAAGATATTCCCCTTTCTCATAGGTCTCGGGTCCAAAGATCTTCCCTAATTTCCTTTGTTAAACTTAAACCAGTTTACTCCTCCTGTCCCCTAGAAATGTCCTGTCTTGGTGTGGTTATTATTACCCAGTCAGAGTTACTGTTTTCCACCCCTATAACGAGCCTCACAACTTAAGGGGAACCACCATTATTACTCTCATCTTCTCTCACAAGTTCATCATTCTCTGGTCCCTTGGATCATTTCAGCTCATCTTCCCTACTCTTTTCTGTCTGTTCCAGTGTCTGAATTTGGCCACTGGGCCAAAGGCCTTGCTGAAATCCAGAGATCACAATCCACCGGGCTCCCCCTCTCTATTCAAGAGGGCAGTTTTGTTATGTAAAAAGTGGTGACCAGATGACTGTGTCCTAATGTGCAAATCACCAACCCACGCTGGCTGTTCCCCTTCTTCAGTCACCTGCAAACAGACTCCCGGGCTGTGGTGTCCAGTCAGTGGTGCAAGTAGAAATCATTTCTTGCTGGTATTGCACTTATGGGAGGGACACAAGGGGGAGCATGTGACCCTCTCATGTGACCCTCCACATGACACCGCCCCCAGCCCAGGGCCCCTTCGATCTCTCCCTGTCCTCGCCAACACCCCCCTTTGTATATACATCAACATGCTTAACTACTCACTTTCCCCACAGATATGTAGTATTCGGTCTGTTTATATGGAATATGAGAGTTGGGTGAGGAGCCATTTCAGCATATGTATGACTTATTAAAAGACAAATTTTAAGTGGAACTGTATCATCGGCAACACTCTGGACAAGCTCAGTTCTGTGGCTCACTGCCTGCCCAGAGGCTGTGACTTGTGTCTGTCATAATATCTGGTGCTTTCAGTGTGGTGTAAGGTGAACTGAACTCCACCCCACCCCTCCAAGAGCCCCACTGCAGTACAGCCAGGCCTTGGCTGCCCACTTCAGGCACTGCCTTGGCATCTCTCAAGGGCTGTGGTGTCCTCTAGCAGATAAAACTGTCCCCAGAGCACCATGCACCTTGGCTTTGGCTCCCCACTGTGACTTTCTAGCCTCCTCTGAGCTCCTTCAGTCTTTTCCTGTATTTGCACCTTTCCTTCTGCTGGGTATTTCTCCCTCATTTCTTCCCTTCATCCCTGCAAGCAGCGGAGGGCTGTGCTGTCAACACATCTTCACTGCTCCTGTTTGCAGAGGGAGCCCAGAGCTAGCAAAGTGCGACCCCACTGATAGAGACATCCCAGTGTTTGGAGAAAGCCACCAGCCCCACATCACTATCAGTGATCCGTAGCAGACTGGGGCACAGCCTCTTTGCACTCCTTTGTGGTGCTTCCAGCCCACTGGAGTGTGGCCCACGTGCAGGAGTCCTGGGTGTATGGTTAACTCTGCAGTGTCAACAGATGATGTTTGATTTTCTGACTAGTGAGCAAGCCTTGATCTCAGGCATGAGAATAGACGCCTACAGGCTGCCACATGCCCTGGCTGTATTTCCTAGCAGCAGAGGGGGATGTTTCTGAGCACTTCTCACAGGCCCTTTTGTTCACACTACATGCCATACAGGCCATTGCTATACCCACAGCTGTTGCTTTATATTCCTAAAGTTTCCCTCATCATCTGTTCTCTGAACTCCAGGCTTCTCTGTCTACAGCTCCTTGTCAGTGCTGAGCAGGGGAGATCATGCCATGCTGCAGATGGGGCCTTACTGCCAAGCTAGTCATGGGTCAGTTGAGGGGCAGGGTTTGGTCATAGATTACATCAGCAGGCTCGCTCAGGGCTGTGTTGGCAGGACCAGCCAGGGCAGGGCAGACCACCAGGGCTGATCTGTTGGGGTATGCATGTTATACTGTTACGAGACAGCCAGACTCAGTAAGAAGAGGAGGGCAGTGGCCCTGCAAGTCCTGGTTGGCTTGGCTGGTTGCGATTCCTCTTGCTTGGGACCATTTATGGGCAATGATGTTACCAGAACTGGTCATGGCAGGCCTGGAGATTTGACTGCCCCCGTTGTATGCCACGTTTGTCACCCTGGCAGCGTCCCGAGCAAGCCGGTGTTGGGACTGAATCCTCTCCTCCCCCAATGCAGGAGGGCTGTGTCAGTGGTGAGAAAGGGGTTGTTGTGCAATGATCCCTGTCTATCAGGTGGCTCCCCAAGCAGTTGGAGGAAATGGATGCTTTCTCCTGATGCATGGACAGCTACTCCTGAGCCCGATCCTCTCACCTTGCCAGGTGGACCTGCTCCCCCATCCTCACAGTGATTTGCCTCCAGCTTTCCACCAGTGGGTGCCCACATGATTGCCCAGGCCCCTCTTGTACCCTGCGGTGCTAAACCACCTGCTTCCTTCCCAGTGTTCTCAGTGAGGTGCCCCCTGCTGTGCTGCTGACCTTTTGGCCTTGCAGCGTTTCTGTGCCCAGTTGTGCACTGGAGTGTCACAGGGACCGAGCCGTCAAAGCCGTGGACAAACGAATGCAATTATGAGAGTAGGTTGTTCAGCAAGGCAGGGTGAATGCAAGACCTCGTGCTCGCTGCAGGCCTGAGTGCGTCTGCAGAGCCCCATAACCTGGTGGGCAGAAGGTGCCCTCCTGGGGGTTTAGGGAGGATATGCACATGTTCCTGAGCTTCGGGAGGGTCCCATGCCCAACAGTTGGCAAGAAGTTCCGCAGGGGGATGCCCACACCCCCTCGGAGGACCTTTTGATGGAGGATGTTGATTTAGTTGGTGATGGTCCTGCTTTGAGCAGGGGGTTGGACTAGATGACCTCCTGAGGTCTCTTCCAACCCTGATAGTCTGGGATTCTATGATGTCTGTTCCCTGGCGAGAGGACAGGCAGGGATGGCCACACCCCAAGGCTCAGGTCTTGGTGTATTTTTAGTGTTTTAAAGAGTGAAGCCAAGATTGTTCCTCACGCTGCTGGTGAGTCAAAGCTGGCTTCCCACAGATTCGGGATCTGGGAGACTCCTGTGAGATCATCCAGTCTGCCCTGGATTGCTTCTGCCAGGGCATTGCCTGGCAGTCAAAGCCAGCCCCAGCACTCCCCTTCCGAGGTCTCCGTGTCCCCTGTTCAAGCTGGCACATGCCGCAGCCAGTGCAGCGAGTGCCCTGCTCTCACGGCTTGTGACCCCCTCTAGCAATGGGAAGAGGAGGAGGAACTGAATTCCAGTTCTGAGCACACAGGAGATTCTGCTTCCAATTCCCTCCTGGACAGGGGCTTTCCAAGCTGTTGACTGCTTGAAAAGGGTCACTGTGGACAAATCACTACTTTGGCCTCAGCCCGGCTTCCAAAACTATCCTGTGGTCACCTGGAATGTGGAGCCGTGGCTTGTTCAGGGTGGGAATGTGTTTGCTTTGTGCATGTCTGGGTCTGGGGCTCCTAGGAGAGGTGAGTTGCTGTCTCTGGGAATGCACAGCGCGCTTACCGGCAGAGCTAGGATCCAGGGTAGGTCCTGTCTCCACCAGTCAGTGTTTTGTAAGGGCTGAGCGGGCTCCCTGTTCCAACTGTCTGCAGCGATAGTAACTGCGCTGGGGCTCTGGCGGAGAACCCATTCTGATTCACACGTGGTCTGCCCTTGGGATTTTCACGGACTAGCCCAATTGGGGCTATTTGGAGAATCACCCACTTCCCTCTCCCCGGGGCACCCATTGCCTGGAGCAGAGGTGTGGATTGCAGAGCAGTAACCCCGGGGGCATAATATAGTCTCTTACCTTTGCCCCATAGCCTAGGAGGGATGCACATTCACCAGCTCAGACAGCCAGAGCAGGCCTCGGAAGTCAGCAGCTTCTAAGTCTGGTGGTGGGATGCAGTAGGGTGGCAGAGAGCAGGCTGGGGTGACGCAGGGCTGTTACCTGACTTGTAAATGCTTCTTGTGTTCCCTGTTTGCAGATCAGCATCTTCATGACGCACCTGTCTAATTATGGGAACGACCGGCTGGGGCTGTACACTTTTGAGAGCTTGGTCAAGTTTGTGCAATGCTGGACTAACCTTCGCCTGCAGACTCTGCCTCCTGTCCAGCTGGCAAAAAAGTACTTTGAAATCTTTCCCCAGGAGAAGAACCCACTGTGGCAGGTGAGCAGGCTGTTCTGATATCCCTTGGCCATTCAGGACTCCTCCCCGTGGCCTCTTGCAGGAGGCTGCTCTCTCTTTGGAAGGTACATGGAGAGGGAAGGGTTGCCACTCCTACCACTCCAGTGCCCAGAGGGGTGAGTCGCATGGCCGTGGGTTTTGGTCCTTGTTGCCTCGCTCCCCAGATCCCAAAGACGTGACGTTGGAGGAAGGGAGTGATGGGCCACACTCCTGGTGCGAGCTGTGGGGACAGAGAGCTCTCATTGGCCTGGAGGGGGTCCCAGGTACTTGGCTAGTTGAGGATATAACCGTGGGGGGAGGAACGTCTGTGGGGCTGGCAGAGTTTGCAGGCATGTTACTGTGACGCCTCCGGACATAATTTCATGCTATAGAATTCATGTTGGTTAAATCAAAACATGCTTATTCCATTTCATCCCAGCACAGCAGCTCTCTGCATGTTAATGAGCAGATGAAATGAACTGAAGGGGGTAGAACTGTCTGTCTGCCAGAGTGGCTGTGCTGTAACAGCAGCAGGGCAGGGATTGCTGCTCAGCCCAGCAATGATGATGGGCCCACATCTTGGTTTCTTTGGACAGGAATTGCGGGTCACACTTTCAAAAGGGACTTAGGCTCCTAAATCATTTGAGTGCTTTGGAAGCTGTTCCTGCGCCTTGGTCTGTGCAGTGCAGCCTGCCAGTACTCAGCAGAATGGGGATGTAGTTGTGAATTGTTCCTTGTGGGTTACACTCTATCCGCAGGAGCCGTCATCAGCTCCCTTGCTAATATTAAATCCTGTTCTCTCTGTTGTGCAGAATCCCTGTGATGATAAGAGGCACAAGGATATCTGGTCCAAAGAGAAAACATGTGACCGGCTCCCCAAGTTCCTTGTCGTTGGACCCCAGAAAACTGGTAATTGTTCAGCCCATTTAAAGATAAACTCCTGACTCTGCTGCCTCCGGTGCAGATGGACCGTTCGTGGATCTGTACGGCAGTAGCCAGCGATCACACGTGATTAGGGTCTCTGGTTTGTCCCACCCAAAGCGCAGCACCTCCGTCAGCACACTGCTCCTACTGCCCTGCTGAGGCATAACCCGAACTCGCAGGGAAGAGCCTGACCTGCTGAGTCACGGCGAGAAGTAGTGCAGGCTCTTGGTTTACCCACACGAGCCGATGTGCCCCTCTCGTGCCTTCCCAGCAACAGGCCTGTGCCCTAATGGCTCTCACGCTGACACACTGCACAGGGGTCTGGGACTAGATCTGTACATGGGTCGGTAACTCATCTGGGATTGCTGTGGCAGTGATTTGGCTAGAGAGGTTGTTAGGATATAGATATTCAGGCCTGTCTGTAAAGGCCTATACTCTAAGAATTTAGGTGTATTCTTATCACTTGGCTAGTGATAGAGGTATAAAAGAAAGAATCAAAACCACTGTCTGCCAGTGTAAGGGCCTTCTCTTACTGTGACAGTTTGTGGCCCTGTGCTTAGGCTCAGGCCTTTGGCTAAGCAGCAGAGGCAGCCATAAGCTGGGAAGCGAACGGTCACATCCTCGCATTCCAAACTAGTCACATTGAAATAAGGTGCTATTGGGCTGTTAGGCACTATCAGGACAGGATTGTATCCCTATCACCTCCAGAGAAAGGGAAGTGCCTAGAAAATGTAAAAGGAAACTTAGTTTGATAGCATCCTGTCTGGCAAGAACTCACTTATCAATAGCTGGGATGTGAAATCCTCACTTCTGTATTGTTTTGTCATTATAGTTCCCACTTTGCTGTTGTTTGTCTGTATAATCTCTGTCTGGTTCTGTGATTGTTCCTGTCTGCTGTATAATTAATTTTGCTGGGTGTAAACTAATTGAGGTGGTGGGATAGAATTGGTTACATAATCATGTTACAGTATGTTAGGATTGGTTAGTTAAATTTCAGGAGAATGATTGGTTAAGGTATAGCTAAGCAGAACTCAAGTTTTACTATATAATCTGTAGTCAATGAGGAAGTGACTGGGTGTGGGTGGGCATGTGGGTGTGTGAGATGGGAACAGGGAATGGGGATAAGAAAATTGGAATCATGTTTTGCTAAAGGGGGAAATGGGAACAGGGAATGGGAGTAAGGAAGTTGGAATCATGTTTGGCTAAGGGTAGGAATGGGAACAGGGACACAGGTGTAAGGCTCTGTGGTGTCAGAGCTGGGAAGGAGGATACTAAGGAAGGAAACTGGAATCATGCTTGCTGGAAGTTCACCCCAATAAACATCGAATTGTTTGCACCTTTGGACTTCGGGTATTGTTGCTCTCTGTTCATGCGAGAAGGACCAGGGAAGTAAGTGGGTGAAGGAATAAGCCCCCTAACAGAGGTATTGAGCTGAGGAACCGCTTCCAGCAATTGACAGGTGCCAGCCATTTGTGTAGAATGGGACCCTCAGCCCTATCGGTGAACCTCTTCCCAGCCCAGCTGCCATCCCCCTCACAGGAGTCATTGGGGATCTCTGCTGGTGTGCCTATGCCCCTGGCAGCTCTTGTGCTCTGTGCCCGTGCCGCACTGTCGCTGCGTAGTAAGGACACCTGGCTTGGCTGACCATAGACATGCTGGAAGCTCTCGCTGTGCTCAGCAGAGTTGTCAGGAGACACAAGCCTCTCCTCCGCCCCCCGCCTCTTTCAGTTCCCTGGGTGACCGAAGCTCCACTAATCGTTGTTGCTCGTTGTAGGCACAACAGCTGTGCACTTCTTCCTGACCATGCACCCAGCGGTCACTAGTAACTTCCCGAGTCCAGCCTCCTTCGAAGAGATCCAGTTCTTCAATGGGCCCAACTATCATAAAGGAATTGACTGGTAAGCATCCTAGCTCTTGTGCTCCCCTATAGGGATTGGTCGTCATGTTGCGCCCTCCTGAGTGTCCCTGGGCTCCATCCACCTCAAGCGTTTTAGCAAGCCCTCCATTTCTGTCCGGTACGTTGCACCTCTGGGTGCTCACTGTCTTGATCTGTTTCTCCACTTGCTACGCCCCAGCTACACCCCTGCTATAAGCCCTTAGCCCAGCGTTTCCTAAACTTTGAAAGCCATGCATGCTCCTGCAGCCCTGCATGTGCTGTGAATGTCTGCCCAAGAGCAGCCTGGGGAAATCGCCATACAATACTTGCTCTCCTTGTCACATGCTCTGATGTGTTCATGTTTAAAATATTCTCACTTAGATCTGAGATTTTTCAAAGCAAAGGTTTTTCTGGCATAGCTAAATTGGTAACAAATGTGGCAAAACCCCAATACTAAAAAGGGGTTGCCAGTATAAGTCCATTTGCCAGTGCATAGCTACGTTTGTTTGGTGAAGCGGTGAGTGGCCCAACTCGTGGCCCGTGGGCCGGATGTGTCCCACAGGCCGATTCTCTCCAAGCCCGAATGTGTCCAGCCTGCAACAGATCTACTCGACAAAATAGCATCCTCCCTATGACATGGCCTTGATTGCACTGTACACGCAAGGTCACGCTGCTTGGAGAACGTCATTTTGTAGAGCACGTATTTATGTAGGTGGTCCGTGGAAGAGCCCCACACAACAGTGAAAAGGTTGGACCACCCAGGACCAGCAAAGGTACTCCTTTGCCAGCATAAGCTGCATTTCCACTAGGAGGGTTTGCCGGTATAGCTATACCAGTATAGCTAGTGTAGACAAGGCCTGAATTAGTGCCCATTGAGATGGACAGGGTGGTTCTCACCTCAGAGTTAAGTTCTCTACGGACCCAAGCAGATGTCTTTGTCTCCTACACTTGGTTTGGTTGGTCTGTCTGCTTGTCTATATGGGGGATTTTTATACTGCTCTAGTTATACCAGTGTAGACCCCTATGTGAGCACTCCTTATCCAGAATGAAAGTATCCATTCGGAATTATACAGATATAACTCAAGATAACTTTACTGTGAAGACAAGCCCTAAGGTTCTTGTTGGTGCCCCATCTCCCTAGTATCTGAGCACCTCACAATCTATAGTGTGTTTATCCTCACAGCACTCCTGTGAGGCAGGGCAGGGCTCATGTCCCTGTTCTACAGAGGGGGGAAACTGAGGCACAGAGAGACTAAATGACTTGACCAAGGTCATGCAGCAAGTCAGTGGCAGAGCAGGGACTTGAACGCAGATCTTCAAGTCCCGGCTAGCATGCTACCCACTGGGCTGTCTTTTGTTCTTCACACAATAGCTAGAGGCTCACTTGTTTTTACTGAAAGCTGAGACCCGGGGGAATAATTCTGAGGCCTGTCTACATCCCCAGCTAGTTCCAGGCACCACCCGAGAGTGCTGTGCCCTGCTCACAGGGCAATGTCTTCGCCCCTTATCGCACCCCTTCCTACTCCACATCAGACTCTATCCCTGTTCCCTACTATCCCCGTTCTGTGTCATCCCCTCATTGACTCTCAAGTTGCAGTGGGGGAGGTTTAGATTGGATATTAGGAAAAACTTTTTCACTAAGAGGGTGGTGAAACACTGGAATGCGTTACCTAGGGAGGTGGTAGAATCTCCTTCCTTAGAGGTTTTTAAGGTCAGGCTTGACAAAGCCCTGGCTGGGATGATTTAACTGGGAATTGGTCCTGCTTCGAGCAGGGGGTTGGACTAGATGACCTTCTGGGGTCCCTTCCAACCCTGATATTCTATGATTCTATGGGCTTGGCCACCCCAAGCTCCTCTGCATGCCCTATACAGTTCTGAGGTGCCAGCAGGCTGGTTTGCCCTGTGCCACTTTTCTGCTGGGTTGTGCTCCCCACACATGTGCCATCAAGTTGTCCTGGTTTGCTCTGCTTGGCAGGTACATGGAATTCTTCCCCATCCCCTCCAACGCCAGCACAGACTTCATGTTTGAAAAAAGTGCCAATTACTTTGACACAGAGGTGGTACCGAAGCGTGGCGCAGCCCTGCTTCCACGAGCCAAAATCATCTCCATTCTGATCAACCCGGCCATCCGAGCCTACTCCTGGTACCAGGTATCACCCCTTCCCGGGGGGCCCTGGGGAGGGCTGGAGATCTGCTCCAGTGTGGAAAGCAGCTCCTGGGTGAATGGATTTCTCCTGGGAGGCCGGGGTAGGTTAGTACTGATGGGAGCGTGTGGATTTGTTCACCGGAGAACTGGGGTGTGTTTGTGCTGCCCCAGGGCAGCAGAGAGCAGGGGGCTGCGTGCACATTGGCTAGGGAAGGGCAGAGTTCTGTGTTCTGACGACCTAACCATGTGTTTGTTTCCCAGCACCAGCGTGCTCACAGCGACCCTGTGGCTCTCAATTACACCTTCTACCAGGTGATTACTGCGAAATCCCAGGCCCACCTGGAGCTGCGCAACCTGCAGAGCCGATGCCTGCTCCCTGGAATGTATTCGACTCACCTGGAACGATGGCTGACATATTACCCCTCTGGGCAGGTACAGAGCTCTGCTGTGCTTGGCCGTGTCTCTAGTAATTGGCAGAAGATTATTCTGGATCAGTGCTGCTCAGATATCAGTAACTCTGGGGAAGAGAGTCAGAAAGCCCCAGTCCCGAGTGAAGCACGGTGGACAGGGAACGAGCTGGCTTTTCAGAGTTCAGCTTGGTGACTGTAGAGACAGGAAACTCCCCGTCTGTCTCATTCTCTCTTCACTGTAACTTACGACTCTTTTTTGGGGAGGGGAATATAAACTGCTGCTTCCTTCCCTCCATGTTACCTGATAGAGAATCAGGCTGATTTGTTACTGATCGTGTCTATCCAGTCAGGGTCGAGTGTCTACAGGTTTCCTAGTGCCTGTGTATAGTAGGTGGCTGAGCTCCCAGCCTGCACAGCAGCGTTAGGAGGCCCAGGAAGCACTAGCTTACTGCAACCTTAGCGTCTCTCCCTTTTGTCTCGGCAGTGTGTCCCCCTGGGGCAGTCACGGTGCCCAGTGGGTGTTCTGCTACTGCTGTGATACCCTGGCTTTCACCAGAGGCTTTGGAGCTCTGTTGCTTGTCACGTTCACTTGTTTCTTCTCCAGCTCATGAAGCCTGTAGCGCTGCTGAGTGTGGGTTTTACTGCAGGAGTCTGGAGTCCCCAGACTGCCGAATTCTGGAGTGCTGCCTGCCTTCTGTTTATAGATTTCTAGGTTGGTCAACACAAACTACAGCTCGTTTCTGTCTCTGAATCTGCCTTCGTTGTGACAAGACATTTACAAACTGCCTTGTGTGCTCGGAGTCAGAAAGCATTTTAGCAACTTCTCTTTTCTGACAGATGTAAAGCAAGATTGCCTAGAACTCGACTTCTGTTGCCAGAGTTAGTCTCAGGTGGTGCATGAACCAACAAATCCCATCATGCGTTTTGAGGCACTTATTCCCTGCAGCAGCAATAGCTCTAAGACCGGGCAGTGGTTCTGCTTCTCAGAAAACATAGTACGGCTGTAGAACTTTAACAGGCAAAGGTAAAACAAAGCCGGGCTCTGTGTTCATGGCCTTGTTGCTGTCGTAGCAGAGCCAGTGCCTGACCAGAGCAGACGAGTTGTGGTGCAATTGCAGTGAATAGGAGTAACAGACATTGCATCTCCTCTAAGGCAGTATATTGTCCAGCGAGAGCCCTGGCCCTGGGCTGTTCCCTCCACATCTGGAGAATTCTGGCTTAAGCCAACGGTTTGCAACCCCCCGCCAGTTAATTCAAATGCAGCAACTGGAAAGGCAGCAACAGCAGCATCCTCAGCGCAGGAGACAAGCTAGCACTTTCATCTGGTGGTCAGAGCCAGGGAGATGGTGGAAGGAGTTTGTCCTGCATAAAGTGTGCTGGCACATCCCTGGGCTCACATCTCCCTGCCTTCATATTCAAGCTGTTAGAACAGATGAGAGTGCAGAGAGGACAATACCCTCTTAGCAGAAGACGGCACTTAAAATGATGTCAGGACATAATACAGCAAGAAAACTCTTCAGCTGAACTAATCACAACTACGCTGGAGCACTGTGAAAACATGGAACTAGGGAGCCCTCCTGCTCTGTACAAAATCACCTGAGCTCTCCTCTCTGGCTGACTTTGCATTCTCTACAGAATGAGTGTCAAGCATTGGCTACCACACCGGGCAGGGACTAGGACACTTTAGAATAAGACTGTGGATATCCCTACTGGAGAGTTAACTTGGGTGATCAGCACTTAGGTTAGCCTGGCCTGGGGGTGAGCAGCCACACTGCAAAGCCCTACTCAAGCTACTGCATCCTCACTGGTGCTGCTGTCCCTTGTGTGTGTCACTTACTTCACGGGGCATCTCCCATGGTTCTCAGCGCTGCAGTAAGCTGAGCTGCTCTATCATCCTTTTCTAGTCAATTGAAGGAGAACTTGTCTGTTCTTCTGGGGAATAGAGGGAAGGTGCTGGAGGCTTACTGGCACTGAAGTGATTTAGTCTGTGTCCTCTCTGCAAAGTGGGAGGGTTACCAGTCTGAATGCAGCAGCAGCCCACTAGCCCATGCTCCCAGAGAAACCAGCTAGCGTGGGTTTAAAGCACCATTCAGCTCAGAGCATTTGTGTGGGGACAGGAGTGGGGCTAGGGACAACACCCAAGTAAACTCTGCAATGAAGTCATACCCTGTAGGAGCTGGTTATGCAAAAGGATATGGACATGTCACCTTTGGAAGACTGACCCAGGAAACACTACTTCTCCAGGACCCACAAAGCGCATGGCCCATCCTGGAGAGAAGCAAAGGGCTTAGTTACAAGCACAGATCTGCAGAGCTGAGGTCAGACAACTGGGCTCTGAGTGGAGGGAGCATAGGCCTGACAGCGTGGAGCCACTGCCCAAGTCACAAATCTGCTGAGCTGCAGTTACCCAGTAAACAGGATCACAGCACGAAGTGATTCGGGAGTGTGCTGTGGCAGTGATGGATGGAAAGCGATATATCATTTATTCACTGAATCCTCATTATTACTAGAACTGTCCTGTGGACCTGTGACCTGCTGTCTGAGCTGGAAGCCTAGACTTTCTCTCCCTATATAAGCAATGGGATCTCTCCACTTTGATTTACAAAAGCTACCTACCATAACTGGCAACAGAGATTTGCATAAGATTGCCCCCCTTTCCTGGCTGAAATGGTGCAGCTGCAGAAGCCCTGCACCTTCCAGTCTCACGGCCAGAGTGACTGGGGGCATTTTAATGGCCTCTTTAAGAAAGAACTGGTCTTAAAAACTAGGTTTCTCCAAAGAGGAATCCCCCACCCCCACCCCAAAACTGCTAATGGTGTAATGGTTGTACAGAACTGGAGCACAGCTTCCTGTAGTTATTTCTTTGGCCTGGGATTCTGGACACACAAGGAGCAGAGCTTTTGGTCTGCCCTGGACAATGAACTAATTGCATGGAGAAGGATTCTCGAACTCTTTGCAAATACCCCACAGTTCTTTGCAGTGGTTTGTGTCCATGCAGGTTTATCACAGAGTGACTAGGTGATAGGTGAGACGCAGGGGCCCTTCCATCACCACCTCCTGCCACTAGAAGATACCTGCCCCAGAGCAGGAGAGGAAAAGCAGCTCGCCCACTCTGAGGTCAACTTCAGTGTCTGCAAAGAGATACGTCGCCTCCCCACAGTGCCTGACCTACCATCAAAATTGCCAAAAGCCATCTCCTTCTGTGGCCAAGTGCTTCTGTTTCACTACTGGATCTGGAGTGGTCTAGGGCCCAGCTCCCCAGAACTCACCCCAGGTCATTTCTTTTGAACGATTTCCTCTTTAATGGATAGTCCAGCTAGTACGAAGAGACTGATGGTTAATGTCTGTCATCCTCCGAGGGAAGGAAATGAGCCAGAGCAGATTGTTATGTAAAAAGGAAGCATCGGCTGTCAAAAAGGATACATGTAATTGATGGCTAGTGCTGAGGCTAGGTGCTCAGTTACAGGCCGTTGTGTGGCAACTGTCAAGTGAAAAAAGTGACACTCAGTTTTGAGCTGCTTTTATGTTGTAAATATTGGTCACATTAGGACTCTTCTGTCTCCAGTAACAAAGGGCCAGCACCCAAAAGAGGAACAGCACTAGCTTTTCCCCTCAGGCTCTTTGAGGGTTGTAAACCGCAGGTATTAGGGCATGGACAGTGCTCCTGGGGGAATGTCCTGGTCCAGAGGGGCTGCTCCCTGGTTTGGTGCCAGAGGCTGACTTAGCTCACACTGAAAGCTTTGTGGACTCTCTATTGTTTCAGATTCTGATTGTGGATGGCCAGGAGCTCCGGCACAGCCCTGCTTCCATCATGGAGAACATCCAGAAGTTTCTGGGGGTGACACCACTCTTCAACTACACCCAGGCCCTCAAGTAAGGATTCGTCAGTATGTGCGTATCACTGCTAATATTGCTAGGCAGCTGCATTGTGAGCTTACTCATGACCTTCATCTCAGGTGAAACAAGAGTTGGTCTGTCACGAGCTCTGTCCCTGGCCTCTCCTGAGAAGGGATTGCAAGTTGGCCTGACTGGTGTGGTGAGTTTAAATAAGCTTCCCTACTGTGCTTATGTGATCTAACAACATGCTTAAGCACTTGATTCCCAAAGCTGGCTGGAAAATGCTGCTGGCCTTCATCCACCTGGTCACTAAGCTTCACATGAGCCAAGAATGAGCTCGGGATGGTAGAGAGGTCTGGTTATTCTTTTTGTAGACACGACATCACCCTGTATTTGGTCTCGTTGTGTGGTGTCCCCCGCTTGCTGATGTAGAAGTAATCTAACATTGTCCTAGATCCCTTCCTGAGCTGAGCCCTTTTTGACCTTGACACTGAAGTCATCAAGACTTGCTGTTGATGTGGATACTGAAATTACCTGGAACCGTAATTCCTTGAGTTTTTGTTCAGTACCTCATGGTGTCACCAACGGACTAGGACTTTTGCTGTTTCATTTCTGCTGTATGACACACTCTGGATATTATCTTTGGGCTAGGGAGATACAAGGTGGGAAGGTCAGATCACAACTTCATCTAGACCAAGGAATAAATGGTCAGTTTTCAGAATGGAGAGAGGTAAATAGTGTTGTCCCTCAGGGGTCTATACTGAGACCGGAACTGTTCAACATACTCATAAATGATCTGGAGAAAGGGGTACACGGTGAGGTGGCAAAATTTGCAGATGATACAAAACTACTCAAGATAGTTAAGTCTCAGGCAGACTACGAAGAGCTACAAAAGGATTTCTCAAAACTGGGCAACAAAGTGGCAGATCAGATTCAATATCGATAAATGCAAAGTAATGCACATTGGAAAACATAATCCCAACTATACATATAAAATGATGGGGTCTAAATTAGCTGTTACCACTCAAGAAAGAGATCTTGGGAGTCATTGTGGACAGTTCTCTGAAAACATCCACTCAATGTATAGCAACAGTCAAAAAAGCTAACAATTTTGGGAATCATTAGGAAAGGGATAGATGATAAGACAGAAAATATCATACTGCCTCTATATAAACCCATGGTACGCCCACATCTTGAATGCTGTATGCAGATGTGGTCGCCCCATCTCAAAAAAGATATATTGGAATTGGCAAATGTTCAGAAAAGGACAACAAAAATTATTAGGTGTCTGGAACAGCTTCCGTATGAGAAGAGATTAATAAAACAGGGATTTTCATCTTGGAAAAGAGATGACTAAGGGGGATATGATAGAGGTTTATAAAATCATGACTGGTGTGGAAAAACTGACTAAGAAAGTGTTATTTACTCCTTCACATAACACAGGAAGTAGGAGGTCACCCAATGAACTTAATAGGTAGCAGGTTTAAAACAAACAAAAGGAAGTATTTCTTCACACAAGGCACAGTCAACCTGTGCAACTCTTTGCCAGAGGATTTTTGTGAAGGCCAACACTATAACAGGGTTCAAAGAAGAACTAGATAAGTTCATGGAGGATAGGTCCATCAGTGGCGGTTAGCCAGGGTGGGCAGGGATGGTATCCCTAGCCTCTGTTTGCCAAAAGTTGGGAATGGGCGACAGGGGATGGGTCACTTGATGATTACCTGTTCTGTTCATTCCCTCTGGGGTACCTGGCATTGGCCACTGTCAGAAGACAGGATACTGGGCTGGATGAACCATTGGTCTGACCCAGTATGGCTGTTCTTATGTTGATTTCACCTAATTTGGAGCAACTGCTCTGGCCAAACCCTTTTTGAGTCTCTGGTAAGTTATATATTAAATTGGAGGCTATATATTATTATGAGGTGAGGGACCTCTCCCATTGGTGTTGGGAAGGAGACTGATGGGTCTGATTGGGTCCCAGATATGCCTGAGGAATTGTTAGAAGAGGCATCGTATAGTCGTAAAGGATTCAGAGTCAGGTCTGAGTTCCTTTTCCAGCTCAGACACAGATATGGCCTGCGTGACAGCGGACCTGTCCAAAACAGTGCAGCGAAACTTCACTTGGGAGAATGGCATTAGAGAAATGTCAGGGATTAGGACTGTTTGGCTCTCTGTTGGAGCAGCTGTGATGGATTAGTGGAATTATAGACACTCCCCCATCTTCAGTTGCCGTGGGTCACTTATGACCTGCAACTGCTGAAGCAGTAGATGAGGAGGAAGCAGGGTTGGTCAGCTTGCAGCCCTGAGAATTTGTGTGGTAAGTTGATATGTGGCCCATTTTAGGGACTAGATGGAGGTTTTCATTAGATCTGTATTTTAATAACGTAAGGTGCCCAGGAGTTGAGGCTTTGAGCACCATCGGAAGCTGTCAAATCAGTGTGGCATAAAGGGAGGGTGTTTTTGTTTGTTTTAAACTAACTGTTAAAAAAATTCTATTAGTGTAAGTTCCTATGGAAACAGCCTCCAAAATTCCATTTTCCTGGTGGTCACCACAACATTTTACCTGAACCTGAACGTGAAATTGACTTGCCATGCATTAGAACCAAAAGTAAGAGTGCTTTTCATTGTCACAGCCAAGAGGCACGCCACGAAAAGGAAACAAAGTGCAAAATGAATTAGATTTTAAAATCTTTGAACTGGAGTCAGCAACACAGACAGATACACGTTTCCTTCCCTAGGATTTTTAACTAAGTGTGTCCTTTTCAGGTTTGATGAAGCAAAAGGATTTTGGTGCCAGGTGCTAGACGGAGGGAAGACTAAATGCTTGGGAAAGAGTAAAGGAAGGAAGTATCCTGATATGGATTCCTCGGTGAGTAACCAGCTTGGGGAAATGTGCCTTGCCTGGAAGAGGCATAGTGGGTTGAAGGGGAGAGCGCTCTCAGCCAATTAGGGACAAGGTGCAGTGTCAGTGGATTTTCTGAGATATGGGGACTACACGATGCCTTTCAGGGCAGAGAGAGGACTGCATGTAACCCTTGCTAACGTGAGGTCTTCTCTTCCCCCTGCAGTCTCGGCTGTTCCTCACAGACTTCTATCGAGAGCACAACATCGAGTTATCCAAGCTGATGAACAGACTTGGGCAGCCCCTTCCCACGTGGCTCCGCGAGGAACTGCAGAATTCCAGCTGGAGCTGAGGTGGAAGCCCCTGCCCTGGTGCTGATGGATGCATGGTGCTGTCTATCCATGGATATAAAAGCCAGGTGGAAAATACACTACGATGGCATCTCTTGTCAGTCAAAAAACTAGAGAAAAGAACAGCAGCCAAGATCTTGGGATGGTGACAGGAGCCCTTCCCGCTCTGGCTGCTGCCTGGGATGTCATTGCAGGAGGTCCAGCGAGACTGTTGCACCCAGTGCGAATCAAGCCCCTAACTATTAATGGTTTGTTACAAAACTTTTGTAAGAAAGACACAAAGAAAAGGAAATTGCACAAAGTGTAGCGGCTGCTCCAGGAGGAGACTGTGAGCCCAGGGAACATCTGTGGGCTTCCCTCCCCCCCACCCAGAAGAGAGCATGCTAACCCTTTGAAGACTGGGATTTTTCAGACTCCTATACTACTACTGTCTGAAATGCTCAGTACTTAGAGGGTTACTGTCTTCCAGTTGTGACAGGTTTGGGGTGCAGCACCTGGCCTTTGTTGTTGATAGCGATGTGGTAATTGCACTGTTGTAGCAGAAAGAGCCACTGCAGCCTAGAGAAGGGGGAATTGGGAGAACCCCAACTTTGGGGAGCAGTTTTAATGCCAGCCATGAAAGGCAACATTCCCTCTTCCTCCTTGCACATGGAGTTTGTTCTTTGGAGACGGGTCCTGCTGTTCGTAAACTGTGTGGCTCCCCTCAACAGCATCCTCCGCTTAGGCTCCCTGCTCAGAGAGGGGGGGTGTTGTAAAGTGGACTGCCTGGTCCTGCCTGCAGCTGTGCCCAGGGAGCTAGGTGAAGGAGCAGAGGCTTGCAGAAGTTGTCATAAAGAATCTGTCTGTTGTCTTCCAGAGAGAGGGGAACAGAGGTTGTCCTCTAACAATAGAATATTTCCTCTACCTCCTCCTGGGAATGGGCTTGATGAGTTAGTCTAAGGCCCCTGGTTGCAAAGGCTCTAAGCCATGCTGCTGAATATAACTGAGGATCATGTCCTGCTAGCTGCTTCCTCTCTTGCATATTTCCCAGGCATTACTGATTTGGGGAAGAGTGGTCCAGTTCTTTTCTGGGGCTGCATCAGCATCCACATGATGGCAGGGTCCAGAAGATACCAGGCCACAAAGCTAGTTTCTTCAGTGGACATCAGTGAGAGAGGAATGGGGTCAAACAGGAACATCCTCTGACTCGCACTTAGCTTCTGAGCAGATGACATCCTCAGGGGTGCCAGATCCATTGAAGGGATAGGATAGATAACTGAGTAGGAGCAATCTAGGCAAGATCCAGGGCACTTAGAGTAGAGCTTGTTGATCCTCCCTTGGTGCAAAAGAACAAGGCCCTGATCCTTGTGAATTAAGAGACACTCTCACCCCCTGTACCAAGCCAGATAGCTTAGTGAGAGTAAAGGCAGCTCTGCTGCCAAGGGACTGGAGCTTCTATTGTGGGGACAATTGTCCAGCTGCATTGGGGGGGGGGGGGGTTGCTTTTCTCTGAGGTTGGCCACACTTGGAAAAGTAATACCCAGACAGTTGCAGGAGACGAATTCTGATGAACTCGTCCTGCTGGTGTCTGGAGTGGTTGTTTTCTTTCTCACTGAGCCAATGGGCGTCTAAATTCCAACTTCCCCTGTCTCACTGCATGGAGGAGAGTGGCTCTGGAACCAGCTTTTTTTACTCCTTTTCCAGCCTTATATAGCAGGAGTCTTGCTGCTTAAGACAAATGGCAGGGTTCACTTTGACCCAGACAGGAACATAATGTATGGCAACTTCTGCAACTGTCATGGTCTCCTTTTTTCTAAAGGGGAGAGAAGCTGTTTCAACCAAGCTTTTCCATTGAGCCTTGGGTATTTTTAACTGGTGCATTTACCATTGTATGTAAATGTATATAGTATACAATATAGTATTTTATTCCATGTGCCCTAAGGAAGGGCTAACCTTGTGCAACCAAAAAGAGGAACAGAAATAGAAACCTATCTCCCTCATTAGAACGGAGGAGAGCCCCACTTCCTGCACTGGATTCATGTATAGTGTCATTCACATTGAATGATGATAATGGAGAAATTCTTGGCTCTCGAAGCTGAGCACAAGTGTCTGAATAAAGGCTAGAAGTAGCATTCAGTGGGTTCAATAAACGTACCACTTATTTTCTATGAGTTGTGACGGTTTGGAGTGTTGTCCTCTCTCTGGTTCTGCTCTCACCCACTCAGCCCTGTGCTTGGGCAAAGGAACAGGGTCCTGAAGAGGTGCAGTGACAAAGGGGGCAGCTGTTACAACCAGCAGCACCAGTACCACTCAGCCTGAAGCATCCACTGAGCCAGAAAATTAAAGGGGGCAGGCTAGCAAAACAATTCCCTCTCAGTACACCTTGTGGGTGTCTGTAGTGCATGGAGCACTTTGTCACCACCCAGTCCTGCCATGTTTCACCAACCAGCTGCTTCTGGCCAGCTTCTGCAAGCCCCCAGCCTGAAGCTGTTAAGACTTCTGCCTGCACTTTCAGCGTCCCTGCGCTGCCCTGGCCGTTAGCCAGCCTCACCTGACATGCAGCAAGGAACAGGCTTTTCTTTATGGCTGGTGCCAACTTCAGAGGTGATTCAATGCTGCTCAGAGAGCACTGGCCAGCAGCCTGAGTTTGTTCACATCACATTAGCCTCAATTCAGTGGGTAGCTCAAAATTACCCCAGCAGCAGAGGGTTGCTATTACACTTCAGATATCTTCACACCCTGCCTTTGCACAGAACTCTAGTGTGTGTTCTCCAAGAGGAAGGCCCTGTAACCAAGTGTAATATTGCCCTGTGCATTGTTATTACTTCCTGCTGCTGGGCTTGTACTGCTTGTTTTCCTGTTACCTTGATGGTCTTGGACTCAAATTTGTAACATTTTCACAGCTGTTCCATTCAGATTGGGAAGGGGCTATTTTTTCCAATGGAGATGTCAGCTATGTTACCACAGAAACTAGTTCACTCATTCTTACCTCTTATGCTAGAGCCACTGCTTTGGACAAATCACATTTTATGGCTATTCATATCTAGTCTAGTTGATGGAGAAGAGTTGGTTTTAAAACAGAAACCCCCGCCGGCACATTTGTTGAAGTAGCCACCCATTCCCCAGCCAAAGCCTTCTACCCCTATGAACACAAGATCAGGTTAGACATTCAACTTGGAACTGAAGAACCAGCCTGGCCTTAGTGTGTGACTGTTAACTTGGAGCCTGACAGTGTCTCATTCCAATAATACAGAGCTTACCAAGAGACTCAGAAAGGGTTTGGTCAGAGCAGTTGCTCCAAATTAGGCAAAATGAATGGCCATAGTGGATTGGACCAAAGGTCCATCTAGCCCAATATCCTGTCTTCAGACAGCGGCCAATGCCAGGTGCCCCAGAGGGAAAACAGAGGCTAGGGCCACCATCCCTGTCCATCCTGACTAATAATCACTAATGGACCTATCCTCCATGAATTTATCTAGTTCAAGTTCACAAATAAACTAGTTTTCCTGCATTGGTGCTCTAGACAATTGCCAGGAGCTATCACAGCCCACTAAGCTCACAAAGTAACAAGAGAACACACAGGAGTTACTGCAGACAAAGGAAATAACGCACACCCATGCCCTCTCCCAGAAGCTAGAACAAGCCTAAAATTAAAAAGCTGCAAAATTGAGCCAGGGGGCCAGAACACGCTCAACAGCTGAGAATGTATTAACCACAGCCTGAGATTGACCCAAAAGGAACTGATCAGGGTGCATGGGTTTTGGTGCAGAGAGTGGACCCCCTAAACAAACTGAGCCACTGGATTAAAAATGGCTTTAGGAAAACTTTAGTAAGAGCAGCTTGCCTAAAGTGTTCACCCTGAGGCTAGAGTCTCTGAACTGATTACTTCCAAGACCAACCTTCCTCTTGGGAAGCTGCAGGTGACAGCAATCAGGAAGAACCAAGCACACATTGTATTTTAAAGGGTGTGGTGTTTGCCAGCAGCTTTCCATGAGCAGATTGGGGGTGGGGCAGGGAGAGCCCTTTATTGAGCACAGCTGCCCAAAACCTATATATGTGCTGGCCATTTTTGATATAAAGGAGACCACCAGGAAATGGGGTGAACCTAAGCCATGCCTGTGCATAGCCAGGAGACCAGTGGAGTCTGGGGAAGAGTCCATTCTCTGCATTGTGTTAAGAGCCTCTCTTGGGTGACATTCCCTGCCCACTAGATCCTATTGACTTGCCAGATTAGCACAAATTTCTTGGAGCCGCTGTTTCAAAGGGGAAATACCACTCTGCTAGCAGGAGAGACCCTAACTGCAGGGGCACCATTTAGGGAGGGCAAGGGGCTCTACCCTCCCCCCATGTTTTGTACCTGAGGTCGGCTCACAGCACATGCCCTAGCCCCAGAGGGAGCTCTACAGTGTGATATGTGATGAGTTCTGTGCTGCTCCCAGCTTCCACAATTGGGGAGGGAGTTTGTTTACAGAGAGAGGCAGGGTGATTAAGATAACAAAAGGCATTATTAAATTAAGGCTCAGATGAGCCTGAAAGCATTGCCAGACACTCCAGTTAAAAGATAGGAAACAAAGGGTAGGAATAAATGGTAAGAATGGAGAGCAGAAAATAGTGGTGTTCCCCAGGGGTCTGTACTGAGACGGTTATAAATGATCTGGAAAAAAGGGTAAGCTGAGGTGGCAAAATTTGCAGATGATACTTAAGTCCCAGACAGACTGCGAAGAGCTACAAAAGGGTCTCAGAAAACTGGGTGACTGGCCAACAAAATGGCAGATGAAATTCAATGTTGATAAATGCAAAGTAATGCACATTGGAAAACATAATCCCAACTGTACATACAAAATGAGAGAGTTTAAATTAGCTGTTACCACTCAAGAAAGAGATCTTGGAGTCATTGTGGATAGTTCTCTGAAAACCTCCACTCAATGTGCAGTGGGCATCAAAAGCTCACTGAATATTGGAAAGGGATAGATAATAAGACAGAAAATATATTGCCTCTATATAAATCCATGGTACGCCCACAGCTTCAATACTGCGTGCAGATGTGGTCACCCCATCTCAAAAAAAGAGATTGGATTTGGAAGAGGGCAACAAACGATCAGGGGGATGGAACGGCTTCCATATGAGAAGAGATTAAAAAAGACAGGGACTTTTCAGGTGGGAAAAGAGATGACTAAGTGTGGGGCATGATAGAGGTCTATAAAATCAGGGTGTAGAAAAATTGACTAAGGAAATATTATTTACTCCTTCACATAACACAAGAACTAAGGGTCATCAAATGAAATTAATAGGTAGCAGATTTAAAACAAACAAAAGGAAGTATTTCTTCACAGTCACCATCTGGAACTCTTTGCCAGGGATGTTGTGAAGGCCAAAACTATAACAGGGTTCTGATAAGTTCATGGAGGATAGGTCCATCAATGCCTATAAGCCAGGATGGGCAGGGATGGTGTCCTTAGCCTCTGTTTGCCAGAAGCTGGGAGTGGGTGACAGGATGGATCACTTGATGATTACCTGTTCTGTTCATTCCCTCTGGGGCACCTGGCATTGGCCACTGTCGGAAGACAGAATATTGGGCTAGATGGATCATTGGTTTACCCAGTATAGCCTATTCAGATGTTCTTTAATAGAACCCAGATGTAGCTGTCCCCCTCCCCCGCTGTAACCCATTAGACCCCTCCAAGAGCTGAGATAGAATCCAGGAGTCCTGATGGGGGGTCTCTCTCTCTCTCTCTACAAAGTCAGTAAAAAAGTAAGAATATACATCAAAATTTTACACCCAACCAGTGTCCTTTAAGTGACTTGCCGCAAGATGTCGGAACATGTTAGTATTAGAGCTGAGTGGGTCTAATATTTATTTAATTTTCTTTCTTTTGGATAGGAATTAGATACAGGGCTCCTGTCAACTAATTGCTATGGAATCATGGTTAAAATCCACCCCCCTGGCTCCAGTCTGAAATGATGCCCCTGCCTAACTGGCCTCTCAGCAAGGACTATTATGACAAACCTGCCATTGGTCTCCAGTTGGTGGGGGTGGGGGGTAACGATCATATACTATGACCCACGACTGTAATGGAGCACTTCTGCCTCGGAGCACATGAATGATGAGCCCTGGAGCTTTCAGTACCCTGGCTATCCACTCAAGTACGCTGCGAGACTGACACTGCATAACTGACCACTGGGTTTGACTCATGTTATCTGTAGTGCTGAAAATGGAGACAGCCAGGTGATCCAAAGAAAGGAGCAAGGGGAGGGATCAGTTGTACCTTTGTGGTCTCTAGCCAACAAGCATTACCACCGAACTTAAACCGTTCTCATCCACTTCAAGTGAGAATAAATAACCACTGGAACAACTTACAAAGGAGTGCGGTAGATTCTCCAGCACTCAAGATGGTCCCTTCTGGCTTTAAAAATCTATGACTTTATTAAAACATTCCCCGATGGCACTCGAAGCCCAAACGCAGCAAGAACACAGAGTGTGAAACTCTGTCAGTACTGGCCAAGGCAAATGAAGAGCAAAATGCATAATTAGTGAAAAGTGCAGGAGATTCTTAATTTCCTTTCAGGTTTAATGATCTGAGGGGCCAGCAGTAACACATGAAAGGATATTTTTAACATGTCTATTTAACATGGCTGCAACTCTTAACATTTCCTTGATATAAAAAGAATTGTTTTCTCAAATGAACATTCTGTAGCATGTCCATCACAGTCTCACCCACTTATTCAGCTGAGCATCTCTTTAAACTGAGCAGAGAGGTAATATTTTTGACTACATACCATATAAAGGTTAGGTGCAGTTAAGGGAGAGTAGTTTCTGTTGGTACGGGACTTTGTAGACGTGACGCTCTATGTACAGTAAGAGCCACTTATTCTATCGTTCACTAATAAATTAACAAAACAGGAGCCTTGGCATTCAAGCCTTGATGAGGGAACCTGGTGGCCAGTGAATGTTAAGCAAGAACACACAGGAATCCCCACTCCTTTTACGCTCAGCCATGAGACTTGAGAAGGAACTCCCCGGCCTCCGATAGGCCAGGTGCTGTCTATTGAACCGTTTGGCGAAAAGTCCTCCTCCAGGGCTGTGCCAGGCAAAAGATTCTCCAACCTGCCATAGTTTTACTGAAAGTGGACCCCGACACCCACCTCTACCAGCCTGGATTCGCCCAAATGCGACAGCTACTTGTGAGCCCTTCAAGAGCTATACTGATCCACCAGAGCCGAGAGAAGAGGGAATCAGTCTAAGAAAAACGAGTGTTTAATCAGGAAACGAGAAGAGACAAGGGATAAGAAATTGATTACAGGAGAGTAATACCCCAGCCAAAGGAACACGATTGTACAACTCAGAACATCGTATGGAGCCAGCAGAGCCCAGGCAGGAACACTCCTGGGAAAGAGCCCCAGCATCTCAGCCAGGCCTCCAGGCAGCTGAGCACCGTCCCGGTGCACGACTGTCCAAGCCCCAGCCTCTCCTATCAGAAGCTGCTTCAGGCAATTGTGGAGGTGGCTGGGCAGCGAGAAGCTCCCTGCTACTCCAGTCTCAGCTTCTCTCAGCAGATGGTGCTGTGAGGAATGGCCTGGGAGCTCTGGCTCTGCAGAGCGCGGCCCCAGCCTCCCTGACAGAAGCTGGCGTGTGAAGAGAGAGAAGCCCATACAAAAAAAAGAAGTTTACACATTTATAAATGCCAAAATAAATATTTGTTTGAAGACAAACTCTCCCAGCCCTCAAACACGCGCGCGCACACACTGCAAACCGCTCGTGGGACAGCCTCGGGGGCACGGGGCAAAATCAAGGATACACCGCAGGGAAACTAGCTCAACTGCTTCTCATTTCCCACCCCTTACGAAGGCCGTGGCCTGCGGGGGGTAGGAGGAAGAGCAAGTGAAGCCGAGCACTGTTATGCGGTGGCGCTGGAGAGGAATGTCACGGTATAAATACATCAGATCAGTGGTTTCCAACAAGTTAAAACTAAAATAAAAAAGACACCATAAGGAACGATGGTGTGATTGGAACTAAAGCTACCCAGGGTGGAGGTCTGCAAGTCCGTAGCGTTCTGCCTGCTGTCACGGGGAGAAGGTGGTCATTTCCAGAGAGACCCTTTGCCACAGCTCCTTGGTCTGCTTGCTGCGCTTTAGGTTCTGGAGGATATCGTTGAACTGCATCATGCCCATGGGAGTCAAGCAGAAGGCGCTTCTGGCGCTGCGGATGGCGTTCACAAAGTCATCGTAGTCAGCTGGGGTGAGGTGGATCGACCGGTGGTGGATGTACTGGGGGGACAAGGAGACAGCATTAAGGTGTCTGCTCTCTCCACCTTAACACTGGCTGTGAAGTGCTCAGCGCAGGGCTCAATTGCTCCCAAGATGAAACATCACAGGATTCTGCAATAAGGGTTACCAAGAGCAGCACCAAGACTCAGAGGCTCTGACCAGCAGGATGGCTACCACAACAGATGACAGTGCTATGCCTCACACCCCAGGGAAACCAATGGGGACACTGAATGAAAAGCCAGGTCTCCCACCTTACACTGCAACAGGCAGCTACTACAAAGCCCCTGAAGGAGAGAACCTATCAGAGTGCCGCACAGAAAATGCTGAGGGGATAAGGAAATCCCTCCCACCCGAGTCAGCTCCTCCACCAGGCCACATGCATTCTGCAGGTTACACACAAGGGCCATTTATTGTTCCATCCTCCCCAGCACATTCATGGTGTCTGCTCCACACCTCCTTTTCGCAGCTACCAGGGCACGGGAAGCTATCCCTTTTGAGTTACTGCAGGGTAACTCCAAGTATTCTGCTTCAGGCGCCTGAATCAGTCACCCCCACCAGTCTCTTGGCTGAGGCCCCAGTGCTGCTGGCCCAGTGCATGGGATGGTGTTCCTTTTGCGTATTTTGCGAAAACATTTCAAGCCAAGCTTCGGTAGTTCTCACACAGAGATCTGTTACACCAAACAGCCTCTAGGTGGCAGGTTAGTATATTTAACAGAGACATTAGATCAGTGTCCTCACCCCTCTGATAATTTATTCACAGAGCAACAGGTGTGTGGATTGGTCCCCTGGCCATTTTTGCCAGGACTGCCCTGGCTTGGAGGTACAGCCCTGGTATCCCAGCTGGCCACAAACTGGGATTTGTCCTGTTTTCAATAAACCCCAGGCCACTGGCCAGTCTGCCTCCGCTACACACCTGTAAATGGGAGTGCGGAAGAAGGGGTGAAGGATAGAAAGGGGTCTGGAAACCTGAAGAAGGGGGGCTACAAATGGTAAAAGGAGACCCAGACAGAGGGAGAGTGGCAGCCAGGTTGGGCAGGAGATGTGGAGAGAAAACCTGGAGTGGGAGCGGGGAAAAGAGGATGCAAGAGTGAAAAATAAGGTAGAACTTGGAGGCAGGAAGAAGCGGGGAAGGAAGAGAACAACAAAAGGAGCAGGGTGCATGGAGCAATGGGGTAAGATGCTCCTCCACAGGGCTGGAGACAGGAGCAGGCACCTTGAGGCAAACACTCCAGCTGGCAGGTGCAGGTGGGACAGGGAGGGGAAGAATGGATATTGTGGCGTGCTTTGGAGACAGTCTCTCCGTGCTGGGAAGAGATTTCCTATGTGATGCACCAGTTCAGAAAGCTAGACAGATCAGCCCAATCAGAGCAGCCAATGGATTCCCCTCCCTCCCTGCGCCAGAGCAGTGCCTGCAGCTGCAGAGAAACTAGCCTGGCAGCTTTTGGAAGCAGGGGTCAGGCAGAACCCTACCTGCATGTATGCCTGCTGGCACCGCTGCACCAGCTGGTGGAAGGCTGGAGTGCGCAGGTGGTTGTGGACATGGGCAGGGTTGAGCCTTTGCAGCGCTTCCATGATGATCTCTTGCAGCACGAAAGGGCTCAGCACCCCCTTGGCTGCGCCAACGCAGAACTGATGTACATAGTTTACACCTGCACAAGAAAGGGGTGAAAAGAGCAACAGGATGTCAAGAATGGATGGATCTAGACTGTTCTCAGTGGTAGCGGATGACAGAACGAGGAGTAATGGTCTCAAGTTGCAGTGGGGGAGGTTTAGTTGGATATTAGGAAAAACTTTTTCACCAGGAGGGTGGTGAAGCACTGGAATGCGTTACCTAGGGAGGTGGTGGAATCTCCTTCCATAGAAGTTTTAAAGGTCAGGCTTGACAAAGCCCTGGCTGGGATGATTTAGTTGGGGATGGGTCCTGCTTTGAGCAGGGGGTTGGACTAGATGACCTCCTGACTTCCCTTCCAAACCTGATTTTCTATGATTCTAACGAGAGAGGAGAAACCAACCCATGAGAAATCAATCAGCTCCCAAGGTGGCAGCACTGGCTCCAGTCGGAAAGACCAGCATCTGAAGCTGCACTTCCCATACAAGGGAGAGGCAGAGACCAGGAAACACAACCCCACTCCAGGGGACAAGAGTTCACACTCATAGGTATCTATCAGGGGTGAGGAGAGACGGCATTGCTCCCAACTGACATCCCTTTAAAGAAACATGAAAGGAAACTGTGCATTGGGGGGGGGGGGAGGAAATCATCCAACCACCAAGACACTTAGCCAGCAAGAGGACAGTATATTCCATTTCCATTCCCTCTGCTTTCCCTCCTGGGACACAAGGACACACAACATTAAGTCCTTCGTAAAACTGGACAATTTTGGAGTTTCCACCACTGCACTACGACCAGTGCAGCTCCACAGCGATGCTAACAGTGGAAGCCCAAGTGTAGCTGGGCCTCGAGCACTGTCGTCTAGGCCTGCTCTTCCAGCTTCCGGGGGTGGCTAAGTGGGAGAATCAGAAATTTGCTGTTCAGACCAGACCAAAGAGGGCTGGGGAAATAGAACTGGAGATAAACGTGCTGTTCAGAAATCCTGATGGAACAGTGTTTTGTTGCAATCTGCCAGTTGGCAAAATCAGAATGTTTTGTGGAGATAGTCCCATTTTTGCTGAACTACCAAAGAAACCAGACAGGGTTTCCTTCCTGCCTGCATGTGGGGTTCCCAGGCTTCCATGGTCCCAGGGCTGCCAGGGTCCACAGCTCTAGTGCAATCCACCTGCCCTTGGGCTCCATTCCCTTTCACATAGAATTTCAATTTCAAATCCTCAGTGAAATGGAATTTACCTTTCTCCACACAGTTCTCCTGGTGAGTCAGGCATTTATCATTACAGAGGGTCTCAGAGGACATGAATACCAGGAAAGGCAGGGGTGGCACAGGGTGTCTTAAGTCTGTGGCCTGGACTGCAACCCCTAGGGGCCATTGAAAATGCTAATTAATAACATTATTGGAGCACTGTGTCCTGTCCAACTCCATGTGCTCATGCAGCACCTTGGAATTTCATCCTTAACCTGCTACAGAATCCAAAGAGGCCACCATCAAATGGGCTGAGGGGAGCTGGGATTCTCCCAAACACCCCAGGGAACGGAGGCAGAAGTGGACCCAACCAACTCTTTCCTGGTGCAGTTGTTCATTTCTGAGGACCACTGATTCTGCCCTAGGAGATAAGAAAACAGGGCCTTCCTCCAGGGCACAGAACCCTGCATGCAAGGGCCAGAGAGCTCCCCAGCTCCTTACCTAGCTTGGCAGCTAACCCCAGAAGCCATTTCACATCCTCTGTGTAGGGTGGGCTGCGGGAGAAGTTGTTTGGATGGTCATTGTGAGCTCTCCGGCCAAGCATCTCCAGTGCCAGCATCCCTGCGGGAATGGGGCAGTCAGAGTCAAACAGCATTCCAACCAAGCAAGGAAGAGGCACCCTGGCCCCATGGAGATTCTTCCCCTATCCAGCTGACTTAGCTCTATACTGTCGCCTAGGCTGACATCAGATCCAATGAGTACATTTCCCAAACCTGAGGAACCGCTCTGTGTAAGCTTGAAAGCTTGTCTCTCTCACCAGCAGAAGTTGGGCCAATAAAAGAGATTACCTCACCCACCTTGCCTCTCCAATATCCTGGGACCGACACAGCTCCACCATCATTGCATACAGAGCAGATCCCCACTGCATACAGAGCAGCAAACAGCTCCCCAGGAGATAAAGTGCACACCTTGAAGATAACTAACACAGGTGGAGCTGAAGGGCAGCTAGCAACCCCACACCAATCCCAGGCTGGAAATCTCTGCATAGCAAACAGCTCACTGGGGCTGCAAAGGGACTTCATTAGTGCTCTTGGCAGTTCTGGTTGCATGCAGGGCCCCAAATGTTTTGCTAGGTGAGCTGGCAGTTCGGGATCCTAGCAGCATATCCCAATAGCATTGCTATTGGTTCCCCTTTGTTCATGGACTCAGAGCTCACGCAGCCAGAAGGGACAGTCTGACCTCCTGCATAACACAGGCCACAGGACTTCCCCAAAGTAATTCCTGTTTGAACGAGACCATGTTTTTTAGAAATACGTCCAATCTTGACTTAAAAATCGCCAGTGATGGAGAATCTACCACACCCCGGGGTAAGCTGTGCCAAAAGTAAATTACTCTCACTCTTAAAAATCTGTGCCTTCCTTCCAGTCTCAAATTTGTCTAGCTTCATCTTCCAGCCTTTGGTCATTACTATACCTACGTCTGCTGGACTGAAGAGCCCATTATCCAGTATTTGTTGTCCATGTAGGTACTTCTAGACATATCAAGTCACCCCTTAATTTTCTTTTCGTTAAGCTAACCAGATTGAGCGCGTTTTCCAGCCCTTTAATCGTACTCGTGGCTCTGCTCTGAACCCTCTCCAGCTAACCCTTCCTGAGCTGCGGACACTAGAACTGGACACAGTGGTCCGGCAGTAACAGACAATCTAAAGCAGCACATTCAGCTGCAAGAGACAGACCATGCAGTTATGCTGCAATGCCCACATTTCCGTCATTTCAGCTTTTCCATTCTGGTCACTCCTCTTCCTAGCTGCAGCCTTCCCCATCCTCTCACTGGCTTATCATTTAAACAGCATCCATTTCAAGCTCCTTGTCCCCACCTACAGGGCTCCACCCCATTCCCCCCATTCACGCTTCAGTGCTCTCTTTTACCACTTCTACTCGGTGCCTATCATCATCCTGCCTCTGTGTCTGCAACCAGAAAACGGTTACTAACCGTTTTGGTACCTAGGAGATGTGTTGCACATGTGCATTCCACTTCAGGTGTGTGCACCCAGTGCACTAGCACCAGAGATTTTTCCCTTAGCAGTACCTGTCAGGGCAGCAGGTGTACCCTCTGCTCACACTGCTCCACAATGACATAAAGGACAGAGCTGCCCCAGAACCGAGTCCCCTCAGTTCCTTCTTATTGGACAGACTCCAATAGATAGAGCTCTGCAAATCCACAGCTATCCGCTTTATAGTGACAGATATCTGCATCCGTGGGCCATTTCTGCGGAATGCAGATCCAAATTATATGTCTAAAACCCTGTAAATCTGCGGCTATCTGCAGGTCATTTTTGTGGATAGGATACAGATACAAATTTTGTATCTGCACAGGGCTCCACCAATAGAGAGAGGAAGGAGGACGGGTTGTGGAATGGACACGTGCAACACATCTCAGAGAACAACGGCTCCCGTTTTTCTTCTTCGAGTGATTCCACATGTCCATTCCACTTCAGGGGAGTCACACACCATTCAACCAGGATGTGGGATCAAAGTCTATCTGAATAATCACTGAAGATTTACACATCCAAATCTGGAACCATTTCTATAGCATTGAGAGAAGGCATAACGAAAAGCAAGCGTATGTACTGAAGACCAAGTTGCAGCTCTACCAATGTCCAGAACGGGCACTTAAGCTAGAAAGGATCCAGAGGCTGTGTGAGATCTGGTTGAATGTGCTAGAACCCAGTTCGGTGGTGCTGCACTGGGCATGTCGTAGCACAAACATATACAGGAGGAAACCCACAACGAGATTCTTTGGGATGAAACTGGAAGACCTTTCATCTTTTCTGCAATCACCATAAACAACTGTGAGGATGACCTGAACAGATTAATCGTATCCAGCTAAAACTGCAACACTCTCCTAACATCCAGTGTGTGGAGTCTCTCCTTAGGAGTATGAGGCTTAGGGAAGGAAGTTGATAAGTATATTGCCTGATCGAAGTGAAAGTGAGAAGCTACCTCGGTGAGACATTTCGGACAAGGGCAACGGTATACCTTGACCTTGTAGAAGACTGTATACGGTGAATCAGACACAGGGTTCTCAATTTTACTACTCTCCTTGGAGACATATTTCCGATCAAAAAGGCTACTTTCATTGACAGATGAAGTAACAAATAGGTAGCCCGTGGTTCAAAGGGTGGACCCAGGTTTAAATCCCAAGGGGGGAATCAGGTCATCTACTTGGGGATACAAATGATCCAGATCCTTCAGAAACCCAAGTGACATGGGGCTGCAAAGAAGCAAGCGATTACCAATTGGACATCAGAAAGTAGAGAGAGCTACTAGGTGCACCCTGATGGAACTAATGGCCAGAATTTGCTGTTGCAGGTATAACAAATAGTCCAGTACATGTTGTATTGGAGATTGGAACAAAGAAACACCTTTTTGCCGAGACCAGAGGGAGAATCTTTTCCACTTCAAAAGGTAAGTGTACTTAGGAGAAGATTTTCTACTATTCCAGAGGACATTTTGCACATCCCTTGAACAGAACTCTTCCTGAGGTGTTAACCATGGAGCATCCAGTCCGTAAGGTGAAGGGCCTCCAGGTTGGGATGAAGGAGGTGACCGTGGTCCTGTGAGATCAGGTCCAGGTCTGGCAGTAGTGTCAGTGGAACCCTGGTAGAGAGGGTCAGCAGTGTGGAAAATCAGTGATAGCGAGGCCACGGAGGTGCTATTGAGTATAATGCAAGCATGGCTGTGTTTGGTTTTTAACAGCACCCAGGGTAGGAGCTGAAACAAAGGTATGCATACATTAGATTGTCTTTCCAGGACTACAGAGAAGTGTCCATCAGAGACCTCAAACTATGACCCCCTCATGAACAAAGCTGATGTGTCGTCAAGTTGCAAACAGGTTTATGTGGGGAACACCCCAGGGTTGGAAAACGTGTAGGACTATCTGGGTGGAGAGGCCACTGATGGTGACTGGTACATGATATTCTCAACAGGTCTGCCAGACTCTTCTGGACACCCAGAAGGCAGGAGGCTTTGAGGTGGATTGAGCTGTTGATGCAAAACTTCCAAAGCAATATTGCTTCTTGACCCAGAAGCAATGACTGAACCCCACTCTCTGTTCACACAGATCATCGCTGCAGTGTTATCTGTAAGAAAAGACAGTTACCTTTCGTAAATGTTGTTCTTCGAGATATGTTGCTCATGTCCATTCCATGTTAGGTGTGCATGCTCACCACATGCAACAGTGTCTGAAGTTTTTTCCTCAGTGGCATCCATAGGGGACCGGCTCTGGAGCCTTATGGAGTGGCGCACGAACACACTGGTATAAGAAGCACTGCTGGCTCCTTCCTCTCTTGGTTCCTTCTTGCCAGAACTACGACAGTGGAGAAGGAGGGCGGGTCATGGAATGGACATGAGCAACATATCTTGAAGAACAACAGTTACGAAAGGTTAGTAACTGTCTTTTCTTCTTCAAGTGCTTGCTCATGTCCATTCCATTGTAGGTGACTCCCAAGCAGTATCATCGAAGGCAGGTTCGGAGTTCATGGACGTGTCAATTGCAGCACAGTTCTGCCAAATCCAGTGACATCTCCGGCTTGCTGGGTGATGGCATAATGCGCTGTGAATGAGTGTACCAAAGACCACGTCATGGCCCTGCAGATGGTCTGGACAGGGACGTGTGTCAGGAAGGCAGCGGAAGAGGCCTGAGCCCTGGTTGAGTGAGCCTTCACTATCAGTGGAGGCACAGCCTGCACCAACTCGTAACAAGTACGGATGCAGGTGGTGATCCAATTTGAAATCCTCTGACAGGACACCAGAAGGCCCTTAATCCCCCGCTTTTGCTATCGCAATAAAGAGCTGGGTCGATCTGCGGAAGGGCTTGGTGCGTTCCAGGTAGAACACCAGGGTGTGCCTGACATCTAGAGTGTGCAGCTGCCTCTCCTCAGTGGCTGTGTGAAGCTTTGCATGTGGGACTAATCACTTAGGAAGCAGGCTAGCATGTCGGAAAACACCAGGGTAGGAGAAACTGGCAAACTGTCCTTGATGAGAATGTCAAACTAACTGTTTGGTGTTCCCAGGCTGTCTGGATGAGCTCACGGCGAACGAAAGAGGCACAGGTGACACCCTCCTGTAACTTTTCCCTTTATTCCTTGAAGCAAACAAGCATTCAGCAGCCATGCAGGAGACTGGGATATCTCAGGAGGAAGGCACCCTCTTTAAGAGGCCCTGGTGGGTCCTGTAATTGTTTGGGGGAGGTGAGGAAACACCGGATGCTACTGCCTCATCGAGCAATCAGGAGGATGCGCCCAAGGCTGGCTGAGGTAGAGCTTCCCCCAATTCCTCCTAAGGGGGAGTCACTGGGGCAGACTACCCATGTTCAGTACCAAGCTCGGTACTGGAAGCTGCTTCCTGCAGCTCTTGCCATGCAGCTTCATGACATCTGCCGGAGGATGCAGAGGAGGGAGGGTTCATAGACAATCTGGAGGCAGGGGAAAAACCCCATAGGTTCCAAGAGAGCCACTGATAAGGCCACAGAGTGGCTCCCTACTGGCCAACCAACACGGAGGTTCTGCTGGATACCTGAGGTGAAAACTTCTTGGAGGAGAATGATGGTTTACGTGATGTAGCCGCAACACATAAAACCCAATTTCTGACTCGGACAACAATCCTGAGTCATCCGACCAAGGAGGTGTGGAGCCTCTTGGTGCGAGGAGTCCGGAGAGGACAGCATCAGGGAAATCTTTCCCTACCTGCATCTCGACAGTACTGTATGAGGGGGTACCGGAGTGTCCAGAAGTGCCTGCCATACCAGGTACTGAATTCTTGTAGCCGGCAAATACATGCGAGAATCACTCAGAACCGGATGAGATGTCTCTTGAACCACCAGCATAGCTGGCACCAAGAGACTCGGCAGATGGCTTGTTGCAGCACATGCCTCAAGCATTGACAGCAGTGGGAGAGCCAAAGATGACAATACCACAGAACAGCATTCCTCAGAGGTCGGTCTCAAAGGCACCCATACCAGTGCCGGAGCTGTCTGGACTGGGGAGTGCCTTGGCACGAAGCACATACACACTATCCTCCTTCCCAGCTTGTTCATTGGACTGTAGTGCTAGGGACCGTGATCTCCTAGACAACATGTTCCCTCAGTGCAGTATTCAGTGCTGCTTCTTCATTACCAGAGAAGAAGTTCAGCATCGAGACTCTGCCATGACAGGAGGAGTGCTCCTACTCAAAGCAGAGGAGCTTGGTGCCTCACTACCCAAAACAGGAAGGCTGAGGGTAGGTGCTGAGCTGCCTCCACATGAAGGTGTTTTAGTCCGACTTTTCAGTTCTAGACCTAAAGTCCCTGAAGATTTGGCACCTGTCCCCAGTGTGAGCTTCTCCTAGGCACTTCAACACCTGGAGCACAGGTCACTGACTGGCACTGGCTTCTTGCTTCCATCACAAGGTTTGAAGCCTGGGGATTGATGCATGCCCCGGGATGGGGCGTTGGTACCCCAAACAGGCAGGAACCGCAGTAAGCATTTAATACACCAGTTTGAAAAACAAGGAAACCTACTAGTAAAAAAAAATGACACCCAATATAAACACTCAGAAAGGGAGAACACTTGCAGTAGCAAGGTAGACAGCGCCGACAACCATCACAGGCGGTAAGGAGGACTTGACAGGGGTTGGGGGCAGCTTTGCCCTTTATACCATGGCGCAGCAGCATGAGGCTGCCGAGAGCGTATGCGCTAAAGGAAAAATCTCTGATGCTAGTGCATGGGGCATGTGCACCCCTGAAGTGGAATAGATGTGCAATTATGCGAACAACTCCCCCTGTTACTGGCTGATGAGCATCTTCTCCTCCCTCAGAGCACTCCTGAAAAGCCACTTCTCTTCCAGGCACCCTTCCCTTCCAGCTTCTCACCCCAGATTTACCCTGGCTCTCCCTGCCCCAACCTACTGTCCTGTGTCTGTCATCCCTGTCTTGCAGTAGACACCCTTCCAGGAATGTGTTTGTAAAATTTACAGCACCATATACATTAATATGATCTGTGACCGGTCACAGGCCCTGAGGTTCTAACACCCCCAGGCCAGACAGTCCAGGGAAGGTTTCTGGGGGATTATTTAGTGTCTTGTAGCCAGTTTGCCCAGGAATGCATATGTGCGCTTGGCCCAGGGAGAGAGAGAACTAGAGGCATGGCCATAGCTTAAAAGCTCTGCTAGGAGCTGCAGAAACTGAATCCCAGTCTCCTGCATGGCTGCTGAACACTCATTTGCCTGCAGAGCTGTATTTCATTCATCCCCTTCATAACCTACCCAAACTCCTGAACATTCATTTGCTGGATTATTGGACTGTTTCCCCACTGCATGTCTATCTACCCTTCCCTGTCTGCATAGTTACAGTAGACTGACAGTGCTCAGCAGAGATACTGGATAGTCTGAAATTGCTTTGCCTCCACACCTCAGAATCAACATGTGACAGTGAACAAGCCTTCCTCAGGGGATGATGGTCCCATCATTACCAGACTGGTGCAGCAGGGAATTATCATACAGCGGTGAGAGCCTCCTGCAGCCCTCTCGAAAGGGCCATGGGAGCCACGATTGGCTGTCCTTACCAACTCGGTAGGCAGAGTGGAGGTACTGCAGACCCTGGGGGCTCACAGGCTGACTGTGCTGTTCATCCTCTGAAGGAAAGCCCCCTGTAACAAGGGAGTTGGGCTGCGAGGAAAGAGCCGTTAAGGAAGCCCCCGGAATTGCTGGGAATGTCGATCCCGCATGGACACTCCCTACTGGAGAGAAGAAACAGCAGCATTAGAACATACAATCAAGCCTAGGAAAAGGTTCTTAACTTACCACTTCCCTCACGACCCATGCACCCCTTTCTCCGCCCATGCCATCCTGCTAACTGCCCCATTTGAAAGCTGCAATCATACTGGTGGAGAACAGCAGAGACACCTTTTAAGTGGACTGGAAAAAGCTGGGCTGCAAGGCAGAGTGAAAATAAGATCCATATTTTGCTTAACAAACAGGGACTGAGTCTCCTAAAGACGGTCAGTTTGCATGCATTCCTGCCCCACTCTGCACACCATGTACTACAGACGCTAGGGCTCATTAATATGGTGCGTCTGATTTCCTTGCAACTTGGGCTTGAGGAAAACTGAAATGACATTTCAGACCAATGTCTGTGTGAACAGTGGGCAACTCGTGTGAACAGAGAGGGCAGCATGAGTCACAAGAGCTGCTGACTCCAGTGCCTTTACTTAAGTAACACCTCTGCTGGTGACTTGCCCAAGGAGGTGGGCCTCTGCCCAGGGTACTTCAGCTGAGTTCTCCACTGAGAGCTGGCTGGGACAGTCATTCAGAAGGAACACTATTAAGAAGGGTGAGGTGAGGTGGGGTCCATTCCCCCTTCCTCAGCTACATCTGCAGTGTCGCTGTAGCATCGCTGTGACTCCAACAAAGCTCAGTGTGGCGAGTGTCCTATTGTAGACCAGCCACTGGTGCTTTTATAGCTCTGACCATGGAGATGACAGCAGAGCTTCCACCAGAGCCAGCACCAATACGCAAACAGTGGGAAAACCTCTAAAAAAGCTCTGAGGGCAGAGAAGGAATTGAGAGGGACATCTCTCCAAGTACACATGGTAGAATCTGGTATGTTATGTGACTTAATTTGTGCATGTACAATCTTAACATTAAGTGAGTCAATAAGGTGGACTCAGGCAAGGGATCAAAGTTGATCTGAATCTCCCCCAGAGAAGGGCATTAATAGGGAGAGTTGTGGCACGCCTCACAGCTTCAGAGTAGATGCCATTATTTCACAGCCTCCCTATGCGCAACTACATCCATCTGGCTAAGCAAGTCAGCCTGGAGAGGAGTCTATATTCTCCTCATTTCATCTCATTCACGTTTTTTTCAAAATATGCTCTCTGTCACTGTGTACATTAGTTAAGAGATGAGCACGTGTCAGATGCACACTCCCCAAGAGACAGTGTGTGTCTCATGACCAGATCTGTCTGACCTCATCACACAAGCAGACAGAAAGGTGTCGGCAACACAAATTACAAAGCTAACTGAAATTCCCTGCCAAGGCAAGCCAGGGAGACTGACCCCTACAGGTGTGCTGAGCATCACCCAGAGCTAGACACCATCACATGGCTAAGCACTTTCTGAATGGTATCCAGGCATTGGAAACAGTGTTTTAAAAACTAGAGAGTACGTAAACTGCAAGAGAATCCAAACTCACGTAAGTCACATCCTGGCAGTCAGAGAGGGAGCAGTTTGTATTCATTTACGTTAACCTAGGATGAGCAAACAGCCTGTTGGCTCCAGCACATCAGGGAAGAGAACGGCAACGGCTTTGCTAAGCTGAGAGTCACAACCACTACACAGAATCATAGAATCATAGAATATCAGGGTTGGAAGGGACCCCAGAAGGTCATCTAGTCCAACCCCCTGCTCGAAGCAGGACCAATTCCCAGTTAAATCATCCCAGCCAGGGCTTTGTCAAGCCTGACCTTAAAAACCTCTAAGGAAGGAGATTCTACCACCTCCCTAGGTAACGCATTCCAGTGTTTCACCACCCTCTTAGTGAAAAAGTTTTTCCTAATATCCAATCTAAACCTCCCCCACTGCAACTTGAGACCATTACTCCTCGTTCTGTCATCTGCTACCATTGAGAACAGTCTAGAGCCATCCTCTTTGGAACCCCCTTTCAGGTAGTTGAAAGCAGCTATAAAAACCCCCCTCATTCTTCTCTTCTGCAGACTAAACAATCCCAGCTCCCTCAGCCTCTCCTCATAAGTCATGTGTTCTAGACCCCTAATCATTTTTGTTGCCCTTCGCTGGACTCTCTCCAATTTATCCACATCCTTCTTGTAGTGTGGGGCCCAAAACTGGACACAGTACTCCAGATGAGGCCTCACCAATGTCGAATAGAGGGGAACGATCACGTCCCTCGATCTGCTCGCTATGCCCCTACATATACATCCCAAAATGCCATTGGCCTTCTTGGCAACAAGGGCACACTGCTGACTCATATCCAGCTTCTCATCCACTGTCACCCCTAGGTCCTTTTCCGCAGAACTGCTGCCTAGCCATTCGGCCCCTAGTCTGTAGCGGTGCATTGGATTCTTCCGTCCTAAGTGCAGGACCCTGCACTTATCCTTATTGAACCTCATCAGATTTCTTTTGGCCCAATCCTCCAATTTGTCTAGGTCCTTCTGTATCCTATCCCTCCCCTCCAGCGTATCTACCACTCCTCCCAGTTTAGTATCATCCGCAAATTTGCTGAGAGTGCAATCTACACCATCCTCCAGATCATTTATGAAGATATTGAACAAAACCGGCCCCAGGACCGACCCCTGGGGCACTCCACTTGATACCGGCTGCCAACTAGACATGGAGCCATTGATCACTACCTGTTGAGCCCGACAATCTAGCCAGCTTTCTACCCACCTTATAGTGCATTCATCCAGCCCATACTTCCTTAACTTGCTGACAAGAATACTGTGGGAGACCGTGTCAAAAGCTTTGCTAAAAGCTGAAGTCTGAAGCTGAAAGTAAAGGTGCTGGGCTGAGCAGACCTGGGGAGTTTTAAGTTCATTTTTACATCAGTTAAAAAAAAGCAGAAAGAAAAGCCCCTTTTCCCTGAGCGTCTGGATGGGAGGGAGGACAACAACGTGTCTAGCAAATGCCCCACTGTGCTGGCTCTTCCAGAACTCTATTGGTTGGGAGGCACTGCCAGCACTTACAGTAAGAACTAGCCCACTTCCAAATGCAATACTGCTCTCGTAGAAAGCGATGGTGTAATTCAGCCCAGGTCCAGCTATCTCCTGCCAGAGCCATGCCCCACAGGAGCAGGTCAGTGACAGTCACACACAGCAGCTGTTCCCAGCACTGCACACTGGCTGAACTCCAGCCAAACTGCAGCATTGCAGAGTCACTAAGAGACTGTCCCTGAAGTACTCCTGCTGACACAACTCTCTCTCCTAAGGACGTGCATTTGGGGCAAGACCATTTCCAAGCTCTCACGAAGATGATGAAGGCTTTGGAAGTCTCTGTGGCAGGAGTTTTGCTGCCTCCTGCTCCAAGTACCTCTTGAAAGCTGACCTCACAGCACCACAAATGTCACACATGCCTTCCTTTACTTGAAGGACTGCAGACAGGAGGAGAGAGAAATAAAGCTCATCCAGTTATCTGGAGTCAGACTGCTAGCAGGTGTCTGCCTCAATTCAGGGGTCAAACTCCGGAAACTTCAACAGATCGACACCGAAGTTCCACTTGCTAGTTTACTTCTGATTGGTGCATTAGGTGTTTCCCCACCATGGATCTAACCTCCTTCTGCATGTGCATCTCTGGGCTGCGATGCACACACTAGGCACATTTCTGAACAGTGATAGTCCTGTCCCAGATGCATGGGTCCTGTCTGGGATAAAGCTGGGAAGACTATGACCCACACTTCTACACACACAGCGTCTGGGGGCCAAGATACTCACTTGCTACGTTGGAAGACAGTGACAGTCCTGTCTCTGCATGGTACGGGTGCACTGCAATCTGTGTCATGGATGGGACGGGCACACCGGGGAATGACACTGCTGTAGCTGCCAGAGATGGTGTGGTTACAGAATAGGGATACTGTGCTCCTATGAATGCTGGGTGGACACCCTAGAAAGGAAGCTGGGTATCAGTCATAGGAACATAAGAACGGCCATATTGAGTCAAACCAAAGGTCCATCTCGCCCAGCATCCTGTCTTCCGATAGTGGCCAATGCCAGATGCTTCAGAGGGAATGAACAGAACAGGGCAATTTTGAGTGATGCCCCCTTCTTCCAGTCCCAGTTTCTAGCAGTCAGAGGTTTAGGGACACCCAGAGCATGGGGTTACATCCCAGACCATCTTGGCTAACAGCCTCTGACGGACCTATCCTCCATGAACACATCTAATTCCTTTTGGAACCCAATTATACTTTTAGCCTTCACACCATCCCCTGGCAACGAGTTCCACAGGTTGGCTGTGCGTTGCATGAAGTACCTCCTTTTGTTTTAAACCTGATGCCTATTATTTTCACTGGGTCACCCCTGGTTCTTGTGTTACATGAAGGGGTAAAAACACTTCCTTATTCACTTTCTCCACACCAGTCATGAGTTTACAGACATCTGTCATATCCCCTCTTAGTCATCTCTTTTCTAAACTGAAAAGTCCCAGTCTTATTAAGCTCCCCTCCTATGGAAGCCGTTCCATACCCATAATCATTTTTGTTGCCCTTTTCTGAACCTTTTCCAATTTCAATATATCTTTTTTGAGATGAGGCAACCACATCTGCACACAGTATTCAAGATGTGGGCGTACCATGGATTTATATAGAGGCAATATGATATTTTCTGTCTTATTATCTACCCTTCTTAATGAGTCCCAACGTTCTGTTCACTTCTTTGACTGCCGCTGCACATTCAGTGGATGTTTTCAGAGAACTATCCACAATGACTCCAAGATCTCTTTTCTTGAGTAGTAACAGCTAATTTATTCCTCATCATTTTATATGTGTAGTTGGGATTATGTTTTCCTATGTGCATTACTTTGCATTTATCAACATTGAATTTCATCTGCCATTTTGCTGGCCAGTCACCCAGTTTCGAGAGATCCTTTTGTAGCTCTTTGCAGTCTGTCTGGGACTTAACTATCTTGAGTAGCTTTGTATCATCTGCAAATTTTGCCACCTCACTGTTTACCCCTTCTTCCAGATCATTTATGAATATGTTAAATAGGACTGGGCCCAGTACTGACCCCTGGGGAACACCACTGTTTACCTCTCTCCATTCTGAAAACTGACCATTTATTTGTATCCTTTGTTTCCTATCTTTTAACCAGTTACCAATCCATGAGAGAACCTTCCCTTTTATCCCATGACTGCTTACTTTGCTTAAGAGCCTTTGGTGAGGGACCTTGTCAAAGCGCTTTCTGAAAATCTAAATACACTATATCCACTGGATCCCACTTGTCCACATGCTTGTTGACCCCCTCAAAGAAGTCTAGTAGATTGGTGAGGCATGATTTCCCTTTACAAAAACCAGGTTGACTCATCTCCAACAAATTATGTTCATCTATGTGTCTGACAATGTTGTTCTTTACAATAGTTTCAACCAATTTGCCCAGTACTGAAGTCAGGCTTACTGGCCTGTAATTGCCCGGGTCAGCTCTGGAGCCCTTTTTAAAAATTGGCATCACACTAGCAAGCCTCCAGTCATTTGGTACATAAGCTGATTTAAATGATAGGTTACAGTCTACAGTTAGCAGTTCTGCAATTTCACATTTGAGTTCCTTCAGAACTCTTAAAAAGAAAAGGAGTACTTGTGGCACCTTAGAGACTAACCAATTTATTAGAGCATAAGCTTTCGTGAGCTACAGCTCACTTCATCAGATGCATATCGTGGAAACTGCAGCAGACTTTATATATACACAGAGAATATGAAACAATACCTCCTCCCACCCCACTGTCCTGCTGGTAATAGCTTATCTAAAGTGATCATCAGGTGGGCCATTTCCAGCACAAATCCAGGTTTTCTCACCCTCCACCCCCCCACACAAATTCACTCTCCTGCTGGTGATAGCCCATCCAAAGTGACAACTCTTTACACAATGTGCATGACAATCAAGTTGGGCTATTTCCTGCACAAATCCAGGTTTTCTCACATCCCCCCCACCCCCATACACACACAAACTCACTCTCCTGCTGGTAATAGCTCATCCAAACTGACCACTCTTCAAGTTTAAATCCAAGTTAAACCAGAACATCTGGGGGGGGGGGGGGGTAGGAAAAAACAAGAGGAAACAGGCTACCTTGCATAATGACTTAGCCACTCCCAGTCTCTATTTAAGCCTAAATTAATAGTATCCAATTTGCAAATGAATTCCAATTCAGCAGTTTCTCGCTGGAGTCTGGATTTGAAGTTTTTTTGTTTTAAGATAGCGACCTTCATGTCTGTGATTGCGTGACCAGAGAGATTGAAGTGTTCTCCGACTGGTTTATGAATGTTATAATTCTTGACATCTGATTTGTGTCTATTTATTCTTTTACGTAGAGACTGTCCAGTTTGACCAATGTACATGGCAGAGGGGCATTGCTGGCACATGATGGCATATATCACATTGGTGGATGTGCAGGTGAACGAGCCTCTGATAGTGTGGCTGATGTTATTAGGCCCTGTGATGGTGTCCCCTGAATAGATATGTGGGCACAATTGGCAACGGGCTTTGTTGCAAGGATAAGTTCCTGGGTTAGTGGTTCTGTTGTGTGGTATGTGATTGTTGGTGAGTATTTGCTTCAGGTTGCGGGGCTGTCTGTAGGCAAGGACTGGCCTGTCTCCCAAGATTTGTGAGAGTGTTGGGTCATCCTTTAGGATAGGTTGTAGATCCTTAATAATGCGTTGGACGGGTTTTAGTTGGGGGCTGAAGGTGACGGCTAGTGGCGTTCTGTTATTTTCTTTGTTAGGCCTGTCCTGTAGTAGGTAACTTCTGGGAACTCTTCTGGCTCTATCAATCTGTTTCTTTACTTCTGCAGGTGGGTATTGTAGTTGTAAGAAAGCTTGACAGAGATCTTGTAGGTGTTTGTCTCTGTCTGAGGGGTTGGAGCAAATGCGGTTGTATCGCAGAGCTTGGCTGTAGACGATGGATCGTGTGGTGTGGTCAGGGTGAAAGCTGGAGGCATGCAGGTAGGAATAGCGGTCAGTAGGTTTCCGGTATAGGGTGGTGTTTATGTGACCATTGTTTATTAGCACTGTAGTGTCCAGGAAGTGGATCTCTTGTGTGGACTGGACCAGGCTGAGGTTGGTGGTGGGATGGAAATTGTTGAAATCATGGTGGAATTCCTCAAGGGCTTCTTTTCCATGGGTCCAGATGATGAAGATGTCATCAATATAGCGCAAGTAGAGTAGGGGCTTTAGGGGACGAGAGCTGAGGAAGCGTTGTTCTAAATCAGCCATAAAAATGTTGGTATACTGTGGGGCCATGCGGGTACCCATAGCAGTGCCGCTGATCTGAAGGTATACATTGTCCCCAAATGTGAAGTAGTTATGGGTAAGGACAAAGTCACAAAGTTCAGCCACCAGGTTAGCCGTGACATTATCGGGGATAGTGTTCTTGACGGCTTGTAGTCCATCTTTGTGTGGAATATTGGTGTAGAGGGCTTCTACATCCATAGTGGCCAGGATGGTGTTATCAGGAAGATCACCGATGGATTGAAGTTTCCTCAGGAAGTCAGTGGTGTCTCGAAGGTAGCTGGGAGTGCTGGTAGCGTAGGGCCTGAGGAGGGAGTCTACATGGCCAGACAATCCTGCTGTCAGGGTGCCAATGCCTGAGATGATGGGGCGCCCAGGATTTCCAGGTTTATGGATCTTGGGTAGTAGATAGAATATCCCAGGTCGGGGTTCCACGGGTGTGTCTGTGCGGATTTGATCTTGTGCTTTTTCAGGAAGTTTCTTGAGCAAATGCTGTAGTTGCTTTTGGTAACTCTCAGTGGGATCAGAGGGTAATGGCTTGTAGAAACTCGTGTTGGAGAGCTGCCGAGCAGCCTCTTGTTCATATTCCGACCTATTCATGATGACAACAGCACCTCCTTTGTCAGCCTTTTTGATTATGATGTCAGAGTTGTTTCTGAGGCTGTGGATGGCATTGCGTTCCGCATGGCTGAGGTTATGGGGCAAGTGATGCTGCTTTTCCACAATTTCAGCCCGTGCACGTTGGCGGAAGCACTCTATGTAGAAGTCCAGTCTGCTGTTTCGACCTTCAGGAGGAGTCCACCTAGAATCCCTCTTTCTGTAGTGTTGGTAGGGAGACCTCTGTGGATTAGTATGCTGTTCAGAGGTATTTTGGAAATATTCCTTGAGTCGGAGACATCGAAAATAGGATTCTAGGTCACCACAGAACTGTATCATGTTCGTGGGGGTGGAGGGGCAGAAGGAGAGGCCCCGAGATAGAACAGCTGCTTCTGCTGGGCTGAGAGTATAGTTGGATAGGTTAACAATATTGCTAGGTGGGTTGAGGGAACCATTGCTGTGGCCCCTTGTAGCATGTAGTAGACCGCTATTCCTACCTGCATGCCTCCAGCTTTCACCCTGACCACACCACACGATCCATCGTCTACAGCCAAGCTCTGCGATACAACCGCATTTGCTCCAACCCCTCAGACAGAGACAAACACCTACAAGATCTCTGTCAAGCTTTCTTACAACTACAATACCCACCTGCAGAAGTAAAGAAACAGATTGATAGAGCCAGAAGAGTTCCCAGAAGTTACCTACTACAGGACAGGCCTAACAAAGAAAATAACAGAACGCCACTAGCCGTCACCTTCAGCCCCCAACTAAAACCCGTCCAACGCATTATTAAGGATCTACAACCTATCCTAAAGGATGACCCAACACTCTCACAAATCTTGGGAGACAGGCCAGTCCTTGCCTACAGACAGCCCCGCAACCTGAAGCAAATACTCACCAACAATCACATACCACACAACAGAACCACTAACCCAGGAACTTATCCTTGCAACAAAGCCCGTTGCCAATTGTGCCCACATATCTATTCAGGGGACACCATCACAGGGCCTAATAACATCAGCCACACTATCAGAGGCTCGTTCACCTGCACATCCACCAATGTGATATATGCCATCATGTGCCAGCAATGCCCCTCTGCCATGTACATTGGTCAAACTGGACAGTCTCTACGTAAAAGAATAAATAGACACAAATCAGATGTCAAGAATTATAACATTCATAAACCAGTCGGAGAACACTTCAATCTCTCTGGTCACGCAATCACAGACATGAAGGTCGCTATCTTAAAACAAAAAAACTTCAAATCCAGACTCCAGCGAGAAACTGCTGAATTGGAATTCATTTGCAAATTGGATACTATTAATTTAGGCTTAAATAGAGACTGGGAGTGGCTAAGTCATTATGCAAGGTAGCCTGTTTCCTCTTGTTTTTTCCTACCCCCCCCCCCCCAGATGTTCTGGTTTAACTTGGATTTAAACTTGAAGAGTGGTCAGTTTGGATGAGCTATTACCAGCAGGAGAGTGAGTTTGTGTGTGTATGGGGGTGGGGGGGATGTGAGAAAACCTGGATTTGTGCAGGAAATAGCCCAACTTGATTGTCATGCACATTGTGTAAAGAGTTGTCACTTTGGATGGGCTATCACCAGCAGGAGAGTGAATTTGTGGGGGGGGGGTGGAGGGTGAGAAAACCTGGATTTGTGCTGGAAATGGCCCACCTGATGATCACTTTAGATAAGCTATTACCAGCAGGACAGTGGGGTGGGAGGAGGTATTGTTTCATATTCTCTGTGTATATATAAAGTCTGCTGCAGTTTCCACGATATGCATCTGATGAAGTGAGCTGTAGCTCACGAAAGCTTATGCTCTAATAAATTGGTTAGTCTCTAAGGTGCCACAAGTACTCCTTTTCTTTTTGCGAATACAGACTAACACGGCTGTTACTCTGAAACCTTTCAGAACTCTTGGGTGAATACCATCTGGTCCTGGTGATTTATTACTGTTTAGTTTATCAATTTGCTCCAAAACCTCCTCTAACGGCACCTCAATCTGGGACAGTTCCTCAGATCTGTCACCTAAAAACAATGGCTCAGGTTTGGGAATCTCCCTCACATCCTCAGCTACGAAGACCAATGCAAAGAATTCATTTCGTTTCTCCGCAATGGCCTTATCGTCCTTGAGTGCTCCTTTAGCATCTCGATCATCCAGTGGCCCCACTGGTTGTTTAGCAGGCTGCCTGCTTCTGATGTACTTAAAAAATTTCGCTATTACTTTTTGAGTCTTTGGCTAGTTGTACTTCAAATTATTTTTTGGCCTTCCTAATTATATTTTTACACTTCACTTGCCAGAGTTTATGCTCCTCTCCATTTTCCTCACTGGGATTTAACTTCCACTTTTTAAAGGATGCCTTTTTGCCTGTCACTGCTTCTTTTACTTTGTTGTTTAGCCACGGTGGCACTTTTTTGGTTCTCTTATTGTGTTTTTTAATTTGGGGATATAAATTTAAGTTGAGTCTCTATTATGGTGTCTTTAAAAAGTTTCCATGTAGTTTGCAGGGATTTTACTTTTGGTGCTGTACCTTTTAATTTCTGTTTAACTAACCTCCTCATTTTTGTGTAGTTCCCCTTACTGAAATTAAATGCTACAATGTTGAGCCAGTGTGGTGTTTTCCCCTCCACAGGGATGTTAAATTTAATTATACTACGGTCACTATTACCAAGCGGTCCAACTATATTCACCTCTTGGACCTGATCCTATGCTCTACTTAGGACTAAATCAAGAATTGCCTCTCCTCTTGTGGGTTCCAGGACTAGCTGCTCCAAGAAGCAGTCATTTATGGTGTGAAGAAACTTTATCTCTGCGTCTTCTCCTGAGGTGATATGTACCCAGTCAATATGAGGATAGTTGAAATCCCCCATTATTATCGAGTTTTTTATTTTAATAGCCTCTCCAGTCTCCCTGAGCATTTCACAGTCACTATCACCATCCTGGTCAGGTGGTCGGTAATATCTCCTTACTGCTACATTATTATTATTCGAGCATGAAATTACTATCCATAAAGATTCTATTGTACAGTTTGGTTCATTTAAGGTTTTTACTTCATTTGATTCTACGCTTTCTTTCATATATAATGCCACTCCCCCACCAGTACAACCTGTTCTGTCCTTCCAATATATTTTGTACCCTGGTACAAATCCCATTGATTATCCTCATTCCACCAAGTTTCTGTGATGCCTATTATACCAATATCCTCATTTAATATGAGGCACTCTAATTCACCCATCTTATTATTTAGACTTCTAGCATTGGAATATAAACACTTTAAAAACTTGTCACTTTTTAGCTGCCACCCATTACATGATGTAATTGAATGAGACTTTTTATCATTTGAATGTTTCTCATCAGATCCTACCTGTATTTTTCATCTTCCATACTCTCCTCCTTACTAGGACAGAGTATCTCTATTAGTAGATGCTCCCCTAAGGAATGTCTCTGTCTGAACCATGTGCTCCTCCACACCTGTCGGCTTTCTCCCAGCCCCTAGTTTAAAAACTGCTCTATGCTCTTTTTAATTTTAAGTGCCAGCAATCTGGTTTCATTTTGGTGTAGGTGGAGCCCATCCATCCTTCCTATATAGGCTCCCCGTTTCCCAAAAGTTTACCCAGTTCCTACTCCTCCCTACTCCATCGTCACATCCCACTCTGCTGCCTAGACTGCCAGCTCTTCAGGGCTGGGACATTTCTGTACTGTGCCTAGAATACTTTGGGCACCATAGCAATACCAGTTGTAATGCCAATAGCTGATACTACCCTTAATGTTCTCAAATCGCTTTACATGCATTACCTACCCGTGGGAGGTAAGTAAATAAATCTGCTTTACCGATGGGAAAGCTGACGTGACTTGCAAAGTGAATCAGTGGCAGAGCTGAGACTGGAGCTCCAGAGATCTTGGCTCACCCCACTAGACTCTGTTTCCTCTCTAAGAAGCTGAGCTAGGTTACCATGAATGCAGAGGACTATCTATAGAACACCAGGCCACTGATGGGGACTCACCTGGGGGTACGCCGAGCCTGGCACAGGGAAGACTGCTGGGCGCGGCATGTGCTGGATTGGGTGTCCAATATATTGGGGGTTACAGGGTATATGGGTCTGGAGAGTAGTGTAGGGATGCAGGCCCTGGGTGTGTGCATGGGCCATGGCTGGCCCGGCCATCGTGTGCTGCTGGTAGATAGTTGACCCCACAGAGATCACCGGCACTACTGTCGCTGCTGCTGTCACTGCGGCTGCCACTGTCACAGTGGTGGGTTCAGCAGCCGCCCTGCTGTCTGTCAATCCGCGCACTGCTTCAGAGGCTGCCCGGGCACCACTGGCGCTGCAACCAGTGGCTCCTTCTCTCTGCGCCGGGGTCCCACCAACAGTCTGTTCATAGAGCCAGTACCACTGGTGTGCCACCTCAAACAGGACTTCTGGGTACACCCCACCTCCTTTGGCTGCCTCTTCCACAGCCATGCAGGCCTTCTCCAGCATCAGGTTATCCTGAGAAGGGGGGCAGAGAATGGAGAAAACAAACCCAGCAGCATGAGGGATAGAAGAAAACTGCAGCAGGTAAGATACCAAGGACTGCAACATGCTTCAGAATGGCCAATGCTGCCCAAAGCAGACAGCAAGATAATAACCAGAGACTGCCCACAAAGGACAGGAGAAACCTCTATAATGCAGCACTGGAATCAGCGCTGTGTTACTCTGTCTTCACAAGGCAGGGAGGAGTCAATCCCACTGATAACAGCTGGCTCCCTGGCATGTCCAGAACCTTCTGAGGTCAGACTGCCCCCAGGAAGCGATGCTTACCTGCTCCTTGCACTGCACCAGGGCCCTCTGGATCTCATTTGGGTTCAGGGCATGGGCATGGGGCAGGCAGCTGAGGGCCAGTTCAGCAGCTGCTCGCACCATGTTGGAGTCCCTGGCCCTTGAAGCCCTATCTGCCAATGACGCCACTTCCGGAGGAGTCAAGTGTCCATCCCAACACTCCACCAGAATGTTCAAGGCTGCGCTGCCAATCTCCATGGCCTGCCCTAGTAACCAGAGGGAAAGAGAAGGACAAGCATCACACACCACCCTCAACAGACTCAATCACAGCACCAATCAGCTCTTTTGGGGAGAATCACAGACCCATTGGGCTCACCTAGCACAGGCCAGAGACTGCCCCCAAATAATCTCTAGAGCAGATCTGTTAGAAAAACACCCAGTCTGGATTTTAAAATTGTCAGTGCTGGCGAATCCACCATGCCCCTTGGTAAACTGTTCCAAAGATTAAAAATGTGCACCTTGCTTCCAGTCTGAATGTGTCTAGCTTCCACTTCCAGCCATTGGATCATATTATCAAGAGGGTTAAGGTTAGAGACGCCATGTCTCTGTGGGGGGAGAAGCCTGGAATTCCCCAAAGTACAAGGCTTTCTTTGGGGAAGGCAGGTGGAACCCAGGCGCTCTCCTCTAGCTTCCTGTCCGACTGGCAAAGGCAGGGCCCTGAATAAGCAGGGAGTTCACACACTTGCATCACACTAGTAGTGACACAGCAGCACTGCTGAATCCTAGACACAGCTCTGTGCAGCTGCTTGACCAGCAGGACAGTCATGGTAGGCCAGAGCACTGTCTACAGGGGGAAGGTGGAAGGCAGCAACAGGATAAACTAGCCAAGTGCTCCCCACTGCCACTGGATTAACATTCCCCTTAGATGGCCTGGAGAATGCCTAAATGTATGCTAATGCACAGAAAGGAGTCAGACACTTCTAGAGGGCCTGGGGGATATTCCAGCCTGAGAAAAGGGAACTAACTTTTCCTTATATGAGAAATACATCAACATTCTTTTAGCTTTCCACTATGGCTATCTGAGCTCTCCAAGCCACAGTGGGGAAGCTAGCAGAAGGTCTGAGTGTAATGGGGTAGAGGGGGAAGGTCAAAGTCTCCAACACGCTCAGCCACAACGCTTAGCAAGTGTGCCTCGTCAGCAGAGATCCTCAAAGAGAGGCCCTATCCCACTAAGACAATCCTATGGATCCCTGCATGCCCAGAGACTTCTGTGCACCATAATCAGCCACAGTGCTAAGTCAAGAAGCAGGTGTTGGCACCAGAATCCTCCCCAAGCTGTAGTAAGGACCACCTGTGCAAACCCTTGCCTCCTGGTGTGTGCAGTTGTCCATGGCAGGCTGCAGCTGTGTGCATCAGTGTCTTGTCAATGATGTTACTAAGATCAAGCTCCCCACTCCACCAGATAAAAGCCCCCTAATAATGCTGCCCTAACCTGTGATCCAAGAGACATGGGAGGAGTAGGTTCGAGAGAGCCAGTTGGGGGAGACAAAGTTGTGCAGCCCTAGTGCATAGAGCCCAATCTCAAAGGCGCAGAGATGGAGGTTGCGGTGGGGCCCCTGGTGCCCACCACTGGAGGAGGGATGAGTGAAGATGGAGGTACTGCTGTTTCCACCCGCCTTGATAAGAACTGTCTTGGCCAGTTCAAAGTAGAAGTGAGCAGCTGCTTCTGAGGGTTGGTTTGGGACATGAGGTGCATGGCTTTCCGGCCGCCTCCCTTTATACCTGGAATGACAAGATACAGGAACCACTTGGAAAGGAGCAAGCACCTAGGTCACTCACAGAGCTCCTCTCTTCAGGCTCAGCAAGCTCTCACCAACAGGCATTCCACAAACGTACACATGTCCGTGTGTACACTTGACTCCGGACCAATGAAGCCACGAGGTGTCATGTACTAAGGGAAGAACACATGACAGTGACTATGGATCTTACCTGCCAACTTCCACAGTCTTTGCACGTGCTCCACCACTGGCTCTCCTGCTGCCACTCGAGGACGATGAGCCCAGCGAGTCACTGGACGAGCTGCTGATGCTGTCACTGTCCTGTCCTCTGCCCCAGGAGGTGGCTGCCCATCCCCCACGAAGGGGCCGCCGACTGAGGGTTGGACTGCTGTCGGAGGTGGTTTCGGGAGCACTGCTGTCAATACTGGCCATGCCTACAACACCACAGACAACAGAGGGCATATCAATGGGCAAGCTCCTCTCTGGGACCATTGCACACCTGAACAGGTCCCAAGCCATTCACACCACAGGCAGGGTAAACAGCTAAGGAGGGTTTTATTTCTTTGCAAACCACAACTGGAATGTACATTCATAGACAAAACTGGCCAGTTCATCCAACCAATCCTGCACTGATTTTGCAGTTTCAAAATACAGAGAAGTCCACAGCGCCCCGACAGAGGGGAAAGGGAAGCCCATTGCACATACTTCCCTGCCATGCGCACTCCGCGTAGATCTTTGGTACATTTCGATGACGAGAATCAAAGCAATTGTACACATCGATCACCAAGCCCAGCAGACTGTGTATTATTTTATGGTTTTATCAAAAGAATGCAGTACAATGTCCCCATTGTATATACGGTATTTTAACATCCCATCCAATTTAAACAGAAGTTTTCCCCACCCGCAATCCCAAGACAACTTACTCCCAAACACACCCAGTTCCCACAGAAGGCAGCAGAAAGGGGGGGTAACTCAGCCAGTGAGCCAGTGGCAGCGTATCTGAGTTTGGCACAAAGCCCAAAAGCATGGTGCCCTGCTCCCTGGGCCAGCAGAAGCTGGGGGCACTGTGGAAACAGTGCATCCATTCAGTTCCAACATACCTAATTCGCCAGCCAGACCACAGGTTGTGTTAAACACAAGGGACTTTACAGGGAAAGACCTGTGTCCCCACCCCAATAAGAGCTTACACACAGATAAGAACTGCTTTTTTCACTGAGGGGAGGGACTGACAAGAGAGTGGAAAGGTGGGTGAACTGGTTTGTCCCTGCAGAGGGCCTAGCACAGCTTTGAATGCTGCATGACTTGATAACCTCATACCTGTGTGTTTCTTCTTCTGCCTGACAGGTGAGCCCCAGCATCTCCCATTGTATCCACCTCGACTTCCAAGGGCCAGACGACTGGGAACCTTCCCCTCCTGTTTCACGACACTGGACTCCCCAGGCGGCTCGCAAGGAGACCTCTGAGAGCTCTCTGGACAAACGGGAAAGCAGCAAGAGACAATGAAACAAGTCTTGAAACGTATGTGAAGCCAGATGTCTCTGAACACCCCCATGCCTTTGTAAAGGCATAAACACTGCTTCTCTCACTCAAAAGAAATGAAGCCAGGTAAGCAGTGAAGCACCTGGGGCTGTGAAGGATAATCTGCCAGATCTGGAGTTTGATACAGATCCTCCTTTTCTCATCCTCGGAGATGAGTGCTAAAAGCACAGCTGGCTTTTACATGTACAGGTTTACTCCTCAGTTGAGTTAAGACAGGGTGCTCTGGTATTTTTATCTGAGTTCCACATACATAATCCTGCCCCAGGATTTGAAGACACTTTACATTGTGATTCAGGTCCTGCCTTGTCCACCTTCTCCTTCCCCACATGCTCTTCAGAAGGAGAACAGGACATTTCCAATAAGCAAAGGTCAGAATTCAGCATACAGCACGAAAAGAGCTTTTTCTAGAAGGTCACTTGTTCCAATTGCAACTGCCAAGGAAAATCCAAGTTATCCCTTATTACATTACGGTGGTAACACAGCTCCTGGCTCTGACACTGACCTATTATGGGGTTTGGGGCAAGTTATTTAAACTGTTTCCTCATCATGTATAAATAAGGTCGTAGGGGGGAAATACAGCAATTAGTACATGGTCATGTAACTAAAAACTATACTACACTGTAATGCATATGCAGGAGGGGCAAAGCCACAGATATGCATAATATGGAAGCGTTGCATCCGAGAGTGCTAAACGAGTTGGCGGATGTGATTGCGGAGCCATTGTCCAATATCTTTGAAAACTCATGGCGATCCGGGGAAGTTCCAGAGGACTGGAAAAAGGCTAATGTAGTGCCCATCTTTAAAAAAAGGGAAGAAGGAGGATGCTGGGAACTACAGGCCAGGCAGCCTCACCTCAGTCCCCAGAAAAATCATAGAGCAGGTCCTCAAGGAATCAATCCTGAAGCATTTAGAGGAGAGGAAAGTGATCAAGAACAGTCAGCATGGATTCACCAAGGGCAAGTCATGCCTAACCAATCTAATTGCCTTCTATGACAAGATAACTGGTTCTGTGGATGAGGGGAAAGCAGTGGACGTGTTGTTCCTTGACTTTAGCAAAGCCTTTGACACTGTCTCCCACAGTATTCTTGTCAGCAAGTTAAGGAAGTATGGGCTGGATGAATGCACTATAAGGTGGGGAGAAAGTTGGCTAGATTGTCGGGCTCAACGGGTAGTGATCAATGGCTCCATGTCTAGTTGGCATCCAGTATCAAGTGGAGTGCCCCAAGGGTCGGTCCTGGGGCCGGTTTTGTTCAATATCTTCATAAATGATCTGGAGGATGGTGTGGATTGCACCCTCAGCAAGTTCGCAGAAGACACTAAACTGGGAGGAGGAGTAGATATGCTGGAGGGTAGGGATAGGATACAGAAGGACCTAGACAAATTGGAGGATTGGGCCAAAAGAAATCTGATGAGGTTCAACAAGGACAAGTGCAGAGTTCTGCACTTAGGATGGAAGAATCCAATGCACCACTACAGACGAGGGACCGAATGGCTAGGCAGCAGTTGTGCAGAAAAGGGCCTAGGGGTTACAGTGGACAAGAAGCTGGATATGAGTCAACAGTGTGTCCTTGTTGCCAAGAAGGCCAATGGCATTTTGGGATGTATAAGTAGGGGCATTGCCAGCAGATCGAGGGACGTGATCGTTCCCCTCTATTTGACATTGGTGAGGCCTCATCTGGAGTACTGTGTCCAGTTTTGGGTCCCACACTACAAGAAGGATGTGGAAAAACTGGAAAACGTCCAGCGGAGGGCAACAAAAATGATTAGGGGACTGGAACACATGACTTATGAGGAGAGGCTGAGGGAACTGGGATTGTTTAGTCTGTGAAAGAGAAGAATGAGGGGGGATTTGATAGCTGCTTTCAACTACCTCAAAGGGGGTTCCAAAGAGGATGGATCTAGAATATTCTCAGTGGTAGTGGATGACAGGACAAGGAGTAATGGTCTCAAGTTGCAGTGGGGGAGATTTAGGTGGATATTAGGAAAAACTAGGAGGGTGGTGAAACACTGGAATGCGTTACCTAGGGAGGTGGTGGAATCTCCTTCCTTAGAAGTTTTTAAGGTCAGTCTTGACAAAGCCCTGGCTGGGATAATTTAATTGGGGATTGGTCCTGCTTTGAGCAGGGGGTTGGACTAGATGACCTCCTGAGGTCCCTTCCAACCCTGATATTTTATGATTCTATGATTGAATGTTTCTAGTGGTGTCAGGCTCCCACTGGGTCACATGGAAAAAATTCACTCAGCACTTAAAGTTTACTGAGCCATGAAGTTTTTCCACAAGAGCCAGCGAAACACTTCTGCCACTCAAAACTTGAGGACAAATTGTGGCATTAAGCCTCAGCCTTGCAGTGGGACTGCGCAGAACTGCAGCATCCTAGCAAGAGCTCACAGAGACAATGCCTCCCCCCAAGCTCCTGGGGGATGCAGCCATCGTGTCATACGTAGAGAGGACAGCTTGTACTTTTGCAGCCAACCAAGAAGATTTATTTCCATGACAAACTTCCTGCCCCAGCAGTTTTAGCTGCTCAAAGAAAGGTCAAGACCTTTTTTTTAGTAAAGGGAGAACAATGTATTTTTCTAATTCCTTTTGTTCATAATCAATCAACTGTTTTCCTTCCAAGTTAAAAAAAACCATTGTCAGAGACCAGGCTTAGAACGGTTCAGTTTAACAGCTCAAACTTTCAGACAGTTCCATACAGCTGAAGCCAGGTGTTTAGAATAGAACTGCTACAGCAACCTTTCCTGTAGCTATTGCTATCGTCTCCAGCTATAACCAGTGTTGGTAGGAGAAGGTTAGAAGGGAACACCTCTCTTGAGCTGCATGCCATTCCCATACACGTCATGTGATGTCTTCCATTAAAGCAAGGGCACAGAGCACATGGGGAAACAAACTTCAGGGAGGGGAATTTATGCTCCTCTCCCACTGTTAACTCCCTTTCACCTTTACTTCCCACTCTCATCTAGTTTGCTGTTCTAGTCTGTTGATGTCACAGATGCCCCTGAAGCTGTACATAGGTTTTATTTTTGTAACTCCACAGCATTGTAATACCAACATAAAAGACGGTACTAGAGCAGTCTTTTTAAATGAATCAGGACCCAGTTTATCATTAGCTCTCCAGAGACAGGAAGCTTGAAGAGTTGAGTGAATTGTTCTGTGACACGAGAGTGGACAGAAATGCTTGAAGTGGGCGGTTAGTTTTACCCTAGGAGCAAAGTGCAGTAGATGGAGTTCAGTGACAGTTGATTATCCAGACCATTGCACAAATCAGCCCTGGCCTCCTCCCAAAAGGAACAAGGACTTTCGTTTCCCTTCCCGTCAGTAAGTACAGGGCATTCTGCATGATCCCACTGGAACAGCAGATCTCTTACCCTGTGCACTCTTCTCCACAAAGCTTTCAGAAGGACTGCTCTGGACTGCAGTGGTTACACCTGCTTGCTGAGTGACTGACGTCCCTGGAAGCTGCTGGATAGCTGTGGTGGATTGGGCAGCATGTTTGGAAGGAGATTTCTGATTGGCTACTGTGGGCTTGCTGGATGAGTAGAAGGAACTCAGAGTCTGTGGCTTGTGCGTTTGGCTCTCTCTGTCTAGCAGTTTGTCTAAAATCTTTAATGGGGGAGAAAAATTGGGTTAGAGGCAGAGTGAGAAAACACCCATTATCCCAAAGGATACTGGCAAGGTACTAATTCAGCTTCTTACTGGGGGAAAATAAATTCTGTTAGACAAGAATGTCAAGAAAATACATGTCCAGCTCCTTTAGGAAAAGCAGGCTCTGAGATCAGCCAGACAGGTTCCATACTCACATGACTGCACCACTGTGTAAGGGTAGACTCAAATGGTACCGACTACTCCTTCTCCATTTACATGCATCTTAAAAATCCAATGACCCCTCCAACATTCAATATGGAAACAATTCTGATTCTCATCGGGTGGTTAAATCACAGAACTGGGAGCCAGGAGATCTGGGTTCTATTCACAGTTCTGCCACAGACTCACTGGGTGACCTTGGCCAAGTCATTACACTTTTGTGCCTCAGTTTAATACCAACCTACTGTACAGAAGTGTTGAAAGGCCTTTGAGACTTCTATATACTAGAGAAATGCACTCTATTATTCTTTAACAATAGTTTCTGATCCTTACTTTTCCATTTTTATTACTAGGGAACATTTGCATGAAAACAATTTGTGTTGTTCATTCACACAAAAGTAACCAATTTTGATGTCTCAGTGAACTAATGTCTAGATTACTGGTAATGCCACAGGCAGAGGATTGTAACATGAAATAGGGGAAAGAGCAGCAGAACAGGTAAACTCTTTAAGAAGGTAGAAAAATGCTGAAAATACTCTAGAAGAATAGAATTGTTTCTGAATAGAATGGGCTTCAAAGTTTTTCATGAAGAATCAGCAATTCTTTAATTGTTCTGCACAATTATGTCCTTCCAAGTCCAAATAAGATATACACGTGTACACATGCAGCTGAGTTGGGATATATTACAGTAGAACCTCAGAGTTACAAACACTGGAGTTACAAACTGACTGGTCAACCACACACTGCATTTGGAAGCAGAAGTACGCTATCGGGCAGCAGCAGAGTTTAAAAAAAAAAGCAAATACAGTACAGTACTGTGTTAAATGTATACTACTAAAAAAAATGAAGGGAAAGTTTAAAAAAAGATTTGATGAAGTAAGAACACTATTTCTGTGCTCATTTCATTTAAATTAAAGTTTCAAAGCTGTATTAAGTCAATGTTCAGTTGTAAACTTCCAAAAGAACAACCATAACTTTTTGTTCAGAGTTCAAAACATTTCACAGTTACAAACAACCTCCATTCCCAAGGTGTTCATAACTCTGAGGTTCTGTTGTATGAAGTAAAATGTTGGTTACAATTTTCTGTACATGTACCCGGGTTACAGGGCAAAGTGGACTGGCATTAGGACAACATGTAAAACAGAGCCCAATACCTCAAAGAACACAGGACTAACACTTTGGCAGGGCAAAGAATGCAGGCCAATATCCCTGGGGCAAAACTGAGCCAGCACCCAGAGCAGATACAGAACTACCCAGAAAATCCAAAGGCACAGGCAACAGCATCCTAATGGATGAAGGATGATGTAGTGAATGAGAACGAAGTGTGAGAGATGTGTGACGCAAGGCTGAAATTTAGGAACCCCTTGGAAATTAGGCCTGTGCAGAGTAACTTACGGTATGCACTCAGATTTTGCCTTGGAAGGAGAATACAAGCAATACAATGCAACCCTAAGGCTATGAGTGGGATATGACACAGGGTAATTCAGCTCTGATCACTTAAAGGGACACACCTTTTTCAGTTTAGACTGGTCATCTTTGTACGTGATCATCAGAGCTAGAGCCAGATCACCCTTCTCTCTTCGGGTTCCTTCGCAGAGAAGAGGGTGCTCTGCTTCACTCACAGTCGTCTTCATGCCTGCAGGGCCAAGAAGAGAAGGATGCAGAGACAGGTGAATTCAAGAGGCTTAAGAGTGTCTGATACATTTTACCTCTTTCCCTGTATTCTATTGTTCATCTCCCCCTATTAGTCATGAAGAAAAGAGTTCGCCCTCTTTTGCTTGTTGACATTACACATAGTTTATGCCCTTGAGAATGAGAGCTGGAGTCTGTCCCAGAATTCTGCACTGCAACTGCCAGGGTAACCTGATCCTGACAGGCCAAAAGGTGAACGTCCAGGCCTGCCTGAGGCTCCTTCCTGGAGACAAAGGAAGTGGAATACTAGACACTCAGACTGCTCACGCTCTTTGCCGCCTCCAGTTTCTGCAGCGGCCACTTAGCAGACATTCAAACACTATCAGTGTATCTTTCCTTCTGGGGAGGAGGTGGTGGAGGAAAGAAAATTGTTCTGATAACACCACACATATACTACTTTAAACTCACGTATGTAATACCACAAGCCTGCTATACACACCACCACTTTCTTGCTAAAACACATGAATTGGAAGCCAGGAATTTTGTGTAACTCACCCATGAAGACTGAGCCAAGTCTGAGCTAACCATGAGTATCCCACGGAGTAATTCTACTGGGTTTTTATTGTTGAGGTTTAACCCCTTCTGAACTGACTGCCTGTTAATCTCTGCACTGTTCAGGCTCCAGCTATGCTTAACTGGCAACTCTTTCAGGCAAATAGCAACAAAAATGGTTGAAAACACACTCTCTACCCCTTTAACAGCCCACCTGTCAATTTCAGTCCTCAGCTGCATTTCTCCCACAATGCACCTCAAACCTGACACCCAGGATCTCCTGTTTTCCCACACCCAGATTCCCTCCCCAGCTCTGACAATATCCCACCAAAACACTTCCACTTCTGCACCAATGAAACCCAGGTCAACAGGCATCAATTCACTCCACAAAAGGGGGCAGGATTCAGAATGTGAATGAGAAAAGCCCTCCTCCTCCTCTGAGGTGGAGGAAGAGCTGGATTCTTACCAAGAGCAGCAACAGCTGCCTCAAAACCAAGCTCCTCATCTCCAGGCATTTCATTATTCCAGTTACGGCTTGGGGGTCTGGACCCTGTCGGAGAAACCACTGGAGAGACAGGAGAAGACAGTTAGTGCCCAGCTGTAGGAAGCTAGGACCCAAAAGCAGAATGTATTCTAGGATCTGTCTCGGGTTTGTGCTCCCATTTCAAACCACCATTCCAGCCCTAAGGTCATGGCATGGGTCTGCTGCTTTCTCCCTCTCCCTCAACTGAACCCCTCCAACCCTAGCAAGCTCTGCTTCAGAATGGGTTTGGAAGCCAAATTCTCTTTCTGATGGCTAATGTATTTGTTTCCTCCAACAGAAGCAGCAGTGGGGTCGTAAAAAATATATTGAAAGGCTCTGTGACTATTTTACAGGGACACAAATGGGTCAGAAATGTGATAAGATTCCCAATGTTTTTGTATGAAAGGGGAGCTAGGAAGGAGGTCAGTACTGAAGAAGAGAGAGAGTCTCCATAGCAATGTGGAGGGAACAGCAGAAGTAGGTATAACTTTAGGGTGAACAAGTAAGAATGGGATGCAATCATCATAAGGGAAGTGCAGATTTTCCCTGAAAGCTTCTTTTGGTCCCCAAGGTTCAGAGTCTTGGAACGTGACCCTTCTGCATACACACCAACTGGGACAGTACCTGGAGTACATAGGACATCAAATATGAAGCTGGCCAGCATGAGAGGCAGAACAGGGCGGTAATCACACAAGGTTCCTTCTCTCAGCTCTTCAGCCCTTCCTCGAATGGTGTTCATCTCATTAGTGCCCAAAGGGATCTTCTTTAATAAGGCCACAATCTCAGACTCCTGGTACGCCAGCTTCACCTGAGGGTACCCACAAGGAAGCAAAAAAAGCCATCACAGACCGTTGGTCATAGAACCATCTTGCCCTACGCAGATGATCAAATACAGGAATAACCCTGAAACAGTTATTGATTCATTAGCATACAATCCATTGATCTCATGCCACTCCCTGCCTTCTCCCACACAGAGACAATAGTGAGGATGGTGCCCAGTTGGAGGCCGGCCCATAGGACATGAAAGTCTAATAGACTTGCTTTACTCTATACACAACCTTCTCGTCATCTTCCCTTTCCAACCAATTACTCTGAGGTCTGGTTGGGGAAAAAAGGTCAGTAGTCTTCATCAGGACATACGGAGAAGCATCCAGCCAGATAGGTCACTAGAAAGGCAGATCATTCCCAGTCCTACAGAGAAGGATGTTATCTTGTGCAATACAACAACTGAGGAGGAAAGGACTGTCCAAGAGGGGAATGGACAATATTCCAGTACATATTCCACTGAACAAAGATTGTTGGATTACAGTGTGTTATTCTCCACTGTAGTGTTCTTTCCATTTTTAATGCACTGTTTCCCATGCCAGCTTAAGCATTCAGTGAATTCCAGATCCACATTTAATCTTCTCAGCAGACACTGTTAAGCATGAATGTAGATAACCTTAGGGTAATAAGTTTATTCCTTAGTAGGAGCCTGGTAATATCTGCACCTTCAGGGGATTCTGCAATCTTGCAAGTCAGAAAGTGACAGGAGCAGCAACTCATACAACCAAGATCTGAAAAGATCACATTTTTACAGAAGGTGGCCTATGGGCATTAATTAAAGTGTGTGAAGTTGTGTACCTACCGTTGTGTACGCATTCAGATGTCTAAATACATAGTACAATTTACCCTAAGGTGTGAAATTTAAAATGAGTTAGTTAAACCAGTGCAAACCCTGTGGGGAACACCAGAATGGCTTTATTTCAGATCAGTTTAGAGTGCCCGCACAGGGGTTTCCATCAGTTTAATTAAATCATTTTAAGTTTACCTCTTAAGGTAAACAATTGCAACTTTCTCCTGTAGACAAGCGCTGAACTTCCTCCCACAGATTTAGCCCAAGGTGTCTTCAACATAGGAGTAACCTTTGCTACACAAATTCTAGGTCACTCACGGACTCACTCAGTGCCTGCTTGGCTCTGTGAAGACTAATTCTGAGAACACTCCTAAAGGCAGGACCTGATGCACAGAACTCTAACGGGGAATACTTGAGCATGAAGGGGGAAACCCCAGCAGCGCAGTGCTGCTCACAGGTACAGTCTTTCTGAGCCACTTTATACCTCCAGGGCCTTGGTAGAGGCAGGAGGCCTCTGTAGCTCCAGGGCGAACATGCCAATGCGGAAGGCCAGGTTGTGGTATTCCAGCCTCTCGCTCAGCACTGTCAGCAGGAAAGCAGCTTTGGACAGGGTGTTGGTTGCCATCCATGTCTGCTTGCTGGTTGACACCTTGTTCTTCTTCCCCTGTGTGAGGAGTAGTTCATAACAGGTTTGTTAGGAAATGAATTGAAATGCAGTGCAAGGATGTGCCGGTGATTCCCCCTATGCTCCTGCCTGCAGGAGCTCCTCCCCACCTGTGCACTGAGGAGAACACGCACCTATTATTCTGGAAGCACTGTTTTGTCCTGGCTCTACCTATTGCCCTGTCCCCCTCCATAATCCAGCAGTTTCTGGGTGATGAAACAGACCCAATTTTACATGCTACCTTCTTTTGGTGCAGAATCCCAATTACCACTGGTTATGGATGGCTCCTCCCCCACAGCATCTGTCTACCCTTCCCTCAGATGACAATGCAATGGGGGCTCCTGCCTCCTCACTAAGCCATCTCTTCCAATATTGGACCATTTTAGCAGGTGGGTGCTGGCTTGGACAAACTATATAACAACTATATTCTTGCCAGCAAGGTAAAAAAAAGTATGGATTGGATTAATAGACTATAAGGTGGATAGACAGCTGGCTAGATCGTCAGGCTTAACGGGTAGTGATCAACGGCTCAATGTCTAGTTGGCAGCTGGTATCAAGTGGAGTACCCCAGGGGTTTGTCCTGGGGCCGGTTTTGTTCAACATCTTCATTAATGATCTGGATGATGGGATGGATTGCACCCTCAGCAAATTCACAGATGACACTAAGTTGAGGGGAGAGGTAGATTCGCTGGAGGGTAGGGATAGGGTCCAGAGTGACCTAGACAAATTGGAGGATTGGGCCAAAAGAAATCTAATGAGTTTCAACAAGGACAAGTGCAGAGTCCTGCACTTAGGACAGAAGAATCCCATGCACCACTACAGGTTGGGGACTGAATGGCTAGGCAGCAGTTGTGCAGAAAACGACCTAGGGGTTACAGTGGACGAGAAGCTGGATATGAGTCAACAGTGTGCCCTTATTGCCAAGAAGGCTAATGGGATATTGGGCTGCATTAGCAGGAGCATTACCAGCAGATTAAGGGAAGTGATTATTCCCCTCTATTCGGCACTGGTAAGGCCACATCTGGAGTATTGTGTCCAGTTTTGGGCCCCCTACTACAGAAAAGATGTGGACAAATTGGAGGGAGTTCAGCAGAGAGCAACGAAACTGATCAGGGGCTGGGGCACATGACTTATGAGGAGAGGCTGAGGGAACTGGGATTGTTTACGCTGCAGAAGAGAAGAGTAAAGGGGGATTTGATAGCAGCCTTCAACTACCTGAAGGGGGGGTTCCAAAGAGACGGAGCTCAGCTGTTCTCAGTGACAGATTACAGAACAAGGAGCAATGGTCTCAAGTTGCAGTGGGGGAGGTCTAGGTTGGATATTAGGAAACATTATTTCACTAGGAGGGTGGTGAAGCACTGGAAGGGTTACCTGGGGAGGTGGTGGAATCTCCATTCTTAGAAGTTTTTAAGGCCCGGCTTGACAAAGCTCTGGCTGGGATGATTTAGTTGGGGCTGGTCCTGCTTTGAACAGGGGGTTGGACTAGATGACCTCCAGTGGTCTCTTCCAACCCTAATCTTCTATGATTCTATAACCTTGATTCCCTTTCAATGGTAGGGACACCACCAAGACAACCGTAGTTGGCTTAATGCCATGTGGATTCCCAGCCATCCTTTCCTTTCTCATTTCCTCCCACTTCCAATTCTCTACTCCGAGATCCCAAAGCTTCCACCACTTTAGAAGACAACTCTAGAGACTAAAAATGCATTGTTAACATGTGCTCAACTTCCAGAGGAGTTTGCTCTCTCAGGGTCCAAGCAATAGTGCATGTTATAAAGGAAGTGACTGAGGGTTTAAATACGGAAGAGGTACGGAAAATCCATGAAGACCAGGTAAGTGAAGTGAATGTAGGGCTATGGAAAAACAAGGCCGTATTTTTGGTATTGGCATTTAATTATATAGCACACAGTGACATTTGCTTTAAACATGCTTCCAGGGTGCAATGTTAAATCAAGTGTTTTGTTCAAATGGAAGGTGTAGATCCACAAGGGACCACTGGTAGGAGCTGTTCATTGTGGTTCCCATCTGGCAGACAAGAACACTTGAGTGCAGGCAGAGATAGGAAGGCTGTGTGAGGCGCCGGGTCTAGTGAGGGTAGGGATGACTGAAAGTCCCTTCAAGTCATGCTGAAGGACCCATTGCCCTTTTTCAGGTGAAATGCTGAACAGCCAGAGAAGTCTGATCTAAAGGGGGTTCAGGGCAGACCAAGGCCTGGTACAGCCCTGTACAGAGAGAAGAACCACCACCAGCGAATATTACTGCATTTGAGTCTTGCTGAATCGTGAAATTCTGTTCATCTGCCCGAGTGTTTCTGTGCCCTTGACACAGTGGACAGGCAGCGAGAGTTAAAAAATCAAGACCAAAACACAATATAATTATTTTTAACCTCATGATTTTAGGGCAAACTCCATATGACTCATGATTTTTGAATTGTTGGGGCTGGCAATCCCGTGTATTCCTCCCCACCCTCCCTTCTTTTCACAAAGGCACCTCTCTACCTTGGTTGGGGGCTGCTCCACCTTGAGATCTGGAGGATTGGCCAGTAGGTCCCTGGCCAGTTCTACAGTCAGACGGCATGCTTCATTACTATATCCGTGTGCATAGAGAGCCTCTGCACAGGCAAAGAGGATCTGAAAATAAAGGGATAGAGGATCAGATTTAGTCCACGCGCCTCACAGCAGGAGTCAACTCCATCCTGCCCATTTTCTCATTTGGTGTCACTAAAAACAGAGTTAAACACTGATCTGAGCTCAGATTTGTATCTAACGCTCATGTTCCTGCCTTCTGTTATGCAGCCCCTCTGCCTGGAACAGGTCCACCATGCTCTCCAACGTGTCTCAAAAACACAGCTTCCAAGAGGTCTAATCCCCTTCCCTCGAAGCGCTAACAGAGGCAATTACATCAATATTGCACATTTTTCTCAACAATATGCTCTCGTTCAAACAAGAATCAATTCAGTGAAGTCCTGTGGCCTGCATTATACAGGAGGTCAGACTAGATCATCACAGGGGCCCCTTCTGATCTTCATAAATATCTAAGTGCCTATGAATAGAGTGGGGAAAAACCCCAAACAAAAATCAAAATCAACATGTATAATTAATTCTCTCTCCCCCTTTCCTAGCATCCCAATATCCCTTCCTCAGTGCACTGTCTACTTCGACATAAGCTCCTTCCACTCATCTGCGAAGTTCCAGGCATACTTTTGAGGTTTTGATACACAGGACTGGTAGCACAACCTATTAAGATTGCCTGACATTTGCCTTTATAAGACCCTGTTTTCATTTGCTTGTCATTTTATCAAACTAACTTTTTGGGCTGAAATTTTCCTGATTGGGTGTCTGCCTCAGGCTAAGAGGAATACATTTTCAGCAATTCAGCTGTTCCAGAGCGAGGCTAGGAGAAATATGTTAGTTTTGTTCATGTTTAACATTTTCTTTGAGGAGCTCTAGTGTCCCCATGCTTAGGAGCAGAGACTTGAAATTTGGAAGGGGAGTGGTCTTTGTCAGAGATGTGCCTTTGGATGTTCCCATTAAAATCCACCCAAATTTAGCCAAGTTATAGCCTTTGGGGGAAAAAAGCACCATTTGCCCATGCTTGTGAGAGACTTAGAGCTTCGCAGATAAATTCCCCCAAAATTTATCCACATGGGGCTGAGCTTCACAGGACTTCACCTGCACTTGCCCCTCTGGATTGCTGCAGCCAGGGCTGGGCATCAGAATTGAGAGCAGGGAGCCTGCCTCTCCTGTGCTTTCAGTGTCTGCTCTGCAGGCCCAAGCAGTATGGAGAAGAAACCTGTGTAATTTGAACGCAGAGGTGACAAGAGCTGGACCTGGGGTTTGGGGAGCAGATTGGAAAAAAGACACCTTGGAGAAGGGAGGAAAGACTCGGACCGCAAGCTGGTGAGGGAGAGGGAAACTGAGGCTGGAAGTTGGAGGGACTGGCTGGGCAAGAGACTAGGACTGGGAGCCAGCAGGTAGCAGGAGACAGACAGATTAGATGAGGAGCTGAGGGGGAGGGGAGACTAGGACCAGCAGAGCAAGCAACCTAGGACTGGGAACCAGTGGGGTGAGAGAGAGAGATCTAATAATGAGCTGGGGTAAACAATGCTGAGATTGTATAAGGAATCTGGGGAGGGAGACTGGGCCTGGGAGCCAGTGGGGACAGGAAATGAGACTGGTCAGACAAGATGGTGGGAGGGAGGAACTAGAACTGGTTGGGCAAGGATATTGGGAACAAGGAGCTGGGTTGATTTGGGGGGGTGGGGGAGGGGAGAAGACGGGGCTGGGAACAAGGAACCGGGTGATTGTGGGGGACTGGAAATGACTGTGCAAGGAGGCTGGGATGGGGAGCCGGAAACCTGGCACAAGGAATCTAGGGGCAGGGGAGATTAGAAATGGCTAGGTGAGGAGACTGGAAAAAGCAGCCAGGGATGGGGAACAGACAAAACTAGGCCAGGGACAGAAGGGTCAAGCTTTGGGGGAAATGGGTAGAAGCGTTTGCGATCACTAGAACACACTGCCCTCCAGAGCCTCAAATGGAACGTGTGATACCAAATCTCACCCTTCCGCGGAGGTCAGGAAAAAACAGCATAAAGACTATCATAATGGGGACCAAAACAATGTAGCACAACCAACTTTAATTCTTGCCTGTCTTCACAAACTTAATAATGTTCTTTTAACTTACTTTATATATGTTACACTCACAAAAACTAAGAAAAATAATCACGTTGCTATTTTCCAACTAGAGCTAGCTCACCTCCATCCTGTTCTCCTGCTCCAAGGGCTTTATACCAGCAAAGATGTCCTGCTCCTCTTCATTCCCCCCCTCTGCTTTGTCCTCCTCCTCCTTGGCCACCTCCTGTGGATTCAGATAGTACACCTGGTAATCATCTTCCTCTTCTCCCTCCTCCCCGCCCCCTGCTGCACCATTCTCTCCCACTTCTGGCTTCCGGCTTGCACCGTTCTCATCTGCAGAAGGCAGATCGTCGTCTCCACTGCCCACTTCTTCCACGGAATCCTTTGGAGCTTTCTTGGCAGCAGGATTGCTCCGGATGCTGGGCTCAGGACCCTCCGAGAAGTACACCCCCCCGTCATCTTCAAAGGTGTCTCTGTAGCTCCTATTCAGGGGGCTCTCTGTGAAACTGAAGGTGTTACTGGCCTCCGCCCCCAGAGCCAAGCTGCTGTCATCCAGGCTCATCTCTGCCAAGTCTGGTTCCAGAGAGCTGTCTTCACTGCTCATGCGGCGTTTCCCACTATGTTTACTGGCTAAGCTTTTCCCCACTGGCAGCTTGGCCTTGCCTACTGCTGTCTTATAAACCACCTTATCTCCTTCCGCTGAAAGTCGGCGCAGAGCCCTCTGGGGGGCTTCAGTGACAACTTTCCGCTTCCCAATAAGTTCCTTAGGACGGACAGCTGGCTCTTGCGAAGAGGGGCGTGACCTGTCCCCTGGCTGCAGACAGGTTCCCCCAGGTTCCTGCCCATGGCCTCTGCCAGCCTCACACGTGGTTTCCACACACTGCAACCGACAGTTCCTCTGCTGGACGGCCTTTACCCAACAGAACGAATTCTTCTTATCAGTGCTGCTGTAGGTGATGCCAGGGATGGGATAGGCCTCCTCCCAGTTGAAGTAACAGGCTTCCACAGCTGGTTTGAAACCTTGGAAGAGCTTCTCTAGGGATTTCTTGTGCTGCCCCCTCTTGACATTATCTATGACTTTCAGCTGCCACTGTCTGAGTTGGGTGCAAAGGTCCCTGCGCCTGGAGGAAGAGGAGAGGGAAGAGAAGACAGATCAGAAAGCAGTCATAAAACATACCATGACAAAACCCGCCCCCACCTCACAGAATACCTCATCCTCCCCCAGAAAACCCTTCTGCTGAATTAGCATAAATGGCATAGTCGGTCAGAAAACAGCACAGAGAAGATAAAGGAAAGAGACGTGTCAAAAATCAGCTTCTACACAGGCCCATGCCATGGAAGCCAAATGCTGCCAAGTCAAACATGGGAATGTGTTGTAGACTGGAGGCTCAGGATGAAGCACTGGCTTGTGAGGTCCTGAGCAGCTACATCCCAAAGTTCACCCATCACAGATGTGACATTAGCACTCTGGTAAACAGCAAAGGACTACAACAGGGAACTGTTGTACATCCAGAATAAGAATCACTGGCAAAGCAAAGTGAGAAAGTTTGCACAGGGCTTGAAGCTGTACTATGCCTGGCTCCAATCAGTGCTATTGGTCCGCCTCTCGTGAACACTAAAGCCTACACAAACCACCCAAAGTGCCAAGGAAAACATTGCTAAAGCACTGGGGAAATCCCAAGTTTTTCAGTGAACCCCCCTCCTACCTTTGCCATTGATTCCAGAGTTCTGGGGAACAAAACTGAACATCTCAATCTTCTAGTGATTTTATCAGTCCCAGAAGCAAAAGGTGGTAAACTGAGCAAGGGATGTAAGAGTTTGGACTCATTAGGATAAAAGGAGCTCTATACCACCAACTGTTTCCATTTGACCACTAAGAAAACCAATTAGCTAGGAACAGGCTGATGGGGATTAGTTAAAAAGGTAGCAAGGGGCAGGGAAACTACTCATAGAAAAGGTACCATTAGGATAGAGGGAAGCTGCAACAAGTTGTGAAGGCTGTAGCAAGCCTCACTGTGCTCCACTGAAAAACAGCATGCAGGAATGAGAATAAAACAAGTCAAAGGAATTGAAAGTGGGCACCTTTCTGGTGACTCTATACAAACTGTAGAAGAATTGGAAATAAAGCAAGAGGCACTTGAATTATGCTTGAAATGAAGTACGAACTTTTAGCAATTTGGAATTAATCAGATGACTGGAACGTTAAGATAGACATCCACTATATAGAAGGGAAGAATGATTTGACTCTGCCTTATAAACAAGGAAACAACTTTTATGTTTTACAGACTACATAACATAACTCACATTTTTGTTTGTTTTAAACCTCATGCCTGATTCCCTACTGTCTTCTCTTTGTCTCTCTGGGTATTTTTTTTTTTCTATTTCAGACTGTAAACTCTCTAGGGGCAGAGATCACAATTTTTTAATCTCACTGATGTATCCTACAAAGTTATGACTTTATATTAATGTTTAATAATAATTTAGAAGATTGGAAAGTGAACAAAGAGCTAAAAAGCAAATATGCCAAAATGATCATCCTGGCTTCATTAATTCTGACAAACCAAGAGTTAACTTTTCTTGTTTATGATCTTTCATAACAAACAGACAACGCACTACATCATATCTTGCCTAATACTGCAAACATTTTATAAAACATGGCATAAGCTATGAAATTTTGTAAAAAATAAAGAAGTCTTAACATGAGACCTGAACACAGCATCTACTATTCAATTATTGCTAAATGGAGAGGGTAGTCAATTGTGTGCAAGTTAGCAAAGTATTGTGGTTTATAAACCATCATGCTTCATCCCAGAGGCCTGAAACTACTGGCTGAGGAAACAGGACCACTAGCAATAATTGTCACTACATCGTGGAATACACATGAGGAATATACACAAGACTGCAGAAAGCAAAATATAGTTCCAATTATTAAAAAAAGTTTAAGAATAATGAATGATCTGGGTAAAGAAGAAACCTGTGAAACTACTAAATTGCAAGTTAAAGTACTAAGAAAGCATTACAATGTATGTGTGACATGTGGAGGAATCTAGCCAGTTACAGCTACAGATTGATAAAACAGATCATGCCATACTGAACTGAATAGGCATTTTCAATATAGAAACAGGGTAGATCGGTGAGGGCAATTTGGGCGTATCGTTAAACTAGATTTCAGCAAAGCATTTGACAGCACTGCCCAAGCAGCACAGACACCGAAGAAGTATGGTCTGACTAGTATAGTAAGGAAGACTGACTAATAAGAGGCAATGAGTTATCAGTGTTACATCAGAATGGGGCAGAGACAAAATGGTATCCTGCAGGGGCCAGTATCCTTAAACATACATCAATACCATAATGAATATACATACATGCATCCAGGGCTCAAATCAGCAGTCTATACTAAGCTAAAATATACAGCAAGTACAGCAGGATAAACCAAAAATACAACTGTATCTGGACACCTTTGCCACTTGGCTGACCCAGCATGAGCTGAAATGTAATGCAAAACAATGCAAGATACTTTGCAAAGATCACGTTAGTTCTAAACTAGAAACTCCAGAAACCAGTTATGAAGAGGAGGCTGGGTGTTATCACTGAACTGAAACCTTCAGGGCAATGCCATTCCAGAAAGGCTCTCTCCATCAGGAGAGATTAGAAAAATTAAGTGCATAACCATATTTGCATGTTAAAAGGAACCACACAGACAAGAGACAAATTATTCACTCTGGAAATCAGGGTTAAAAACACAGAGTAATACTAGCAATGAAAGCTGAAAGTGATTAAGTTTATCTTGGACATTAGAGCCCATCTTGGCCATGAGGATGGACAGCAGAACAGTTTGAATCATACTTTCCTCATTAGGCAATCACTAGACATGTAAGGAAAGAAAGCTAAGAGTTCGTGTGCACCACAGAGCTAAATAGTGGGGGTTGGACTGGACTCTTTAATGAATTCATTAAAGATTATCTGATCCTGGTGCTTACCTCTGTGGGCTGATGGTTGGGTCTAGGACAGCCAGCCTCCAGAGAACCACCATCTCATCACACATGCTGGCACAGGCATGAGCAGCCACTTCCGACTGACCATTACTGCGGCCAGTGTGCCCGCTAGCGCTGCTGTGGGATGCAGATGTTCGCACGCTGTACCACCAACCCGTTATCTGCAGAAGAAGATACATTCAATGCAGCTGTGCCCAAACATCCGATTCCCGAGTCCCACCCACCCCACATTTGCACAGGCTGGAGGACCTGAATTCTGGAAGTAAATCGTAAATGACAATCAGGAATAGTAAATTCTGTTGCTAGGCATGCAATGCCTTGTTTTTTTATTTCTTTCTAAATGAATTATGGGCATTAAAGCAGAGGCATACAAAGAAGGGACCCATAGAAACAGAGCTGGATGGAACCTCAGACAAGAATGAGAACAAGAGCAGAATGACTGGAGATAGGGAAAAGAGCTATAAAACATACTCTGCAGTACAATAGTGGCAAATCCAGCACACTGGTAGTGACTAAAGTTACCACCTCCTGGTTGCAGTTGAGTGACCTATGTGAAATGAATTTTGTAGGTTCAGTCTGGCTGTGAGAGAACAGATGCCTAGATAATATCCACTCTCACAAATGGTTCTCTTCTTAGCTACATCATCAGACAGAGCAAGGACTGAATGGGCATGGAGAGAGAAACCTTTGATTTTCCCCACTCCAACTAAGGTAGAGGTATATGATAGAGTAATGGGGGGAAAAGCATGCACTGAAGAAACCCATGGTTACACCTGCAATGTGGAGTGACAACCTCAGTGTCTAGGATTGTCAAAATGAACCTTTTCCCTACCACTAAATTCACACAAAAATTGTTATTATTATTGCTATTGTTAACAGATTTAAAGTAAAGGCTCAAAGCTTCCAAAAGCTATTTTCTACCAAATAACCAAAGTGTTTGAAATTCTGTCATCCAACCATATCCCTTAAAGTCAATACAAAAGTAATGGTCATAACAGATGGGACTTTGTTTTGGAAAAATCAACAGAGTAAACTGCACTGACTGGACAAAAGATGCACAGGCAAGAGATGACAAAAAGGATTTAAACCACATACCAGTGTTAACACAAATACACATATTTGACATCATCTTGGGGTGCAATGGAGTTGTGAGCATCACCTATCCAGCACCCAAAGTCTGACCACAGCAGCTCACTGAAGAGCAGTTCACTTTGGAGGGAATGTGCCTCTCCCACAATGCACAAAGACTCTAAATTTTTCCAAGCCATTAATTCTAACAGCATTGAACAGTCATCACCATTGACTGGTTCCCCAGTGGCTGATCTGCTTCCCCAGGAGGGACTGAATACCTGCTCATAGGTCAGACACTGGTCAGTCAGGATCTCCAGCAGAGGGGCTGCATTGCTGTCCCTTCTCTTGAACATCTCCCGAACAATAGAGAGCAGGTTCCAGATCCCCTCAGGCTCTCTCCCTCTCAGGGGACGCAGGAGACATGCCCACTCGGCAGCGGCTGGTGGCTCCGTGGAGGAGAGGTACATAGAGTTCACATCACTGAGAGAGTGAAAGGGGAAGGAGAACAGGAATGAAGACGACAGAGCACAGCAGCACAAAAATAGATTCTGGGCCATCAAATATTTCCATTTTGAGAGGGGCTTTGACAAATGTATGTCACTTAAGAGTAAGCATAACAGGAGTCAGACAGGAACAGGCAAGTTATATGTATACACATTGTGCACAGACTAAATGAGTGCTAGAGAGGGTTTTTATCTACTGAGACTCAACATTGCAACAGACATGCACAGACAGAGAACATTACCTGGAGAGAGTGACCCCACAATTAAGCATCCTTAGTTTCATGGCACGATGCTCACTTATACACCATACGTCCATGTAGAAGCAAAGGAGAGCACTCCCATGGACTCTGAGTCCATGTTCCGCAACCCTTTGTAGGCAGGAATACAGTCCTTACTCTGAAGATGACGCAGTTTACCTGAAGACAACAGGAGAGGGCCCACAGAATTTGTGAAGGGTTTTCTTTATGTTGTCACTTAAAGTAGATTCATCCAGGTACCAGGTGCTTTGGTCTGAGGCTGAGGGACCAGCAGTGGGATCTTGAGAAAGAACATACACAGTTTGCAGGTGTCGGAGAGATGCAGTCTACACCCCACAACCCAAGAAATTGCAGGCCACATATAAGCAAGGCGCCTTAACTTCATCCCATCCAGAAAGCAACAGTCTCAGAACTGTTCATGTGGCCTGGAAACATATTGCAGTCATTGCACAATGGGTTAATGGAAAGTATCTTCCACTGAAAATAGCCAAGCTGTGCAGTATCTAAAGATTCCACACCATGCCTTCTCATCAGTCTGCAGCACCAGCAGTTCCCTCCAGTAACTCTGTTTACACATATCCTTATACTTATCCCCTTTCCTTGTCTTCCCACAGCAATCTCAGGAGCAGTGTCCCAGTAATTTAGTAACATCACCCAACGGAGAAATATCTGCTCCCATCCTTGAGGCAGATAACAGAGAATCAAATCAGAGAAAAACTATCCAAATTACCTGGGGCTCCACACACTGTGTTGATGGCAGTGGACTGAGAAGACAGCAGCTCATCCAGTAGGCGCTGAGCAGTAGGAAGAATCTAAAACACAAGAGAAACATATTGAATGTGACTTGAAAGTAAATCTGCATGTCTTGCCTTGTCATAACAAACCAAGAAGCTACTCTGATTTTCATTATTGTTACTGAGGAACTGTTGGCTTGTCAGAGCAGTTTAAAAACACTTAAATCCAGGTTACCCTTTAGGGCTTGTCATAAATATAAAGGGAAGGGTAACCACTTTTCTGTATACAGTGCTATAAAATCCCTCCTGGCCAGAGGCAAAGTCCTTTCACCTGTAAAGGGTTAAGAAGCTCAGGTAACCCTGCTGACACCTGACCCAAAATGACCAATGAGGGGACAAGATACTTTCAAATCTGGAGGGCGGGGGAGGGGGAGGCTTTTGTCTGTCTGTGTGATACCTTTGCCGGGAACAGATCAAGTATGCAAATCAACTCCTGTAAAGTTAGTAAGTAACCTAGCTAGAAAATGTGTTAGGTTCTCTTTGTTCTGGCTTGTGAAATTTGCTGTGCTGGAGGAAATGTGTATTTCTGTTTTTGTGTCTTTTTGTAACTTAAGGTTTTGCCTCGAGGGATTCTCTGTGTTTTGAATCTGACTGCCTGTAAGATTATCTTCCATTCTGATCTTACAGAGTTGTTCTCTTATCTTTTTTTGTTCTTCTAATAAAGTTCTGTTTTTTAAGAATCTGACTGGGTTTTTTGGGTCTTAAAAATCCAAGGCTGGTTTGTGATCATCTTGTTTATTCTCAAGCCTCCCCAGGAAAGGGGTTGCAATGGCTTGGGGGGATATTTTGGGGAAATAGGAACTCCAAGTCGTCCTTTCCCTAGTTGTTTGTTAGATCACTTGGTGGTGGCAGCGTTTTATCTAATCCAAGGGCAAAGACTTCGTGCCTTGGGGAAGTTTTAACCTAAGCTGGTAGAAATAAGCTTGGGGGGGGGGTCTTTCATGCGGGTCCCTACATCCGTACCCTAGAGTTCAGAGTGGGGAGGGAACCCTGACAGGGCTCCTTTCCTAGTTTTCAACCCAGAGGTTCTTGCATGCTGGACACATGTAATAGCCCTTTTAAAAAACAGGAGAGTGGAGGGAACGCCATGCACTATTGCTGATACCATAGTATAACCCTAGTCATTCCACTTTTTCACCTTTCTTCTTAATGTAAACCTTTATGCAAAGTTTGCATCATAGAGTTTGCATCCTAACAGGTAAACCAAAGCAACACGGAAAGGAGTGGCTTATCAAACCTTCTGGGGGAGAATGGGAGACAGCAGTAAAATTCCAAGCTTCTCTTTTGAGTGGCTGCAGTTGAGAGGCCACCACCACCATTTTCTTGTACCCACTATATGTGTTTCCATTTCTTATCCCCAAGTCATTCCCTAAGAAGCTGAATAGCACTGTCTCCAGGTGATTTGGAGCTTTAAAACCTAGGTTTAGTCCAGCCTTCCTAGGAGCCACAATGCAGGGAGGAAGGCTGGCTTTCCTGATTTTCAAACTAGTATAGGGCTGCAGTTTTGGATCCATTTGCTACCAGGATTCATGCTCACAATGAGCACAATGGATTATGAAGATAGCTCAGACTTAAGAGTGATACAACAGAGGGTCAAAGACAGGCCTCCACTCTCAACATACCCCCACTTTGCACAGCAAAATGTTGGGGTAAACATGATCGTGTACCTGAGACTAAAGCATAAAACACTGCACATCCTCCTACATAGTAAGAAATTTGTGAATGATATGGGCCAATCTTCACTTATAAACAGACTGAAGGAAAACAATAACCACAACTGTTCAGTGGGGGCATTTCGTGTCTATGAGGCACCTGGAGAAACAGGCTAGGCATTAGGTGGCTCTTGCAGCTTTCCCATTACTATATTTTGCAAGATGTAGAGAGGTGAGAAATCACTTGCTAAGACAACCTCACACATTGAAGGCTGCAGCACTGAGGAATTGCAGCAGGAAGGGAATACTCACTACACGAAACAAGTGCCTGAGGGAGCAATGTCTCAGCAAAACGAACTTGTGTGCTTAATTGAAATAGGGAGACTGGGTTCCCCAGTGCAGGTAGCCCTCAGAAGGAGAACTGGATAACAAGTTCCAAATGATCGACATCAGTGCTTTCTTTTTTCACAGCACAGACATTATCTCAAGAACTCCACCCGTTACATTCATGCGCCAGTGGACCACTTCCCCTCCACATTTGTGAGTGAATAGCTTCTCTGTGGCAATATTTCATCAACTGGAAATAAGTGGAAAAAGCCACCTCATGTGACACTCCAGCTCTCTGTGGACCACCAGTGGTTCACAGAACCAATGCTTTACATTGTATACACAAAGTCCTCACAAGCAGCCACACCCAAGACACCTTGATCCCCAACACTCTGAGGGCTGCGGGATGAGTTTGGGGCATTCCCTCCCTTATCAAAGGCCCTTTGGGAAGTGAAAATGATCCAAGATTATATTAAACAGATTAAGATAGATTTTCCAATAACGCCTAAAACTTTCCTGTTGGGCAACATCCGATCAGATCATCTGGTAAAATGGTAATAATTTAATCATCCAGCTGTTCTTGGGGTCACAGCGGGCATGCACTATTGAAGAAGATAATACACCTTCCCTTATACCAGCTCATTCATTGCTAAGGAACAACTGCCAGCAGCACTACTCGTGTTTCCGGATGCCTTTTTCTAATCACTGCCCAAATACCTAAATCCACAAAATCTGGAGGGGGCGAGAAAGGCTGGTTCTCTTACATACACCAGCAGGAAGAAATGTAACTGGTACTGGTTCACGGTCTATCTACAGCAAAGAGACAGTACCTGTATGTTATTGTCTTTACATTGATGTGATTGCTCTATTTTCTGCTCCTAAGCAGTTTAATACTTTTGGTGGTTGCAGTCTTACTTACATTGTTCTTATTAAAGTTCTATGAGTTACTAAAGGGGCTTTGTGCACATTTTAACAGTATCCTAACCCCTAGTGGAAATAAGCTGTGCACCCACTGTGCACTGAATGCACATAAATTCAAATAAATATAGAGGAAGCAGGGGGATTGAGTGGCTTAGGCCAGTGTTGCTCAACTTTTCCAGATTAGCAACCCCTTACTCTCAGTTCAAACTTTTCAAGACCTCCTTACATTTACTGTAAAAGTAAGAATAAAAAAAAAATATATCACCAACAACAAGCCTATATAATTTGTGCGTGTTTCAAGAGTCAGACAGATAACACTTGGCCTTGAAGGGTCAGGGTGTGTGGGGGAGTGAGATTTTCTTTGCCAACTGTGCTAAAATTTTCAACCCTTCTCAGCTCCTGACCCACTGGTTAAGAAACGCCAGCTTAAGTAAAAACCTTACATCTCATCCTCACTGGTTTGCATGCAGCCCAGGTTGGTAGAGACCAAAAGTTAGTATGATCCAATGACTGTTCAGCAGCCCGTCTGAAAGTACTGTGATATCCACATCATAAAGCCCATCATAGCTGTCCCTCTGCTTTGCAAGCCTCAGCAGAGATGGCAAGATTGAACAGCTCAGAGTCAGAAACTGAACTATCCTTTCACCCTTACAGGTGGGGTGGCCTCTTTAGATTAGGGTTGAAACACTGGTGAGGCATGGTGGGGAATCCTTCACTGCCACTGGCCATGCTATATATGTTCTGTAGACAGTTCTCAGGACTGTCAAATCATGCTGCTTTCATCAGCACTAAATTCATACACAATAAAGAGGCAACCAAACACTGAATTGTACTTTGAACACTATGCCCTTCCCCCTTGTTAATTTCTTTTGTTTTGGCAGATGTATGATCTTCATAACCATGAGCTACACACCTGTTTATGCCCAGGTGATATCCAATTTCTTGAGATGACTAAGCATCACTCTCCTCTCCCCTTTTAGGGCACATTTCTAATCTTTTACTTGACAACAAATAACTATTAAACCATGTGGTAAACAACAAAAGAAAGCCTCCCCAGTTATTAGAAAGTGATCAGGAACAGTAATTGGCTGTTTGGGAAGGAAAACATTACACAGAGAGATCAAAGCAACCCAGAAGGATCTCAGTTTAACAGGGTTAGAATCATAGAATCATAGAATATCAGGGTTGGAAGGGACCCCAGAAGGTTATCTAGTCCAACCCCCTGCTCGAAGCAGGACCAATTCCCAGTTAAATCATCCCAGCCAGGGCTTTGTCAAGCCTGACCTTAAAAACCTCTAAGGAAGGAGATTCTACCACCTCCCTAGGTAACGCATTCCAGTGTTTCACCACCCTCTTAGTGAAAAAGTTTTTCCTAATATCCAATCTAAACCTCCCCCACTGCAACTTGAGAGTCAATGAGGGGATGACACAGAACGGGGATAGTAGGGAACAGGGGTAGAGTCTGATATGGAGTAGGAAGGGGTGCGATAAGGGGCGAAGACATTGCCAGAGTCCTGCACTTAGGACGGAAGAATCCAATGCACCGCTACAGACTAGGGACCGAATGGCTCGGCAGCAGTTCTGCAGAAAAGGACCTAGGGGTTACAGTGGATGAGAAGCTGGATATGAGTCAACTGCGTGCCCTTGTTGCCAAGAAGGTCAATGGCATTTTGGGCTGTATAAGTAGGGGCATTGCCAGCAGACTGAGGGACGTGATCGTTCCCCTCTATTCAACACTGGTGAGGCCTCATCTGGAGTACTGTGTCCACTTTTGGGCCCCACGCTACAAGAAGGATGTGGAAAAATTAGAAAGAGTCCAGCGGAGGGCAACAAAAATGATTAGGGGACTGGAACACATAACTTATGAGGAGAGGCTGAGGGAACTGGGGATGTTTAGTCTACAGAAGAGAAGAATGAGGGGGGATTTGATAGCTGCTTTCATCTACCTGAAAGGGGGTTCCAAAGAGGATGGCTCTAGACTGTTCTCAGTGGTAGCAGATGACAGAACAAGGAATAATGGTCTCAAGTTGCAGTGGGGGAGATTTAGGTTGGATATTAGGAAAAACTAGGAGGGTGGTGAAACACTGGAATGCGTTACCTAGGGAGGTGGTAATCTCCTTCCTTAGAAGTTTTTAAGGTCAGGCTTGACAAAGCCCTGGCTGGATGATTTAATTGGGGATCGGTCCTGCTTTGAGCAGGGGGTTGGACTAGATGACCTCCTGAGGTCCCTTCCAACCCTGATATTCTATGATTCTATAGGATTGTCTCCACTTACCTGTTGTGGGAGTTCACTGATCAGGTACTGAGCAAATTTCTGTAGCTGATCTCTCTGCAGCCGAGACAAGGACTCTGAAACAGGTGCTCGCAAGCATACTGCAGATGCCTGGAGAGAGAAGAGAGGAGATGTAAGAGTACTACTGTCAACAAGGTCGGACAGAACTAAGCCCTGTCCAACCGATGACTGAATCAGTGCTAGTAACAGCCATGTTTAAGCACAGGTGTTTCTAGCAGGTTCGTAGCACAGGTTCCTGGCTCTATGTGAATATGGATTTTCCTTGTAATCATATAAGACAATATTGTAGACTAAACTCAAACCATCTAGGACTTAGTTTTATACAACCTGTTTTTAAAAAAAGGATCCCTTGTCATGGAAATTCTGCTAACAGCTGGGAATAAGCTCTGTTGTTACTAGCAGTTCCACAAACACTGGCAAAGAATTCACAAACAAACCTCTAAAACAGGCCATTCTTTTTTAGCTTTTGGCAAAGGAAACAGCTCTGTGGATCACCACTCATTCCACTTACACTGTTAGATGCTTATTCATTCTAATGCTAAATTCAGTTTCACTTCATTACAGGCTTTTTAAGAAATAGATTAGAGACACAGCAAAAGCCAATTCCATAAATTCTTTCACAATCTCCCAGCAGAAGCCACCTAAATGTAAACTGGAATAAAGTGAGAGCATTTCAATGAGTAAGATAGCATTGACAATTGGTATAGTTCTGAATCTGGGTATGTCTGCATATAGCAATACCCTTTACATATAGCTTCCTTTTTGCACTCAGTATATGCAAACAACACGATGCTCTCAATAATAAGCAAAACCTTTCTGATGGAAGAGATGCTTGTTTGCTTTTGTCACATAGCCCTGGTCTACACTAGGAGTTGAGGTCAAATTTAGCAGTGTAAAATCGATTTAACCCTGCACCCGTCCACTTGACGAAGCCCTTTTTTCGACTTAAAGGGCTCTTAAAATCGATTTTCTTACTCCACCCTTGACAAGGGGATTAGCCCTGAAATCGGCCTTGCCGGGTCGAATTTGGGATACTGTGGATGCAATTAGAAGGTATTGGCCTCCGGGAGCTATGCCAGAGTGCTCCATTGTGACTGCTCTGGACAGCACTCTCAACTCAGATGCACTGGCCAGGTAGACAGGAACTTTTGAATTTCAATTTCCTGTTTGGCCAACGTGGCAAGCGGCAGGTGAGTGCAGAGCTCATCAGCAGAGGTGACCATGCAGAGCTCATCAGCAGAGGTGACCATGATGGAGTCCCAGAATCGCAAAAGAGCTCCAGCGTGGACCGAACGGGAGGTACGGGATCTGATTGCTGTGTGGGGAGAGGAATCCGTGCTATCAGAACTCCATTCCAGTTTTCGAAATACCAAAACATTTGTCAAAATCTCCCAGGGCATGAAGGACAAAGGCTATAACAGGGACCCAAAGCAGTGCCGCGTGAAACTTAAGGAGCTGAGGCAAGCCTACCAGAAAAACAGAGAGGCAAATGGCTGCTCCAGGTCAGAGCCCCAAACATGCCGCTTCTATGATGAGCTGCATACCATTTTAGGGGTTCAGCCACCACCACCCCAGCCGTGTTGTTTGACTCCTTCAGTGGAGATGGAGGCAACGCGAAAGCAGGTTTTGGGGATGAAGAAGATGATGATGATGAGGTTGTAGATAGCTCACAGCAAGCAAGCGGAGATACCGGTTTTCCCGACAGCCAGGAACTGTTTCTCACCCTGGACCTGGACCCAGTACCCCCTGAACCCACCCAAGGCTGCCTCCTGGACCTGCCAGGGGGAGAAGGGACCTCTGGTGAATGTACCTTTTAAAATACTATACTTGGTTTAAAAGCAAGCATGTTTAATGATGCATTTGTGGCTCTCCTGGATATACTCCCAAAGCCTTTGCAAAAGGTTTCTGGGGAGGGCAGCCTTATTCCATCCACCATGGTAGGACACACTACCACTCCAGTCCAGTAGCACGTACTCGGGAATCATTGTAAAACAAAGCATTGCAGTGTATGTTTGCTGGCATTCAAACAACATCCGTTCTTTATCTCTCTGTGTTATCCTCAGGAGAGTGATATCATTCATGGTCACCTGGTTGAAATAGGGTGCTTTTCTTAAGGGGACATTCAGAGGTGCCCATTCCTGCTGGGCGGTTTGCCTGTGGCTGAACAGAAATGTTCCCTGCTGTTAGCCACGTAGAGGGGGGAGGGTTGAGGGGCTAGCCACGTGATGGGGTGGGGAGGCAAAATGCAACCTTGTAACGAAAGCACATGTGCTATGTATGTAATGTTAATAGCAAGGTTTACCATGAAAGAGTGTACCCATTGTTCTATAAAATGTGTCTTTTTAAATACCACTGTCCCTTTTTTTTTCTCCACCAGCTGCATGTGTTTCAAGAATCACAGGATCTTCTCCCTCCCAGAGGCTACTGAAGATCAGAAGGAGAAAAAAACGCACTCACATTTGAAATGTTCTCTGAGCTTATGCTGTCCTCCCACACTGACAGAGCACAGATGAATGTGTGGAGGCAGACAATGTCAGAGAGCAGGAAAGCACAAAATGACCGGGAGGAGAGGTGGAGGGCTGTGGAGAGGGTTGAAGCTGAAAGGTGGTGGCAGCGTGATGAGAGGAGGCAGGATTCAATGCTGAGGCTGCTGGAGGATCAAACTAATATGCTCCAGCATATGGGTGAGCTGTAGGAAAGGCAGATGGAGCACAGACTGCCGCTACAGCCCCTGTGTAACCAACTGACCTCCTCCCCAAGTTCCATAGCCTCCTCACCCAGACGCCCAAGCACGCGGTGCGGGGGCCTTCAGCCACTCCACCCCAGAGGATTGCCCAAGTAACAGAAGGCTAGCATTCAGTAAGTTTTAAAGTTTTAAATTGTTAAAGTGCTGTGTGGCCTTGTCCTTCCCTCCTCCACCACCCCTCCTGGCTACCTTGGCAGTTATCCCCCTATTTGTGTGATAAATGAATAAAGAATGCATGAATGTGAAGCAACAATGATTTTATTGCCTCTGAAAGTGGTGATCGAAGGGAGGAGGGGAGGGTGGTTAGCTTACAGGGAAGTAGAGTGAACCAAGAGGCGGGGGGTTTCATCAAGGAGAAACAAACAGAACTTTCACACCGTAGCCTGGCCAGTCATGAAACTGGTTTTCAAAGCTTCTCTGATGCGCACCACGCCCTCCTGTGCTCTTCTAACCGCCCTGGTGTCTGGCTGCACGTAACCAGCAGCCAGGCAATTTGCCTCAACCTCCCACCCCGCCATAAATGTCTCCCCCTTACTCTCATACATATTGTGGAGCGCACAGCAAGCAGTAATAACAATGGGAATATTGGTTTCGCTGAGGCCTAACTGAGTCAGTAAACTGCACCAGCGCGCTTTTAAATGTCCAAATGCACATTCTACCACCATTCTGCACTTGCTCAGCCTGTAGTTGAACAGCTCCTGACTACTGTCCAGGCTGCCTGTGTATGGCTTCATGAGCCATGGCATTAAGGGGTAGGCTGGGTCCCCAAGGATAACTATAGGCATTTCAACATCCCCAACAGTTATTTTCTGGTCTGGGAAGAAAGTCCCTTCCTGCAGCTTTTGAAACAGACCAGAGTTCCTGAAGATGAGAGCATCATGTACCTTTCCCGGCCATCCCACGTTGATGTTGGTGAAACGTCCCTTGTGATCCACCAGAGCTTGCAGCACTATTGAAAAGTACCCCTTGTGGTTTATGTACTCGCTGGCTTGGTGCTCCAGTGCCAGGATAGGGATATGGGTTCCGTCTATGGCCCCACCACAGTTAGGGAATCCCACTGCAGCAAAGCCATCCACTATGACCTGCACATTTCCCAGGGTCACTACCCTTGATATCAGCAGATCTTTGATTGCGTGAGCTACTTGCATCACAGCAGCCTCCACAGTAGATTTGCCCACTCCAAATTGATTCCCAACTGACCGGTAGCTGTCTGGCGTTGCAAGCTTCCACAGGGCTATCGCCACTCGCTTCTCAACTGTGAGGGCTGCTCTCATCTTGGTATTCATGCGCTTCAGGGCAGGGGAAAGCAAGTCACAAAGTTCCATGAAAGTGCACTTTCGCATGCGAAAGTTTCGCAGCCACTGGGAATTGTCCCAGACTTGCAACACTATGTGGTCCCACCAGTCTGTGCTTGTTTCCCAGGCCCAGAATCGGTGTTCCACAGCATGAACCTGCCCCATTAGCACCATGATGCCCGCACTGCCAGGGCCCATGGTTTGAGAGAAGTCTGTGTCCATGTCCTCATCACTCTCGTCATCGCGCTGACGTCGCCTACTCGCCCGGTTTCGCTTTGCCAGGTTCTGGTGCTGCATATACTGCTGGCTAATGCGTGTGGTGTTTAACGTGCTCCTAATTGCCAAAGTGATCTGAGTGGGTTCCATGCTTGCCGTGGTATGGGGTCTGCATAGAAAAAAGGCACGGAACGATCATCCGCTGTTGCTCTGACGGAGCGAGGGGCGACTGACGACATGGCTTACAGGGTTGGCTTACAGGGAATTAAAATCAACAAAGGGGGTGGCTTTACATCAAGGAGAAACAAAAACAACTGTCACACAGAATGGCCCCCTCAAGGATTGAACTCAAAACCCTGGGTTTAGCAGGCCAATGCTCAACCCACCAAGCTATCCCTCCCTCTGGTATTTCAGGGAGGACTGAATCTCCATTAAAGTTTTCAAGGTGTCCCCGACAGACCTCACCAAAACGATTGTCGGCCGTTGATTTCACGGAGGGAGGGAGGGGGGAGCAAATGAATACAAAACAAATCTGGTCTATTTCTTGTTTTGATCCACTCCATCTATCTTTTACATCTTTGGCTGGCAGCAGACGGTGCAGTAGGACTGCAAGCCATCCACACCTCCTAGCTGCTTGGCAGAAGATGGTGCAATAGGACTGCTAGCCATCCTCACGTCTCCTGCCTGCTCACCATAAGATGGTACAATAGGACTGCCTGCAGGACTAAAGAGAATGACCCAGTCGAGTCACTCCTAAATTAGTCCCTGTGCCCATATCTGCCCAGGCGCTCCTGACTGACCTTACCGAGGCGGCCAGGAGCACCTCGGACACGATGAGGATGGTTTTCAGGCCTATTGCACTGTCTGCTGCCACAAGGCAACGGGTTGCTGCTGCTGTGTAGCAATGCAGTATCACGTCTGCCAGCACCCAGGAGACATACGGTGACAGTGAGCTGAGCGGGCTCCATGCTTGCCGTGGTATGGCGTCTGCACAGATAACTCAGGAAAAAAGGCGCGAAACGATTGTCTGCCGTTGCTTTCACAGAAGGAGGGAGGGAGGGAGGTCCTGATGACACGTACCCAGAACCACTCGCGACAATGTTTTTTGCCCCAACAGGCATTGGGATCTCAACCCCAGAATTCCAATGGGCAGCGGAGACTATAGGAACTGTGGGATAGCTACCCACAGTGCAACACTCCGGAAGTCGACGCTAGCCTTGGTACTGTGGAAGCACTCCACCGAGTTAATGCACTTAATGCACTTAGAGCATTTTCTGTGGGGACACACACAGTCGACTATATAAAAACGATTTCTAAAAAACCAACTTCTGTAAATGCGACCTAATTTTGTAGTGTTGGCATACGCATAGGGGGCTCCAAACCTTTTTCTGCCTAATGCTGTGAATCAGGAAAGCTGCTGCCTATTCTCAGCCTCCCACACCAACTTTTCAAAGGAGAAAACATTTGAGAGCAGAAATTGGGTTTAAAATACTCAGCTGCCACCTGGAGACTGAAGGCAGCAAGAATCAGTTTAAGCTCATGATGATTATCCATTGTGAAATACCACTGATAAACTATTAGAGAATTTCTCAACAGGTAATTAGCATCTCTTTATGTATTTAGAGGGCCTGGGATTGATTAAAAACCACTATGGACTGTAATTGCGCCATGGCAATGCAGAATCTACTTTTCCATTCCACAATCTATACTCAAATCCCTCCTTAAAATGTATTTCTGCAAAGCTTCTCAAAAACAATCCACTAAGCAGATAAATCTGCAACAAAAGACTAGACCCTCCACATGTATATTTTGTGTGTCTTAACATTATATTCTGCCCATTTTCAACTGGAGCACCTTGGGGCAAGGGGTACCTACCTCTTCATTATATTTGTGCATTGCTATGCACATGGCTGGCGCTAATAAAAAATCAAGACTCTCACTTTGGGTGTCAGACTGGCAGGTAGCAGACTCCCTCTCGGCAGCACCGTCTGTTCAATGAGTGAGTGCATACGGAGACCAAGATTGACTGAAATGCAGCTCAGGATGATTGAACAGCACAACAGCTTTCAAATCCCAAGAAATCCCATGCTTACAAAGACTTCCAGCACAAGATTTACTCCACTGCTGACCCTTTGCAGATTGAAGGAAGAATACACAATCCTAGGGAACAATTAAATAGGGCAGAGTGGGATATCCTATCTAGTCACAGTGGGATGCACAGTATCAAAAGATATTCTGCAACTTTAGATTCAAACTGTGAATGCATAGGGCCTGCATTACCATACGAAGATTCCAGTCTCAAAAGCTGCATGACTCACAACTATCATGCCATTAGATAAGGAACTGTCAAGAATAACTTCACTGGAGAGAAGCAAGCAGGGTCATGTTATGGAGCTTTAAGCCCCTACATCATTACAGGAAGATACCTAGAGAATGACAGAATTGTATTTAAAGGCCTACATTGTGTATCCGGAAGAGACAGAGGGCCACGACATGGGCACACCACTTGGCCCCAGCTCCACAGGTACAGCTGCATGAGGTGATCCTGCATCGGTCAAACATCACGGCCACGTTGTATGCACCTTTTGGTGGCACCATCTGCGGAGGTACCACTGTGGCACTCAGGTGGAAACCTGTTGGAGAATAGGCCAAAGTTACTGTCCCCTGCGCATCAGTGTGTGACACTGTGCAGAATGCAAAGGAACACTTGTGCATGTGCACTTTAAAATTGTACTTTAATGTTAAACAGTAAAGTTCTTCTGATTATTAGAACAGCAATCACACTGGGACAGCAACTTGTTAAGTCTCCAGCACTGGGTTCTTCCCATTTGGCTGATGTCAGATGTATATCACATTTTAGCAGCAAGCCATCTACACCTTGCAAGAGATTAATCTATAGCCAAGGAAAAGCCAGGCAAGCTTGCACAAAAATTGTGGAACCTTGTTCAGCAGAGATGTTCAAGGCTGGACTACGTACCTGCATTAGGCATGGTTTAGGATGACTTAATTCAGTCCTGCTATATTGAAGATGAATGAGCTAGATGAACCCTAAGATGCTACTTCCAAACCAAATGATTCTAAGAAAAATCTTCTAACCAGATGAACTTTCAGAATGCTGAAATAAGTAAAATGGGGCAGCTCTCTGTTATGCATGAGCACCTATTAGCACTTTTGTCCACTACAGAAACCACCAACATTCAACAAGCCAGGAATTATTGCTCCAGAAGGAGTAAAGATAAGTCCACACCTCCTTGTGATTTTGTAGATATCTATTTTTATAACTTGTATTCTGTGGCACTAAAGCATCTTCTTCTATGAAACTAAAATAAATGGTAAATAGAAATTACAGTGACCCTTTTAAAAAGAAACCAATCTAATTATTCCATGAGAAAACATAGAAGGAATTCAATTACATATTTACTAGGGCTGTCAAGTGATTAAAAAAATTAATTGCAATTAATCGCATTGTTAAACAAGAATAGAATACCATTTATTTAAATATTTTTGGATGTTTTCTACATTTTCAAATATATTGATTTCAATTACAACACAGAATATAAAAACGAACAGGAGTACTTGTGGCACCTTAGAGACTAACAAATTTATTAGAGCATAAGCTTTTGTGGGCTACAGTCCACTTCATCGGATGCATAGAATGGAACATATATTATATATACATATATCACACACACATACAGATAAGTTGGAAGTTACCATACAAACTGAGAGAGGCCAATTAGTTAAGATGAGCTATTATCAGTAGGAGAAAAAAACTTTTGTAGTGATAATCTAGATGGCCCATTTAGACAGTTGACAAGAAGGTGTGAGGCTACTTAACTTAAGGAAATAGATTCAATATGTGTAATGACCCAGCCACTCCCAGTGGCTATTCAAACCCAAGTTAATGGTATCTAGTTTGCATATTAATTCAAGCTCAGTAGTTTCGCGTTGGAGTCTGTTTTTGAAGCTTTTCTGTTGCAAAATTGCCACTCTTAAATCTTTTACTGAGTGACCAGTGAGGTTGAAGTGTTCTCCTACCGATTTTTGAATGTTATGATTCCTGATGCCAGATTTGTGTCCATTTATTCTTTTGCGTAGAGACTATCCGGTTTGGCCAATGTACGTGGCAGAGGGGCATTGCTAGCACATGATGGCATATATCACATTGGTAGATGAGCAGGTGAACAAGCCCCTGATGGCATGGTTAATGTGATTAGGTCCTATGATGGTGTCACTTGAATAAACATGTGGACAGAGTTGGCATCGGGCTTTGTTGCAAGGATAGGTTCCTGGATTAGTGGTTCTGCTGTGTGGTTGCTTGTGAGTATTTGCTTCAGGTTGGGGGGCTGTCTGTAAGCGAGGACTGGTCTGTCTCCCAAGATCTGTGAGAGTGAGGGATCATTTTTCAGGATAGGTTGTAAATCTTTGATGATGCGTTGGAGAGGTTTTAGTTGGGGGCTGAAGGTGACAGCTAGTGGCATTCTGTTATTTTCTTTGTTGGGCCTGTTCTGTAGTAGGTGACTTCTGGGTACTCTTCTGGCTCTGTCAATCTGTTTTTTCACTTCAGCAGGTGGGTATTGTAGTTGTAAGAATGCTTGATAGAGATCTTGTAGGTATTTGTCTCTGTCTGAGGGATTGGAGCAAATGCGGTTGTACCTTAGAGCTTGGCTGTAGACAAATAATCATGTGGTGTGTCCTAGATGGAAGCTGGCGGCATGTAGGTAAGTATAGCAGTCAGTAGGTTTCCGGTATAGGGTGGTGTTTATGTGACCATCACCTATTAGCACAGTAGTGTCCAGGAAATGGACCGCTTGTGTGGATTGGTCTAGGCTGAGGTTGATGGTGGAATGGAAATTGTTGAAATCATGGTGGAATTCCTCAAGGACTTCTTTTCCAGGGGTCCAGATGATGATGTCATCAATGTAGCGCAAGTAGAGATGGGGTGTTAGGGGATGAGAGCTGAGGAAGCGTTGTTCTAAGTCAGCCATAAAAATGTTAGCATACTGTGGGACCATGCGGGTACCCATAGCAGTGCCGCTGACTTGAAGGTATGCATTGTCCCCAAATGTGAAATAGTTATGGGTGAGGACAAAGTCACAAAGTTCAGCCACCAGGTTTGCCGTGACATTATCGGGGATACTGTTCCTGATAGCTTGTAGTCCATCTTTGTGTGGAATGTTGGTGTAAAGGGCTTCTACATCCATAGTGGCCAGGATGGTGTTATCAGGAAGATCACCGATGCATTGTAGTTTCCTCAGGAAGTCAGTGGTGTCTCGAAGACAGCTGGGAGTGCTGGTAGCATAGGGCTTGAGGAGACAGTCCACATAGCCAGACAATCCTGCTGCCAGGGTGCCAATGCCTGAGATGATGGGGCGTCCAGGATTCCCAGGTTTATGGATCTTGGGAAGCAGATAGAATACCCCTGGTCGGGGTTCTAGGCATGTGTCTGCATAGATCTGTTCCTATGCTTTTTCAGGGAGTTTCTTGAGCAGATGGTGTAGCTTCTTTTGGTAATCCTCAGTGGGATCAGAGGATAATGGCCTGTAGAATGTGGAGTTAGAGAGCTGCCTAGCAGTTTCTTGTTCATATTCCAACTTATTCATGATGATGACAGCACCTCCTTTGTCAGCCTTTTTGATTATGATGTCAGAGTTGCTCCTGAGGCTGTTGATGGCATTGTGTTCAGCACGGCTGAGGTTATGGGGCAAACGATGCTGCTTTTCCACAATTTCAGCCCGTGCACGTTGACGGAAGCAATCTACGTAGAAGTCCAGTCTCTTGTTTTGAGCTTCAGGAGGAGTCCAAGCAGAATCCTTCTTTTTGTAGTGTTGGTAGGAAGGATTCTGTGGGTTAGTATGTTGTTCAGAGGTGTGTTGGAAATATTCTTTGAGTCGGAGAATTAATATGTAAACTAGATACCATTAACTTGGGTTTGAATAGCCACTGGGAGTGGCTGGGTCATTACACATATTGAATCTATTTCCTTAAGTTAAGTAGCCTCACACCTTCGTGTCAACTGTCTAAATGGGCCATCTAGATTATCACTACAAAAGTTTTTTTCTCCTACTGATAATAGCTCATCTTAACTAATTGGCCTCTCTCAGTTTGTATGGTAACTTCCAACTTATCTGTATGTGTGTGTGATATATGTATATATAATATATGTTCCATTCTATGCATCCGATGAAGTGGACTGTAGCCCACAAAAGCTTATGCTCTAATAAATTTGTTAGTCTCTAAGGTGCCACAAGTACTCCTGTTCTTTTTGCAGATACAGACTAACACGGCTGCTACTCTGAAACCTGTCAGAATACAAAGTGTACAGTGCTCACTTTATATTTATTTTTTATTACAAATATTTGCACTGTAAAAAAGAGAGTAGTAGTATTTTTCAATTCACCTTATACAAGTACTGTAGTTGCAATCTCTTTATTGTGAAAGTGCAACTTACAAATGTAGATTTTTTTTTAACATAACTTCAACTCAAAAATAAAACAATGTAAAACTTTAGCGCCTACAAGTCCACTCAGTCCTATTTCTTGTTCAGCCAATCACTCAGAAAAACAAGTGTGTTTATATTTGCAAGAGATAATGCTGCCCGCTTTGTGTTCAGAATGTCACCTGAAAGTGAGAACAGGCGTTCACATGGCACTGTGAACACAAATGGCACAGCTACCATGAGAACAGGTGTTCACATGGTGGCTGGTGTCGCAAGATATTTACATGCCAGATGCGCTGAAGATTCATATGTCCCTTCATGCTTCAACCACCATTCCAGAGGACATGCATCCATACTGATGATGGGTTCTGCTCAATTACAATCCAAAGCAGTGTGGACTGAAGCATGTTCATTTTCATCATCTGAGTCAGATGCCTCAAGCAGAAGGTTGATTTTCTTTTTTGGTGCTTCGGGTTCTGTAGTTTCCGCATTGGAGTCTTGCTCTTGTAAGACTTCTGAAAGCATGGTCCACACCTCGTCCCTCTCATATTTTGGAAGGTACTTCAGATTTTTAAGCCTTGGGTTGAGTGCTGTAGCTATCTTTAGAAATCTCACTTTGGTACCTTCTTTGCGTTTTGTCAAATCTGCAGTGAAAGAGTTCTTAAAAGAAACAACATGTGCCGAGTCATCATCCAAGACTGCTGTAACATGAGATATATGGCAGAATGTGGGTAAAACAGAACCAGAAACATACAATTCTCCCCTCCAAAGGAGTTCAGTCACAAATTTAATTAACGCATAATTTTTTTAATGAGTGTCATCAGCATGGAAGCATGTCCTCTGGAATGGTGGTTGAAGCATGAAGGGACGTATGAATGTTTAGCATATCCAGCACATAAATACCTTGCAATACTAGCTACAAAAATCCCATGCGGATGCCTGTACTCACTTTATGGTGACATTGTAAAAGAGAAGTAGGCAGCAGTATCTCCCATAAATGTAAACAACCTTGCTTTTCTTAGCAATTGGCTGAACAAGAAGTAGGACTGAGTGGACTGGTAGGTTCTAAAGTTTTACATTGTTTTGGTTTTGAGTGTAGTTATGTAACAAAAAAACCCCTATATTTGTAAACTGAACTTTCACAATAAAGAAATTGCACTACAGTACTTGTATGTGGTGAATTGAAGAATACGATTTCTTTTTTTTTTTTATCATTTTAAGGTGCAAATATTTGTAATAAAAATAATATAAAGTGAGCATGGTACACTTCATATTCTGTGTTGTAATTGAAATCAATATATTTGAAAATGTAGAAAAACATCCAAAAATATTTAATAAATTTCAATTGGTATCCTATTGTTTAACAGTGAGATTAAAACTGCGATTAATTTTTTTGAGTTAATCACATGATTTAACTGCGATTAATCAACAGCCCTAATATTTACATTCTCAGGCAGGATGGAAAAACCTCACTGACCCTTCAGGGATAGCTACTATATGCATACCCATTCTCTTCATAAGGCAACTTCCTCTACAAATACTGACAGGTTTCAGAGCAGCAGCCGTGTTAGTCTGTATTCGCAAAAAGAAAAGGAGTACTTGTGGCACCTTAGAGACTAACAAATTTATGTGAGCATAAGCTTTCGTGAACTACAGCTCACTTCATCGGATGCATTCAGTGGAAAATATAGTGGGGAGATTTATATACATAGAGAACATGAAACAATGGGTGTTACCATACATACTGTAACCAGAGTGATCACTTAAGGTGAGCTATAACCAGCAGGAGAGCGGGAGGTGGGGGGGGGGGGGAAGACACCTTTTGAAGGTGGGCCATTTCCAGCAGTTGACAAGAACGTCTGAGGAACAGTGGGAGGGGCGGGGGAATAAACATGGGGAAATAGTTTTACTTTGTGTAATGACCCATCCACTCCCAGGCTCTATTCAAGCCTAAGTTAATTGTATACAGTTTGCAAATTAATTCCAATTCAGCAGTCTCTCGTTGGAGTCTGTTTTTGAAGTTTTTTTTGTTGAAGAATTGCAACTTTTAGGTCTGTAATCGAGTGACCAAAGAGATTGAAGTGTTCTCCAACTGGTTTTTGAATAATTCTTGACATCTGATTTGTGTCCATTTATTCTTTTACGTAGAGACTGTCCAGTTTGACCAATGTACATGGCAGAGGGGCATTGCTGGCGCATGGTGGCATATATCACATTGGTAGATGTGCAGCTGAACGAGCCTCTGATAGTGTAGCTGATGTGATTAGGCCCTATGATGGTGTCCCCTGAAGAGATATGTGGACACAGTTGGCAACGGGCTTTGTTGCAAGGATAGATTCCTGGGTTAGTGGTTCTGTTGTGTGGTTGCTGGTGAGTATTTGCTTCAGGTTGGGGGGCTGTCTGTAAGCAAGGACTGGCCTGTCTCCCAAGATCTGTGAGAGTGATGGGTCGTCCTTCAGGATAGGTTGTAGATCCTTGATGATGCGTTGGAGAGGTTTTAGTTGGGGGCTGAAGGTGATGGCTAGTGGCGTTCGGTTATTTTCTTTGTTGGGCCTGTTCTGTAGTAGGTGACTTCTGGGTACTCTTCTGGCTCTGTCAATCTGTTTCTTCACTTCAGGAGGTGGGTATTGTAGTTGTAAGAATGCTTGACAGAGATCTTGTTGGAGAACACTTCAATCTCTTTGGTCACTCGATTACAGACCTAAAAGTTGCAATTCTTCAACAAAAAAACTTCAAAAACAGACTCCAACAAGAGACTGCTGAATTGGAATTAAATTGCAAACTGGATACCATTAACTTAGGCTTGAATAGAGCCTGGGAGTGGATGGGTCGTTACACAAAGTAAAACTATTTCCCCATGTTTATTCCCCCACCCCCACCCCCTCAGACTTAGTATCTGTGCTCTTTTCTGCTGCACCACCTCCAAAATAATAATATTCAGCCTTGGAGACTCCGACACACTCACTGACCTGGGACGACAAAAAAAATGTATTTTTGCACAGGTATGTAAAACCATTCTCCCAGAAGCATCACATTCAGGGTGGGCAAGCAGATGCACCCAGGCTACTGACATTTTATAATGATTTACAAGACTGCTATAAGCACTGCACACAATATTCTCTAACAATTCATATACAGTGTAGTACCTCTTGCTTGGTACTTAAACTCTATGCTAATACAAACTTGCTAGTACCTTGTTTATCTTTTTTATTGCTGCTGTGCACTGGGATTCAAATCCTCCTCCTGATCTGGGTGATTAGTGCATTTGAATGCCACCCTATCACTAAACTGGCAGAAAAACGTGGAACAAAATCAAAACGAAAAGAAGCATCCACCACAAAATTACTGCTCATCACCAGCTACAGGTCTAATTTATGCTCTACATTTGGATGTTACAGCGCAAATAGTCTCTTCACTACTCTAGGAAATATATCAGGGGAGACAAGAAAAATTAAAAAGAAAAGAACGAGGAGTACTTGTGGCACCTTAGAGACTAACAAATTTGTTAGTCTCTAAGTGCCACAAGTACTCCTCAATCTTTTTACTGATACAGACTAACACGGCTACCCCTCTGAAACAAAAATTAAGCATTTCACAAATCTGAGCTGCAGCAATTAATCAGCTTATGCATGCTAGGAGAACCATCAGAAGAATTCCAGAGAAAAAGGACAGACATGGTGACACCTTCATGTAAAGAGCTCGTAGTGACATTTTGCATGTGTATGAAGAAAGACCTATTACAGAAGTTTGGAAAGGGGAGAATGGTTGTAATAGCAAAGGAGGAGGAAGAAAGGAACACTTCCTGTAGCATCTTCAACATTCAATAGCCATTTCAGAGATCAATCTTATTTTACCCATCTGTTTGCTTAGAAGATCACACTGCATCATAATTGCGATTTCTCCCCTCCCTGCTGGATAGCATGGGGAGAGGCACGCCCACTGCACACCTGGTTGAGCTGGTCACCTTTTAGAAGTCTCTAGAAACACAAAGAACTGTCTCTCTCCCTCTTACTCTCCACTTTACCCCTATATTTGCCACTATGCCATTTTTCTACACGTCCCCAGAAGAGCACATTACAAGGAGCTATATACTCACATACATTCATAATTTCCAAAATCAGGTACAAGAAACTGGAGGTGATCTGCCATCCCCGCAAAAATGCAATGGCACTAGAAAGCTAGTTGTAAGGGAAAGTGCGTAAGTGTTCAGTCAACAAGTATGAAGATCATGTGGCATTTTTTGAGTTTGACATCAAAGAGGATCATTCCAAATATCTAAACACCAAATCCTCAAGTTTCTTTCAAATTTGACAGCTAAGAAGAAGGTGTGATCCTCACAGGCAGAACACTTCACACTAATGTTTCTTAGCCCTATCTAAGGCATCTTAACCCAGACCACTAGAGTTGTTAAACTGATGTCTTATGTATATAGCGTCTATTTCTTCACAATAAAGTTGCCATTTTGCTGACTGGTGTTGCTGAGGTTCTATTTGTCCCATAGACTCAGAAAAGAAGAAGTTTGGAAAGTTACAAGCAAGTGAAAACAGGGGATTAGAAAGGAAGCATTTATGCCACCTAGCAGTCAGTGCTGCTGCCACTACTGCATTATGAATGTATCTCTTTACATTCAAAATGAAATGAACAGACTGTTTTCAAGTATGGGTTTTTTTCCACCTTGTAACATGGCAACAATGAGAAGTGCCACAATGAATATGATAAATACGTTGTGTGGCAAGGTAAGTCCTTTGTCTCATCAGACTTAGCACTTCCCCCTCGGGCTGTGGCAGGCCTGGGGTAAATCAGCCCCACTCTGAGCAGTGTTGGTCTTCCCTCTTCTGTGCTCTTTGGCTGTATTTTCAGGGTAGGCCTTGGGGTCGGCCTGCAGGGTGACCCTCCACGAAACAAAAAGGAAACAGTCTCTCAAACACAAAAACAAAGGGGGATACTTTTCCCTGCCTCCTCAGCGGGGTGGGGTGTTGTCCTGTTGCTTGCCCCAGGGTGTCAGTCCTTCCCCGAGCAAACACTCAGGTTTGGCTTCCCCTATGGGAAGGAGCACAACCTCTTACCCTGGAGAAGCCTATTTCCCTGCTGCCACTAGCCTGGCAGCAGCTTGTCTTTCTCTCTCCTCTTCCTCTCACCAGAGGAGGGGTTTTAAAAGGTCTCAGGCAGCTCTTAATTGGATTCAGGTGTCCCTCTTTTCAGCTTGTAGGAAAAGGGGCCTTTAACATTCTAGGGCTAACATATCTTACCTCAAAAGGATCTTACGGGAGGGTGGCTCCCCGCCCATCCCACACCCCTGGCCCTCCGGACCATTTCATCAGGTCCCTGTCCTGTAAGCCCCCTCCCCCCAACCAGCCGTCCCACCTGTATGCCTTGAGCTGGCTGCACGACCTGCAACCAGTTTGCTTCAGAACTGCGCCAAGGGCACATCTGTACACGCTCATGCTCTCTGTCTCTTCATCTTCATGTCCTGCCGCAACACTAAGTGACGGGACCTGTTGCCACCTAGTGAGGGTAAGGAACTTCGTTGGGCCAGCCTGTATTCTACCCTAGTCCCACGGCCCACCGGGGATATCAGCTGGCGGCTCCTTCACGGAGTTGTGAGCACGGGCGTGTACCAGGTGCGGTTCACCTCCATCCCTGACACCTGTCCCTTTTGTAGCATGAGGGAGACCCTGGCGCATGCCTATCTTGAATGCGCCAGGTTACAGCCCCTATTCCGGCTCCTCCTGGACCTCCTTTTATGTTTTTGGCTACACTTCTCCCCCCCCCACCTCTTTATATACGCACACTCTATCTGTGGCCCCACAAAGTTGCAGGACCCGCTCGTCAACCTCCTCTTCACGATGACCAAAGTGGCTATCTATAAACCCAGGAAGAGGATGCTGGCTGAGGGGGTTCTCTATGACTGTGGGGTCTATTTCCATTCCTCCCTGTGTTCACGTCTCCAGGCACAGATTCTTGGATGGCATCCACTGGCTCCCTTGACACCTTTGAGGAGCCTTGGGTGCTGTCCGGGATTCTCTGCTCAGTGTCCCCTTCTTTGTCCCTAGTTTTGACCCTTTGACCCTCACACCCATCCTTGTTATTTTTCTGTTGCCCACCGTAATTATTTGAGCCCCAGGTTCAGTGGATGCTCCCTGTAGGCTGCTCCCCACCTCCCGCAACCTAATATGAGCATCTTCTTGCAGCCGTCTGGCCTGACTTTGTCACAGTTGTTAGATGTGTGGTGAGCTCTCTAAATGATCTGAAAATCAAAAAGGAATCATGCAAAAAGTAGAAACATGGATGGATTGCTAAGGAGAATACAAAAGAATAGCACAAACATATAGGGACAAAAATCAGAAAGACTAAGGCACAAAATTAGTTACATCTAGCAAGGGACATAAAAGGCAATAAGAAGTAGTTTTTTAAATGTATTAGGAGCAAGAGAAAGGAAAGCATAGGTCCTCTACTTGGTCAGGAAGGAGAGCTAATAATTGATGACATCAAGATGGCTGAGGTGTTTAATGCCTATTTTGCTGCAGTCTTCCCTAAAAAGGTTAATGGTGATCAGATACTCAACACAATAAATATTAACCACTAGTGGGAGGGAACGCAAAACAAAATAGGGAAAAAACAAGTTAAAGAATATTTAGCTATGTTAGATGAGTTCAAGTCAGCAAGGCCTGATGAAATTCATCCTAGGATACTTAAGGAACTAGCTGAAGCCATCTCAGAACGTTAGCAATTTCTTTGAGAACTCAGGGAGGATGGATGAGTCTCAGAGGACTGGAAAATGGCAAATGGAAAACCTATCTTTAAAGAAAGGACAAAGAGGACCCAGGGAATTATAGACTGGTCAGCCTAATTTTGATACATGGAAAGATACTGGAACAAATTAATAAACAATCCATAAGCACCTAGAGGATAAGAGGGTTATAAGGAATAAGCAGCATGGGTTTGTCAAGAACAAATCATGCCAAACCAATCTAATTTCCTTCTTTGACAGGGTTACTGGCCTATTGGATAGGAGGTAACCAATGCACTTGATATATCTTGATTTTAGTGAGGCTTTAAGGTGGGTGCACAACTGGCTGAAAGAGGCCCAGTTGCATTTCAAGATGAAAAGACCCTTAACTTTATCTTATGCAGTTTGCAGTCTCCCTTTCCCCCTTTTTAAGCCTCCCCATCCTCCTCCACTGGTCCAGTTGGTGTATGATTTTTACTGTCCTTTGTTAATTTTACATTAAGAACATAAGAATGGCCATACTAGTCAGACCAATGGTTGACTGTGTGTTGTGCGAAGAAGTACTTCCTCTGTTTTAAACCTGCTGCCTATTTATTTCATCAGTGACCCTAGTTCTTGTGTTATGACAAAGTGAAGGAATAAATAACACTTTCCTATTCTTTCTCAACAGCATTCATGATTTTATAGACTTCTATACCCCCCCTCCCTAGTCATCTCTCCTATGCTGAACAGTGCCAGTCTTTCTAATCTCTCCTCATACAGAAGCTGTTCCATACTCCTACTCATTTTCATTGCCCTTCTCTGCCCTTTTCCAATTCTAACTTTTTTTTTTTGAGCGAGGTGACCAGAACTGTATGCAGTATTCAAAGAGTGGGTGTACCAGGTATTTATATAGTGGCATTATATTTTGTTTTATTATCCACCCCTTTCCTAAAAGTACCCAACATTGCTCCCTGTTGCCTTTTTATAACTAGAACAAGTTTTGATGGTAGTCTCCCCACATTAAATACTTTGTCCTTTTCTGTTGTTAGTTTCCCAGGCATTATTGAATTTCAGCCAATGTTTTAACGCATTCTGCATTTCTTTGAAGCCCAATAGCTATTGTACGGCTCTTTCTTCAGGGTCCTGTCAGCATTTCACTCCTGATATCAGTGGTCTCAAACTTCAAATGAATCATATTTGGCTCGATTCCGCTGATTAGCTCCAGATTAGTCACTGGCCTGGTTGATAGCCCATATTCTGCAAATATGAGGAAGCACTGCCTCCTTCCCTAGAGCTCCAACTATTGTTATTACAGTCAGTCCTGGACTAGTTGAAATCCCTTATGAGTGCTGAGCAGTGGCATTTTTACAGGCTGCCTCTATACGAAAAAAACATTGTGATCTACCTTCCAACTTGCCCATGAGGTCTATAGCAGCAGACCACCATTAGGGGCTGTTACAATGCCTTTAGGCTGCTAATGGCATCAGGTCTATAAATCTCTTCCAATCCTGCCCGTGCTATTGAGCAACTTATCTAGTGTCTCACAGAGACCATGGCATGGATTTAGACTAGCTTACAGGATAGAGAAAACAATCAGGGGAAATGGTAGAAATTATGTCACCTCTCTGATCAACGGGAGCCACTTTCATCGACCCTGTTCCAGTCCACTACTAAGACCCCTGAAGTTGTCCTTGGTTCTGTTAAAACTTCATGCATGCAAGAGATTCTTCCCATGTGGGCTGCACTAAGTGGATATTCCCTAGAATCCTGCCAGATGCCTTTTTCTCAAATCCCTCTTCCTTGCTTTGACACCCAAGGGGCTGTTTGCAATTCTGCTCTGAGTCAGACATCTCAAAGACCATTTTCTTTTCCCCTGCTTTGTGGTTCCCTTTCAATAGCTTGTCAGGCTGATGGTCCTCTGCCTCAATCTGTTCATTTAATATCCATCCAGAACAGAGCATTTATCGGCAACGGTGAGATTGAACAGCTCCATACAAATTTCCCTTCCTTGTTTCCACCTTCTTCCATCTTTCTCCTCTATAGCACATGCATTCAGCTTCCCCAGTTTCATCTTCAGCAGATGTGTGAGCCGCTGTAAGTCCTCCTGCAGCTTACATTTCATGCATGTGTAGCTCCCTCCTGATTTTGCCCATCTTCCAGAAACAGTAACACTAAGGGAATGTCTACACTCCAATCAGAGGTGTAACTTAGGCACAGTAGCAATGAAACCAGGGCAGTACACATTTTACAAGCCTGCTTGGGACCTGGGGAATGTACTCAAGCAGCTTGCCCATGCTGCCAAGGCATCATTGCTATCATTATTTGAGCTAGCTAGATCAAAGGCAGCTCACGAATGTCTACAGTGCTAGACTCAATCCTCTGATTACAGTGTAAACATACCCTTGGTCGTCTGCATCTGACTGTCTTAGCTCTTTCATTTGCCATTCTAATGTCCTTATTTCTCCTAACTTCTTCCTGTCTAAAATCAGTCAGTGGCCAACTAACTTGATATTCCTTCTTGTCTTGCCTATAAAGAGGAGGGTTATGGGAATTTTTTTCCTAGTTAAAAAAATGCAACAAATAAGGATTTGCCTTACAGTAACAAGCAGAAGAACAAGATGAGCATAGAGGGGGATGAAAACCAGGTTTCCTTCCCCTCTTGTAGTACAATTACATACATACACCTGCACACATGGATTCATCATAACTGCACATTTCATCTCTGCAGCACACTTATTTTACTAGCAGCATGAATTTCATCCTGCCATTAGAAAGCCAGGTTATATATTAAGTTACTGATAAAAAAAATTAGAGTATCATGGAGACACATGCAGTATATGAAATTTCCCCAAGAGATGCTCAGATCTAATTGTCAGGGAAGTGCCTGCTTTTCACTCAGTTTTCCACCTGGACTAATGGGGCTCTAAGAAGCAAAGTAACTTGTCCAGAGCTCCAACGCGAAGAAGTGCACGGCTCAGCAGGAAGTTTAACCCAGGATGCTTCTGGTTACAGGTCCCCTGTTGTAGGCTTTAAACTACAGGAGCCCTTTGGGAAAAGGAGGCTCATCTTGAGTCTGTGGTCATACCATTACTCCTTTGTCTGAGCTATGATCTGAGACTATAAAATACCTATAGAAGCTCAGCTGCAGCGTTCTTACCTATCTGCAGAGGGTCTTTGACAGCCCGCATCCGGAATAACTGCTCCCCCCGCTGGAACTCATCCGCACTGCCATTCGCCAAGCAGGAGTACAACCTAAGAAAAGCAAACATAGTTCCTTTTCAAACACAATCTTCACTGGAAAAAAACAGAACTGCATCCCATTCCCAACCTACGGGAGCACTAAGTGTTCACTGCTTTGAATACATAAGGATAGTTTTAGCCAAGAGACATGAAAGGGCACAAACTGAATTTGTTGAATTGGTTATTTGGGTAGGTGAGATATAAGAGATGAGTGACTGCAGTAAAGAGTTCTGCCTCCATAGCACCATCGAGTGAAGATTGGCTCTGTGGTTCTGTATGAGAGAGAGACAGATGTATCATTTAGGAACAGCGTCCAGCTGATGCACTGTCAGACCTAGTCATCAGTAATCCATAGTTGTTCTTCTCTATCTTTTGTTTTTGCTACAGATTTGGGGTGAGTGAGTAGGAATGGTTATTTTTGAGATGAGTGGATCAAATCTGAAGTTAGTACTTTAAGGCTTGGGCCAGCAATTTAATATTGGACGTATCTGAAAAAAATATTTGGTTCACAAACTATATGAGCGATTCAAATTCAGCTTTAGATTAAAATTTTAAGATTTTGTTAACGGAATTCTTCACAAAATGTTAAGAGCACTTTTCCTCACTTAAAAATAACATTCATAACAAATTAAGTTTAAAAGGAAATTTATGAACTATTGTTTGTACAGTGCTTTGATCATGTAAAGAGGCATATATATTTTTATGCAGGCTTAATGCAAATCGACTACACAGATTTTATTTTAAATTTTAAAAAAATCAGCTAAGCTGAAGGATGAGAAATTTCATACCTTTCTCAAGAATGGTTCTTCAGGGCTGAGGGATGCAATGGGGATTTAGAATGCAATGGCTCTTTCAAATTTATGGTAGTTGTGATGTTGCTCTGGCAAAAAAGCCAAGTCGTCACTAGTTGCAATTTCAATATTTTGGGCAGTTAATGACTGTCTCCAATTTTGTTAATACAGTGTTCATTATATTTTTTAAACATCTGTACACCATCTTCTTTTTTGGGTCTTAAATAAGTTAGGTTTTGTTGAAAGTCATTCTTGCTTCACTTTTAAAGTGGGGACCATCCTTTTCTGTCATTTTTCTCTAACTCCTTATCTACAAAAATCATTAATCGCTGTCTAACTGATCCTGTGAGTTATTGACATTGACTTTTCACCAGGGATGGCATGGTATTTACCAGAGGCGATTTTCTCCCAGGTAAAATAATGGTTTTTACCTCTTTGGGAAAAACTAGTTAGTCACAGTTTAAGGCATTTTCTATTTTAAAAACTGTTTTGTTAATGAACACCACATTATACTTAGTTTTAGTTACATAGTCAAATTGTGGTTACACAAGGCAGCAGATTCACAGATTAATTTAGGATTGTAGAAATAAAAATAAAACTGCAGTGGGAGCAATATTAATACACAATTATAATATTGAACATTGGAATGTTCTGGTATACATATTGGCTTGGTATTTTCTCAAGGAAGTTATACATGTCATGACTCATATTTCAGTATTTAATCTTATATAAAGAACAGTCAAAAACACTCGATTGTATGAAAACCACAGTGCAGAGTTATAGGCTTGAAGTATTAATCAATCAGAAGTATGCAGAGTTGCAGATTATCACTCCAGGTCCATTTGGGCACACAGCATTCTTTAGCATTCTTTGATGTAGTGGACAGACCAAATCTATTCCTCCGTTTTGAATGGATGTATCCAAAGTTTGAAAAAAAATGTTTTATGCTTACTGGACCCTATGCAATTTTTTCCTCTACTTTCCCGGTTCAAACTGGGTTTAAGCAGATATTTACCGTGCCCTGTCCTAAACCAGTTTTTCCCCAGGAAATTGCCAACCCTGCATATTACCATAAAGGCTTTAAAGTTAAACCTTCTTCAGAGACTCAGATTAGCTTTACAGGCCCTTTTTCAGTTCCCAGTGTCACTGGTTCCAAATATGTACCATGACTACAGATTCCTTTTTAAGAGTCACCAAAATGCTTAATGAGATTTGCTATCATTGTACCCATTAGGCAAGTTACTGGATGTTTTTTTACAGTCATCACAAACTGAAACTAGCTGCCTGTATTCGTCTACAGCTCTACTGTACACATCTGGAACTCCTCCTCCTGTAGGAGCCTTCCCCTGTCTGTGAGACATGTTTACTCTCATCTAAGTAGTGAAAGGGGGCCCCTTTCTAAAGGAACTCCCGGAGCACTGCTTTAGCAGAGGGTTCTGGCTACGCACTGAATGCATGTGCTCGCATCCCTCAACTGGAGAGATTTATGGGAAATTCCTGAAGAACCACCAGATAGTCAAAATTCCAAAAGAACCAAAAGCAGAAAGATTATTGATCAAATAACCATTGATATATTTGAAACCACATAAGAAATCGAACCACTTCTCTGACCCACCCCTATTCTGGCCATCCAGGAGGTCAATACCTCTCCAATTCATAACTAAGACTAGGTCTACACAACTAGCAAAGGTGAGTCTCAGAGCCTGGGTCTACAGACCTGAGCTCATACTACAGCGCTAAAAATGTGTGTATACATTCGGACTTGGGCTGGAGCTTGGACTGTGAAGGCCTAGAGGCGATGGGCTTCAGAGTCCAACCTCCAGACCAAGCCACAACATCTACACAACTGTTTTTAGCACCACAGCACAAACCCAAGTCTTAGTCTCACTGCCACAGACACCCTGAAAGACCTCTAAAGGAATTCATGTCTTTTTCAGAATTTCAGATCTGTTAAATCCTGCCTCTTCAGCAACAAATTCAACTAAGGAAAAACCTACACAAAATGTGCTTAAGATGCAGGCATTAGAATGGTACCAAGAAAGTGAGGGACCCCAATTTGATCCAGGACTCTCCTGTATTGAGATCAATTTGTTTCAAAGCACAAATGCGACCAGAACAGAATATATTACCTGATGTCCTCCTCGTTCTCTGGGAAGCTCCAGAAGGCGATCCGAAGCTGCAGCTGTTCAGGTACGGGGGGGTAGACTTTCTCCACTACCTCGAATGGAATGTGAAACGCAACCTGCTTCGCAGACAGTTCCACCAGTGGAATCACCAAACCATCTAACAGGACAAGCAATATTAGATACAATTACCCATAGATAGAGCCAAACTAATCAGAGGCTGAAAACAGAAGGAATGGAAGCTACTCCTCTTATTTCTCTCCTCCAATTGGGTTAGCTACAAGGGAGTGGCAGCATAAGACTTTTCTGGAGAGTCACCTGCCAATCCAATGTCTGTTCCCAGCCCCAGGGCACAGGAGTTGCACACTCTTGTGAACCCACCTGCTTGTGTGTGGAGAGTTCTGTTGGCCCAATAAGGCTCCAATGACCCAGACGTTTTGTTACCTGGACTTGCTGAATCATGCCAGACTTTTTATTGAAAAGGTAACAAATTACTTCACAAATTTCTGTAAGAACCCTGTGGGGCGAATCCTGAAGGTTAGGCTTTTTTTCCATTTACCAGATTGGAAATTGCATGTTTTCATTATGGTATAACCCAAAGAACAGCACAAGCCCCCTCTGCTGCTGAATCAGTTTAAGATACTGCAGAGACTTCACTAATTATACTGCTGGACACACCTGGCTATGATACTCAGTGCTACAAAGGGATGCAGATTTATATTTTAAGGTCTGGGGTTCCCCCCCCAACAGGCTCTTCCATGGCCCCAATGAATCCTAATAAGAGGGCTAGTTTCTCTCATAACTAAAAATCCCAGTCAGTGAAAACATTCTCTTCCCTTCCACCCCAGAAACTTTTAAATGGAGGAAGGATGAGCTTGTGGCTAAAGCAAAGGAAGGGGAGTCAGGAGACCAAGGTTCTAATCCCAGTTTTCAGAGTAACAGCTGTGTTACTCTGAATTTATTGGTTAGTCTCTAAGGTGCCACAAGTACTCCTTTTCTTTTTGTGAATCCCAGTTTTGTCAGTCTGTGACCTTGGGCTAGCCTTACCTTCCCCAACTATAAAACGGACATAGTATTTCCTAATTTCCAGGAACACTGCAAGACTAAATTGAAATCTGTAAAGTACTCATAGTTCCTCACACTCCAGGACCTGTACGATTGCATGATACAGGTGTCTCATGGTAACCAGAAAGGAGAAGCTTTCCAAGGGATTCAGCTGCAATACTCTGCCATCTCATGCTCCCCTTTTCCAGAAAATTGGTAAGGAAAAACTGAATTATGATAGGATTTTGTTTATTCTACACAAAATACTACCGAACTGTGACTGGTATTAAGTGCAGATACACAGACATTAATTAGTGCAGAGTTTACTTTTACCAGTACCACTGGGAATACGGTACTAGTGAATTTATCAGGAGGTCCTAGATCACCAGCTTCCCAATCCACACCAACTCCCCTACTGCTCTCCCTCCATCCTCTTCTTTAATCTGTAGAAGGGAATTGGTTATATAATTTAAGATCCCTCCCTTTCACATATCAACCACATCAAAATAATTACTAAACTGGACTACACTCCGTAGCCTCCTTTGCTCTATTCAGCTCTGATGGGCTGGCTGGGAACAAAGCCTTTTCTTTTTACAAAACAGCTCCTGATACTCCAGCCAAAGACTACTCACAAATGGTGAGTTGAGCTTTCAGGTCCAGACTGTAGACAATGGAGAGAAGCCACACGGGCATGAAATTAGCTGATCTCCAGTCATATTAATCATTCATTAATATTAGAGTGTCCAGCGGTCCGAACCAGGATCAGGGCAGGATTGTGCTGGACACTTCACAAACACATCATAAGAGAGTCCCTGCCTCAAAGAGTTTACAATGCTTCATATGCAGGAAAGACTCTCTCTGAACTCATCAGTAAGGCCAATTCACAATGGCTAGCTTGTGGGGCAGACAAGGACTGGCTGGCACTTTATAAGAAATTTTACGAACTATCGAATGAAATACATGATGAAGGGATCCCGTGGGAGAAAAATATTATGTGATCATTAATGCTCTACTTAACTTGTGATATTGTGGAAATTACAGATGCCACAACATTAGGTTTCCACCACAATTTTGACAGAAGGGGGCCCCATGCTCAGCCCCAGGTGGCCGACAGCAGAAAATCGCAGAATGGACTTTATTACCGCAAATAATAAGGTCCGTTATTACTTTTCCACAATTTTCCATGACTTGTCCACAGCTTAGCTGCAATTTTTTGACAGTCATCCTGCAATTCAAGTAGGGACATAGCAATCACATAATTAAAAACTGTATCATAATGCATATGCAGAAGGCGGCTGACCTATGGTTGCCTGTGAAACCTTAACTCAGGCATTCCCTAACTTTTGAGTTATCAACTTCCAAATTAAATAACTTTCTTTTAACCTATTTAATGTAATATTATTTATATTGTGACAGGGTTGGGCCAGATGGCTATAGGAGGGTAATAGAAGGCAGATATATAAACCCCAGGTTAAGTAGGTCCCTTTTCCCTGGGTAAGTAACAGGGAAGGTTCCAGAACAATCAGGAACCTTCTGGAGACAATTAAGACAGGCTGATTAGAACAACTGCAGCCAATCAAGAAGCTGCTAGAATCAATTAAGGGTGGCTAATCAGGACACCTGGGTTTTAAAAAGGAGCTCACTTCAGTTTGTGGTGTGCATGTGAGGAGCTGGGAGCAAGAGGCACTAGGAGCCGAGAGTGAGAACGCGGACTGTTGGAGGACTGAGGTGTGTACAAGCATTATCAGACACCAGGAGGAAGGTCCTATGGTGAGGATAAAGAAGGTGTTGGGAGAAGGCCATGGGGAAATAGCCCAGAGAATTGTAACTCTCACATAACTGTTCCAGGAGGCACTCTAGACAGCTGCATTCCACAGGGCCCTGGGCTGGAACCCGGAGTAGAGGGCGGGCCCGGGTTCCCCCCAAATCCTCCCAACTCCTGGTCAGACACAGGAGGAGTCGACCTGGACTGTGAATTCAGAAAAACGGCCAAGCTGAGGGCTGCCGTGAAGCTCCAAGGCGAGCAAATCCGCCAATAAGCGCAAGACCCACCAAGGTAGAGCAGGAACTTTGTCACTATATATACATAAATATATAAATATAAAAATACATATACACACACACACAAAGGGCTGTCAACTGTTTAAAAAAATTAATCGCAATTAATTGCACTGTTAAACAATAATAGAATATCAATTTAAATGTATAATAAATATTTTGGATGTTTTTCTACATTTTCAAATATATTGATTTCAATTACAACACAGAATACAAAATGTAGAGTGCTCACTTTATATTCACATTTTTATTACAAATATTTGCACTGTAAAATCAAAGCATGAAGAGGCATATGAATGTTTAGTTTATCTGGCACGCAAATATCTTGCAATGCCAGCTACAACAAACACCATGAGAACACCAGTTCTCCCTTTCAGGTGACAATGTAAATAAGGAGCAGGCAGCATTATCTCCCGTAACTGTAAACACTGTTTGTCTTAGAGTTTGGCTGAACAAGGAGGAGGACTGAGTGGACTTGAAGGCTCTAAAGTTTTACATTGTTTTATTTTTGAGTTGCAGTTATGTAAAAAAAAATTCTACATTTGTAATTTGCACTTTCACAATAAAGAGATTGCACTACAGTTCTTGTATAAAGTGAACTGAAAAATACTACTACTTTTGTTTCTTTTTTACAGTGCAAATATTTTTAATAAAAATAATATAAAGTGAGCACTCTACACTTTGTATTCTGTGTTGTAATTGAAATCAATATATTTGCAAATGAAGAAAAACATACAAAAGTATTTATAATAAATTTAAACTGGTATTTTATTATTGTTTAACAGTGTGGTTAAAACTGTGATTAATCATGATTATTTTTTAATCAAGTTAATTTGTTTTGAGTTAATCACTTGAGTTAACTGTGATTAATTGACAGCCCTAATAAATACACATCAGTGTATGGTTTTAGTCCTCTCACTGCCACCTCTCTTTACATTGTTCATTCTTAAATGAAGGGGCATAGTGCCTCTGCACACATCTGTATAGCACTCAACACAATGGAACCCTGATCCTGACCGGGAGCACTTGGTGCTAGGGGAATACAAATATTAAATAATTACCCAAGAACAGAAGTGCCTTATGAAGGGGACGAGCAATGCAGTCAGATACATTTTATATATGTAGATCAGCCCATACATTTTTTAGCAAAAAGAAAAGGAGTACTTGTGGCACCTTAGAGACTAGCCAATTTATTTGAGCATGAGCTTTCGTGAGCTACAGCTCACTTATGAGCTGTAGCTCACGAAAGCTCATGCTCAAATAAATTGGCTAGTCTCTAAGGTGCCACAAGTACTCCTTTTCTTTTTGCGAATACAGACTAACACGGCTGTTACTCTGAAACCTACATTTTTTAGCTATCAGATTAAGGGAATCTTATCCCACAACTACTCAGGGTGGCAGGGATCCAGCCTACCCTGCACTCTTGAAACTGCAGCCCTGGGCCCTAAAACCAGAGATACTGGAATGGACTTATCTCCAAGCACCCCACTGCTTTGCTAAGACCCACTTCCATCCCCACACTGGGACAGTGGCCCTGGTCAGACACTGCCCACCCCACCCCCACCTCCTACCCCTGCCAAAGCCTTCTTTGTCCAGTGCCTAATTAATACAGTTTCAGATATTCCATGTTTTATGTCTCTTAATCTCCCTAACCAGCTTTTAAACCTCTGCTGGCAGGCAGAATGTAAACCAATCCAGCCCCAGTCTCTCCCTGCCCACCAGCCTCCAGGCAACATTTCAAAGGAAAACCCAAGCACTGATGTCACCAAGCGCTTTCCCTCACTCTGCCCAGAGACAGTCCTCCAGTCAGAACAGTCGGCACTCTTAACTTGAGAGGATGGGATAGGATGAGATGAAAATGCATGCAGCAGAACAGCCAAGATCTCCCCCAACACAAACAGGCCTGTCAAATTGAGGGATTACATGAACACAGATGGAAAGAGCATACACAGCTTTCAAACATCTACATTTCTGATCATCTGATTACACTGAAATTACTAGACATGCTAAGCAGCAGTCCCTTTGATTAGAGGGGCAGTTAATGGAGTCAGTCCTTTACAGACTAGCATTGTTTTTCCAACACCAGAGGGATGTGAAACATTGACCTTTAATCTGCCTTGAAAAGGGGGTGTCCCTATTTTGTGGTGCATTAATCCCATAGTTAAATCCAAAAGATCTAAGCATAACTGAATTACAAAGGAAATAGGGTGTCCCTTCCTTTACAGTTAACAGTGAAACCAGAGTTGGAGGAGGAAAGACTAGATCCATTCTCATTTTCCGTCAAGTGCTTTCTACCATCTGCAACTGTCTGGCCATCAAAACCCCATGGCCATTTTATTTGTGAGACAGGATGAAATTTTAAAATCACATTTGTTACTACACTAGGTAACAATGCAGGCACAAATTAACGCCTAAGATTACTATAACTAAAATATTTTTTAAAAATCATCCCTTTGTCCTTTCAACAGCACTTTGTTTTGAGTCAGTTTTCCCTGTTTGTCTGGGTCTTTCACACAATGCCAGAGGAGAAAAAAAAGATCTAAAAACTTTAAAATGTGATTGTGAAACTGGAAAAGCTGACAAAGGGATCTGGGGGCAAGTGAAGTATCTGAAACAATGTTTAATTATAGGTTTCAGAGTAGCAGCCGTGTTAGTCTGTATTTGCAAAAAGAAAATGAGTACTTGTGGCACCTTAGAGACTAACAAATTTTAACTTTTCATTAGTATTTTCAAAAAACTTGTTTAGACAGCAAGTTGAAGCTGTCTCTCTCTAAGTGAATTTTTAGTGCTGGTGACAAAAACTGAACTGAGTCTCAGTGAAGGCAGTGAATGAGTGCCAGTTATTATGGCGGTTTATGTGCTGTGCATATCTACCCACTGGGAGTAGGAATGAGACCATGGCATGGATTCACAGGATCGATGCTATGTCCCCAGCTTTGGAATAGTCTCTTGGGGCAGCTCCTTCAGAGTGCTCAACCCCCAGGGGATCTCATTCTTTCTTCAGGGTAGGCCACAGATCCTTAACATCTCCTGAGACCGATGGCTTGTCTATACTTAAAAGGCTAACCGATGTAGTTAAACCGATCTAATTTTCTAGTGTAGACCAGGTCTGAACCTCTGGGCTTCAGCACTCCTGCTTCACACCGTGAGCTCTGCTCAGTGTGTCCAACTGAGACAGACTCCTGGTAAAGACTTGCACACTCTTCAGTGACTAATGTTCCTCACCCAGTATTTGCAGTGGCACTCAAACAGCTTTTCAGAACAGTAGGGCTTATTAGTCAATTGGCACACAGCATAGGAAATCCTTAGGTTAACAGAGAAACGAAAGTTAAAGCATAGACCATTCTGGTCAGCCCAGAGTCCCAGCCAAACTGTAGTGAATTCCACTTTCAGGCTCTGTCTCTCTCAGACCTTCTTAGGACATATCTACACTTAAAAAGCTGCATTGGCGCAGCTGCATGGATTCAGCCATGCGTCTGTAGCGCTTTAAGGAAGACGCTGTAAACCAACAGGAGCGAGTTCTCCCGTCAGCCTAGTTAAACCACTTCCCCGAGAGGCTGCAACTATGTCGGCGGGAGAAGCTCTCCTGCCAACATGCTGCTGTCTACACAAGGGGTTAGGTCAGTCTAACTGCATCACTCAGGGGTATGGATTTTTGTACATCCCTGGGCAATGTAGTTATACAGATATAGGTCTGCAGTGTAGACCTGAGCTTAGTTCTTCCAGAGCCAACTTAGCCCCCATGTCACACCTTCCAGTTCTTTGTTCTTGAGCTGGGGTCTCTGCTTAGCTTCCGTGCTGAGTGTGTCACTCCATTAGTCACTGGAGCTTGCATTGTCTCTCTGGATCCCTTGTTGATCTGAGTCTGTTTCAGCCTGTTCCATAATGACTCTATGGCATGGTCAACACCAGAAAATTTACAGTCGGCTTAACTACATTGCTCAGGGGTGTGAAAAATCCACCCCCCTGAATGGCATAGTTAAGTCAACCTAACCACCAGTATAGACAGCACTAGGTCAATGAGAGAATTCTCCCGTCACCCTAGCTACCACCTCTCAGGGAGGTAGATTATCTACACTTACAAATCAGTGTATGTAGCGTCTACATTTCAATTGTTGACAAGCCTTATTTATTCCATCCAGACAGAGAGGACAGACAGACGGACACACACCCCTATGTCTCTCTGCCTTCCCTGAGAGCAAACTCAGTCCTTTTCCCCCACTGAGAAGCCATGAAACATACAGGGGAAACAGAGGCACACACAGGACTCAAAATACTACAGAAAATTCCCACTTTATTACAGACCACCGCCCCATTTCACAACGATCAAATGGTAGCAACTTAGGGTATGTCTACACTGCAATAAAACACCTGTGACTGGCCTGTGTCAGCTGACTCAGGCTCGCAGGGCTCAGGCTGCGGGGCTATAAAACTGCAGTGTATATGTCTGGGCTTGGGCTGAGCCTGGGCTCTGGGACACTGTGAGGGTTGAGGTTCCCAGAGATTGGGCTCCAGTCTAAACCCGGACGTCTACATCACAGTTTTATAGCCAAGCAGCCAGAGCCCAAGTCAGCTGACATGGCCAGCCACGGGTGTTTTGCTTTAGTGCAGACATACCCTTAAAATCACTGCTTAGCTTTGGGAGGATTTAAATGAGAGACTGAGAGGTGCTCTCTACTCTATATCCTGACTCACCAGTCCCCCAAAACACTGACACAATCACCATCCTATTGCAAAGGGACAGACAGCATGGCAGAGCCTGGATTTCGGGGCTCACAACGGCAGGGCCCCTCATTTTGAGAAACCTACAAATGTGAAGGTCAATCTCAACTTGTGTTTTTATAAATGATTCAAATGATTTGCTTTGCAAAGATCACTTTAAAAGTGTAAGCCTTTAGAACCCAGTGGCCAGGGCTGAAAGTCTGTCACTGATTTTTCTAATGGTCATGTCTCCTCCCTCAAGTTTACTCTAAAGTGAAATTTCCTTGTTTTTGTTTATTTAACATGTGAATGAGCCAGGCTGCCATGAGATTCTAGCATCTCTCTGTCAACAAGACAGGTTTACTCTCTCATGGCTGGGAAATCAAATCTTCACAGACAATACTGATTATTGCCTCAGGGTCATCCTTTGACAACAGAGCCCGAGACATAGTCATCACCACAGAGAGCTTGCATATACAACATCTCTTTTAAAGAGAGTCTTCATTTTGTCAAAGGACAAAGCGTAAGCACTACTGACAATTAAATACATCACACTAAGCAAAACATTGGCCTACATCATTCCCACACTTGATCACCACTGGGATACAGCAATAAGGTGACTATGAAGAATTACGGCTGAAATGCCAGTTCACAAAAAGTGTGGGAAAACATGTAAAATCATGCATGGCTATGAAAAACCTGGAGTGTAGGCACTATTGTCAGTTAGAAAAAACGTTAACAGCAGTTGCACAAAGCACAACACTAGTCCATGGGATGCTCAAGTATCCCCCCCAGTACAGAAAAATCCCAGAGCAGAGCATGATTGGGAATGTAGGCTCTCCCAATGCTTTAGAATGCTCCTCAGTCCCAAGTCAACCACAGAGGGGGAAACTGAGGCAGAGAGATTAAGTGACTTGCCAACCTCACACAGGAAATCTGTGGCAGAGCCAGGTATCGAACCAAGTCCCAGTCCAGTACCTTACCCAAAAGACCATCCTTCCTCCTCCAGTTTTCCAGGGAATTCTATATACTGACCTCAGACACGTAGACCTGGCCTTATCCCTGCCCATCCAGCTCACTTTTTCCATGGCTATTTGATCCCCTGCCTCCTCATCCTTGAACAGCAGAGTATTCTTGACCTACACCTATCCCTGACACAGATCCAACCCTTTCACTATTAGCTGAAACACCAAGACTCTGAAGTACAGAGACCTGAGCCAAAATTAGTAGACGCCTCCAGAGCGTCCTTGTTTAAGTGACTTGCCAAACATCACATAGAGAGTAAAAGATAAAGCCATTTTCCTGGCTCCCAGTCCATTGTCTTAATCATTGTCCATTGCATTGTAAGTAAGAGAGCAGTATGACTGCTCAGAGCTCTGAGACTGCAGAAAAACCTGAGAGTCTCTGGATTAAGTTTAGAAGTGTGAGCAACAAGGGTGATGTCGTGGTGGGAGTCTGCTATAGACCACCAGACCAGGGGGATGAGGTAGACAAGGCTTTCTTCCGGCAACTCACAGAAGTTACTAGATCACAGGCCCTGGTTCTCATGGGAGACTTCAATCACCCTGATATCTGCTGGGAGAGCAATACAGCAGTGCACAGACAATCCAGGAAGTTTTTGGAAAGTGTAGGGGACAATTTCCTGGTGCAAGTGCTGGAGGAACCAATTAGGGGCAGAGCTCTTCTTGACCTGCTGCTCACAAACCTGGAAGAATTAGTAGGGGAAGCAAAAGTGGATGGGAACCTGGGAGGCAGTGACCATGAGATGGTCAAGTTCAGGATCCTGACACAAGGAAGAAAGGAGAGCAGCAGAATATGGACCCTGGACTTCAGAAAAGCAGACTTTGACAGCCTCAGGGAACTGATGGGAAGGATCCCCTGGGAGAATATCATGAGGGGGAAAGGAGTCCAGGAGAGCCGGTTGTATTTTAAAGAATCCTTATTGAGGTTACAGGGACAAACCATCCCGAAGTGTAGAAAGAATAGTAAATATGGCAGGCGACCAGCTTGGCTTAACAGTGAAATCCTTGCTGATCTTAAACACAAAAAAGAAGCTTAGAAGAAGTGGAAGATTGGACAAATGACCAGGGATGAGTATAAAAATATTGCTTGGGCATGCAGGAGTGAAATCAGGAAGGCCAAATCACAGCTGGAGTTGCAGCTAGCAAGAGATGTTAAGAGTAACAAGAAGGGTTTCTTCAGGTATGTTAGCAACAAGAAGAAAGTCAAGGAAAGTGTGGGCACCTTACTGAATGAGGGAGGCAACCTAGTGACAGAGGATGTGCAAAAAGCTAATGTACTCAATGCTTTTTTTGCCTCTGTCTTCACGAACAAGGTCAGCTCCTAGACTACTGCACTGGGCAGCACAGCATGGGGAGGAGGTGACCAGCCCTCTGTGGGGAAAGAAGTGGTTCGGGACTATTTAGAAAAGCTGGACGAGCACAAGTCCATGGGGCAGGATGCAGTTTTGCAGAAAAGGACCTAGGGGTTACAGTGGATGAGAAGCTGGATATGAGTCAACTGTGTGCCGCTGTTGCCAAGAAGGCCAATGGCATTTTGGGATGGGGCATTGCCAGCAGATAGAGGGACGTGATCGTTCCCCTCTATTCGACATTGGTGAGGCCTCATCTGGAGTATTGTGTCCAGTTTTGGGCCCCACACTACAAGAAGGATGTGAAAAAATTGGAAAACGTCCAGCGGAAGGCAACAAAAATGATTAGGGGACTGGAACACATGACTTAAGAGGAGAGGCTGAGGAAACTGGGATTGTTTAGTCTGCGGAAGAAAAGAATGAGGGGGGATTTGATAGCTGCTTTCAACTACCTGAAAGGGGGTTCCAAAGTAGACGGATCTGGACTGTTCTCAGTGGTAGCAGATGACAGAATAAGGAGTAATGGTCTCAAATTGCAGTGTGGGAGGTTTAGGTTGGATATTAGGAAAAACTTTTTCACTAGGAGGGTGGTGAAGCACTGGAATGCGTTCCCTAGAGAGGTTGTGGAATCTCCTTCCTTAGAAGTTTAGAAGAGGTCAGGCTTGACAAAGCCCTGGCTGGGATGATTTAATTGGGGATTGGTCCTGCTTTGAGCAGGGGGTTGGACTAGATGACCTCCTGAGGTCCCTTCCAACCCTGATATTCTATGATTCTATGATTTTAACCACAGAATCATTCTTTGTGTTCTTGTAGTTGCCGTCCTCATTTGACACACTGAAATGTATTTAAGTGCAATTATTTGTTAGGCAAATGCAGCTGTCTATCTCTCAGTGCTTTGCATAGGTGAGTATGCAGCAGGAGGCTCCACTGTACAGACAGCATAGCCAAACACGTAGATTTAGACTGCTCTTACTGTCTCAGCATGGTTAACAGCTTGTCTTCATTGCAAACTTACCTAGAGTGTTGCCCCTCACTCGAGTCCCATCCACACAAAAACCCCTTACATCGAGCATGGTGGTGCTTTTAATTCTAGTTGGCTGACCCTTGGGAGGGGGGGGGGAGAAGAGACATAGGGGGTGTTTACAGGATACAGCTCAAGTTAGCACAACTAGTCAGCTGTTAAAACTACCTCCTTGCAGTGTGGATGCAGGCCAACTCCACTCAAACTAGGCTACTTGAGAGGAGCAACTCAGTGTGGATAACTTGAGTTAACTCTGTAGTGAAATCTGTCACAGTTCAGGGCAACTGCATCTATATTTCCCCTCAGTGGTAAAGCAAGGGTGCTCCCCAGCTGTTGCCTTTCTGGCTGGAGACCTTTATCTCCCTCCCTTTTGACTGGGGTATTTTCAGGCTGTGCAGCTCCATGCACAGCTACTCTCAGCACAGACAGGTTGCCCGAGGACACCTGTCTGCTATCTTTTCAGAGGCAGTTAACAGGTGTAATTGCTATAGGTAAGAGGTATCACGCAGCACTTTCTGTGAAAGCCTACTGTATTCTTAAAGTAAAAAGCATTACAGAGAAAATGTATTAAAAGCAATAAAGGGACCTTAGGAACCATGCATGCCAAAAAACTTACCAGAGTTCACCAAACATAGATACTAGCAGGCACAGTCCTTCAACTTGCTACCCAACAGGGATTCCTTGTGGTTACCAGTTCATCACCACTTCAGCTCAGAACAACCATACAGTCTTATTAGAATTTAGTAAGCCTAGTCCTTCCAACTCTTCCCAAAGGTTTCGGGCCCTCCATGGACCAGGGGTCCTGTCCATTTTCAGGATCAGGAAGAAAATAATGAGCCAGTTTAAAATGGGGCTATTTATCCAAAAACCCTCTCTTTGGCTGTTGGTCCCTGGAAAATCCAGTTTGAACTAGTATATGCACACCTCACCAGGAGGTGGCTTAAATGGACTAATAACAGAGGAAGAACACTAGCATGCCCCCCTCTACTAGACAAAGTATATACAGTGCCCTAACACCACATAGACAATTGCACTTTTAATACAATATACCCAAAGTTCAATAAAGTTTAACTTAATTCCACAAGGTATGCTCAGGATATTACAGGAGACTGTCAATCTGTCATAAAAACATTCCCCAAGTAGATAAAAGGGACCTACGTACTATTCCTGGCTCTCCTAGAAGCATCTATTTGGCCCTTTACCTAACAATTTTAATACTTATTTGACTTTTTGGGTATATATCTAGAGGATGCAAAACCCTAGTTTTAAAAAGAAATTTAGCTGCAAACTGAACTCAGGTGGCAGAAGAACTCTGTTTTCCAGAAGCTGAAAATTGGCGACAGGGGACGGATCACTTGATGATTACCTGTTCTGTTCATTCCCTTTGGGGCACCTGGTGTTGGCACCGGTTGGAAGATAGGATACTGGGCTAGGTGGACCTTTGGTCTGATCCTGTATGGCCGTTCTTATGTTCTTAAGAGCCATGCCATCTTATGGAACCATAATCATAGAACCATACAGTTAGAAGGGACCGCAAGGGTCACCTAGTCAATGCTCCTTTGCAGTAAGGGATTGAAATGTGGCCTTCAAATTCACACCACAGCCCTCTTCCACTTTGGCTAAAACATTCTGCAAAGGAGTTATTCAGCTGTGTGCTAGACAGCAGTAGAATATTAGGAGTCAGGATTCCTGGGTTCTCTTCCTGGCTCTGAGAGAGGAATGTGGCCTCGCGATTAGAGCAGTGGATGCTAACAACAGCGCTGACCATTCTGAAGGGCAGCATGTGACTGACTAAGTAACTGAGACCTGGTTCCACCATATAAGAAACTTGAGTTCTAGTCCCAGCTCTACCTAAATCAGCCTTGTGCAGCCTCTCAGCTCTCTTATCTATAAGATGTTTGGAAGGAATGATAGCTGCTGCTTTCCAAGAAACCATGGGCAGTAACAAGGCCTGCTAAGTGTACAGATATATTAAGAGCAGTCAGTGGCAGAGCAGATGAACTCATGGCAGCTGTCCTGATGCCCAGCCAGTGCTCCTTTCCATAGGCTATTGGGCATTTTGTGAGGAAAGGTGTCTTTCTTTCTTTCTCTCTCTCTCTCTCACAAGCCAAACATAGCTCACACCAGTTTGAGGACCCCTTCCACAGAGCCAAAAAAAATCCTTATTTTTCAATGTGTTGATTTTGAAACTTGATCATGGTATCAGACACTAGATCTCAACCTGGGAATTCTAACAGTATAAGTTTGTGTAGATTCTTATAATAGAGGGAAAATGGGGTAGGGAGAGAAAGAGGAATTTTAAAATCGGGCTTATTCTGGGGGGAGGGGGGAAGAGGATTGTATATCAGGAACTCCTTAAGCAGAAGACCCCAACATTCATCGACTTGAGGCATGTGTGCCAGTCTTCAAGCCAATCTAACTCTGCATGTGCATTTTTTTTTAAAGAGGCTTGAAGACTGGGCATTGAACAGAAACCCGTTTGCAACTTTAACTGTGGGAATCATTGGATTGAGGTTTCAGAGTAGCAGCTGTGTTAGTCTGTATTTGCAAAAAGAAAAGGAGTACTTGTGGCACAAATTTATTTGAGCATAAGCTTTCGTGAGCATTCCGATGAAGTGAGCTGTAGCTCACGAAAGCTTATGCTCAAATAAATTGGTTAGTCTCTAACGTGCCACAAGTACTCCTTTTCTTATTGGATTGAGGGAATATCTTTTATCGGACCAATTTCTGTTGGTGAGAGAAACAAGTTTTCAACTTACACAGAGCTCTTCGTCAGGTATGGGAAATGTACTCAGCGCGTCACAGCTAAATACAAGGGGGAACAGATTGTTTAGCATTAAGTAGTGAACATATATTTCAAGGGACCATTCAAGGCAAAGTGGACCATTAATAATTCTACAGTCATAGGGAAAAAAGATGGGAGGGGGCCAGTTAGTGGGCTATAGATTGTTGTAACAAGCTATAAATCCAGTGTCTCTATTCAATCCATGATTTTCAGTGTCATTAGCGCTCCTCCCCAATAGAACAAGTTATTTAAGTATTGTCATGCACTGAAGTCTGACCTCGGGGATCCTTCCAGAATATAGGCTAATCTTGTATATGGTGATAAAACTTCTGGATGCTGTGACTTTCTTATATTTGTGTAAGGTGCGTGGGTGGGAGGACAACATTGAAAAAATGTTTTGCAGACTCACCAAAAAATAGTAAAACCAGCCCCACCACTTGCAGCTTCTCAGCACTGCTCCTTAAAAATAAACTTTGTACCTTTCTCGATTTCTGCTACCTCAGGCACCTGGATGTTATAACTGTCCCAAGCCACGCCGTCTACTGTGTGCTGCAGACTGAAACGTAACATGCAACATACACAGAATGGAGAACTACAGCGCATCTACAAAAGAAACAAGGGCACAAGCAAGGTGAGGTGAAGCAATGCAGTAGAAACAGTCCAGATAGGGAAAGAAGAAGGATGCAGTGCTGGCCAGTGGAAAAAAATTAGGTTACAAAATTGTGATTTGCAGATTTCAACTGTAATGCTTCCTTAACATTAACAATTTTCCTATGTTTCTCCATGGCCTGCAATTGAGGGAAAAAATATCTGCTGTTGTGGAATGTAATTTTTTTAGAAAAACCAACTCTATCCAGAAGTAAGTAGTTGTGTGACTCAAGTCCCGTCAGCAACAATATTCTACCATCTCCATACCACTCCCCAAAATAAAGAAGTTAAGAGATATGGGCTACGTGCCATGGAAATACTCGCTACGTTTGACTGTAACATGCATAAACATATCTGAAACCTGAAGTCGTCATTTTGTTTTCTAATTTCTGCCCATTTCCGTCTTCAGTATTGCTGTGTTCTCACGTGTCTATTTGTTTTCTTCTTCTCCCTTTATTTCCTCCTCTCTGAAAAGCTACTTCCTGGTGTTTAAGAATTACAAACTACAGCAATTTTTTTTCTCTCTAAGTTTCAAGCCCCACACAAATACATCAACCAAAATTTATGTTTGTTAATTAAACATCTGGGTTTAGATATGCAAAACGCAACTTTGTGAACTACATTTCTGTAAGCACATCTAAGGCACTTGTCTCATGAGCACAAAGTCCAAGAAAAAGTTAGTTTCAAACTAAATGATCAGAACCCAAAAAGGCGACTAGTCATTTAAATATCTATCCCCAACCTCCTCATTTTTCCCCTTTAGTTCAGTACCTAAAACAAAGAGGAACAAAATTTAGCAAAATTCTTTTTTAAAACACTCACCTTTGGCCTGAGAATGAACATGAGAAATTACAGCTCAAAGGATTTATTTTAATAGAAAGTAACTGAAAATAGGGTATTTGTTCTTTTTCCCCTCCAAGTCTTTCCCTAACACACATTTCTTCCATTGAGCCTATTATCCTCAGCCCTGCCTTCCAAAGACAAGGTATCCCTTTACCCATAGAGCTAACAATATGTGTGCCATGCCTATCAGCCATTCACTCAGTAGCTATCTCTGTTCCTCTGCTGACACTTAGAATCATAGAATCATAGAATAGCAGGGTTGGAAGGGACCCCAGAAGGTCATCTAGTCCAACCCCCTGCTCGAAGCAGGACCAATTCCCAGTTAAATCATCCCAGCCAGGGCTTTGTCAAGCCTGACCTTAAAAACCTCTAAGGAAGGAGATTCTACCACCTCCCTAGGTAACGCATTCCAGTGTTTCACCACCCTCTTAGCGAAAAAGTTTTTCCTAATATCCAATCTAAACCTCCCCCACTGCAACTTGAGACCATTACTCCTCCTTCTGTCATCTGCTACCATTGAGAACAGTCTAGAGCCATCCTCTTTGGAACCCCCTTTCAGGTAGTTGAAAGCAGCTATCAAATCCCCCCTCATTCTTCTCTTCTGCAGGCTAAACAATCCCAGCTCCCTCAGCCTCTCCTCAGAACTCATGTGTTCCAGTCCCCTAATCATTTTTGTTGCCCTTCGCTGGACTCTCTCCAATTTATCCACATCCTTCTTGAAGTGTGGGGCCCAAAACTGGACACAGTACTCCAGATGAGGCCTCACCAATGTCGAATAGAGGGGAACGATCACGTCCCTCGATCTGCTCGCTATGCCCCTACTTATACATCCCAAAATGCCATTGGCCTTCTTGGCAACAAGGGCACACTGCTGACTCATATCCAGCTTCTCATCCACTGTAACCCCTAGGTCCTTTTCCGCAGAACTGCTGCCTAGCCATTCGGTCCCTAGTCTGTAGCTGTGCATTGGGTTCTTCCGTCCTAAGTGCAGGACCCTGCACTTATCCTTATTGAACCTCATCAGATTTCTTTTGGCCCAATCCTCCAATTTGTCTAGGTCTTTCTGTATCCTATCCCTCCCCTCCAGCGTATCTACCACTCCTCCCAGTTTAGTATCATCCGCAAATTTGCTGAGAGTGCAATCCACACCATCCTCCAGATCATTTATGAAGATATGGAACAAAACCGGCCCCAGGACCGACCCTTGGGGCACTCCGCTTGATACCAGCTGCCAACTAGACATGGAGCCATTGATCACTACCCGTTGAGCCCGACAATCTAGCCAGCTTTCTACCCACCTTATAGTGCATTCATCCAGCCCATACTTCCTTAACTTGCTGACAAGAATACTGTGGGAGACCGTGTCAAAAGCTTTGCTAAAGTCAAGAAACAATACATCCACTGATTTCCCTTCACCCACAGAACCAGTAATCTCATCATAAAAGGCGATTAGATTAGTCAGGCATGACCTTCCCTTGGTGAATCCATGCTGGCTGTTCCTGATCACTTTCCCCTCATGCAAGTGCTTCAGGATTGATTCTTTGAGGATCTGCTCCATGATTTTTCCAGGGACTGAGGTGAGGCTGACTGGCCTGTAGTTCCCAGGATCCTCCTTCTTCCCTTTTTTAAAGAATGGCACTACATTAGCCTTTTTCCAGTCATCCGGGATTCCCCGGTTCGCCACGAGTTTTCAAAGATAATGGCCAATGGCTCTGCAATCACAGCCGCCAATTCCTTCAGCACTCTCGGATGCAACGGTTCCGGCCCCATGGACTTGTGCACGTCCAGTTTTTCTAAATAGTCCCTAACCACCTTTATCTCCACAGAGGGCTGGCCATCTCTTCCCTAATTCTTCTCTTGCCTTCTCTTCTCTTGCCTAATTAGGCCACGATCCTGCAAACCGATCAGTATGGGGCAACCTCTGCATTCATGTGGGGCTGACATAAATTAGGCTCTGTGTAGAGGAAGGGTCAGCTTGCAAGTTCGAGGCCTTGAACTGCAAGATGCTTGGGGCAGGAAGCTTATAATAGGGCTAACCGAGTAAAATTAATGCTAGTAGGGGAGAATACATTCCATATAATATTGTATTTTACTGTTCATGGAATTCACCTATAATTGTCCGCATAGATCTAATTAGTATCATTCTATGAATTTCAATGCTGAAACTGGATTAACCTGTTTTTATACCTATTTCATCTCAAAAGGATCACCACCATTTCAGAAGGGTAAAATTGGCCTATAAAAAAAGGAAAGTGCAAGGTTTTCTAGTTTGGAAGTACAAATGATCACTGTGCCTAACAGAATTCAACTTCTGATCCAAGAGAAACTGCAGAAAAGCTTATCCCTTACAATCATGGCAGAAAGAAAGGAAGAAAGAGAGAGGGTGAACAGACCATCAGCTATAGACATCCCGTCTGAAATCATAGAAAGGCTCACTGATACCACATGGGAAAACTGAAACATAAGAACGGCCATACTGGGTCAGACCAAAGGTCCATCTAGCCCAGTATCCTGTCTGCTGACAGCGGCCAGTTCCAGGTGCCCCAGAGGGAATGAACAGAACAGGTAATCATCAAGTGATCCATTCCCTGTCGCCCATTCATAGTTTCTGGCAAACAGAGGCTAGGGACACCATCCCTGTCCTTTCTGGCTAATAGACATTGATGGACCTATCCTCCATGAACTTACCTAGTTCTCTTTTGAACCCTGTTATAGTCTTGGCCTTCACAACATCCTCTGGCAAGGAGTTCCACAGGTTGACTGTGCATTGTGTGAAAAAATACTTCCTTTTCTTGGTTTTAAACCTGTTGCCTATTAATTTAATTTGGTGACCCCTAGTTCTTGTGTTATGAGAAGGAGTAAATAAAATTTCCTTATTTACTTTCTCCACACCAATCATGATTTTATAGACCTTTATCATATCCCTCCTTAGTTGTCTCTTTTCCAAGCTGAAAAGTACCAGTCCTATTAATCTCTCCTCACATGGCAGCCTTTCCATACCCCTAATCATTTTTGTTGCCCTTTTTTGAACCATTTCCAGTTCCAATATATCTTTTTTGAGATAGAGCGACCACTTCTGCACGCAGTATTCAAGATGTGGCATACCAGGGATTTATATAAAGGCAATATGATACTTTCTGTCTTATTATCTATCCCTTTTTTTATGATTCCCAGTTTTCTGTTTGCTTTTTTGACTGCCACTGCACAGTGAGTGGATGTTTGCAGAGAACTATCCACAATGACTCCAAGATCTCATTCTTGAGTGATAACAGCTAATTTAGACACCATCATGTACAGTTGAGATTATGTTTTCCAATGTGCATTACTTTGCATTTATCAACATTGAGTTTCATTGTCATTTTGTTGCCCAGTCACCCAGTTTTGAGAGATCCTTTTGTAGCTCTTCGCAGTCTGCCTGGGACTTAACTATCTTGAGTAGTTTTGTATCGTTTGCAAATTTTGCCACCTCACTGTTTACCCCTTTTTTCAAATCATTTATGAATATGTTGAATAGGACAGGTCCCAGTACAGACCCCTGGGGGACACCACTATTTACCTCTCTCCATTCTGAAAACTGACCATTTATTTGTATCCTTTGTTTCCTATCTTTTAACCAGTTACCAATGCATAAGAGGAGCTTCCCTCTTATCCCAAGACAGCTTACTTTGCTTAAGAGCCTTTGGTGAGGGACCTTGTCAAAGGCTTTCTGAAAATCTAAGTACACTATATCCATTGGATCCCACTTGTCCATATGCTTGTTGACCCCCTCAAAGAAGTCTAGTAGATTGGTGAGGCATGATTTCCCTTTACAAAAACCATGTTGACTCCTCCCCAACAAATTATGTTCATCTATGTGTCCGAAAATTTTGTTCTTTACTATAGCTTCAACCAGTTTCCAGGTACTGAAGTCAGGCTTACCAGCCTGTAATTGCTGCAATCACCTCTGGAGCCCTTTTTAAAAACTGGCGTCACATTAGCTAGTCTCCAGTCATTTGGTACAGAAGCTGATTTAAATGATAGGTTATAGACTACAGTTAGTAGTTTAGCAATTTGACATTTAAGTTCCTTCAGGCTTGACAAAGCCCTGGCTGGGATGATTTAACTGGGAATTGGTCCTGCTTTGAGCAGGGGGTTGGACTAGATGACCTTCTGGGGTCCCTTCCAACCCTGATATTCTATGATTCTATGATTCTTGGATGAATACCATCTGGTCCAGGTGACTTATTACTGTTTAATTTATCAATTTGCTCCAAAACCTCCTCTAATGACACCTCAATCTGGGACAGTTCCTCAGATCTGTCACCTAAAAAGAATGGCGCAGGTTTGGGAATCTCCCTCACACCCTCAGCCATGAAGACTGATGCAAAAAATTTATTTAGTTTCTCTGCAATGGCCTTATTGTCCTTGAGTGCTCCTTTAGCATCTCGATCGTCCAGTGGCCCCACTGATTGTTTAGCAGGCTTCCTGCTTCTGATGTACTTACAAAAATTTTTGCTAGTACTTTCGAGTCTTCGGCTGGCTCTTGTTCATATTCTTTTTTGGCCTTCCTAATTATATTTTTACATTTCTTTTGCCAGAGTTTGTGCTCCTTTCTATTTTCCTCACTAGGATTTAACTTCCACTTTTTAAAGGATGACTTTGTGTCTCTCACTGCTTCTTTTACTTTGTTGTTTAGCCATGCTGGCACTTTTTTTGGTTCTCTTACTATATTTTATTTAGAAACCATTCTGCTTCTCCTACTTCCTTCTCACTTTACTAACAGCATTGCAATGAAAATGGGATCTGCATTTATGAGATCTGTTTATGCTGCTTTTTCCCCTATCTGAAGTCATATAAACCTCTGATTTCATAATTCACTCCACATCAGCTAATAGACATTTAAAAATAGAGGTGTATGATTCCGTGAGAGATAAGCAGCAGAAGCAGATGCAAAGATCATTTTAAAATTTAAAACTAAATAGGAAAAAGTTTTGGTACCCACATCACAGCTAAGCCACAGGAAGATGTTTTAGATTTAGATTATGCACAATTATGGAAGTGGAATAAGCACCAGATAATTTTGTTAAAAACATATTGGACACAGCAGATGTGGGCAAGAGCCAACAACTGCTGGAACATGCATACCAGATACCATATTAGGGTCAGGGATTAAAATCTCATTCTAAGTGGAAAAATAAATTAATATCTCTACATGACTTCTACTAAGTTACAGCGACCACAGTAAATATTTTTAAGAAGTGGTTGTATATGGTCTCACATATTGCAAAGAGCTAATTTTAGAAGAATAGGGTAACTAATTCACCCTTACAAGTACACACACCTTGAAGCTGCATCTTTCAGACAAATAATTTATAATACATATGATCTGCAGTTTTGTTGTAGCAATGTTGGTCCCAGGATGCTCAAAAGCTTGTCTCTTTCACCAACAAAAGCTGGTCCAACAAAAGATATTACTTCACCCATGTTGTCTCTCTTATAATATAGAAACAATGTTGAGGATTCCATTTTATCGATCAAAAACAGCACTGGGTTAGCCAAAATATTTGATGGCTCAATATGTTCTTCTGTTTTCTGTTGCTGTCTTCACAGCTTCCTTAGAAATCAGATGATGTGTAGATAATTTAGATAAGCATATACATTTTGAGATACTGAGGCCTGGTCTACACTACACAGTTAAGTTGATGTAAGGCAGCTTACATCAACCTAATAATGTCTGTATCTACATTACCAGGTCTATTCCACCAACAAAACTCTCCTGCTGTGTTGGCTTAATTACTCCACCCCCACGAGAGGCATAGCACTTTAATCGATGTTGGCAGGTCAACGAAGCGGCAGTGTAGACAGTGCACCCCGCAATGCTCTGCTGTGACCACTCTGATGAGTGTTTTCAACTCTGCTGCTCAGCAGCCAGGTACACATGGAACAGCCCCTCCCTTGTTAAAACACCAGGAACTTTTGAATTCCCATTTCCTATTTGTTCAGTGTCTGGAGCTCACCAGCATGGATGATCATGGCAACTCAACACCCCAAACGCACTCCAACCTGGAGTACACCAGAGGTGGTAGATCTTATTGGTCGGTGGGGAGAAGAGTATGTGCAAGCATAGCTCTGATCCAGCCGTAGAAACTTAGACATATATGAAAAGATTGCGTGGGGCATGGGGGACAAGGGCTACACCAGGGACACACAGCAGTGGTGTGTGAAAATCAAAGAACTTTGACAAGGGTACCAGAAGACAAGGGAGGTCAACAGTTGTTCTGGTTGTGTACTGCAGACATGCTGCTTCTACAATGAGCTGCATGCAATTCTCAGTGGCAACCCACAACCACCACCCCCAAGAGCAGCGTGGATACCTCTGAAGAGTTGCAGTCATTCGCCACCGCAGGCAACACTGAGGTGGTGGTCTTGGCCAAGGATGAGGAAGAGGGGAATGGGAGACGGGTGAGCAGGGATCCATTCTCCCAGACAGCCAGGAGCTGTTTGAAACCCTCGAGCAGTCCAGCAAGTCACAGAACAGCATCGCGGCTAAGCATGATGCTGGGGAAGGCTCCTCTGGTGCATCTGCAATTCCAATTAATATTTGGGGGGGGGGGGTGTCTCATGTTCTTATACTGTATGCGTAATTTTTAAAAAAAATGAGGTACAGTGGCTGTCTGTTTCCCAATGGCCGCACTAGTTAGGCAGAAGGTGCCCCACAGAAAAGACTGTTTATAAGCACAGGGATGGCCCGGGAATCCTCCACAGAGATCTCCAGGGAAGTTTCATGACTATGGCCCTACCAAATTCATGGCCATGAAAAATGCATCACGGACCATGAAATCTGGGTACCTCCCTCCACTGGTCTTTTGTGTGCTTTTACCCAATATTACAGATTTCACGGGGGAGACCAGCATTTCTCAAATTGGGAGTCCTGACTCAAAAGGGAAGATCACAAGGTTATTTTAGGGGGGTCATGGTATTGCCACCTTTACATCTGCACTGCCTTCAGAGCTGGGTGGCCAAAAAGCAGTGGCTCTCAAAGCAGTGCCCCACCAGCAGCACAGAAGTAAGGGTGGCAATACCATACCAGGCCATCCTTACTTCTGTGCTGCTGCTGGCGGCAGCGCTGCCTGCAGAGCTATGCTCCCGGCCAACAGCCACCGCTCTCCAGCTGCCCAGCTCTGAAGGTAGCATCGCCGCCACCAGCAGCAGTGCAGAAGTAAGGGTGCAATACTGCAACTCCCCTACAATAACCTTGCAAACTCCCCACAACTCCTTTTTGGGTCAGGACCCCTACAATTTCAATATGGTGAAATTTCAGATTTAAATAGCTGAAATCATGAAATTTACTATTTTAAAAATCCTATGACCATGAAATTGACCAAAATGGACCATGAATTGGGTAGGGCTCTATATATGACAGTACGCTGCAATCCATTGCAGGAGGTTTCTGGGGAAGGCTGCCTTATGTCTTCCACCGTGATAGCACACTTTCCCACGCCACTCCAGCAGTAACTCTCCTGGCATCACTGCAGTACATAGCATAGCAGCATGTTTGCAGCATCTGTACCCTTGCCGCCTCTTACCCTCAGGAGAGTGATTTCAGCTAGGCTCACCTAGGGAGATGGTGGCAGTTTTCATTCTGATTGCTCTGACAACAAACAATAGTGCATGTGATCTCACCCACATTGTGCTTTTCCGCTCCTTCACGATTTCCCAGACATGTCAGTGATTTAGGTGGCAGGGGCTGGCATTGAGCGTAGAAGCTGCAAGCTTTGGGCCATGACTACCAGCAGTTGACGGGGGGTGTGGGGGAAAGGGTTGGGGAGGTTGGTGGGGGAGAAAGGGAAATTTGCTTGTGCATTCTTACCGCCACAGGCCCACTGCCTGAGCCGCCTCTGCCAAGGCTTGCAGTTTCGTATGGTCAACAGTGGTCCCCGACTGCCTCACAACATCCATGTTACAAAGAGCAGGGAGTCACTGCCATCTGAGCTCCCATTGCGGGTGGCCCACCCAATGCTCCAGACGGTCCGGTGCCCATGTTCCCAGGCCATATTCACCATGCCTGGTAAAGCAAGCCAGTTCAATGAACACCTTGTGTAAATGAAAATGTTCTGCATTGTACTTCAGTGGAATAAGGGGGGTGATTTTTATATATCAGCTGTGCACTAGACCCTGATTGTGAACTGACAATAATTGCTTTGTGCTTTCCATGTCTTACAGATGAAAGATGAGCCTTCAGCTCATCCTCCACACCAGCGGAAGATTGTCCCAGATTAGAAGAAGGTGAAAGAGAACAGGTGATGACATGTTTAAATGAGATTATGAACGCCTCTGGGACAGCTGACACCAAGCAGAGAGCATGGAGGAGTTCTCTCTCTGAAAAACTGGATATGGACATTGTGAGCAGGAGAAAAGCCCAGAAGCATGAGCATGGCACGCAGCAGGAGATGCTGGGGATTCTAAAGGAACAAACAGACATGTAGAGGTGTCTGGTAGAACTTCAGGAGAAACACCTTGAGGGTAGACTCACTCTGTAGTACCTGAGGAACGACATTCCTGCATTGCCATATTCCCCTTCCCCCTCTCCCAAACATGAGGCAAGGGGGGTGGGGGGGAAGAGAAACCTCTCCCTTCCACTCCACACTGGAGGAGGGTACTAGCAATAAAAGGCTACTGTATCTAAAAGACTAGATCACTATGTTTTTCTCCTCCAAATTTTATTCCAATGACTGACCAAGATTACATTCTTTTTTTGATATTTCACTTCTAATATGTTTGTGCAATAAAAGTCCAGGTCCTGAGAATGAAATAATCGTTATTACTTCACACTATGGGGGAAGGAGAGGTACTGGGAAACCGAGAAACCGGAGGGGATTTGCTGGAGACAGAAACCCAGCAGGCACAGCACGTTTCACAGTATGGGAAGGCACAACTCAAGAAGCAGTGCACATTACTGTGGGTCACTACTAAATCTGGTTTTCAAAGCCTCCCTAAGAGGCAGTGCTCCAAATGCTCTTCTTATTGTCCTGATATCTGACTGCTCAAAAATTAGCAGACAACCTATCCGCCTCCATACCCCGTCCCTGTGGAAACTTCTCACCCGTTGCCTCACAGATATTATGGAGCACACAGCAGGCAGCTATAACCATGGGGATATTGCTTTCACTGAGGTCTAACCTAGTAAGCAAACTGCGCCAGCAACCCTTTAAACGGCCAAAGGCACATTCAACCACCATTCTGCACCTGCTCAGCCTATTATTGAACTGTTCGTTGCTGCTGTCCAGGTGTAGGGCTGGGTCTCCCAGCATCAATATTGACATTTCAATGTCACCAATGGTAATTTTGCATTCTGGAAAGAAAACCCCACTTGCAGCTTTCTGAACAGACCTGCGTTCTTAAAGATGTGGACATCATGTGCCTTCCCTGACATTCCCACATTGATGTCGGTAAAACGCCCCCGGTGATCCACCAGTGCTTGCAACACCATTGAAAAGTATCCCTTTCTGCAAGGTGGTCTGCTGCCAAGTTAGGGTGTGATGGGGTGTACTGAGCAACAAGGGGTTAAGCGATCACCTGAAGCAAATACTCCATCTGCTGGAGGAATTAAAAGGCAGAGAAGTAGCTCATTTGGGTGGCAGAGACGGAGATGAGCAGACCTGCAGCCCACAGCTTCAGCAGAGCAGCGAGAAGCTTAAACAGGCCCTCCTTGAGAGAAGGGAGGACCCACCCAAGAGATAACCAGAGAGGGAAGTATCCTGTGACCTTGGAAATTCCCTTTTACGTCTTTTCATTTGGATTTCACCACCAGGCAAAGGCCTTGGACTGAGCTGACCCCCGAGGGGGGGAAAGGTAGAGAAGAGGAAGAGACCCAGGGAGGACAGCCTTAAGCAGCCTTGGTTGCCAGATTACTGGTAGCCCAAAAGGCCCTTGGCCAGAGCCTGGTGGAGTGGAAGGGCCCAGGCTCCCCTCCCCACAAACCCCTTGGCAGTCCAGGGTTATGGCTATGACCACTAGACCATGCTTCCCAACCAGAACCTGAGTGAGGACCATTACATAGGGAAATGCATGCCATCGATTACCCCACTGCAGTAAGGGAACCCCATCGTGGCAAAACCATCCAGTATTTCCTGCACGTTGCCAAAAATCACTATCCTTCTTAGCAAAAGGCAATTAATGGCCCTGCATACTTGGATCACAACAGCCCCCACAGCTCCAAATTTTTTCCCCTCTGATTGGTAGCAGCCTGGCATTGCAAGCTTCCACATAGTGATTGCCACTCACTTCTCCACTGTCAGAGTGGGTCTCATTTTAGTGTCGCTGCACTGCAGGGCTGGGGAGAGCTCTGCACACAGTTCCTGGAAAGTAGCCACATATGAAAGTTCTTCAACCACTTATCATCCCATAACTGCATAACAATGCAATCCCACCAGTCAGTGCTTGTTTCTCAGGACCAGAAACAGATGCTGCGCAATTGCCAGCAACAACTGGGAATTGTTTCATTCTATGGCTTCCAGAAGGGCTACTTGAAGGACGTTGTCATGTTCCATGTGGCGGCTCCTCTCCCAGCTCTGGAAATACTGTAGGATAAGTAAACACCATTACATGTGGTGTTTGTAATGCTCACAATAATACTGCACAGCTGAGTGGGAGCCGTGCTTCTCAGGAGATGGCATACTCGTGGCTATGCTAGCCTTTTGAAAAATGGCACAAAACATTATCAGTTGCAGCTGAGATCAGGGAGTGTGGGGGAGAAAACTGCATCATGGGACGTTAAAGCCATGTTCCCAGTCCCCGCTGCGAAAATGTTTTGGTCCCATGAGGCATTGCAAGCTGTTCCCAAAATCCCCTGTGGTGAGTTGCACTATTGGATAGCTACCCACGGTGCATTGCTATCAGCATCAATACAAGTGCTGCTAGTGATGGCATGCTCCACCGATATAAGAACTATGGTGTAGACATGCACTACCAACTTAATTTCTGTAGCGACTGGATATTGACTTAAGTCTGTGGTGTAGACATGCCCTGTCTGGTTTTGAGTTTAGGAACTATTTGATTTTTTGAGGCAACAAGTGAGGTTTCTCCTCAGGCAACTCTTGAAAATGCATCCAAAAACTGAATAGGAATATTCATTTTCTTGTACTTCACAAACAAAAAGTTGCAGATTTTAAACACACAACTTTAAAAATACTTAAGGAAACTGGGTTGAGTTTGGATACATTTTTTAGGTATCAATAGGTACAAATCAGCCAAGTCTGAAGTTTCTAACTTTGGCCATCTAAGTTATGAAAGCACAACATTTCTGATCACCTTTATAGGGTGTTTGTTTTTTTCCTGAGCACTTAACTAAAAAAAATTTTAAAAAATGGCTAGGCTAATTTCGCTCAACTTTAAGAAAGAACCTTTGTGCTAAGTATGGAAACTTAAGCCCAAAAGGAATTTGTTTGAGAAAGTCATGAGCAACTGAAAGTGAATGATTACAAACGGACACTGAATACCTAAATACATAGACTGCTGTTGGACATTGCCACATACAGATTTACAGAACTGTTCCTAGATAGTATGGTTTCCAAAGTCTCTTCCCCCCGCACAAGAAGTTAGCAGCTCTGAAAAGGTGGGGTGGACGTGTCTGAAAGAGGCAGGCTTCTTCTAACCCATCGAACATAAACATGGTTGAGTAGTGAAAGGTTTATCTTTAAAGTGAAAACTTCTCCAAAGAGACAGCTGGCGGGGCTTAAAACAAATCCACCAGAGCAACCCCGTTAGCAAGGTCCAGACATAACATGGTGGTTTAAGCCCGAAATCAAATCAGTATCCCACTCCGGCAGCAGAGTGCCTATTAGAGCATTTCATTAGGTAACAGGATCCAGGTGCAGGGAAAAGAGAGGGAATAAACTATCTGCTCTTAGATGACAGCCTCTGACTATTTTATTTCTCATGAGTCAACACTTGCAGCCTCTTCTTCCCACACTGAGCTGGAGAGTAGAAGTAGGATCAATAGGACATTGTGCTAAACCCCCGACTGCAGCTTTGCTTAAAACAGCTGCTAACATTCATTGAATCCCATCTCTGCTTCTATGCCAGTTCCCCTCTATTCCTGTTCCTCTGCTGCCCCCAGCAAAAACCCTCAGTTCTTGTGTAAAACAGTCACGACCAAACTGCATAAAAGCTTCCTTTGAGACCCTCTAGTTCCAACCCCCACTCCCCCCCCCAACTACAACTCTCCTACTTTTTAAGGCTAAAACAGTCTTGAAAAGAGTACGCAAGCTGGTCATAGGTGATGGTTCTTTTATTAGCATGCACAGCAGACTTACAATAAGAGAAGAGTCTGCTTCTTCTGAATTTTAGGCACATTTGTGAGAAAAGGATTCCTTTGGAGAAGAGTTCAGAATTTTCTTTACTAGACTCAGAGTTTTTCACAGCCCCATGCCCACACAAGAGCAGAGTTAAATACCAGAGGCAACAAATTCAGTTCCTGGCTGAGTGCTGGAGAGCGAATACTCGGCTGCCGGATCCATCAATTTGAAGCTCACCATGCTCCACATATGCAACACCAGAGATGTAAAACAGTCTGGGAACCAAGAATCTACCCCCCTGATTGGTAGTACAGCAATATTCTACCATCCACCAAACTAAGAGTAGCTGCCATACCTGCCCTTCCAGCACAGTAGCCAAGAGTTACGCTAGCCACGGTAGAATCAAAAAGGGGGAGAGATCACAAATTAACTAAATAAAGTACTACTGGGAGCACAGTGGGCAATTCTGGGGTCCCAGGCCTCCTGACTACCCATAGATGGGAAAAGAAAGGTTGCCACATTCTTCTGCAGCACCTATTGGTTCAGTGATGCAAGAGTATGTCTTCAAGAGATCAAACAGCAGTATGTGCGAGAGTGAGCACACCTGCAAATGGATGTGTTTCGAAGCAGTGCATCTAGGGAGTTGCCCTTTCTCCCACCTTCTATTTCCAACATCAGCAATGATAAGTTCAGTGGCAAGTCGTTCAAAAGAATCATCCCTTCGTCATATACAATATGTAATCCTAAAAACACGGGGCCAGATTCACCTCTGGCATAAGCAGAAGCGACCCACTGATATCACTGGGAGGTGTCTGCTCCCCTTCACCCTTCCATGTTACATTTTATAACTGCAAACAGGTTAGGAAAAGGGAGAGAAAGCCAGCTCCTGCAAGTTCTTAATTCCATGACAGAAAGCCTAGCGCGTTCCTTCATTACTGAACTCAAATCCCAGAAAAACGTACTGGCTTAGTGAGAAGAGCCCAGTGCACAATTTTAGTTAAGAACATAAAGACTGCCATACTGCATCAGACCAATAGTCCATTTAGCCCAGTATCCTATCTCTGACAGCGGCCAGTACCAGAGCAATTTGTAAGAGATCCACCTCCATCCTCCCGTCCTGGCTTCTGGCAGTCAGAGGTTTAGGACTGCCCCAAACATGACCATCCCTGACCATCCTGGCCAATTGCCATTGATGGATCTATCCTCCAAGGACTTATCTAGTTCTTTTTTGAACCCAGTTATAATTTTGGACATCATACCATTTCATGACAATGAGTTCCATCGGTTAATTGTGCGAAAAAGTACTCCCTCATTTGTATTAAACCCACTGCCTATTATTTTCGTCAGGTAACTGCTGGTTTTTGTATTGTGGGAAAGGGTAAGTAACACTTCTCTTCACTTTTTCCACACCTTTCATGATTTTGTAGACCTCTATCACATCGCCCTTAATAGTCTCTTTTCCAAACTGAACAGCCGTAATCTTTTTAGTCTCTCCTCGTATAAAAGCCATTCCATACTCGATCATCTTTGCTGCCCTTCTCTGAATCTCCTCCAGTTCCAGTGGTATTCTTTCTGAGACAGGGTGATCAGAACTGCACCCCATATTCAAGGTGTGGACATATCATGGATTTATATAGTGGCATTATGAGTTTCTGTCTTATTTTCTACCCTTTTCCTAATAGTTCCTAACATTCTGTTAGGCTTTTTGACCACTGCTACGCATTGAGCTGAAGTTTTCAGAGAACTATCCACGATGATTCCAAGATCTCTGTATTGAATGATAACATACCACAACATTATATATGTGTAGTTGGGATCATTTTTCCCAATGTGCATTACTCCAGGTAGCTGGCTACACACATGTACAAAGTAACTTCAGGGTACCTTAAGCTCTGAGGCAACATAAAACTTCTCCAAACACAAGTCAAATCTCAAGCAAGGAAGGAAGGAAGAACTACAACTCACATTTCCCATTTAACTCTACTGCTTCTCCCATCCACATCTACCCAATCTTGTCAGGGAAAGTCAATCTTCTGTGCTGTGTCTGTGCTAACAGCCAAGTTCTCAGTGTCTAGTATTCTACTGATGCTTTTTGAATGATCCAAGCACACCAGATGAGATCGATTTGTCTCTGCATGAGCTCAGAACCTACAGAGCTAAATATCAAGGAACTGTTTCCTTGCCTCTCTTTCATCCAGTCAAATCTCAAGCATGATTGAGATCCAAAACATGCCACTCAGCATCAGCAAAAACAAGGCATCCACAACTTGTCTGGGTTCTCCACAGCAGATCAATCCAAGAACACATTTTTTTCAATCCTGTCCCCGCAAGGGTTCATTTCAGAAAAAGAGCAGCAGTGGCAAGTACCCACAGCTGTTAGGATCCTAAAATGAACAGCAGGTTTTTGTAAAGCCAGACAGTGCTACAAATCAGTACTTGTGCCAGAGCTGGCCAAGGCTGCATGATAAACTGAGCAGATTGCATTCTGAATAACTCTACAGCCAGTGACGCAGACCAGCTTCAGGCTAGTCATTTTCACTGCACTGCTAATCTTACTTTCTCTCCTTGCAGAATGTGTGCTACATAACCTTGATATTGTGTATTCAGAGCACAGAGAACAAACAGCTGCTGTTCTCTTATAGGAATACTCAGTGCTGCCAGTTATTTGCACTCCCCCATTCAATATACACTGAGGCCACAGATCACATAAAATTAGCCACTCATGCTCATGTCGTAACATTTGAAATATCCCTGTTTCAAAGCTGTATCAATGACAGAGAAGAGCCAAGTGTTTCCAAACACAGGTAAAATAAATGGTGGAGCCCAAACCAGAAAAATCAGACTCCACTCCTGACCTAGTATCTCTTTCTATGGAGAAACCCTGCCACCTCCGGTGTATCAGACAGCCTTACCAAATACCATGCAGCTTATACTTTTATTGTATTTCTTTTCCCATCAGTGCCTGTTATCAAGAGTTGTGTGCACAATTAATCTCTAACCAGATTCTTCCTCATGCCTAAATCTGACTGCAGCATCACTTACGCCAAACAAATGTGATGGTAAACACTGAAGTGCTTTAGTACTGAATGAGTCAGGAAGGCTAATTTTATCATGGTAGTTTGGAGGGAAGTTGTTTTAAATGGATGGCTCAGATAATTGTATATGTGGATTTTCACCTCCAAGTCAAAAGTTCAACTTGAGCCCAGATCAGTAACCAAAAGCAGATACCATCTGTTGAGGGCTTGGTGACCAATGGAACATGAATTGGAGGTCTAAGAGCCAGAATTTTAAGGTATTTCGGTGTCTAAAGATGCAGATGGGACCTAGTGGGCTTTTCAAAAGATCCTAGGTGCCTAATTCTCATTAAAGTCAGTGGTAGGTAGGTGTCTAGGCACATCTAAAATCCCACTTGGCCCCTATCTACATCTTTAGGAGCTTAAAAGCCTTTAAAAATCTGACTCCAGGCCTGCAGAGATATCACGAAACCCACTCAGAATTAGCAATGTTATGGATAGCCTTAGCAGAGATATCAAGAAACGAGTGGACCATGGAAAATTAGTTATCCCCATTCCAGTTCAGGGTTCCAGCATACTGGCAGAGACGTGGGGAAGCTTGCATTGTCACTACCTGTGGGGTTGCTGCAGACACCAGTTTCCAAGGCTGTCAATCCAGAACCTTCCACCAGCCCTATATGAAGCCACCAATTTGATTTTTCTCTGTCTAGGACAGGACACTTATGCGACTCCCAGTATGCATTACCTGATGTCACAAAGGTACAGCAGATTCCTCCTCCATGATCTGATAGGGTTTTTAAAGAAAAAGATAGAGACAATGGAAAGGGAATTGGTATAGCAGCTTTTAAGGGAAAGTCAGGGTAGGTGTGAAACACATCTTCCCATTAGGCTGTAATGGAGGAAGAGCTAACTACAAGCACACCTTTAACATTTGCAAGGAGGGAAAGACAAGATAAAGAAAGCACAACAGCTTTATGAGATGTTGGTCAAATATAGGCTGAGATATTTGTCTGTCAGATGGAAGGACTCTCCCAAGACCTCTGCAACATATTAGGGCTTGTCTATATTTACAGTGCTGCAGTTACACCACTGCAGCGCTTAGTGAAGATGCTATCTACTCCAACGGGCTTCTCCCACAGGGCTAGGTACCCCACCTCCCCAAGAGGCAGTAGCTATGCCAACAGGAGAAGCCCTCCCAATGACATAGCTCTGTCCACAACAGGAGTTAGGTTGGTATAACTGCATCACTTAGGGGTGTGGATTTTCCACACTTCTCTCCAACTGCTACAGGGAGAACCCTTTTACATTTATGCAGGAAGTCTTCAAACACTTGTTGCTCACCACCTGCCAAAGAAATCAAACTGCCCCTGTCCTTGGAGGAATAAGCAGCTTAGCTGACCTTTGTACAGACCTGCTTTAAGTGCAATTGAACAGTCCCTGTCTATGATGTATTCTGTTAATTCAGAGATCAAAAGGAAATCTTAACATTTACATGAACTGTAAACATAGTGATATCACTGTATTCATCTCTCTTTGAAATGTATAGCAAATCACCTGCGAATGGTGGAAAACAGGCAACTGCATTATGTTAATCCCTGTAGCTAATTACTGGTGATGCTTAGGGAACAGGTCTACTTCAAAGTCTCCATGATTGCCTATTGTTCAATAAAGGACTCCAAGCTGCCAAAAGAAGGCCTGAACTGTATAAAGACCCTTCGGTCCTGATCCTTTTCATCTCAGATCTGCTTGATGCTTCATGCAGGGGAAGCTTAAGTCATAGGACTGAGATTCCCAGTCCATTCTGTATCACCCTGAACATGAACATTGGACTATAACCCATGGACTAATTCTGAAAGACCTCTTTGCAACTACAAAGCTCACAATCTCTACTATGAATCTGATCTCAGAGCTGTACTCATGTCTGTATGTATGCTGATCTTTTAACCAATTCTCTTTTCTTTTTTAATAGATTTTAGTTTAGTTAAATAAGAATCGGCTGTAAGCGTGTATTTGAGTAAGATCTGAAATATTAATTAACCTGAGAGGTAATATGTCCGATCCTTTGGGATTGGTAGAACTTTTTTATATGATGAATAAGAATTTCAGTAATCCTCATCATATTTGAGTTGGGTGCCTGGGTGAAGGCCTGAGGCTGGGTTGCTTTAAGGGAACTACAACGTTGGCTTCTGGATAACCAATAAGGTATTATAGAAGCTGTTTTGTGCTAGCTTGGTAAATCTAAGTATTGGAATATCCACCAGCTTTGGGGATTGTCTGCCCCATTCTTTGCAGTTTACCCTAATTGATTAACCTCAGTGTGGCTCCCCTGAGACTCCAGAAAAGGCCCTTTCAACAGATTTATAGCCCACATCACCTCAGCATATATTGACCCATATATCAGGTAATGATTAACACAGTTCCATATAATTTGCTGCAACTGAAAAGAGAATTATTGAATCACATCCTCTAGGACTTTTCAAGTAATTAGGTTTTCATAAGATTCTAAGTTCAGTCCATCGCTGCAGTTGCTGATTGTAATTAACTCACCAACAGCAACATCATGGCATTTAAAATGCCAAATGGTTACCCAACTCTTTTCATCAGTAATCAAAGCATCCCACAAGCATTTGATTGGAAATTACAATAATTCAAACTATCGTTCTTCAATTAGGGTCTCATTTGGATCAACCTGTAGCAACACCAGTTCAAGCTTGTGCACTGATTATTCATCGGGGAGGGGGAGGGGAGAATCACACACACCTGCTCAAGGATCCAGTTGGAAGTCAAAAGCACAGTATTTGTTTTTGTGCCTACTGAACAGCTTAAGGACAAATACAGTTCCATGTAGGTAACATGAGCCACAGAACTTGGAGAAAGTGTGATGGAAGCAAAAGCTGCAAATTTTATAATTTCATTGTGAGATGAGAACTGCTTGGAATGGAAATTTGTTCTGAAATTTGTTTTTTAACAATGCCATTTGATTGTTTTGAACAAGATTTGAACAAGCTTTTAGGCAATATGGAACTTAAACCACCCAGTGCAGATAGTTAGCAACACTAACCTAGTCTCTCCCTCTTCCTACTCATTCACCCATCTGCCTTACTACCAAGTGCCCACACATCGTTTGAAGAACTTTCTAAACAAAGGTTTCAGAGTAACAGCCGTGTTAGTCTGTATTCGCAAAAAGAAAAGGAGTACTTGTGGCACTTTAGAGACTAACCAATTTATTTGAGCGTAAGCTTTCGTGAGCTACAGCTCACTTCATCGGATGCACAAGGTGCCACAAGTACTCCTTTTCTAAACAAACTAAATACAAGAGAACCAAATCAACTAGCAAAATAAATAAATTAAAAGATACAAAAGATGTGGTGGGACTCCACTGTCCAGGGACAATAATCAGGTGAGAAGCCTATCTTTCCAATCAACTGTTACTGAAGGGAAGGGTGCTGAGACTCCTACCAGGATGCTGCCTATGGACTCTGCCTGGAGGTTTCGATCAGCCTCACTAGTAGGTGTAGGATATATTTGAAGCCTCCTTCCTAACCCACATCAGCTAATATAAGAGAAAAAACAAACACTCTCTTCATTAGTTCCTGCCTTCAACTCCTCAGCTTTTTGGTTGCTGTGACTGGTGTGTGCCTTTTCTATTCTACACCTCCCTAGGTCTTCTGGATGTTACACAAGCCATATACTTTTCTATTCTGCCCACAACCTGTTTTTGGATTCTCCTCCCCAGTGAATAGCTCCTATTGCCTGCCTCTGCTACTGCTCAGGACTTTCCCCAAGCAGCAGCAGACTGAAACTGACATAGTTTCACTGCTGCCCAGTGGGTTCTGAATAGCAGCTGCAAAAGGAAAAGCTTTTAACAGTAGCACAAGCAGTAGACATGTCTGCAAACCCAAAACTGATCTGCATTGGTTTACACTCCGTTCGTGTTTGGAAGATTATCTTAGCAACCATAAGATGTAGAAACTGATTTTTTTTCAGTGAAAACTTAGATTTTGCAGAAGTCTCTCGGGAAAGCTTATTTGCCACAGGCAAGGTGATTTTCAAGCCCTGAGAATAGCCAGAATATATTTGGCCAAGGAAAGAAAGGAATTGTTCAGCAAGATATAAGGAGTGAGAGTATGAAAATGAAGATTACTTTCCTATAACCAGAGTTCTCTGAGATGAATTCTGCCTATTCACTCATGGGATGTTTTGACCTGAATGGTAGAACTCCACTTACAAGCAGTGTTGGTGGGAGCACTGACCTTCCTCCCTCACCCTTTCCATGAGTGAACGAATTCTGAAAATGCTAGGGGGAGGGTACTGTCACAGTTTCAGGCCTCTGAACCTGTATTCCCCTCTGTGGTCTACCAAGGGCACCCACCCTCAGACTTCTTCTGGCTCCCAGCCGTTACTTATCTGGGTGGAGACCCACGTGTCATTTCCTCCTGACTGGGGCATTTCCAGCCTGCAGAATTCCTTGCCTACACTGCTACTATCCCCAGCAAGCCAGACTTCCTGAACAGGCCAGCGCCTGCGCTTTGCTTTCTCGCCAATGGCTATCAACAGCATAACTGCCACAGTTGCCAGTTACCACCCACCTCTTTCTAGGCAAGCACACTCATTCTTAAGGTGAAAGCATTACAAAGAAACCATATTAAAAAACAATAAAAGAACCTACGCACAGGCTAAAAGATTACCAGAGGTCACCCTAACTCCAACCTCAGGCTCTAGTAGATGTCAGTTCTTCAAAACCCACAACTGGGTTTTCCCCAAGGTTACAAGTTCATCATTTTCTCAGATTCAGAACCAGATCCACCAGCTGGACAGTTCATTTCTTTATACAGCTTGGGCCTTTGATCTCCAGTCCCCAGCAAAAACCTTCTCCTCAGGGCATAGCTTCAAAAGGCACCGTTTTTGCATAACCCAGTGGGGAATTTGCATTAACCATCCCCTATGTATTCCTCAAGAAATCCACTTAACACTTATTGTCCCAAACGTACATTTCTTGTCTGGCACATTTTCAGTATAACACTTTGAACTCCCAGGCCTCACATCACATCTCCCCTCTAGAGCAGTTACGTACAAACATGGCCCACAATAATACATATTTGCATTTAACACAAAGAAGTCCAAACACATTTAAATGTAATGCAGTAAGGTCTCCCAAGGATATAGCAGGAAATTGCCATATCTGTCACAGGTATAAAAGGGGCAGGGGCACTCCAGCTATTCAGTTCCTTCACCTGGGCCCTGGTTCCTTTGGTAAGCAGGACTCCAAGGAAAAGGGAAAGGTGGACAGGGAGCGTGAATATGCAGAATCCACCTCAAAGAACTCCAGTTTCAGGTAAGTAACCTTCATTTCTTTGAGTGTCCTCTGCATAGTCCCAGTCACAGGATAAACTGACAAGCAGTAATTGTGACCCAGGATGTGGGAAACATGGAGTCCTAATCAAATAAGGACTGCAATACTACCTCACCAAATTTTGCATCTGATATAGATTCTAAGTTTAGTGAGTAATGCATAGTAAATGTGTGGACTGTACTCCATATTGTTGCTCTGCATATTTCTATTAAAGGCATATGTCTAGGAAATGCCACAGAAGCTGCTTTTGATCCAGCAGAATGAGCTTTAATTCCCTCAGGAAGAGGGAGATCCATTATCTTATCAGCTTTTTGGTTTTTTTAATACATAGTCTAAACCAGCAGTTCTCAAACTGTGGGTCAGGACCCCAAAGTGGGTCACAATCCCGTCTTAATGGGGTCACTAGGGCTGGTGTTAGACTTGCTGGGGCCCAGGGCTAAAGCTGACTCCCAAAGGCTTGCGTCCTGGGTGGCAAGGCTCAGGTTACAAGCCCCCCGCCTGGGGCAGAAGCCCTTGGGCTTTAGCTTTGCCCCCCCCGCAGCAGGGCTCGGGCAGACTCAGGCTTCAGTCCACCCTCCTGAGGTTGAGCAGTAATTTTTATTGTCAGAAGGGGGTCACGGTGCAATGAAATTTGAGAACCGCTGCTCTAACGCATCTTGAAAGAGTCTGAACAGTTACAGCTCTCCCTTTATTCCTCTTTTCATAAGGGACAAATTTGGAGATTGAACTAAATAGAAAACTAAAACCCTTCCAACATCTAGTGCACATAATATAGCCTCACTCTCCTGAGTGTGAGGTTTGGGAAAAAATACGAGTAATATTACAGATTGATGTATATGAAAATCTGATATTATTTGTGTAAGAATCTTGGGTGTGTACAGAGAATTACTTTATCCTTCTGAAAAACAGTCAATAGTGGGTCCACCATTAGCGCTTTTAATTCACTTATGTGCCTTGCTGAAGGAATAGCCCTCAAGGCGACTATCTTAATGGATAAATAGAACAAAGTACAGCTCTACATAGGTTCAAACAGATAGTTAAGCTTTATGTTTAAATGCCAAGACGGTACAGGATTCCTGAATACTGGATATAAATTAAGACCTTTCCAGAATCTTGAATAGGCTTGGAAGGATTAATTTTTATTCGTAAACGTTGGTAAACTTGGATTTCACCATACACACACAAACCAATGACAAATATTTCTATTGATAATTGAAATTTACGTAAGGGGCGAAGTACAAAAAATGCAGCTTGAGCACATATTTGAGTTTCATTTAAAGATATTTACTTTGTATATTTTGACACATGATGTTGACAATTTGTGGTTTAACGGTTATAAAGCTTTAAATTTTTGAATCTCAACCTCTACTTTCATTAAAAGTTATTGTGTGGAATCTTTCCTTGAATTAATTAGTACATTTTGCACTTCTAGAGAATAAGACTGTTCTAGTAGTCCCAGAGTCTTTCCCCACCATGTAGTTAGGTGAAAAAACTCAAGATCTGACTGGCACACAAATTTCCTTTTTTCTGTATCAACAAGTCCAATATTAATGGCAGAAGTTTGTATAACCCTCTATACAGATGAACTAAGTCTGGGTATCACTGCTACTTGGCCCACAACAGCACGATCAAAATTACTCTGGGATTCTCTTATTTTAACACTCTTTGAATAATGGAAATGAGGCAAAATGCATACAAAAGCTCTTGATCACTGATCCTTTGTCTCTGCCTGCTCGCAAGCAGAATCTTTAAGAACATAAAAACAGCCACACTGGGTCGGACCAATGGTCCATCTAGCGCACTATCCTGTCTCCAACAGCAGCCAGTGCCAAATGCTTCAAAGGAAATAAACAGAACAGGGCAATTATAGAGTGATCCATCCCCTGTCATCCAATCCCAGCCCAGTCAGAGGCTTAGGGACACCCAGATATGGTGTTGCATCCCTGACAATCTTGGCTAATGCCATGATAGGAGCTTTCCTCCATGAACGTAGCTAATTCTTTTCTGAACCCAGTTACAATTTTGGCCTTAACATCCCCTGGCAATGAGGTTGACTGTGTGTTGTATGAAGAAGTACTTCCTTATTTTTGTTTTAAGTCTGCTGCCTTTGAATTCCATTGGGTGGCCACTGGTTCTTGTGTTATGTGAAGGAGTAAACAACACTTCCTAAATTTACTTCTTCCATGCTAATCATGATTTTATAGACCTCTATCATATCCCCCCTTAGTTGTCTCTTTTCCAAGCTGAAAAGTCCCATTCTTTTTAGTCTCTCCTCATACAGAAGATGTTTCATACCCCAAATCATTTTTGTTGCCATTCTTTTTACCTTTTCCAATTCGAATATATATTTCTTAAGATGAGGCACCCAGAACTGCACACAGTATTCAAGGCGTGTGCATAACATGGATTTATATGGTGGCATTATGATATTTTCTGTCTTATTACTTATCCCTTTCATAATGATTCCCAACATTGTTAACTTTATGGACTGATGCTGCACGTTGAGACACGTTTTCAGAGACCTATCCACAATGATTCCATGATCCCTTTCTTGAGTTGTAACAGCTAAATTAGACCCCATCATTTTGTATGTATAGTTGAGATTACATTTTCCAACATGGATTACTTTGCGTTTATCAATATTGAATCTCGTCTGTCATTTTATTGCCCTGTCACCCAGTTTTGTGAGATCCCTTTGTAACTCTTCGCAGTCAGCCTTGGACTTCACTATCTTGAGAAATTTTGTATCATCTGCAAACTTCACCACCTCACTGTTTAACCCCTTTTCCACATCATTCATGAATATGTTGAAATGCACCAGCCCCTGGACAGATCCTTTGAGGATGTTGGTATTTACTACTCTGCACTGTGAAAACTGACCATTTATTCCTACTCTGTTTCCCTATCTTTTAACCCCATGAGAGGGCCTTTCCTTTTTCCCCATAACTCCTTATTTTGCTTAAAAGCCTTTGGTGAGGGACATTGTCAAAGACTTTCTGAAAGTCCAGGTACACTATATCCACTAGTTTCAGAGTAACAGCCGTGTTAGTCTGTATTCGCAAAAAGAAAAGGAGTACTTGTGGCACCTTAGAGACTAACCAATTTATTTGAGCATAAGCTTTCGTGAGTGAAGTGATCATTCCGATGAAGTGAGCTGTAGCTCACGAAAGCTTATGCTCAAATAAATTGGTTAGTCTCTAAGATGCCACAAGTACTCCTTTTCTTTATATCCACTAGATCACCCTTGTCTACATGTTTTTTGACACCTTCAAAGAAGTCTGAGTTTTACAAATTCTCTGATGCTTCTTGTTGATGCTGGAGGCATAAACAAAACAAAAAAATCTATTAGGGGTTCCCCACGTGTTGAAGAGGTGTGATACCACTTCGTCCTTCAGCAACCAGTTTTGTATACGAGATGTTGACTTGCTCAGATGGTCTGCAAATGTATTTAGTTCCCTTCATACATGAATTGCTATCAGGTGAATCTTGTGTGTTATACAACAATTCCATAAAGACATTACCTCTCTGCACAACTCTAGAGCAATGGTTTTCAAACTTTGTTTTCTGGGGGACCCAGTTGAGGAAAATTGTTGATGCCTGGGACTCAACGGAGCTGGGGATGAGGGGTTTGCGGTGTGGGAGGGGCTCAGGGCTGGGGTAGGGAGTTGGAGTGCAGGAGGGGGTCAGGGCTCTGGGCTGGGGGTGCAGGCTCTGGGGTGGGGCCAGGGATGAGGGGTTTGGGGTACAGGAAGGGATTCTGAGTTGGGGGGGGCTCAAGGCTGGGGCAGGTGGTCGGGGTGCAGCAGGGGGTCTGGGCTCTGGGGTGGGGTTGGGGATGAGGAGTTTGGGGTGGAGGAAGGGGTTCCAGGTTTAGGGGAGTTCAGGGCTGGGGCAAGGGATTGGGGACCAGACTAACCTCAGGCGGCTCCTGGTCAGCAGCGCAGCCGGGCTTCCCGCCTGTCCTGGCGCCACGGACCTCACTGGGCCCCAGAAGCGGCCAGCAGCAGGTCCCACTCCTAGGCGGAAGTGCACAAGTGGCTTCACGCCACTCTCACCTGCAGGCACCAGCCAATAGGAGTGCAGAGGCGGTACTTGGGATGGGGGCAGCATGCGGAGCCCCGTGGCCCCCTGTCTAGAAGCCACTGCTGGCCGCTTCCAGGGCACAGCGTGGTGTTGGAAAAGGTAGGCACTAGCCTGCCTTAGTTGGACAGAACCGCCAACGGGACTTTTAAATTCCCGGTCAGCAGTGCTGACCAGAGCAAGGCGACCCAGTACCTGACATGCTGCAACCCACGGATTGAAAAACTCTTCTCTAGAGAATGGGTTCTCCCCTTGCCTGTTTAGATAATATAATGCTGTTTTATTGTCTGTCATCATTTGAACCACAAAGAGAAAAGGAGTACTTGTGGCAACTTAGAGACTAACAAATTTATTTGAGCATAAGCTTTCGTGAGCTACAGCTCACTTCATCGGATGCATCATGCATCCGATGAAGTGAGCTGTAGCTCACGAAAGCTTATGCTCAAATAAATTTGTTAGTCTCTAAGGTGCCACAAGTACTCCTTTCCTTTTTGCGACTACAGACTAACACAGCTGCTACTCTGAAACCTGTCATTTGAACCACAGTGTCTTACGCAAGGCAGAAGTGATTTTAAAGCCGATCTTATTGCTCTCAATTCCAGAGCACTGAAGTTTCTCTCTCCTGGTGACCATGCCTGCTGATTATCAGATTGTTACCTAAATAAGTCCCCCATCCCAGAGTAGATACATCTGTGGTAACTATTAACGATGGCATAGGAAGACTGAATGCTATACTCTGTTACATTTAGACCGTTCCATCCATCACTTTATGTTGTTAACATCCGCTGTAGAATTCTGAATTTTTTATGCAAATCTATGCCCGATTTGTAGCTGATAAAATAATCAGTGCTGTAGTTCCCTCATTTAGAGATTAGTGGGTAGATGGTCACTGATGTGGTCAATGCTGAAAGACGCATCAATCAAAGGGGAGAGGAATAATATCTGTTGTAGGGATTGCAGGAGCAGAAAGTACAGCCAATTTTATTTTTACACACCTTTCTTTGGAAAGAAAGGCTTTGACCACCACAAAGTCCAGTATGGTCCCTATGAAAGGAATCCTCCAAGATGGACAGTGATTTTTCCCAATGCATGCATAAACCCAGATTGGCAAAAAGTAAACTTATCTGCTTTACATCCTATGTAATCTTTTTCTTCCTCAATAATACTTTTATTAACCAATAGTCTAGGTATGGATATACAAAAATTGCACTTCCTTACATATGCTGCCAAAGACAGATATTCTGTAAATACTACTCCTGGGGGAATCCTGCAGCAGTGCGTACACTCAGAATTCATGTGCCTCACACACTCCCCCACCACAGAAAATACATTCTGCTGGAAAGGTGCTGCAGTTATTCCTTTCGCGCACCAGGGCTGCTGTGGCACCAGAACAAAGCAGTTGTGGTGCAGGGGAGCGGGGTGCAGGGACACAGAGAAGGGAGGTGCATGGATACATGGGATGGGGAGGGGTTGGCTGAGTGGGAGTGCAGGGACACATGTGGACAGGAACAGATGTGCCTGATTGAGAGGGGCTAGGAATCAGCCAGGATCTGCATGGTGGAGGCTCCCTAACAATCCCTTCCCACCCAAAAAAACACAACCCTGTTCCATACTTCTCCCACCCACACCCAACAACCCTCCAAGTTCACAACCAAGCTCCTTCCCAGCAATTTTCCCTCTCCATCAGCATCTCCATTACCCCTGACTCCCCCAAGCCTTTGCACTGCTTCTGAGGGGGTACGAGAAATACATTTCTGTATTGTAGTTTAAATAAATTACTTAGAATTCTGTATTCAAATGCCTAATAAGAAATCTATGCCAAAAAACATTTCCATAATCTCGTGTTGTCTGTATTGTTAGACATATTTGCTGAGAGATATTTTAAAATAAATTACCAAATAATTGAAACTGGCATGATTATACGGTGTTATTTTGACAATAAAATATGTAAAATTTTAAAATATTGTGTGGAGTATTTTTAATTTTTTGGCTCAGAATTCCCCCAGGAGTAAAATACCCTTGGAACCAAGGACAGATCAAAGCATAGGACTCTGTATTGAAAGTGGTTTTCTCCTACCATAAAATGTAGATACCTGTGATGACATGGTCTTATTGAAATATGTATCTTTTAAATCCAAAGGTGCAAACCAATCCTGGGGGGAAAGAGAAGGGACTTATGCTAGAGACAACATGCGGAAACAAAAATTTTATAACATTGTTTCATTTTCTGAGATCTAAAATGGAGCCAGATCCACCACCTTTTTTCAGAATCAAGAAATAATGCAAATAAAACCCTCTCCCTTTGTGCTTATGAGTGACCCCTTCGCTTGCCCCTGCTTGTAACAGGAAACCAATCTCCTCCCTCAGCAGGCTCTCTTGAATTGCATCCCTGACTGGGGGGCAGGAGAGGGATAGGCTTGGGACAAGAAAGGGTTTTGAACTGTATGGAGTATCACATGCATTCTTCTCTAGAATCCACCTGTTTGATGTTATTGATTGCCCTGACAGTAAAATAGGAAAAGCAGTCCCCAAATGGGCGGGAAGGGGCATAAAAGTGTCTAATAACACTGGACTGCAGCTCTGTGTCTTCATGTCAGATCTGCTGTCTTGAAGAAAGTATAGAACATATAGAACATAAGAACATGAGTCAGACCAAAGGTCCATCTAGCCCAATATCCTGTCTTCCAATAGTGGCCAATGCCAGGTGCCCCAAAGGGAATGAACAGGTAATCATCAAGTGACCCATTCCCTGTCACCCATTCCCAGCTTCTGGCAAACAGAGGCTAGGGACACCATCCCCGTCCTTCCTGGCTAATAGACATTGATGGATCTATCCTCCATGAATTTATCTAGTTCTTTTTTGAACCCCGTTATAGTCTTGGCCTTCACAAAAATCCGTTGGTAAAGAGTTCCACAGGTTGACTGTGCATTTGTGTGAAAAAAAATACTTCCTTTTCTTTGTTTTAAACCTGTTGCCTATTAATTTAATTTGGTGACCCCTAGTTCTTGTGTTATGAGAAGGAATAAATAACACTTCCTAACTTTACTTTTTCCATGCCAATCATGATTTTATAGACCTCTATCATATCCCCCCTTAGTCATCTCTTTTCCAATCTGAAAAATCCCAGTCTCCTCATACGGAAACCGTTCCATACCCCTAATCATTTTTGCAGCCCTTTTCTGAACCTTTCCCAATTCTAATACATCTTTTATGAGATAGGGTGACTACATTTGCATGCAGTATTCAAGATATGGGTGTACCATGGATTTATATAGAGGCAATACAATATTTTGTCTTATCTATCCCTTTCTTAACGACTCCCAACATTCTATTCACTTTGACTGCCGCTGCATATTGAGTGGATGTTTACAGAGAACTATCCATAATGATTCCAAGATCTCATTCTTGAGTGGTAACAGCTAATTTAGACCCCCAACATTTAGACACATTTTATATGTGTAGTTGGGATTATGTTTCCCAATGTGCATTACTTCGCATTTATCAACATTTAATTTCATCTGCCATTTTGTTACCCAGTTTTGAGAGATCCTTTTGTAGCTCTTTGCAGTCTGCCTGGGACTTAACAATATTGAGTAATTTTCTATCATCTGCAAATTTTGCCACCTCACTGTTTACCCCTTTTTCCAGATCATTTATGAATATGTTGAATAGGGCTGCTCCCAGTACAGACCCCTGAGAGACACTACTATTTACCTCTCTCCAGTCTGAAAACTGACCATTTATTCCTACCTTTTGTTTCTTATCATAGAATAACAGAGTTGGAAGAGACCTCTGGAGGCCATCTAGTCCAACCCCCTGCCCAGAGCAGGACCAATCCCAACTAAATCATCCCAGCCAGGGCTTTGTCAAGCCTGACCTTAAAAACTTCTAAGGAAGGGGATTCCACCACCTCCCTAGGTAACTCATTCCAGTGTTTCACCACCCTCAGTGAAAAAGCTTTTCCTAATACCCAACCTAAATCTTCCCCACTGCAACTTGAGACCATTACTCCTTGTCCTGTCATCTGCTATCACTGAGAATAGTCTAGATCCATCCTCTTTGGATCCACCTTTCAGGTAGTTAAAGGAGCGATCAAATCCCCCCTCATTCTTCTCTTCTGCAGGCTAAACAATCCCAGTTCCCTCAGCCTCTCCTAAGAAGTCATGTGTTCCAGACCCCTAATCATTTTTGTTGCCCTTCGCTGGACCCTCTCCAATTTCTCCACATCCTTCTTGTAGTGTGGGGCCCAAAACTGGACACAGTAATCCAGATGAGGCCTCACCAGTGTCGAATAGAGGGGAACGATCACATCCCTCGATCTGCTGGCAATGCCCCTACTTATACATCCCAAAATGCCATTGGCCTCCTTGGCAACAACGGCACACTGTTGACACATATCCAGCTTCTTGTCTATTGTCACCCCTAGGTCCTTCTCTGCAGAACTGCTGCCTAGCCATTCGGTCCCTAGTCTGTAGCGGTGCATTGGATTCTTCCGTCCTAAGTGCAGGACTCTGCACTTGTCCTTGTTAAACCTCATCACATTTCTTTTGGCCCAATCCTCCAATTTGTCTAGATCTTATCCTATCCCTACCCTCCAGCATATCTACCACTCCTCCCAGTTTAGTGTCATCCGCAAACTTGCTGAGGGTGCAATCCACACCATCCTCCAGATCATTAAAGAAAATATTGAACAAAACCGGCCCCAGGACCGACCCTTGGGGCACTCCGCTAGATACCAGCTGCCAACTAGACATGGAGCCATTGATCACTACCCATTGAGCCCGACAATCTAGCCACCTTGTAGTGCATCCATCCAGCCCATACTTCTTTAACTTGCTGACAAGAATACTGTGGGAGACAGTGTCAAAAGTTTTGCTAAAGTCGAGGAATAACATGTCCACTGCTTCCCCTTCATCCACGGATCCAGTTATCTCATCATAGAAGGCAATTAGATTAGTCAGTCATGACTTGCCCTTGGTGAATCCACGCTGACTGTTCCTGATGACTTTCCTCTCCTCTAAGTGCTTCAGAATTGATTCCTTGAGGACACGCTCCATGATTTTTCCAGGGACTGAGGTGAGGCTGACAGGCCTGTAGTTCCCAGGATCCTCCTTCTTCCCTTTTTTAAAGATTGACACTACATTAGCCTTTTTCCAGTCTTCCGGGACTTCCCCCGATTGCCATGAGTTTTCAAAGATAATGGACAATGGCTCTGCAATCACATCCACCAATTCCTTTAGCACTCTCGGATGCAACGCATCCAGCCCCATGGACTTGTGCTCATCCAGTTTTTCTAAATAGTCCCAAACCACTTCTTCCTTCACAGAAGGCTGGCCACCTCCTCCCCATGCTGTGCTGCCCAGTGCAGTAGTCTGGGAGCTGACCTTGTTTGTGAAGACAGAGGCAAAAAAAGCATTGAGTACATTAGCTTTTTCCAAATCCTCTGTCACTAGGTTGCCTCCCTCATTCAGTAAGGGGCTCACACTTTCCTTGGCTTTCTTCTTGTTGCTAACATACCTGAAGAAACCCTTCTTGTTACTCTTAACATCCTTCGCTAGCTGCAACTCCAGGTGTGATTTAGCCTTCCTGATTTCATTCCTACATACCCGAGCAATATTTACATACTCATCCCTGGTCATTTGTCCAGTCTTCCACTTCTTCTAAGCCTCTTTTTTGTGTTTAAGAGCAGCAAGGATTTCACGGTTAAGCCAAGCTCGTCGCCTGCCATATTTACTATTCTTTCTACACTTCGGGATGGTTTCTCCCTGAAACCTCAATAAGGATTCTTTAAAATACAGCCAGCTCTCCTGGACTCCTTTCCCCCTCATGTTATTCTCCCAGGGGATCTTGCCCATCAGTTCCCTGAGGGGGTCAAAGTCTGCTTTTCTGAAGTCCAGGGTCCGTATTCTGCTGCTTTCCTTTCTTCCTTGTGTCAGGATCCTGAACTCGACCATCTCATGGTCACTGCCTCCCAGGTTCCCATCCACTTTTGCTTCCCCTACTAATTCTTCCCAGTTTCTGAGCAGCAGGTCAAGAAGAGCTCTGCCCCTAATTGGTTCCTCCAGCACTTGCACCAGGAAATTGTCCCCTACACTTTCCAAAAACTTCCTGGATTGTCTGTGCACCACTGTATTGCTCTCCCAGCAGATATCAGGATGATTGAAGTCGCCCATGAGAACCAGGGCGTGCACGCTAGTAGCTTCTGCGAGTTGCCGGAAGAAAGCCTCATCCACCTGGTCCGGTGGTCTATAGCAGACTCCCACCACGACATCACCCTTGTTGCTCACGCTTCTAAACTTAATCCAGAGACTCTCAGGTTTTTCTGTAGTTTCATACTTGAGCTCTGAGCAGTCATACTGCTCCCTCACATACAGTGCAACTCCCCCATCTTTTCTGGCCTCCCTGTCCTTCCTGAATAGTGTTTACCCATCCATGACAGTACTCCAGTCATGTGAGTTATCCCACCAAGTCTCTGTTATTCCAATCACATCATAATTCCCTGACTTTGCCAGGACCTCCAGTTCTCCCTGCTTGTTTCCCAGGCTTTGTGCATTTGTATATAGGCACTTGAGATAACCCGCTGTCGCCCCTCGTTCTCAGTATGAGGCAGGAGCCCTCCCCTCTCACACGCTATCTTTTAACCAGTTACCATTCCAGGAGAGGACCTTCCCTCTTATCCCATGACAGCTTACTTTGCTTAAGAGCCTTGGCGAGGGACCTTGTCAGGGTTGGAAGGGACCTCAGGGGAAGGCTTTCTGAAAATCTAAGTACACTATATCCATTGAATCCCCCTTGTCCACATGCTTGTTGACCCCCTCAAAGAATTCTAGCAAATTGGTGAGGCATGATTTCCCTTTACAAAAACCATGCTGACTCTTCCCCAACAAATTATGTTCATTTATATGTCTGACAATTTTGTTCTTTACTATAGTTTCAACCAGTTTGCCCAATACTGAAGTCAGGCTTACGGGCCTGAATTGCCAGGACCAGCTCTGGAGCTCTTTTTAAAAATTCGTGTCAGATTAGCTGTCCTCTAGTCATTTGGTACAGAAGTTAACTGTAGTGTGTAACCTATCATTCAAATTAGTAGTCATTAGTAGTAGCAGACATTGTAGTTGCAGATTTCCCCTTATTATTTTGATGTTTAAAAGACCTCTTCTTTTGCTGATGTTGCAGTTATGAGAATGGTGTTGAGGCTAATAATTCCTTCTGATAGGAGTAAGGAGGAATGAAGAATGCAGGGATTGTTTCTGACAGTGGAACAGATGACAGTCACTTAATTGTAGGAGGAAAAAAACCCAAAGATCTAGCCATAGATGTCATAGCTTTCATTTTCTCCAGCCCTTCAGCTGTCTGTCCACTAAACAATCCATCTCCTTCAAACAGAAGATCCTCAATTCAGATCCTTATCTCAGTAGGAAAACCCACCTATCTCAGCTAAGCAGGTCTTCTTAAAGAAATAAAAGTCTATTGCTCTGGCTGAAGCAGCTGATGAGTCAGATGTAGGCCACAACTGATACTTAGAAACATTCTGTCCTTATATCAAAAGAGCATTTGCTAATTTTCAGTGCTCCTCAGGCAAAATATGCATGAAAGACATCTTTCTCTGCAGATGATATTGATATCTCACCATTACAACTTGACAGCTCGCTATTCTCATGCCTAAAGTTGCTGAGGAAAATACCTTTCTTTCAAAAACATCCAGCCTCTTCCAGTCTTTATTAGGAGTAGAATTAACTCGAGCACTCTGATCTGTGCATCGCAGCCTCTACCACCAGTTAATTAGGAGAAGAGTGAGTATGAAACACAGCAAGACCTTCCTGAGGAAACTAGTCCAGTTTATCAGCCTATTTTAGCATAGGCTGAGCTGAGGAGGATGGAATCCAAATTGTTTTTGCTGGTTGACAGTCCTTCCAATAACTGAAGTATAACTTCGTCAATAGCTCCTTCTAAAATATCAAATACAGGATGTGAAGATTCCTCAACATGAATCAAAGGAATCTATAATGTCCTTGTCATCTGACTCACTAGTTGACGGAAGAGCATCGCACCATATGAAGGTGATGAAGCCAAACCCCTACCCTTTCATTTGGAGAAGTTAAGTACCCAGAGTCTAGATCTGACTCTTGAATCTTCATTATTCATTCTTCCTCTGACAAACATCTGTTACAAATGTAGAAGATCTAGCAGGACTTTGATGGACCACTTGATCCAACTCCTTTGGATCCAAAGCTTGAATCCCTTCGCAGTACCAAGTCAGCGAAGGAGTATTAATACACATTGGAATTTCCTGATGAGGAACAGAAAGCCAGTGAGACATCCTAAACCAAGCAGGGGATTGCTGCTCCAGCCAAAACTCCACATACTGAAAATGCCTTTGCCCATACAGATACAGAACAAGTAACCAAGTCTGCTTATAAGATTTCTTCTTCAGATTCATTTTCTGATCCACACCCATTCTTGGTTCAGAGGGAACTGGAGAATAGTAACCTTCTATGATGAAGGAAGGATATGGAAATAACCCTTTTTTCTGGAGAGCCAAAAGGAGTCTTTGGTGATAGAATTACAAGAAATATTTTAACCTTAACTATCCCCCTCCACTTCTCTGGAGGACTACCTATTTGAATTGGTGCCAGTAAAATCTCAGCGACACACATGCATTCACTAGCGACCAAGACGGACCCAGAGCCAATCAACAAATCTGTGCCATAACCATTGTCGAGCTATCTGGAGTGGCTCTGAAATGTGAGTGCCAATCTCCGATCAGACTGTCAAAAAACAGGGCAAACACCCCAAACTGGTGGTATAGTTTATAATTAGATTTCACCATGCCAGTAACAAATGTGAACTCTTGAATCACTATGTTAGTTTTACCACTGAGTCACAGACAGTCCCCTTAAGACTCTCCAGCATATCTTATCACCCAGACAAACTGGGCTTAGTGATAATGGTTACATAAACCAAAAATCACACCATTTCAGGTTCCCAATCCAAAAGGGTAGGTCACTTACCCCCAGATCAATTGGTACTCTGGATCTTACCTTACCAAAGACAATGCTGGTAGCCAATTCTCTAACTAAAGATTTATTAGCTAAGAAGAAATGAGAGTTATTGAGAGACTAAAGCAGGTAAAATACATTACCGGGTGAGTCTATGTAAGTCCACAATTACAGCAGAGATGTAATAATCTGCTAGTTTTCCTTAAGTCTCTCGGGGTTACCCAGAATAACTTTGGTGATCTTTATCTTGCATCCGGCACGCTTCCCTGGGAGTATCCAAATAGTTCAGAGATGAAGGATCTTTCCTTGACTCCATATTTTATAACTTCTTCATACAGAAGATTAGCTGACACCTTGTACCCACATGGGCCTTCCTTTGTTGGTTGTGCACAAGGAATGAAGACAGTCTGAATTCCCATTGTGAACTCAATGGTCCTTGCTTTGAAGTTAGCACTGTTCTTTGAGGAGTAATATAGCTACAGAGATATATACAATGCATGTGCTTGCCATTATATAAGAATAGATGAGCAAGAACAATACATGTAACATTCCATTAGTTTTCATGAAGTTCTAACACCTGAATACAGTCTTCATTAACACAATCTTTGATCTAAGGTTATTTAATTACAGGGTACACAGAATGTAGAAGTAATATAATAGCGAACTACAGGCGAAAAGAATCAACATCTTTGATCTGCATCAGCATACGAGTGAATTAGTTTGAACCTATACTAACACTTACTATTCACATACAGGTGAATTCTTCTGAGACTCTGGCATATGCTGGCATCTGGCCTGTCAACATCACAACCATCATCCATAGCAGTACCAGGTCCTTGGAGCCTCAGTATTTGGAGTCGTATCCTCAGCCTACATAACAGGTTGTTTCATCTTCTCTTTTTGATCCAGCTCTTCTGTATCCAAAACAATCGGATCTGAAGAGTGTCTCCTGATTTTAGACTGAGTCTCCTTACTGGGGCCAGGTTCTTTAAATACACCCAGACTTGGTGGGCCTTTTTTTGTATAGATGGCCTCTTAACAAGGAGGCCGACACCAACAAGGATAGAGTCTTTGCAGTCACTATAATAGCCTTGTTCTACTCTTGTGGATTGGGCCTAGAGACAGAGTCTGGTAACACTAGGTACTCTATGTATGCAGTAGCCTTTCCTCTACCAGATTCCTTAGTACTCGGTGCCAAAGATGCAGATTGACTTTTCCTTGCTCAGACTATGGCAGTCTCCGAGACTTGTTGGAAGTTTGCTGTCTCTCAGTTCCAGTCAACTGTGCTGACAGAGCTTTCTGGAGTAAGATGGCCTGAAGCCTCTTCTGTCTTTCCTTCTTCATTTCACATCATGAAGGTCAAGCAAAGCAAACATTTTGGAGCAAAGCAAACATTTCCTTCACTCAAAACATGATAAACATCTTGCATGTGTATCAGACACCAGAAACACAGCTGGACATGAAATGCATCTCTTAAATCTGGGCTTTTTTGTCTTCGGTTATGCCATCTTGGCACCAAAGACTTTTCTAAGTTAAATCTAAAATTATAACGAACTAAACTAACTAGTAATTGTGAGGATCTGGCAGTATTCCAGAACAGCTCCACTTCCTTCCAACCATGACTGGCTGAACGAAAATGAGGCAGCTGAAGCACCATCCCCTTTTATACCTTGGCCCAGAAACATTTGATGTTTACTGAGGGAAAGGATAAGGAAGGCATTGAAGCCTGAGTTCTACTGCTCAGGCTGTACCAGTCAGAGCATCCCATGAGTGATAATATTCAGAGGACACTCAAAAAAGAATGAGATTTAGGTGAGAGAGTGGAATAGTACCCCAAGAGAGGAGAAATATCACTTAGAATATTTAAACTAGTCTGGAGAAAGCACGAAAAATCTAATCCCCTTGCACTGGCCTCCAGGGGATGAACCAGATGAAATTCTGTAAATTAGGGGTAAGACTATTCAGAAAGTTGCCTAGTCCAAACACTTCCCAATACCAAAGATGATTTTCTTTAGGGAAGAAGAAAATTAGACGATGGAAGGATTAGTCTACTTGATAGCCATCACTTAACAGAAAAGTCACATTACTGAGAACAGGTTTCAGAGTAGCAGCTGTGTTAGTCTGTATCTGCAAAAAGAAAAGGAGTACTTGTGGCACCTTAGAGACTAACAAATTTATTTGAGCATAAGCTTTCGTGAGCTACAGCTTATGCTCACTAAAGCTTATGCTCAAATAAATCTGTTAGTCTCTAAGGTGCCACAAGTACTCCTTTTCTTATTACTGAACAGTAAGTCCAACATACGGAAAAAATAAAGCATGAAGATGCCATAAAGTCACACACAGTATTCATAGATTCAGCAAAATTTTCCTTAGCACATTTACTTCAAGGAAGAGTCTGGTTCTCTCATACAAATTGACAAGATGCCACTGAGAATGGTTTGGCCACACGCTGGTATTGTTTTCATTAATATATTTAAAAAGAGGCCAGATGGTAAGTTGGCTATATTTACTGTTAAGGCTGTCTCACTTTTTCCATTCCTTTGCTAGATCTCCAACCGTGAAGACATGCCTACCCCCCCAAATCACAAGTCTAGCAGACAGAGTCACAATTAACTCTTTACAGTAGTTTATTGGTGGGAAGTCAAGTAACAACCCCTGATAAATTAGATTCTGGAACACTAGCCCTTTTAGTCCTTGCAATTCCACAGTGCAATATTGATCTCTTACCAAGATTTCTGAAAGAAGGGGCATGACCATGATATATGCAGAAGGAGTTTCAATATTGCACAGGAAATGGAGCAAGAACTTGTGACTCCAGTTTTTCCCCACCCAATTCTTGCTTTTCATCTTTTCCATCTGGAAGTCATGCAGGATGGATGGACTATGTCATTGAGATTCTCATTATATACACTTAGAAATTCTGGATAAGGTTCCTTTTGTAACATCATCTCCTTACAGTCTTAATTTTACTTTATAGTCTAATAGATCATGGCATTCTTACATTCTTTTCAGTGACTTTTTTTTTTAAACTTCTCTCCCCCCACTGCATTGTGACATCTAACTCTTCCCTTATACCATTTCTTGTTCCAAAAATCCCACATTATTTCTTTCCTGTGTTATTCCCTTTATCTCTCCATTTCCTGCACTGTCACTTACAAAGAGGGGCTAGGAAACTTTACCATACACCTGATAGAGAAATAAACCCAGACAAAAGAATGATACAAGATATTGGTCCATCTAGAGGTAATGTCCAGATCCCCTCCCCACTTCAACTGGGAAAGAGCCTGTCCTTAGATCGTAGTTGAAGCTCCATCTTCTGTGGCAAGTGTGCTACAGGGAGAAGCACATGATCTCTGTCAGTGTTCTCTATCCTACCCCAGAGCCTCATGGCCTCTACAAGCAGATGTGTCTGCTATTCTACCCATCACTCACTTCAATTTTTGGATCTTGCCAAGCTGTAGGAGTTCACCTAGGAAAGTGCATATGCTGGGCATATAATATTTTCAGCTGCACCTGGCTCCCAACAGCTATAGGTTGGGAAACTGTGTCATTCACAAAGTTTTCTACAGCACTTTTCCTTGGAGCATAACTGGACACTGCCTTAATTTTTGAATCTACATTTGCCTCATGTCTTAAATTTCCAGCAGCTGATAGCCAGATAAACTGACTTAAAGCGCAGCCAAGTTTTTGGGCAGTAATAGGAAACCACCTCCTGGCTGAGCCAGTGAAATATTTTTGCAACGAAAATCGTAAGCACTTAATTTTAAATGCAAGTACTTCATTGGCTCGGATGAGTCAATTTCCTTTCACATCCCCTAAACTTTAAACAGCTGATAAAATTAGTGGCTTCTCCTAATTTCCTGTGACCTGGAGAATTTAGAAATTCCCCAGGGCACTGAATCTATTCAGCAACTTAAGGCTTTTGGAAGATATAAAGAAATCAGTTGATAGCTTTGCCAAAATAGTGCTTATGCTTTAAAATTAATTTGACTTTTCCTAATTTAAACTGTTTGATTACAAAATGTTCTTGTTTGAATTTTTTTTAGTGCGGTCATCTAAAAGCCAAGATAAAGTTGCTAGGCTGTCTCTAAGTTTTAACAAGCAGTTTGCTTCTGCAAAACGTCCTAATGCTCTATAGAAAAGTGTGCTTAGAGAAGACAGAAAAACTAGTGATACTTAGCGCTTTTAGTACTTTGTGTTAAAAGCCCTATACAGTCATTAGCTAATTAAGCCTCACAAAATATATGTGAGGTGGGTAAATAAGTATGGCTATTTTACTGTTCAGGAAACTGAGAAAAAAGCAACTCAACCCAGGCCACACAAGTCCTGGCGAGAACCAGGGCCTCTTGACTGCCACCCATTTCTCCAGAGCACAGCGCTTCACAAGAGTTAATTTAGATTATGTATAACATGCTTTATCAAAACAAGACCCAGTGCTATTTCGATAATAATTGTATCCATATTCTGTGTATATTCCTCTTTAAAAATGTTAAAGATCAATTCAATCAAAGGAAAGACTGTTTAACCTAATCTATTTGATAAAATGTGTGCCATTTATTTTGGGTTTGCGGGGGGGGGGGTTGGAAAGGGATGAATGGGTTAAGGCGGTTTCAACTAAAATTGCAACATTCGCTTTTTTACCATGACAAACCGTTTAAGTAACTTTTATAATTGGATTTTAGGCTTAAACAGATTTCAGTATTTGTGTGAAATGAGTTGTAAGTTTTTAATTACTATAATAACCCTTGAAATCATACTAAAAGACATTCTTACACTTCAAGCACCAAAAGATAAATCAGTTTTGACTGTTAAGACAGGCTACTTCTGAGATATGGGGAGACAAAAAAAAGCCTCATAAAACCCTTTGAACTAAGTTAAACAGTGGAAATTTTGAAATCCAAGATATTTGTATGATTTCTCCAAGTCTTCATAAAAATACCCACCCTCTGATAAGACACCATGAAATGTCATAATATTTATAATATGAAACAAATGAGCGAGAGAGAGAGAGAGAGAGAGAGAGTGTTTGTGTGTGTCCAAGTGCAAGAATAATCAAGTTTATAATAGAAAGCCAGCTTCAATATGAACTATGGAGCGATAACGTGTCTCGTCATGATCAGCTCAGGTAGTGGCCTTCCCAGATCTCCCAGGAATACCCAGGTGTCATCCGCACAATCGTTCTGGGGAGCACTCATTGATCCTTCCTGTGCACTTTTCTCATTTCTTCAATTTTGCTGCAAGTCTTCCAGTGGCTTCATATTCCTTTTTAACATTTTGCTTGTTTGATTATCTTTCTGTTTGTAGCACTGTTGTAGCTGTGTTGGTCCCAGGGTATGAAAGAGACAACATAGGTGAGGGAATATCTTTTATTGGACCAATTTCTGTTGGTGGAAGGGACAAGCTTTACAGAGAGCTTTGTCCAATTTGGAGAAAGTAAACAGAGCATCTGAGCTAAATACAAGGCAGGACAGATTGTTTAGCATAGGGGTTTCATACATGCTGTAGGAGACTACTTAAAATGAAAAGGGCAATTAAAGGTTAGCAGACAATAGGGTACGTTGCACATTACTGTAATGAGCTGTAAAAAGAGTGTCTCTGCTAAATCCAAGGTTTTTAGTGTCCAGCAGAGTTATGAATTTAAGCTCTGAGGCCTGTCTTTTGAAAGTGTTGCGCAGGTTTCCTTTGAGGATCAGGACTAAGAGGTCAGATATTGAACGAAAATGTGTGAAAAGTGTTCACTCATAGGTGATTGGGTGTTTTTGCCATTTATCCTTTTCCTGTGCGAGTTCATTCGAGAGTGTGGTGATTGCCTCGTTTCACCCACATAGCTGTTGTTTTTGGGACATTTAGTGCACGGGATGAGATACACCCCACGTTGTGATAGGCACATGTAGGACCCATGGATCTTGAAAGGTGCGTTGTGGAGGGTATTGATCATCGTAGCAGTGGAGATACATCGGCAGGTTTTGAATCTGTTATTCTGGCAGGGTCTGGTGCTGCTTTGAGCTGGTGGGTCCTGCTCTGTGGGGAGCCTGCTTCTGATGATGAGTTTGGAGAGGTTGGGAGGTTGTCTGAAGGCCAGACGAGGGAGTTTGGGAAAGATTTATTTCAGGATGCAGTCCTCCTCAAGTATGAGTTGTAATTGTTTTATGATACTACATTTGGGTTCTAGTGTGAGGTGGTCAGGGACAACTAGAGGTGAGCAGTTAGGGGGTCCCGTCCCTGCCCGCCCGTACTGAAGCAGGTTCTATGATGCAAGCTCTCTCTCTAGTGGAGTGTCCTTATTTAGTGAAGGCAGTTTAAAATATGTTTAGGTGTGTATTCCAGAGCTTGTGTGTATCTTTTTCCACAGCAAACAAGTAAAAATACTATCATCCAGCACCTAGGAGCAATCAAAAACCTAGTATGGACTAGAGACTAATCAGTAGCATTACATGACATCCATGCCAACTACCTACTATGAGCCTTTAGGACTACCTTCAACTCTGAGCATATATGAAAACATGTCAGGGCATCTCAGTTTTCATTAATATCCTATACAGTAACCCTTAATTATACATATATTTTAAAAAGAAACCCTAGACATCATAGCAGCCTATATGCCTAAGCTCAGTGATACCGAATAGCTGTTTTCATATGGTACTTCAGTATTTCAGGAAAAAACCACTTTGAATATTTAAGTCATTATACTAAGCATGCATTTGCTGACACATTAAGGTAACTACAATATGGTTATTAAACCACACCTTAAGAACAAAGTGATCCACACACATTAACTATTCTTCTCAGTGAGGCAGTGCAAAGCTTCAGGTCCCTCCTCAGTCTTGCCACTACTGACACGAAAGCCTTTTCTGTAGCTACCTGGTAAGTGGAACAGCCTTTACTTTCTCAAATCTCACCTGAAAACCTCCCTTACTTTGTCTTCCTAATTCCTCTGTTTAACTAAAGCATTCTGGGAGGCATAGCTTGCATGAAAAATGTACAAAAAAGTAATGTTTCTCTGTAAACTGTTTATGTAACATCTTCTGGTTTTGTTGCTCTTCTTCAAACTGAACTGGAGTTCCAAAGTTATAAATTGTCACAGTATGTTGCATTTGACCACTGGCTCTTGAAGCAGATTACATTCACCACATTTGAACCAGAGACAGTGCAAATACAGAACACAGATCTGTATAACTTGGACTATTGCCACTTTAGTCTCATCAATCCACCAAGCCATTTTGGAGATGAACCAAGTCTGGAAGTTTTAAGGAGCCAAATAACTGCTTTTGGGGACAGAACAATTTACATGTAACATCACTAATGATCAGCTGAGAGAGTTGAAAATATTCATCTTCATTTTAGAAAGGTTAGCTGTTTTGAGAACAGGCTTAGCAAACCTAGAAGTTGAAATTCAATAAATCACCTGGGAAACTCTTACATAGTAGAAGCTCTTCTCACTGCAGCAAAAGTCATGGCTTTACCGCCCCTCACACAGTTTTAATGGAGGGAGGAATCACATGTTCCCATATCTATATTTGTAACCATCAGAGCAGCAGCAGGTCTTTGTTAGTTCCACACTGCTATTCTAACTGGTGACGCAGGGACGCGCTGGGGGCAGGAGCTGGACTAGCTGTGGCTGTGACAGCAATACAATTAGTCTCTCCTTGCTCTCCATGCCCACAGCACCAGATCATACCAGTGGCCCAGCAGAATGAAACTGACAAAGATAACACCGCTTCTGCTGTTACCAATGGGAAACAAGCTATGCACAGGAGCATAGGTTAAATACAGTAACTCCTCACTTAACGATGTAGTTATGTTCCTGAAAAATGCGACTTTAAGCAAAACAATGTTAAGCGAATCCAATTTCCCCATAAGAATTGATGTAAATAGGGGGCTTAGGTTCCAGGGAAATTTTTTTTTGCCAGACAAAAGACTCATATATATATATACACACACACAGAGTATAAGTTTTAAACAAATAATTTAATACTGTACACAGCAATGATGATTGTGAAGCTTGGTTGAGGTGGTGAAGTCAGAGGGTAGGATATTTCCCAGGGGGATGCCTTACTGCTAAATGATGAACTAGCCATTGACTGAGCCCTCAAGGGTTAACTCGTTGTAGAGTGTGAGGCTCCATTAACAAGGTAACAGGAATGGAGGGAGAGGAGACAGCATGGCAGACAGAGACTGTGTGTGTGTGTGTGTGCGCGCACAACCTGACATTAGTTGTCCCCCCCGCACAGCAAGCAGGAGGCTCCAGGGAGCAGCTCCAAGGCAGAGGGCAGGAGCAGCACATGCTAGCGGGGGGAGGGACAGCTGAACTGCCAGCAATTGATAGCCTGCTGGGCGGCTGCCGCACAGGGAACTTACGGGAGCAGTGAGCTGATAGGGAGCTGCTGGTCCACCCTGGTTCCAAGCCCCCACCAGCTCGCTGCAACGGGCTGCTCTTCCTGCAAGCAGTGGACAAAGCAGGCAGCTGCCAAATGAGGTTATAAGGGAGCATCGCACAATTTTAAACAAGCATGTTCCCTAACTGATCAGCAACAAAACAATGTTAACTGGGACGACTTTAAGTGAGGAGTTACTGTAAGTATATGGCCAAACAAAGAAGGTAGAAAGGGAAGGAACAGAAAATAGAAGGGGGCTTAGCAGCAAATCAGAGTTTAGGACCAAATACAGATCCTCATCCCCTGGGGTAAAACAGCCTTGCACTCAGTCCCTAGAAGGAAAGGTGTGATTACTATAATTCTTTTGGAAACTCAGGCTGACAGACGCATCTGTGATCTCCAATCCTCCAGCAATCAGAGGGTCTCTACAAGACGTGTGGGCAAGGATAGATATTAAGTAGTAAAAGGGAATCCAGGAAGACCTCTGAATAAAAAGGTGAGAAATTCCAAACCAAGGCAAAGACAGGAACCCACAAGACACTAGTGAAAGAAAAGGAGTACTTGTGGCACCTTAGAGACTAACCAATTTATTTGAGCATAAGCTTTCGTGAGCTACAGCTCACGAAAGCTTATGCTCAAATAAATTGGTTAGTCTCTAAGGTGCCACAAGTACTCCTTTTCTTTTTGCGAATACAGACTAACATGGCTGTTACTCTGAAACTAGTGAAAGAAAGGGAATCAAAATGTGTAATTTTAGGGGGAGGGTTATATCTGAGTTTTTCCAATGTCCAACCCAATGGTGGTTAGTAAAAAAAAAAAAAAAAATCAAACCTCTCCCCACTAAACCTTTTATGATCTCATTCCTGTTCTCATTCTTGGGAGAGAGACAGAGACAGAGACACACACACACACTAAATGGTCTCAAGGGAGCCTGGAAATAATTACTTTTGGCTTCTAAAGGGGGTGCGGAGTATAACGCAGGTGAAGAGGCAGGCATATGCTTTAGATAGTTATTCACCTAATAGGAAAAGACTCCTAAAAGATGGAGATATCACTGGGTACCATCTGAATCACAAAAGCAAAATGCTGAGTTTGGGAAAGAACTCTGTGTTGCTTCTGTGGCCCACATTTCTGCACTGAAGATTATTATAGTCATTGTAAACCAGTGGTGTTACTTTAGTGTCTAGGGAATCTAGTCATAAACCAAGCCCCCCAGTTCTAGGCACACTACAAACACAGGAAAAAACCAATCCTGACAAAATAATACCTAATGCCTCGCTTATATTCTCTACAGCGCTGGTGATCCCATAATCTCCCCATACAGCTTATTCCATAGTTGCAATTATTCTAATAATCCACGAACTGTTTCCTAATTAACTTTAGTTTACCTTGCTGCTATTTAAAGAGCCACTGGCACCTGCAATACCCACCACAAAACAGGTGAAACAACATTCCCTAGGTTGACTGATAGTCTAGAGCAATGTTTCTTAACCTTTTTTGATACCAGGGACTAGCCTGCTGCCTTCCTAAACTGTGTCAGAGAGATCTCAGGGACTGGTGCCAGTCCATGGACAATTTTTTTTAGAAACACTGGTCTAGAGAAGTCTACATACTGCTAGCATCTGAGTCCTCCCCCTAACATCATCATGTGAGGAGACCTATTTTCAGCAGTATATTATCTCTCATCAGATCATGTGTTTTTGTGGTATTTTCTCTAGTTTTTAAAGGGTTTACTTTACTGTAAACTTTCGCTGAGTGTTTACGTGTGGCTTTTGCACTCTGGCCACCAGGTTTTTAACAGTTGCTCTGTTAATATATTTGGGAGCAGTAGTACATTATAATGTTTGCAGTTCTATATGGACAGATTTGATTAACCAGTTCGGACATGATGAGCAGGTGTGTTGTATCTTGTGTATTCTATATGCATAAAGACTGGGTTACTTGCAAAAACCCCTCTTCCCACAACACAAACAAAATAGAAGTAGTACGTTCAGGCCATGCAATACGCTAGGAAAAAGCTGCACCACAGCAGCAGGCTATGCAGTGCGTATTTTAAATATCACCACCCCCAAGTTCTTCTACATCTGTATATAGTACACCACAGACAATACCTCAGATACCTCAATAGACCTCTCCAGTTTGGAGAGCAGTAAAACATAAGGGACAGCACATGAACTTCAGAAAAGAACACTACAAGTTTCTGTTGCTACTTTTAGGTACTTAGTGTTTGACCTATGATTAATTTTAATGTGTTGCATGTTTTACAGGAAGACTTTGTAGCAGAATGAGGGGCTGTTGCTCTCTGGATCCCATTAATTCTTTCTGTCCTTATTAACTAATGAAAATTAGGCCTTGTCTACACTGCCACTTTACAGCGCTGAAACTTTCTTGCTCAGAGGTGTGAAAAAAACACCCCTTGAGTGCTGCAAGTTTCAGCGCTGTAAAGTGGCAGTGTAGACAGTGCACCAGTGCTAGGAGCTGCACTCCCAAGGCTGGTAGCTACTCCCCTTGTGGGGGTGGGTTTTTTTACAGCGCTGGGAGACCTCTCTCACAGCGCTGGTGCCACAACTACACAGCCACATTAAAGCGCTGCCAAAGACATACCCTTAGTCACTGTCCTCTTTACATCGCATTTTACAAACTTAGACACTGTTCTGTCTATCTCTGAGTCTTTTCTCTAAACTGATCATGCCCCCAGCCTTCCCTCAGGTCTCTCTGCCAAACCTTCTAGTGTTCCAGATGCTCTGTACTGTATCATTCCAGTTTGATTTTTCAAAGCATGTCCCCCCAAACTTAACACAGTGGGTATTACCAGTAGTTTGACAGAGGCTTTTTTCCAATTTATACCCCTTCAAAGGAGTCCTACCACAAGAACATCATAATGGCCACACTGGGTCAAACCAAAGGTCCATCTAGCCCAGTATCCAGTCTTCCAACAGTGGCCAATGCCAGATGCTCCAGAGGGAATGAACAGAACAGGTAATCATCAAGTGATCCATCCCCTGTCACCCATTCCCAGCTTCTGGCAAACATCCCTGCCCGTCCTGGCTAATAGCCATTGATGGACCTATCCTCCCTGAATTTATCTAGTTCTTTTTTGAACCCTGTTATGATCTTGGCCTTCACAACATCCTCTGGCAAGGAGTTCCATGGGTTGACTCTGTTGTGTGCAAACAAATACTCTTTTGTTTGTTTTAAACCTGCTGCCTATTAAGTTAAACCTGCTGCTACTAACCTTCTGCAGCTAATGAGGATGCTTTCTAGATGACCACTTGCTGCCACAATTTCTCTGTACAAGTTCTAGCCTTTCATAACACACTGTATAACTATTCAAATTTGCTGTAAAAGCAAATTTAAGCTTTTCTTCACACGAGTTGCCTGTGTATGAATAGAGTTTTATCACTACACAGGTCTGAGTTGTCATTATACTTCCAGGAGAAGTTGGTGCAAATGCACAAATACAAATTGAGCAAAAAGATTTGGCAATACAATACTTCACGGTTCTTCAGTATTCCTGGCAGTCTTCTTAAGTGTTTGGTAAACATCTGTCCTTGAGAGACTTGAGACAGAAGAGACTGGGGGTGGGAAGACAGGAACGTGAAAAACATTTTTCAGAAAAACCCAACACAATGGATTTGTGTGTGCACATGTGGAGGGGAGGCAATTGGATTTTGGGCTGTTTTATCTACCACAGAAGTGTTTACATGAACATCATATGCTTGAAAAGATTTTTCATACTAGAAATATTAGGATCTAGTTTCAAGTGTAAATGAAAATTTTAACTTATTTTAAACAAATTAAAAGGTCTATGATGAGACCACTGAGGTCCTTGTTATACCTATTAGAAAATAAAAAATTGCTTTGAAGCTTAGAGGGGAAGGAGGCTGGGCGTAGTCCTTGGATGGCTAATGGGTGGGGTCAAATAATATGGGAGGGGTGGAGCTGTGAATCATTACAGGGGTTTGGTTTGCTAAATTCCATAAATTTCTCGGAGGTGGGAAAGTCATTTAATAACATGGTTCGGTGGAAAGCTGGCTAGCTCGACTTATTTTTCAGTCTTCACGGTGCTGAATTCACAAGGTGCCTGGTTTCTCAGTCCAACTGGTAAATCTGAAAGCTGCTGATCAACACCACAAACAAGCAATTACCAAACATCAGGTGTAAGACTATCTTTTTTCACTTTCATTGAGTAAGATGGAGACACTAGAAGAGGAGGGTTCAGAGTTACTATAGAGATTTCTTTCCCAGGTGTCTGTCTGGGAGGTCTTCCCCATATATTCAGGGTACAACTGATCACCATATTTGGGCTTAGGAAGGAATTTCCCCCAGGACAGATTGGCAGAGACCCTGGGGGTTTTTCACCTTCCTCTGCAGCATGGATCACGGATCACTTTCAGGTTTAAACTAGTGTAAATGGTGGATTCTCTAACTTCAAGCATTTAAACCATGATTTGAGGACTTCAGTACCTCAGCCAGAGGTTAGGGGACTATTATAGGAGTGGGTGGATGAGGTTCTGTGGTCTGCCGTGTGGAGGTGGTCAGAATAGATGATCATGATAGTCCCTTATGACCTGAGTCTAAGAAGTAGGAACAAACAATTGAATGGACTGAAGTAATGAAATCAACAATTCTTCTGAAGTAAAATGTATACTATTGCCAAGAGTTGTTAAATAGCAAGTTAGAAAGGATTTTTAGTTGCTCTCAAAAGCTTTAACTACAGTGGGAATGTTTTCCTGAAACTCCCTAATGAAGTTACAGTAACTCCTCACTTAAAGTCATCCTGGTTAACGTTGTTTCGTTGCTGATCAGTTAGGGAACATGCTCATTTAAAGTTGTGCGATGCTCCCTTATAATGTCATTTGGCAGCCGCTTGCTTTGTCCACTGCTTGCAGGAAGAGCAGCACATTGCAGCTAGCTGGTGGGGGCTTGGAACCAGGATGGACTGGCAGCCCCCCTATCAGCTCCCCGCTCTCCTAAGTTCCCCACTGCCATGTGCTGCTCCTGCCCTCTGCCTTGGAGCTGCTCCCTGGAGCCTCCTACTTGCTGTGGGGGGGGGGGGCTAATGTCAGGGTGTTCCCCTCCCCCTTGCTCCTGCTCCCCGCTTACCCCATCTCCATAGAGCAGGGGGACACACGACAAGGCTTAGGATGGAGGGAGCTTCCTGGCAGCAGCTGTGGTCTCAGCTTGCTGATTAACTTAACAAGGCAGTGTACTTAATAGTGGGTCAGCATACTTAAAGGGGAAATGCGCATCTCTCTCTCTCTCACATACACACACCCTGTGCGTGTGTCTCTGTCTGTCATGCTGTCTCCTCTCCCTCCATTCCTGCTGCCTTGTAGAGTGTGAGGCTACATTAACAACGAGTTAACCCTTGAGGGCTCAGTCAATTGCTAGTTCATCATTTAGCAGTAAGGCATCCCCCTGGGAAATATCCCACCCTCTGATTTCACCATCTCAACCAAGCTTCACAATCATCATCACTGTGTACAGTATTAAATTGTTTAAAACTTATACTGTGTGTATTACACACACAGACAAATATAGTCTTATCTGGCAAAAAAAATTTCCCTGGAACCTAACCCCCCACCCCATTTACATTAATTCTTATGGGGAAATTGGATTCACTTAACATCGTTTCACTTAAAGTCGCATTTTTCAGGAACGTAACTACATCATTAAGTGAGGAGTAACTGTATTACCTGTTCAGCTGAATTAATGAGTGCTAGTGTAGATTCAACAAGTATTAGCATCCATACAGGGGACAAAATGGATTCCTACTTAACGTTATTGATTCTACTATCTGAAAAGAAAGCAAAAACACATTGTGTGACTGCTGAAAATGCCATCCCAGAATACAGAGAAAGTATGACAAGAAGGTCTTTTTGCCACTTGCTCATACTGAGCAATTAAAATGCTATGAGAGTTTAGCAGGTGTAACTATCCTAAATTTCTGATGTATGAGCATTCAGTACACCTAAACATTCCTGAAAAAGCAGTACAGCTATGAGTCCTTAAAGCACACTGGAGAAGTTCAAATATCCTTCCACAACCACCCATCAGAGTAGGGAAACATGGTCTAGATTAAATCACCAGAAGAGAGTGCATAACTGACAGAAAAACTGTACTCAAAGAGCGGTTACCAATGGTTCATTATCAAACTGGGAGTAAGTATCTAGCAGAATTCCAGAGAGGTCTATTCCAGATAGAGTACGCTTATAAAATATGCAGAAGACACCAAGCTGGGGGTTGGTGTAAGCACTTTAGAGTTCACAATGACCTTGACAAATGGGCAAATTGGTCTGAAATCAACAAGATGAAATTCAATAAAGACAAGTGCAAAGTACTTCACTCTGGAACAAAAAAAATCAAATGCACAAATACAAATTGGGGACTAGCAGGCTAGGCAATAGTAGTGTTGAAAAAGATCTCAAGGTTAAAGTGGATCACAAATTGAACATGAGCCAACGATGTAATCCAGTGTTGAAAAAGGCTAATCCCATTCTGGGGTGTATTAACAGGAGTATTGTATGCAAGATACAGAAGGTAATTGTTCCACTCTACTCAGCACCGCTGAGACCTCAGCTGGAGTACTGTGTCCAGTTTGGGGTGTCACAATAAGACAAACTGGAGAGAGTACAGAGGAGAGCAACAAAAATGATCAAAGCTTTAGAAAACCTGACCTGTGAGGAAAGGTTAAAATAGGCACGTTTAGTCTTGAGAAAAGACGACCCCGGGGGTGGGGGGGGGCGCGGCGCCTTCATAACAGTCTTCAGATATGGTAAGAGTTGTCATAAAGAGGAGAGAGATTAATTCTTCCCCATGTCCACTAAAACTAGTTTCAGAGTAACAGCCGTGTTAGTCTGTACTTGCAAAAAGAAAAGGAGTACTTGTGGCACCTTAGAGACTAACCAATTTATTTGAGCATAAGCTTTCATGAGCTACAGCTAAGTGAGCTGTAGCTCACGAAAGCTCATGCTCAAATAAATTGGTTAGTCTCTAAGGTGCCACAAGTACTCCTTTTCTTTTTACTAAAACTAGTATTGGGCTTAATCTGCAGCAAGGGAACCTTAGAAAGTTTTTCCTAATATCCAACCTAACTGTGAGGATAGTTAAGCTCTGAAATAGGCTTCCAAAGGAGGCTGTGGAATCCCATCATTGGAGGTTTTTAAGAACAAGTTAAAACAAACACCTGCCAGGGCTGGCCTAGGTTTACTTGGTCCTACCCCAGTGCAGGGGGCTGGATTTGATGACCTTACAAGGTCCTTTCCAGCCCTACACTTCTACGTTCAGCCTCATGGTAGGTGGATTGAGTGAGCATAAAAAGGACTGAACTACTCTGTTTCCAGTAACACAGTGGATCTCTCAGGAAAATCCAGTCTACATTTGCTACCAAATGCCCTAATTATGCTGTGTTCTTGTGTGTGCTTTTCATTTCTTTAAACGATGTACCTCTGTGTTAGATGAATAAATATGCTTATGAAGTGAAACACAGCGCATGTTTTACATTTCACAGATTAACCTTGAGTACTGCTTAGAAACAGCCAGCACACACCGTATGCAGAACTAGCACCTCTCTGAAGTTACCGTCGTCTTCTCCAGAATATCAGTTTCCATTTAAAAGAAAAGTACGTCTCTAGTAGTTATGGTTGCAAAGAAAACCTCAGAAATGTGAACCAAGTATAACCAGTACAGCTCTCCATGTGAATTTGCAGAAAGCCTGGAACCTTCGCTCTCAGAAGTGTGAACTGCCCCATTCCTCTCAATAAGGCTTTAGTGATAATTTATATATTTCAACCATTTTATTTTTCATGTTAGAAAGGAGAGCGAGGATCACAGATCTGCACAATTGACTTTGAGTGGCTCTCTCATTTTGGTGCCACCAGTGGATGACAATTGGGAGATATCACCACTTCTTTCCAACTAAGTCAAGAAGAAACCATGTCAAAGTATCCCAGAAGAGCCCATGGGAATGAATATTCAAGCCCCACTGAGGGGGAGCAGAAATCAAGAGAGTCCAGCAGCACACACAATTGTATTTTGAACATCTGCACAATCTGTGGTGAACACTGCCTCATTTTGGCAACTCGTGGACAGCCCTTATTTTGTGGGCAGTGTTTGAAAGAGTACCTCCACCTTTTTTTCCCTACAATCTGACCCCTGACCCTGCATGGACCAGTCTCACACCCCTATCTTTGTAGAGCTAGAGGGGACTTTCCTCTTTGCATTGGGACTTTTTCAGCTCTACGACACCTTCTCTTTCAGTGCCTCAGCGTGTGCAACCAGATTTAAAGTGAAACATACAAAAACAAAAAAGCCATGTTGTCTATATGCTGCTTTGAACAGGGCGCTGGTGTCTATATCTCAGTATAATGTGGCTTTGCTAGATACTTCATGGTGCTACCATTCCTTATTCATTTTACCTGGGAGTGTTCAATAACTGAAACCAAAATGTATCATGACAGCAGCACCTCAAAAAAACATCCAGCTTGCACTTTCATTCGGCAAGATTTCCAAGCTCCTTTCCTTCCCCGTCATTGTTCATAGCCCCATGACACTCAGCAGAGAGAGACAAAGGAGGTTAAATATCCTGGACTAGTGCCAGTGTTCTAGTTCACTAAGCAGAGAAAAATTAGGCTGTCATGTGAAGATGATGGTTCAAAGTAAAATGCATTTTCTTGTCCTAATCTAATGCCAAGCGGACATTTATGCACATCACAAAACTACCATATTTCAGCACAACGTATTACAAACAACATTCTCTGTTCAAGAAGGACCTAGGCTTGGAAAAGCAGTAAGTGCCATAGTTCAGGATAAAGGTGCAGAGCTGTGGGGAGTGCAGTAATAGAAAAGCAGGTGAGGTCACACAGGTCAGAATTAATGGGGATTGACAGAGCTATGGAGGGACACAGGACAAAGAGAAATGGTCATTATGTAAGCAAGGTTGAAATAGCTCTGCTAGCATTATGCCTGGCTCTATTCAGTATGATCAGTACCTGAATTGTGAGGTAAAGTCACTTGAGACAAATGATTTAATACAATTGTTCAATAAAATGGTTTAATACAAACGCATATCAGCTCAGAAAAAAAGTTAGCAGCTACCACTATTTGGAAATCAGTTTCTGGAGGCTGGTACGGTATATTAGGCTTTCTCCAGCCAGAAGGGGATAACTGTCAGTAGGGCAGGAATATAATCAACTTTGGGGCAGAGCTGACACACTACTGTACTAGCTCAGTCACTCCTTGCAATAAGGTCTCCATACCTGCCTGCTCAACAGCTACTGCTGAAAGTTTGCTACAGGCACTAGAAGGATAAAGTGAAATACAGAAGAGTGAACACGAAAATGGACTACTGTACACAAACTGGTTGGGGGGGAAGCCAACACACAACTTCATTAGAGCGTTAGTTGTAGTAAGACAATCTTTATGTAGCAGTTTATTCAGTTAAACACAACTGGGAGCCTGTGACTAATTATTCCCATTGAAGTATGCACCTTGCTTATTGCAACGTAGGTTTTGGTTTTTTCCCTCCAGATTCCCAAGAACAGCTTTGGCAAACATGGTCTGAGACAGAAAAGCACTACAGAAAACCCGCATTAACAATCTCCTCCAATAGGCAACCATCATTGCATCCAAGTTTCTAGCACAATTTTGTGCAACCTCTACTCACAAGCTACCCCTACTAGGCAACTGATTTTGGCTCATGCCTTGGATGGTTCCAACATGTCTACATGCTTCCCCATCCCCACATGGCCCAGAAGTTTCACTCAAATTCCCAGAACATCCCAGTGAAACTGTGCTCTCACCTTTCATTTTGACAGTAGGGGAATTGGGTCCAGCTGATTGCTTCCTCCATCCTCTCCAGTTCTGGCAAAGGCTCTCTGCCTCAGAGATGAAGGAACAAAGGGAGTCTTCCTCAAAGCGGTCAGAGTCTTCAAACGAAAACCTTTCCCCGTCCTCCCACTCTGCAAACATGAGTTCCATCACATCCAATAGACACGAGGAAGGAAAGGGACAGATCTGCTCACTCAGACAGATGGATGAACGTGACTCCAGGACAACTTTTATCAAGAATTAAAAGTCCAGCTCCACTCAGGTCCCTGTACTACAACACCAGGGAAAAAACAAAGCAACAGCTGTCTCAAGCAGGGAGAGCAGGAAAGTGACATAAAATAAGGGAAACTCATAAAAATCCCAAAGATACCAAGTTCTTTAAAAAGTTTAAAAACTTTTATGTCCACAAAACATACTTAAACCCCAGGACTTGGTTAGTCTGTTGACTGATGCTTCCAGCCGTGACACAGGCATGCCTCTGACAGACACAGAAAAGTTTGAAGGTTTCAGCTGCAAGTGACCTGGAGAGTCTGATTGGGGGGGGGAGGGAAGGGGTGGTTTGTTTCTTTTAAGTTTCACTATAGATTCAGGTCTCCCTGAGATTGTGCTTTTCTCTCACAACAAGTGCAAAAAAAAAACAAAACCTCCCCATCACAAAAAAGGTAGTGGGGGGTAGGGTGGGACACTTCTCTGCGTTTGAATGGATGTAAAACCTCCCCTGTTCTCGTGAGGGGTCGGAATGAGGGGTGGTTCTCACGCACTGCCTAGGAGGCAGGGGGCGCGTCGCCGGTGAAGCAGCCCCAGGGCTAGGGGGAAGAGCGAAGGGAAAAGCAGCGCCCTGGGCAGGGGAAGGTTGGAGGGCTCTGCGGAGGAGCAGTGCCCGAGTCGGTGCCCGGGGGAGGAAAGGAGCCGTGTCGCTGGGGTCGGTGCCTGGGGGAGAGAGGAAAGGAGTGGTACCCCCGGTCAGTGCCCGGAGGTGGGGGAGCGGTGCCCCCAGGGGTCAGTGGCCGAGGGGGGCTGCCCAGGCGGTGCTGGAGGGCAGGCGCGGTGCCCCAAGGGGGGAGAAGAAGCGGTGTCCCGGGGGTGGCTACCAGAGTGCTGGCAGCGTCTCCTGCCCCATGGGGCCAGCGGGCAAGTGCGGGGGCGCCGCTCCAGCGATTGGCGGACACGAACGGGGAGCTGCCGCCGCCTCCCGGGGCTGGGACCGCGCGGCTCCGGGTTGCCGGTCCCTAGCGCCCCATGGCCCCGGCTCCCCGCGCAGGCTCCGCCGCAGCCCGGTCTCGGTCCCGGCTCCTCTCCTGGCGCAGGCAGCGGCCGGACTCCCGTCCCCGGCCGGGTAAGATGGCTCTGCGCTGCCCAGTATCACCTGCCGACCCCCCTCCAGCCGGGACCCGCTTCCGCCGCGCCGCTTCCGGCTTCCGCTCGCAGCCGTCCGCCCCGCGGCCACCGCCAGTCCCAGCATGCCACGGGGCCCGCGTGCATGCTGGGACTGGCAGTCCCCACCGGCTGGAGGAAAACACCTCACCAGACATTCTGGGATGTGTAGTTCCTATAGGGAGGGGAGGCTCACAGTGCATGCTGGGATGTGTAGTTCCAATAGGGAGGGGGTCCTCACATGGCATGCTGGGATATGTAGTTCTTGTAGGGAGAGGGGGCGCTCCCCAACATTCTGGGATGTGTAGTTTCTGTAGGGTGGGAGGCGACGAATGCCAGCTTTCTAATCACACAGAACCGAAGGCCCTAGCCCTGCCCCTTCCCCGAGGCCTCGCCCCTGTCCTGCCCCTTCCCCGAGGCCCTGCCCCTGCTCACAACACCCCCCCCCAGTGGCTTGCTCTTCCCTACCCTCACTCACTTTCACTGGACTGGGGCAGGAGGTTGGGGTGTGGGAGGGGTGAGGACTCTGGGCTGGGGGTGCTGGCTCTGGGATGGGTCCAGAGATGAGGGGCTTGGGGTTCCGGAAGGGGCTCCAGGCTGGGGAGTGGGGCCGAGGGATTCAGAGTGCGGGAAGGGGCTGCAGGTTGAGGCAGGGTTTTGGGGTGTAGGAGGGGGTGAGGGCTCTGGGCTGGGGATGAGGGCTTCAGGGTGTTGGAGGGGGCAATGGGGTGAGGCTGGGGGTGCGGGCTCTAGGGTTTGGGGGGGGCTCAGGGCTGGGACACGGGCTTACCTCGGGCAGCTCCCGGTCAGTGGCGCAGCAGGTTCAGCTCCTAGGCGGGGGGAGAGGGGGAGGCAGGAGGCTCTGTGGCATGTGCTGCTTTCACCCACAGACACCGCCCCCCAGCTCCCATTGGCCGGTTGCCAGCCAATAGGAGTGGGGGGCCCCCCATTTAGGCTCTGGACCTGCTGGCCGCTTCCAGGGCGCAGTGCAGTGCCCCAGGACAGGTAGGGACTAGCCTGCCTTAGCCCTGCAGCACTGCCGCCGCCCGGGCTTTTAACGGCCTGGTCAGCAGTGCTGACCAGGGCCACCAGGGTCTCTTTTTGATCAGGTGTTCTGGTCGGAAAGCGGACACCAGGTTACCCTACAGGAGGCGCTCACCTTGCATGCTGGGATGTGTAGTTCCTGTAGGGAGTGGGCTCTCACACAGCATGCTGGGATATGTAGTTGGGGGTGGGGAGAGCTCGCAATGCATGCTGCGATTTGTAGTCTTCTACCAGCTAACAGTTCAGAGTGAGGGTGACCCAGAACACCCAAGGGGTGGAGGAGAGCAGGTGCTGCCCCCACCCAATACAAGCAGGGAAAGCTTATCCCCTGCAGGACACATGTGGGCAGTTCCCACTGAAGACTGTTCAGGGCCAGATGCTGGCAGAACTCCCCAAAGCACAGGGAGATGAGCACTGCTTCCTCTCCACTCCTCCACCCCTGCTGAATCCTGAGGCTTTTGCTCATCCTCACTCCTCCCACTCAGCTGCACCCCTCTAGCGATCACTTAATAAATGCCTCTCAAACCCAGCTCCTGCCAGATCTCTCTGCTGATGCTGCTTTCCCTCCTGTTATATGTACAAAATTGGTGCACGTTCCCCCATCATTCTCTCCCCTTCTATCAGCTTTGGGCTTCCCTCCCCTCTTATCTTTGAATAAGGTCCCAAGTCTGGATCCTAGCCCCCATTTTTGAGGGGGTCAGACTCCAGATACAGGCCCAGCCTTGAAAAATGCAACTCACCCACTTTCCTGGGATGCTTTAACTTGCATCTCCATCCAAGGCCTCTATGGGTCTTGCAGCAGCCAAGGTACAGGACACCTAGGCCTCACTGCTTTTGAAGAAGGAAGACCCACCTCCCCAAAAGTGCAATAAACTCTGGGTAACCCCTTGCAAGCAGGCTCATGTGTACATGGGAAGATGGGGCATAGATCCAATTCTGTGCTGGGTGGGAAAGGCCCTCTATACTGTTGGAATTCCTCAGGACAGGCAGTCGTGTCGCTGTTTTGTGAGCTCCTTTTGCTCAGGTGGCTGCTCTGACACAGTCAGTGGCCAGTACCTTACACACATGTGTTGTATCAACCAGTCAAGGTACTAACAAGCTTCAAAAGGACTTTATTTTCAAAGTGGAAACCTCTTTACCAAGCTGCTGCTGCACCCTCGGTAGCTTTCTCCCAGCCTCTCAACTCCTCCCCACTCCTTCCTGTTTCCTGTCCTTTCAGACTCCCAAAAGCCAGTGCTCCCAATTCTAATAATTACAAGCAGCATCTAAACACCACATTCCCTCCTCTCTTAAGAAACTCTCCCAATTAAAATAAACATTGTTGTTCTAACTACAGGAACAAATATGAAACAAGACACTATACTGTTGACAGAAATATTACACTGAAAACACTGTAGATACTACATAACACAGTCTCTAGTCCAGACAGGTGGTCGTCTGGGTCTGACAGGCCATCTCTCAAGTCCCGGTTCCAGTGCAATGTCTTGTTGTGTTCGTACTATGGTGAAGTCATCCAATGCAGACTGGGTGTTGGCATAGTCTCCCCTTGGTGCGTAGGCAGGTGCAAGGTAAGAAGCATTCCATACCCGCCCATCAGAAAGTCAATAGGTGTAAGGTCCCTTCTTCTCTATGATTTTAAGAGGAGCTGTGAATTTACGATCCCCTTTGCGTAAAATTCCAGGTTTTCATATTCTAACGAAGGAACCACACTCAAACTTTGGTTCCTTAGCACCCCGCCACTTGTCTGTGAAAGCCTTAGACTTTGCTTGGTTCTGTTCAACTGTTTTTCTCACCTCATCCTCGTTTGCGGCATGAGGTCGTGCCTTTAACAATCCAGCAATGTTCAGTTTACTATTCATCTGTTTCCCATGCAGTAACTCTGTGGCTGATCTTTGCATTGTGGCATGTCATGTAGCCCGGTATGCTTGCAAGAAATCAGTAGTGAATGGTATCCACAATCGCCCTTCCAGTTTAGCCTTTTGCATACCCTCTTTCAAACTTCTGTTAAACCGTTTGATTTCCCCATTGGCTTGAGGGTAATATAGGGATGACCTTGTGTGTAAAATGTTCCTCTGTGCTAGAAAAGTTTCAAACTCCAGGGAAGTAAATTGACTACCATTATCTGAAACCAGTTCTTTGGGGTTACCTTCCCCGCTAAAAACTGAAGAGACGAACTTAATTACTGTAACAGAAGAGATTTGCGATGTAAACACTACCTCAGGCCATTTACTGAAATAGTCTATTAAAGTGATGGCATAATGACAGTCACTTGGAGCAGTATCTAAGGGTCCTACAATGTCAATCACCACTTTTTTCCATGCAGATTCAGGAAGAGGAACAGGCTGTAATGGAAGGGTACATGTCACTGCTGTCTTATCATGCATTTGGCAAGTGACACAGGATTTTATGAGTGCTTCAGTTTGAGAGTCCATCCCTGGCCACCAATACAGATCCCGTAGTCATTGTTTGGTTCTGACAATTCCTTGATGAGTATCATGTGCCAGGTGTATGAGTTTTGACTGTAATTCTTCTGGCACAAGGAGCTGGTGCGTGCCTCATAGCACACAGCCATCAAACAAAGAAAGCTCATCCCAAACTCTAAAATAAGGCAGCAAAACTGGGTCAAGGTTTTTAGGGTGACTGGGCCATCTCTTTGTCAGAAATTCCCATAGTTTTTGTTGAATTGGACACGCTAAACAAGCAGCTTGAAATTGTTCTCTTGTAACTGCAGTGAGAGTGCTTGTAATAAGCGCAACTACTACATCCTCATTCTCCGGTGAACCATCTGGTGAAGGCAAAGGCAGGCGAGAAAGGCAATCAGCTACCACATTTTGGTTTCCAGGCTTATATTGCTGTTCATAAATGAAAGAGAGTAGTCTTGCAGACCATCGAGCAATACGGTATCCTGCTCTTCCCAGTCCTTTTGTGGTGAGCAACGTTATCAAAGGGCTGTGGTCTGTGTGCAACTTGAATGTGCGGCCCCACAGGTAAGTTCTCCATTTTTCAGTAGCCCAGACACAAGCAACTGCTTCTTTTCTGACTGTAGAATATTTTCTCTCAGCATTACTTAGTGTCCTTGAAGCAAATGCAACAGTCCTCTCTGTGTTGTCCTCATGCAATTGTGTAAGAACAGCCCCAAGTCCATAATCAGAAGCATCAGTAGTTACAATTGTGGGCAACGCAGGACTGAATAGTGCAAGTACTGGACTATGTACAATCAAGTCTTTCACCGTTTTAAAACTAGCTTGTGCATCCGTTGTCCACGCTAAGTTTGAATTTCTCCATAGTAATTCCTGTAACGGTTCAGTGACAGAAGCATAATTAGGAAGGAGGTAAGACCCAAGAAGGAACGTAAGGTTTGCAAATCTGTTGGACAAGGAGCATTTGAAATTGCCAGGATATGATCTGGATTAGGTTTTAGTCCAGCCTGTGAAATTGTATGCCCAAGAAAGGAGAGTTCAGTTTTGCCTAAATTTGCATTTGGATCTATTGAGCTGGAGGCCTGCTGTGCTGATGCAGTTTAGTACATACTGCAGGTTATTGTCATGCTCCTCAGAAGTATTTCCAAACATGATAATATCATCCAGATAGCACTGAACTCCATGTTGATTCTTCAGAATCAATTATATCATTTTTTGAAAGGCACTTGGGGCAGGTGCGAGACCGTATGGAACACGTTTAAAACGAAATAGTCCCTCATGTGTACTAAATGCTGTGAGGTCTCTGCTATCTTCATGCAACATAACCTGGTGGTATGTGCTCTGCAAATCAAGAGTAGAAAACATCTTTGCTCCACGGAGTTCTGCAAATACTTCTATGTGAGGAAGAGGATGGCTGTCAATCACAATAGCTTTACTTGGCTCCCTTAAGTCCACACAAAGGCGAATGCCTCCACCCTTCTTCTGCCTCACTAGTACAGGTGAAACCCATTCCAAGAAGTTAATCTCTTCAATAATGTCCTCTTGAACAAGTTTTCTAAGTTCCTCTGAAACAGCTTCCCTGACTGAAAATGGTAAGCGCCGTAACTTCTGTCCTACAGGCATCACATTATTCCGCATTTTAACTTTATGCAGAAACCCATAAGCACAGCCGAGTTTCTCCTCAACCTTGTGTTGGGTCCCAGCCGAAACTGGTGTGTGTACCGCAAAAGTGCTTTGCTGAGGAAGATCAATTCATCCATTAATTACCCTGAGATTTAAAGCAGCCAATAAATCTCTGCCAAGGATAGGAGTGCCTTTGTGGACAATGTAGAATTCTGTAGTTACACAGCAATCACCAAAAGTAACTATAACTGGCAGGCAGCCATGTACTGGAATCTGGTTTTTCAAATAGCACACCAAGTGAAGTTTGGGTTCAGTAAGAAGCACATCTTTAAAGTAATGCAGATAGAGGGAATCGGGTAGTATAGATACTGCTGAGCCAGTGTCCAACATTAGCTGAATAGAGTGTGGTTTGCCTGAGGGTATGGCAGAAACGTTTACAGTGCACTTTATCTGTTCTGGAATATGTGCAGTAGTGATTTTGTCCACGCTCAGCACAGTAACATCTGGTATTGTAAATGCATGCACCTGTTGATTGAACTGGCTGCTGCGACATACTTTAGCAAAATGCCCAATCTTTTTGCAGTGATTGCACTGAGCTACTTTTGCCGGATATCCTGTGTAGCTTGCAAGGTGTTGTGGGGATCCACAGTGAAAACATGCTTTTACTGTATTTTGAAATTGCTGATTCGGTGGTTTTTCATTAGTTTTCCTCTTGCAATTGTGTGTCTGCAGTGGTCTGCAGTGAACTTTTCTGCAAAGGAATCACAGCCTGGACTGTGCCTCCCGTATCCATGCTCATTATTTTGGCTTCAGCTGTAGCTAACTCAATCTGAGTAGCAATGCTTATTGCTTTTTCTAGTGTAAGTTGTGGTTCTAGAAGTAAGTGTTCTCTTACATGAAGCATGGTTGTTTTCTCAATGAGCTGGTCTCTAATCATCTTATCTGCCATATTCCCAAAGTCACAAATTACAATCAGACTCCTCAGGGAAGCAATATAGTGCATCATAGTTTTCCCTCGTTTCAGCTCACACTGGCAAAATCTGTAGCGATTAGGTACTACATTCACTTTTGGCACAAAAAAATTCTTTAATGCAGTGAGCACAGTCTCATATTTATCATCTGCAAGGGGAAAAGTGTAAAATATACACTGCCCTTCTGCTCTAGGCAGTGGATTAGCAGAGCATGCTTTCTTACTTCAGAAATCTCTGTAGTACTGATTGCAAGCAGATAAGTCTCAAACATATGGATTCAGGTAGTAAAAGCATTTGGAGGCTCACCTGGGCTTTGCAGAAAGGGTGCAGGTGGGTTCAGAGGCAGAAGATCCATCCTCATTGCCAAAATGTTGTATCAACCAGGCAAGGTACTAACAAGCTTCAGCAGGACTTTATTTTCAAAGTGGAAACCTCTTTACCAAGCTGCTGCTGCACCCTCTGTAGCTTTCTCCCAGCCTCTCAACTCCTCACCCCTCCTTCCTGTTTCCTGTCCTTTCAGACTCCCAACAGCCAGTGCTCCCAACTCTAATAATTACAAGCAACATCTAAACACCACAACATGCATTTGAAACTGATTGCCAGTAGGCAGGGATGCTGCCCAAAACAGCAGGGTTAGCCAAAAGACTTGTTACAAAAAGTGTGTGGGAATTTTATACACCTTTTGGAATGTCTGTCTAAGATTACTCTAAAAGTAAACGTATCCAATACTCTCCTTTTGCATAGCTGGCTTCTGTCCGTAGCACATATGTAGCAGAGCAGAGCACCAAGCTAAGCAAACAATTCCAAAACAGAGACTGGGAATCAAGCACTCTTTGTAGGGATAAAGTATCTTTTTGAAAGGTAATTCTACTCTGAGCAACACTATTAAAAAAAACACCCTTTGTTCAGCAGATCTGCTCGGGCATGTATCAGTCAATCAGTGTCAATCACTTGAGTGACTAAAATAAACTTTTACTACATTTTACTCCATTAACCCTGGAGAGCCAACATAACCAAGAGGAAGTGACCTGGATTCTATTCCTTCTTGTGCATCAATGGAATTATTTATCAGTTATGCCTGTGCAAACCCACTGAACACAATGGAGCTGCACACATGCTACTGAGAGCAGAATTTGGCTCATAACATCTATTACTGGTGATGCTGCATGAAACAAGAATAACTTAACTTCACTCTCATTTGATCTGAAGTCCTGGACACAGAACAAGCAAAGAACCCCACAATGAAATTTTAACTTTAAAAGTACATGTTTTTAATTGGGGAAGAAAGTCTATGGGAAAAGAAGAGAACACAAAGGAAATAAGATGAGGGGAATTCCTGCATGAATATTATGTCTGGAATAATATTTAGTGGAAGGAGTCATGTTCAGCAGTCAAATAAAACTATAAAGCCCATTCTGCTTACCTCAGACCAAGAAAGAATCTTCTTGCTCTAACAAAGCTTGGAGGAAGCTAGGTCTGTGGAGGGGGTGGGGGTGTAAAATGGGTTTAGATATTCTGAGTAACACTAATATTAGGAAGGAGGAGCCACCACCCATTCCATTTATATAAGGAGACATCTAAAGTGGAGCTAGATACATTGCTTCGCCCAGAACACAGGTGATCCCACCGACTACTGGACAAAAGGTATAAATAAAAGGGAGCTGGGAGAATTATGGTTTTGTGAGGGAAGACCTAGAAAAATCACACTGCTAATATAGTAAAAGAGCACTGCCTCTATATAAGCCTTTTCCCCCTGTTATCCCAGTGTTGAAAGTGCTTGTTTTTACATTGTTTGTCTGAGATTATTTTAAAGCCAATGTGTGAATTTGGGGAATGGTCAGTACTAAGTCTTTTGTCTGGACTAGAATAAATGAATGTCTACCAAACTCAGGCAGTGTGCGCATTGCTCTTTTTATGGCTGGAAAGGTGAGGGTGGGGAAAGATAAGAGTCTAGGGGGAAAGGATCTAAGGAGATAAAGACAGAAGTAATGAGAAACAGTGGTGCTGGGGGAGAGGATGTAAACCTCTTTAAAGGGAGCAAAGCTACTTGGTTTAGAAACTCTCAGAATTTGTCTAATTTTACACATTAACTTAGCATGCAGGCCTTGATTGGCAAGCAATATCTTAACATTGCTATTTTATGTATCTGTGATTTCAAGGGGAACTGCTCTTGTGGCTAAAGGGTACACGATCTATCTAGGTTCCTATGGTACCTATCGCCATAGCATTTAAGATCCTGAACTTGCAAACATATGCTTAACTTATACATGTACGTAGTTCACCTGAGTGCAGTAGGACTACTCATATGTATGTAAATGTCTGCAGCGGTGGGGGCCATGGGGCATAAGTCTAGTATCATTCCCTTACTCTATTTCTGAGTCCAAAGTACTGGCAATGGGGGGAGGTTGCTGTCCTAGCCAGTAAAGAAAAGAAATACTTCACCAGCTCTAAAGTCAATTAAGACGACCCTGTCCAGGATTTCATGCAACCTAATGTGGTGTGGTGTTGTGTTCTAAAAAATCTGAACAATTCTTCTGGACTGTCTTCATAAGAAGGTATCTCAGATGATGGCTGGGTATATAGGGAATTTATTTATTTAATGTTCCTTTACATAGACTTTTACTATATAATGCCTTGTCAGTTTATTCCTTTAATATGGTTGTTTTGCTTTTGTCAGGGATTCCTGTTAAAGCCCCTGTCAAAGTTTGACTCAGACTCACAATTTATCAGACCACTCTGTTTTATTAGCAAAGCTGCTCTGCTAATACATTTAGAAGTGAGCCCCCTGAGTGGGGCTTGTGTCTTTTAATTTATACAGTTTTTTGGAGAACAAGTTACAGAGAAGTTACAGACAAAAGAAGAAAAAGATTTTAGTCACCACCCTTCGAGATCCCTGAGACCAGTCACGTATCTTCAATTACCTGCCACCCGTAACAATCTCCTTTAACAGCTTCCAGTTAACTGAACTAATTGCCCTTCACACCTTCCATTCTGATGCCTGCTTCTTAGACGTGCTGGCTCTATCTTAATTGCTTCTCCATTCAAAAGCTAACTGTCCCTACGTATGCTCCCTCAGATACTTTGTAACATGTTTTGGCATGCCCTCTCATATACAATGTATTCAGCATGTCCCCTTATACAACGTTATACTTACACAATGTTATACTTCCACAATCCCCCCTTTTGGTCAAGGCTACGCCCATGACCAATGACTTACTGGATTCCATACATCAATCGTTCTTTTTCATTACTTTCACTGGTGACATTTAACAACATTAGATTAGCACTCTGGTTAGGGGTAACCTGATGGATGGTGTGTCTTGTGCAGTTTTGGATACAACAAGAAATCAATTGAAAACACACAAAGATTATTAGAATTCCAAACAGGATAGTCAGGATTCCTTGAAACAACCAGTTTCCCAGACCAGAGAAATTGAATAAGTTACTTATCCATTTCCACAAGGAACTTGGTTCTTCGTGGGGAAGGTATGCAATTTGCTCCAGATGGCTAGCACGATTTATTTCCTCATTAGTATTATCAGGGATGTATACACAGCATTCTGTTCCAATTAGAGCACAGGTCTCTCCTTTGGCTGCCAGTATTATATCTAATGCCCGACGGTTTTGGAGGGCCACTTGTCGGACTGCTCCTGCTTCTTTGGCTAGAGCTTTTAAGCTCTCTCCTGTTTCATTGGCCATGATCTCAACCACAGCTTGTAACCTTAAAAGCCTTTTTGCATGGTGGATTACCCCCCCTACTGGGACTAAAGAAATGCCAACAGTTTCTTCCCAAGTTAGGGGGCTTATGTTATCCACATACCATTTAGCATCTGGCAAGTCCCTCCTTTTTCGCCTGAAATTATGGAGGCGATTTCGTGGGAGGGATTGAAGCACCCGGAATTGTGGGAAAAGCTGAGCAGGATAACAGATACCTGACCAATTTGCTGGTAACACAGTGTAAGCATTTTCCCCACAAACCCAATGATGTCCCATTAAAGCTGGGAAGGGTTGACTGCAACCCTTTGACATGTAAGAATTTACGAAGGAGGAATAGTATCCCCCAAAGGGCACAGGATGATTTTCACTGGGAGAAGAGGTAGCATTCACATGACATTTGTAGATGGTGCTGTTTTTCTCAGGGAGGCTGTAGGGGGAGCAAGAGATTGAATCTTTGGTTTGATCCCAGGTTGAGAGGAAGTTTATCTTTCCATACCCGGTTTGCCATTCTCCAACCTTGTTTGAATAGTCCCATACACCATGGGACACGATGTATTGGAGACAGCTGCTCCTCCCTAGATTCAGCCCTGTCCCATTACACACCCAGCACCAGTGGCCCTTTCCTTTCACCACACTTATAAGTTTAGGAACATATGTTTTTTCCAGCCCCCAAGTGTCATTTTCCTTCCATGTCCTTTTAAGCGGATAGGGTTCTCCAGCAAACTCTGAGGAATTCAAAGGGATTGCCATGGTGGGGATACTAGCTTCTGAGTGAGCTGGGATGTGGCTGCAGACCCAGCAATTAGAAATATTCAGGATCTGGGCTATCTGCACCTGTTGTTGGATGAAAGAATTGTCACTGTCACTCTGGATTCCCCAGACCCTCAGGACACAGTAGCTGAGGATTAAGCTTCTCAAAGGACACATGTTGGAAGCAGGACTCTTTCTGGTTCCGACAACCCCTTTCTAGGGAACAGCAGTCACGGTTTTACGTCCACCAGGCAGCAGGCGCTAGGCTCACTACTGCTTCTTGTCTGTTGGGTCCTGCTGTCTGCTTACCCTCTGCTTCTGGCAACCGTTACGAGAGCGCAGATTGTAAGGTATTGCAGGCTGTTCCTCTTTGTCTTCTGGGGTTGAAGCTGGTCCTGCGTGGTCTTGCAGAGGTGCTTGGTCCCCTTGAGGTGGTGCTGGCTTACACTGTGAGGCGTGGATCCATGCAGCGATGCCGGATAATTTCACTGCTGTCTGGGTGGTGAGCGGTACCTGGTATGGACCCTTCCACCGGGGTTCCAAGGCGTGCTTCCGAAGGTGGTGCCGCAGGTAGACCCAATCACCAGGCTCAAGAGTGTGACAGGCAGCAGAGGTGGGTTCCGTCGGCCAAGCTGCTCGCACCTGCGAATGGAAGGAGCTCACAGCTTGCATTAACCCTTTGCAGTATTGGAGGAGCGTGCTGTGAGTTAGGTTTAGGTCTGGGGCTGGGGTAATAGTAGCCATTGTTAGCATAGGGCGTCCCATGATGATTTCAAATGGACTCAATTTGTGTCTCTGGGATGGGGATGACCGAATTTCCATAAGGGCCAGTGGTAAAGCAGCTGGCCAGTTTAACCCTGTGGAACTGCAGATTTTTGCCAGTTTATTTTTAAGCACACCATTTCGCCTTTCAACTGCCCCTGCACTAAGTGGATGGTAAGGGCAGTGCAACAGGTGGGTGACATGTAATACCTGGTTTAGATGTTGAACAATTTTTCCAGTAAAATGTGTTCCTCAGTCACTAGACAAAATGGCAGGAATTCCCTTGGTAGGGATAATGTGGTTTAACAGACATTTTGCAATGGACAATGAATCAGCTTTGCGACAGGGAAAGGCTTCAATCCAACCCGAAAACAGACATATTATAACTAAAATGAATTCATATTTCTGACACTTTGGCATTTGTACAAAATCAAGTTGCCAGTGTAGGAAAGGTGCTTGAGGCAAACCCCGGAACCCTTGTGTTACTTTTACAGATTTGCCTACATTGTGGCTTTGACAAGTAACACAAGTGGCACAGTGGTGGGTTGCAAAGGAGCTGAAATGGGGAGACCACCACCCCGCCTTACTCATAGCAGAGACCATCCCCTCCTTGCCGACATGCAAAACACCATGTAGCAGGGCGGCTAGAGACGGGTAGAGTGAGAGGGGGGCTACAAAGGTACCAATGGGCGATCGCCAAAGGGAATCAGAATGCAAAGAGCAACCCAAAGCACTCCAGGAGTCTTTCTCTGTTTCTGGGGCAGAATCCTGGAGCTGAGCGAGATGAGACAGGGATGGTGGCGTTACAGAGACAGAGAGGGGACCAAGAAATGCTTCTGGTGAAGGTTTTATAGTGGCGGCATGTTTTGCAGCAGCATCAGCAAGTGCATTACCTTTTGCCACCTCGGTGTCTGCTGCTTAGTGGCCAGTACACTTAACAATTGCCAAGGCAGACGGTAGTAAAACTGCATACAGGAGGGCGGCAATGTAAGGGCCATTCTTGATAGGGGTACCAGTAGAGGTAAGAAAACCTCGAGCCTGCCAGAGGGTGCCAAAGTCATGCACAACCCCAAAGGCATACCGAGAATCAGTAAAAATAGTGGCAGAGAGCCCCTCGGCAAGAAAGCAGGCACGGGTTAGAGCAATCAGTTCAGCCACCTGGGCAGAGGTCACAGAGGGTAAGGGCGCAGCTTCTATGGTCTCAGAGAGAGAGACCACAGCGTACCCTGCAAGAAGGTGGCCTTGGTCATTTCTATAACAGGACCCATCAGTGAATAATACCAGGTCAGAGTTAGGGAAAGGTACATCTGAAAGGTCGGGGCGCGGGACAGTGATAGCGGAGACAGTTGCAAGGCAGTCATGGGATTCACCATCACTAGGTAAAGGAAGGAGGGTAGCAGGGTCTTGAACAAATCGCCACGATTTGCCATCAGCCTTTTGAACTGGGAGGATAGGGGTGTTACAGGGGCTGGAATAAGGGACAATAATTCCTTGTTCTTTTAATGCAGATATAACTGGAGCAATCCCAGCCTCTGCCTCAGGATTCAAAGGATACTGAGACAGGCGAGGCAGAGGTTTGGAATTGTCTACAGTAATCCGAACTGGGTCAGTATTTAATCGGCCCACTTCAGATGGGTGAGATGGCCATAGGGAGGAAGGAACCTGAGAGATTAGGCGCTATAGGGATGGAGTTAAGGGACAGCAAGGGACCGGAGTGGAGAGGGAAGTTTCAGACAGCAGGGAGGCTACAGAATCACATAAGGAAGACTGAGGGATTTGCAGATAGACACCATCTGGGGAGCAGTAAATAGAACAGCCAAGTTTGCATAGCAAGTCCCATCCCAGAAGGTTTGCAGGGGTGGAATCAGAGAGGAGGAATGCATGCTCCTCAGAGAAGGGACCGACCTGAAAAGACAAAGGTTTGAGAGGGGAAAAGAGGTAGGGATCCCTGTAATGCCAACAGCAGACACAGATTTTCCAGATCAGGGAACCTCAGGCAAGTCAGTGGTGCGGACTGTAGAAAGAGAAGCTCCAGTATCAACAAGGAAAGGGAGAGATAGATCATTTACAGTCAGGACACATTCTCCAGTAGGGGACAGAGGTAATAAGGGAGCTAAAACTTTGTGAGGTTCCCCAGCATCCCGTCATTGTTGGGGTGAAAAATAGGGTTGGGGATCAGCTGGAGGAACCAGCGGGGGATTCACTTGATTTCCCATACAATTATTAGGTCGTCTTGGACACTCTTTTTTCCAGTGTCCAGGCTGTTTACAGTAGTTACAAACCCCAGTTAATCCAGCCCCCCGCCCCCTTTCGCAACCCCGTCCCTGTCCCCGGTGTGGTCTGCTTAGTCCTGAATAATGCTGTATCTGCAGAGCCATTAACTTTTGGGGGACTGTTCCTCCTTTCCTTTTAAAGTGCGGTTGCAATGCTCTGCTACTGCCAGCAATTTGTCCATGGTTTCAGTCTCCCATCCCACACTTATTCGTTTTAACATGCTGCCTGTGGCAGGGAGAAGACCATCAACAAATGCATGTGCCAAGGCCCCCTGCCCATTTACATCGGGCTCTTGTATTCCTGAATGTTGTAGGAAAATATCAGTTAGCCGGGACCTATAGTCGTCTGTCTTGCCCTTGCTTACAGCAACATATTGCTGTCCAGTTTGTTTTAGGAGACCACACTTTGGGAATGGCTTGATGCAGGCGCTTCCAAAGAGCCATACACCGGTCTCTGTATGCCAAATCTGGGCCAGTACTTTTTATGGTTGAGTGGCGTGCCTCAGCTGGCCAGTCTGCAGCAGCCAACCGTTTTTCATAATAACTGGCAGGAGCTAACAATTTACACAGTTGGAGGAAATCTGTCTCAGAGGGTTCATAGGTTTCACAGATTAACAGAAACTCCTCAGCAAATTTGACAGAGTTTTCCTGTGGTTTGGGAAAACTTTTAACTATAGATAAAAGTTCCGTACGAGTCCAGGGCTTATAATCCCATATGGACTCACTTTCTCCCTTCTTAAGGACTTGTAAGGGTGCCACAACAGTTTGATCAGAGTCTCTCATTAACCTCCCATCAGGTTCTCTTTTCCAAGAAGAGATGTCAAGAGAATCTTTGCAGTCTGCTTTGGATTTCTTCTTCATAATATTTTGCAGAGCTGCGAGGCCAATGAGGGTATCTTCTTCACTTTCATTATCTGTAGTCACTGAAGATTTTTCCTTTTCTGATTTCTTATTTGCGCAGGAGTATGGTGGGGGTGGGGTTTGATCCGGATCATTGCACAGGACTGGGCAAAGGGGAGCGCTCGGACTAGTGGTGGGAGAGACTGCATCCAATTGAACTGTTAGTTTTTTATTAGAATTTTTAAGAGAGGTGAGTTTTGACTCAGTCTACCTACGATTTGCCTCTTCCCACCACTGCATGAAGCAGTCTACTTCTCCTCTCTCCAATTTGGTTTTTGGGAGAACGAGTTTGCTTTTTAAAGCGTCCACTCGATCCTTGTCCCAAGAACCTAACAGTGGCCACTGTAATTTGGGGTTCTCTAGAGCTAATTTGGACCATTTTTCAAGAAACCTACAAGAGTCCGGACCCCTCCTAAAATACATAAAATAAGCTGGAGCTCCCTTAGGGAACTGTTCTACCTTAGACTTCTGATTACCCATCCAGGAGGACTTCACACAGCACTCACAGAAGAAGGAAATTCGGGCTCAGCAGAGCGGTACCCGGTGCAACACACAGAAAGGAGCCCACAGGCTACTGCCTCAGCTGCCCTTGCTTTCACACCAGGGGTTATACCCAAGGCGTGGTGCGGCTGCAGCTGTGCAGATTCCACTTATTCAGACCATGGGGACGGGGACCCCTTGGTCAGCCAGTCTCCGGACAGAGATGGCTCCCAGATTCACACACACACCACGGGGAAGATGGATAGACACAAAGACAAGACAGTCCTCAAACCGGTTAAAGCACAAAATAATAATTACCTGAGACGTCTGATTCCAGAAGCTGGATCCAAAGACCCCTACCCGAACAGAGTGGGAACCAACAAGTTCAATGGCGTAGACTGCGCTGCTGCTGTGTACCTTTCTGTCTTGTGGAGGATCGCTTGGACTAAGCGTCCAGGTGCCGGCTGCCACGATCGTCCTGCAAGGCAGTCAGGAATCACACAGCCTCAGTGAAGCCGCTTGCCATCTCGGTGGGACCTCCAAATTGTCAAAGTTTGACTCAGACTCACAATTTATCAGACCACTCTGTTTTATTAGCAAAGCTGCTCTACTAAGACATTTAGAAGTGAGCCCCCCGAATGGGGCTTGTGTCTCTTAATTTATACAGTTTTTTGGAGAACAAGTTACAGAGAAGTTACAGACAAAAGAAGAAAAAGATTTTAGTCGCCACCCTTCAAGATCCCTGAGACCAGTCACGTATCTTCAATTACCTGCCACCCTTAACAATCTCCTTTAACAGCTTCCAGTTAACTTAACTAATTGCCCTTCACACCTTCCTTTCTGATGCCCGCTTCTTAGACGTGCTGGCTCTATCTTAATTGCTTCTCCATTCAAAAGCTAACTGTCCCTACGTGTGCTCCCTCAGATACTTTGTAACATGTTTTGGCATGCCCTCTCGTATACAATGTATCCAGCATGTCCCCTTATACAATGTTATACTTCCACACCCCTCACTAAAGCCCCTATCTTGCGATACTTGAACACATGCTTAACTTCAAGTACATATATATCCTTGTTGATCTCAAAGGGAGTTCTTATGTGCTTAAACTAAAGCAGCTCATACATAAAGGTGTGTAGGATGGGGGTCCGAGTGTGTTTCTGGAGGATAGAAATCCATCTTTTTTAAATAAACATTCCTTTAGATAAGATTCTCTGGTAGATTTTTTACAATAATTTTATTCAACCAGTTCAAAATCTCCAATATGCAGAGACTTTTCCTGTTTTCTTGCTAGTAAAAGAGATACTATTAATTAACAATGGCTGCTGTAATTACTCTTTGTGCTAATAACATAGTCAGATAATTGGGTAATTACTGTGCTTGGTCCCTTGTATAGTGTTGAGGGGAGGATAGAGAAGGCTGCTTTTAACTAAACACAAGGGCCTGAATCCCCAGTTGGAGTAAACAGCTGTGGCTTACTGACTTCTCGGAAGCTGTGCCAACATACACCAGCTGAAAATCTGGCCTGGAGCAGTGCTTAATGTGTGCCAGGGCTTGGCAGTTCAGAGCCTTGGCACCTCTGGTGCTTGCTGCATCAGTTATGAATGTAAAATAATTGCTTCAGCCCCGGCATCTTTCATTACAAATTAGGCACTGCCTGTGAGCTTTAATACAATGAATTAGGTTTCTTTGCTAGCTTGCAATGCAGAACTTGATGCGGGCATCCAAGGTCACTGAACAATGTGAGAAGAAAAGGATTCTCCAGCTGGAAGGAGAGTGTAGTGTCTCAATGACTGTAGCCTGTGAGCAGCCAGAGAACTGAGGTCCATTATACTTCCATTTTTCTTCTTTCTCTCACATCTTTCACTGGGAGCCATACCACCATTGTAGTTAGCAGGTTCATAGGATGATTTTCCTGACCACTGTGGATTTGGTATTACTTGATAAACTATGCATACCCAAATCCCTTGGCTAGAAAATAGTAAGTTATCTAACATGAATCCCTATTCCTATAGTTCAAGGAAACAACCTTCTTCTCATTTTAGCAACAACTGTGTTTAAGTAGAACAATTTTGTTAACTATCCCCCAGTGAGGCTCAAGAAAGCTTAAAGTCAAGGAAGTCTCCCTACCAGGACCTCACAGCTAGAATTTACTTCTGTCAGAATTCAGAGTAGCAGCCGTGTTAGTCTGTATTCACAAAAAGAAAAGGAGTACTTGTGGCACCTTAGAGACTAACAAATTTATTAGCGCATAAGCTTTCATGAGCTATAGCTCACTTCATCGGATGCATTCAGTGGAAAAATCCCCCAATGAGGCTCAAGAAAGCTTAAATCCACTGAATGCATCTGATGAAGTGAGCTGTTGCTCACAAAAGCTTATGCTCTAATAAATTTGTTAGTCTCTAAGGTGCCACAAGTACTCCTTTTCTTTCTGTCAGAAGTACATTTAAGCCTGAACTATGTTGGGGAGGCACTGTCTGATACAGTAATGACCAGTTAATAAAGTAATCTTTATTAACTGCTAGCACTTGCTTTCATCCCACTCAGAAAGCTTTCTTCTGGAGTTTAAAATAGCAGCACTCTGTCGTCATGGTGTCTGCCCCAGGTACTAGGGTAAATGTATTACATTTTAAATAGCTGAGATTAAAAGCTATCCAGCTACTACAGAGATAGGATCCTTATCAATACTCCCAACAATAGGCATGATCATAGACAGCATTGCTTTGAATCTTCTGTGACTTTAAAGATCATGGGGATCTGAAGAAATAAAGTTCAAAGTTGAAACTTTCAAGTCAGTCTGGGGGCTTGCATCTGCTCTGAAAAATCTCTACCCAAGATATTTGTTCTAATGGAGGTGGGAAGAGACATACTTTTATGAATAGAAAACAACCCTAAGGGTGGGATTCTGTGGTCTGACATGGGGCCTTGACATTAAGGTGTATTAAAAGCAATTGCTTAAATAGGTGGGCGTTGAAAACAAGAGTAGCCCCCACATAGATTTCCCCTCATATCTGTAGAACATCTCAAGTGGAAGTTGTGGGACTGTTGTGTGAAGTGATGTTTTGTGGCTTTCACAGAAACATTAGGGTGTTGATAGCATGGAAGATGCAAGGAAAGTCATTAGGCAAGCGGCATGTGGCCAGAGATCTGGAAAAGCATTTCAACAGACAAGAAATGTGCTGCTTCAAGCTGGTACAACCCATCCAGAGTGTGTGGCTTTCTCCTCTGACCAGCATGCAGGGGAGTACAGGTGTGATTATGAACCCGCACTGTAATAAAGAAGCTCCTTTGTGTTAATTTTTCCAGCTGTGTGCATTGCATGAGGCATGGGCATATTTTCCTATCAAGTTCTCCCCATAGACAAAGGGTAAAGTTATTCTTGAGGACAGCATGAGAAACTACATCTGACAGTTTCAACACTTCTCTGCAAGTCAGGAGAAAATTCAGCAAAGAGCCCTGCAGAAATTACTCAATAGTCAGTGAGCTTTTCTTCCTTAGGATGCTGTGCATGACAGTACCACAGTATTTAAGAAGGGGAAAGAAAGAGAATTAGACAAATCTTATTCTTCCTCCTTATACTTGCTCTTCCAAATTCAGCATCTGCAAGTTGGGGAAAACTGATCTTGCACCTGCTCTATTTCCTGTTCTAAACTGTTGCTGTGCACTATCAAACATTGCACGTTCCACCCCAGAAATGGCTGCATTTCAGTGGTGGGTGCGGGATATAATGGATAGAATTTGTAAAGAGTTTTCATTTTCCAGTGGTACGGAAAGCACTGTGCAAATGTAAGATTTATCCTTTCTGAGTCTGCTAGACAAACTCAATAGCAAGAACAGCTGAGCTTGGGATTTCATATCCTGCAACAATGAGGTTCTCCCAGCTGGGATATCGAAGGTCTGATTTTAACTGGACTTAATTTCCCTCTCGCACATTGCGTAGTCTCTAAAGGTGACCTGCAAAGGAGAACAAATGGGATGGGTCTTTGCTTTGTGCTGTGCATTTGAAAGGTCTGTTTATTAAATTTAAAGCTGCTATTTCTCATGGAAACTGTATTATTCTTCCATTATCTGTGGCATTTTTAGGTTCTCAAATCCTTTTTTTTTTTCCTGTTGCTGTAGGAGTTCTGAGGGAGAATAGTTTATTGCAGAAATTTAAAAATATCGTTATCTAAATCACTTATTTTTATTGTCTGCCATTACAAGTATGGGTAAAGCAGACAGGGCTTTAGTGGAATGGCAGATTTCTAAAAGCATACAGCCAACTATTTCGGCTACACTGGAAACTTCAAAGCGCTGTTGCGGGAGTGCTCCCATGGCAGCACTTTGAAGTGCGAATGTGGTTGTGCGCGAGCCCTGGGAGAGAGCTCTCCCAGCGCTCCTGGTAATCCACCTCCACAAGGGGTTTAGCTCGGAGTCTGTTTACACTAGCGCTTTAAAGCGCTCAGACTTGCTGCGCTCAGGGGGGTGATTTTTCACCCCCCTGAGCCAGCAAGTTAGAGTGCTATAAAAGGTAAATGTAGCCAAGCCATTAAACCAGTAGAGGAGATACAAAGAATGAGCATGCTCTAGGGGTATGTGATAATTTTGGCAAGTTGCAACTGAACTTGTTCAGTTTAAATTCTTTTTTCTTGGGAAGTTCCAATTATCAATTGCTGTTGGAGACAGTAGTTTATTTTCCAAGATCAATTGTTCTGCTAGAGTGACTCTTGATTTGTCATAATGGTAATTCCTATAATATACTAAATGCTTTCTCCCTCAAAATCGATGGGGAATAGACTGTCCCCTTGTCACTTATTTCAAAATATTGCTGTTATGTTCACTGATGGATGGAACAAATACTTTATTTTTTTAGCGTGTGTGTGTAGTCCGTCGATTTGACGATGATGTTTTCATGCTCTCTCTTTTTGTGGGTTCTAGAGTGACTCTGAAGTCTAAAGTGTGACGCGCATGCTTGTGACCAGATGGGGCAGACAAAATCATTGGTGAGCGTCTTGGCAGCTCACCAATTTCCCTTTGCAGCTAACAATCGATTATTTCTGTCCTCTTCAAAGGCTTGAAAAGCTCTGAGTTTTGTGTGTTGCCATGCTGATCTATTTAATGCAGTCTTCTCAAGATCATCCTGTTTAATTGCACCAAAGTGTATGCTGTTCTTGATGCCATCCTTGTAGTGCTTTCTGGGGCGGCCTTGAGTCTGATGTCGTTGTGCCAATTCTCCATAGAAAATTTTTCTGAGAAGTCGATATTCAGGCATCCTAATGATGTGTCCAACCCAGTGTAGTTGGGCTTTTATCAGCATGGCCTCAATACTTATGGCATTTGACTTTTGGAGAACCTCCAGGTTGGTAATTTTGTTCTGTCAGCGGATCCCCATAATGGCACGCAGAGACCACATATGGAAGGCCTTTAGCTGTTTGATATCCCATTTGTATGGTGTCCAGGTCTCACAGCTGCAGAGGAGAGATGTGAGCACAAAAGCATTATAAAGTTTTATTTTTGTTGAGAGAGTTATGTTGTGGGATTTCAGGACTTTGTTACGTAGCTTTCCTAGTGACTGAGAAGCTTTCTGTATCCTGTTCATGAGCTCTTTGTCAAGAGATCCATCATTGGAGACGTTGCTGCCGAGAAAGGTAAAACTGCCAACTTGCTTTAGTTGGATTCCACTAATGGATATGGTAGGGGATATAGCATGGAGTGGTGAAGATGACTGGTACAACACCACAGTTTTCTCCAGGCTAATTGTGAGGCCAAACAATTTTGATGCTTCAGTGAAGTGATCTAGAATGCACTGGAGATCTCCCCCGTGTGTGCGCTAGGAGGACACAATCCACAAAGAGCACTTAGTTCTGTTCTATTAGTACTTTATTTTTTTTAGCATGTAGAAAGGGAATATTCATGTGGTTATTTAGTCTCTGATTCCTGTGCTTCTAGCCAGACATTTACAGGTGCATATCTGAGAAGCATTGAAATGATCTCAGAAGTTGAACATTGAGGTTGAAATAGTGAAAAACAAAAACTAGTTTGAGGAATCATGAATTTTGGAATAGAAACGCTTCCTTTTGGATTTAGCAGCTTCCAGTCTTTGTCTAATCCTTTCCCGATAAAGATAGAAAGAAGGCTTCAGAGAGTTTTTCTTTAGTGGAATTCTGTATATAATATGGGTGTTAGCATAACATTAAAGGCTACTTCAAAAATGGTTTCATTATTGTAAAATGAGTCACTGGTAAGTAGCTCTGATAGAAAATTGAGTAATCAAAGATATTATCAAAAAGAAAAGGAGTACTAGTGGCACCTTAGAGACATAATCAATAAGCTTATGCTCAAATAAATTGGTTAGTCTCTAAGGTGCCACTAGTACTCCTTTTCTTTTTGCGACTACAGACTAACACGGCTGCTACTCTGAAACCAAAGATATTATATATACCAGATCTTAAAATTACTGTTAAATATTTGTGCTAGAAAGCAAGAGAATAACTTCTCTCATCAGTAGTGATTAATGTAACCACAGGATAAGATTTGATGTATCAATGTAGCAACTCCCCTTCAATTACCACAGGATGCGGTTAATAGATTATAAAGTCAGAAGAGACCTTATGATAACCTACTCCAGCTGTTCTCAAACTTCATTACATTGCGACCCGCTTCTGACAACCAGAATTACTATGTGACCCCAGGAAGAGCCTGATGCCTTGCCCCACCACCCTGGGTTGGGGAAGAGGGGGCTGGAGCCCGAGTCCAAGCCCGAGCCCTGCCACTCAGGCTTCAGCTTCAGCCCTGGGTCTCAACAAATCTAATGCTGGCCCTGGTGATATCATTAAAATGGGCTCACAACCCACAGTTTGAGAACTGCTGACCTAGTCTGACCTCCTGTTAAACACAACCAATAGGTATATACTATATAGCACAATAAACATAATATATTTAGGGCTGTCAAGTGATTAAAGAATTAATCGTGATTAATTGCACTGTTAAAGAATAATAGAATGCCATTTATTTCAATATTTTTAGATGTTTTCTACGTTTTCAAATATATTGATTTCAATTACCACACAGAATACAAAGTGTACAGTGCTCACTTTATATTATTATTTTTGATTACAAATATTTGCACAGTAAAAAACAAAAGAAATAGTATTTTTCAATTCACCTGATACCGAATGGTGGCCAAAGCACGAAGAGACATATGAATGTTTAGCATATCTGGCACATAAATATCTTGCAATACCAGCTATAAAAGTGCCATGCAAATGCCTGTTCTCACTTTCAGGTGACATTGTAAATAAGAGACAGGCAGCATTATCTCCTGCAAATGTAAACAAACTTGTTTGTTTTAGCTATTGGCTGAACAAGAAGCAGGACTGAGTGGACTTGTAGGTGCAAAAGTTTTACATTGTTTTGCTTTGAGTGCAGCTATGTAACAAAAAAAATCTACATTTGTAAATTTCACTTTCACAATATAGAGATTGCACTTCAGTATTTGTATGAGGTGAATTGAAAAATACTGCTTATTTGTTGATCATTTTTACAGTGCAAATATTTGTAAAAAAAAATAATATAGTGAGCACTGTACACTTTGTATTCTGTGTTATAATTGAAATCAATATATTTGCAAATGTAGAAAGACATCCAAAAATATTTAATAAATTTCAGTTGGTATTCTATTGTTTAACAGTGAGATTAAAAGTGTGATTAATTGCAATTAATTTTTGAGTTAATCGAGTGAGTTAACTGTGATTAATCGACAGCCCTAAATGGATTTCAAAAAGGCAGACTTTAGCAAACTCAGGGAATTGGTCGGTAAGTTCCCATGGGAAGCAAGCCTAAGGGGAAAATCAGTTCAAGAGAGTTGGCAGTTTTTCAAAGAGACATTATTTAGGGCACAAGAGCAAACTATCCCACTGTGTAGGAAAAATAGACTGTATGGCAAGAGACCACCATGGCTTAACCAGGGGATCTTCAGTGATCTGAAACTCAAAAAAGAGTCCTACAAAAAGTGGAAACTAGGTCAAATTACAAAGGATAAATATAAACAAATAACACAAGTATATAGGGACAAAATTAGAAAAGCCAAGGCACAAAATGAGATTAAACTAGCTAGAGACATAAAGTGTAACAAGAAAACATCTACAAATACATTAGAAGCAAGAGGAAGATCAAGAACAGGGTAGGCCCGTTACTCAATGAGGGGGGAAAATGTGGAAATGGCAGAAGTGCTAAATGACTTTTTTGTTTCAGTTTTCACCAAGAAGGTGATTGGGCATCTAACATAGTGAATGCCAGTGAAAATGAGGTGGCTCAGAGGCTAAAATGGGGAAAGAACAAGTTAAAAATTACTTAGACAAGTTAGATGTCTTCAAGTCACCGGGGCCTGATGAAATGCATCCTAGAATACTCAAGGAGCTGACTGAGGAGATATCTGAGTCATTAGCGATTATCTTTGGAAACTCATGGAAGGTGGGAGAGATTCCAGAGGACTGGAAAAGGGCAAATATAGTGCCAATCTATAAGAAGGGAAATAAGGACAACCCAGGGAATTATAGACCAGTCAGCTTAACGTTCATACTCGGAAAGATAATGGAACAAATAATCAAACAATCAATTTGCAAACGCCAAGAAGACAATAAGGTGATAAGTAACAGTCAGCATGGATTTGTCAAGAACAAATTGTGTCAAGCCAACTTAATAGCTTTCTTTGACATGGTAACAAGCTTTGTGGATGGGCAGGGAAGCGGTAGATGTGGTATATCTTGACTTTAGTAAGGCTTTTGATATTGTCTCACATGACCTTCTCAAAAACAAACTAGAGAAATATAATCTAGATGGAGCTACTATAACGTGGATGCATAACTGATTGGAAAACCATTCCCATAGAGTACTTATCAGTGGTTCACATTCAAGCTGGAAGGGCATATTGAGTGGGGCCCCGCAGGGATCAGCTGAGTCCAGTTCTATTCAATATCTTCTTCAATGTTTTAGATAATGGCATAGAGAGTACACTTATAAAGTTTATGGATGATACGAAGCTGGGAGGGGTTGCAAGTGCTTTGAAGGATAGGATTAAAATTCAAAATGATCTGGACAAACTGGAGAAGTGGTCTGAAGTAAATAGGATGAAAGTCAATAAGGACAAATGCAAAGTACTACACTTAGGGTATGTCTACACTACGAAATTAGGTCGAATTTATAGAAGTCGTTTTTTTAGAAATCGGTTTTATATATTCAAGTGTGTGTGTCCCCACAGAAAATGCTCTAAGTGCATTAACTCGGCGGAGTGCTTCCACAGTACCGAGGCTAGAGTCGACTTCCGGAGCGTTGCACTCTGGGTAGCTATCCCACAGTTCCCGCATTCTCCGCTGCCCATTGGAATTCTGGGTTGAGATCCCAATGCCTGATGGGGCTAAAACATTGTCGCGGGTGGTTCTGGGTACATATCGTCAGGCCCCCGTTCCCTCCCTCCCTCCGTGAAAGCAAGGGCAGACAATCGTTTTGCGCCTTTTTTCCTGAGTTACCTTGCAGATGCCATACCATGGCAAGCATGGAGCCCGCTCAGCTCACTGTCACCGTATGTCTCCTGGGTGCTGGCAAACACGTACTGCATTGCTACACAGTAGCAGCAACCCATTGCCTTGTGGCAGCAGACGGTGCAATAGGACTGATAGCTGTCATCGTCATGTCCGAGGTGCTCCTGGTCGCCTGTGTGAGGTCAATCAGGAGCGCCTGGGCAGACATGGGTGCAGGGACTAAATTTGGAGTAACTTGATCAAGTCATTCTCTTTAGTCCTGCAGTCAGTCCTATTGAACCATCTTATGGTGAGCAGGCAGGCTAGCAGTCCTATTGCATCATCTTCTTCCGGGCGGGCAAGAGATGAGGATGGCTAGCAGTCGTATTGTACCATCTTCTGCCGAGCAGCCCTGAGATGTGGATGGCATGCAGTCCTTCTGCACCGTCTGCTGCCAGCCAAAGATGTAAAAGATAGATGGAGTGTATCAAAACAAGAAATAGACCAGATTTGTTTTGTACTCATTTGCTTCCCCACCCCACCCCCATCTAGGGGACTCATTCCTCTAGGTCACACTGCAGTCACTCACAGAGAAGGTGCAGCGAGGTAAATCTAGCCATGTATCAATCAGAGGCCAGACTAACCTTCTTGTTCCAATAAGAACAATAACTTAGGTGCACCATTTCTTATTGGAACCCTCCGTGAAGTCCTGCCTGAAATACTCCTTGATGTAAAGTCACCCCTTTGTAGATTTTAGCTCCCTGAAGCCAACCCTGTAAGACATGTCATCAGTCGCCCCTCCCTGCGTCAGAGCAACGGCAAACAATCGTGCATCTAAATTGAGAGTGCTGTCCAGAGCAGTCATAATGGAGCACTCTGATGGGGCTAAAACATTGTCGCGGGTGGTTCTGGGTACATATCGTCAGGCCCCCATTCCCACCCTCCCTCTGTGAAAGCAAGGGCAGACAATCGTTTCGCGCCTTTTTTCCTGAGTTACCTGTGCAGACACCATACCACGGCAAGCATGGAGCCCGCTCAGCTCACTGTCACCATATGTCTCCTGGGTGCTGGCAGATGCGGTACTGCATCGCTACACAGTAGCAGCAACCCATTGCCTTGTGGCAGCAGACGATACAATATGATTGGTAGCCGTCATCGTCATGTCCGAGGTGCTCCTGGCCACGTTGGCCAGGAGTCCCTGGGCAAACATGGGCGCAGGGACTAAATTTGGAGTGACTTGACCAGGTCATTCTCTTTAGTCCTGCAGTCAGTCCTATTGAACCATCTTATGGTGAGCAGGCAGGCAATACGGATTGCTAGCAGTCCTACTGTACCATCTTCTGCTAGGCAGGCAAGAGATGAGGATGGCTAGCAGTCCTACTGCACCGTCTTCTGCCGAGCAGCCATGAGATGTGGATGGCTTGCAGTCCTTCTGCACCGTCTGCTGCCAGCCAAAGATGTAAAAGATAGATGGAGTGGATCAAAACAAGAAATAGACAAGATTTGTTTTGTACTCATTTGCTTCCCCCCCTCCCCTGCCTAGGGGACTCATTCCTCTAGGTCACACTGCAGTCACTCACAGAGAAGGTGCAGCGAGGTAAATCTAGCCATGTATCAATCAGAAGCCAGACTAACCTCCTTGTTCCAATAAGAACAATAACTTAGGTGCACCATTTCTTATTGGAACCCTCCGTGAAGTCCTGCCTGAAATACTCCTTGATGTAAAGCCACCCCCTTTGTTGATTTTAGCTCCCTGTAAGCCATGTCATCAGTCGCCCCTCCCTCCATCAGAGCAACGGCAGACAATCGTTCCGTGCCTTTTTTGTATGCGGACGCCATACCAAGGCAAGCATGGAGGCCGCTCAGCTCACTTTGGCAATGAGGAGCACATTAAACACCACACGCATTATCCAGCAGCATATGCAGCACCAGAACCTGGCAGAGCGATACGGGGCGAGGAGGCGACGTCAGCGCGGTCACGTGAGTGATCAGGACATGGACACAGATTTCTCTGAAAGCATGGGCCCTGCCAATGCATGCATCATGGTGCTAATGGGGCAGGTTCATGCTGTGGAACGCTGATTCTGGGCTCGGGAAACAAGCACAGACTGGTGGGACCACATAGTGTTGCAGGTCTGGAACGATTCCCAGTGGCTGCAAAACTTTCTCATGCGTAAGGGCACTTTCATGGAACTTTGTGACTTGCTTTCCCCTGCCCTGAAGCGCATGAATACCAAGATGAGAGCAGCCCTCACAGTTGAGAAGCGAGTGGCGATAGCCCTGTGGAAGCTTGCAACGCCAGACAGCTACCGGTCTGTTGGGAATCAATTTGGAGTGGGCAAATCTACTGTGGAGGCTGCTGTGATGCAAGTAGCCCATGCAATCAAAGATCTGCTGATATCAAGGGTAGTGACCCTGGGAAATGTGCAGGTCATAGTGGATGGCTTTGCTGCAATGGGATTCCCTAACTGTGGTGGGGCCATAGACGGAACCCATATCCCTATCTTGGCACCGGAGCACCAAGCCGGCGAGTACATAAACCGCAAGGGGTACTTTTCAATAGTGCTGCAAGCTCTGGTGGATCACAAGGGACGTTTCACCAACATCAACGTGGGATGGCTGGGAAAGGTACATGACGCTCGCATCTTCAGGAACTCTGGTCTGTTTCAAAAGCTGCAGGAAGGGACTTTACTCCAGACCAGAAAATAACTGTTGGGGACCTTGAAATGCCTATAGTTATCCTTGGGGACCCAGCCTACCCCTTAATGCCATGGCTCATGAAGCCATACACAGGCAGCCTGGACAGTAGTCAGGAGCTGGGAGGGATAGCTCAGTGGTTTGAGCATTGGCCTGCTAAACCCAGGGTTGTGAGTTCAATCCTTGAGGGGGCCATTTAGGGATCTGGAGTAAAGATTGGGGACTGGCCCTGCTTTGAGCAGGGGGTTGGACTAGATGACCTCCTGAGGTCCCTTCCAACTCTGATATTCTATGATAACTACAGGCTGAGCAAGTGCAGAATGGTGGTAGAATGTGCATTTGGACGTTTAAAGGCGCGCTGGTGCAGTTTACTGACTCGCTTAGACCTCAGCAAAACCAATATTCCCACTGTTATTACTGCTTGCTGTGTGCTCCACAATATTTGTGAGAGTAAGGGGGAGACATTTATGGTGGGGTGGGAGGTTGAGGCAAATCGCCTGGCTGCTGGTTACGCGCAGCCAGACACCAGCGCGGTTAGAAGAGCACAAGAGGGCGTGGTTCGCATCAGAGAAGCTTTGAAAACCAGTTTCATGACTGGCCAGGCTACGCTGTGAAAGTTTGTTTGTTTCTCCTTGATGAAACCCTCCGCCCCTTGGTTCACTCTACTTCCCTGTAAGCTAACCACCCTCCCCTTCTCCCTTCGATCCCCGCTTGCAGAGGTAATAAAGTCATTGTTGCTTCACATTCATGCATTCTTTATTCATTCATCACACAAATAGGGGGATAATTGCCAAGGTAGCCTGGGAGGGGTGGTGGAGGAGGGAAGGACAAGGCCACACAGCGCTTTAAAAGTTTAAAACTTATTGAATGCCAGCCTTCTGTTGCTTGGGCAATCCTCTGTGGTGGAGTGGCTGATTGGCCGGAGGCCCCCCCACTGCGTTCTTGTGCATCTGGGTGTGGAGGCTATGGAACTTGGGGAGGAGGGCGGTTGGTTACACAGGGGCTGTAGTGGCAGTCTGTGCTCCAGCTGCCTTTGCTGCAGCTCAACCATACACTGGAGCATACTGGTTTGATCCTCCAGCAGCCTCAGCATTGAATCCTGCCTCCTCTCATCATGCTGCCACCACATTTGAGCTTCAGCCCTGTCTTCAGCCCGCCACTTACTCTCTTCAGCCCACCACCTCTCCTCCCGGTCATTTTGTGCTTTCCTGCACTCTGACATTATTTGCCTCCACTCATTCGTCTGTGCTCTGTCAGTGTGGGAGGACAGCATGAGCTCAGAGAACATTTCATCATGAGTGCATTTTTTTTTCTTTCTAATCTTCACTAGCCTCTAGGAAGGAGAAGATCCTGTGATCATTGAAACACATGCAGCTGGTGGAGAAAAAAAAAGGGACAGCAGTATTTAAAAAGACACATTTTATAAAACAGTGGCTACACTCTTTCAGGGTAAACCTTGCTGTTAACATTACATACATAGCATATGTGCTTTCATTACAAGGTTGCATTTTGCCTCCCCCCACCGCCTGGCTACCCCCTCAACCCTCCCCCCTCCCCGTGGCTAACAGCGGGGAACATTTCTGTTCAGCCATAGGCAAACAGCCCAGCAGGAATGGGCTCCTCTGAGTGTCCCCTGAAGAAAAGCACCCTATTTCAACCAGGTGACCATGAATGATATCACTCTCCTGAGGATAACACAGAGAGATAAAGAATGGATGTTGTTTGAATGCCAGCAAACATACACTGCAATGCTTTGTTGTACAATGATTCCCGAGTACGTGTTACTGGCTTGGAGTGGTAAAGTGTCCTACCATGGAGGACGCAATAAGGCTGCCCTCCCCAGAAACCTTTTGCAAAGGCTTTGGGAGTACATCCAGGAGAGCCGCGAATGCCAGGGCAAATTAATCCTTTCACATGCTTGCTTTTAAACCATGTATAGTATTTTAAAAGGTACACTCACCGGAGGTCCCTTCTCCGCCTGCCGGGTCCAGGAGGCAGCCTTGGGTGGGTTCAGGGGCTACTGGCTCCAGGTCCAGGGTGAGAAACAGTTCCTGGCGGTCGGGAAAACCGGTTTCTCCGCTTGCTTGCTGTGAGCTATCTACAACCTCCTTCTCCTCCTCCTCATCATCTTCATCCCCAAAACCTGCTTCCGTGTTGCCTCCATCTCCATTGAAGGAGTCAAACAACACGGCTGGGGTAGTGGTGGCTGAACCCCCTAAAATGGCATGCAGCTCATCATAGAAGCGGCATGTTTGGGGCTCTGACCCGGAGCAGCCGTTTGCCTCTCTGTTTTTCTGGTAGGCTTGCCTCAGCTCCTTAAGTTTCACGCGGCACTGCTTTGGGTCCCTGTTATGGCCTCTGTCCTTCATGCCCTGGGAGATTTTGAGAAAGGTTTTGGCATTTCGAAAACTGGAACGGAGTTCTGATAGCATGGATTCCTCTCCCCATACAGCGATCAGATCCCGTACCTCCCGTTCAGTCCATGCTGGAGCTCTTTTGCAATTCTGGGACTCCATCATGGTCACCTCTGCTGATGAGCTCTGCATGGTCACCTGCAGCTTGCCACGCTGGCCAAACAGGAAATGAGATTCAAAAGTTCGCGGTTCTTTTCCTGTCTACCTGGCCAGTGCATCTGAGTTGAGAGTGCTGTCCAGAGCGGTCACAATGGAGCACTCTGGGATAGTTCCTGGAGGCCAATACCGTCGAATTGTGTCCACAGTACCCCAAATTCACCCCGGCAAGGCCGATTTAAGCACTAATCCACTTGTCAGGGGTGGAGTAAGGAAATCGATTTTAAGAGCCCTTTAAGTCGAAATAAAGGGCTTCATCGTGTGGACGGGTGCAGGTTTACATCGATTTAACGCTGCTAAATTCGACCTAAAGTCCTAGTGTAGATCAGGGCTCAGGAAGGAACAATCCGTTGCAAACATACAAAATGGGAAATGACTGCCTAGGAAGGAGTACTGCAGAAAGGGATCTGGGGGTCATAGTGGATCACAACTAAATATGAGCCAACAGTGTAACTCTGTTGCAAAAAAGCAAACGTCATTCTGGGTTGTATTAGCAGGATTGTTGTAAGGAAACACAAGTAATTCTTCCGCTCTTCTCCGCCCTGATTAGGCCTTAACTGGAGTATTGTGTCCAGTTCTGGGCACCCCATTTCAGGAAAGATGTGGAGAAATTGAAGAAAGTCCAGAGAAGAGCAACAAAAATGATTAAAGGTCTAGAAAACATCACCTACGAGGGAAGTGGGTTTGTTTAATCTGGAGAACAGAAGATTGAGGGGAGACATAACAGTTTTCAAGTACATAAAAGTTTGTTACAAGGAGGAGGGAGAAAAGTTGTTCTCCTTAACCTCTGAGGTTATCAATGGGCTTAAATTGCAGCAAGAGAAGTTTAGGTCAGGCGTTAGGAAAAATTCCTCACGGTCAGGGTGGTTAAGCACTGGAATAAATAAATTGCCAAGGGAGGTTGTGGAATCTCCATCATTGGAGATTTTTAAGAGCAGATTGGACAAACACCTGTCAGGGATGGTCTAGATAATACTTAGTCCTGCCATGAGTGCAGGGGACTGAACTAGATGATCTCTCAAGGTCCCTTCCAGTCCTACAATTCTATGCAATACAAATAGACGAATGAATAATCAGACTAAGGGGTTACTTCAGGAACTGGCATTAAGCTTAAATGACATAACATGGAATGAACTGGAGCATGGGATTATGGGTTTCCCAAAGAGGAGAAATAACGCAGTAGGTGTTTTACTGATAAATTTGGACAAACATTGACTATGACTATCCCTGGGTAGGGACCGTCAAATCGTGGAAGTCAACGAATGGCTACGCAGGTGGTGTCGGAGAGAAGGCTTTGGACTCTTTGACCATGGGATGGTGTTCCATGAAGGAGGAGTGCTGGGCAGAGACGGGCTCCATCTTACGAAGAGAGGGAAGAGCATCTTTGCGAGCAGACTGTCTAACCTAGTGAGGAGGGCTTTAAACTAGGTTCACCGGGGGAAGGAGACCAAAGTCCTGAGGTAAGTGGGAAAGCGGGATACTGGGAGGAAGCACAGGCAGGAACGTCTGTGAGCGGAGGGCTCCTGCCTCATACTGAGAATGAGGGGCGATCAGCAGGTTATCTCAAGTGCTTATATACAAATGCACAAAGCCTTGGAAACAAGCAGGGAGAACTGGAGGTCATGGTGATTTCAAGGAATTATGACGTGATTGGAATAACAGAGACTTGGTGGGATAACTCACATGACTGGAGTACTGTCATGAATGGTTATAAACTGTTCAGGAAGGACAGGCAGGGCAGACAAGGTGGGGGAGTAGCACTGTATGTAAGGGAGCAGTATGACTGCTCAGAGCTCCGGTACGAAACTGCAGAAAAACCTGAGTGTCTCTGGATTAAGTTTAGAAGTGTGAGCAACAAGAGTGATGTAGTGGTGGGAGTCTGCTATAGACCACCGGACCAGGGGGATGAGGTGGATGAAGCTTTCTTCCGGCAACTCGCAGAAGCTACTAGGTCGCACGCCCTGGTTCTCATGGGTGACTTTAATTTTCCTGATAGACATATAGAGAATCCAGAAAGTTTTTGGAAAGCGAAGGGGACAATTTCCTGGTGCAAGTGCTAGAGGAGCCAACTAGGGGGGGAGCTTTTCTTGACCTGCTGCTCACAAACCGGGAAGAATTAGTGGGGGAAGCAAAAGTGGATGGGAATCTGGGAGGCAGTGACCATGAGTTGGTTGAGTTCAGGATCCTGACACAGGGAAGAAAGGTAAGCAGCAGGATACGGACCCTGGACTTCAGGAAAGAAGACTTCGACTCCCTCAGGGAACGGATGGGTAGGATCCCCTGGGGGACTAACATGAAGGGGAAAGGAGTCCAGGAGAGCTGGCTGTATTTCAAGGAATCCCTGTTGAGGTTACAGGGACAAACCATCCCGATGAATCAAAAGAATAGTAAATATGGCAGGCGACCAGCTTGGCTTAACGGTGAAATCCTAGCGGATCTTAAACATAAAAAAGAAGCTTACAAGAAGTGGAAGGTTGGACATATGACCAAGGAAGAGTATAAAAATATTGCTCGGGCATGTAGGAATGAAATCAGGAGGGCCAAATCGCACCTGGAGCTGCAGCTAGCAAGAGATGTCAAGAGTAACAAGAAGGGTTTCTTCAGGTATGTTGGCAACAAGAAAAAAGCCAAGGAAAGTATGGGCCCCTTAATGAATGAGGGAGGCAACCTAGTGACAGAGGATGTGGAAAAAGCTAATGTACTCAATGCTTTTTTTGCCTCTGTCTTCACTAACAAGGTCAGCTCCCAGACTGCTGCGCTGGGCATCACAACATGGGGAGTAGATGGCCACTGTGGAGAAAGAGGTGGTTAGGGACTACTTAGAAAAGCTGGACGTGCACAAGTCCATGGGGCTGGACGAGTTGCATCCGAGAGTGCTAAAGGAATTGGCGGCTGTGATTGCAGAGCCATTGGCCATTATCTTTGAAAACTCGTGGCGAACAGGGGAAGTCCCAGATGACTGGAAAAAGGCTAATGTAGTGCCAATCTTTAAAAAAGAGAAGAAGGAGGATCCTGGGAACTACAGGCCAGTGAGCCTCACTTCAGTCCCCGGAAAAATCATGGAGCAGGTCCTCAAAGAATCAATCCTGAAGCACTTACATGAGAGGAAAGTGATCAGGAACAGTCAGCATGGATTCACCAAGGGAAGGTCATGCCTGACTAATCTAATCCCCTTCTGTGATGAGATTACTGGTTCTGTGGATGAAGGGAAAGCAGTGGATGTATTGTATCTTGACTTTAGCAAAGCTTTTGACACTGTCTCCCACAGTATTCTTGTCAGCAAGTTAAAGAAGTATGGGCTGGATGAATGCACTATAAGGTGGGTAGAAAGTTGGCTATATTGTCAGGCTCAGTGGGTAGTGATCAATGGCTCCATGTCTAGTTGGCAGCCGGTGTCAAGTGGAGTGCCCCAGGGGTCGGTCCTGGGGCCAGTTTTGTTCAATATCTTCATTAATGATCTGGAAGATGGTGTGGATGAGGTTCAAGAAGGATAAGTGCAGGGTCCTGCACTTAGGACGGAAGAACCCAATGCACAGCTACAGACTAGGGACCAAATGGCTAGGCAGCAGTTCTGCAGAAAAGGACCTAGGGGTGACAGTGGATGAGAAGCTGGATATGAGTCAGCAGTGTGCCCTTGTTGCCAAGAAGGCTAATGGCATTTTGGGATGTATAAGTAGGGGCATAGCGAGCAGATCGAGGGACGTGATCGTTCCCCTCTATTTGACATTGGTGAGGCCTCATCTGGAGTACTGTGTCCAGTTTTGGGCCCCACACTACAAGAAGGATGTGGATAAATTGGAGAGCGTCCAGCGAAGGGCAACAAAAATGATTAGGAGTCTGGAACACATGAGTTATGAGGAGAGGCTGAGGGAACTGGGATTGTTTAGTCTGCAGAAGAGAAGAATGAGGGGGGATTTGATAGCTGCTTTCAACTACCTGAGAGGTGGTTCCAGAGAGGATGGTTCTAGACTATTCTCAGTGGTAGAAGAGGACAGGACAAGGAGTAATGGTCTCAAGTTGCAGTGGGGGAGGTTTAGGTTGGATATTAGGAAAAACTTTTTCACTAAGAGGGCGGTGAAACACTGGAATGCGTTACCTAGGGAGGTGGTAGAATCTCCTTCCTTAGAAGTTTTTAAGGTCAGGCTTGACAAAGCCCTGGCTGGGATGATTTAATTGGGGATTGGTCCTGCTTTGAGCAGGGGGTTGGACTAGATGACCTCCTGAGGTCCCTTCCAACTCTGATATTCTATGATTCTATGATCTCTTTTCAGTGGATTATATGCCGAGATATTTGCATGTTTCCACAATTAGAGAAAAACATATTTTCTCTGTCTTAAGAAAGAAAAGGTGAATAACATTGTTGGTATTCCACATAGAGAATCTTTTGACAGGTTTCAGAGTAACAGCCGTGTTAGTCTGTATTCGCAAAAAGAAAAGGAGGACTTGTGGCACCTTAGAGACTAACCAATTTATTAGAGCATAAGCTTTCGTGAGCTACAGCTCACTTCCTCAGATGCATAAAGCTTATGCTCTAATAAATTGGTTAGTCTCTAAGGTGCCACAAGTCCTCCTTTTCTTTATAGAGAATCTTGATCACTGCAAAAGAGATGAGGTGAGGAAACGGCATTTTGTTTAATGTCTGTATAGAAATAATTTTGTTTAATGTCTGTATAGAAATAATTGTCTAAATAGACTCTTTGGTATAGTATTGCTTCCTAGTGTGCAATGCTGCTACTTAGAGTAACACCTTTTACAAGGAGACTGCATTATCAATCTGTTCCCAATGGAATAATTAAATGAAGTTTCTAAACTGCAGCAGTTTTCTCACACACAAGCTATATTACAATTGTAGAACCCAGTTACAATTAACAGGAAAAAAGATGAACTGAAGTGCTGCTTCAGGGGGCTCTTTAACATACCTTCATTATGGAACTGCTACTCATGCCTCCGTAACATCCTGCTGAGGGCAAAGCAAGCAGACTGGTTAATAAACAACCACTATTAAAGACACACCAAACATCCAGTCATTACAGTTACCACAAAACCAGTAGTAAACTCTTAGTGGTTCTTGGCTAATTAGCAGTGATGAAAAACTAGCAAGGTAGCAGATAGCCCTCTCTATGCCCTCATTATATGTCTAGGAGAGGGAGCTTTAAGTGCTATGAAATTTGCTTACTGTTTAAATAAAATCGGCCATAGCAAAATTTGCATTATGGCCTTGATTCAGCAAAGTACTTAAGCACTGAATTGGGCCCTATGTCATTCAAATGTTTTTAAACTGGACTGATGAGGAACCTGAGTTTACCCTATTTTAGCACTTAGTCAGCTGTAAGGACTTCAACAGAGGGATATCAGGACAGTACAGGAAAGGAAAGGCTACTGTGAATATTCAGGCATGGATCTATACAAAAATGATCAATAGTATTTTGAACAGGCTCTCCTAATTAGTACAGGCTATAGCTCATAAGTGTAGGCTGCTCTCAGTTAGAGACTTCAAAGTTTAGGGTCATTATACAAACACAGAAGATGTTATCTCCAACAATTAATGAAGCTCCATATAAGCCATGTGACTAATCATAAAGTAATTAGTGTTTACAAATAGTGTTATTTCAAACTCATGTGAGCATTCAATTTAACAATATGTGCCTTCCCACAGTTTTTCCTGCTTTTAAGATTCAGAGATTTCAGTTCTTAAATAAAAGTTTTTGTTTAAACATGGCAGGGCTGCTGGGTATATCTCGGACATCTTTCTTTCACTGTATAATGGGACAAAAACTAGTTCTCATTTTTGTTTGTTCCATGCCCGAGTAAGTAGGATCTCATTCATGGTAGTCTTGTAGCCTGTTTTTAAAATTATGTGGGTAATTGGAGATCAGTCTTGTTTGCTAAATTCTCTTTCACCTGTAAATCTAGTAGCTATGATCCATTCAAGAAAAAGGCTCATTGAATGGGAAGGAGAGGGTTCCTCTCCTTCAGGGAGATTCAGGGGTCCTAGATTTAAGTAATCAGTTTCTATTTTCAATATTTACATCTCTCTCTAAATAGGCGGACTGTCTTCAGGAATTGAAGACAGGTGTTTGTAATTTGAGCTGACTCAGTTGCTGCTAGCTGATTAGGAAATAAATCTCTCTTCTCAGTGAGTTGGGCTAAGAAGGAATGTAGTGACTTAAATTTCTGAGAACCTACCATCAATTACTATGGCTAAACTTAAAGTAACATCTTGCGTGCTTTTGGTAGGGTGAAGATCACTGGGTTCTGCAGAGAGAATGACTCCACCATTATCACAGTCTTCATGTTTTCCTCCCAGGTTTAGGTGGATGGGGGTGTGCTTTGGGGGAAGGGGTGGAATGGGGGCGGGGCCTGGGGCAGAGCTGGGAGTCGAGCACCAACCGGCATATTGGAAAGTCAGTGCCTGTGCCAGGAGGCGTCCCACAATGCCCATTGTGACCGCTCTGGTCAGCAGTTTGAACTCCACTGCCCTGCAGCCAGGTAAACAACCTCTCCCCCGAGAAGTCCCAGGAATTTTTGAAATTCCATTTCCTGTTTGCTCGGCATAGAGAGGTCTCATCACATCTTCCCAGGTGACCATAGCAGGTTATCGCACCAAATGCTCTCCTGCTTGGACCACGGTGGAGCTGCTGGATCTGCTCAGTATTTGGGGAGAGGAGGCTGTACAGTCATAGAATATCAGGGTTGGAAGGGACCTCAGGAGGTCATCTAGTCCAACCCCCTGCTCAAAGCAGGACCTAATCCCCAACTAAATCATCCCAGCCAGGGCTTTATCAAGCCTGACCTTAAAAACCTCTATGGAAGGAGATTCCACCACCTCCCTAGGTAACACATTCCAGTGCTTCACCACCTTCCTAGTGAAAAAGTTTTTCCTAATATCCAACCTAAACCTCCCCCACTGCAACTTGAGACCATTACTCCTTGTTCTATTATCTGGTACCACTGAGAACAGTCTAGATCCATCCTCTGTGGAACCCCTTTTGAGGTAGTTGAAAGCAACTATCAAATCCCCCCTCATTCTTCTCTTCTGCATACTAAATAATCTCAGTTCCCTCAGCCTCTCCTCATAGTCATGTGCTCCAGCCCCCTGATCATTTCTGTTGCCCTCCACTGGACTCTTTCCACTTTTTCCACATCCTTAGAATCATAGAATCATAGAATCATAGAATATCAGGGTTGGAAGGGACCCCAGAAGGTCATCTAGTCCAACCCCCTGCTCAAAGCAGGACCAATTCCCAGTTAAATCATCCCAGCCAGGGCTTTGTCAAGCCTGACCTTAAAAACCTCTAAGGAAGGAGATTCTACCACCTCCCTAGGTAACGCATTCCAGTGTTTCACCACCCTCTTAGTGAAAAAGTTTTTCCTAATATCCAATCTAAACCTCCCCCACTGCAACTTGAGACCATTACTCCTCGTTCTGTCATCTGCTACCATTGAGAACAGTCTAGAGCCATCCTCTTTGGAACCCCCTTTCAGGTAGTTGAAAGCAGCTATCAAATCCCCCCTCATTCTTCTCTTCTGCAGGATAAACAATCCCAGCTCCCTCAGCCTCTCCTCATAACTCATGTGTTCCAGTCCCCTAATCATTTTTGTTGCCCTTCGCTGGACTCTCTCCAATTTATCCACATCCTTCTTGTAGTGTGGGGCCCAAAACTGGACACAGTACTCCAGATGAGGCCTCACCAATGTCCTTCTTGTAGTGTGGGGCCCAAAACTGGACACAGTAATCCAGACACCCAATAGAGGGGAAGGATCACGTCCCTCGATCAGCTGGCAATGTTCCTACTTTTACAGCCCCAAATTCCATTAGCCTTCTTGGCAACAAGGGCACACTGTTGACTCATATCCAGCTTCTCGTCCACCGTAACCCCTAGGTCTTTTTCTGCAGAACTGCTGCCTAGCCACTCGGTCCCTAGTCTGTAACAGTGCATGGGATTCTTCCGTCCTAAGTTCAGGACTCTGCTCTTGTCCTTGTTGAACCTCATCAGATTTCTTTTGGCCCAATCCTCTAATTTGTCTAGGTCCCAATGTATCCTATCCCTACCCTCCAGTGTATCTACCACCCCTCCCAGTTTAGTGTCATCTGCAAACTTGCTGAGGGTGCAATCCACACCATCCTCCAGATCGTTAATGAAGATATTGAACAAAACCAGCCCCAGGACTGATCCTTGGGGCACTCCGCTTGATACAGGCTGCCAACTAGACATGGAGCCATTGACCCGTTAAGCCTGATGACCTAGCCAGATTTCTATCCACCTTATAGTCCATTCATCCAGCCCATACTTCTTTAACTTGCTGGCAAGAATACTGTGGGAGACCGTGTCAAAAGCTTTGCTAAAGTCAAGGAATAACACGTCCACTGCTTTCCCTTCATCCACAGAGCCAGTTATCTCATCATAGAAGGCAATTAGGTTAGTCAGGCATGACTTGCCCTTGATGAATCCATGCTGGCTGTTCCTGATCATTTTCCTCTCCTTTAAGTGCTTGAAAATTGATTCTTTGAGGACTTGCTCCATGATTTTTCCAGGGACTGAGGTGAGGTGGACTGGCCTGTAGTCGCTTGATCCTCCTTCTTCCCTTTTTTAAAGATGGGCACTACATTAGCCTTTTTCCAGTCATCCAGGACCTTGCCCGATCGCCATGTATTTTCAAAGATAATGGCCAATGGCTCTGCAATCACATTCGCCAACTCCTTTAGAACCCTCAGATGCAGCACATCTGGCTCCATGGACTTGGGCTCGTCCAGCTTTTCTAAATAGTCCTGAACCACTTCTTTCACCTCCTCCCCATACTGTGATGCCCAGTGCAGTAGTCTGGGAGCTGACCTTGTTCATGAAGACAGAGGCGAAAAAAGCATTGAGTACATTAGCTTTTTTCACATCCTCTGTCACTAGGTTGCCTCCCCCATTCTGTAAGGGGCCCACACTTTCCCTGACTACCTTCTTGTTGTTAACATACCTGTAGAAACCCTTCTTGTTACTCTTAACATCCCTTGCTAGCTGCAACTTCAGCTGTGATTTGACCTTCCTGATTTCACTCCTGCATGCCTGAGCAATATTTTTAGATTCCTCCCTGGTCATTTGTCCAATCTTCCACTTCTTATAAGCTTTTTTTTGTGTTTAAGATCACCAAGGATTTCACGGTTAAGCCAATCTGGTCGCCTGCCATATTTACTATTCTCAGTCCCAGCTGCGCTTGAGACGTAGGTAGATACCTACAAGCACATTTCTTGAGGCTTGTGCAAAAAGGGCTATGATCGGAACATGCTGCAGTGCAGAGCAAAGATAAAGGAGCTGAGGCAGGCGTACCATAAGGCGAGGCAGGCGAACCATCACTCTGGTGTTTCACCTAAGACCTGCCAGTTCTATAAGGAGCTAGACGCCATCCTTGTGGCGACCCCACCTCCTCCACCAAGAGCCCCGTGGATACTTCAGCAGGCCTGGAGGTGGTGGAAAGAGGACCTAACCCAGAGAATGAAAGAAAAGGAGTACTAGTGGCACCTTAGAGACTAACCAATTTATTTGAGCATAAGCTTTTGTGAGCTACAGCTCACTTCGTCTGATGCGTTCAGTGGAAAATACAGTGAGGAGATTTATATACACACAGAACATGAAAAAATGGGTGTTATCATACACACTGTAAGGAGAGTGATCACTTAAGATGAGCTATTACCAGCAGGAGAGCGGGGGGGGAGACAACCTTTCGTAGTGATAATCAAGGTCGGCCATTTCTAGCAGTTAACAGGAACGTCTGAGGAGCAGTGGGGGGTGGGGGAAATAAACATGGGGAAATAGTTTTACTTTGTGTAATGACACATCCACTCCCAGTCTCTATTCAAGCCTAAATTAATTGTATCCAGTTTGCAAATTAATTCCAATTCAGCAGTTTCTCGTTGGAGTCTGTTTGTTTTTGAAGTCTTTTTGTCTAATATTGTGACCTTTAGGTCTGAAATCGAGTGACCAGAGAGATTGAAGTGTTCTCCGACTGGTTTATGAATGTTATAATTCTTATTCCTTCACTCTCCCACTTCCCTGGTCCTTCTCGCATGAACAGAGAGCAAGAATACCCGAAGTCCGAAGGTGCAAACAATTCGATGTTTATTGGGGTGAACTTCCAGCAAGCTTAAATACAAGTTCCTTTTTCCTTATTTTCGAATCCCAACTTACTTCCTGTTTGCCTCTAATTTATATAGTAATATTCTTAGCTATACCTTAACCAATCATTCTACTGAAATTTAACTAACCAATCCTAACATATTGTAACATGATTAGCTAACCAATTATATCCCACCACAATAATTAAGATTACACCCAGCAAAATTAATTATACAGCAGACAGAAACAATCACAGAACCAGACAGAGATTATACAGACAAACAATAGCAAAGTGGGAACTATAATGACAAAACAATACAGAAGTGAAGATTTCACATCCCAGCTATTGATAAGTGAGTTCTTGCCAGACAGGATGCTATCAAACTAAGTTTCCTTTTACATTTTCTAGGCACTTCCCTTTCTCTGGAGGTGATAGGAATACAATCCTGTCCTGATAGTGCCTGACAGCCCAACAGCACCTTATTTCAATGTGACTAGTTTGGAATGTGAGGATGTGACTGTTCGCTTCCTAGCTTATGGCTGCCTCTGCTGCTTAGCGAAAGGCATTAGCCTAAGAACAGGGCCTCAGACTGTCACAGTAAGATAAGGACCTTACACTGGCAGACAGTGATTTTGATTCTTTCTTTTATACCTCTAACTAGCCAAGTGATAAGAATACACGTAAATTCTTAAAGTACAGGCCTTTACAGACAGGCCTGAATATCTATATCCTAACAATCTGATTTGTGTCCATTTATTCTTTTGTGTAGAGACTGTCCAGTTTGACCAATGTACATGGCAGAGGGGCATTGCTGGCACATGATGGCATATATCACATTGGTAGATGTGCAGGTGAACAAGCCTCTGATAGTGTGGCTGATGTGATTATACAACCGCATTTGCTCTAACCCCTCAGACAGAGACAAACACTTACAAGATCTCTATCAAGCATTCTTATAACTACAATACCCACCTGCTGAAGTGAAGAAACAAATTGACAGAGCCAGAAGAGTACCCAGAAGTCACCTACTACAGGACAGGCCCAACAAAGATAATAACAGAATGCCACTAGGCATCACCTTCAGCCCCCAACTAAAACCTCTCCAACGCATCATCAAGGATCTACAACCTATCCTGAAGGACGACCCATCACTCTCACAGATCTTGGGAGACAGGCCAGTCCTTGCGACACAGGCCAGTCCTTGCCTACAGACAGCCCCCCAACCTGAAGCAAATACTCACCAGTAACCACACACCACACAACAGAACCACTAACCCAGGAACCTATCCTTGCAACAAAGCCCGTTGCCAACTGTGCCCACATATCTATTCAGGGGACACCATCACAGGGCCTAATCACATCAGCCGCACTGTCAGAGGCTCGTTCACTTGGAGGTACTCGGCAACCCTCTTCCGAAGGTTCCATAGCAGAGCTGCTTTGTTCCTTTCCCGTGCCATTCAGCCATCACTTGTGCAGGGACCAAAGCGACACACAGGCGAGCAGCACAGGGAACAGGGCAGAAGCCACAAGCATGGAGTAGATGTACCCTCGCTTCCCTGCTTACCCTCAGCAGTGAGATGTCTGCTAGAATGAATTCCGCATGTGGAAAAGTGTGGGAGAATTTTAAAATTTTTTTCCCTAGTCTGCTGCAGCACGACCCTTGCAGAGTGTGCACTCTTTTTCCCCGTGTGGAGCACCCCCCCTATGCCCACCAACACTCACCATGCTTTGGGTGTTTGCAGAGATGTGTGCTTGCCACGGGTCAGTGAGAAAGTGATTGTTATGTTGCAAAAGGTGTATTTTACTGAAATGTTTCAATGCTGTGTGTGAATTTAATAATCCAACTTCTGTGCATTGTCCCCTGTACTTTGGCAGATGTGTCCTCCAGGAACACCCCACACACCTTGGCTGAGCGTTTCTGCCAGGTAAGAAAGAGCCCAAGATGCAGCAAAGAAGACATCTTCTGGGAGGTACTGCACTGCTCCAGTGCAGAGAAAAGGGAACACAAGGAGTGCTGGGAAGCCAAACGGCAGAACAGAAAAAAGAATCACGCGTTTGTTAAGGACGCAATTAAGCAGATGATTAAAGTAATGGAGAAGCAAATGCAGATGCTGAAGTCCTTAATAATGCTACAGACAGAATTCATGCCCGCCCTCCCCTAAAGTACATTCAAAACTCTTTTCCATGCCCCCGCAAACTCTGCCTGCACAGTCCTTTCCACTTTCCAGGACTTCTCGGTTTCCCCTTCACTCTACCCCCTCGGACAACTTTCACAATGATAGCTGGACCTACACACAGCTGTGAAAGTCTGCCCTTCCCTGGTTCCTCCTTTCCCACCAAGCATCTTTGTGTGCACTGTTTCTTGCGCAATAAAAGCGAAGTTTTCAAATGGTAACTCGTCTTTATTTGTTTCCTACAAATTGAGATAGCAGGCACTACCAATACATGCACAGGCATTTTAATCATTTGCTTACTAGAATGTAAGGCCCCAAATGTCACCATTGCTTTCTAGGAAAACTCTGTGTAATGTAACATTGCAGCACCAATCAAAGAGATATACATGACTGGTTCTCATTTTCAAAGTGAAAACGAGTACTTGTGGCACCTTAGAGACTAACCAATTTATTTGAGCATAAGCTTTCATGAGCTACAGCTCACTTCATCAGATGCATACTGTGGAAACTGCAGAAGACATTATATACACAGAGACCATGAAACAATACCTCCACCCACCCCACTCTCCTGCTGGTAATAGCTTATCTAAAGTGATCACTCTCTTTACAATGTGTATGATAATCAAGTTGGGCCATTTCCAGCACAAATCCCAGGTTTTCTCCCCCCTCCCCCCCCAAAACACACACAAACTCACTCTCCTGCTGGTAATAGCTTATCCAAAGTGACCACGCTCACTTTCCCAGAAGTCACCTACTACAGGACAGGCCTAACAAAGAAAATAACAGAACGCCACTAGCCATCACCTTCAGCCCCCAACTAAAACCCCTCCAACGCGTTATTAAGGATCTGAAACCTATCCTGAAGGATGACCCAACACTCTCACAAATCTTGGGAGACAGGCCAGTCCTTGCCTACAGACAGCCCCCCAACCTGAAGCAAATACTCACCAACAACCACATACCACACAATAGAACCACTAACCCAGGAACCTATCCTTGCAACAAAGCCTGTTGCCAATTGTGCCCACATATCTATTCAGGGGACACCATCACAGGGCCTAATAACATCAGCCACACTATCAGAGGCTCATTCACCTGCACATCCACCAATGTGATATATGCCATCATGTGCCAGGAATGCCCCTCTGCCATGTACATTGGTCAAACTGGACAGTCTCTACGAAAAAGAATAAATGGTCACAACTCAGATGTCAAGAATTATAACATTCATAAACCAGTCGGAGAACACTTCAATCTCTCTGGTCACGCAATTACAGACATGAAGGTCGCTATCTTACAACAAAAAAACTTCAAATCCAGACTCCAGCGAGAAACTGCTGAATTGGAATTCATTTGCAAATTGGATACTATTAATTTAGGCTTAAATAGAGACTGGGAGTGGCTAAGTCATTATGCAAGGTAGCCTATTTCCCCTTGTTTTTTCCTACCCCCCCCCCCGCAGACGTTCTGGTTAAACTTGGATTTATGCTGGAAATGGCCCACCTTGATTATCATACACATTGTAAGGAGTGTGGTCAGTTTGGATGAGCTATTACCAGCAGGAGAGTGAGTTTGTGTGTGTGTGGGGGGGGGGGGGGGGGGTTGGGTGATAAAACCTGGATTTGTGCTGGAAATGGCCCACCTTGATTATCATGCACATTGTAGGGAGAGTGGTCACTTTGGATGAGCTATTACCAGCAGGAGCGTGAGTTTGTGTGTGGGGGGGAGAGGGGATTTGGGTGAGAAAACCTGGATTTGTGCTGGAAATGGCCCACCTTGATTATCATGCACATTGTAGGGATAGTGGTCACTTTGGATAAGCTATTACCAGCAGGAGAGTGAGTTTGTGTGCGTGTGTTTGGTGGGGGGGGAGGGAGTGAGAAAACCTGGATTTGTTCTGGAAATGGTCCACCTTGATTTTCATACACATTGTAAGGAGAGTGGTCACTTTGGATAAGCTATTACCAGCAGGAGAATGAGTTTGTGTGTGTGGTTTTTGGAAAAAAAGGGGGGGGGGGTGAGAAAACCTTGATTTGTGCTGGAAATGGCCCAACTTGATTATCATACACATTGTAAAGAGGGTGGTCCCTTTGGATGGGCTATTACCAGCAGGAGAGTGAGTTTGTGGGGGGGGGGGGGGGGGGAGAAAACCTGGATTTGTTCTGGAAATGGCCCAACTTGATTATCATACACATTGTAAGGAGAGTGATCACTTTAGATAAGCTATTACCAGCAGGAGAGTGGGGTGGGAGGAGGTATTGTTTCATGGTCTCTGTGTATATAATGTCTTCTGCAGTTTCCACAGTATGCATCCGATGAAGTGAGCTGTAGCTCACGAAAGCTTATGCTCAAATAAATTGGTTAGTCTCTAAGGTGCCACAAGTACTCCTTTTCTTTTTGCGAATACAGACTAACACGGCTGTTACTCTGAAACCTGTCATTTTCAAACTGTTGCCTCAAATCCTCCCTCACTTGAGTTGGGCCCCTCTGGGCTCCCCCACTGTAATCTTCTGGTTTGGAAAGAAAGTCCCCACTTGTAACTTTCTATACAGGCCGGTGTACCTGAAGATGTGTGCGTCATGCACTTTCCTGGACCACACTGTGCTGATGTCAGTGAAACACCCACGGTGATCCACAAGTGCCTGCAACACCAGGGAGAAGTACCCCTTCCTGTTGATGTACTCCGTGGCAAGGTGGTCTAGTGCCAAAATAGGAATATGTGTGTGCCATCTATCGTCCCTCCACAGTTAGGGAATCCCATTTCTGCAAAGCCATCCACTATTTCATACACAATTCCAAGAGTCATGGTCCTTCATAGCCAAATGTGATTAATTGCCCTTAACACTTGCATTAACGCAGCCCCATTGGTCAACTTCCCCACTCCAAATTGCTGCCGACTGGTAGCAGTCTGGAGCCGCCAGCTTCCACACAGCAATTGCCACATGCTTCTCTATCGATAGGGCAGTTCTCATTCTGGGGTCTTTGTGCCGCACCTGGAGCACACTCTGCACACAGTTGCAGCAATGTGGCTTTCCACATCCGAAAATTCTGTAGCCACTGCTCATCATCCCACACCTGCATGTGGATATGATCCCACCATTCTGGGCTTGTTTTCTGAGCACAGAAGTGACCATCTACCCTTTGCAGCTGTTCTGTGAATGCCAAAAGCAATCTAAAGTTGCTCCTACCCAGATCACACAGAATGTCAGGCACCTGGGAGTCTTCTTCAGTCAGGAATTTCATGAATAACTGCACAGCCATCCGTGATGTCCTCATGAGAGATAACAGAGCACAGGAGAGCAGTGCAGGATCCATCCCTTCTCACAAAGATGCCAGAGTGCACAACAAACAAGGGCTGTTGCAAAAATGCCATGAAAGAAAGCCCATGGAATGCTGGGACAGAAAGCAATGCATCATGGGACCTTGAGCCTGGTCCCAAGGTCAGCCACGATCCGCTTCGCCTTCCCACAACACCTAGCGACAGAAGGTGTTGAACTGGACTGTGGGATAGGTACTGTGACAGGGTTGGGCCAGATGGCTATAGGAGAGTAATAGAAGGCAGATATATTAGCCCCAGGCTAAGTAGGTCCCTTTTCCCTTGGTAAGTAACAGGGAAGGTTCCAGAGCAATCAGGAACCTTCTGGAGATAATTAAGACAGGCTGATTAGAACACCTGCAGCCAATCAAGAAGCTGCTAGAATCAATTAAGGCAGGCTAATCAGGGCACCTGGGTTTTAAAAAGGAGCTCACTTCAGTTTGTGGTATGCATGTGAGGAGCCATGGGGAAGTAGCCCAGAGAGTTGTAGCTGTCACACAGCTGTTCCAGCAGGCACTCTAGACAGCTGCATTCCACAGGGGCCTGGGCTGGAACCCAGAGTAGAGGGTGGGCCCAGGTTCCCCCCAAATGCTCCCAACTCCTGGTCAGACACAGGAGGAGTTGACCTGGACTGTGGGTTCACAAAAACGGCCAAGCTGAGGGCTGCTGTGAAGCTCTAAGGTGAGCAAATCCGCCAATAAGTGCAAGACCCACCAAGGTAGAGCAGGAACTTTGTCACAGTACCCACTGTGCATTACTCACACTGTCGATGATAGTGCCCCCACTGTGGGCATGCTCTGCCAACAAAGGGAGTGAGTGTGAACATGACATTCTGATTTTTATTATGTCGATTTGAGTGTCAACATTACTTTTGTTGACAAAACTTTGTTATGTAGTCAAGGCCTTAGCAATCGGAAAAGGATCTTCAGAGTTTAGAAAACTATTTGTGGTTTAACTGCTTGGGAAGCTAAAGGGACTCAGCTGACAGCTCACAGAAACTATTCAATAGCTGGCAGCACACAAGACCTTCCCTTGTCTGGCTGGAGGAAATGGGAAGCTCTCAGCTATTGAAAGCATTGAGTCTTTAATTAGTCTCCATATAGATGTTAAGGTCAGAAAGGACCATCGTGATAATCTAGTCTGACCACCTGCGCATTGCAGGCCACAGAACCTCACCCATCCACTCCTGTCATAGACCCCTAACCTCTGGCTGAGTTACTGAAGTCCTCAAACCATGATTTAAAGACTTTAAGTTATAGAGAATCCACTATTTACAGTAGATGAGTTAAAGTAAGTTTGAATACACCCTGAGATCCATTTTTAAAGTCTCTGTGTGGAAATTGTGGCTCCTTTAGAATGTTTGGTAGTGGACACAAAGTGCTTCAGGGATTTTCTGAAAGGCTTAGTTCTATCGAGGTAGAATGCTAGTGCAGGTCTAACATCCAGGATATGTAATACTGAGGTCTGTGTACTCTTGAGAACTTTGGGAAAGAATACAGGAAGGTGTTGTCTGGACTGGTGATCCGCTAGGTCACTCCTATCCTTGACTCTGGGAGTCAGTCTTACCCTGCTCTGCGAGCCCCCACTTCTGGGCTGTTCACACACAGCCTCTGGCATGTAAGCTGCTCCCAACTACTTGCAACTGAATGACACTAGCCAATATCTCCAGTCCCAGACACAACCCTAGGAACCTCTGTCTTGCAGTGTTCAGTTACGCCCACTGGATGTTGCAAACTTGTACAAGTTCATCAGTTTAACAAAGAAATTGATATGTACCAGGCTTGTTATCCCAAGGGGAGTCTGACACATTTTAAACCAAACACACGGCTTCAGGTAGAACAAACAAATTTATTAACTGTAAAGATAGATTTTAAGTGAGTAAAAGTCATAACATAACAAGTCAGATTTGGTCAAATAAAATAAAAGCAAAATGCATTCTAAGCTGATCTTAACACTTTCAATGCCCTTACAAATTTAGATGCTTCTGACCACAGGCTGGCTGGCAGCTCTTCAGCCGGGCTCTCCCCTTTGATCAGCGCTTCAGTCACTTGGTGTGTTGGGGTCTGTAGATGTAGGTAGAAGAGAGAGGAAGAGCATGGAAAACATCTCTTCCTTTTATCATCTCTGTAATGCTGCGAGACTCACCCCTGTGGCGCCTCCTGCTTGTCTCTCAGGGAATTAGCTCTTCTAGCCTCCAGAGCACCCTCTGCAGGCCAGTGTCTCGCTGCCGCTGGCCCTTGTGTTCCTCCTGGACCCTGGTGCCCCTTTCCCTGGGGTGCTGCCCCCTGGCAGTGCCCCCACAGATCTGGGTCTGCCCCTCCCAGGGGAACCCCCAACCCCCTATCCCCACCTTGCCTCAGGAGATGGCTACTGCCCAGTCACCATCTAGTCCTGGGTCACTGGGGCAGACTGCAGTATATAAGACACTTATCACAGGCAAGGGGGGTTTGGACCTGCTGCCTCTGTCTACTCGTGGGCTGCCCCCTGCAACTCCAGTACCCTTTTTGGCCTTACTCTAGGCCTGCAGTCTGTGGGAGTTTCCAGGCTAGACCTCCCCAGCTCTTCTGGCCTTCCCCCAGCCCTGCTTCATCTGAGGTACACTCCCCAGCAGCCAGACCCTGCTCCCTCTAAAGGCAGAGAGAGAGTCTGTCTGCTCCTGGCCCACTGCCCTCTTTAAGGGCCAGCTGAGCCCTGATTGGGGCGTGGCTACAGCTGAGCCTGCTTCCCTCAATCAGCCTGGGAACTGCTTGATCCCAGCCACAGCCCTCTCCCAGGGCTGATTTCAAGCCCTTCAGGACAGGAGAGGGTGACCATCCTGCTACAATGTCCTTTCCTCCCTCTTGGCTTTGCCCCCCCCTTCAGAGTCAGGTGGATCAAACTGTGAGTGTCTGTCCAACACTGATATGGCATCTCAACATGCCATCAGCGCTTAAAGCCTGATGAACCAGGCATAACTGAAAAGACACCAGTTCACTCCAAGGATGATCTTAGCTAGTCTCTGAAAAAGAAAAGGTGTTTTGTTTTTTTGTAACTAGGAAAGAAAATGGGGAAAAGGGTAAGTAATCGAACTGATAAGTTAAAACTATGCTAAGTCAACTATTTTAATGCTAAACGAGCTAACTTCATGACACTCCTGGGAGCTCCATCTCAGGCAGAGGATGGTTGAGAAGGAACTGAGGGGATCAAGTCACAGGCGTGCTAGATGAGGCACCAACGGCTCCGTGAGACAGGGACTGTACACGTGTGACCTGGATGGGCACTGGTTTGGAAATTCTCTGATCAAATGCACAGGGACGCACCAACCCCTGAAATGCAGCACCCACGGGGACATCACTAGAAGAAGAAATGTAGCTCTCTGCAGATGACTCCAGCAGGCCAATCCAGTCATCTAAAGATCCATATTGGTGGCTGTTTTTACCTTCTTGCCACCACCCTAATCAGGGCAAGCTGATATTGCAAATCTCTTTGCAGTGCTTGTTACCTTACCCAGCAAAGGGAGGAATGCCCAACATCCAGCATGATATCTGATGCACATAAATACAGAGGAGCTGCTGTATGACCTTTATACAGCAAAGCACTTGCCAGCTACCTGCTGGCTCCTGACCCCTCCTGGGCTTGCAGGGGTTTGGAGTTCCAATGTGTTCAGTAGGGATCCTTGTTTTTAAAAAAACCCAAAATTCTCCAATAAAAAGACATAAAAATCCATGTTTTTCCATGATTAAAATGAAATGCTGAACTTTAGTTTCCCTAGCCACAATATATATAGGTATCAGTTGAATGCAATGTTTGATATATTTACAATTTTTAAGCAAGTTTGAAGACTGCCAGTGCTATCAATCATTATAATACAATTAATAGAACTGCATATGCCACATACTTCTGTGTCTGTCAGCCCCAGGTGGGAGCCCGGCTGCCCGGGACTGAGAGCCCGAGCTCTACTGCATGAGGCTTGGGCAGTCAGCCCTGGTTCGCTTAATATGGAGAGCTGGATAATGAAGGCTCAGATAAACTGGGTTCTACTCTGTATGTTTTTATTTTTTCACAAAATGTAAAAACTAAAGATTCTCTGTAAAAACACAAATTCTGTATTTTTCCACAGCAAACAGGTTTCTAGGATCCCTGGTGTTCAGCAAGGGCTTTGCAGCAGGCTTAATTTGTTGCAGTTTTAATTCTTGCCAGCTGGTTCCCCCGGCCTGCTCCTTAATCTGAGTGCAGGCCTGAGTGACACCTTCCTTCCAGCTCAGCTATTTGAGCCAAAGCCACCCTGATGCCTGTACCAGAGCACTGGCAGCTATGGACAGTAAAAGAAATAATCAGTCCTTACGCTTGGTTCACACTTTATGGTAATATAGCTTCCCTTTTGGTAAAGCTGGCAAACAGCAGCTGTTTGTTCTTCATGTCAGAAGACAGGCTACAGTCTTGCAAGGATAAAGAGGGGCCCCTTTCTCATGCTCCCTGCACACAACAGGTGGGTTTTCAAGAGGGGAGGGAGGCCAGGGAAAAGACTACACTTGTTTGGGTTTTGTCTCCCCACGCCCAGCAACTCTGAAGGCCACACACGTTTTACCAACTACTAGGATACTGAGAGGCACAACCCCATTGACCGGATGCTCTGACACCAGTATAAAGTTGCTTATACCAGTATGTCTTCTTTCTACACAGGAAGGAGAATAAGCTAGTCTGCTATGACACCTTTACCTCAGTATAACTGTGTCCATTATAGGGGTTGGGCTGGTATTTTCTAACGGGAATAGCTATACTGCTACAAAAGCTGGAGAGTCAGTGCTCCTGTTCTGCTGACTCAGGATTTGGTTTCAACATCCACATTGAACATTCTACCAGCCATCTGCTTTGGCACTAAGCCCTGTCATAAATATAAAGGGAAGGGTAATCACCTTTCTGTATACAGTGCTATAAAATCCCTCCTGGCCAGAGGCAAAATCTTTTCACCTGTAAAGGGTTAAGAAGCTAAGGTAACCTTGCTGGCACCTGACCCAAAATGACCAATGAGGGAACAAGATACTTTCAAATCTGGAGGGGGGGGGGGAAAGGCTTTTGTCTGTCTGTGTGATACCTTTGCCGGCAACAGATCAAGGATGCAAGCCCTCCAACTCCTGTAAAGTTAGTAAGTAATCTAGCTAGAAAATGCATAAGGTTTTCTTTGTTTTGGCTTGTAAATTCACTGTGCTGGAGGGAATGTGTATTCCTGTTTTTGTGTCTTTTTGTAATTTAAGGTTTTGCCTAGAAGGATTCTCTATGTTTTGAATCTGATTACCCTGTAAAGTATTTACCATCCTGATTTTACAGAGGTGATTCTTTTACCTTTTCTTTAAATAAAATTCTTCTTTTAAGAACTTGATTGATTTTTCATTTCATCCAACCAGTGGGAGCCACGATCGGCCGAACCTGCGGACGCGGCAGGTAAACAAATCGGTCCAGCCCGCCAGGGGTTTCCCTGAACAAGCGGTGGACTGGCTTTGAGAACCACTGGTATAGAGAAAACAAGCACTCCTATTTACACTAATAAGTAAGAACACAAGAACAGGAGCCATGCAATGAAACTGAAAGGTATACATTTTAAACTAATACAAGGAAATTACGTATTGTGTAGCATCAAAATTAATACGTGGAATGCATTGCCAGCAGAGGCCAAGAGCTTAGCTGAATTAAATAAAGTATTAGACATTTCTGTGGGAAGTGGGGAAAGTCACCTTAGCCAGGAGTCAAAAAAAAGTTATGACCCCTCAACCACCTTCAGGCATAAACTACCCACTAACTGGGTACAAGAATCAGTCACAAGCTTCCCTAAGGAGAGGTTATTCAACTAATTGCCCAGCACAGAGTTTCTTGCACCTTCCTCTGAAGCATCTGGTACTGGCCACTCCTGGACATAGGAGACTGGACTAGACCACGGGTCTGATTCAACCAGGCCATTCCATTACTCCCCTGTGACAAGGAACCTTAAGTCAAAGTGGAATTATAGGCCAAATTAACTAGCAAGAGAGCTGTTCTGAAACAGGCAAGTCAGGAGAATTAAGAACAGTATTTATAGACTTGACTTGTCTCTGGGTACTGGTAAGGAGCGTGGAAAATGAATGAGATGATGTACAAGTGATACCCCCTCATTCATTCTGCTTTACGTAGCATACAGGGACTTATTGAAAGCTTCTCACAACTTCAATGGTGACTGTGAAGAACAGGAGAAAGACCAGTGTGAACATGGTAGGCTCAAAGAGGCGATGCCGGCCTGTGTCTGCTAAATGGTAACTTTTTACTTGGGTCACCTGCATCAGCCCTGCCTTCTAGCTGGACAAGTCCATGGAGCTAAATACAGAGACTTTTGTTCCCTTCACAAGAAAAACTCTGCCTGGTGGGATTCTGGGCCTAGATGGTCAGCAAGGCTGCGAAGTAGAGGTGTCAGCAGCTGGAGAAGCAGAAACTCCACGTGAGCTGAGAACAGTGTCTTTCGTCAGCCCTAAGTAAAAGCCAAGCCAAAATGTGTGCCCCAGTCAGTTACTGTCACTGCTGCTGTGGAAATCAGTGGCAGAATTCACTCCACTGTAAACACCAGAATTCTAGGAAATATTCACCCCCCCATTCCCTAGGGCCTCCCCTCCCCCCAGCATGTCATTTAAATTGAGGGAGGAAGCAAGTGGATCTGTCTGATGGGGATTTTCTGCCAGCAGTTGCGGGACAGCAAACCCACAAGGAGCCACACACCCCGTTCTACACAGGTCAGGCCTGGTGGTGCAGGTCACATGGTTACAATACTGTAGATGCTCTTCATATATATGGCACTGCAGACACTCAGCCCTTAACAGGGGCACTGACAAATCAGATCTGACTCAAAGTCAAGTTCTGTACAAAGTCCCATCCCCCAACCAACAGACACAGTTTAACAATCCCAGCAGAAACTTGTTTGAAACATTCTGCTGCTACAGAGCAACAGCCGTGTTAGTCTGTATTCGCAAAAAGAAAAGGAGTACTTGTGGCACCTTAGAGACTAACCAATTTATTTGAGCATGAGCTTTCGTGAGCTACAGCTCACTTCATCGGATGCATACCGTGGAAACTGCAGAAGACATTATATACACACAGAGACCATGAAACAATACCTCCTTCCACCCCACTGTCCTGCTGGTAATAGCTTATCTAAAGTAATCATCAAGTTGGGCCATTTCCAACACAAATCCAGGTTTTCTCACCCTCCGTCCCCCCCACACACAAACTCACTCTCCTGCTGGTAATAGCCCATCCAAAGTGACAACTCTCTTCACAATGTGTATGATAATCGAGGTGGGCCATTTCCTGTACAAATCCAGGTTCTCTCACTCCCTCACCCCCCTCCAAAAACCACACACACAAACTCACTCTCCTGCTGCTACAGCATTCACAACCCAACCACCATGCAAACCCGGGAGAGAGTGAGAGAGAACTCACAGGTGGGGAAATCTGCTAGATTTTTAACCTGGTAGGTTCCCTTTACACTAAGGTCTCTCGGTGGAGCTAAGGCAAATGTGGTGTACGGTTGCTGCCTATCAAAGCTAAAACGTGTCTGGAACCCCACCACCATGTGCCTTGAGGGTTACTATTGTAACACAGCGTTCATGCACTGTGACACTAGCAACGTTTGTCTTGTTAATTCACCCACTAAGTGCATAACCCCTGTGTCAGTCACCTATTCTTGCACTGAGGTGTGAAAATATGGACACTGCTATTGTACAACTGATAGTATATTTACATGCAACCTGTGCAGACACCCTCCCAGGCATGATGGCAGCAGGTACGTGCATGTGACCCCCGTAAATGCATACCCTCCAATGTGACACTGAACCCAAAGCACACGCAGCTGGTACAAGAACCACAGGTCCCATCCTCTAGCCTTATGCTGAAGGCATGGATATACGGCACCATCTTCAACTCCTTGGTCAGGTATTATTGCTTATCATCTGTGGCTCTAACTTGTTCTCTAGCGCCTGGCTCTGCTGTGTGCAGCCTCAACTACGGGTACACTGAGCCCTCCTGTCGGTCTTCATTTGCTTCCACCTACTCAAAAAGCGTAAGTTGACTCCAGTAAAGAAATGAAGTCCTAGGATTTTCTTACATTCGTCACCCGCCCCAGGGTGGGAGAAACAGAAAACAAGGAAGACTTTGGTGAGTATCACAACCCCTCTTGTCTCATAAGATCACATTAATTCTGTTCATAATGAGACCACAGGGCCAGATCCTTAGTGTGTAGCTACAGCAATACAGCTACATCAGTTTATACCAGTTTATACCAGCTGGACTTCTGATTCCTGAGGGGCATGAAAAGGGTCATGCTACAAAGGCAAGTAGAGCTGGTCCAGTGGGTAAGGTACTAGGTGGAGCTGCAGGAGACCTCAGTTCAAGGCCCTGGTCTGCTACAGATTTCCTGTCTCACTTCCCCCCCATAGGGATAACAGGCTTTCCCTACCTCTCAGGGGTAAATACACCAAAGGTATTGCCAAAACATGACCCAAACATTTGAGAGTGGCTTTAACAAAAGATAGGGTGGGAAGTTGTTTACCTTCTGGGTTTTCAGCCTTTGGTGGTCACATTTTCAAGTTTCTCTTTGCAACCATGATGGCTAGATACTTTGGGGTTTTTTTAAACGAGGAAGGATTCTCATGTGATCATCTGACTCCAAGAGCTGGAGCTTTAAGAAAAAACACTGAATATTGCCAGCTCTTACAATTTTATCACGAGTCTCACAACACTGAGAAAATTTGGAACATATGTGGTCAGGGGAGCACATGTGGAAGGCTTTGAGTTTCCTAGCAGGGATAGAAGTGTTCCCAGGGACAATATGGGAGTGGAGTTCATATTCAGAGAGAGCAAGTCCCTCATGGGGATATGGAAAGGGAGAAAAAAACCTCTTGGGGGTGGGAGAGGAGAGGAAAACATGTGCAGCCTCCTCGTCCTGCTCCTCCCAACCCAGTCCTGCTGCCCAAGAGGTAGGGTCTGGGAAGTGGCTACAAGCAATCCACTCCAAAGATCCCTGCAGCAAAGACTGGTGGCATTTCTCGTGGATCTCATCTTCTATTGCAGTGCCATCAAAGGACTGGTCTACACTAGAACATTAGATCGACCCAGCTACGTTGCTCAGGACTGTGAAAAATACACATCTGAGTGATGTAGTTAAGCCGACCTATGTTCCCATGTAGACAGCACTATCGCCTCTCGAGGAGGTGGATTCCTATGGCAATGGGAGAACCCCTCCCGTCGGCGTATGTAGTGTCTACACAGAAGTGGTGCAACGGTGCCGCTATAGCATTCCAAGTGCAGACAAGCCCAAAGTGTGTGAGCATGCAAAAGTTGTAGGTGATATTGACAGAGCCATCCCCCCAATCCAGGAGCAGAGGGACAAGTATGATTTTTCTACAGGATTTTGATAGCTACAGGAGCAAAGCTATCTGTCTTGCCAGCTCATGTCCACTTCCCTGCTTCAGAGATTAGGGCCAACGGTGAGAGGAAATACTTCCAAGAGACAGGCATAATTATTTTCCGCGGTGGTTAAGTCTCTTCTCAGTGTTCAAGGTCAAAACAAGTCTCTCTCAGGTACACACAGAAGCAGCAGCCCCCCGCGGAGGTAGAAGGAAGCTACATTTCCCAAGTGTGGGCCAAAGTTTTAATTCTGTAGGGGCAAGAGGGATTAAATGCTGAAGATCTCAATGCTCAGGGACTTGAATTATAGCTTGGTCACTTTCTTGATCCAGGGCACAAATTTGCTGACCTTAGTGTAAACTCCAGGGGAGTCCTTCCGGCCACACCCATAACCCCAGGAAATGATCCCCAGAATGACCCAGCGTCCAGTTGATCTCTGACACATGAGCGGCCCACCGCTGTCACCCTGGCAGCTGTCCACCCGCTTATCTTCAGAGAGGTTTCCAGCACAGATCATGCGGTTAGTAAACTTGCCCCTGTAACGAGCCTCACAATCTTCTCTTGGGAGAAGGGGCACTGCCCCCTGAAGCAATGTTCTTGAATAGGACTTCCCTGAAACAGAATAGAACAGCACAACTCACCACTTGGGCTATGTCTACACAACAGACCTTACAACAGCACAGCTGTACCGCTGCAGCTGCGCCACTGTAAGGTCTCCCATGTAGCCGCTCCATGCCAGCGGGAGAAAGCTCTCCTGCCGGCATAATTAAACCACCCCTAACGAGCAGCGGTAGCTCTCCCGCTGACGTAGTATCTCTTGCCGACAGTGCTGTCCTCACCAGTGCTTCTGTCAGTGAAACTTACGTTGGTCTCTGTGGCACACAGCTCCAAAGGAGGCATTCCAGCTGAGGCCCTGAGAGACCCCAGAAGAGGAGAATACAAAATGGCACTGGGCACAGAAAGAGAGTAAGAGAATCAGGGACACTGCCTTGAATTGCATCTAGAAATGAATTAGTAGCCAGACTACTGAGTACAGGTGTGCTGGGTGAGCACGCTGCCTCCATCTCAGCGCATCCATTCTGTTCGGGTTCTTATACCACACCATGGTATCCGCCCATCCCTTCAACTGCAGTATTGTCTGGGCTCCTCCCTCACAAGTCCTTTCACCTGGGAATATCCCAACATTTGAGCCCCCACTCCCTTGAGGCTGCTCCCATGAGCATCATCTACCTCTGACTCACCTGTGTCTCCCCAGCCGGAGATAATGCAGGCCTGACTGTTAATGGCAGCCTTCTCCTTCCTGTCAGGGAGGCAGATGGGCAGGACATGGTGATTGAAGGAGAGGCAGTGGCTACCCCTGCCCCGCATCCTGACCAGGGCAATATCATTGTCATTGCTGCTGGACCGGTAGTTCCTGTGAAGGACGATCCTCTCGATGGGCATCTCCCTCTCAAACGCCTCCCTCACGCCTGTGTGGTAATCGCCTACCCGCAGCCGGTAGCGGCACACATCAGTGCCAAACCTGGCCAGGCAACAAAGAGCCACCTGAGTGCTCATGTGGTGACCGCCTGGGGCGTGAGCACTGCGCTGCTGGATCCAGGGCCATGCCACCGGCAGAAAGGTCTCAGTACCACTACAATGCCCACAAGCACACCAGGTGAGAGCATTGCTGTCTGGCCACTTCACAAGCTGCCTCAGAGCCAGCTCTTCCCAGTCCCCAGCAAGTCAGTGCTAAGCAGGGGACTGGTGGTTCCCATTAGCAGGGAAGGGAACATCTGCTCATGCCGCCACCAAGCACCCCAACTCTCTGACATAAACCAGGCTATGAATGGTCTTCCGGACCCTCTAGATCAGCAGTCCCCAAACTTTTGAGGGTCGTGACCCCCCTTACCCCTGTACATGCCCTTCTGCCCCACCTGCCCCCTTCACACCAAGCTAGGGCCGAGAGTGGGGCTGTGGCTCTGGGGGTGGGGGGTGGGGTGCAGGCAGTGGCCAGGGGGCCAAGGTTGGGGCCACATCTAGGGGTGGGTCTGGGTCTAGGAGCAGGGCCGCGGCTTGGGGCAGAGGCTGATGGTGGGAACAGAGACGCAGCTGGGCTGCAGTGCGGGCCGGCAGCCAGGCCCATGGCTAGGTGCAGCTCTGCTCCCGGCCTTGACCCCAGCCTTGGCTCTGAGCCGGGAACAGAGCAGTGGCCAGGAGCCAAGGCTGGGGGCTTGCATGGGGCCGGGAGCAGAGCTGTGCCGAGGCTGGGGCTGGGGTCAGGCGTGGGGCTGGGGGATGTGGCTGGGGGCGGGACCGGAGTAGAGCTGTGGGTGGGGAGGGGCTGGGTGGTGCTCCCTCCCTGCCCCTGTGGGGGCTATCCCGGACCTGCTGCAGCCCCCTGAATGTTCCTCCACACCCCCCTAGGGGTGCACACCCCACACTTTGGGGACCTTTGCTCTAGACTGAGGCAGCAGGAACATGTGACTGGACCAGAGCCACTCCAGGCTCCTGACCACCCCAGTTTACTGTTCCTCAAACTATAGGCAGGGTGCTAAAGAGCTGGTTTATTCCACATTATAGCACTTGGAAGTTACAGGCTGAGCATGAATGAACGCCAAGGGATAACGCAAAGCTGTCCTGGGGCTATCCCCTCACGTGCCCCATACAAATAGCCCAGTAACCCCTGGGTCATGGCTTTGCTCTCAGCTGGCCTCTCTAGCAGCAGCAGTGCTGGGAGCGCACAGAGCTCATGGCTCCTGCAGCTGTTTCCAGGAATCCCGCTCCTCAGAGATCTCATCCTCTTTGGATGGAACTGCTGCTATAGGTGGGGGCAGGGCAGTGATAAGCACGGGATTATCTTCCCTGTCCCTTGCTCATGCCTCCCTCAACCAAAACTCCCCCCCCCATTACCTTTTGAAGCAGTGCGCTGCAGTCAGGACCCAGCAGCTGTGGATCAGTGTGGCTCCACACAGCAGACGAGTGTCTCTGTGAAACCCCTGTAGCCGCAGTGAGGCCTGCCATGGCCAACCACCTCTGAAAGAGAAACAGAGGAATGATGGGCAGCACGTACACAACGGCATGCTGCTGTCCTCTCTTGCCCCACCCACACTGCCCCATCTCTCCTCAGCCACTTCTCATCTTCCCTTAGTGCAGCTCTTCAGTCAAGGTAACGTCAGGAATCACCACTGGAGGGAGGTAGTTAGTGAAGCTGTACTCACCACTGGGAGCACAATGAAAATCAAGGAGCAATTCCAGCAGTATCGCCTCCAGCTTCCGCAGCATTGACAGCCACTGCTTTGGGGCAGACAGGAAACAGGCCTAGGATCCCTGTCCTCAGCTTTGAAAGCAGAAACCAGCATTCCAAGTGACTTGGTGGGGACAGGTAACGAGGACTGGAGTCCGTGATGGACTGTCCCACAGGCACTTTGGAATACACACAAGTTGCAAAATGCATAAAATAAAAACCAGTATTGCAATGCCTTTCAGCTCGCAGCTAGAGTCTGGGCATCACTGTTGCTTTAACACACATAATGTGGTGGTGGGACTGAGCATGAAGAATCTTGGACTTCAGAGAAAGTCTCCAGGAGCCCTTAGGGAAAGGGGTAATAGAACAATTGCAGCCCAAAGCTGGCAAGGAAGGACAATTGCTAGTATTTTCCAGGTTGCTTGTAGATGGAACAAAAGAACTGCCATACCAGATCTGACTAATGGTTCAACTAGTCTGGTATCCTGACTCCAAGAGAGGCAGGCACCTGATTTGTCTGAGAAAGGTGTAAGATTCCAACCATGAACAATAGGCAATTATATATCCATGGCTGGATGTGGGCTTAAGTGTGGTTGCTGGAAAGAAGCAAGTCTAGGTACTACTCAGTTCAACAGTTTATGTAGAGTTAAAGATCAGTGGGCGTATTCTTATATACAGATAGTTTATCTCTGTTCCCCACATATGAAGGTGTATCCCTTGGTAACAGCATTCCTGCTGATTTGTAGCAATTATTCCTTAATTCAACTGAACATTAGAATACAGTAATATATTATTATTGCCCCTGTCCTTGTGACAGATGGCGCTTAGGCTAACTTCTTATATAATCCCACATAACTAACAATGATCCACTCTTGACAACTGTGATGCATGGCCAGAAAGGGTTAAACATCCTGCAAAATAAATAACCCTCAAAAAACCTGTGGAGGGATAATGTTTGTGTATTTACATATGTATGAGTAGGGTCAATGATATAATCAACAGTCCCTGTCTATGCTGTATTCTGATAATTCAGAGATCAAAAGAACATTCTAGCATTTAAATGAATTGTAAACATGGGATATCTCTGTATTCATCTCTCTTTGAGATGTATAGCAACTAACCTCTGAATGGTGGAGGAACAAGCAACTTGCCTTATGTTAATTCTATAGCTAAGTACCGGTGATGGACCTCCTTCAAAGTCATACTCATTACCTTTTGAACTCCAACTTGTCAAAAAGGACATGAAATTTGATAAAAGATCCTCGGGTTCTGATTCTGTCATCTCAGATCTGCTTAGGCTTCATCACGGGAAGTTTGAGTTGCAAGACTGAGTTCCCAGTTATGCTGGTACACCCTGAATATGATATTTGGACATAGGACTATAACCTATGAACTATTTCTGAAAGAACTCTTTTTGCAACTACAAAGCTATAGTATGAATCTGAATCGCAATGAATTGAAATACCGGGAGGAAGCACAGGCAGGAATGTCTGTGAGGGGAGGGCTCCTGCCTCATACTGAGAATGAGGGGCAATCAGCAGGTTATCTCAAGTGCTTATACACAAATGCACAAAGCCTTGGAAACAAGCAGGGAGAACTGGAGGCCCTGGTGATGTCAAGGAATTATGACGTGATTGGAATAACAGAGACTTGGTGGGATAACTCACATGACTGGAGTACTGTCATGGATGGTTATAAACTGTTCAGGAAGGACAGGCAGGGCAGAAATGACTGGAAAAAGGCTAATGTAGTGCCAATCTTTAAAAAAGGGAAGAAGGAGGATCCTGGGAACTACAGGCCAGTCAGCCTCACCTCAGTCCCCGGAAAAATCATGGAGCAGGTCCTCAAAGAATCAATCCTGAAGCACTTACATGAGAGGAAAGTGATCACGAACAGTCAGCATGGATTCACCAAGGGAAGATCATGCCTGACTAATCTAATCGCCTTCTATGATGAGATTACTGGTTCTGTGGATGAAGGGAAAGAAGTGGATGTATTGTTTCTTGACTTTAGCAAAGCTTTTGACACGGTCTCCCATAGTATTCTTGTCAGCAAGTTAAGGAAGTATGGGCTGGATGAATGCACTATAAGGTGGGTAGAAAGCTGGCTAGATTGTCGGGCTCAACGGGTAGTGATCAATGGCTCCATGTCTAGTTGGCAGCCGGTGTGAAGTGGAGTGCCCCAGGGGTCGGTCCTGGGGCCGGTTTTGTTCAATATCTTCATAAATGATCTGGAGGATGGTGTGAATTGCACTCTCAGCAAATTTGCGGATGATACTAAACTGGGAGGAGTGGTAGATACGCTGGAGGGCAGGGATAGGATACAGAGGGACCTAGACAAATTGGAGGATTGGGCCAAAAGAAATCTGATGAGGTTCAAGAAGGATAAGTGCAGGGTCCTGCACTTAGGACGGAAGAACGCAATGCACAGCTACAGACTAGGGACCGAATGGCTAGGCAGCAGTTCTGCGGAAAAGGACCTAGGGGTGACAGTGGATGAGAAGCTGGATATGAGTCAGCAGTGTGCCCTTGTTGCCAAGAAGGCCAATGGCATTTTGGGATGTATAAGTAGGGGCATAACAAGCAGATCGAGGGACGTGATCGTCCCCCTCTATTCGACATTGGTGAGGCCTCATCTGGAGTACTGTGTCCAGTTTTGGGGCCCACACTACAAGAAGGATGTGGAGAAATTGGAAAGAGTCCAGAGAAGGGCAACAAAAATGATTAGGGGTCTGGAACACATGACTTATGAGGATAGGCTGTGGGAACTGGGATTGTTTAGTCTGCGGAAGAGAAGAATGAGGGGGGATTTGATAGCTGCTTTCAACTACCTGAGAGGTGGTTCCAGAGAGGATGGTTCTAGACTATTCTCAGTGGTGGAAGAGGACAGGACAAGGAGTAATGGTCTCAAGTTGCAGTGGGGGAGGTTTAGGTTGGATATTAGGAAAAACTTTTTCACTAGGAGGGTGGTGAAACACTGGAATGCGTTGCCTAGGGAGGTGGTGGAATCTCCTTCCTTAGAAGTTTTTAAGGTCAGGCTTGACAAAGCCCTGGCTGGGATGATTTAATTGGGGATGGGTCCTGCTTTTGAGCAGGGGGTTGGACTAGATAACCTCCTGAGGTCCCTTCCAACCCTGATATTCTATGATTCCATGAACTCATGTCTGTATGTATATTGATCTTTTAACCATACTCTCTCTCTGTTGTTTTTTAATACATTTTCGTTTAATTATTAATGGCTGTAGCATGTATTTGGGTAAGATCTGAAACATTCATTAACCTGGGAGATAATGTGTCCCATCCTTTGGGATTGGTGGAACATTTTCTGTATATGATGAAATAAAATTTACAGAAATTTTCATCATATTTGACATGGGTACTGGATAGAAGCCTGAGGTAGGATCACTTTAAGGGAACTGTGTTGTTTAGACTTCTGAGTAATCAATAAAGTAATAAAGAAGCTGTTTTAGGCTGGCTTGGTAAATCTAAGTATTGGACTATCCACCAGCTTTATGGGGATTGTCTGCCTCATTCTTTGAGGTTCACCCTAATTGAGTGACCAGAGCTAGCCCCCACTGGGACCCTGGGCACAACAACATCCCCTTACTTTTACAGCTAGATACTGCATTGCGGGATAAGGGAGATTATTCGCCTGGTAATTTGTACCAACTAATTGGGCGCTGATGGCAGCTTAAACATATATCAATAACACACCTTGCTCCAAGCTGCTTTCTGTTAGAAGTTGGCTGTGAGAGGCATCAGTTAAAATCTGGGCCAGATCATCAGAGACCCAGAGTCATCCTAGGTGTTTCTGGGTGGTCTGTGTATAATGAGTTAGCCCAGTGGCTCTGTTCCCAGGCAGAAAGCATCCCCGTCACTGAGAGCATTATCACAACTGGCATTAATTGCCCCCCATGATAGCCTCAGCAGAGGGGCCTCAGACTGAATTGGCCATGGAGACTGAACCACTCGTACCCAGGTAGCAGGGGGAAAGCTTGCACGGCTGCAGCCCCTATCCTGTGGGTACACAGAGTTCAGTCTCCAGGGCTGTTGGGCCAGCAGCACAGAACAGAAAATAGCAGCTTCCCCATTCTGGCCCCCTATGGTATGTGGCTGTCCTAGGGAAACCTGCATTCTGTGGGAAGAAAATAGGGTTCTCCAAAGCACCATTGCCTCTGGCATGGCCTGACACATCCCTGCCTCCTTGCAGGCAAGTTGGTGCCAGCTCGGTTCTCCCCAGCCATCAGAGGACAGTACCTGAGGGACTTGTCTCCACCAATTATCCTTTTCTTGCGACGGTAAAGCAAGCGCCTCCCACACGTGCCAGATGCTGAACCTGCATAGCAAAACCAGAGCGGTTAGGCAGCCCCCCCTTTGCTTAACTGACAAACATCAAGCCACCCCCTGCCCCTTCTCCCTGGGATCCCTCATCCTCCAGGAAGTGGACTGGTCTGATTAAGAACTTTGCTGTGAAAGCCATATGTGCAGCACGCTTGTTTCTGTGGGGATGGTGAGAATGGTATTTGACCAGTTTACCAAGTTTACAGTGGTGCCAGGCCCATGCTCAGAAGGGGCCCCAGCCCACTCCGCTTGTGCTGCACTCTGGCTCTGCTGTTCCTCCTTGGGGGGGAAGCGGAATAAGCCTCCACCTGCCCGCTGGCTCCCCTCCCCGCTGCCAGCCCGCCACGGCCCGCCGGCTGCAGTCTTCTCTTCACCCCTTGGGAGACCAACAAAGTAGGAGCCGGCGTGGGGCAGCGGATGCCAGAACCTGTGCACACTGGAGAGCAGCATCTCCTCCCAGAGCTGGGTGTGCAGGGGGCCCCTGGCCAGAGCTTCCATCCCCCAGTAAGGCCGGACGCTGAGCCCTGCTTACCCCAGCACCACTCGGGCTGGGGATGGGAGTTGGACTGTGAAAGGGCTTTTGGAATGCGAGCTGCTCTGGGTCCGCTAGCCCTGGGAGGAGACCAGGGGTGCAGGGCACGGGGGATTGGGTCTGTAGCGGGGTGCTGGGCTCTGTGATGGGGTGGAAGGTGCTGGGCAGTGGGGGAGATTTGTGTGTTTTGGGGTACTGGGTGGGTCTGTTGGGGGTGCTGGGTGATGGGGGAGGGTTGTGTGTTTTGGGGTTCTGGGCAGTGGGGGGGTCTGTGTAGAGTGCTGTGTAGTTGTGGTGGTGGGTCTGTGAGGAAGAACAGTGGGGGGTGGGGGAGATCTGTGAGTGTGTTGGGGCACTAGGCAGGGGGCGTTCTGTGTGGGATGCTTGGCAATTGTGATGGGGTTGTGTGGGGGTGCTGGGCAGTTGTGGGGCTGTGGGCAGGTGGGGGCGCTGCGCAGGGATGATGGTGTGCAAGGCACTGCATTTGTGGTAGGGAGTCTCTGGGGGGGGGTCTCTGGGCGGGGGGCACTGGGCATAGCAGATTGGGGGCACTGGACATAGTGATCTGGGGGGGTCTCTGGATGGGGGGCGCTGGGCATAGGGAGTTGGGGGCTGTTGGGCAGGTGGTGGGCTACGTGGCATGGCATGAGCCCGCCCCCGAGGGGAAAGGGCACACTGGCAGCACAGCGCTGGGTGGGGCAGTGTGCATCTGGCGGCTGCCGGTTTGTAAAGAGTGCCCACACATTGGCCTGAGCAGAGCGGGGCCACCCCCGCCATGCCCCATTGCCCCTGGCAGGCCCATAGCTCCAGGGACCTGACCTCTCCACACCATGCTCCATTGCCCCCATGGGGACCCACAAATATGTTTGGCGCCAGGCCCACAAAAGGTTAATCCGGCCCTGCAATTGACTGGAGGTGGTTACTCGCTGTGATTCTAGCTCCAGGCCTGGGGCAGGAGCCATTCAGCCCTTGCTGCAGAATCCACTTCCTCAGCCTGCTAGAGACCAAAGGGAGAGCACAGTTACTGCCACTCTGCATAGGAGGGTGCACTGCAAAATGGGGCAGAAACACTGGCTGCCTGGAGTTCCTGCAGGCTCAGAGGCACTATAAGGGGTGGAGCAGCAGTGCTGGCTGTGGGCAGCGCACAGTGACTTCAGGCCACATTTCTAACAGAAGACACTGAGACAAGGAGAATAGCTGCACTAGCTGCTGGGAAGCTCACATCTGCTCAGTCCCAGCTTCTCCCAACAGGAGACACTTCAGGGCAAGGGGCAGGAGCACCTGCGTGTCTGGTGTCTTGGGCCTTCTCTTCCATATAGTCGCAGATCACACCAGCATCTTCACTGTGCCAGCAGTTGTGAATCCCACTATGGGGTGTGGCGCATTCCCCCAGTGTGCGCTCTGTGCCACTGCACTCCACGTTGTCTAGATGGATCGGGCCATGCCCCTCCCCAAAATATGCCATCGTCCTGGCTTTTGCTGCGCCGCTGCAATGAGACAAGGGATGACCCATCTTCACAGAGGGTACATCTACGCTGCAGCAGGGAGGCGTGGTTCCTGCTCGGGTAGACAGACTCGCGCTAAAAATAGCTGTGTAGCTGGGGTAGCAGGAGCAGTGGCTCAGGCTAGAGGCTCAAGTATGGACCCAAAGGGTCCAGGCAACTCTGTACCCAGGTGACTAGCCCAAGCTGCTGCCCGTGCAAACCCTGGCTATGCGGTTATTTTTCACACACTAGCTTGAGCGGAGCTAGCCTGTGTCTGTCTAGTCAGGCTGGGAAGACCGGTCCCAGCTGCACTGTAGACATACCCTGAGTATGAAGCAAAAGACTCTTGTGGCAATAATATCGGTTTCTCTGCATAGTCGTACACTATTCCAATCCTACAGCCTGCCCAGCACCCCACAGCTGCAGGGTGTGTGTGAGAGTACAGTTCTCCTGTACACACAGCAATGCTCAAACATACAAAACAGCCCAAATCTCCATCCTGGTGAAATGACCCCTGCTTACAAGTTACACCTACTGATCCTCTTACCTGTAACCCAGCTGCCTGCAAACCACAGCTGCATCCCTGTCTGTCCAGCCATCGTCACAGACACTGCCCCACTGCCCATTCAGGAACACCTCTACCCGCCCCTCCTTGGTGCTCTCTCCATCCGCCAGCCGCACAGGGGGCCCTGCAAGAGAATAAGCCCAGTGATCATAACAAAGGGAAACGCATCGAGTGAGACTTGGGACCTGGACAGAAAGCTGAGATCCACAGAACTGACATCAGAAACCAGGAAACACCAATAGTTCAATTTATAAAGCAGCGTCCACCCCCTCCACCACATCCCTGCTAAATAGGTAGGGCACTGGGCATAAGAAATTAATTTACCATACATGGAATAACCATGAAGAGACTATGTTCTGAAAGCTGAATAAAGCGGGGAACATGAAAGGGCAGAGAAGGGGGGAAAGTTAATAAATATGGAGCCAACACTGGGCAAGTGCACGTGCACCTTGGAAATAGAATGATGAGCTTATTTCAAGTGGGGAGAGAGGCTTCCTCCCCCTGGGAAAGGCCAGAAATCCTGCTGTAAAGCCAAATGACAAAATCCAGCTGAAGAGTCAGGGTATGCCTGCTGTAGGGAAGACTATGGGGAATCAAGCCTTGGGTACATGAGGAAATTGAACCAACTTAACTAAATCCATTTACATACCAATTTCATTAAATGGGTGTAACCCCCTTGCATGGACTCTGATTTCAACTTAACAGCCCCTGATATCCATTTAACCTAAGTCCATTTTTCTTTGCAAGCCCTAATTTACTAAGCAGTTTCTAAACTGGTTTAGTTAAAGGGTACAATGTTCCTCTGTAAACAAGGTCTAAGCGTCCCGCTACTGAGCAATGGGATTCTGGGCAGCAGTTGTGGCTCCCAGGGTTTCATTTCTGTTTATAAGGTGGAGTCACTGCCAGAAGAATTCACATGGATTTGCAAAAGAAAACTGCACATAGGGAAGGGGGAGCTAGGCCAGCACAGTGGGGAGGAGAGGTGTCAGGGTGGGATCAAGGGATTGGTGGGGACATGAGAAGAACAGGCCAATGGCCATGCGGAACATGCGTTAGAAAATGTAACCTCTTAGCGTCAGCAGGAAATGGTCGCACAGTGCATCACGTTTAGCATGTGGAACCATCAACTCAGTGGGATAACTGGGACTCTTCACAGCAGGTGCATAATCATAGCAGGAAGGCCACAGGAATCCCTTCCCCATAAGCAACCCCATCCATGGAGCAGTCCACAGACTAGGAGTGCTCTTGCCCCTGCCTTAATCTCCAGAAGGGATGGAACAGTAAGCCATTCCCCGCACCCTCCACTGGAAGAGGCAGAGCAAGGTACCAGCAGTGCCTTCAATGATCTTGTTGGTTTCAGGGGAGCATCGGACCCCCACATCCTCGGCATGCGAGCAGTCATGCTGCCCCCAGTTGCTGTGTGGACAGTCCAGGAGAGAGAACTCTGTGCCTGTACAAGCCATGTCGTCCAGAAGGATAAAGCCTTGGCCAAGTGTGTACTCCCCCTCAGATGCCAGGCTGGCAGGGCCACTAGGAGAAGGAAATGGAAAAGCACGTCAAACACACCACTCCCCAGAACCCTGCACTCTGACCCAACTCCCAGATCTAGCTGGAGCCCTGTTTCCTCAAGAACCCACACAGCCAAGGAGACCAACATGGAGAAAAACTCAATGGTAAAAGAGACAAACCTTCGTAACCCACTCCATTGACTGACAGTCAGTGACATGGGAGAGAGTGAGGGAGGAGCTGGGACATCTCCATAGGCTCAGCTTCCCGGGGGACCTGATAAAACCAGTCCACTGCTTGGTGTCCATCGGTCATACAATCACACTTGCATGTGCTCTGCAATTCTCACTAGGGGTTGCTAGACTATTTTAGTTCTAAATCTCATCCAAAAGGCAGCACCTCCTCACACCCCTTTGGGGCATCAGTTCAGTACTGGCTTAAAGGGAAGCACCATCTCCACAATCACAAACACCACTGCAATTTTCCTTGCAGGTCTCCCATTCAAGTACTGAGCCAGCTGAACCCATCTGAACTGAGAGCTGATGAGCCCACACAGTCCAAGGTTATACAGCTGGAAGCGTAAGGAGTATCCTTTAGAAGCACAGACCTTTCTTTCTTTAATGGGAGGAATCCATGAAGGTGGCAACAGGCATGGACACTCTAAGTGGGCCAGGGACTAGGGTGACCAGACAGCAAGTGTGAAAAATCAGGGCAGGGGATGGGGGATAATAGGAGCCTGGTCACCCTATCAGGGGCAGAGATGCTCATGCTTAGCATTGCCTGGGAATGGGCACTGGCACTTGCCCAGCTCTCTAACCCGGAAGGTGCCCGAGAAAGGATTCACCATTTCCTGGGAAGGCTGGTAGCAGGGAGATCAGCTCTCTAACAAAGCACGGGCAGGAGATGCTAAGGCCCAGCTTTCCCAGTGAGGGGACATGGCGCTTAAACCTTGCCAATAGGGAACTTAGTCACCTGTAAAACCAGTTCCTCTCTAAATACCATCATTACAGTACCTGAAGCCCAGCTGCCTGCAGACCACCTGGGCATTGAGAGCCGTCCAGCCGTCATCACACACCGTGCCCCAGTCTCCCCTGTAATAAACCTCCACCCTCCCTTCGCTGGGGGTGCGGCCTCCTGCCAGCCTGACTGTGCCCTCTGGAGAGGATGGGACAGGAAAAGGCAAGCAATTAGTAAAGGAGAAAGGAACCCTCCTCTGCTGACGGCTGTGTGCAGTCTGAGAGCGGGAAGAGAGAGAGAGTGTGTGTTAGACTCAGCAGAGGAACACCCCATTACTTTGCACAAAGGCCTTGCAGATGTGCTCGCCCACAAGGCACAGGCTAGTACTCCCCTCGGCCTCTGCTGCACCCATGCAAGACAGTGGGAAGGCTACATTGTCTGGCTCTGAGTTGCTCCTGCCTCTGCCCCACTGTGCACCCAGGCCCAGCAGGAAGGAGGTGCCTGCTCTGGAGGGGGGACAGACTATACCTGTTGAAAGGATTGTGGAATACAAGAGTGGGACAGGATGCACAGGGAGAGGTGAGGTGGATCTGTACCTGTGAAGGGGTCACAGGACACTCCTGCATCCTCAATGTGATCACAGTTTTGCTGTCCCCAGTTATTCTTCTTGCACTGGTCCAGTGACAACTCGTTCCCTGAGCACTCCACTTCATCCAGCAGGATTGGGCCGGATCCCTGCCCATAGTGAGCCCACGAGAAGGCCTTTGGAGTCCCACTACAGAGGACACAGACACACACAGAGGGAGGGAAGATACACCCTCCCCCCACTCTAGCCTATGTGGGACACAAAGTCTTGTGCATAGGGATGCTACTTTGGTTGGGGCCCTAGCTACAGCACAGGGGCTGGGAGTCCGGGATCCTCTAGCTCATTCCACAGCTTATCTGCATTTCAGTCACAGTGACCTGCCCATTCACTAGCCCAATGTGAAACCTCAGTATCTCAAAGATGAGTTTGCAATTGGTACATGACAGTAAATAAGTAAAATCCATTTATTCATGTCTGAACAGTGGTGACATGATTACATCATATCCTGGCAATTTTCTGGCAACGTGGATGATCCAGAAACATGGCAGGTCAAGGATGACATTTCAACATCAGGGATGGGCAAAACTCCAAAGGTTTGATGGTTCTATCAATATTACGCCTCAAACTCCCAGGGCCAAGATTTTCAAAAATCAAATCTACAGTTAGGCTCTGAAGTCCCTATTTAGGCACCTCTATGAGTGACCTGAGTTTCAGGGGTGCTGAGCACCAAGCAGCTCCCATACAAAGCACTGAAAAGTCTAGAGGAAGGTGAATAGGAGCTGCCTCTACCTCTCGTGTGGCACAAGGACAAAGGGACAGTCAGTGAAACTGAAAGGCAATCCAATTAAAACTGATCAAAGACAATATGCACCATTCACATGTGGCAGGTGAAGTGCATTGCTGAAAGGTATTACTGAGGCTAAGTGACTGGAAGGATTCATCAAAGGACTAGACATTTACATGGATGACAAGAACATCTTCCCTCTGACACAGCTGCTGTTGGCCACTGTGGGAGATGGGATCCTGAGCTGGATGGACCATGGGTCTGATTTACTCTGGCAATTCTTACGTCCCGAAGTCTCCCCGAACTCCATCACCAGCCAGAAGGGGACTTACCTGAACCCCAGTTGCCTGCAAACCACCTCGGCATCCCGGTCGTCCCATTGGTCATCACAGATGGTGCCCCACTTGCCGTCGTGGTAGACCTCCACTCGCCCCGCGAAGCTCTCCTTTCCCCCAGCCAGCCGCAGCGGGGCACCAGCACCTGCTCTTCAGAAAAGGGAGCAAGCAGAAGAGAGAGAGTGCATCTGATGACTGGGGATGCAGACCCATTACAGGGCTTCAGGATGAACCAGCCTCTGCCCTGGCCTCTCCCAGCCACCTCTGACCACTAGTGACCGTGCTGTTAGCCCTCCCCTAGTGGTGGTGGTGGGGCTGTTTGCCAAGAGATGGCTCACCACAGACATTCAAGGGACGTCGATGAGCAGGGGCTATGCTCCCTGGGGCAGAGGCCTGGCTCAGGGAACCCCTACCGAGGGTGAGCTGCTCACTGCTGACTTTTTTCATTGTTTAGGAACAGATTGTGGGAGAAGTGGGGCAGCTTCCTTCTCCCCCCACATGCCTCCCCTCTGCGTGCTCAGGGCTGGGAGGGCGTGGTTGATCCTCAGCTGGAAACTGGAGTCCATTTTTACTGCAGTAAGTAGACCAAGCCAAGCCTGCGCCATCTTATCCATCCCCGCAACTTTGCCAGCTGAGATTTTATATCCTGGTGGCAACACTGTGAATTGGGACACTTGGCACTGAGGGATGGGGGTCCCAGCTCCTTTCCCTGGGGATTTACCTGCAGGAGGAACGCACTCCGCTGCTGCGATTCCCTGGTTACAGGCTCCGGACGCAGCCTCCTGGTAGCCACACTGCAGCAGGGCCTTCTCATCCCCATGGCAGTTTGCTGACTGCAGACGGAGGGGAACCGGCCCCCAGGCAGCAAGGAAGTTCTTCCTAGCTGTGCCTATCTCACTGAGCACAGAGAGGAGAGCACAAGGATAATACTAACATCTCTGGCACTATCTGAGTCACCATCCCCCCTCTCTGTCACTCCCACATTTTCACATGGTGCCTGTGACCTGAACCTACATTGGACCCCGGCCACAATGTACTGTATATGCACCAAGCCCAAAGAGGCGGGCATGCACCCAAGGCTGCCATCTGAAACCAAGTGGCAAGCCACCAACAGGCACAGAAGCCTTCCCTATTCCCAGCAGCTGTTGTGGAAGACATAAGGAAGTCACACAGAAAGGATCACGTCTCAAAGGCAGAAAGTAGTGAGAGCAGGTGGGTCTAAAGGACAGATATGCTCGTCATGCCAGCGATAAAGAACGAGGCACAGAAACAAACAGCAGGGAGAGAAGCAGGGCTGATTCTCTGCAACATGGGTTCGCAAGGAGGCACATGAGGACCCATCCTCCCCCTTTGGAGAAGATGAGTCCTGAAACTTCTACTATTTGTAAAGTGGGGCCTCGGCTGGAAGAGGATTCAAATCACTGCTCTTAGGGAAGGCTTGGCAAGCAGCTTCTCCAGGGGACACTGGCAGCTCTGTAGGACAGTGTTACAGGATCCTGACTGGTTTTGCTCTTTGTGGAGCTTGTCAGCTGTAGGCAATGTCTTAAAGTGCAGCTGCACTCATTTCCACTGGCCTCAGTTATCATAAACGCAAGGCTGGGGGTAAGTAATTAGCCAGTCATGGGCCTTCCTTTTATTTTCATGGTCACATGGATGTTAGTGGCTCCTGATTGACCCTCTTTTTTCCTTCCTTCTTTCAGGTAGAAGCCCTGCCCGCAGCTCAGGTAGACTCATACATCACCAGGGAGTGGGGCCAGCTGCTTGAAGGGAGGGCAGCAACCTCTGAGACGGGGCAAGTTCAGGAGGAGACAAGAGCATATTTCTCCTCCCCCTGGAGAATCTGGGGCAGTGCTGAAACACCACCCCGAAGGAGGCAGATCGGCGGGCATAGTGACCTTGACCTCCAAGAATCCAGGAGAGCCCCCTTCGTAGGGGGAGAACCTCCCCACTTCCAAAGCAGGGGGCAGCTCAGCAGACTGACTGTTGAGACCTCAGAGCTAAGCATGAGCTCCTGGCTCTTCCCACAGAACTGGTGGCACTGTGTCAGCACTCCCCTTCTGGGGGCCCTTTGAGCTTTTCACTGGGTCCTCCAATGTGATGAAAGCTGCTTTGCCAGGTCACTAGCCAGCACCACTCCCAGGGGATACAAAATTCAGTAGAAACCTTCCAGCCCAAGGCCAAAACCATCCTGCCACACAGGCAACCTTTGTGCCAGGTTGCTCCTTTCTCAGAAAGGCTGCAGGTTCCAGAGGGAGGGGCCAGGCCTCCCTGGCAGGAAGAGGAGCCAGTCTCTCACCTGCTGTGGGAGCAGAGCCAATGGGATTTTCACCGTTATTTCATGTTGTAAGGCAGGTGGGGGTGCCAGTGTGAATTAGCAAAGCCTCTTCCTTCTCTCCAGACTCTACCCCCTCCCTGTTCCGGTGGGAGGGGAAAGGGATGGGGCTTGGGAGGGAATCTCTCAGAGAAAGTCACTGAGGTTTGGTAGTCTAGACTCTCTTCTTGCAGTGGTGACTGAGGGTCTGGACAGGGGATGGGCCATGGCCACAGAAGGAAAACAGCAGTGTACATTCAGCACTGCTCACTGGGAGACCAGGGGACAGAGCAAATTCAGATACCAAGGAGGCAGAGACTGTTCTCCTTTGTGGGTGATCCCTGGAATCTGCCTCTAAAGTTCCTACCTGACTCCCAGCTGCCTGCAGACCACGCTGGCATCCCAGTCTGTCCAATGGTCAGCACAGATGGTACCCCAGAGTCCGCTGAAGTACAGCTCCACTCTGCCACCTTCAGACAGCCGCACAGCACCTTCCGAAAGAAAGACTCTGATGCCAAAGTGCTCCCTGCTGCACTCTCAGCAGGCACTGTGCAAGATGGCTCTGGAAACGGACTGGACACCCTGATTTCCCATGCTGCGGTTGAGCTGCAGCCAGCCTCTCTCACCCCCATTTTCCAGGGCTATTCCTCAGGCAATGCTGTATGGAGAAGCACCACACCGGCACCTTCCCCACGTGGGTGACAGCTGTTTGGGAGGCTGGCCTTTGCCACCTTCTTTTGAGAGCCAGGGCTGTACAATGGATAGAGCAGGAGACTGAGGAGCCAGGAGGCCTGGGATCTGCCTTTAGCACCATGCCTCAGTTTCCCCATCTGTGAAATAGGGATAACTCCACTTATTCATCTTTGTAATGAGCTGTGAGGTATAGACTGTAAAGGGCGTTAGGTATTATCAATCTCTGAAACTCCTACACTGAGACACTTGATTGTGTAACCAATCAGGAATTTTGAATGTGCACTAGACTGCCCCCAAGGTCAATGGCCCCACAGGAAGCGGTATGACTAGAGGGCCAGTAACAATGGGCTGTTCCTCTGCAATTGCACCAGGAAAAGGAGGAGGCAGGAATTCACTCCCTTTAAAGTGCTACAATAGAACAGATCTCCATCAACACCTGGAAACCTCCTCACGCCACTGAGAGTTACTGGGAAGGGCCTTCCCCACACCTCCACCCATGCTTTGAGCACTGGAACAGAAACACACAGCTATACTCTGCTGGCCTCAAATAGAAATGGCTTTGAGGAAAAAGAAAGTGACGCAGGAGGGACGGGCAGGCACACAGGCCCCACCCATAGGAGGCACCTCTCATCTGGAGGAAGCCATATTTGAAAGTGTTTGTGCCAGTGCGGGGAGGTGGAACCTAGTTTTGTTGAAATGGTGTTTTTAAAAAGGGGTTGAAATACCGTTTCCTAACACATTGCAAATAAGGCTGTGAGGCCAAATGTTCAAGGGATCGGCACCCACAACTGGGGCCAGATTTTCTAAAGGGCTCAGCTCTCACTTAGGCACTGAAATAAGGGGCAGATTGTAAAACAACAGTCACTTCCCTTGCGACACTAATAGCCAGATTTTCACAGAAGGCCAGCTTCTACATATTTCTTCTATACACTGCTATAGTTACACCAGTATAATTATAAACTGCTATAGTTATACTGGTATAGCTCCCATGTGGCCACTCAGCCCTGGTCTACATTACGAGTTTAGGTCGAATTTAGCAGCATTAGGTCAATTTAACCCTGCACCCGTCCACATGACCAAGCCTGTTTTGTCGACTTAAAGGGCTCTTAAAATTGATTTCTGTACTCCTCCCTGGCAAGGGGAGTAACGCTAAAATCGACTGGGTCAAATTTGGGGTACTGTGGATGCAATTCGATGGTATTGGCCTCTGGGAGCTATCCCAGAGTGCTCCATTATGACTGCTCTGGACAGCACTCTCAACTCAGATGCACTGGCCAGGTAGACAGGAAAAGCCCCGGGAACTTTTGAATTTCATTTCCTGTTTGACCAGCATGGCGAGCTGATCAGCACAGATGACCATGGAGTCCCAGAATCACAAAAGAGCTCCAGCATGGACCGAACGGGAGGTACTGGATCTGATCGCTGCATGGGGAGATGAATCCGTGCAGGCAGAACTCCGTTCCAAAAGACGAAATGCCAATATATATGCCTAAATCTCCAAGGGCATGATGGATAGAGGCTACAACAGGGACACACAGCAGTGCCACATGAAAGTTAAGGAGCTGAGGCAAGCCTACCAAAAAACAAAGGATGCAAACGGTCGCTCCGGGTCAGAGCCCCATACATGGCATTTCTATGATGAGCGGCATGCAATTCTAGGGAGCATCCCTACCACTACCCCAACACTGTCCATGGATACCTGCAAGGGGGGAGCCCCACGCAACAGGGATGAGGATTTTGTGGATGAGGAAGATGATGATGATGAGGAGGTTTAGTATAGCGCACAGCAGGCAAGCAAAGAATCCCTTTTCCCCGGCAGCCAGGAACTGTTCATCACCCTGGAGCCAATAACCTCCCAACCCTCCCAAGGTGGATTCCCAGACCATGAAGCAGGAGAAGGCACCTCTGGTGAGTGTACCTTTGTAAATATAATACAGGATTTAAAAGCAAGCATGTTTAATGATTAATTTGCCCTGAAGACTTGGGATGCATTCACGGCTAGTATAGTTACTGGAAAAGTCTGTTAACGTGTCTGGGGATGAAGCGAAAATCCTCCAGGGACATCTTCATGAAGCTCTCCTGGAGGTACTCCCAAAGCCTTTGCAAAAGGTTTCTGGGGAGGGCGGCCTTAGTCCATCCTCCATAGTAGGACACTTTTACCACGCCAAACCAGTAGCAAGTAGTCTGGAATCATTGCAGAACAAAGCATTGCAGCGAATGGGCCTGGCCCTTGGTGGCATTCAAGCAACATCCGTTCTTTATCTCTTTGTTAGCCTCAGGAGAGTGATAGCGTTCACGGCCACCTGGTTCAAATACAGGAAATTTGTTTAAGGGGACATTCAGAGGTGCCCGTTCCTGCTGGGCTGTTTGCCTTTGGCTGAAAAGAAATCATCCACGCTGTTAGCCACACGGTGGGGGGAGACCTGTTCATGCTGAGCTGTTCACCTTTGGCTGACAGGGATATTTCCTGATACTATGCAGTTGTGGGTGTGTGTGTGTGAAGCGATCATCCCAGAGAACTGGGGGGGCTGGGGTTGGGTTGTGCTGCACATTCACCCCAAAACCACAGCCCCTCCTTTTAAATGGCCAACCCAACAGGCTTTGCTTGGTATGGGAAAGGAGGGCGCTGCTGTTTGAAACCGTTCCCACGTTTTGAAGGTTGAAGAAACCTTCACCCAGCCACTCCACCCCAGAGGATTGCCCAAGCAACAGAAGGTTGGCATTCAATAAGTTTTGAACTGTAGTGTGGCCTGGTCCTTCCCTCCTCCCCTCATCCACCACCCCACACCGTGCTTCCCTTCTCACTCACCCCTCCCGGGCTATTTTGCAAGTTTTCCCCCTATTTGTGTGAAGAATTAATAAAGAATGCATGATTTTGATACAATAATGACTTTATTGCCTCTAGAAAAGGAGTACTTGTGGCACCTTAGAGACTAATAAATTGGTTAGTCTCTAAGGTGCCACAAGTACTCCTTTTCTTTTTGCGAATACAGACTAACACGGCTGCTACTCTGAAACCTGTCTTTATTGCCTCTGAAAGTGGTGATCAAAGGAGGGGTCGATCGGTTGGCTTACAGGGAAGTAGAGTCAACCAAGGGGGCGGGTTTTCATCAAGGAGAAACAAACAGAACAGTCATACCGTAACCTGGCCAGTCATGAAACTGGTTTTCAAAGCTTCTCTGATGCGCAGGGCACCCAGCTGTGCTCTTCTAATGGCCCTGGTGTCTGTCTGCGCGTAATTGGCCACCAGGCGATTTGCCTCAACCTCCCACCCCGCCATAAACATCTCCCCCTTACTCTCACAGAGATTGAGGAGCACACAGCAAGCAGCAATTAACAGTGGGAATATTTGTTTCGCTGAGGTCTAAGCGAGTCAGTAAACTGCTCCAGCGCGCTTTTAAACATCCAAATGCACATTCTACCACCATTCTGCACTTGCTCAGCCTATAGTTGAACTGCTCCTGACTACAGTCCAGGGTGCCTGTGTATGGCTTCATAAGCCATAGCATTAAGGGGTAGGCTGGGTCACCAAGGATAACTATAGGCATTTCAACATCCCCAACAGTTATTTTCTGGTCTGGGAAGTATGTTCCTTCCTGCAGCTGTTCAAACAGATCAGAGTTCCTGAAGATGCGAGCGTCATGCACCTTTCCCGACCATCTCATGTTGATGTTGGTGAAACGCCCCTTGTGATCCACCAATGCTTGCAGCACCATTGAAAAGTACCCCTTGCGATTTACATACTGGCTGCCAAGGTGGTCCAGTCCCAAGATAGGGATATGCATTCCGTCTATCGACCCACCACAGTTAGGGAACCCCATTGCAGCAAAGCCATCCACTATAACCTGCACATTTCCCAGAGTCACTACCCTTGATAGCAGCAGCTCAGTGATTGCGTTGGCTACTTTGATCACAGCATCCCCCACAATAGATTTATCCACTCCAAATTGATTCCCAACTGACCGGTAGCTGTCTGGCGTTGCAAGCTTCCAGAGGGCTATCGCCACTCTCTTCTCAACTGTGAGGGCTGCTCTCATCTTGGCATTCTGGCGCCTCAGGGCAGGGGAAAGCAGGTCAAAAAGTTCCATGAAAAAGTGCCCTTACGCATGCGAAAGCCACTGGGAATCATCCCAGACCTGCAACACTATGTGGTCCCACCAGTCTGTGCTTGTTTCCCGGGCCCAGAATCGGAGTTCTACAGCCTGAACCTGCCCCATTACCACCATGATGTCCAAATCGCCAGGGCCCATGCTTTGAGAGAAGTGTGTGTCCATGTCCTCATCACTCTCGTGATCGCACTATTGTCGCCTCCTCGCCTGCTTTTGCAGGGTCTGCACACACTGCAGGATAATGCGCGAGGTGTTTGCAATGCTCACAACAGCAGCGGTGAGCTGAGCTTGCCGGAGTGTGGCATCTGCAGAAGAGCAGAGTTGCAGCGGAAGCGATGGATGATGATGGTTGCCACGAGAACAGATATTTATACAGAACAACAAGAAGACCTGCGAGATGGATTCATGGCACCAGGAGAGCTGAGTTGCAGCGGAAGTGGTGGAGGACGACTGTTAGCACCACGCACATTTCCCGAGGAAGAACACAAGTACCCGGGAGCACATGACAGACAACATGGAGAAATTTGCTATTGAGACAAGAGCAGCAGAGCAGAGTTGCAGCGGAAGCGGTGGATGATGACAACGGTTAGCAGTCCTACTGCACCGTCTGCTGACAGCAGTATGGCGTCTGCACAGAAAAAAGGCGTGAAATGATTGTCTGCTGTTGCTTTCACAGAGGGAGGGACGACTGACGATATGTACCCAAAACTACCGCAATAATGTTTTTGCCCCATCAAGCATTGGGAGCTCAACCCAGAATTCCAATGGGCAGTGGAGACTGCAGGAACTGTGGGATAGCTACCCACAGTGCAATGCTCCAAAAGTCGATGCTAGCCACGGTACTGTGGACGCACTCCGCCAACTTAATGCACTTAGTGTGGACATACGCAATCGACGGTATAAAATCGATTTCTAAAAATCGACTTCTATAACATCGACCTAATTTCGTAGTGCAGACATACCCTCAGTCTTCATCTACACTGGTACTTTTGTTGGTATGGGGTGTGAAAAAACACACCCCTGACTGACATAAGTTTCACCGACAAAAGTGCAGGTGTGGATAGCGCTGTGTCGGCAGGAGAGGCTCTCCTGCCGACATAGCTAATGCTGCTTGTTGCGGGTGGTTTAATTATGCCAGCAGAAGAGTTCTCTCCCAGGGGTGCTGGAACAATTTGTATAGTGGAGGTACTGAGAGTCATAAAACCAAACTGTAAACCCTGGATATGATGGGAACCACTTCAAGCCAGGGGATGCAGCAGCACCCCTAGTTCCAGTGCCTATGCTTTCTTCTGCTGGTGAAGAGTGGCTACAGGGGAGCTGGTACAGCTGTGCCATTGTAAGGTTCATAGTGTAGACATAGCCTCAGACTCCAGAACAAGGGCTTGTCTATACTTAAAATGCTGCACCACCACCACTGTAGAGCTTCAGTGAAGATGTTACTTACACCAACAGGAGAGGTTTTCCCATCGGTATCGGTAATCCACCTCCCCAAGAGGCCATAGCTAGGTTAATGAGGGAATTCTCCCATCGACCTAGCGCTGTCTACACCAGGGTATAGGTCAGTTCAACTGCGTTGTTCAAGGGGGTGGATTTTTCACACCCCTAAGCAACATATTTATAGCGATCTAACTTCCTAGTGTGGACCAGGCCTACGAGTGGCTTCTTTTGACTTTAGCTTATATCTCTTTGGAAGCAGTTTAAGATAAGCCGAGAAAGATGCTTTTATACTGGCATAAGAGTGTCCACACTGGGGTTATAAATTCACACCTTACCTTATACCAGTATAATTTTCTCATCGAGACAAGTCCTTGGTTAGTGGCCTAAACAGAAGCCAAACTTTTCTGAAAATTCTGACCAACTATTGTGCTGTACTCATTGCTCTGGGTCCAACACCAAGCTGTATGCATCTTGGCACCTCCACCTACCCTCTCCCCCCACGCCCCCACCCGCCCATGGATAAGGTCTGAGAGCATGCAGCCAAGACCCCCAAGCCAAGCGATGCTGAGGGGTACTTACCCTGATTACAGTCACAGCTGGCCCAGCCAATCACTCCAGAAGCAAGCCGGTAGAAGCACCAAGGCGTGGCTCCCCCGTCTGGATTTCTGCAGTAGTTGTGGTTCCCTAAGCCCCTGTCTGGGTACTGCTGGACATAATCAGGGAACTCTGCCCAGTTCAAACACTCCGACCCAGACTCAGTGACAGCCAATGAGCCATTGTAATACCCGAGGGGCCCAATGCCACACAAGCCGGACCCTGGAGACAGAAAGGAAGCTTTCAGGATGGCTTGCTGCCAAGAAGGGCTTGGATAAAGCCAGTATGTGTCACATAACAGCCCTCTTCTGCTGGCTCCTTCCATTTCTGCAACATTGAACCTTCATTTTCTTTTACAAATCAAGACTCTCTGCCCTGGGGTTGTGAAGAAAGCCTTGTAAATGTGATCTAATCAAATGTTTCCTGAAAAATAATAGCACTGAGAGTTGTGAACTCCCCTATCATCTGAAATGAGTGTTAACTCTGGACCCTAATGAAGACACCCAGCTATTTTGGGATGGTAGGCAGAATGCAAGCTCCACTAATACTACTTCTCACCCCACCCACTCTGACTCCTGAATAAGATACCCCTACATTTGGACATAAGCCTACTTGAAAGCCACACTTTATCTTTGAGATGAGCCAGACCCAGGCCCCTGTGAAATCAGATTCTGCAAAGGAGGGGGTGAATTTATAGTCCCCCCATGTGGAGACTCTTATTCCAGCATGCACTACATGTTCTTTATTTACATGAGTACATCAGCTTGTCTATTTGAAAGCAGTGGGTTTACGGGGAGTACAGCAAACCCATTCTAAGCAGGCACAAAAATCCAGACCAGTGTTTATCCAAAATTCCTGCCTGTGAAAAAAATGTCAGTAAATTAAATATGTAGTTTTTGTGACAGATTGAAATCCTCCTTCATTCATCTGGAATAAGAGAGGGAAAAACACAATTGGCTTTCTATACCAGATAGGTCTCTCCAAGTGCAACATGTGGGAGAAGACCCTGGAATGAATTTCAGTATAATAGCTCTATTCATTTAATAAACAAACAGAAGCCAATACCCTTAGCAAACCCTTCTGCAACAGCAAGGATAAATATGTCCTGTACGACAAAGAGCTGATGTGTACAGAAGAATTACACTGTGCCATTGACCTTGAAAACAACAGAGAGGTTTGCAAGCCCAGCTGGAATGGGCTGTGGTGCCATGTATATCATCAGGTACAGATACACTGTGAAGAAAGCAACATAAATGTCTAGAGAGAGTCACTTGGAAGACGATCTGTAGCCTGACTTGGATTCACTGACAAAGCCATGATGAGGGGTCGGTAAGACCTCAATATTTATTAAAATGGATTAAAGAAGGAGATAATGTGAAAGAGACAAAGAGAGAGGAAAGGGAAAGAAAATGTGGGATGAAGAGAAAACTGCAGCAGTATTCGAGATGAAGAAAAAATGAGGCTGGAAATGTAAAGGAGGGAGAGAAACAGAAACCCAAGCGTGCAACAGAGCAGAAAATGGCACGATGATGGGACAAGACAGAGGATGAGAGCAAGCCAACAGTTTCCATTCTGCTCATGGTCTCAGGGCACAGTGAGGCATCTGACTGGCGACTGAATTAATAACTTCTTGTTCTTACCTGCACTCTGCAAATGGTTTTGGCTGGGCTGCGATCCCAGGAGAGCCTGGGAAAGAAACACAAAGCAAAAGCAGAGAGATGATTATCCTGTGAAATAAACATGGGCAAGTCATGAAAGCTGCTCAGCCTCTGGCTGCTCTGGGGAAACACACCCTAGTAACCGCCTCTTCCCTGATTCCCCTATTACTCCTCTTAGAGCCCAATCACAGCTCTGCCCACGAATAACAAAATGAATAATTTGTAGGCTGCAGAGGCTTACCCTTCCTACAACAACCATGCCGCTAAAGGGCTGCTGCGTATCATTTCCAGGCTTTTATCCAAGCGCTCTGAGAGGCATGGGGAGCTGGAGCAAGCAGGAGAGGAAGGGAGAAACAGGGGCCTGACCAAGATGTAGGGGGCAAAAGGGGAGACTGAAAGAAATAGTCATGCCCTCTAAAAATGTATTAGTAGTCCCTCCCTCTCTCCCTGCACAAACCATGGAAGTGGCTTCCTATGGCTGTGACAGTGAACAGGTCTGAAGATAGAGCATCTACCTGATGCGGTGGTGCCCTCAGGAGTCAGTGTTCACACTCAGAGAGCGCACCCACACACAAAACAATGAGTGTCTGTAAGAGGGAACTCAACAGGAACTTTAAGATTTTGCCTTTAATACAGTTCAGGGCTTGAAGAAGTGTAATGATACCTCACACCACACCACACCACACCAAACAGGGCTTGACATATTAGGAACAAGCACCAGGGATATGAAACAAAGCTCTGAGGTTTCTGGGGCTGCTGCCTAGCTCCAGCTGCATACCGTAGCATGAGCAGAAGCTTTCTGATGGTATCCACACCATTGCTGGCTGGGGGAGGGCGAACTCCACTCTGACATGACCTCGTGCTTTCACAGGATTTGCAGGCAGGTGTAAGCTCTTCCCAGACCAGTGGCAACAGCCTGAGGCAAAGAGTCTGAAGTATATTTCCTAGCTCCTCACACTTGAGTTTACTTTTAAATAACCAGCAGCTTTTTACATGTGCAAGGATCACTAATTTACAGAGTGGGGGCATCTATATCTTTAGAAGTCTAGCCATCGGAAGCTGTTCTCACTCTCTCTTTTTACTGGAGCTGCCATGGTTTTGTCTCTCTCAGCTTCACCTCTTGTTCTGTAAAGGGGGGAGAGAACAATTTGGGATTGAAGCTAATTCTTTTCCTGTATTAAAGACTGTGGGCCACATCCATCTCTGGAGTAAATTCAATTCCCACTGGTTTCAACAGGGGTCAGACCTGCTTATGCCAGAACTGAATCTGATCAGCAGGTGCTGTCGACAATGGGACAGCACCAAGATCACCCCAGAAAAGCCAGACCTGAAATTCTAGATCAGAAATGTATCAATGACATTTCTGGAAATGCCAGATTAGCTGGGATGAGGAGGGGCCTGTGTTTGGGGCGGGGGAAAGGGGGTACATGTGTGTATGTGTGTGTAAACAGCAGTTAGATTTTTACACTCCATTGAGCAGGGAGCCCCTCTCTGTGTGTGTATCATACAGCACTGAGCCTACACAATGGAGAGTAAACCAACAATTCTTTGTACTTTTATAGCCACAGTCATCTGAAGATCTCAAAGCACTTTACAGAGACGGGAATGCCTCTCCCCTTTCAGAACCGGGCAAGCTGAGCCACAGGAGTCCTGTGCTTGCCCAAGCTCCCACAGCAAGACAGGTGACAGAACCAGAATCCATGTCTCCCAACTCCCCGCTCCCACAGGATGTGCATGCCCAGGCCAGTCTGCATGTGATAGGCTGGATTAATAATGGACTGCATGGAGAATGGATCCACCACAACTTGGAGACTGATCGTGAAGGAAGGGACTGCAGTCCAGACCCATGGAGCAATGTGCTCCTTCCAAAGCCCTCTCACCAAAGATTGGTCCCCTTAGCCCCCTCACATTTTAGCACGAGTGCAAACAGCCTGTCCTACATCCTTGGCCCCAGGTCCATGTAGCTATAAATTATCAGTCCACAACAGTAATAGGGGAGATTAATCTATCGGCAATAGGCAGAGACAAAGAGACCCTCCTGCTTTGGTCACTGCAGTGCTTGAGAAAACATGAGCCAAAGCAGCTGCACCCCATGCACCCTGCTCAGCTTCCTGTGGGTTGTATTTTCTGATTATGCTTTTTCATAGGCAAAAGAAGATACATAGCCCTCCTCCCAGCATAAACCCCCTGGTCCAGGGACAGAAGATAGCAGGGTGCTTCAGAGAGCATATTTGCTAAGTGCAATGTCCCCTTGCACATGATATTAAAAAGCCATGTTACATTACAAGGGAGATATATTTTAAAAAAAAATCTCCTACCTCCACACATCTGAGGCAGGGTAACAAACTCAGCAGCAGGGTCAGGCACTTGAGAGCTTTGGGAATCTCCATCCTTCTTCCTGAGCAAAGTGGCCAGAAGCTTCTTCAGGCTTCACATTCTCGCTGCTGCTGGGTTTAGCTGCCTCCTCCTCTCCCTCCTTCCCCTGTTCTATTTCCCAGGGAGCAGGTCTGGAGCGGCGCAGCACTGGAAGGATCTGCACAGCACAACTCTGTCGTTTCAGTGCAGAGAAGGGAAGGAAGGGGATAAAAGCTCACAGCAGCAGCTTGTGATTTTGCTTTCTTCTCTCTTCTATTTCCTTGTTCTGGAGTGAGGGGAAGAGAATGTGCCCCGAGAATTTCTGACCCACCTTCAAAACCAACAGGAGGCAAGTGCAGACGGGCAGGGTACAGCCTTCAGCCTTCCAGGCTGCTTCCTCACCTCATCTCTCTCTGCCTCCTACCCTGGCTCTCTCCCCTCCCTCTTGCTTGCTGTCCCAGCCTCTTTTTTTGCTCTAGGTTTGTATCTCTCTCTAGTGCAAGCCTCCTCCTCTTCCCCTGCCTACCTTGCTGCCTAGCCCAGCAGTTCTCTCTTCTCTTAAGTTGACACTTCCCTCCTTTCCCCAACTGATTCTTCTCTCTTCCTATCCCTCTCCTGCCTGCAAGGGACTGGTGGACCTGGGAGGTGTTGATTTGTAACTCCCAACTAGAAAAGCTGCAGTAATAAAACTGAAGGTGTGGGGGAAAATCCTTTGTGTGTTTGCAAGACATTATGTCTCCAAGGAACTGGACTTTATCCTCCAACCTCTGTCTTCTTGCTCAACCACCTGCAGCTCCCTGAGAACCTCTTTTCTGGTCTCTGAACCCAGGAGAATAAGAGATGGAGCATTTCAGGTTAAGATGTCTCCTAAGAGAACAGAGTAGGTGATAGGGCACTCTCAGTGGATACCCCCCCACACCCCAACTCGAGGGTGTTCCCATTGCTGGTCTGCCAGATCCTGATCGCCTCCAAGGTTCATCTTTTCAGCCAAGCATTTCTTTAACCTTGGGCTAAGGCTGGAAAGTTTTTTCCACTTGGTGGGTTGGGATGCTTGGTAAGGGATAAGACCCAAAGAGCATCCCCTAAACCAGAAGTGTCAGCTGGCCTGACCAGCTCAATGTTCCCCAACTTGCTACTGTTATCATCTGCATCTATAGGGTGTCATGTAATATGTCATTGGACATCTAACAGCTCACTGACGATTAATCTTCGTGTGTGATGTATGTACGGTCAACTCACAAATAATTACACAGAGCTGCTGGAATTATGATTAAAATGTGTTTAAACCAGGCATGTCGGGGGAGTTAATAAAGAGGGTTTTTCCAGACACAGGAATGCAGTTGTGCATGGGTCTCCCATGTAAATGGAGCAAGGTGTGACCAAAGACAATGAAAAGCACATTGGCATGCCAAACTCACTTAAAAACTCTCTGATTATGTAAATTTGTTTTACTTTTTATCTAAACCAGCCCAGTACTCTGACTGACTTGAAGAGATTATTAACTCCAGCCAAGCTCACAAGATGGTGTTTCTGGCTCTTTAAAGGAGCAGCAAACTAAATAACTTTGTTGAGCATTCCAGGAGAGGGCTGGACACTGCTGGAGCCAGTTTTAGGGAAATCTAGGACTGCAGGAGGTGTTGGGGGTCACTCTGCAAGCAGTAACTTGGCAGGGGAAGCCAGGGTAGGACCTGCATGTTTATCTGCTGGCTGTTGGAGTCTGCAGCAGCACAGCATTGAAGGTATCCAGAGTCGCAGGGCAGGCAGTGACCAACCCCTCACTGGTCTGGGTGGAACCCCAAATTGTCACAGGAGATTGGCTGTTATTGCTGTCTACTATGAGCAGTGCTAGTTGATTTATTTATACACCCCTTAATGTTTATCATTAATAAATATATGCAACGGGCCTGCCTCCCTGTCCACTTCCTGGTTTCTGTTGAGTGGATGCATTTGACACAGTTCAGGAATTTTAAGGATCTTTACACCTTCTCCATGCTGCTCTCAGCCCAATTCAATGGACATTCCATATAGCTGTACTTTTTTATTCCTGGGGAATTACCTCTTTTGGGATTTTGCAGCATGGAAATGTGGAATTCGCCTTGGAAAAGAGGTCATCTTGCATCTCTGAAAGGGAAAGTCCACTAGTCCACTAGGTAAGATTTCCAGGAGACCTTCAACACAAAAACATGGAACAGACTGTTGAAGTCCTTCTTGACTGGATGCAAGGCCCATTTCTCTCTCCCGGCTTATTACCAGCAATCACTGATTCCAGTCTTGCTGGTTTGTCTCATCCACAATCGCTTATCAAATGCAATTCAATGCTGTTAGAAGATGGGAGGAGGGAGCAGTTGTTATTGGGTGGATCCTACTGCAGTGTGCACTGGGCATTGCTTGTCTGGCCAAGAATTGCAATCATTTAATTAGGAACAAATCTCTGAACTGACAGCACTAAGCAAGCAGACAGGGAGGCAGAAGGGCAGACAAGAAGAGAGGCTAAAAACAGAGCCTCACCCCAGTGGCCTCTGCCTCTAGCAAGGCCCTATCACAGAAAGCAGCAGTGGCAGGGAGGGGAAGAGAAGAAAGGGATTTCAGCATGGGCGGCTGGTGAACCAGCCGTTGGGGGCGGCTAACCCCCAGCCCCTCCCCTTCTGCCTGAGGCCCTGCCTCTCTTCCTCCCCTTTTGCCCCTTCCTCCCCCACAGGAGCCCCGAGCACCCCCACCACAGCTGACAGTCTCCCCCACCCCACCCCAGCCCATGGCCATCCGAGCTCCCCCAGCCCTGGAGTGCCATGTGACTGGGCATAGGGTTGCCAACATTCTAATTGCACAAAACCAAACATGCCTGCTCCGCCCCTTCCCTGAGGCCACACCCCCTTCCTCATCCTTTCCCTGAGACCCCACCCTCCACTCACTACATTCCTTCTCCCTCGGTGGCTTGCTCTCCCCTACCCTCACTCACTTTCACTAGGCTGGAGCAGGGAGTTGGGGTGAGGGCTCTAACTGGGGATGTGGGCTCCGGGGTGGGACCAGAAATGAGGGCTTCAGGTGCAGAAGGGGGCTCCAGGCTGGGGCAGGGAGTTGGTGAGTGGGAGGGGGTGAGGGCTCTGGCTGGGGGTGCAGGCTCTGGGGTGGGGCTGGGGATGAGGGGTTTGGGTTACAGGAGGGGGCTCCAGGCTGTGAGGTGGGGCTGAGGGATTTGGAATGTGGGAGGGCGCCGTGGGTTGAGGCAGGGGATTGGGGCGTGGGAGGGGGTACGGGCAGTGATGAGCTGCCAGAAGCTGAAGATCCAGTTCCTTCAGTCGCTCCGGGTCTTCGGCGGCACTTCGGTGGCAGGTTCTTCACTTGCTCCGGGTCTTCGGCGGCACTGAAGGATCTGCCGCCGAAGTGCCGCCGAACACCCAGAACGAGTGAAGGGCCCGCCGCCGAAATGCCGCCAAAGGCGCACAGTGTCACCAGGTGACTACATATTCACAGCGGGAGCCGAGAGCTGGGGCGGGATGGGCAGGACAGGAGTTTGCCCACCCCTTTAACAACCGGTTCTCAACCGGCTGCAAAATTTAACAACCGGTTCGCGCAAACTGTTGCAAACCGGCTCCAGCTAACCCCTGGATATGGGCTCTGGGCTGCAGGTGCGGGCTCTGGGGTGGGGCCAGGAATGCGGGATTCGGAGTGCAGCAGGGGGCTGTGGGTTGAGGCAGCGGGTTGGGGTGCAGAGGGAGTGAGGGATCTGGCTGGGGGTACAGGCTCTGGGGTGGGGCCAGGGATGAGGCGTTTGAGGTGCAAGAGGGGGCTTCAGGTTTGGGGGGGCTCAGGGCTGGGGAGGAGGATAGGGCTCGGGGTTAGGGTGTGGGCTTACCTTGGGCAGCTCCTGGTCAGTGGGGCTAAGGCAGGCTCCCTGACTGTCCTGGCTCCGTGCTGCGCCCTGGAAATGGCCAGTAGGTCCGGCTCCTAGGCAGCGGGGCAGGAGGCTCCGCGCGCTGCTCTCACCCGCAGGCACCGCCCTCCCAGGTCCCATTGGCTGTGGTTCCCAGCCAATGGGAATCTGGAGCCAGTGTTTGGGATGGTGTGTGGAGTGTGTGGAGCCCCATGGCCCCCTCACCTAGGAGCCGGACCTGCTGGCCACTTCAGGGGTGCAGCGCAGTGCCAGGACAGGTAGGGACTAGCGTGACTTAGACCCGCAGCACTGCTGACTGGACTTTTAATGGCCCGGTCGGCAGTGCTGACCGGAACCACCAGGATCCCTTTTCTCCTGGGCATTCCAGTCGAAAACCGGATGCCTGGCAACCTGAGCCGGGCAACACGGCTGCAGAGCCTCCAGCCTCGGAGCACGGGGCAGGTGGTGCCGCCCCAGCCCCAGCCAGCCTGGACCACGGAAGAGGGGGTCTGGGGGTAGGGTGTGGATGAGGCCACACCAGACTGGTTGGGAAAGTTCAGCCTCCCCAGCCTATAATACCCACTGCCCATGGATTTCAGAGTTCTAGGGCTGCTTGTCCTAATGCAAGCTGAGGGGAGGAGTGGCTCAAACTGAGAGAGTAAAATGGCAACTCAGTGACAATGACTGAAAGTTCAGGCTTTGGAAATCCTTCACACCACAAGATCAACCGGGGAAAGTTTATCAATGCTCATTGTTAGGTGACAGCAAATATTTTGATCTGGGTCTCCCTTAAACGTGTTTATTGTTAGACAACCTTCAGACTAAGTCCTTCTCTCTGAGGAAAAGGCAGAGCAACAGCTGGAGACAGCCAGACAGCTCATCTGTTACAGCAGCTGAGGGCCTGGAAAGGACCAGCTCTATTCAATCCTGCCTTCCAATGGAAATTATTGTGGTTGATGATCTGCAGCAAGAGCCCTTGTTTTGGGCCACTAGCACAATAGCTAGTGGCTGCTGCTTTCTCCCACTCAAGACAGTTTCTGAGGTATTTCAAAGTGCCTCACCCTCAAACAGGAACGCAGGGCATGCTAAAAGCAATCAGCAGTCCATCAACTTCCATACTCGGTCTCTGGAGAAATAACAGCTCACACTCACACAATGAGACACTTGAACTTGCAGCATGTGCCCCTCTGCAATGGGCTGTTATCCGGGCTATAATTTCACTCTTGTTGAGACCTGACACTATTTCAGTTTGGCAGCTGCATCAAGGAAACAAATGTGGTAGCAAATAAAACTGACTTGGGCAAAACCCAAAGGGTTCCAATGGCCAGTCTGCCCTTTCCCTCCCCACCAGCACACACCATTTTGTACTCTGCTGCTGTCTAAGTGAGATCAGGGCTTGTTCATACAGGAAAGTGTTACCAGTTATTCCATGTAATTACAATGGTATCATTAAACCACTACAGTATTTCAGGTTTCAGAGAAGCAGCCGTGTTAGTCTGTATTCGCAAAAAGAAAAGGAGTACTAGTGGCACCTTATAGACTAACAAATTTATTTGAGCATAAGTTTTCATGAGCTCCAACTCACTTCATCGGATGCATTCAGTGGAATATTCAGGAGTGCAGGAGGAGGCTGTGGGTTGAGGCAGTGGGTTGGGGTGCAGAGGGGGAATATTCAGCCCTCACCTTACTTTATAACTTTTCCCCTGAATGCATCCGATGAAGTGAGCTGTAGCTCACGATAGCTTATGCTCAAATAAATTTGTTAGTCTCTAAGGTGCCACAAGTACTCCTTTTCTTTTTATAGTATTTCAGTATTACTTCCCGTGTGGACACCTTTATTCCAGAATAAGAGTGGCTTTTTCAGCTTGGTTTAAACTGCTTCCAAAATGACAAACTAAACTGAAAAGGGCCCTTTTATACTAAAATAAGTGTCCACCTGGGGGGAGAGGGGGCTCTACCAGTTAAAGTCCTCACCTTACTTTATAACTTTCCTGTGTATACAAGACCTAACTAGCTGCAAATCACCTCAATCCAGTGTGTATCTGTAGAGAAATCCCCTCCCTCCCCTTTGATTAAAGCACATCCCTTGGTCCCTTTGTGGGACAAACCTCTTTCAGCCATAGCCAGCAGATTAGAATCCCCCCGAAGCCAACCTACCCATGCTGCTCCTATGTAATCTGCACTGACCCCTTTAAGCAAGGAAAAGCTTTCCCTTCCCCTACTGTGCTATTGGCCTGAGGAGCTGATCCTGGTCTCCTCCATAGTAGTGGCAAGCTGTAACCATAGCATTTCTGAACTGCCCCCACACCGCACATGGCTCTGCCACCACAGAGACAGAGTTATCCTTCCCTTTGACCTATTTGTGGGCAATGAATGAGCACAGCTCAGGATTACGGTCTTCCCCTTAAGAGGTGCAACATCCTTGTGATGGGTTTCCCTTGGGCTGCCACTTGGAATTGGGGTACCACTGAGCCCGCTTGTCCCACCAGCCTGGGCTCCCTTCATATTGTATTGCTGAGACAAATCAGACAAGCCCTCAGGCTTTACCAGCACACAAACAGGTAGGAACACACCCAGCTGCAGTTTCACACAGATGCAGAGATCAGCTCTGCATGAGAAAGCTCAGTGAAAGAATTGCCCAGCACTCAAGTGCACACCCCCTCTGGGGTGTAAACCCAAAATTGTATCATCTTCTGAGGCACAGAGAACTATGCAGCATAAGCTCATTGAAATCCGTCCCCTTCCTCAACGTGGAGGAAGATATGCACAGCTTTCCCCCCCCCCCCCCGTTATGAATTCCACAAACTGGTTTTAGAGAAAACAAAAACAAGTTTATTAACTACAAAAGATAAATTTTAAGTGATAGCAAACAGATCAAAGCAGATTATCTAGCAAATGAAACAAACACACAAGTTAAGCTTAATATACTAAAGAAATGGTTATAACTAGCAAATTCTCACCCTAAATGTTGTTTTAGGCAGATTGCAGAGATTCTTGAAGGCAAGCTGCTCTCGCTTGCAGCTTAAAACCCCAGGTATTTCTTTCACAGACAAAACACCCTCCAGCCTAGGTTCAATCCTTTCTTCCCCAGTTCAGTCTTAGATGTTTACAGCAGTCATCTTGGGCAGGCAGACGGTGAAGAAGGAACCACGATTATGTCACTCCCTGGCCTTAAATAGGTTTTACATATGGCAAAAGGAATCCTTTGTCTTCCAGTGTGATTCCCACCCCCCACCCCCGGTCAGTGGAAAAGTACTAATTTTATCATGGAGTCCAATATCAGATGATATGATCACATGGCCCTGCAGCCATAACTCAAAGTCTATTTACAGCGTACACAGGAAGGCTTTCCAGGAAGGTGGGAGATCAGCATCTTCAAAGACCTATTGTTTTTCCTGATGGCCCTTTCCAGCCAGCAATCTAGACTGCTTGTATTCTGTCCAGTGGGCGTTCACCAGGTGTAAACACATTTGTAATAGGTGCATCAACAATATTCCTAACTTCAGATACCAAAATGATTCATGCATACAAATATGATAATCATATTCAGTAAATCATAACCTTTCCAATGATATCTCACATGACCCATCTTGCATAAAATACATCTTAGATATGCCATAATCATACTATAACAATATTTCTCTGAAGAACATGGGAATTAGTGTCACAATCCCAATCCCCCTTTGTCAAGAAGCAGGGAGGTGGAATTGCTTTCTGCTTCTGCTGTAGGGTCAAATCCTGCTCACATGGAAGTCAATGGCAAGACTCCTCCTGAATTCACTGCAGCAAGCCTTGGGCCTTAGGCTATGTCTACGCTGGCAATTGAACGACAAAACTTTTGCCTTTCAGAGGTGTCCTCCCACCCCCACCCCCACCCTGAAAAGACAAAAGTTTTGCCACGACAAGTGCCAGTGTGAATAGTGCATTGTTGTCAGATGCACTCTCCTGCTGACAACGCAAACTCCACTCGTTGGGGGTGGAAGTTTTATGTCGGCAGGAGAACAGACAAACAGTGGCTACACTGCATGACTTTTAGCAGCACAGCTGTAGCAACAAAAGCTGGGTAGTGTAGACATAGTCTTAGTCCCTCATCCTTGTGGGCTCAGCACAGAGAACAGCATTTTTTTAAAGATCAGGAAGTGACACTGACTTCGTATCCTTCAGGAGAGGCAATCTTTTACTTCCTCAGTAATGTGGAGGTCACACACCCTAACACAGGAACAGTACACCCCCTGCCACCTCCTCATCTACGTGCTTGTAACTAATCGAGTCAGTTAATCCAGATCAGCTTTGCTGCCTGAACCGTAACTGTAGTGCAGTGGATTTCCCTGTGACTGTTGTTTGGGTGGGTGGACAGCAGGGAGAGAAGAGACTGTTTAGCAGCCAAAGAGTCAAGTTACTCTCTTCCTTCTAAGACTCTAGTGACATGAATGTGATGTGGGGATGTCAAAGGATACCCCTTCCCCCAAAAGAGAGGTTGGAGAGCGAAGGTATTAAAACAAATCTGAATAATCACACCCATTATTTAGCAAATCCACACTAGATCAATCCAGACCATGTTGGTACTGTGCCCAGAAGTCAGTGAGCCTACAAAGACACAGGCATTACCATAGGCCATTTGTTTTTCTCCTTTTTTGATATTACTCACACCAATCAAAGGTAGAATGGGTGCAAGAAGAAAGTTATTCCATGCCTTCACATCTGTGTATGCCTCAGGAATTCTGAATGATTTCCTGTCTCCTAGGAGAGCACCGTTTGTGTTCAGGGAAGTAAAGAGAGAATATTGTCTCCTCCATACACCTTATCATTTTATCATATAAGAGAGGGATTTAAGAGTGCAATCATGCCCAGAGCTGGTGATAGCCAGGCTGTAAGGTGAGTGGAAGAAACAGGGAGAATAAGATCAAGGAATTCTAACAGGTTTGCTTAAATCCTACTTAGAGAAGGAAAAACAGCTAGGTAAACTTTCATTTAATTAACACTTTCCCCACTTCGCTATTATGAAGGTACAGCACTCTTGAGAAAGGCTGTGGTGCTAAATGGAGCAGCAGAATCTAACAGGTACATCCAGCTTCCAAGATCCAGCAATATCACCATGTACATCATCCAGCAGTGCTCCCACAGAACTCATTAAGAGGAGATAATTATCCTCTGCACAGTTGCACACAGTAAGCATCCCAGGGACTGTTTCTGTTAGTGAGCGAGTAAATGTCTCAACACCCCAGACTCTCTGCTTAATTACAAGTGTAATAGTCAGACAGAGAGTGATCATAGCAGCTATAACTGCCCAGGACACAGTCAGCATCCACACTTAATGACTACAGCATGAAATCCAGAGTCAAGTGAACTGTCAAAGTAGTTTTTAAACAAACAAGTATTGTAATGCCTAAGTGCATTAATGGAAAAGAAAAAAAACAACAGAGCACATTCAGTGCTTTAGCAACTGTAAGACCCAAGTATGGCATACTATGGCTATGGTAAAGATATAGCAGAGATTTAAATGATCAGAGAAGGCAACTAAATCAGTGAGAAGCACTGCATAATTTACTAATGCGACTGTAAAATCGGGGATTAGTTAGCATGGAACATACAGTTAAAGGGACTCCAATGAATTATTTGAGATGAAGGTTGAAGAAAAAAAAATGGATAGTTCCCTCTTTTTCTCCCTATCCTATAATAAGAGACTATTTGTTGATGTTCATATCAGATACATATAGAACAAGATACTTGTCTCTCCACCTGAGTAAGGGGCATGAGGCTATGTTCAATGCTAAAGGTTTTAGAGTACAGAATAGACAGAGCAGTCAGTGGGAGAGGTGATCTTAGAATTCACGGCCTCCTTGCTCCCAGCTTAGTGCATATTCTATTTAACCAAAGGGTATTTGGCAAGTCTCTCATCCACATCATCCGGCTTGGCAGTACTGTGGGCCAAGGAGACCAACCCTGAAATGTAGAATGCACCACAAAATCCAGGCCCTTACATGCAGAACTTCCTCCCTGGACCAACAGGTAGGGACATCATCCTCTTTCAGGTTCCTCTTCAAGACCCATGATGCCACCAAGAAATGTCTGCCATCTTATATTGGCTAGGTTGTGGGACAATCCACTGCAACCAATGCTCATGAACTTATAGTTAAAGAAAACCACAGATAATTTGGAACTATCAAATTGAACAGACTGGGAATTGGGGACCTTTTTCAATTCCTCACTTTCCCGTGTTGTGTCATCTTTGATAAGTCACTTTATCATTCTGTTCTTGCTTCCTCTCCCACCACTTGTTTTGTCCTGTCCACGTAGAGCATAAGCTGATTGGGGCAGGAACTGTCTGTAAGTAAACTGTATAGCACAACAGGGATCCGATCTTGATTGGGGCCTCTAGGCACTACTGTAATACAAGTAACAGAAACGAATCCAGGTAACATTATCTTATTACTGTTACACCCATGCCATGCCATGCGCCCCTCCCTTTCTATTGTCCACTAAGGCCATGTCTATACATACAGCGCTGCAGCGACCCAGTTGTACTGACACAACTGCATGACTGCAGCGCGTCTGGTGAAGACGCTCTATGTTGATGGGAGAGCACTCTCTCATCGGCATAAAAAAACCCCACCTCTGTGAGCGGCAGAAGCTACGTCTGTGGGAGAAGCTCTCCTGCTGCCACAGCACTGTGCATATAAGCACTTATGTTGGTGTAACTTATGTTGCTCAGGGGGGTGGTTTACTCACACCCCTGAGTGACATAAGTTATGTCAACTATAATAAGCTATCCAAGCCAGGTAGTGGGTCTTCTTGTGTGATGTTACTGTAGTACAGCTAAGGAGAACAGAGCATGGCAAACTCTTTGTCCGTCCCCCCTGCCCTGAAAAGCGGGTGGTCTAAACTAGAAGTGCTTCGGAGGAAGTCACATTTGATATCTCCCCCACCAATGTATTCTGTGGTAAAAAGGATGCTACTCTGGGAGTTGGTCCTGAATTTCTACCTTTCTTGGTCATTCTTCATAGATTAATGGAAGGTCCAAAAACGTCAAGGACTAAGAGAAGAAAGATTAATACACATCTGGTGAAGCACACCTTTACCATTACAATCAATTGTAAGTTAAACTCAATTTTGGGTCAGGAACCAGCAACTCAAGTCAGGCAGGAGGCTTGCTGTAGAGGCTGCATGTGCTAACACACACAAGCACTTATTGTTTCATATTGTTTCATATTCTCTATGTGTATATAAAGTCTGCTGCAGTTTCCACAGTATGCATCTGATGAAGTGAGCTGTAGCTCACGAAAGCTCATGCTCAAATAAATTGGTTAGTCTCTAAGGTGCCACAAGTACTCCTTTTCTTTTTACACACAAGCACTGTTCACACCCTAGTTGTGAAAACAATTTATTTTATTCCTTATAAGGCTTTATTTCACAATGAAGCAAAACTCAAGACCACATTATGGCTGACTGACTAACACTTAGCAAACATCCATCCTGTTATCACAAGACCCTGTGACCCCATAGAACAATCTCAGCTAATGGAGAAAGTGACCCCACCCCAAAGAAATGTTCAAGTCAAGAACCCCTGAGGAATGCTAACAGCCACCATCAGCCCCAAATGCTCACTGATCACTACTTTTAACTTCTTCTCCAAAGATGACACCAGCTTCAGCTACTGGTCTCCAGTTACTTGGGAAAAGCAAGTCTTCCTTTAAAAATCATCTGTGATATTAGGGAACCTTCTCAGTAAATTGTTCACTGTCTTTGGAGATAAGTTTCCCATCTGGCCCAGGGCCTCCTGTTTAAGTCTTTTCTTGTGCTCCACCTGAAACACAAAGAATTAACCTCTTTTATTTGCTGAAGTGATTCGTGCACATACCCCAGCAATACTTCTAATGATACAGTCATTTCAAAAGCATACCATCCGCCCACTGAGTGAGAGTTATGGTACCAATTGCCTGTATACGCCTAAGGATTGCTTTCAGAAGCCAGTGACTGCTGCCTATTTGAAATGCAGCATAGCTGAAGTTGTGTTGGTCCCAGGATATTAGAGAGACAAGGTGGGTGAGGTAATAGCTTTTATTGGACCAAAACTGCCACAGAACTGTTTTCCAGGTGTGGGGAAAAGTACTCTGAGCATCACAGCTAAATGCAAGATGGAACAGTCTGTTTAGTGTAAATAGTTAGCATATAATCTAAGGGACCATTCAAGGTTGATTCAATGATCAACACCCCCCACATGCACCTTTCAAGATCCATGGATCCTACACATGCCAAACACAACATGTGGTGTACCTCATCCAGTGCACTAAATGCCCCAAATAAGACCTATGTGGGTGAAACCAGACAATCACTACACTCTCGAATGAAGTCACATAGGAAAATGATAAAAGACAAAAGCACCCCATCACCTGTGAGTGAACACCTTCCATAAAGCAATCACTCTATATCTGACCAGCGAGTCCTCACCCTCAAAGGAAACCTGCACAAACACTTTCAAAAGACGAGCCTGGGAGCTTAAATTCATAGACACTAAAAGTCATAGATTGAAAAGACACACTGGATTTATGGTTTACAACAGCAGTTCTCAAACTTTAGTAACCCGAGGATGCCTATTTTGATCAAAAAATTTTCAGGGACCCCCAAAGCCCCAGCTCAGCCCCAGACCCTGCCCCCACTCCACCCCTTCCCCCAAGGCCCTTCCCCACCTCTTTCTGCCCCCTCCCCACTCCTTTTCAGCACCTCCTGCACACCAGGGAACAGTGTGCAGGAGGCAGTGGGAGGGAGGGGGAGAAGTTGGGGGGGGGCAGGGGAACAGTTAAACAGTGGGGGCCTGAGGACCCCCTGGAGTACCCTCGTGGACCCCAATTTGAGAAATGCTGGTTTACAACAATCTGTAACCCACTAACCCCCCTTTTAATCCTATGACTGCAGACGTGTTAATGGGCCACTCTACCTTGAATGCAAAAAAGGATGAGAAGTACTTGTGGCACTTTAGAGACTAACCAATTTATTTGGGCATAAGCTTTCATGGGCTAAAGCCCACTTCATCGGATGCATGCAGTGGAAAATACAGTAGGAAGATATATACGCACACAGAGAACATGAAAAAATGGGGGTTGCCATACCAACTCTAACGAGAGTAATCGATTAAGGTGGGCTATTATCAGCAGGAGAGAAAAAAACCCAAAACTTTTGTAGTGATAATCAGGATGGCCCATTTTTCACTACAAAAGTTTTGGGTTTTTTTCTCTCCTGCTGATAATAGCCCACTTTAATCGATTACTCTCGTTAGAGTTGGTATGGCAACCCCCATTTTTTCATGTTCTCTATGTGCGTATATATCTTCCTACTGTATTTTCCACTGCATGCATCCGATGAAGTGGGCTTTAGCCCACGAAAGCTTATGCTCAAATAAATTGGTTAGTCTCTGAAGTGCCACAAGTACTCCTTTTCTTTTTGCTGATACAGACTAACACAGCTACCACTCTGAAACCTGTCTACCTTGAATGGTTCCTCAGAATATGTGCTAATTACTTATGCTAAACAATCTTCTCCATCTTGCATTTAGCTGTGACACAGAGTACTTTTTCCACACCTGAAGAAGAGCTCTGTGTGGCTTGAAAGCGTCTCTCCCCCGAATAGAAGTTGGTCAAATAAAAGATTACCTCACCCACCTCCTCTCTCATTTGAGATTATGAAGTTAAAGGGCACTGTCAACTTAAAAAAACCCCAAACATCTTTCAGTTTTTTAGTTTACTGCTGTTACAAGTAACTTCTAGGTTTACTGAAACAGTACTAGTGTGGAGTTAAAAATACTGTTCTTTATTTTTGCAATTTGTTTACTTTGTAATTTGACAATGCTTCATATCTAGTCAGTTTCCTGTTTATGCAAGTCTTTCACACAGTGGAATAGAATGACAAAGGCAAATGTAGTACATGAAACTATTTTTAGGAGGGTTTTTTAAATTTGAAATCTAGTCAGTATTAATGTGTTCCTTTAAGTAGGAACACAGTCTTACTGTGTCTATACTTTGCTTTACTACTTTTGGATCCTCCTCTTTCTCCAAATGTCTCTGTTTTCACCTCCATGGGGTCTTCATCCTGCGAAGTACTTTTTGGCTTGTTCCCCATGATCACAAGGATGGCTCTATAAGACTTCTGAATTTTCATTACCATTTTCAATACCAGAAGGTTTGGATTTCCATTGCTCTCCAGTGACAGATTAAGACCACCTATCCCACCACTAAACATGTAAGTGAATGTTTCTGAAGCCCAGGGTCAGATTGAGCAGGTACTGTCTGGTACACTGTACGAACACCAGTTGTCTATCAGCTCTGGTATTTCTGAAGTATCAGAGGGGAAGCCGTATTAGTCTGTATCCACAAAAACAACAAGGAGTCCAGTGGCACCTTAAAGACTAACAGATTTATTTGGGCATAAGCCTGAATCTGAAGAAGTGGGGTTCTTTTACCCACAAAATCTTATGCCCAAATAAATCTGTTAATCTTTAAGGTGCCACCGGACTCTTCGGTATTTCTGAAGTATCTGACCTTTTTTTAAAATAAAATTTCTAAACATAACAAACCTTCCACCATAGTTTATCTGAATCTAAAGACAATTTGGGCATAATGGTTTTAATAGACATAACTGCCTTATGCATCCCAGTGGGTTGTTTACTATGAAGACAGTCAAGCAGAAAAATCCAGCTATTCTGGGATTCGTGGGAAGAGCTTGGAGTCCAGTCCCACTGCCTTCTCAATCTGGCCCCTGCCTTGCACAGACATGTACCCAACTTTAGGAACCAACATTAACTCACAAGTTTAAAAAGCAGATTAATCAGTCTGCAGCTCACTTTATTAGGGCTAATGGCAAGCCCAGAACTAATAGCACAGAATACTGTACATCACTTGATCTTCTTGCACCAAGAGGTTTACACCCCTCATTCAAAACTCTCTTGGTGTAGAGGGGAACAATGTTTTCTGCATCTCCACCACAGCAGAGTCCATAGTTATCAGACTATAACTGACATTAACCCCACATTTTACTCAACTTCTGTTTAGTTTGAAAGTGCACCTGCTGTACTGATCAGAGGTTGGTAAACGCGTAACTATTCACATCCAAATGCTCTCCGACACACAAGAAGCAATGTGTGTCTGATCTAATGTGGATCATCTCCCTCCCCCAGATCAGTGCAATACAAATTAAATTGCATACTGAGTGTCCTTGGCACTACTAAAAGAATAATTGAGGGCTTCCTCCCTCCCTGCCACTAATTTAAGATGACCAAAGAGGCTTTAATTACATCTGTCTTTGCCACACAGTCATAGAATGTCTGGATCTCCTTGGCACAAGCTGCATCGCTGAACTCATTCTGCTTCCAGCAAGCCATCAGTAATGACATCTCTGTAGTACACGTTGCCTCTGGAAGGAAGAGATACTGCAGTAAAAAATCTCAGTTACTCAGGAATATTTCATATTAACAGCCTCTGTGTTGCATAACTCTCAGGAGAGAGGGATAAAACAAGTAGGTGGAGAGAGGAGAAGAGCAAAAAAAAAAAACAACACAGGAAAGAAGAAATCTCAGCATCACTTTGATGTTATGCACCCTTTCAGTCCAAAGATCTGAGCCATTGCAGTTATCGGATATCCAATCAGTCTTAATGATCTCTAGCATTTACATAGTGTTTTGTGCATAACATACTTTACAAACACACATCACATTTCAGGATACCCCAGAAGCTGCCTGAAAATAGGGCCATAATTTGAGGAAATAACAGTTTGGCCTTTTGCTATCTATCCAAAAGGGGGTTCTTACCAAGTTTCAAAGACACTTTTCTTATGCATATTTTATAAACACTGAGTGAGCACCTTAGGGTATTTAATGATCCAAGTGAAGAATTTGCTCCCTCTGAGGCAAACTGCTGCTCTGGTGCTTCCCCTGCGACCTGCCATTTCTACAAAGAGCTGAACGCAATACTTGGGGTGTGTGTGTGTGCGGGGATGACCCCACCTCCACTCCAAAGACCACAATGGACACTTCAGAGCCCAGTTCAACAAGGCAGGAGGAGGAAAGCAGGAGCGAGGGTGCTGAGCAGGAGGGGGACAGCCCGTCATTCCTAGATGCATGCAGCCAGGAGCAGTTTTCAAGCCAGGAGGAAGGTAGCCAGTCGCAGCAGACGATGCTTGGGGAAGAACACACACACCAGAGGAGGTGCTGGGTAAGCAGCTTTTATTTTGGGCAGGAAGTTGTTTGGTGCAGGCTCTTGGGCCGAGGAGGGTTAGGGCTGCATGTAGGATTAGATGTGGAATAGAGCATTGATGTGCTCTCACATCGCAGTAATCGGTCTCAGTGATCTCTTCAAAGGTCTCATGCAGAAGCTGGACAATCCATTTGAGCAGGTTCCTTGGCAGAGCTACTGTGCTCCTTGTCCCAGTAAGGCTAACATGTCTGCGCCACTGTGCCATGAGGGGCGGGGGAACCATTGCTGCACACAGGCAAGGTGCATATGGGCCACGGCAGAAGCCGCATTGTAGTAGAAGACCCTCCCTTGCTTCCCAGGTCACCCTCAGCAGCGAGATATCTTCCAGGACGAACTCATTCTGTGGAAAATACGGGGACAGTGTTCAGTATAGGGGCCACCTGCAGCTGTTGGCTCTCCCAAAGGCACAGAACCGCAGAGGACAGTAAGGCCGTGAAACCATCAGTCTCCCTTGCCCCTGTGCTTACTCACCATTTTAGGGCTCCTGTGGGTTATGTACGCTTGCCTTGGTATGGGCAACTTCTACTATTGTGTACACTGTACTTGTCTTTAAGTACGGCCGAATCATTGTTCTGTCTGGTGTGAACAATGCTGCCTCTGTTAAATGTTGCATTTTGGCTTTACAGATCCCAGCCGTCCTTGTCAATGGCCGAAAAACTCCAAAGAATCAGGAAGCGTCCATGAAGAAGCAAAGAGGACATGCTGCATGAAGTAAATGCAGCAGTCCCTTAATGAAAATCAAAAAGTGCAGGAGTGGCGGGAGAGTGAAATGAGAGTCTGCCAGCAGAATGCGGATCGCCGGCACCAAAGCACGGAGCGGCTGCTAAGCACCATGGAGTGCCAAGTGGACTCGATATCGGTGCTTGTAGCAATGCAGGCGGAGCACTTCCGCGCCCGCCTCCCATTGCAGCCCTTGTCCCAAAACTCTTTCCCTTGTGCCCCCATGTCACCGCCAACCCACTTTCCCCAACATCCAGGTTCTTATCACCGCCAGGTGCCTCCAATACCTGTAGTTTCACCATCCAGCCCTGCAAACTATGACCCTTACCCACTGCACTCAACCCCCATCACCATGCATTTTATCCAGCCTGAAGTGCAGCACGCATTGCATGGCACTCCAGACAGGAAGACTGAGTATGATAACAGCACATACGCAAATCTGTGACTGTCCCGTTCCTCACCCCATCCCCTTCTCTCATCCCACACAGCACAGATGTGTCATGCCCTTTCTGTTTCCCAAGCAGTTGTGTTTCTTTTCAAAGAATGAATTTTCTTTTCAAAGGCAAAAATTTCATCTATTGAAAACATTTTTTATTATTGCATTAAGTAAAAGATACCATAGCCCAGGCACTACAAGTCAGTGCATCATACATAGCAAATACAGATTCCTACTAACATTGGAACCACTGCACTTCACTCCTGTGCTAGGCACCAAACATTAGTGAAAAGAAAAGGAGTACTTGTGGCACCTTAGAGATTAACCAATTTATTTGAGCATGAGCTTTCCTGAGCTACAGCTCACTTCATCGGATGCATACCATGGAAACTGCAGAAGACATTATATACACACAGACCATGAAACAATACCTCCTCCCACCCCACTGTCCTGCTGGTAATAGCTTATCTAAAGTGATCATCAAGTTGGGCCATTTCCAGCACAAATCCAGGTTCTCTCACTCCCTCACACCTCACCAGCACAAGTTGGAAATGGCCCTACTTGATGATCACTTTAGATAAGCTATTACCAGCAGGAGAGTGAGTTTGTGTGTGTATGGGGCTGGGAGGGGGGATGAGGAAACCTGGATTTGTGCTGGAAATGGCCCACCTTGATTATCATGCACATTGTAGGGGGAGTGGTCACTTTGGATAAGCTATTACCAGCAGGAGAGTGAGTTTGTGTGTGTGTGGTTTTTGGAGGGGGGTGAGGGAGTGAGAGAACCTGATTTGTGCAGGAAATGGCCCACCTTGATTATCATACACATTGTGAAGAGAGTGGTCACTTTGGATGGGCTATTACCAGTAGGAGAGTGAGTTTGTGGGGGTGGGGGGGAGCGGAGGGTGAGAAAACCTGGATTTGTGCTGGAAGTGGCCAAACTTGATGATCACTTTAGATAAGCTATTACCAGCAGGACAGTGGGGTGGGAGGAGGTATTGTTTCATGGTCTCTGTGTGTATAGAATGTCTTCTGCAGTTTCCACGGTATGCATCCCATGAATGAGCTTTCGTGAGCTACAGCTCACGCTCAGATAAATTGGTTAGTCTCTAAGGTGCCACAAGTACTCCTTTTCTTTTTGCGAATACAGACTAACACGGCTGTTACTCTGAAACCAAACATTAGTGGTGGCTTTCAGCCTCAAATTGCTCCCTCAAGGCATCCCTAATCCTTGCAGCCCCTGCCCTGGGCCCCTCTAATAGCCCTGCTCTCTGGCTGTTCAAATTCAGCCTCCAGGTGTTGAGCCTCCAAGGTCCATGCCTGAGTGAATCTTTCACCCTTCCCAAGTGTTATGGATGGTACAACACGCAGATATAACCGTGGGAATGTTGTCATTGGCCAGGTCCAGCTTCCCATACAGACAACGCCAGTGGCCCTTTAAATGGCCAAACGCACATTCCACAGTCATTCTGCACCGACTCAGTCTGTTGTTGAACTGCTCCTTGCTGCTGTCAACGCTCCCTGTGTAGGGTTTTCATGAGCTACGGCATTAAAGGGTAAGCGGGGTCTCCAAGGACCACAATGGGCATTTTGACTTCCCCTACGGCGATCTTCTAGTCTGGGAAGAAAGTCTTGGCTTGCAGCTTCCTGAATACGCCTGTGTTCTGAAAGATGTGTACGTCATGCACCTTTCCAGACCAGCTTGCATTAATGTAAATGAAACGCCCATGGTGATCCACAAACGCCTAGAGAACCATAGCGAAATAGCCCTTCCGATTTAGGTACTCGGAGACTAGGTGGGCTGTTGCCAGAATTGGAATATGCATCCCATCTGTTGCCCCTCCAGAGTTAGGGAAACCCATTTGTGCAAAGCCAGCCACAATATCATGCACGTTACCCAGAGTCATGGTTCTTCTGAGCAGGGTGTGATTAATGGCCCTGCAAACTTGCATCAACACGATTCCAATGGTCAACTTTCCCAGTCCAAACTGGTTAGTGACCGATCGGTAGCAATCTGGAAGCTGGGAACGCCAGACAGCAATAGCCACCTGCTTCTCCACCAGCAGGGCAGCTCTCAATCTCATGTCCTTGCGCTACAGGGTGGGGGCAAGCTCAGCACATAGTCCCATGAAGGTGGCTTTTCTCATGCGAAAGTTCTGCAGCCACTGCTCATCATCCCAGACTTGCAGGACAACGTGATCCCACCACTCAGTGCTTGTTTCCCAAGCCCAAAAGTGGCATTCCACTGTGGTGACATTGCTTGTGGCATTCACAGACCTCTCATGTAGAATGCATTACGCGAGTCGACATCATCGTTGGACTCCTCACTGTCAGTTTGCAGCTTAAGGAGTAACTTGACTGCAATTCATGACGTGCTGGCGAGACCCATCAGCATACTCCTCAGCAGTTCGGGTTCCATTCCCGCAGACCGAAAGGGAAGACAGAGCACGCAGCACAAAAAACGTTGAAAGATGGCACCAAACGTGGACGGAAGCACAGGGATTGCTGGGATGTGAACCGATGCATCACGTGGCGTTGGGACAATACCCAGAATGCCCCGCACCCACCCACCCCTTTCCCACAAGCCACAGCACCAGAATGGGAAGAGGTGCTCTGTGGGATAGCTGCCCACAATGAACTGCTCCCCGTGCCACTGCAAGTGCCACAAATGTGGCCATGCCAGTGCGCTTGCAGCTGAAAGTGTGAACACACTGCAGCACTTTCCCTGCTGTGGTCTCCAAGGGCTGGTTTAACTCACAGGGCTCCACATCTGCAAGTGTAGCCATGTCTTTATATTATGCTTCTCTTTACATGACAGCATTTAAGAACATAAGATACCAGATCATTCTTATGGAGCCCCAGCATAGATCATGCCCTACATAAGTTCTTCACATAAGAAGAATTCCCTATTCTCTACCCAGAGACAACTACACTGCACCAGCAGCAACCTCTTCCGTCCAAAGGGGGTTTCAGAAAGATTAAAAGCGAACAGCCTCTGGAAGAGGGAGCATCACCACCCAAACCGGTGTTTCTCCACATTTTCATGCTAGCCACTCCTTCAAAGCCAAACATTTTCAGACACCGTACATTAAAAACTTATGTTATAGTAAATGGATCAACAAGCAGCCTCTCTCCCGTGTGTGGGTGTGTTGTGTGCGCGCGCGCAGGCTTGCAGCAGCTCACAGACAACACTCCGCGCCCCTTGCCCGCCCCGCACCCCCTGATCCCAGGCCAAAGACGAGCCCCGTGAGCGCCGCACCGAGCCCGCCCCCGGGGCTGCGTGACACCGGCCAGAGAAACGCCCCGAAGGAAGCCCTGGGGCAGACACCCGCTCTCCAGGGAAAGGCCGCCCGTGACGCCGCCGCCCCGGGGCCCGTCCCCGGAGGAGCGAGGTTTACGTCGCGTTGGACCGTGACCCACTTTTCAGCGCCTTGCGGCCCCGCCCGGCCCGCGCTCCCCGGCCCCGCACTCACCCCCCAGGCGCAGGCGGCGGTTCGCCACCTGGTTGGCCAGCACCAGGGGGCGGGTGGGGCGCACGGCGGGGGCCCGCCTCTGCCGCCCGGCGGCCAAACGCCTGACCCAGGCCGGGTACACGGGCGCCGCCATGGCCCTCGCGACGGGCCGTAGAGTGACAGAGGCCCGGTCCCACGTGACCCCCGTTCCGCCTCGCGAGAAGTGACAGACCCAGCCCCGCGCCCATCCCCCCACCGGGCAGCCGGGCCTCGCTCCGGCCGCAAAGCCCCGCCCCCGCCTCGGCGCGCCGCAGCGCCCCCTGCCTGGCCTCGCCGGGTGCCCCCACGGGCACCCCTCCTCCCTGCCCCCCGCAGCCCTGCCGTGCCCCCCACGGGCACCCCTCCTCCCTGCCTCCCGCCTGCACCCCCCGCAGCCCTGCCACGTGCATTCTGCCTCTGTGCCCCCCCGCCTGCACCCCCGTAGCCCTGCCGTGCCCCCCACGTGTCCCCCGCAGCCCTGCCGTGCTCCCCACCGGCACCCCTCCTCCCTGCCCCCCGCCTGCACTCCCGCAGCCCTGCCACGTGCATTCTGCCTCTGTGCCCCCCCGCCTGCACCCCCGTAGCCCTGCCGTGCCCCCCACGTGTCCCCCGCAGCCCTGCCGTGCTCCCCACGGGCACCCCTCCTCCCTGCCCCCCGCCTGCACCCCCCGCAGCCCTGCCACGTGCATTCTGCCTCTGTGCCCCCCGCCTGCACCCCCGCAGCCCTGCCACGTGCATTCTGCCTCTGTGCCCCCCCGCCTGCACCCCCCGTAGCCCTGCCACGTGCATTCTGCCTCTGTGCCCCCCGCCTGCACCCCCGCAGCCCTGCCACGTGCATTCTGCCTCTGTGCCCCCCGCCTGCACCCCCGCAGCCCTGCCACGTGCATTCTGCCTCTGTGCCCCCCGCCTGCGCCCCCGCCACGTGCATTCTGCCTCTGTGCCCCCCCGCCTGCACCCCCCGTAGCCCTGCCACGTGCATTCTGCCTCTGTGCCCCCCCGCCTGCACCCCCCGTAGCCCTGCCATGTGCATTCTGCCTCTGTGCCCCCCCGCCTGCACCCCCCCTAGCCCTGCCACGTGCATTCTGCCTCTGTGCCCCCCGCCTGCACCCCCGCAGCCCTGCCACGTGCATTCTGCCTCTGTGCCCCCCGCCTGCACCCCCGCAGCCCTGCCACGTGCATTCTGCCTCTGTGCCCCCCCGCCTGCACCCCCCGTAGCCCTGCCACGTGCATTCTGCCTCTGTGCCCCCCGCCTGCGCCCCCGCCACGTGCATTCTGCCTCTGTGCCCCCCCGCCTGCACCCCCTGTAGCCCTGCCACGTGCATTCTGCCTCTGTGCCCCCCGCCTGCACCCCCGCAGCCCTGCCACGTGCATTCTGCCTCTGTGCCCCCCCGCCTGCACCCCCGCAGCCCTGCCACGTGCATTCTGCCTCTGTGCCCCCCCGCCTGCACCCCCGCAGCCCTGCCACGTGCATTCTGCCTCTGTGCCCCCCCGCCTGCACCCCCGTAGCCCTGCCGTGCCCCCCATGGGCACCCCTCCTCCCTGCCCCCCGCCTGCACCCCCCGCAGCCCTGCCACGTGCATTCTGCCTCTGTGCCCCCCCGCCTGCACCCCCGTAGCCCTGCCACGTGCATTCTGCCTCTGTGCCCCCCCGCCTGCACCCCCGTAGCCCTGCCGTGCCCCTCACGTGTCCCCCGCAGCCCTGCCATTCCCCCCCACGTGTCCCCCGCCTCTGTGCCACCTGCATCCCCCCACCTCCCTGCCATGTCCCACCACGTGCATCCTGCCTCTATGCCCCCCGCCTGCATCCTCATGGAGTACCCTCCCATCCCATTTCCATGCCCTTCACCTGCATTCCTCATCTCCCACAGCCCTGCCACTCCATAGCCCCCTTCATTTCCCTTACCTGCACACCCACCCGCTGCAGCCCTGCTGTGGCCTGCCACCTTCCTCTTCTGCCCTCCTCACCCGCCTCCCCCTCTCTTGCTGCCCTGTTGTGATCCCACCCCTCTCCACTCCCATGTCAGACGGTAACACAAAGCCCACTATGTGCAAAGATTGCCACAGAGCAAGGTCACAGAAAACCTCACCCCACACCTGTGCTGTTTCATGGAAACAGTGCGTCAACCAGCATCATGCCTCAGTGCTGCAACAATGCCACACTAAGTCTTCCTGCATTGCAAAACCCCATCATGTTCTATTGCTAATCCTGTTGCACAGCCACATCCCTTCAGACCCCACCAGGTAGCAGAACAGCTGTAGTAATGTCATGTCAAACCCACCATGTGTCCAGGCTGTGGCAATGCTGGGCGACAGAGCCACATTAACATCTCACCAAATAAATGCTGCTTCCATGAGGGCTATGGGAACTTGTAGTGCATGTATAGAGGAGGTTGGAGTGTGTGAGCCAGCCCTTGAGGCTAGGATATTACATGTGCAGTTGTGAAGAACATGGCTGCAACTGTCAGTAAACTGAATTGATCCTCTAGCTAACCGCTGAAGTTACACCAAAAATTGATTCATTCCAGGGCATGTCTGTCTTTCTGTCTCTCTCCCATCCCTCCTCCCAAACCGTAAGTACATACAAGATAAATAACTGTGTGGCATGTTAGTAGCTTTAGAAATTCACATCCAGTCTCATCTTCTACAGCAGACCCAAAGTCTGGCTAAATGGAAGCATTTGTGGTTCGACTGGTGCAAAACAGTGCTCTTTCAAATGATTCAGTTGTCCAGTGCAAACAAGGCCTTAAAGATGCATTCCCATGATTCAGCCTAGAGCGCTGTGAACACGTTTCATGCTGCTGCTGGAGGTCAGTGCTCACTCCCCCTCCTATTCTACCTGATTCCCTCTGCTACTCAGTCCTTTCCAATAAAATCCATTCCTGCAGCTTGCTGCTCACAATTAGCACAGCAGCTGGTGTCCTTCTCACACTCAGGCCAGTACACCCCATATGCTCAGCAGAGAATTAATCCATCTATTCTGAGTAACTCGGGCTCCTGGTGGGTAGTTTAGATCACTGGAACCCCTGACCCATTTGCCTGGTTTTGGAGCACCTGCAGTGGGTCAGCAGGTTCTCTCCTAAAAATGCAGTTCATGCAGGAGGTATGTAGTGCCTTTGTGATAGGTTATTGAGGCCCCAGACAGATATACTGGGTTCTGCACTGGAGGAGGGACAAGGTAGAGGTGGAAAATGGTAGAGCAGGCAGAGGAGATGGGGACATACAACTCTCAGATGCATCTCTGTCACACACAGTTCATCGTCAGCATTAGTCACCTCCCCTCACCAAAAAGCTTTCTTGGGGCAGCATCGGAATTTCCCTGTATTACACTTTAGAGGATGGAGAAGGAATCAGTTTATTCCACATGGGGAACATGTTTGCGGTTTTCTGAACCCTTCACTTGAGCTTGCCCTGAATATATTGGGGGAGGTTTTATTTGCCAGTGAAGATAGGCAAACTGCTTTGGATAAAATTCAAGCTATTGGTTATGATCTATAAAGTCCTAAATGCTCAGAGACTGAGTTATCTCTGAGATCTTGGTTCCCTAGCTAAGACTAGTCAACACAGTTAGGAACTGCTAGGATGTTCTTGATGTTTGTTCCTGGGGAGAAATATCTCTGCAACCATGGCAGAATAGCTCATTGGAGAGCTCATGCTTCTAGAACCTACTCCTTCCAGCAGGGTCAGATTAAGCTGGTACTGGCAGCTGTATCATTCCAGCCCAATTTTTATTTTAAAAAGAGAATTTAAGTTTATAATTCTTCAGGTTATGAAGAAAACTTCCAAATACGGTTGCCAGTCCTCTAGGATTGTCTTGGTGTTTCCAAGAATTAAAGATTAATCTTTAATTAGAGATTATGTCATGTGATGAAGCCTCCAGGAATACTGTTACTATATAGGTCTGTTTGTTAGCCTGGGATAGAATTTTGGGTTTGACTTTTTGATAGTCTCTTATACTAATATGTATTGTGGAAATATAACATTGTATAAGTATAACCCTGTATAAGGGGACATGCTGGATACATTGTATATGAGAGGGCATGCCAAAACATGTTACAAAGTATCTGAGGGAGCACAGTAGGGACAGTTAGCTTTTGAATGGAGAAGCAATTAAGATAGAGCCAGCACGTCTAAGAAGCAGGCATCAGAATGGAAGGTGTGAAGGGCAATTAGTTAAGTTAACTGGAAGCTGTTAAAGGAGATTGTTACGGGTGGCAGGTAATTGGAATGTTATCAGGAATGTTATCAGGAGGGCCAAATCGCACCTGGAGCTGCAGCTAGCCAGAGATGTCAAGAGTAACAAGAAGGGTTTCTTCAGGTATGTTGGCAACAAGAAGAAAGCCAAGGAATGTGTGGGCCCCTTACTGAATGAGGGAGGCAACCTAGTGACAGAGGATGTGGAAAAAGCTAATGTACTCAATGCTTTTTTTGCCTCTGTTTTCACTAACAAGGTCAGCTCCCAGACTGCTGCGCTGGGCATCACAAAATGCGGAAGAGATGGCCAGCCCTCTGTGGAGATAGAGGCGGTTAGGGACTATTTAGAAAAGCTGGACGTGCACAAGTCCATGGGGCCGGACGAGTTGCATCCGAGAGTGCTGAAGGAATTGGCGGCTGTGATTGCAGAGCCACTGGCCATTATCTTTGAAAACTCGTGGCGAACCGGGGAAGTCCCGGATGACTGGAAAAAGGCTAATGTAGTGCCAATCTTTAAAAAAGGGAAGAAGGAAGATCCTGGGAACTACAGGCCAGTCAGCCTCACCTCAGTCCCTGGAAAAATCATGGAGCAGGTCCTCAAAGAATCAATCCTGAAGCACTTGCATGAGAGGAAAGTGATCAGGAACAGCCAGCATGGATTCACCAAGGGAAGGTCATGCCTGACTAATCTAATTGCCTTTTATGATGAGATTACTGGTTCTGTGGATGAAGGGAAAGCAGTGGATGTATTGTTTCTTGACTTTAGCAAAGCTTTTGACACGGTGTCCCATAGTATTCTTGTCAGCAAGTTAAGGAAGTATGGGCTGGATGAATGCACTATAAGGTGGGTAGAAAGCTGGCTAGATTGTCGGGCTCAACGGGTAGTGATCAATGGCTCCATGTCTAGTTGGCAGCCGGTATCAAGTGGAGTGCCCCAAGGGTCGGTCCTGGGGCCGGTTTTATTCAATATCTTCATAAATGATCTGGAGGATGGTGTGGATTGCACTCTCAGCAAATTTGCGGATGATACTAAACTGGGAGGAGTGGTAGATACGCTGGAGGGGAGGGATAGGATACAGAAGGACCTAGACCAATTGGAAGATTGGGCCAAAAGGAATCTGATGAGGTTCAATAAGGATAAGTGCAGGGTCCTGCACTTAGGACGGAAGAACCCAATGCACAGCTACAGACTAGGGACCGAATGGCTAGGCAGCAGTTCTGCGGAAAAGGACCTAGGGGTGACAGTGGACGAGAAGCTGGATATGAGTCAGCAGTGTGCCCTTGTTGCCAAGAAGGCCAATGGCATTTTGGGATGTATAAGTAGGGGCATAGCGAGCAGATCGAGGGACGTGATCATTCCCCTCTATTCGACATTGGTGAGGCCTCATCTGGAGTACTGTGTCCAGTTTTGGGCCCCACACTTCAAGAAGGATGTGGATAAATTGGAGAGAGTCCAGCGAAGGGCAACAAAAATGATTAGGGGACTGGAACACATGAGTTATGAGGAGAGGCTGAGGGAGCTGGGATTGTTTAGCCTGCAGAAGAGAAGAATGAGGGGGGATTTGATAGCTGCTTTCAACTACCTGAAAGGGGGTTCCAAAGAGGATGGCTCTAGACTGTTCTCAATGGCAGCAGATGACAGAACGAGGAGTAATGGTCTCAAGTTGCAGTGGGGGAGGTTTAGATTGGATATTAGGAAAAACTTTTTCACTAAGAGGGTGGTGAAACACTGGAATGCGTTACCTAGGGAGGTGGTAGAATCTCCTTCCTTAGAGGTTTTTAAGGTCAGGCTTGACAAAGCCCTGGCTGGGATGATTTAACTGGGAATTGGTCCTGCTTTGAGCAGGGGGTTGGACTAGATGACCTTCTAGGGTCCCTTCCAACCCTGATATTCTATGATTCTATGATTCTATGAATTGAAGATATGTGACTGGTCTCAGGGATCTCGAAGGGTGGCGACTAAAATCTTTTTCTTCTTTTGTCTGTAACTTTTCTGTAACTTGTTCTCCAAAAAACTGTATAAATTAAGAGACACAAACCCCACTCGGGGGGCTCACTTCTAAATGTCTTAGCAGAGCAGCTTTGCTAATAAAACAGAGTGGTCTGATAAATTGTGAGTCTGAGTCAAACTTTGACAATTTGGAGGTCCCACCGAGACAGCAAGCGGCTTCACTGAGGCTGTGTGATCCCTGACTGCCTTGCAGGACGATCGTGGCAGCTGGCACCTGGACGCTTAGTCCAAGCGATCCTGCACAAGACAGAAAGGTACACAGTAGCAGCCCAGTCTACGCCATTGAACTTGTTGGTTCCCACTCTGTTCGGGTAGGGGTCTTTGGATCCAGCTTCTGGAATCAGACGTCTCAGGTAATTATTATTTTGTGCTTTAACTGGTTTGAGGACTGTCTTGTCTTTGTGTCTATCCGTCTTCCCCGTGGTGTGTGTGTGAATCTGGGAGCCATCTCTGTCCGGAGACTGGCTGACCAAGGGGTCCCCGTCCCCATGGTCTGAATAAGTGGAATCTGCACAGCTGCAGCCGCACCACGCCTTGGGTATAACCCCTGGTGTGAAAGCAAGGGCAGCTGAGGCAGTAGCCTGTGGGCTCCTTTCTGTGTGTTGCACCGGGTACCGCTCTGCTGAGCCCGAATTTCCTTCTTCTGTGAGTGCTGTGTGAAGTCCTCCTGGATGGGTAATCAGAAGTCTAAGGTAGAAGAGTTCCCTAAGGGAGCTCCAGCTTATTTTATGTATTTTAGGAGGGGTCCGGACTCTTGTAGGTTTCTTGAAAAATGGTCCAAATTAGCTCTAGAGAACCCCAAATTACAGTGGCCACTGTTAGGTTCTTGGGACAAGGATCGAGTGGACGCTTTAAAAAGCAAACTCGTTCTCCCAAAAACCAAATTGGAGAGAGGAGAAGTAGACTGCTTCATGCAGTGGTGGGAAGAGGCAAATCATAGATGGACTGAGTCAAAACTCACCTCTCTTAAAAATTCTATCAAAAAACTAACAGTTCAATTGGATGCAGTCTCTCCCACCACTAGCCCGAGCGCTCCCCTTTGCCCAGTCCTGTGCAATGATCCGGATCAAACCCGACCCCCACCATACTCCTGCGCAAATAAGAAATCAGAAAAGGAAAAGTCATCAGTGACTACAGATAATGAAAGTGAAGAAGATACCCTCATTGGCCTCGCAGCTCTGCAAAATATTATGAAGAAGAAATCCAAAGCAGACTGCAAAGATTCTCTTGACATCTCTTCTTGGAAAAGAGAACCTGATGGGAGGTTAATGAGAGACTCTGATCAAACTGTTGTGGCACCCTTACGAGTCCTTAAAATGGGAGAAAGTGAGTCCATATGGGATTATAAGCCCTGGACTCGTACGGAACTTTTATCTATAGTTAAAAGTTTTCCCAAACCACAGGAAAACTCTGTCAAATTTGCTGAGGAGTTTCTGTTAATCTGTGAAACCTATGAACCCTCTGAGACAGATCTCCTCTAACTGTGTAAATTGTTAGCTCCTGCCAGTTATTATGAAAAATGGTTGGCTGCCGCAGACTGGCCAGCTGAGGCACGCCACTCAACCATAAAAAGTACTGGCCCAGATTCGGCATACAGAGACTGGTGTATGGCTCTTTGGAAGCGCCTGCATCAAGCCATTCCCAAAGTGTGGTCTCCTAAAACAAACTGGACAGCAATACGTTGCTGTAAGCAAGGGCAAGACAGGCGACTATAGGTCCTGGCTAACTGATATTTTCCTACAACATTCAGGAATACAAGAGCCCAATGTAAATGGGCAGGGGGCCTTGGCACATGCATTTGTTGATGGTCTTCTCCCTGCCACAGGCAGCATGTTAAAACGAATAAGTGTGGGATGGGAGACTGAAACCATGGACAAATTGCTGGCAGTAGCAGAGCATTGCCACCGCACTTTAAAAGGAAAGGAGGAACAGTCCTCCCAAAAGTTAATGGCTCTGCAGATACAGCATTATTCAGGACTAAGCAGACCACACCGGGGACAGGGACGGGGTTGCGGAAGGGGGCGGGGGGCTGGATTAACTGGGGTTTGTAACTACTGTAAACAGCCTGGACACTGCTTACCTCTCCTCTGCTTGCCTCACTAGGTATGAACTTTTGCTGCTTTCAGCCTCACATATCACTATTAAGCGCTGCTCCCGGTTAAATCCTGCTACCCTCCTTCCTTTACCTAGTGATGGTGAACCCCATGACTGCCTTGCAACTGTCTCCGCTATCACTGTCCCGCGCCCCGACCTTTCAGATGTACCTTTCCCTAAATCTGACCTGGTATTATTCACTGATGGGTCCTGTTATAGAAATTACCAAGGCCACCTTCTTGCAGGGTACGCTGTGGTCTCTCTCTCTGAGACCATAGAAGCTGCGCCCTTACCCTCTGTGACCTCTGCCCAGGTGGCTGAACTGATTGCTCTAACCCGTGCCTGCTTTCTAGCCGAGGGGCTCTCTGCCACTATTTTTACTGATTCTCGGTATGCCTTTGGGGTTGTGCATGACTTTGGCACCCTCTGGCAGGCTCAAGGTTTTCTTACCTCTACTGGTACCCCTATCAAGAATGGCCCCTACATTGCCGCTCTCCTGTATGGAGTTTTACTACCATCTGCCTTGGCAATTGTTAAGTGTACTGGCCACTAAGCGGCAGACACCGAGGTGGCAAAAGGTAATGCACTTGCTGATGCTGCTGCAAAACATGCCGCCACTATAAAACCTTCACCAGAAGCGTTTCTTGGTCCCCTCTCTGTCTCTGTAACGCCACCATCCCTGTCTCATCTCGCTCAGCTCCAGGATTCTGCCCCAGAAACAGAGAAAGACTCCTGGAGTGCTTTGGGTTGCTCTTTGCATTCTGATTCCCTTTGGCGATCGCCCACTGGTACCTTTGTAGCCCCCCTCTCACTCTACCCGTCTCTAGCCGCCCTGCTACATGGTGTTTTGCATGTCGGCAAGGAGGGGATGGTCTCTGCTATGAGTAAGGCGGGATGGTGGTCTCCCCATTTCAGCTCCTTTGCAACCCGCCACTGTGCCACTTGTGTTACTTGTCAAAGCCACAATGTAGGCAAATCTGTAAAAGTAACACAAGGGTTCTGGGGTTTGCCTCAAGCACCTTTCCTACACTGGCAACTTGATTTTGTACAAATGCCAAAGTGTCAGAAATATGAATTCATTTTAGTTATAATATGTCTGTTTTCGGGTTGGATTGAAGCCTTTCCCTGTTGCAAAGCTGATTCATTGTCCGTTGCAAAATGTCTGTTAAACCACATTATCCCTACCAAGGGAATTCCTGCCACTTTGTCTAGTGACTGGGGAACACATTTTACTGGAAAAATTGTTCAACATCTAAACCAGGTATTACATGTCACCCACCTGTTGCACTGCCCTTACCATCCACAGAGTGCAGGGGCAGTTGAAAGGCGAAATGGTGTGCTTAAAAATAAGCTGGCAAAAATCTGTAGTTCCACAGGGTTAAACTGGCCAGCTGCTTTACCACTGGCCCTTATGGAAATTCGGTCATCCCCATCCCAGAGACACAAATTGAGTCCATTTGAAATCATCATGGGACGCCCTATGCGAACAATGGCTACTATTACCCCAGCCCCAGACCTAAACCTAACTCACAGCATGCTCCTCCAGTACTGCAAAGGGTTAATGCAAGCTGTGAGCTCCTTCCATTCGCAGGTGCGAGCAGCTTGGCCGACGGAACCCACCTCTGCTGCCTGTCACACTCTTGAGCCTGGTGATTGGGTCTACCTGCGGCACCACCTTCGGAAGCACGCCTTGGAACCCTGGTGGAAGGGTTCATACCAGGTACCGCTCACCACCCAGACAGCAGTGAAATTATCCGGCATCGCTGCATGGATCCACGCGTCACAGTGTAAGCCAGCGCCACCTCAAGGGGACCAAGCACCTCTGCAAGACCACGCAGGACCAGCTTCAACCCCAGAAGACAAAGAGGAACAGCCTGCAATACCTTACAATCTGCGCTCTCGTAACGGTTGCCAGAAGCAGAGGGTAAGCAGACAGCAGAACCCAACAAACAAGAAGCAGTAGTGAGCCTAGTGCCTGCTGCCTGGTGGACGTAAAACCGTGACTGCTGTTCCCTCGAAAGGGGTTGTCGGAACCAGAAAGGGTCCTGCTTCCAACATGTGTCCTTTGAGAAGCTTAATCCTCAGCTACTGTGTCCTGAGGGTCTGGGGAATCCAGAGTGACAGTGACAATTCTTTCATCCAACAACAGGTGCAGATAGCCCAGATCCTGAATATTTCTAATTGCTGGGTCTGCAGCCACATCCCAGCTCACTCACAAGCTAGTATCCCCACCATGGCAATCCCTTTGAATTCCTCAGAGCTTGCTGGAGAACCCTATCCACTTAAAAGGACATGGAAGGAAAATGACACTTGGGGGCTGGGAAAAACATATGTTCCTAAACTTATAAGTGTTGTGAAAGGAAAGGGCCACTGGTGCTGGGTGTGTAATGGGACAGGGCTGAATCTAGGGAGGAACAGCTGTCTCCAATACATCGTGTCCCATGGTGTATGGGACTATTCAAACAAGGTTGGAGAATGGCGAACCGGGTATGGAAAGATAAACTTCCTCTCAACCTGGGATCAAACCAAAGATTCAGTCTCTTGCTCCCCCTACAGCCTCCCTGAGAAAAACAGCACCATCTACAAATGTCATGTGAATGCTACCTCTTCTCCCAGTGAAAATCATCCTGTGACCTTTGGGGGATACTATTCCTCCTTCGTAAATTCTTACATGTCAAAGGGTTGCAGTCAACCCTTCCCAGCTTTAATGGGACATCATTGGGTTTGTGGGGAAAATGCTTACACTGTGTTACCAGCAAATTGGTCAGGTATCTGTTATCCTGCTCAGCTCTACCCACAATTCCGGGTGCTTCAATCCCTCCCATGAAATCGCCTCTGTAATTTCAGGCGAAAAAGGAGGGACTTGCCAGATGCTAAATGGTATGTGGATAACATAAGCCCCCTAACTTGGGAAGAAGCTGTTGGCATTTCTTTAGTCCCAGTAGGGGGAGTAATCCACCATGCAAAAAGGCTTTTAAGGTTACAAGCGGTGGTTGAGATCATGGCCAATGAAACAGGAGAGAGCTTAAAAGCTCTAGCCAAAGAAGCAGGAGCGGTCCGACAAGTGGCCCTCCAAAACCGTCGGGCATTAGATATAATACTGGCAGCCAAAGGAGGACCTGTGCTCTAATTGGAACAGAATGCTGTGTATACATCCCTGATAATACTAATGAGGAAATAAATCGTGGTAGCCATCTGGAGCAAATTGCATACCTTCCCCACAAAGAACCAAGTTCCTTGTGGAAATGGATAAGTAACTTATTCAATTTCTCTAGTCTGGGAAACTGGTTGTTTCAAGGAATCCTGACTATCCTGTTTGGAATTCTAATAATCTTTGTGTGTTTTCAATTGATTTCTTGTTGTATCCAAAACTGCACAAGACACACCATCCATCAGGTTACCCCTAACCAGAGTGCTAATCTAATGTTGTTAAATGTCACCAGTGAAAGTAATGAAAAAGAACGATTGATGTATGGAATCCAGTAAGTCATTGGTCATGGGCGTAGCCTTGACCAAAAGGGGGGATTGTGGAAGTATAACATTGTATAAGTATAACGTTGTATAAGGGGACATGCTGGATACATTGTATATGAGAGGGCATGCCAAAACATTTTACAAAGTATCTGAGGGAGCGCACGTAGGGACAGTTAGCTTTTGAATGGAGAAGCAATTAAGATAGAGCCAGCACGTCTAAGAAGCAGGCATCAGAATGGAAGGTGTGAAGGGCAATTAGTTAAGTTAACTGGAAGCTGTTAAAGGAGATTGTTACGGGTGGCAGGTAATTGAAGATACGTGACTGGTCTCAGGGATCTCGAAGGGTGGTGACTAAAATCTTTTTCTTCTTTTGTCTGTAACTTCTCTGTAACTTGTTCTCCAAAAAACTGTATAAATTAAGAGACACAAGCCCCACTCGGGGGGCTCACTTCTAAATGTCTTAGCAGAGCAGCTTTGCTAATAAAACAGAGTGGTCTGATAAATTGTGAGTCTGAGTCAAACTTTGACAGTATAAACAAAGGACAAAGATACTGTGATGTTGCTTCTGCCTAGTCAGATGGATTTGTTAGTACAATGGGAACAGATAAGAGCAGTTAAATTGTGACTTGAAAGAATACTTTAAGATTGCCTCAACCCCTATCTCAAGGCAAAGTCAAGCAACCAGACCAGTCACGGTAGGGGGGATAAAACACTAAAAGATGAAAGAAATTCCTGTCCCTGACCGCAGCACAACCTCACTCCTTACCCTTCCCATGGGGTACAAAAGAATCATAGAATCACAGGGTTGGAAGGGACCTCAGGAGGTCATCTAGTCCAACCCCCTGCTCAAAGCAGGACCAATCCCCAATTTTTGCCCTAGATCCCTAAATGGCCCCCTCAAAGATTGAACTCACAAACCTGGGTTTAGCTGGCCAATGCTCAAACCACTGAGCTATCCCTCCCCCCGAAAGAGGTGGGATGAAGACCCAAGACCCAAAATGGAACATGACCCTAAGTTGTAAGGGGTGGGACTGTGGGTGTGCATTGCAGGTATATTTGGGCCTGCTAAGGAGGAGGCGATGGGAATGGGAAATGAGAATGGGGAACGGGGACACAGGCAAGGCTCTGTGGTGTCAGAGCTGGGAAAGGGGACATGGGGTAAATGCGGTTTCAGAGCTGGGAACAGAACACTGGGAAACAGACTCTGCCGGAGTGTAGAGCTATGGATATGCTTGTTTGGAACTAACCCCAATAAACATCGCATTGCCTGCACTTCGGACTTTTGGTCTTTTGCTTTCTGTCTGTGTGACAAGAACCGGGGAGAGTGTGAAGGGAAAGCCCTCTAACAAATACAACCAACCATAACTCCTTGTCGACCATAACTGGCAACCTTACTTCCAGACTGGCTCAATCCCTTGCTGTCTAAATCACTCTGTAGCTAGAAGGCCTGACATAACACCTCTAAGAAGGGCAAACTGCCCCATTTGTCTCACTACTGTGTTACCTAAATCTACCGATTGCTAACTCGAGCTCCTGCTTTTCAACTAGGACAGGAAGCAGAAGTGGGAAGATAAATGAGACTGTTCCAGTAGTGTTTCTAGCCTGGCTGGGAGTACTGGAAATTTTGTGAGAAGGCTGTGAGGTTTGTGCAGACTCAGAAGAGTCAGATGTTTTGAAGATGCTTCATGCACAGGCTGAGATATTCAAAGTATTCTAGATGATTTGGATGTCCATCCTTTAATAGGATTCTAAACCCCTTAGACATCTTTGCAAATGTCAGTCACAAACTTTGGAGTGACTCTCTGAACTCCAAGGTGTTTGAAGTTCACTTGCTCATTTGCTGATGTTTTCCTGCCTTGTGGCCTGTTTTCCTCATCCATTGCAGTAACTGCCTGGCCTTGCATGGGAGAGCAGAGGAAGAGATGGCCTGTTAGAACAGAGGGGATGATGGACTATGATACTCCCTGTAAATGGGCAGCTCTTATTCCAAACCCCATTAGCTAATGGTGACACATTCATCTTCAAAATCTAATCTCAGTTTTAAACAATCCCAAGAAAAGTGGGAGGAGAAAGCTCCACAAAGAGAATTTTAACAGCTTCCTCTCAGTTACGTTGTCTGCATTATACTCTCTTCTTGGCATGGAGCCTGGGATGAGCTGAGCATTGGCCTGAGGAATTCATGAGCAGATAGAAGTACATACATGACAGTGTCTGCATGCACCATGGAGACATGCTTGCAGTAAGAAAAGGAACTCAGTTTTGAGGCATGCAGTGGAAGAACAGAGGGGAACATTCAGGGGTCAGAACGTTCAGGATGAGCTCCAGGCTGTACACCACCCCAGTAATAACAGAATTACAAATGGAAGGGATAGGAGAAATTCCTACTTTTCAGATGGACTCAGAAGGGGTCTGGTCTATTTGGCAGCCTTTCTGAAGAACCACAGCTGCAAGTACCACTGTAAATCCTGGCTGCACAACCCAAGAGCATACAAAATTCAAATTGCATTTGCAATCTAATGACCACAAATTTGAATAAACATGGTTAGGAGCTGGATCCTGGCCTAAGTCTCAAACAGTCAAGGATATGATGGACTAACTGGGCAAAACGATTGGGCTTGAAAAGAGGCATAAGAAATTTCAGCTCAAAAGATAATTTTGTTTTCAGGAAATTATATGTGCCTGAAACAGGCTTAGATTGCAAGAACCACCTCCATCACAACTACAGTGATGTTAGCACCATACTATAATAAATCCACCCTTCAGATGAGACCATGTTGTCATCTACCTATTTAACAGGTGAGAAATTACACTAAGGTTTCTTCTGTCTGTCTTGAGCATCCATCCATGAGGAAGTTAAAAATCCTAGGGCACTTTCCAAAAGGAATAAGGGCTGACTCATTTGCTCAACATTTTGAGGCCAGCATTTTGAATGTGGCACAAACAAATAAATTCATGAAGACCACAAGACCTCTTGAGTTGCTCTGAGCCAGCCTACTTCAAGACCACCCAACCCATTCTAAGACTTCAAAATCCATTTTGAACTGCCCTGATCCGTCTCAAGGAATCCAACTTGTTTCTAGCTGTTCTACTCTGACCCTTCCTGATCCATCATGAGATATCCCCAAGCTATCCCCGTTTGTCTACAGCTGCCCTAACTTTCCCCAGTAAACTCAGTTTGTGTTGATCTAATCCAAGATGCTTAGAGAATCAATTCCGCCAAGCCCAGAACTACTCCCATCTGCCCAAGCTATTCCATTTGAGCCATATTGACATTTGGATACCCACCGTGATAGAATAGAAATCTAATCTGAGCTGCCACTACCTATCCCAATCTTTTTCTAGCAATCCCAATTAGATCCCAGACCTCTGTAAGTCTCCCTGTACTACCCTGAGCCCCCCTGATTTGTTCTGAGCTGCTCCAGGCTATCCCAACTGATCCTGACCCTAAACTGCTCAGAACTATTTCTATCCAGGCTGATCTACTCTAAACTATTCTACACTATCCTTGATGCACTCTCATTTTTAGCTGAACTCGCCAAAGTTATCATGATTTGGTTTGATCTATTCTGAGATATCCAGATTAGTCTCTAGCTGCCCTGAGCCACCTCAAGCCTACTCGCTCTCCAGTACAGGCTTTTATACTGTTGTAGAGAAAAGTTTGTGGACAGAAATCTGAGTAACCATACAAATTAGTATACCAGTCACATCATGGCTTTGGAAAAGAATTCCGCAGCCCTGCTCGTCTCACCCCCTTCCCTGAAGCCTGCAGTGCTTCAAGTACACACTGTATACATTATAAATTGGCATAGTTCCAGAGACATCATCAGAGATATAATTGGGGATTGGTCCTGCTTTGAGCAGGGGGTTGGACTAGATGACCTCCTGAGGTCCCTTCCAACCCTGGTATTCTATGATTCTATGATTCTAAGTGCCAGCTCTAAGACATCGTCTGAGTCATAGAAGGAGAAGTGCAGTTTGTTAAGGCATGACACGTCTTGGCTCAGCTGGTCACATAATTAAAAGGGTTTTGTGTCTGATTAATTTCATCCGGTCAGTAGAGGTCTCTGAGCAAAATGAGAGGAGCTGCCTCCTTGTACACTTCTGATGAATACATTTTCTAAGGGGGCCTAGGGAGCTATCAATCATTCCAGTCAAAGCAGCCTTTAGGAATTAGAAGACAGGTAATCATTAGGGGAATGGCTCTGCCTTGGGACTAGTAAGTAGGTGGCAAGGGCAGGTGTCTTTTTGTCTAATAGGAGACAGCTGGTTCAATCAGTGAAATCCTTGTGGAATGGATTCCAATTCTATCTACCCAGGTCCTAACGCCTTGACAACTGTTCGTTCACCCAGTAACTAATGTTTCCCAATCCAATTAAGACTGCTCTCTGTCAGGGAGGGAGGAGGGGCATCTGGACAGTGATTCTCCCGCTGTTTCACTCGGTGGACCACTTTGTGTGAGCTAGATCATCACAGAAAAATACCTCACACACCCCTGATGTCCTAATTGGTGGTGCTCAGAATGTTTCATTCTATTTACCCTCATGAAGGACTCCACAGACCTTTGGTGGCCCATCAATCAGTTTGAGAATGACTAATCCACCACTTAGTACTTCAAAGGGGGAAAGCCACCCCCCATTTGATCAGTACTGGAAATAGATGTCACTGTGTCAGCCAATCATATTTTTCAGTGTGGTTATGTCCTTCCTAGAAATAGTGGCCTCTGTGAAGGATGGCAAAACTGATCACCAGCTAAAGAGATAAAATACCCAACTTCCCCCTGCTATCACTGTTTCTTCCATGAGACAAGAATTATTTTAGTCTTCCTTACACCATCAATTGTCTTGCAATTTCTTTAACCCTTGGATGGACACTGCCTTCTCCACAGAGTTCAAGATAAAGAGGCTTCAAGTAGCATTGACCTGTGCAGAGACATTGGGTAAAAATTTCAAAAAGCTTAGGTGACTTTGGGAACCTAAGTCCCATTTTCAAAGGCACCTAAGTCACTCAGAAAGAAGCCTAGGTTCAACTGACTTTCAATGAAACTGAGACTCTGAAGTCAGTTTTGAAAATGAGATGTGGGCACTTTTGAAAATATTACCTGTCAGCCACCATAGCTGCTGCCACTGCAAAAAAGAATACCGCAGAGTCAGACCACAGCTCCTTTGACTCCTACCTTGAACCCCCACAGATCCCAAATACTGTAGATCACCAGGGTTGGGAACACTGCAGAGTAATGATGCAAGGGGAGAAGCACTCTTCTGCTGCCATGACCGCATCTCGGGGCGCTTTGCCCACTTGCAGTAGTGGAGGGGACCATTGGGATTTTTTTTTTAAGTTCCCTTTGGCTAAGGTTCCCAGTGGCCTTTGAAACTTTTGGATGCCCATTCATTCAAATGAGATTCAATATAATGTATATAATACACCATTTTATTTTGCCCTCAGGAAAAAAGCCAAGTCCTTAAAATCGCTCATCCCCACAGAACAAGCCTTAAGCAGATACAAAGTGTGTGTGTGAGGGGGAATAAGAAAGTTATCTCTAAGAGGTGGAACCTGAGATTATTATTCAAGGTCACAAACAATAAGTATAACACCTCCCAGGCAGCGAATATAAAGCCAATGAATTAGAGTCATTCTAGCATTCAGATATCCAGAAAACACTAGTTATAAATTATAACCGGCACAATGTCTATAAATCAGATTATGTTTATAATAGACAAATCCTGCAGTTGTCTCTGCTGCTGTGAAGGCTTTTCTCACAGCACAACTGATGCCGGTGTGTGGACAAGGGGCAGAATGATTTGGAGATGTCATACAGAGGATGCACATGCCCCACATGGCTCCGCTGCATATTGGCAGATGGGGTTGGAAACAGGGCTCTGATGGGAGAATCACTGCTATTCAAGGTCTTCTAGTCCTGCACTATGTGAAGGGGAGCTCAGGGGCTCGACAGTTATTAGCCTGGAGCAGAAATGACAACAGCTCTTCAGCCTAGGAGGGAGAATTCTTTCGCCTCCTCCCATCTGCAGCGTTTCCCTTGCAGCCCGCCATATTACTCAGGCTAGGCACTGAAGGGAAGAGTTTAGGCACTGCTTATTACACATGACAGATACACCTCAAACACACTGTTGATAATCCACACCCGTATTAGACCAGAGACACTGTGGCAGTTACCATTAATCCAATCTCTCCTTTTACTGCTATGGGTAGCTTGGAAGTAGATAAGTGTACAAAGGACTTAGAGAGCCAAAAACAAGACTTTGGAGAATGCCACAGTGTAAGGGAGTAGAGAAGTCACGACATGTAAAGCAACAGGAAATATAGTTCCTTTCATTCAATTTTTGCAAGTTCATCACTATGTGACTGCAATACAAAAGAGGATGATTCTTACAGCACTGAAAATGAATGCAAAATACGGGGGGGGGGGAATCCATTGAAAGAGGCTCATTAAAGCTGCTTTTAAAGCAAAACAATTGCATTTAGAGAACTTCGAACAAGAGTTAGGGAAAATGTTTATGATAAATCTGCATACACATAAGGAAACACTCTATTATTAGTTCTATTAAAGAAATACAAGCTAAGTTACTCAATGCTAATGGTATATGGCCCATATGCAGTTATATGCTAGCAACAATAGCTACCCTCATGCTGAGGGATATGGCAGTCAGAAAGGCACTATCTTCAACAGTCATCATACCCAAAGACCTCTTCTAAAAGAACAGAGGTCTAAAAAAATCACTAAGATCTCTACCTATGCCATGCCACATATATGCTTATGGTTGGTGTTTCCTCCTATTATCATTTTGATGACTCAATATCATGGACTGTTGCATATTTGCTCCTGATAAGTTAAAAAGTAGCTAAAAGTGCAATAACAAAGTATTGGAAATGTATTTACCTGCCTTCCCTGACTTGGGACATAATCGCATGAATTCTGAAAAAGCTACTAAAATTACAAGACAAAACATCTAAAGTATATTCTGTTGCTATCTGGTTTTTATTTTTCACCTTTGTTATAAAAACAAGACCAACATTTTCCATCCAGACCACCCATCCAGCTTCGTTTATATGAAAAGCGTACAGAGAATCAAAAAGCTGGCTCAAAAAAAGGAGCCTCACATGAGACAGGCTGAGTAACTAAAGAAGTGACTTAAGCTAGTGTTTATGTTTCAGTTCAAGGGCTATTTATCTGTTCATGTGCTGCAAAGAAGGTACCAAAATATGAATGAATGTCTCCTTAAGTATGTTAAAAAGAAAGACAAGAGGACAATAAACGTATGTAGCAACCAAACCTATGTGACTTCCCACCAACAGATGTTTGTAGGTCTGAAGTCTGACTATATTGTGTTGCTACAATACTTTGCATTTACACAGTGCCTTTCATGTGAGGGTCAAACAGAGAGATAGGTATTATTACTTTAATCTTCTAGGATTGAGAAACTGAGCAACAGAGCGGTTAAGTAACTTGTGCAAGGTGAATCAACAATTTAGTGGCAGAATAAGGAACAGAACCCTGATCTCCTCACTGCCAGTTCCCTGCTATAACTTGTAGACTACACTGGCTTCCTTTCTGAATCTATGGAATGGCTCATAAAATGTATTTAGCGGATGTGTAGATAAACACCACACAAACAGGGTTTAAGGTGCACAGCATTCAAAGCTAAGTTTTCAAAAGGAAGCACTCATACTGAATGTGTTAAAATTGACAGAGCTATGTTAAAGATAACAAACACTTTCATGTGGAATGAAAGAAATGGGGACAGCAAGTGTGGATGTATGCATGTCCATTACCACTGTTCTATTTCAGTCATGGACCTACCAGCTCCGCTGAATGAGTGTGTGGTTTCGTTCAAAGGGGAAGAGAAAAAAGGCCCTGTTAGAAATATTGGTGCCCACTTTCTTCTGCTCCTGCAGGAATCACATTAAGTGAACTATGCCACATTCAGAAAAGTACAATCATCCCAAGAAGCCCCTAGACACAGCAGAGATCAATGGATTTTTAGTAGGTTTAGCACAATTTAATTTTTTTAAATATATAATTTCTATGGATAATATCAATATTTATTTTAAAGCATTTTTTCAGTTTTATCAAATTAAATTTTCACAGTTACAAGAAGTTATGGATGTGTGTGTGTCAGGCAATAGAGTGAGGTCAGACAAAAATTATTTAATGACAACAAACATTGAGATTCCAAAAGTTACAGTTTTATAACCATTAAAACAAAAATTGTCAGCATCACATATCAAAAATATACAAGGTAAATATTCTTATATCAAACTCTAATAAGTTATCCAGGAGCATTTTTCTTACTTTATCTATGTGTAAATGTCAGTTATTACCAATAGCAATACCTTTTCTTTAGTTTGTGTGGGTAAATTGATGTTTACTGATATTTACAAATAAAAATCAAATCCTTCAGGTTGGTTGTGGAGCCCCCTGGAGTAGTGCCTTCATGATGCTCACTGCATGACCCTACTGACCCGGCGCCTCCTCATTCCTTCTTGCTGGTTACTCCAATAGAGGGGAAGGCGGGCGGGCTTAGAATGGATATGAGCAGCACATCTCGAACAACAACAGTTATGAGAAGGTGAGTAACCGTTTTTTCTTCTTTGAGTGGTTGCTCATATCGATTTCAATTAGGTGACTCCCAAGCCTTACCTAAGCGTGGGGCCAGAGTTATTGAATAGCTGATTTGGGCACTGCTCTGCCAAAAGCTGTATTATCTCTGGCGTGCTGGACAATGGCGTAATGAGAGATGAACGTATGTATTGAGGACCAAGTTGCTGCCCTGCAGATTTCTTGTATCAGGACCTAGGCCAGGAACGCCGCTGATGAGACCTGACCTCTCGTGGAGTGTGTCATAAGTGCCAGGGCTGGTATTTTGGCGAGCTCATAGCATGTGCAGATGCATGACATGATCCAGGAAGATATTCTTTGAGATGAGACCGGGAGTCCTTTCATCTGGTCTGCCACCGCTATGAACAAGTGGTTCGACTTTCTGGATGGCTTAGTGCGCTCAATGTAAAAGGCTATTGCTCGCTAACATCCAGGGAGTGCAGCCTCTGCTCACAGCTACTGGCATGAGGCTTAGGATAAAAAACAGGTAGGAAAATGTCCTGACTAGCGTGGAAGTGTGACACAACCTTAGGAAGAAAGGCCGGGTGAAGTCTGAGTTGCATCTTATCCCTGTGGAAAACCGTATAAGGTGAATCTCAGGTCAGAGCCTTTAACTCAGACACCCTCCTTGCTGATGTAATGGCGACCAGGAAGGCTACCTTCCACAACAGATAGAGAAGGGAGCAAGTCGCCAGTGGTTCAAATGTGGGCCCCATTAGCCTGGAGAGGACCAGGTTATGGTCCCATGTGGGGACAGGCTGTCTGATCTGGGGATTTCATCTGATGAAGTGGGTTATAGCCCACGAAAGCTTATGCCCAAATAAATTTATTAGTCTATAAGGTGCCACAAGTACTCCTCGTTGTTTTTGCTGATATAGACTAACACGGCTACCCCTCTGAAACCTGTCACCATGTTACAGAGCAATAGCAAATATTTGCATTGTAAATCTCTAATAATTTACAATAATTAAATAATTATTCTAATAATTATTATTAGAATAATTTAATTCTAATAATTAAATAGAATTAATCAAAGAATTATGAATTAAAGTGCTCATCATGTAAAAAAGAAGGCCCATTGAAAGCAAATGAGCCATTGTGAAGCATCAAAGGACAGAGACCTTGTTGATTGCATTCCTTATCCCCTTTCCCCCACCCCTCAGGAAGGGGAGACCTGCAGATAAACTAATCCATCAGCTTGGATTCTGGGGTGAAGGGAATAAAAATCTCTGACAAGGAGAAACTTGGTTCTTTTTGCTCCTTGGTCTCTAAAGGGGCAAGAATTGTTAAGTATAAGCAAAAGACCCCCAGCTGTTTTGCCTCGGTTAGCCCGACAGTACATATAGAGTCTGCTTATGATAGAAGTTGCTCTTATCTTTTGAAACTCAAGACTGATAGTCACTTGTGTATGCTTTAACCTTGTAAATAACATTTCTTAGTTAATAAATTTTAGTTAATTTATTACAGGACTGGCTCTAGGCGTTGTTTAGTTTGAAATCGGAGATAAATTGCCCTGGGGTACAAGTGACTGGTCCTCTGGGACTGGGAGTAACCTGAATATTACTGAGATTTTTGGTGTAAGGGACCATCTATCACATAGTCAAACTGCCTGGGTGGTAAGATAGACTTGAATGCCCAAAGGGACTGTCTGTGGCTCCATGGTAAGACTGTTACAGTGATTTAGGAGTTCATAGTTTTTACTGGGTTGATGAAATCTAATTATAGAACATACAACCAGTTTGGGGCTTTTGCCCTGCTTCATGATAGTCTGTCCTGAGGTCGGCACTCATGCTTGTGAGCCACACCAGACAGTCGGATATACATATAATCTTAATATGGTTTCCACATGTTTAATGTTTGTTGCTGTTCAATCATCCGCTGTATAGTGTGTGGGGGGGGTGTGGGGGGGTGGTTTGGAATTGCAACTTTAACTGCAATTTAACCAGGTAATTTTTTTGTGATAAATTACTTCAAGGCTTAAAAGCCACGTCGTAGTGACAATAGCTGAGAATGTAAGGCCTGAGGCCTTTTTCTGCAGCCACATCAGGCCCATGAGCCAAGAAGCAGAAAGTCACATCCTTACATTCCATCTAAATTATATTAAAATAATGTAATATCAGACTTGTGACAGGTTGCTGGACAAGAACTCAGCCCTCTGTCATGCCAGCTCCCATTAAGGGAAGTAAATTGGAGCTGGCTAGAGAAAAACCTGCACCAAATTGGTGAATGGGAGACAGCTGCCAGTGTTCCCTCTAATTTTTTTTTACATCCATGTGCGGAATTAATTTTATGTGCAACAATATGGAGGTGATGTGTGGTGGGGGTGGGGCAAAGGGGTTCAGAGTGTGGGAGGGGGCTAAGGGCTAGGACAGAGTGTTGGGGTGTGCGGGGGTGAGGGCTCTGGTTGGGGGTTTGGGGTGTGGGAAGGGGCTCAGGGCAGAGGTTTGGGATGCAGGGCGGGGGGTGTGAAGGCTCTGGGGTGGGACCAGGAATGAGGGGGTTAGACTTCAGGCAGCCCAGGGGCTGCAGCAGGTAGAGACGACTCCTCCCGGTCCCCTCTCGCTGCAGAAACTCAGGGCCAGGGGAGAGGCGCCCCCCCCCCCCCCCCGGGCCGTGGCAGTTTTAGTGGGCCTGGGCTAGGCCGGGCCAAATCGGGTCGGGGCGTACGTACTATGTATAAAGATGTACTTTATGGTTATTGCCCTTCCGTCTATGGCCATGACGTACTCCTGTCCTATGCCAGGTCTTGGTACTTCATGGATGAGTCAGAACAGACAAGGCAGTGATGAGTGGGGACGGGGGAGACACTGCTGTGCTGCACATCAGGGGAGACATTCAAAAGACACTCGTTCTACCCTTGGCCGGTAGCAGTTAAAGGACCTGTGGAACTTTTCCAAATCATTGATGCTGGGCATTTCGCTCCTCCCACCCACAGAGTGCACTGGTGTACTACACCCCCTGTCCTTCTACCCCCACTTTACGTAGAGCAGTCCCACCCCTGGAAACAGACTGCTTGGAAAGAGGACTTACCCCACAGATTCATCTCCTTATCTGATCGACTTTAAATTTGGGAGAGAAAGCCTAACCTCCACTCCATCCTCAGTGTTTAGCGGTCCCACTTCTTTCTTTGTTTTCTTCTTATTTATATGGCTATAGAACCTTTTACTATTGGTTTTAATTCCCTTTGCAAGGTCCAACTCTACTTGACTTTTAGCCTGTCTCACTTCATCCCTACATGTTCTGACCTCAATAAGGTAGCTTTCCTTGCTGATCCCTCCCATATTCCACTCCCTGTACGATTTAATGTGAGTGGCTGTTTTTTGCCTCATTTCATTATTTGGATACTTCACTTAAGGCACATACAAAATTAAAATGGGGGAGGAGGGGAATCACCACCTGACACATGAGAGTGAAGAAATTATTTGAAGCCTAAAGGAGAGCTGTGCAACAGGAATTTAGTACGCCTGGTCATATCAAAGTATGTAACTGAATCTACAAAAGCAAATTAGTCAACTAATTGCTTGACCAAATACTGTCAATACATTTACATGTGTCGGTAATTATGACTTCCTGCAATGCACGGTTTGTAATGCTTTGATGCCTATGCCCATCAAGTTAGGTTACTGAGTGGCAGAATTCTTCTGCAAAATGTTTTCTCAAGGGGACTGGAGTGGATGTTTTCAATGCTAAGAGACAACCACAAAAAGTTAACAGTTGCAAGACCGAAGTGAAAAGGAAAAAATTAGTGCACATGGATTTGTATTATAGACTTGAATCAAATCTGCACCAGAATACCCAGGTTTTGTGAAGGGAGTCATTTCTTGGGGACAGACCCATGCAGATGGAAGGAATTCAATCTCACCAAGCTGCTGAGTAGAAGCTGAATCACTATGCAGCCATTACTGCAACCTTAAGGCCGCAGTTAATCCTGCTGCTGCTCCCACATCCCTACCCTACATGGAGTGATGACTGGTGGGTCCACATTGGATAGTGGATCTGCAACTGTCTTGCTTCTTTCCATGCCTACCCCTCTGCCTCCATACCCCAAAACCTTGCTGCATAGGGATGCAAAGGGAGTCTCAGAGAATGGGGTTCACACTGTGCAGTGGTTGCAGATCCAATGAATAGAGCTGACACCCATCCCAAAATCTGCCCCATGGCCTATGCAGCAGAACCATAGTAGGTCTGCTACAAGGTCTGTTCCATTGTAACAGAAGACAGAAGTGGATTTTCTCCCTAAAAACAAGTATATATGAGTTTGAGTGAGAAATCACAGGAGATAAGATCAGGGACAGTAAGGCAGATGCAGGGATAAATTGGAGCCAAAGACATAACATGAGAGGCTATTACTAAAGGATGCAAAAGTATGCTGGATAAGAAGCAAATGGATGGCTAAAGAGTGTGTTTAGGTCCCTCGCTTAAAGCAGGGGAGGACAAAAAGAAATTCTTCAGTCTTCAGTAAAAAAAACCACAACACTAACAGAAGATTTAATGCAGTACTAGTTAAAAGGAAAGGGAAAGGCCACAAGGCAGAATTACTTAATACATTCAATAAGCAGGGCCCAGGGAAATTCTCAACTCTAGTAACTGGCAGAAGTGGTATTAGAAGTGGCTATTATTTTTGAGATCTTATGGAGGCAGGCAAGGCCCTGCTGAATTGTTGGAAGAATTAAGGAGGCAGAGGATTTGTAGACACCTAAGAAAAAAAAGGTGAAAAATGGTAGGCAACATGAGTTTGTTACACAAATCATGCTAAGTGTGTGTGTGACTGGATAATAAGTTTAGCTGCTAAATAAAAAAAACAGAACATATCTCCATTTTAGTAAAGCGTCTGATATGATTCCATGTGGCAGTCCCTTAAAAAAACAGATTAGATGGAATTTACATAAAATGACTGAACTGGATGAAAAAAATTGATCACCAATTATCAATGATTTAATGTCAAGTTAGGAAGAGATGCTGTCTGATGTTCCTTAGAGGTCTGTTCCGGGTCCAGCACTATTAATACTTTCATTAGGGACTTGGAAGATGGCAACAAGAGCAAGCGAAATAAATTCTGATTATATGAAGCTAGGAAGGAGTGTAGATAGTTTGGAGAACGGAATTAAAATACTCTATTGATAAACTGAAAAAAGGGCTAAACAAGCGAGATAACTGCAGAGAAACACATCTATGAAGGATTAATCAACTGCACAAAAACAGAGCAAAGATACACTGCATATAGGCACAAGACAGCATCTAGTCACCATAATGGATGATAATTTAAACAAGTCAACAATACAATGCTGTTGTAAAAGAGGTTGTATTAATAGCAGTAATAAATGTAAAACATTATTCCACTTTCATCCGCACTGATTATGGCTATGGTTCAATTCTAAATTCCTTTAAAAAAAGACAAACAAGAGTGTTCAGAAGAAAGTGACATGAAGACTACATTATTTTAAAAATGGGACCTTTGAGAGGAGGTTTAGGAAGCTGGATATGTTGCCTCTGAGAAAAGACTGAGGGGGGATTTTCAGACTGTGGTCCGCGGACCACCAGTCGTCCACGAGCTCCATTCAGGTGGTCCGTGAAAAGTTCCCTCTAAGGGGCGTGCCTGGGTTGCTGCACATGAAAGAATGAAGGGCCACACACCTAATTAGTGGAGCCGCGCAGGCATGGCTCCACTAATTAGGTACCTGGACCCTGGAGAAGACACACATGTAAGGTGAGGTGGTGGCCTTGGGAGGAATAGGGGGTAAGTGGGAGGGGGCAGTGGGGTGAGAAGAGGGGCTGCGGCGGCCAGAGAAAGAGGCAACTTTTTCCAGCTCTAGGGCTGCTGCGGCAGGGGAGAGAGGGCACATCATCACATTAGAAAGGTAAGACTAATGCTATTAAAATAGGAGTTGTGTGTTTTTATCTGTAGAACAATAAAAAAAGTTTATTAAGTTTGTTTTTTATATAGAATTTTTATCCAAAGCACTTTACAATAGTTAGCTAACGGTACAAACAATATTTGGAAAGATCATTAAGTGGTCCGCGGAGACTCTCAGCAATTTTCAAGTGATCCGTGAAAAAAAAAAAAGTTTGAGAACTACTGGGTTAGAGGGCTGATCTAAGATCAGTTGTCATTAGTTCACAGAACACAGGATAAATAGTGAATTGGACTCACACAGCATGTAAATCGCACATGTGCTCATGCCCACACAGTGTGGGGGTATAAATTGCAGCGTTCTTTTCATATCCTGATCATTATGAGATTTACAGGAGTAAGAAATACCACATCTGAAATGATGTTTTTGCCAAGACCACTAAGATTGTCATCATTTAACAGAAGTGAACTCTTTGATGGAGGGGAGGGGAAGGGAAAAAACTTCCCGAAATTTACTATGTTTGAGGCATATTCACTTGAAGAGGGAATGCTTTATCACTGAAGTTTCATAAGGCATAACCCTTCTCCCCAGATATAATCTATCATAATTTCCGCACTGGAAAAATTACTTGTTCATAAAAGCCAGGCATTTACTAGTATCCCTGATTTTAAAAAAACACCCATCTTAACGGGAGGGATAAGTGCCTAGTGAAATAAAAAGCCTTTATAAAAATAATACTGAATATGTGGAATTAAATTCCTGAAATGAAACAAGCTTAGGACACCTCAGTTCAGCCTCAACAGGCCCATGTTCCAAGTCATTTGGCACAAAGTGTAATACTTTTTTGGTCAGAGGAAATTACACTGAAAGCACAAAGAGACTGAATTCTTCTCTGACCCCAGAAGACGGTGCCTCCAGAACAGGGATGGGAATCCACTGCTGAAGTAGTGTGTGTGTGTGGTGAACTCAAGCCTGATCAGAGACTGACTGTCCTCAGATCCCATGAAGGGAAGGTCTCCAAAGTTAGAATGAGATACAAGATGAGCAATTCCTCTTGCATTCTAAGAGAGTGTCTTCGGAGACAGGTAAAAGTCCCTACCCTCCCAGCCTTCTGTGTAACACTGAACCAGTGCTCATGATGATGGTCATTGCTGTCTGGTCCTCTTCACGAAGATCTCATGCATATAATCCCAAAATCTTCCCTGATGAGATTCGTTATGGTGAATCATGGTGGTGAGAGCCTCACCCTGATCAAGACTCTGCCAATAATCCTGTAGCCACATCTCCTTCCAGCTGAAACATAGAAGAGGGAAAGCGCAACAAGCCATTAGAAAGTGACGGGGTCTGAAGCTGAACCAACAATAAGACTGAATTCCTCTCTCACCTAAGAGAGGACTATGAAGGACAGAGGTTGGGGAAGTTCACTATTAAATATTGGAATTACTGAGCCACTGTGCTCTCTCTCTCCCTCTCAATCAGTGATTCTCAAACACTTTCTATTGGTGACCCCTTTCACAAAGCAAACCTCTGAGTGCAACCCCACCCTATAAATTAAAAACAAACTATTTTTAAGTGCTCAATTTATCACACATTTTTATTTAATTATTTTTTATAAATTATTTTTTTTAACTAGTTACTGTTTCATACTGGGAATGAGCACAAAGAAACTTTGTCAAAGCAGACTTAGTGGTTTGAGCATTGGCCTGCTAAACCCAGGGTTGTAAGTTCAATCCTTGAGGGGGCCATTTACGGAACTGGGGCAAAAATTGGGGATTGGTTCTGCTTTGAGCAGGAGTTTGGACTAGATGACCTCCTGAGGTCCCTTCCAACCCTGTTATTCTATGATTCTATGATTGCCACCTTTACTTCTGTGCTGCTGCTGGCAGCAGGCGCTGCCTTCAGAGCTGGGTGGCTGGAGAGCGGCAGCTGCTGGCCGGGCATCCAACTCTGAAGGCAGCACAGCCACCAGCAGTGCAGAACTGCAGAAGTAAGGGTGGCAATGCCACACTATGCCACCCTTACTTCTGTGTCACATTTGACCTTTGCACTTGGAGACATGGCTAAGGGGAGCAGGGACTAAAGCAAATTTTGGGGTGGCTATAGCCCCTGCAAGCCACCCCTCCCAGCACTGCCCCTGCCAGTGTGTCTGATTGTTAAATTATAAATTACTGCCCCTTTTTTTTTTTTTTTTGGCCAATCTCAGTGTTCTGATTGGTCTGCGGTTTAATGCAGCTCTTCAGCTGCTGAACAATCAAGCCCTCCAATGTTGTCTCAGTACCATCCTTTTAGTCTCAAAACAACAAATCTGTGCACATGATACTACAATCCCCAGAGTTCCATTTCCTTAAAGCGGTGGGGATAAAAAAAAAATACACTTTGTTTAGGAACAACAATCACTGCATTATATGTTTACAATACTTCTGAAGTAAATACAGTACATTGCAACAGAAATGGGTGTGTAATTTTCTAAAATGCTAGATTTAAATTATATACTGTATAGCAGTTGCTCTTTCATGCAGGTGTTTGTGACCCCCATGTAATAACCTCATGACCCCGTTTGAGAACCCCAGCTCTAAATGTATCCTAAGAAATCTGCTACGTAAATTCCCTTCAGAAACCACAACACCTCACTACTGGCTTTGGAACTTGTTTAGATTTTGTGTTTGTGAATTTAGTGTTAGGGTAACATCAACAGCCTTGGAGAATGTAGTCCTCTAATAAAATAAAACCTTGCACATAATCCTAACCTGGAATGACCACCTCTAGGAGCATCGAAGTAGCTCTCTATGGCCCATATAGCGATAACTGGAGATGGGGTGAGACCACAAGTCATAGCAAACACTAAACAGCTATCAGATGGGAACAGCTTTTGGTCATAAGAAGCCTAGGCTGTATTTGAATTAGTAATCAAGAGAGGAAAGGCTTTGAATCCCATCAATCCCCTGAGCCTTCCAGTTACTCAGTTTTTTTGGGGGGGGGGCGGTTGGGGGGGTATACTAAGGTTCTCAAACTTTGTCATAGCATGGACTACATCTTAACATAAAGTGTGTGTATGGCAGCTCCCTTCCCATTCATGGTCATGTGGAGCACCTCCTCTCCCATTCATACTGTGACAGAGTACGCCAAAGCTTCATGTAAGTTGTCACTGAGGTCGTTCCATGACTAGCTAAACCTGGCAGGTTGTTCTTGATGATCCCTAACATTCAGCCTCTCATGGAACATGTTCCCTCCTCAGCCAAGCAAGACTACCACAGATTCTGGCCAAAAAAACTGAGTGGGATGCCATTTCAAACCTGCCCATATCAGCTACGCAGTACTTACTGCTCATCCACAATGCCACATTCATTTGTCTTCCCCCCCCCCCCCCAAGATAATGAGTACAGCACTTCTGGCATCAATTCTACTCATCACAGGATGAAGAAACCTTCAAGGCTGTGTTGCCCAGAAGCAATCCTCACATATATAGTACAAAAGTCCCAAAGGAAGTGTACAGTGTGGTCAGAGAAATATTCTTTGTGAACATTCAAATGTGTATGTACATTCTAGACCAATAGAATTTGTTTTCCCATTATCAGTAATGTCACTTGTTAGGATATAGATATTCAGACCTGTCTGTAAAGGCCTATATTCTAAGACTTTAGGTGTATTCTTATCACTTGGCTAGTTAGGGGTATAAAAGAAAGAATCAAAATCACTGTCTGCCTGTGTAAGGTCCTTCTCTTACTGTGACAGTCTGAGGCCCTGTGCTTAGGCTAAGATCTTTGGCTAAGCAACAGAGGCAGCCATAAGCTGGGAAGCAACCGGTCACATCCTCACATTCCAAACTAATCACATTGAAAGAAGGTGCTATTGGGCTGTTAGGAATACAATCCTGTCCCGATAGTGCCTATCACCTCCAGAGAAAGGGAAGTGCCTAGAAGATGTAAAAGGAAACTTAGTTTGATAGCATCCTGTCTGGCAAGAACTCACTTATCAATAGCTGGGATGTGAAATCCTCACTTCTGTATTGTTTTGTCATTATAGTTCCCACTTTGCTATTGTTTGTCTGTATAATCTCTGTCTGGTTCTGTGATTGTTCCTGTCTGCTGTATAATTAATTTTGCTGGGTGTAAACTAATTAAGACGGTGGGATATAATTGGTTACATAATCATAGGTTTCAGAGTAACAGCCGTGTTAGTCTGTATTCGCAAAAAGAAAAGGAGTACTTGTGGCACCTTAGAGACTAACCAATTTATTTGAGCATGAGCTTTCGTGAGCTACAGCTCACTTCATCGGACGCATACCGTGGAAACTGCAGAAGACATTATATACACACAGGTTTCAGAGTAACAGCCGTGTTAGTCTGTATTCGCAAAAAGAAAAGGAGTACTTGTGGCACCTTAGAGACTAACCAATTTATTAGAGCATAAGCTTTAATGAAGTGAGCTGTAGCTCATGAAAGCTTATGCTCTAATAAATTGGTTAGTCTCTAAGGTGCCACAAATACTCCTTTTCTTTTTTCTATATACACACAGAGACCATGAAACAATACCTCCTCCCCCCCGGGTCCTGCTGGTAATAGCTTATCTAAAGTAATCATCAAGTTGGGCCATTTCCAGCACAAATCCAGGTTTTCTCACCCTCCGCCCCCCCCCCCCCCCACACAAACTCACTCTCCTGCTGGTAATATCCCATCCAAAGTGACCACTCTCCCTACAATGTGCATGATAATCAAGGTGGGCCATTTCCAGCACAAATCCAGGTTCTCTCACCCCCCCCACCCCCATACACACACAAACTCACTCTCCTGCTGGTAATAGCTTATCTAAAGTGATCATCAAGTTGGGCCATTTCCAACTTGTGCTGGTGAGGTGTGAGGCAGTGAGAGAACCTGGATTTGTGCAGGAAATGGCCCACCTTGATTATCATACACATTGTGAAGAGAGTGGTCACTTTGGATGGGCTATTACCAGCAGGAGAGTGAGTTTGTGTGTGTGTGTGGGGGGGGGGGGGGGGGGGGCGGAGGGTGAGAAAACCTGGATTTGTGCTGGAAATGGCCCAACTTGATGATTACTTTAGATAAGCTATTACCAGCAGGACAGTGGGGTGGGAGGAGGTATTGTTTCATGGTCTCTGTGTGTATATAATGTCTTCTGCAGTTTCCACGGTATGCATCTGATGAAGTGAGCTGTAGCTCACGAAAGCTCATGCCCAAATAAATTGGTTAGTCTTTAAGGTGCCACAAGTACTCGGTTTTGTTTTTTTTTGCTGATACAGACTAACATGGCCACCAATCTGAAACCTGTCACAAAGGACTAAATGGACTGTGGAAATTTAAATGTTTCTCACAACTAGCAGTGGTTGCTTCAGAACAGATTTGAGTTACATTGCTGGTAAAGTGGAGGGAAGCTTACACTGCCTCTGCCCATGCTGAATCTGGCCTGTGGACAGAAGTCTCCAGCCTTTAGGACTGCCAGTCCAGTACCTTTCACCAGCATTGTGGAAAAGCAGGGACGGAGCCCAATCGTCCTGTTCTGATAGGTCAAACCCTTGCTTTAACCACTAACCAATGCTCTTTACGAATTCCCCCCACATGGCTGTACACAGCATACAGGACTCTTGCTTCCACCTCAGGGGTGTCATACATTTCAGGGCTGCTCTACATATGTAGTTTGAGAAGCATTTTGGGATCCTTCAGGGTGAAAAAGTATTATACAAACCTGTATTAATTGGGCTTTTAAAAAAAATGATTTTGTAAAAACAACATTCATAAAATACCTGTCTCCTGCAGAGAGATCCTCAATGTTTCCAAAGCCAGGGGCTGGCATGGGACATCCCATGTGTGTGAACTGAGCTATGTGGGGTTCAGGAGCTGGCACTTTCCCACGAGATTTCTTATGATCCCTCTCACCAGCGACTCGGATGTTCTCCCTGTCACAGATGAAACACTCAAAGCCATTCAGGTAATTGGGCAAAGTCATGTCATTCACTCCCCACTCACGTCTCTCCATGTTCTCCAGCAGAAACTGGTTCGTAATGCCTCCTGGCTTCTTATACTCTAGATATTTCAAATACTCCTCTCCATTCCTGTCCAGGAAGTCAAGGAACTGTGCTAGTTCTTGGGGGCTTCCAAAATCATCCACGAGGATGATGGAGAGGTCATCAGGCATCCAGTCCCGCACAGATGGGGAGCCTCGGTATACAGGGATGGCACCCAAATGCATTGGACGCCACAGCTTCTCGGTCATGTAGTCATTGCATATGGCATTCTCCATGGCAAGATGAAACTTGTACCTGGAGATAAAGGTCATGAATTCAGAATCCTCTGTTGTGGCTGTAGAAGTGTCCCTCAGCCTCTCACTGGGAAGCTCTCGGTTATTCAGGCATTTACCATAGGAGTCTACCTAAAATAGTAATAATCATCTTTACAAAAGTAATTTCTCTGTTTTAAGCTTATTTTCAGTGGACAGTTTCCTTATATGATTCCTTCTGACCAGTTCCTAAGAATCTGAGCTTGGCCTCTCATTCCAACATGTTCCTTCTCAACAAGTGGAGTAAGCCAAAAAATTCTAAAATATCTAATATTCATTGGAGAATATTTTTACATTTCAACTCTCCTTCCTCTTCCAAGCACTCAATTCCTTTCCCAACAGGTTAAGAGGAATTCTGAAAGTCAATGGCACCTCCTTGTGTCCTGCAGCAGAACTGTGCCTCAGATGTTTAACCACAGCCAACAGACACAAGATGCAGAAAAACTTGGAGAAGTAGAAACGTTAAAAAACGGTACATTTATGTAGTGGGCAATGCAGAACAGGAGTTGGTGAGGAAGGGGATGAGGCTCATTTTTCCTGTAATTTTTTTCTTAACATAATACTATCACAGCACTTCCCAAATGCTGTATAGACATCAATTAATCCATATCAATCTGTAACCCACTAACCCCCCTTTTTTATCCTATGACTGCAGAGGAGTTAACGGGACACTCCACCTCGAAAGGTCCCTTAGAATATGTGCTAACTAGGTATGTTAAACAATCTGTTCCACCTTGTATTTAGCTGGGTCTGTGACGCTCAGAGTACCTTTCCCACACTTGAAAAGCTCTGTGTAGCTCGAAAGCTTGTCTATCTCATCAACAGAAGTTGGTGTCTGATCTCCTGGGACAGACACAGTTACAACAACACTGCATACAGTCTCAAAAACTGAGTTTAACAGCAGATCTTAGGCCTACAATACAAGATGTAATCCTGTCCAAACACAGTGGTTAGTAATTCTATAATTGAACAAGTGCTGAACATTATTTCTCCTTGTTTACAAGTACAGCTAAACTGTGTTCAGCTAACATGATTGCTGGCAAGAATGTTTATGCATTATTTAATCTCATAGGGTGACCCTGATTTTGACAAAAAGAAAAGGAGGACTTGTGGCACCTCAGAGACTAACCAATTTATTAGAGCATAAGCTTTCGTGAGCTACAGCTCACTTCCTCAGATGCATCTGAGCTGTAGCTCACGAAAGCTTATGCTCTAATAAATTGGTTAGTCTCTAAGGTGCCACAAGTCCTCCTTTTCTTTTTGCGAATACAGACTAACACGGCTGTTACTCTGAAACCTGATTTTGACAATAAGACAACTAGTTTTACCCTCAGGCAGGTCCTCAGTGTGCTTCCCTTCCCATTACAGCCCAATTACTTCATCAGTATGAGGTCAGATATGGGATGCTCAATGCCAGGTAGGCTAGACCTCAGCATTTTTTCTTCAGCCTGAGGGTCTAGACTGCTCCCCCTCATGTCAACCAGGTTACTAACTCAAGTTTACTCAGTCCCCACAGACAATCATAGCTATCAGCCCCTCTTGTGTCTCCAGGGTTTAACTTGTAATGACAGAGGCGCTGGAGCTCAAGCAATTTTTACACATTCGTAACTCATGCAGCAAGCCCAGAGGTGCCAGGGCTAAGAACGGCCAAGCCTGGCGGTACCGGGGCTCAGCCCTGGCACAAATTAAGCATGGAGCGTCTCCCCCACTCCTCTCGCTGCCTGCCCCGCAGGAGCCCGAGCAGTTACCTGGATGTGTTTCATGAGCTCCCGCACGTATCTGTCCCTGTCGGAAGGGACGTCGCAGTGGGACTGCATGTACAGCACCGGGGCATAGCCCTGCTGGCGCCACCGCTCCTTTTCCGCCAGCGGCAGGGCGGCCCGGCGCAGGTAGGCCAGGCTGGGCAGCCACTGCAGGGTCAGGGGATAGTCCGACTCCCTCCGGAAGGTGGCGGTGTAGTTGAAGAGGCGGATGCCGGGCCGGTGGGAGAGCAGGTAGTTGTTCATGGGGGACTCCTCGTGGAACAGCGCCCAGGTCTGGTGGGGCAGGCGCGGCAGCGGGGCCTCGTAGGCCCGGAAGTCCGTCCCGTAGAAGATAACGGCCTTGGTGCGCCGGTGCAGCGCCACGCGCCGGCGCCGGGTCACCAGGCAGGAGCGGCGCGCGCAGTCGATGCGCTCCGTGTCCCCCGGGAAGTGCGGGAAGAGGCCCGGGCTCCACCACAGCAGGATGGGCAGCTCCCGGTTGCGGCGGGTGTCGCCGTTCCCAGGGCCCCGGTACGAGGCCGCGACCACCGCCCCGAACTCCACCGGGGGCAGGCCTGTGCTGGGCTGGAAAGGGGAGCGGCCGCGGGGCTCGGGCGGCCCCTCCGCCGGCTCCCACTCTCCGGCTGCGAGCGGCCCGGCCCCCGCGGCCAGCACCGCCAGCACCAAGCTCGCTGCAAGGCAACAGCGCAGCCGGGACGCCCGGCCCTGCCCGCCGCCCCGAACGCCCATGGCTGGCGGTTCCGCGCGGGCGCCTGCCAACCCCCCTCCCCCCGCTGCTAGCCCCCCTCCCCTCAGTCCGTCCCTGCGCTCTCCAGCCCAACTGTGCTGTGCCAGGGTTGCCAACTGTCCAATCACAAACCCAAACACCCTGTCCCTGGCCCCGCCCCTTCTCTAAGGCCCCGCCCCGTTCCTTCCGGCGCTCGCTCTTGCTCCAGCCGCACTCATTTTCGCCAGGCTGGGGTAGGAGAAGGGGCGCAGGGTGCAAGCTCCAGGAGGGGGTTCAGGGCTGGGGGTTCAGGCTCCGGCCAGGCGGCGCTTACCTGGGGCGACTCCCAGTCAGCGGCGCAGCAGGGCTAAGGCAGGCTCCTGTGCCTGACCTGCCCCAAGCCGCTCCCAGAAGTAGCTGGCCCGTCTCTGTGGCTACTGGGGCGGCTCTGGACACTACCTCTACCTGCAGGCAGCGCCCCCGCAGCTCTCATTGGCCACAGTTCCTGGCTACCAGGAGCTGTGGAGCTGGCGTTCAGGGTGGGGGCAGTATGCAGACACCCTCCCCCTGCCTCGCCTCCCCTTCCCCAGGGGCCACAGGGATGTGCTAGCTGCTTCCGGAAGCAGTATGGGGCCAGGGCAGGCAGGGAGCCTGCGTTAGCCCCGGTGGACTTTTAGCAGCCTAAAATCTCCCTGTTTGGCTTCAGTCACCTCTGGGAGATAGAGATCCATATTGGGAGACTCCCAGCAAAACTGGAAGGGTTGGCAACCTTAGCTGTGGTGCCTGCTCAGGCATTCGGGGCAGCCCCATAGAATCATAGAATATCAGGGTTGGAAAGGACCCCAGAAGGTCATCTAGTCCAACCCCCTGCTCAAAGCAGGACCAATTCCCAGTTAAATCATCCCAGCCAGGGCTTTGTCAAGCCTGACCTTAAAAACCTCTAAGGAAGGAGATTCTACCACCTCCCTAGGTAACGCATTCCAGTGTTTCACCACCCTCTTAGTGAAAAAGTTTTTCCTAATATCCAATCTAAACCTCCCCCACTGCAACTTGAGACCATTACTCCTCGTTCTGTCATCTGCTACCATTGAGAACAGTCTAGAGCCATCCTCTTTGGAACCCCCTTTCAGGTAGTTGAAAGCAGCTATCAAATCCCCCCTCATTCTTCTCTTCTGCAGGCTAAACAATCCCAGCTCCCTCAGCCTCTCCTCATAACTCATGTGTTCCAGTCCCCTAATCATTTTTGTTGCCCTTCGCTGGACTCTCTCCAATTTATCCACAACTCTCTCCAATTTATCCACAATTTATCCATCTTGGTGCCTGCCTGCCCGCCCCTCCCTCCCGTCCCTCCTCGCTCCCTGTCCAGGTGTGGCCTGTCTATGCCAAGTTCAGCAGATCAGTTGAGCCATCGTTCCCTGCACAGCCTGCAACCCACACCAGTGCTGAGGGATGGCCCCTTGCCTTCACAGGTTAAGCCTGGCTGGGCCATGAGAAGCTGGATGTAGGTTCCTCCCCAGATACAACAGGAGAAATAGGATCGCCTCATAGCCCAGCACAGGCAGCATCCTGGTGCCATTCGCTCAGCAGCAGCCAGGACCAAATTGCCCATGCCAATGCTGTGACATTAGGAAGCCAGACAGCTAGCCCCAACCCAGCCTGCATGCTCAATGGATCCCATGCCAGGCGGTGACAGCAGGGCTCACGCTGGCAAGGGAAAGGTGGTAGTCTGGCCAAGGCCATCCATCATCAAGATCTCCAGCCTATGGGCACATGGCCCTGTAGCATTTGCATAGTGTGTGGCCATTATAGTCCCTCTGTCACTCACATCCACCCACCCCCATAGGGAAAAAGGGTATAGCAGAAGTTGAGGTGGTTCATGACAAAACTGACTGGCGTCAGAGAGACTCTTGCATGAACATACGGGGTTGGTCCCAGGCTATGAAAGAGACATCATGGGCAAGGTAATCATCTTTAGATACAAGCATTGGAGCTACACCAAGCTCTTCTTCAGGTTTGGGGAAGGAAATCTGAGCCCTGGTCTATGCTACAAATTTATGTCAGTATGTCACTTAGTGGTATGGAAAATCCACACCCTGAGCACCACAGTTATACCAACCTAACTCCAAGTTTAGATAGCACTATGTTGACAGGGGGGCTTCTCCTGTTAACATAGCGACCACCTCTTAGGGAGGCAGAGTACCCACACCAACGGGAGAAGCTCTTCCATTGGTATAGGTCGTGTTGTCACTAAGCACTGCAGTGGATAATGAAGGTTAGACTGTTATGCAAAAGGGGCTTGAAAGGAGCCATTAGCAGGCAAGTGTGTGTTACAAATTGTTGTAATGAGGCATGAAACGAGTGTTGCCCTGAGTCTGTGGTTTTTAGTATATCATGGTCTGCCAACCCCAGACCCCTTAATTACTAATTGGTGGTCTGGTCAACAATGATCCGTACTTCTCATGGCTCATGTTTTACAGACATCAGTGTAATCTCAGGCTTTGACTATAACATAATCAAGGAGGTTCCAGTGTTTGGCCCAAGGATGTTTCCAAGTGGTCTTAAATTTGTTACTCTGCCTAAAGATGTTATTTGTGATGAGCAGGTCATGCTCCACACAGTCGCTGAGGAGGAAAATACCTTTGGGGTTTACTTTTCCCTCCCATCCCTTCTTTGCCTACTGTGCTGCTCCGGAGGTGGAAGTCCTGTCTAATTCTGGCATTGAAATCTCCCAGGAGGATGAGTTTGTCTGCCTTAGGTGGGGCTGTAAGGACTGCATTGAGAGCTCTATAAAGCTGCTCCTTGTTGTCGTCATCATCATCGATTGTTGGTGTGACATTGCGCTCTATATGATTTTATAAAAATATGCTAATGAGTGTGAATATAATGTAACCAGAATATGCTTCATGCAAAAGGTCTTTTGTAAGGTATCATTACAAAGCTTACAATCTACTGCATGTGGTCATCCTATTTGTATAAATGTATCACTCTTATAACTGAAACTAGAAATATGAAATATAACTCTGAGGGCCTATTGTAGTTATGCAGAGTGTGGGCCATTAATGGTGGTTTGGAATCTTAATGGTTCCCATTAAACAGGACAATTGACTGTAGCTGGCTCTGTTTTACTTGTAAGTCTTCTTGTATACCTGTGGACTGGCAAGTGGGTAATGAAGTCTTACAGTGACATGTGATCATGGCACCTGAACTGGAATCCATCTTTAACCTGGTGCTTTTCCATTAAGAAGGAGGGGTGGGAACCCAGAGGGACAAAGGATTCCTGCCTTATGCAGAAGATATATAAGTGGGTGGAACAGAACAAATGGGACATCCGTCATGAACTGGAACAAGGGCTGTACCAAGGGAAAGAATTGTGTCCAGACTAGGAAGGCATCCAGTCTGTGAAAGAAACTTATTGAAACATCGCTGAGGGTGAGATTTTATCTGTATTCAGTTTTATTACTGTACTAGACTTGCGTGTTCTATTTTATTTTGCTTGGTAATTCACTTTGTTCTGTCTTGTATTACTTGGAACCACTAAATCCTACTGTCTGTATTTAATAAAATCACTTTTTACTAATTAACCAAGAGTATATATTAATACCTGGGGGGGCAAACAGCTGTGCATACACCCTCTATAACACTGATAGAGCGGAACAATTTATGAGTTTACCCTGTATAAAGCTTATACAGGGTAAAATGGATTTATTTGGGGTTTGGACCCCATGGGGAGTTGGGCATCAGAGTGTTAAAGACAGGAACACGTCTTAAGTTGATTTCAGTTTAAGCCTACAGCTGTTAGTGGACGTGGTTCAGACCTGGGTCTAGGTTTGCAGCAGGCTAGCGGTTCTGGCTCGAACCAGGCAGGGCACTGAAGTCCCAAGCTAGGAGGGCAGGGAAAGCAGGGGCAGAAATAGTCTTGGCACATTAGTTGGCAGTACCCAAGGGGGTTTCTGTGATCCAACCCGCCACAGTTGGGGCATATGCACTGATGACCCTGGCATAGTGGTTGTTAGTGAGCTTGAGCCAAAGAATCATAAGATATTCCTGATACCAATGGGAAGATCCAAAAGCTGACTTGCAATCTTATTTTTGATGGCAAACTCAATCCTGTGAATTAGTCTCTCTTCAGGTGGCCTTCCTTTTCTAAAGACGGAGTAGCCAACTCCATCCTCTTTTAATTGGCCCTCATTGGCCCAGTGGGTCTCACTCAAGGCTGCAATATCAATGGTGAGTCTTGCCAGTTCTCTGGTAATTATGGAAGTTCTTTCTGGGCATTCACTGTGCTGAGAGTCCAGAAGGGTGTAGATATTCCAGATGGCGAAATTCATTGTCTTCTATCTCTTGTTTTGGCCATGGAGTTGAGTGATCCCACTGGATCTGGCCATCCAGTCAGAAGCCTGCAGCTTGCTCCACAACACCGCACACACCCAGAATAAACCAAAGCAGTACAATGTCAAAGCACTTCAAGACCAAGCCAGCTAAGAGACGTTCCAGCAACACGTGTCTGAGAAACTCTCCAACTTGCCTGACATTGTCATTGACATTCAAGAGCACTGGCATCAACTTAAAAATACCATTCACAGTGCATGTGCTGAAACCATAGGATACTCCAATCATCAGCACCAAGACTGATTTGATGAAAACAATGAGAAAATCCTAGCATTAATTCAACAGAAAAGAAGTGCATTCTGTCACTGGCAAAATGATTCCTCTATTCAATGAAAACACAAGGCCTAGCACCTGCTCGAAGCTGAAGTCCAAAGAAGGCTATGTGACATCAAAAACAAGTGATGACAAGAGAAGGCCTCTGAGATCCAGGGTGTGACGTTATTGACATGAACTGTGACCACATAGATCATTGTTGCAACCAGCATCCTATAGTTGCACCAAATCTTGTATGAAGGAGGTCAAGTAAGGTGTCTATGAAAAGGTTAAGATTTGCTGGTTATGATTATGCTACCTGTATGTATGTATCATTTTTGTATTTCAAGTTATATGTATTGGCTCTATATCTGTTTCAAATGTTGGCTTATGGGGTAACGCCCACAAAGTAATCGGCCAGATATACCATGTAAGATATCTGGAAAAATGTTATTTCCCAAATATGAAAATCTTCTTTATATGTTTGTATCGCCTTTGTGTTATGAGTTATAGGGCTTGGCTACACTTACAAGTTAGAGCGCATTAAAGCAGCCCTGGGCGCCCTAATCCCTGACACGTCCACACTGGCAAGGCATGTAGAGTGCCCGGACTTTACGGCTGGAGTGCTCCTGGTAATCCACCTCCACGAGAAGCATAAAGCTTGCTGTGCCCCAGTTGAAATGCCCGGGCGTCAGTTTGAATGAGGTGTTGCATTACTGCGCTGTGATTGGCCTCCGGAAACGTCCCATAATCTTCCAAAGTCAAGTGGCCACTCTTCTCATTGTTTTGAAATCTGCAGGAATGCGGATATCCTGGTTCAAAGCTCCATTTCTGACAACCGCTGCTTATCTGCTCTGGGACAAAGCAAACCATTACTGTGAAATGCTGTGTGTGTGTGAGAGAGAGAGAGAGAGGTGGGGGGAGGAAGGTCTTCTGCTGTCTCAATTTACAAGACAGCATGCTGACACGCTCTTAGCCTCCCCAAAACCCACTCTCTTCCCCCCCCCACACACACAACACACTTCCTGTCACACTCCCCCCCCCCATTTGAAAAGCATGTTGCAGCCACTTGCACACTGGGATAGCTACCACAATCCACTGTTCTTTGTGGCATTGCAAAAGCTGCTAATGTCGCCACGCCAGTGCACTTCCAGCTATGTGTGTAAACACACGACAACATTTTCCCTGCTGTGGTCTTCAAAGGCTGGTTTAACTCCCAGCGCTCTACATCTGCAAGTGTAGCCATGCCCATAGATATGTATGTCTGTATTTCAAACTTGTGCTATGCTTCTGGGTGACACCCCCGACAGTTTGGCGTTAGCACTTCCGAGCCTGCTTGATGGCCTATTAAGGACCATCAGCTATACAATTGACCCATTAAGAGAAGGCAGATACACCTTATGACTCAGCAAGGTATGCAGGAACATGCCCTGGAGAGAACTCTTATGGCTTGGCTACACTTGCGAGTTAGAGTGCATTAAAGCAGCCCCAGGTGCCCTAACTCATGATGTGTCCACACTGGCAAGGCATGTAGAGCGCCTGGACTCTGCGGCTGGAGTGCTCCTGGTAATCCACCTCAACACGAAGCATAATGATTGCTGCGCTGGAGTGCCACCAGCGTGGATGCTCTGATCAGCCTCCAGAAGTATCCCACAATGCCTGTTCTAGCCACTCTGGTCATCCCTTTGAACTCTGCTGCCCTGCGTTCAGGTGACCAACCATCGGACCCGCCCTTTAAATTATCTGGGAATTTTGAAAATCCCCTTCCTGTTTGCTCAGCAAGGCGTGGAGTGCTCTCAGCCAATCTTTCCAGGTGACCATGCCTCCATGCACCAGGCAATCCCCAGTATGGAACAATAGCGAAATGCTGGACCTCATCAGTGTTTTGGGGGAGGAAGCTGTCCAGTCCCAGCTGCACTCCATATGTAGGAATTACGATACCCTCGGGAAAATATCAAGGGACATGATGGAAAGGGACCATGACCGGGACACACTGCAGTGCAGGGTTAAAGTGAAGGAGCTGCGGAATGCCTACCACAAAGCCCGCGAGGCAAACCGCCACTCCAATGCTAGCCCCACGACCTGCTGTTTCTACAAAGAGCTGGACACAATACTTGGGGGCGATCCCACCTCCACTCCCAAAAACACTATGGACACTTCAGAGCCCAGTTCAACAAGGCAGGAGGAGGAGGAAAATGGGAGTGAGAGTGCTAAGAAGGAGGGGGACAGCCCGGCATCCCTAGATGCATGCAGCCAAGAGCTGTTCTCAAGCTAGGTGGAAGGTAGCCAGTCGCAGCAGACGGTGCTTGGGGAAGGACAAACACCAGAAGAGGTGCCCAGTAAGTGGCTTTTATTTTGGGAAGGAAGTTGTTCGGTGTGGGCTCTTGGGGCGAGGAGTGTTAGGGCTGCATGCATGACTAGATGCGGAAGAGCGTTGATGTGCTCTCTCACATTATGGTAATGGGCCTTAGTGATCTCTTCAAAGGTCTGATGCAGAAATGGACAATCTTCTTGTACAGGTTCCTTGGCAGAGCTACTATGCTCCTTGTCCCAGTAAGGCTAACATATCCGCGCCACTGTGCCGTGAAAGGCAGGGGAACCATTGCTGCACACAGGCAAGGTGCATATGGGCCAGGGTGGAAGCCATATTGTAGGAGAAGACCCTCCCTTGCTTCCCAGGTCACTCTCAGCAGCGAGATATCTTCCAGGATGAACTCCTGTGGAAAAGGTGGGGACAGTATTCAGTATATGGGCCCCCTGCAGTTGTTGGCTCTCCTTAAGGCACAGAACCCCAGAGGACAGTAGAGCCATGAAACAATCAGTTCCCCTTGCCCCTGTGCTTACTCACCCTTTTAGGGCTCCTGTGGGTTATGTGCGCTCGCTTTGGGATGGGCAATTTCTGCTATTATGTAGACTGTGCTTGTCTACTTTAAGTACAGCCAAATCATTGCTCTGTCTGGTGTGAACAATGCTGCCTCTGTTAAGTGTTGCACTTTGGCTTTACAGATGCAACCTTGAGATCCCAGCCATCCTTATCAACGGCCAAAAGACTCCAAAGAATCAGGCAGTGGCCACATAGAAGCAAAGAGGACTTGCTGCGTGAAGTAATGCAGCAGGCCCTTAATGAAAATCAAAAAGTGCAAGAGTGGCAGGAGAGTGAAATGCGGATCACCGGCACCAAACCATGGAGTGGCTGCTAAGCTTCATTGAGCATCAAGCGAACTTGATACAGGCGCTCGTAGCAATGCAGGCGGAGCACTACCACCCGCAGCCCTTGTCCCAGACATCTTTCCCTTATGCCCCCATGTCACCACCAACCCACTTTCCCCAACATCCGGGTTCTTATCACCACCAGCTGCCTCCAACACCTGTATCTTCACCACCCAGACCTGCAAACTTACCCTCTTCACTCAACCCCCATCACCATGCATTTTAGCCATCCAGAAGTGCAGCACTCATTGCACAGCACTCCAGCTAGGAAGGCTGAATATAATAACAGGACATATGCAAATATGTGATTGTACCATTCCCCCCCCCACCCCACCCCCTTGCCCTTTCTGTTTCCCAAGCAGTTGTGTTTCTGTTCAATAAATGAATTTTTTGGCTTTGAAAACATTCTTTATTATTGCATTAAGTAAAACATACTTTAGCCCAGGAAAGCAACAGGCACTGCACGTCACACAGATTCCTACTAACATTGGAACCACTGCACTTCACTCCAGTGCAGGGCACCAAACATTACTGGTAGCTTTCAGCCTCAAATTGCTTCCTCAAGACATCCCTAATCCTTGAAGCCCCGCACTGGACCCCTCTAATAGCCCTGCTCTCAGGCTGTTCAAATTCAGCCTGCAGGTGTTGAACCTCAGAGATCCATGCCTGAGTGAATCTTTCACCCTTCCCTTCACAAATGTTATGGAGGGTACAGCACGCAGATATAATTGTGAGGATGTTGTCATCGGCTAGGTCCAGCTTGTCATATAGACAGCGCCAGCAGTCCTTTAAACGGCCAAAAGCACATTCCAGTCATTCTGCACCGATTCATCCTATTGTTGAACTGCTCCTTGCTGCTGTCAAGGCTCCCTGCAAACTTGCATCTACACGATTCCAACAGTCAACTTTCCCACTCCAAATTGGTTAGCAACCGATCGGTAGATGTCTGGAGTTGCCAGCTTCCAGATTGCAATCGCCACCCGCTTCGCCACCAGCAGTGCAGCTCTCAACCTCTTGTCCTTGCGCTGCAGGGTGGGGGCAAGCTCAGCACACAGTCCCATAAAGGTGGTTTTTCTCATGCGAAAGTTCTGCAGTCACTGCTCGTCATCCCAGACTTGCATGACGATGTGATCCCACCACTCAGTGCTTGTTTCCTGAGCCCAAAAGCGGTGTTCCACTGCGGTGAGCATGTCCATGCATGCCACAAGCAATCTTGTGTCGTAAGCATTATGCTAGTCAACATCGTCTGACTCCTCACTGTCAGTTTATAGCTTAAGGAGTAACTCAAATACCATTCGTGACGTGCTGGCGAGACCCATCAGCATATTCCTCAGCAGTTTGGGCTCCATTCCCTCAGACTGAAAGGGAAGACAGCATGCACAGTACAAAAAATATTGAAAGATGGTGCCAAATGTGGACGGAAGCACAGGGATTGCTGGGATGTGAAGCGATGCATCATGGGGTGTTGGGACAGGACCCAGAATGTCCTGCACTCCCCTGCCCCCTTCCCACAAGCCACAGCACCAGAATGGGAAGAGGTGCTCTGTGGGTTAGCTGCCCATAATGCACCATTCCCAATACCACTGCAAGTGCCGCAAACGTGGACACGCCAGTGCGCTTGCAGCTGACAGTGTGAACATACTGCAGCGCTTTCCCTACTGCACTGAGGGCTGGTTTAACTCACAGCACTCTACATCTGCAAGTGTAGCCATGCCCTAAGGCAGAGGTGGGGAAACTACGACCCGCGTGACCATCTTACTTGGCCCCTGAGCTCCTGGCCAGGGAGGCTAGCCCCTGGCCCCTCCCCTGCTGCCACGCGGGCAGCATTCTGTGCAGCAGGGCTGTGCACTCATTCTGGGCAGCATGGCAGTGTGTCTGGCTCCAGCCAGGTGGCGCGGCAGCCAGACTTGCTGCTCTGAGCGGCATGGTAGGGGAGCCGGGGGGGAGTTCAATAAGGGGCAAGTGGTTACGGGGCGGGGGGGCGGAGGTTCGGTGGGGGGAGGGTGGTCAGGGGATGGGAAACAGGAGGCGGTTGGATAGGGCAGAGGTTCTGGGGGGGCAGTCAGGGGATGGGGAGCGGGGGGGTTAGATAGAGGGTGGGGTCCTGGGGGTCCCAGGAGGGGGCGGTCAGGGGACAAGGAGCAGGGGGGTTTGGATGGGTGGGAGGGTGTGAGGGGGGCAGTCAGGGGGCAGGAAGTGGGAGGATAGGGGGAGGGGGCCAGGCTGTTTGGGGAGGCACAGCCTTCCCTACCCCCATACAGTTTTGCACCCTGATGTGGCCCACAGGCCAAAAAGTTTGCCCACCCCTGCCCTAAGGCTTCCAAGCCATGTGCTGGGCAGCTTGTGTTTGAAACAGGAAGCACACGCCGCATGACAAGAGACTACAAAAGGCAGCTGCATCTTTTCCATTTGGTCTTCAATCCTGCTTCTGACCTCTGGAGGAACGGTGCTTGAAACTGAAGCTCTGAACAAAGGACTGAACGACCCATCCAAGCTGGGATGTTTGTACTTCAGAGACTTGATTGGTTTAAATCATCAGTAATCCCATCAAGCCTGATACAAGCCTGAACTAAGAAGTTTGCAATTGTTGTATTTGATTTCATTTGACCAATTTTAACTCATCTATATTTCTTTCTTTTTATGAATAAACCTTTAGATTTTAGATTCTAAATGATTGGCAACAGCATGATTTGTGAGTAAGATCTGACTGGTATATTGACCTGGGTCTGGGGCTTTTCTTTTACTGGGGTATTGGTTTTCATAACCATTCATCCACATAAGGAGTGGCGCTGGTGGTGATACTGGGAAACTGGAGTGTCTGAAGGAACTGCTTTTTTGACTTCTGGTTAGCCAGTGGGGTGAAACCAAAGTCCTTTCTGTTTGGCTGGTTTGGTGTGCCTTAGCATTGAAGGAACCCCAGCCTTGGGCTGTGACTGCCCTGCTCTATGCAATTTGTCCTGACTTTATACACTCAGTAGTGTCCTGCCAAGGGCCACTTTGTTACACAGGGTTTTGTAGACCAGGATGGCATGGGAAGCTTCTTTCAAACAACAAAAGCTATATATGGGCCAAGCTTCAAAGGCCCGACCCTCTTACATTCCCAGGATGGCTGCACCCTCAAGAACAATGCAGCCATTAAACAATGCTGGAAGGAGCACTTTGAGAGCCTACTAAACCGCGAATCCACAGTCTCTGAAGACACCATCCAGTTTATTCCACTACGTTCAGCAATGGAACACCTTGCTGATCCTCCATCTTCTGAGGAAGTCCAGCATGCCATCACCCAGACAAAAAAATCACAAGGCACAAGGCCCAGAAAGCATCCCTGATGTGGTTTTTAAAGCTGGTGGAACAATACTCCAGCACAAACTCTGCCAACTTCTCAACAAAATCTGGACCTGCGAAGAAATTCCACCTGACTTTAAGAATGCCAATATTGTTACAATATTCAAGAAAATGGGCAAATCTGTGTGTGGGAACTAGAACGGTATTGCCCTTCTATCACAGGAGAGATCCTTGCCCCCAGATCCTACTAAACCATCTCCTTCCCCTTGCCAAGGAACTCCTCCCCAAATCACAGTGTGGCTTCAGGCCATCCCGAGGCACAACCGACATGATCTTCGTGGCATGACAGATTCAGAAGTACAGAAAGCAACACTAGGAACAGTTCATGGCATTCATTGACCTAACCAAGGCCTTTGACTATCAATCTTGACGCCCTATGGAAGGTGCTGTCTAGGTTTGGCTATCCACAGAAATTCATCAGATTCCTCCATGATGGGATGACTGCCACCACTCTGTGCAATGGCTCAGAGACTGAACCATTCATCATTTGCACCGATGTCAAGCAGGGCTGTGTCACTGCTCCAATCCTCTTCTCTATTTACCTTGCCATGATCCTGATTCTCTTCCGCAACCGCCTTCCTGACAGAATCAGGATTGAGTATCGTATGGATGGTCAACTCCTCAATCTCAGTCTCCAAACAAAATCCAAGATCACGAGAATTGGCATCACTGACCTTCAGTATGCAGATGACAGTCATTCTTGCGCACACAGAGGCCGACTTGCAAAGCACCCTAAATCTTTTTGCGTATGCCTATTCCAGCTTGGCTCTTCCTCTCAACATCAGGAAAACCAAGGTACTCTACCAACCTTCACCTGCACAAACTACTCTTCGTACTCCACAAATCACCATTAGCGGAGAACCCCTGGAAAATGTGGACCATTTTCCATACGTTGGCAGCCATCTCTCCCAAACAGCCAACATTGACACAGAAATTGAATACAGGATCCACTGTGCCAGCACATCCTTTGGAAGACTACTCAAATGAGTCTTCAATTATTGGGATTTGCAAACAGGCACCAAGATCTTGGTTTACAAGGCAGCTGTCATCCCCATCTTCTTTATGGGTGAGAGATCTGGGTAACCTACAGACGACATTTCAAGCTGCTGGAGTGGTTCCAGTAGTGCTGCCACGGGAGGATTCTCAGGATCAGCTGTGAAGACCGATGCCCTAACATCAGCGTTCTCTCTGCAGACAACCTCAGCAGTGTAGAAGCGCAGGTCATGAAACACCAACTCCACTGGGCTGGCCACTATGTACGTGTGCCTGACACTCGCCTCTGAAGCAAATAATCTTCTCAGTTAAGTCAGGGAAGAAGGTCTTGTGGAGGGCAGCAGAAGCACTTCAAAAACATATGGAAAATACACCTTAAAAAGGGAGGCATCAACCCAACAAACTGGGAGGACTTGGCACGGAACAGAACACAGTGGCGCCACACCATACACCAAGCCAAAGCTCACTTTGAGGAGAGCAGACATGCTCATGAGACAGAGAAGCCACAAAAGAGGAAAGAAAGGGCACAACACTCCAGCCAACAATTATGTCTCCTCCAAGATTACACCTGCCACTTCTGTGGGAAAATCTGCAGGGCATAAACTGCGCTCCTCAGCCACCTAAAAACTCACTAATGAGCCCCCCTTGGCAGACATCATCCTCGCATTGAGGGATAGCCAAAGGTTTTTAGTATCTAACAGCACTATGAATTTAAGTTCCCAGTCTTGTCTTTTGAAGGCATTGTGCAGGGTTCCTTTGAGGACAAGTATTGAAAGATCAGATATAAAGTGATCACTTTGTGAAAAGTGTTTGCCTACAGGTAAAATGTTTGTTTTATTTTTGTGTATGAATTTATTACCTTATCTACTTTGTCTCTGAAAATAGATGGGCTGTTTAGAAAGGAGACTAATAAAATGAGGGGATATGTCCAAGGTTAAAATAAAAAGACTGGTACAGAGAACAGCCAATCAGATCCTCTTTTTTTGATCTCTGATAACACAAGAACAATCTGATGGTTCATTGCAACAATCTGTAACCCACTTAAACCCTTTTTTCTCCCCCTTCCCGCCTATGACAGGACATTTCACCTTGAATGGTCCCTTGAAATGTGTTAACTACTTCTGCTAAGCAATCTGTTCCACCTTGTATTTAGCTGTAACATACATTTCCCAGACCTGAAAAAGAGCACTATGTAGCTCAAACGTTTGTTTCTCCCACCACCAGAAGTTGGTCCAATGAAAGATATTACCTCACCCACCTTGTCTCTCTAATTTAAAGGCAACACATTTACGACCAATTTAAAAAAAACCCACAATGCCATCTCTTATCACTGAGGCCAAAAGCTTAGTGGGATTCAATAAGGATTAGACATTTTTATTAACATCCACACTTACATAGGAGCACTTGAAATTGTATAAAGGGTGTAATGCTCATTTTTCAGGGTATACATCAACCCCTGTCTCAGGATAAGAAAATTCATCTGCTAGCAGTGGATTCCATAATTGTTTCTTACACTTTCTTCTGAAGCAGCTGGTACTGGCTGCTTTTAGAAGATAATGGGTTAGAGCAGTGATACTCAGACTGAGGCTCACGAGCCGTAAGAGTCTCGTTAATGTGTCTCCTGCAGCTCTTTGCAGCACATAACATAAAAACACAGATTGGATAATAATTTATATCAGTTATTAACCAATCAGGATGCTTTTACTATGTTAACATACTATAGATAAAATAATAATACTTGGCCATTTTGCTGTGAGAATAATTTATATATATAAAATACAAACTAAATATTTCCCATCATACTGTTTAAATATGAATATATAGTACTATAGTAAATGAAACAATGAATTTACACAATTCTTTTGAGTAATGTTGAATGCTAATTTGGCTCCTAAACCACTGAGGTCTGAGTATCACTGGGCTAGAGGGTCTGACACAATGAGGAAAACAAATTGTTACATTGTAACAAAGAAAAAAACAAATATACTGTGGTCAGAGGTCCATCACTTTCTCAAATGCTTTGCTAATGTTAGAGATTGGTTTGATAGAGTATTAGTAGCCAGGAAATTTTAAAGAAGGGAGGTACCAACTGTAGATTTAAAAGTTAGAGAAAGTGCCAAGGGCAAAGGAGTTTTTAACAATGGTAGGAAGATTTACATAATAGGTTATTAGAGAGACAAGGTGGATGAGGTAAGGTCTTTGATTGGACCACCTTCTGTTGGTGAGAGATATTACCTCAGGCACCTAGTCTCTCTAATACCTGGGACCGACATGGATACAACTACACTACATACATAATAGGTTAGGAAGAAGAAAAGACCATATAGTTTTCTTAAGCCACTCATGTCCTGATACAAAGAAGTGACAAGGAGTAAAAAGAAAGGAAGGGAACAAAGAAAGGAGAAACTCATGAATAGGGAGATTATAGGACTTGCCTACACGCAAACTGGAACCAAAACAACAAATCTGGTTTAATTCACACTATTAGTTATTTTGTGCAGTCCCATCTATGGACACAGAGTATGACTGAACCTATTTTGATTTAGCTTAAGTCAGTACAAAAAATGGACCTAAATTAAAATAATTATTCCAAAACAAATGTCCACCCTCAGACTTGCACCAAAATAATAGTATGAATTAAAACAGATGTTATTTTGGTTCCAGTGTGTGGGTTGACAAGCTCTTAATTGAGAATTAGGGCAAACAAACTGAAAGGGGTAGGCAAAGACAGAACAGAAATTACAGCTCTGCATTCTAAGGTCCACTTTCAGATGTGCGAAGGCAATGATTCTCAAAGTGATCTGCTGAGCTGTTTCTAAATAATGGTCAAATATTTCAGTCATCAGGGAGCTTTGACTTAGACTTCTAGGATTTTCACATGCTTTAAGGAAAAACACTATATCTGAAACCCACTTTCTGCCCATTATGCAGCTGCTACATGTGTGCCTGAAGTTTCTTTAGTGTCAATTCAACAGCGATGAAATTTATGGATAACCAAGTGTGGTAGGGTAGCGCGCACACACAGGAGGACAAATCCAAACTGCAATTGTCAAAGCATTGGGAAGCTACAGCCAAGGAGAGATTTGATACTATAAACCGAGTTCGAAGCTTATGAAGAGGAAACAAAACAGCAAAGATACAGAATTGGTAGAACTAACTGAGCAGCGGTACTCATGAAAGCAAATGCATTTTCAGCCTCTTGCCATGCTACCCTCCTCATATTATTTTGTGACCATACACTAAGTGTTGCAGAGAAAGACAGAGGGGAATGTGTCTACATCATCTTTATCTTCTGACATGATCCACAAAATGGGAAAAAACATACAATTATTGCTTTAGGTGACGAAGATAAAAAAAATTTTTTTTTGCCAACCTGCATGGTTGACGTTTCCATACAGCTTCCTTATACCAACTTGAAATGATATAGGATGTCATAGGGTCAGATTGATACAACTCTTGTCTGCTTTTTAACCAACACAACTGAGTTAGGAAGGGAGGGTAAGATTCAAAGGAAGGTTGAAAAAAGAAACTTTAGACTGCAGAGGTGTATGACCTCATGTCAAACTGCCTTTTAGTATTTAGTATTTGTATTACCATTGTGCCTCGGAGCCTCAGTCATGGACCATGGCCCCACTGTGCTAAGTGCTGTAGAGACCGAACAAGATGACTGTCCCTACCCCAAAGGGCATCTTGACTTTAAAGAAAGAGTAGATACACTGACCAGAACACTTGTAGTGATGAGAAATCCAATGTCATAGTTTAGTATGTAAACTTAGCACCTACATAAGACAAGAAAAATTGTCTTTTACACCTACAGCAGAGAATAACAGGCTAAAAACACCGTGGGTTCTTTTTTGCCTTCCTTTGAAGCAGAAGTCCACTGGAGTAAATCTTATGTGCTTATGCCATTTCCTTCTCAGGAACCATCCACTCATTGCACTGATATGTAACAATCCCAGCTAAGTATATTCAAGGTGGTAAATGTCGGTTCAGCTAGGTAACTTCCATAAACATTGAAAGGGGTAATCTCACAACATTCCTGCAGGCACAATTTATTCCAGATAATTAATGCACAAAGCCCATCACTTATCTCAAAGTATCAGTTCAGCAGTGATTTTGGATATAACAAATGTAGGAACATGCCCTCTGTAACAGACTGGAATCTCTCCAGAAAATAATGATGGTTATTTAGCAATGATTGGCTTGTGTTTTCATATACAGATGGCTGAAAAGATTATTTATCAGTGTTAAATGTACAATATCTATGTTTTAAGCTACAGTCAAGTGTATAGAGGAGACAATGAGATTCAAATTAAAGTGCAATGCACAGATTACAAGTTTAGCCTAGACTTGCAAGAGTGCTGTTGCCAACTGCTGTGTTTAATTTGAACTTTATTTTTGGATTCCAAGAAAAACAGAAATTATTCTGCCATATTAATGGAGAAAAATGGGGTCCTTGAGATTCTAATTGTAGCTAATAATAGTACTCTCTCAAAATATCAACTAGAAATGGTTATGGAAATAGACCAAAAAGCAGTCGTAATTTAACCCAAGCCATCTCAGAGGAAAGGGAATGTTCTTAGCAAAACCAAGGCTCAGAAGGAGTGGCAAGTTAAACACATCCAAACAGGAAATATTAAAAATACAGAATTTGATTGGCAGCAGGTTGAATTGATTACTCACCTACACCCCAGGCTTCCCCTTCCTCCCTCCCCCGCAAAATACAGGGTTTGGAAAAATAATCAGCAGTGTTTATTTACTAACAATGACATAAAATACATCTTAATATTTATTTTTATTTCTTTACAAATTAAAAGATGCATTGGAAAAAAAACAAGAGTGAAGAAAATGAAAGGTTCACTTATGAGCTTATTTTCCCCCTCTTATATTAATACTAGAAAGTAGTATTGTGGAAGTCTGTGGTTGCCAAGCATTGTATTCTTGGGAAGCTCTCTCTCCATCGGTTTAAAAAACCCTCTACATTTTTGGTTGGAGGCAGTGTATGGGGTAAAAAATGTCAGCCACATACATACAAAAAATGCTGAAGAATTGTCTGCTGTATTTTAAAGGAGTTTCTTCATTACCGTTCTCATATTCCCCTTTGTGTGTAGTGATACGAGGGAAGACAAACTAGAGGCAGTAGAAGAAAAACAGATTTACACACACTACAGGTCATGGGACGAAAACCACGGAGCCAAGTTTTTTGTTTTAAAACTAAACAGGTCTTCTGCAAAAGGACCCTATTTTGAAAAGCCAAGGCCAACTAAAACATGTCCTCTAACTGCATCCAATCTGTTCACCCATTATTCTGCATATTCTCCCATTTTTCCCTCACATCTTCAGTGCTGCTGTCCCCTCACTAAATCCTGGGTATTGTAAGAGCTCTGTCAGTGTTAAAGAGCTCTGTCAGTGTTAAAGTAAATTACCCCCCTTTCAAAAATTAATGAACAAGCCCTTAGAATCTGATTTAAACTCATCACTCCCCATTGCAGGAGTCCTCTCTTCCATCCTTACAGAGTGGAGAGGCAGAGTGGCCAGCCACAAAGTGGATGGGCTAATCTGTCTGAGGTATCTTAGGTTAACAAACAGGCTTATAAAAGTTTTCTATGCAGATAGATCAGTAGGTAGAATGGGGGGGTATAAACATACAGTGTTGAAAATATTCTTTCCACTATGGCACCTTCCCAACAACTGAAGTCAAGTACTTGGTATTACCTTGTGCAATGCAGTTTAAACTCTATTCTTGTTCCTTTGCATCCCCTTCCTTGAACTCTGGGGTACAAAGCAGTCTCAATCTTGCACCACTAAAACTCAGATCCTTGCTTTTTTGCTGTGATTCAGCCTAGTCTGAACAGAAAACAGCTACCTTGCCACTCAGATCCTGTTCCCTACAGCCCTATGTCACCTTGCTAAAAATATTTCCTATTTAAACTGAAACATGGAGGCAGTGGGTATGATCACCATGAATAGACCAGCATAGGTAGGCTCTAACAAAAGGAGTGAGTGACATGAGGCCATAGAACATGGAAGGCGTAAGACAACGCTGCACAGAAAAATAAGATGGGGAGGTTGTTTTTCCCAAGGAAGGGAAGGTGGTTGTGGGGGTGCCATTCATGCCAACAGAAGGCTCTTAGTCTACCCCTCTCCTATTCAGCAGCTGTTGACTGTTGCTCACTCACTGTTTAAAATTATTTTATTCTACTACCGTTCTGCACTGCAACTCTTACCACAATAAAATGTGGAGATATGGGAAGGATTTGTCCTGCTAGCCCCTGGCTCACAGCTCAGTTGATGAGTAATTTGTTTTTTTTTAAATGAAGACTCCTGGGTCCAGAGGGCCACAAGTTGCAGTTTGTGCTCTGCATGTTGTATTTTCCCCTAAACTAGGAAGGAGATTTAAAAAATGCTTAGGCGCTCCAATCCCACCGTCTGGGTGGATGGCCTACCGCCTGTCCTCCCCCACCTGGCTCCTCTTCACTCTTGGAGCATGCATGCGCGCACACAAACACACAGCAACGACTAGTAGTTTTGAAGAGTTATCGCTTTTTCACCCAATGCTGAATCATGTACAGTGAACTGAGAAACTACATTCATTACAACAGGATTAGCGAGCATGGGGGGTAGATTCCTGCCAAGTACAGGAAATAACTTAGAGACAGGTAAAAGACCTGGGTTCGAAGGCCTTTTCTCTGCCCTCGCCAGGAAATTTTGCATCTCTCTCAAATGGGGCTGGGAGAGGTTGAAAGGATCTTTGTTTATGCAATGTGTATTAAAAATTACGGAATTGTACAGGTTTCTATGTTGTCCTTCTTGAGGGAGCTGGGCCCATGGATCAGGTGGTTAGCGGAGACCGAAATGTCACTGCTGAAGTCCAGCACCACTCCCTCCTCTAGCTCAGTAGCTGCCGAATCTCCTTGTGCATATGACAGAGGAAGTCCACATATGAAGCCCCCCCACTCATGCTCTTGTCCTCCACCAGAAAGTGTTTGAATAGCATCTCCAATTTATCTTCTTGCTTCACAATTATTAGCTATAGGCAAACAAAAAAGATTTGTGAGTAAGCATCACCTAGTGATCTTAGTACATCAGAAAACATGGAAGTGAGATAAGAAGGTTGAGCAACTAAGAACTCCAGAACAAGAAATCACTGAAGCCACCTACTCAAAACATCTTAGTTTCTGTTTCTAAGATTAAACCTCAAGCAAGCTTAGAAGAACTAGAGTGCCCAGGGTTGCCTGTACATTAAAGGGGTTCTAGAAATTCCAGTTTTGGCTGGGTGACCAGCAAAGCAGAGGAATTCTACTCTTAAGCAGTGGTCCAGTGAACAGAGCACAGGACTGGAAGGCCAGGAGACCAGAGTTCCATTTCCAGGTTGGCTACTTTAAGAAGTAACTTAACATTTGGTCTTCAGTTTCCGCATCTGAACACGGGGACAGTGATGTTTAATGACTTCATACAATATTTTGAGATCTGTGGATGAAATGGACTATATAATCAAAATACAAAAGGAATTTAAGTGTGGCTATACCCAAGTGACTAAATATCCAAAATACAGGAGGAATGTAATATTAAAAAACCCCTTTTCTGTGGTCATGGAATGTTAAGCCAGTCAGTTGTCCAGATGGGCTGAGCATCAGGGCTTTCTAACACAACACCAAGCAACAGCAAGGGTCCTTTAGCCAACTATGTGCGTATGGTCAGGTGTGGTGCAAGGCTGAGGGCAGAGCACCTCGAGCCACCTGACAAGTACATGACTAGCCCAATGTACACCGGCTGTGCTACTAGCATTTGGCTTCCTAATTTTGTATTTCTTGTTTCAGAAAGCCTTTTAAAGGTTTGCTAGGGGAGGAGCAGTAATACATAGAGCCCTGCAAGTCTGTGGATATCCGCTTTATATCTGTGAAAAGAAAAGGAGGACTTGTGGCACTTTAGAGACTAACCAATTTATTTGAGCATAAGCTTTCGTGAGCTACAGCTCACTTCATCGGATGCATTCAGTGGAAAATACAGTGGGGAGATTTATATACATAGAGAACATGGGTGTTACCATACATACTGTAACGAGAGTGATCACTTAAGATGAGCTATTACCAGCAGGAGAGCGGGAGGGAAAAAAACCTTTTGTAGTGATAATCAAGGTGGTCCATTTCCAGCAGTTGACAAGAACATCTGAGGAACAGTGTGGGGTGCGAGAGGGAATAAACATGGGGAAATAGTTTTACTTTGTGTAATGACCCATCCACTCCCAGTCTTTATTCAAGCTTAAGTTAACTGTATCCAGTTTGCAAAATTAATTCCAATACAGCAGTCTCTCGTTGGAGTCTGTTTTTGAAGTTTTTTTTGTTGAAGAATTGCAACTTTTAGGTCTGTAATCGAGTGACCAAAGAGATTGAAGTGTTCTTCGATGGTCACATAAACACCACCCTATACCGGAAACCTACTGACCGCCATTCCTACCTACATGCCTCCAGCTTTCATCCAGACCACACCACACAATCCATTGTCTACAGCCAACCTCTACGATATAACCGCATTTGCTCTAACCCCTTAGACAAACACCTACAAGATCTCCATCAAGCATTCTTACAACTACAATACCCACCTGCTGAAGTGAAGAAACAGATTGATAGAGCCAGAAGTCACCTACTACAGGACAGGCCCAATGAAGAAAATAACAGAACGCCACTAGCCATCACCTTCAGCCCCCAACTAAAACCTCTCCAACGCATCATCAAGGATCTATAGCCTATCCTGAAGGACGACCCATCATTCTCACAGATCTTGGGAGACAGGCCAGTCCTTGCTTACAGACAGCCCCCAAACCTGAAGCAAATACTCACCAGCAACCACACACCACACAACAGAACCACTAACTCAGGAACCTATCCTTGCAACAAAGCTTGTTGCCAACTGTGTCCACATATTTCTTCAGGGGACACCATCATAGGGCCTAATAACATCAGCCACACTATCAGAGGCTCGTTCACCTACACATCCACCAATGTGATATATACCATGATGTGCCAGCAATGCCCCTCTGCCATGTACACTGGTCAAACTGGACCGTCTCTACGTAAAATAATAAATGGACACAAATCAGAGGTCAAGAATTATAAAATTCAAAAACCAGTTGGAGAACACTTCAATCTCTTTGGTCACTCGATTACAGACCTAAAACTATTTCCTCATGTTTATTCCCCCCCGCACCCTCCACTATTCCTCAGACGTTCTTGTCAACTGCTGGAAATGGCCCACCTTGATTATCACTACAAAAGGTTTTTTTCCCCCAGCTCTCCTGCTGGTGATAGCTCTCCTTAAGTGATCACTCTCGTTACAGTGTGTATGGTAACACCCATTGTTTCATGTTCTCTATGTAATAAATCTCCCCACTTAATGCATCCGATGAAGTGAGCTGTAGCTCACGAAAGCTTATGCTCAAATAAATTGGTTAGTCGCTAAGGTGCCACAAGTACTCCTTTTCTTTTTGTGAATACAGACTAACACAGCTGCTACTCTGAAACCTTTATATCTGTGGACATCCACATCCATGGATGCGGTTATCTGCAGACCATGTTTGTGGCTCCTGGATGGATACAGATCCAAATTTTATATCTCGAGCCCTGTGACTCAGCGGATAGCCATGGACCATATTTGCAGATCAATGCGGATATAAAATTAGTATCTGCACAGAACTCTATTAATACAATATGTTTTGCCTCCACTAGAGCCAGAGCAGAAACTGAAATGGAAAGGTTATAAACCCCCTTTTAAAATGAATTATTTAATTTTCCCCTTATGTCTTGCATGGAGTAGTCAGGCCCTTCTGCAGCTCCTCATGAGTTCTGATACCCTTACAGCCTAGGACCTAGGGGTGACAGTGGACGAGAAGATGGATATGAGCCAGCAGTGTGCCCTTGTTGCCAAAAAGGCCAATGGCATTTTGGGATGTATAAGTAGGGGCATAGCGAGCAGATCGAGGGACGTGATCGTCTCCCTCTATTCGACATTGGTGAGGCCTCATCTGGAGTACTGTGTCCAGTTTTGGGCCCCACACTACAAGAAGGATGTGGATAAATTGGAGAGAGTCCAGCGAAGGGCAACAAGAATGATTAGGGGTCTGGAACACATGAGTTATGAGGAGAGGCTGAGGGAACTGGGATTGTTTAGTCTGTAGAAGAGAAGAATGAGGGGGGTTTGATAACTGCTTTCAACTACCTGAGAGGTAGTTCCAGAGAGGATGGTTCTACAGAACAAGGAGTAATGGTCTCAAGTTGCAGTGGGGGAGGTTTAGGTTGGATATTAGGAAAAACTTTTTCACTAGGAGGGTGGTGAAACACTGGAATGCGCTGCCTAAGGTGGTGGTGGAATCTCCTTCCTTAGAAGTTTTTAAGGTCAGGCTTGACAAAGCCCTGGCTGGGATGATTTAATTGGGTATGGGTCCTGCTTTTGAGCAGGGGGTTGGACTAGATGACCTCCTGAGGTCCCTTCCAACCCTGATATTCTATGATTCTATGATACAGCAGCGTTGTGAGACCCAATGGCTACTTCCATGTCTTCCTTTCTATTACAAAAGCTAAACTGAGCACCCAGTTTTTACAATAGTACAGAATATAGATTTTAGCAGACTCAAGACTGGAAATCAAACATTGGTAAAGGCACAGGCAGTCTCACTGATGGGGAGAGGCTGTTTAAACTTGCCATTTTCATCTCCCCTCCCAGCTTACCTGGACTGGGCATCTATAAACTTTTCATCTTGAAAATAGGTCAGGATTTCTAGGACAGCTCTTAATTCTTTTCCTTGAGACTTTGAGAGCAGCCCAGCTGCCCCTGGGCTCCAAGTTTCACAGCTGAGCTGGAAGTAGAAGTGATGTCCTGCCTTTGATATACCACTGCTCCAGCAGCAGGGCATCACAGGAAAATCATTGCTTCACCTCCATGTAACTGATGGGTGGCTTATACCATCACTACCAAATACGGCCTAGTGACTTCCATGGGAATCGAAATAAGTTACTCCATCTGACCCATGAAGCATAATGGTTTTGGTGATGAGGTCCCAGGCATGTTCATTTGAGAGTTCATGTATTGCTAGATCACCACCAAGGCGGTCCAGGCTAATAGTGTCCAGTGCCTATATTCAGAGCCCTGAAAATCCGTGGATATCCGCAGATTATTTTTGTGGATACAAATTTTATATCTGCACAAGGCTCTACAGCACACACTCGCCCGAAAGAGCGGCTGTCACTCAGCCCTCAGGCTCCAGCTCGGCTCTCTGATTCACACAGCAGCAGCAATAGTCCACTGGGCATTCTGGGAGTTGTAGTTCCCAGCTTGTGCGGACAGAGGAAGTAAGCTACAAGTCCCAGAAGGAAGCGTGACTCTGTGCTCCTGCGCAGTGAGCCAAGTGCAGTTGCATAGGGGTGTCCAAGTCCCCCACTAGGAGGGTGGTGCTGCACACAAGGACTCAAGATTGTAGCCTTCCTGCCCAGAGCAGGGAAGGCAGTATGACAGGGCGGAGCAGGAGGTGGGAAGTCTTGGGGGCAAAGGGGGTAGGGAGGCGCGCAGATGAGGGTTTGGCACAGCCCTGCATCACTTTTGTGCACTGATCTTTGGAGCTGTTAGTAGAGCCTTTCAAATCCATGGACAATTTATGCGGATCATGGATCGGATACAGATGCAAATTCTTCTATCTGCACAGGGCTTTACATATATGACTACCCCTTGGGACACTGGAAGAAAGTAGAGCCCCAGCCTAATGTCCATAGTAAATGCAGTGAGCCGGAAATGCAAGGTAAGGTTCCAGCAAGACAACAGCTGTTATGCCATAGAACCTCACTGCCAACAGCATGATCATACAGACACATTAATTTCAAGTAATAGAAGGCTGAGAACGGGTTTGATATTACAGATTTTGAGAGTAGGACTGGTGTCACCTGCCCAGGAAAGGCAGTGGAAGGAGATTAAAGAGCCACAACTAGGAGCCAAGTTCTTTACCTTCATGTAGCGGGATCTTTGTGCCTGGAACATGTCAATGATGGATCGCACTCTCTTAGAGAAGGGGTTTTCCAAGACTGGCAAGGTACTCTGGAATGCAAAAGACCAGATCCCCATTACACACACAAAATTACAGTAGTGTCAATAACCAGTTTTGCTGCTTTCCTCATCACACACACATTCAAGTCCAGGCTTTCAGGCCAGTCTAGCTACTTGCTAGCCATGAATAGGTGAAGTCATTGGAAAGACAATTTTTAAAACGAGATTGTTCAACAGAGGATAGAAATACAGAACTATTACCCTATTTGCCTGGCACATACTGGCAATGCTCTCCTCACTGAATGGCTTGGTCAGATAAGCTACAAAAATAACTTGCCCAGCTAGGCAAGTGGCTAGAAATCAGACTGAAGGAACTCTGAAAGTGAATAGTTTAGGTATAGCTAGCCTCTTAACTGTCCTTAATGTCACCAGCTAGGTAAAACAACAGAATAACACGCTAGCCAGAAGGAAGGTCCTGGGTTTAAAGACAGTGAAATGGGCTTGAGGTCTCACCTAGTACACAGCATATGACCATATTATTGGCCATATTGTGACCATGCATGCATGTGTTCTTCCTCTGAGTCCAGATCAACCTCCACCTATTTGTGCTAAAAGGGAGCTCTAACCAGCTCAGAGGCACTGTCTGCCCCAGACTCCAGAGGTCTCTTTGCAGTCCAGGGAAGGAGTGGGCAAGCTAGTTATTGTTCCTCCTCTGGCCCAAACTTACCAGGAAAAGCTAATACAACCCCAGGCACTAGAACTGCACTGCTAAGGAGACAAGGGCCAAAGCACAAGTACAGATTATATACAGATGGCCCTGGGATCTGCCAGATTGGAGGGTGGGAGAACAGGCCCTGCTGTTAGTAAGCCCCTTCCCACACTCCTCAAGCGATGCAGTGGGAGAATCTCTGCAAAAGACTCTTAAGATTTCTAAATAAAAAACATCTCTCACAGTCTCATGCATGTGGCCCTATGCTGGGCTTTGGCCAGCTTTCCCAGACCTGCTTTCATGAACACGGATATAAGTAGAGTTCTGAAGTTGATGTTCATGCCAGCTAAATCAAATGGATAAAATGTTCTTTCCTATAGGCTATAATGAAAGTGCTCAATGAGATTTTAGGATGACGACCTTCTGAGCTGGATACTCATTGCTCCAATTATTGGAAGTCCTGCACACATCCTCCTCCTAGACTGCTCCCCACTATCCAGCTCACCAGAGTGCTGCTGATGTGGTTGAAGGATGACACTCCAAAGAGGTTCTGGATCAGGCCCTGCTGCACATTCACTCCTACCCACACGAAGATGTTCAATCCATTCTCTAGGAGGTACAGGTCACCCTTAGAGAGTCGCTCTTCAGAGTTCCGGATTGCCGCTGGTAAGGTGTCGCTGTCAACATCTACTTTGGTCTGTTCAAATATTAAATGCATCGAGCACCTTGTTAGACATTCTTACTTAGTAATGTTTAGCTCGGAATTAGTAATGTTTCGCTGGGAATTACAAATGTTACAGAGCTAGGACTACATGAATGCCCCTAAGTCTTGCGAGCCACACCAATTCCTGCCTTAAGGGATTTTCAGTTTCTCTGACTCATAAGGTACCTGCTCATACATTTCCTTCTTCAAAAAAAGGACATTAAATCATGTACCAATCTGCAATGCTGCACCAATTAGGAACAAATTGCACTATTAGCTATAACATGCTTCCTGCTGAGTATGGTGTGATACAGATTAGATACGATTTACTGCTAACGAGAACAGATGGGCCTCATGCCCCTAGCACCAATACTCCGCAATCCCAATACTGACCCCTGGGGTGGGAGTGCATTCTGTAGCTAGTGTAACTCCAGGGGTCTTCCCATTTAATTAAGGAGCAGTGTCAGAAAAATCCCATCCAGTCCTCCTAGGTTGGAAGGATTGTGGCTGTCATGTAAGATTACAAGAATGCAGCAAGAGGATTTTCCAGACTGCAAAAGAGCACATAGGACCCTACTCACCCATTTCCACAGGGTAGAAGGATTAAAAACCTTGTCAAACCCACAGTTTGTGGTAGTAAACACAACATATATGGTATTAAAAAGGTACCTGCTGGATGGCCCATCTCAACTCCTCTCCCATGGGGGGAGGAGAGAAGGTGGAGTCTCTGGAATAAAGACTACTTGTGGTGTGTAACAAGGCCCGAATGTACTCACAACAGAAGCACTTACCAGAGGCAGAAGTCTGGGGTAAAAGAAAACATTTGTTTCCGCTACATCCATGGAGCTGACTAACTGGCGGATGTAGGCCCGGTCATCAGTGGTGACTTCTGCCCCAGGCTGCAGGACATCACTCTTCAACACACAGTTCAAGTACACAGGAAGCAGCTTCATGCATTCAGGGAGGATCAGCTACAAATGGCAAGATGGTGAATAAAGAGACAGAAGTTAGTCAGCCATCTCACTGAATGAGACAGCAGGTAATTTCAATGACCACAAAATAAAAAAGAGGGGCAAACTTAGAAAGGAAATCACAGTGGATCACAGTTCCAATTCCTTAGAATTCTGGAGGCCTATTAGTTTTGACATGTGTGTAGTTCATACAGACAGGAAACACACTTTGGATTATTATGGCATCCTTACTTCTTTAAGGTGTCTGATGCTGAGATTCAGACACCCACCCTGTGGTTCTCTTACATCATAATAGTGCTGAGAAATACTGTAGTAGCAGAGCCATACAAAGGAAGCTTGCCCAACACTGGAATAAATCTGAAGAGGCTCCACCCAAAACATTTAAAAGACCCATGATTAAACTTGAACATATTGAAGTGTTATGCCATTCAAAGAAACCTAGTACCCAAGGAATGGGATTCCCTGCTATGGAGGCCTCTATTTAAGAGGTCAAGTATCACATAAGTTACCGGTTGCTAAGAATCACAGGGCTCATGATATTCTAAGTTTCTCCCGAGGAGGTGGTGACTGGTGTGCCTCAATGTCAGGGAAGTCTACCTGAGAAGTCACTCTGAACAGAGTTTCTCTTCCAAACTATCTGGTTATATTTCTGCCCCCAGCTGCTAAGTAAAGCACTCCACCCAGATTAAAATGGGACAGGAGGAGTTCCCTCCTCAAGCTGAGCCTCCCAAAGCTGCCATCCAAACCGAAGCACAAGCAGTCACCTGGCCAGCAGAAGAGGGGCTAGCACAGTTTTTTCTGTAACATGCCAGAATCTGTGCGCACTGGTTGATCAGCGTGTCTCGCACTGTCTTGACTGGATTATTCAGAACCCCACGATATGCTGCACAGGAAGGCATAAAAAAAAAGTTAGTAGGGAAGTTAAATCATTATTAATGACATTTAACTTATAAAGTGGTCTAAAATCTTTACTGCAGCCATGCATAGAAACCTAGAGCAACCTCAGATGGTTTACATTATAGAATGAGTTATACTTCATTTTTTTCCTTTGTGGGAAAGAGTGTACACATTCCTACTGGAAACTCAAACAATCCCCATTTACTTTGTTTGAATGCATACTCTGTCTCCCCACCCCACACACACCTTCAAGGCCCTACAGCACAGCCAGCCACACTTCTGGGCAAGGACAACTGGCGAGACTCCTTGTAGAGCTTGGCAATGCCATTCCCTAAGGGGCCAGCAGGGGTCACTGTGGAATGCAAGTGACCCTCTCTTCCTCTTGGAGAGGAGAGCACAGATGGCTTCTGCAGTTCCTCAAACCCTATTTAATTCGTATACTTTTAATACACACTGGTTTGGCACTATGAGGATGTTCATCGGTTTAACTACTGTGCCTGGATTTGGGAGCAACTTTGTGTTTTTCCGTGCCTGGAGCAGAAGAACTCAGGAACATTAAAGGGGGGGAAAAGCACTTTGGAACCAGGAGTGGATGTATGCAGGTGGCAATAGCTACACACGTATGCATGCCTCCTTTTGTTCAGCCAGTCCACCGACCAGTCTTGGCATCTGACTCAACAGGCAGCAAGGCTGTGCCTTCTGTCTGTCCCCTCCTGTCCAGACAAAGAGTACTATGATCACAACTGTCTATGGGACAGAAAAGACTGGAGGAGCACAAGGATTTGAAAACTCTGACCACCACCTGGCCAAGTCTTTGGTGAAAGAAGGTAAAAACCAAATGCCACTAGCTGTGAAAGAGATCTATAATGTAACAGGAAGACTAGCTCTCTCTCCAAGACAGTTTCTTACCAAACTTAGCCAAGTAATTGATGAGTGTGTCTGTCTCGCAATTCCGGTAGAGGTCAGCAAGTTGCGTGCAACAGTTCAGGGAGAGGTTGTGAATGCGGAGTCGTCGCTGTCCTGCACAGCTTGTGTACAACAGAGCACACTATAAAAGAGACATGTATAGAATGACAGAACAGTTAAATAGAACTCAGTCCTACTACAGTAAGCAAATCAGCAAATCCCATTTTGTTAACATCCAACCCTTTAATCCGAGTGTAACCTCAGTTTAGCTACCTGAGCTTCAGAAAGGGGAGGTGATTTAGGGTTTGGCCTGCTGTACCCTAGAGCTAACTGTCCATCAATCCTTTTGTTGAAAAGCTAGTGGTTTTTCAACCAACATACTGTGCCTCTTCCTTCCTATATAAAAGCCTTCATGTGGTGCACTAGAAGGCACTTAACCTATTGAGTCCCTCCCATGTGTGAACTTCCACTATTCCAAACACAGCTTGGATAGCTGGACAGACAATTAAGATGATACTGTTCTAGTTTTAAAGGATTTACAATCAAAGCCAAGAGCACGTGGACAAAGAATAGGGGATAGAAGGCAACAAACAGAAAGAGACTGAACTTCTTTATAGTTCCACATATGGGGGAAAATGACTCTGTAGGGAAGACTGGCTTAGAGAGTCTTGAAAAATGTATTGCCTGGAGGCCTTTGAAGAGGAGGTGGAATGGGAGAAGGACCCAAGGGAAACAGCTGGTTGTGTGGCTTGGGCAGAGAGGAAAGGAACTGCTTGTGAAAGTTTCACCATGAGCCAATGACGGAGGATGGAAGACTTGTTCTTTCAATACGCCATCAGCATTCAAACTGGAGAGCGCACCCATCAAGTACGGAATCTAGCAGAACCCCTCAGCAATGCAGCCTTATAGGCCAGTGTATGAACAGCTGAGAGTGATTTTAATTCCAAAAGAGGGAACCTTATAGCAAGTTACACAGGGGGATGCTGTCACTCCAAAGATCAATGGTCCTGTAACTCCATCTGGAGAAGGTCTGGTTGCATGCCAGCACATTTTTTAGTTTGAAAGTTCTCACCCCACCCCTTCCCTGCAGACTGTCTTCTGCCTCACCTGAAGAAGCGCCCCACTATCTTCACTCAGTTTGTCATCATGTCTGAATTCCACTGTGATGGTTTTATCACAGTCCAGTCCTGCCAGCTCCACATCTGTTGTGTTGCTCATGTAGAAAGCGCCAAAGAAGTCAGTTGCTCGAATACCTAAAAGAAAAAAAGGACACTCAAAGGTGAACAAGCCACATTTTATAGCAGAGTAGTCTAGCAGGCAGCATTTGGGAAGGTGCGGCAGACCTTGTCTATCAGGGACACTAAGTTACCTTGAGATCTCTTGCTACAGCTTTTCGTTCAGTTTTGCCATAATCCCATGAATTTTAGAGCTCTACAAGGGCAGAGTCCGCAGGCTAACCTTGGTACGTTCCAGGCTTTGCGTGTGTGTCTGACCCTCCCCACTCCCTTCATGTTTACTAGCCAGTTTATTAAGTCTAGGCAATGCAAATACCCACCCGTGCTTGTGCGCACCCTCATCACAGCATCAAATCCCACTTCCTTCTGGACATCTTTGCGCAAGTCATTCAGGAACCGCTCTTGGTCTGTCTCCAGCTAGAACACAAAGCACCAAGTCAGGCCTGACACACCAAAAAAATCTGAGTTGCTCTACAGGCTTCAACACACATAGACCAAAGGTATCTCAAATCCTCCCTTCCCTTTCCCTTCCCCCCAAAGAGCCTTCTCACAGATTTCAACATCCCATTCCCCTAAAAGCTATGGGGGCCACTTCTTTCAAAAGCTTCTAGTGAGTAAAAAATATCAGACTAGGATTTTAAAAATCCTAGTCTGTATACATATTATTTCAAAGTGTGTGTAGGGAACCCCACTCCACACAAACTGCTGGTGACCACCGCACCAATGACTGTTAATGAGAGGGATTCAGAAAACCTTTACCACAGAATGCCACAGGGGATACACTAGGTAAGAGGAGCAGAACTCCGGCTAAGAGTTCCTGCAATCCACTGTGATGGAAACAGAAATCTCTGGCCACTGTACCCCACATATAGAGGATTACAGTCAGTTTCTGAAGTGCTGAATCCCTGGTATTATTTAATATGAGATTTTCAGGACATGACAGATTTAGGCCCAACTACAGACAAGTTTCATGATGTGAAGCCTGAGACATTGTATACAACACTCATTTCAGAGCACAACACTTGATCCAGCTCATCTTGACAAAAGAAGCCATTAAGTGTTTATTTGAAGACTTGCCAAAACCCTTTGAAGTTTCCCTCTTCCTTGAGAGCTGCCAGAATATGAACTCATTCCCTATTCCTCCTGTGCAGTTTTCCTTCCAGATTCTCCCCATCTCTCCCACAAACATTACATCCATTTGGAATGAACATCTATTATGAATGAAGCCTAATTTAGCCTCGTCAGTAAGCCTTAGACATACATTTTTACAATGCAGAAACTTCAACGCTCATCTTAAACTGCAGAGCATTCTGATGTTTTAACTTAAAAGCAAAGCTTTCTCCATCTGGTAATTTAAGGAAGATAGCATTCCAACTTGTGCTAGTTCAGGTAAGTGTCTCTATGCAGCCAGCACTGCTGGGAGGTTCTGCCCTGTAGGCAATACACTGGGATGACTGTTATAGGGCTGATAATGGTCTTCACTTTTTATTGGCCTTTTCTTATAGTTAAGAAATGATATAGCACAGGTTTATTTTTGCCCTTGGTACAAATAAGTCAGAAATATAAAGCAAACAAAACAACGTAAATTATAATCTTGAGATTCAAGTATAAGCTAAGATCCTCACTAATGGCCCATATCCCATGAAAGAAAACAGACAACTAAGTGATGAGTTTTGTTCACCTGTATAGAACATGTGCTAGCCTGATCCAAGAAAGCACTTACCTGGAAATAGGCGTACTTATAAATGGAGCCACCTGTCTGGTAAGGAACCACTCCCAGTGTTGCCAAATCCAAATACTGGTTTGGAAAAAGGAACAGATCTACACAGCAGCCCTGGGCCACACAGTCCTTGGCCAAGTTGCTGTAGAAGCTCGTCTGAGGCTGAAACAAAGTCTAGGGAAGACAGAGTACAGAGATTGAAAGGGAGTGGGAAAAAAAAGGAATGAGAGACCAATGTAACTGCTACAGACAACATACATATTTCTTCAGGGCATTAAGGTATGTGAGGCACCTTCCCACCTAGGATTAAATAGATACTAGGTGTAAGCCTTCTACAGTGACGGTGCAGAGCTTCTTAGTAATACAATTATTCCCCCCCCCTTGGGTTCTGGATTCTAATACTACCCACTTGTGTCTCCAACACAGAAGTGTTTTCTGTCCTTATAGTTAACACATACTCCGTTCCATATGGCAACCCAAGGGGAACAGGGCAGCCATTAGATAGAAGATTTTCAGTTAGCTGCTATGGAGACTTTACATCTCTTCTTGATTCCTTCTAGGTTACCACAGAGCAATACAAACTCTCTTCTAAGCAACACATCAATTGTTACCTTTTCCTTATCTGTGTTGATTAGCTTCCTGTCATCTCTGTTCTTCAGCTTCCCTGGGGCCTCTGCAATGGGCAGTGAGGTGTGAAAGATGAAGAGCTTGCCAGCACACTCTGCCGCCTACAGGGGAGGGGATGAAATTGCTTAGGTGAGAAAGAGCTGATGAGGGACAGTGGGTTTCTCAAGAAGAATATCTCTGGGACTATATTAAATGCCTATATCATCACTGTCTGGTTCCTCTATACTAGTTAGGTACTTAATCCTTCACTGATGTGACCAAGCAGTTCATGAGCCTACCTGTCTGAGATTAATAGCTCCCATGTTCTGTGGGAGAAACAGAAGTACAGTCATAAGGAATGCAGTGGATTTTGGAAACAGCTTCCTCAGCTTATTATTTTTGAATCACTATCCCATGCCTGAGATCTTTTTAATGGTTAAACTGCCAGCAGGTAAATCCCCCAGTCCTTAGATACCCTATGAGCGGGATACTGAATGGCTTATCTTTGCTTTTCCTCTCAGTGTAAGTGAATATGGATCACAATTCTCATGAACAGGTATCAGCAGTGTTTTCTAGGGAACTCACATGATTAGCCAATGGATCAACACATACAGGTTTGAGCTGGGTCAGGTATTGGGATGGGAAATCTTCAGAAATGGTCTAGGTGCTTTGCAAAAGTGATGTTGGCAAGTTAGTGGTGGTGTCCTCTCTTAATCAGAACTAAAGCAACTGCCAGAGCAATTTTTCAGAGGAGACAGAAAACCAAGGTCCTAAACCACTTCCAAGTTCTGATGGCACTTTTTGTAACAATGTGCATATCAACCCCAGGGACCTGACTGAATGTCATCTCAGGCAATTATTCTGAACTACAGTTAGTCCTGCGCAGTTTCAGTTGCGCAGGGTATTCTTCACTTTCTATCCTAAACAATTAATTGAGCAGGTTAAAGAGCTGCTAACTTGAACCACACAGGTGCCTGCCTTTCAGTGGTGGGTTAAGCATTCCCCAGCGACTGAATACACACCCGAGGGGAGCAACAACCTCGTTTACGAACAGCTCTGATATTCTCTAAACAGAGGTGCTTCCCCTATAAAAACAGAACTTAACAGAATGAACCAACTCCCCACAACAGCATGTCAACAAACCTTCAGTGCCTCCATTCCTGCCTGAATCACTGGGGCAAAGACAGTTTCTGTTTCTCTTGTGTCCGCAAACATTTCTGGGATCTGGTCCAGCAAACTGCCAGGAAAGAGGGAAAAGGAGATCATCAAAAGGGATTCAAAGCTCACCTTCTAAATCTGCAGCTGGTGACCTTTGGGCCTGAGGTGCATTGTAAATAGTGATTACTAATCCTTCTCTAACCTGCATGCTATTGAGTTTCTTTAAAAAATTGATCTTTAGTCATCTCTCCATCCACTTCCTCTGGCTGCATTTGTCTCCTCAGTGCACATTCTATGGCCCCAACTGATGCTTCTTCTAATAACTTCTTCTTCTCCTTCAAAGTTATGATCTGAGCTTCCTCTTCTTTGTCCCTCAGGAACATCACAGGCAAGACAGTGAGCAAACTAGTTTCTAGCTTAAAGGGTCTATGGTCTTCTGTTCATTCCCCTTCAGTTGCTTCACTGTGCTGCTTTCTAAATTTCTGAGTAATAAGAGTAAGTCCCTGTCCCACTCAGTCCAGCCAAACAGCGCCCATCAAGTACTCAAAGCTTATTAGTTTTATGTAAGCCACTCACTCATCTTTCCCCACAGAATCAATTTAGTCAGCACAGTCACTTCAACTCTCAGCTACAAAGCAGTAACCTCAGATAAACTGACTTTGTGAACTCCGTTATGATCGCCTGCTCTCAGTGACACAGTCTAACAGATTTTTCTCTAAAGAAGCCTCTCTTAAGGTCCCATTTTGCAGCCTCCTGCCAGTTCAGTCACAGTTCTAGTGGAGCAAGCTCAGACAACCCCGAAAATGAAGTGAAGTACAGCTGTATTCCAAGGTGTGCATCAGTTGCCAGTATATCATGTGCTGATTATTGTCTTTCAGCATTTTCTAACAAACTGGCGCATATAAAACTTTGTAGAGGCTATTAGAGTTGCAGCATCCTGGCAACGTAAGGATACCCCCAATCACAGTGCACCTCCCTGTTCTTGCCAGCTCCATTGTGGGCATACTTAATATTAAGTCATACCTAAACACTATTAAATGTATGATTCAGAAATACTGTAGCCAAGAATTGTACAACTGGGCATTATCAGAGTTGGATCCTATTTCAACACAGCATGGGTCCATTTGACAAGCCATTTACTGCACATTTCTACCCCAGTTCCTTGTTACCTGACAATAACTGTCCTGGACTCGTTCACGTTCACCAGGAAGCCATCAAGCAGCGGCACAAACATATCAGCTACGTCCGACACAACCATCATTTGTGGCTGTGCCAATGAGCTCTTCACATTATAGAAGTGCAACACTTTGTTGTAAGTGACAAAGCCCACCCGAATGGCTGACTCTTCCATGTTGCCTTCCCTGTAAAATAAAGGACACTTACTGCATCACAGGGGTCATTGAAAACACAACTGCTGCAATATTCTGAATCAAATAGAACAAACCAGGACCAGAGAATGGATAACTGTACCATCGTTCCTAGTGGACAGGTATCCACAACCGGTACTAAGTGGCTCCTTTGTTGGGCACAGACTGAATGGCCTTGAAGGCAACCACCCTCAATGCCATCCCTTCAGGACAGGGCTGAGTCACACTGCTGGGCCAGGATACGGAGGCTTGCAATGCCACTTGCCAGGCTCATGCATGCTGTCAACCTTCACTTTTCACCAGCAGTAAAAGCATTCTAAAGGGAGCGTCCCCTCTGAAAAGGCATAGAGGGGTGGCGGCTTTGCTGAGGTTACTGGCTGCAACAGTACAGAACAAAGGAGCTAGTTACCTGGGCAGGTAATCCAGGAGTGACTTCAACTCTTCACAGATCAGCCTCACCAAGCCACTCTTTACAGCATTGTAAGACACATCAATCATGAAAATGAAAGCAGGTGGGTTGGGAAACTTGTTATTCTGTGGGAAGAGGGAAAGAAAAACATTACACCATGCTTAAGAGGAGATCATACAAAGGCTCTGCTACTCAGACAAATTGTCATCTTTAAAACCACAGTGACCTCTATTTAGTAATCAGTCAAGAGCAGAAACTAAGATACTGGCATTTAATTTGCTTCTCCACTCCCACCCAATTAATTTAAAGTATGTCTGAATTCTAGCATCTGACACATCACAATCATGCATGGAAGAGCTCTAATGTCAAGCCCTGGAAGGAATGTAGCGTCACTGAGCAACTGAGCAGAAAGACCAGGATTGGTATAAAGGAAGCTCCTATTTACATGGACCAGGCCTGATGGAGCGGGCAGCAGGCAGGCAGGATTTCCCAGAACTCTCATGCTCTAGAAGGCTTTGGAAGCTAGTCTCTTGCACTGGGAACGAAGACCTTCCTCCCACAGAGCTGGGAGTCCTTATTTCTCAGAGCACTGATTCTGCTTTGAAGAGGCACTTCCTTTCTTTGCAGTCTACAATCAGAATGGAAAGTGAAGCACAGGACAAAAGGACCACTGAAGCAACAGGGTAGTGAATGCCTCACTACTGGCATAAATGGAATTTTAAGCTATTAGAAGAGAATGGAGACACAGATTCCTTCCAGGGAGGAAGGGAAGGGAAGGGAAGAAGGAGAAAGAGAGAAAGGACTTTAAGAGGGTGGCAGAACTGGTGGCAAGAATCAGAGAGGAATATGGAGAACAGAGATGCAAGGAGGATGGGATAGAATTAAGCTGGGAAAGAGTGTGGGGAAGGCCTTCTACCCCACGATCCCAGTCAGCTGTTTTGTCTGAAATGTGGAGATGTGTTTGAAGGCTGTGTTGCCAGCTCTCAGTAAAATCAAAAATATGGTCATGGTCACTAAAAAGCTGCAACATTTAGAAAACTATTTTCCTATCCTTTTCAGCAAACAGATGAGTATTTTTAAAATAGAACTCATACAAAAAAAAAGTATCTGAAAAATTAGGATACTGTTTAAACTGACAAATGCGTAGAATCTGAAGCAGGTGAGTTTTCCAGACTATTCCAGTGTTTCAAATATGTGATCAGATTTACTGGACTTGTCTCTTTGAAACCCTTTTTACAAAGTGCAATTACTGCCAGTAACTGCTGTAGGGGCTTGCTCTATCGCATTAGTTCCCATCTCTACCTGCTCAATTCCCGATGACTATCAGGCAACAGAAACTTGTCTTCTCTAGCAGATGGCAAGCAACATGCAGCTGCCACTGTGGAGAGATTGCTTGTACTTTCCTAGATATGGTTTTAGTTACTGGTAACAATTACTGATATTATGGGATGTGCGATCTGACTTGCTTTCCACTGTAAAGTAAGTATGTAAAATCTAACCTGCTTCAGATGTATAAGGAAATGCCATCAATGGACTTTACCAGCTAGAAAGTCAATCCAGCTGATTCAGCCTCCGCTTAGTTTCTCAAAGGAAATGGGATTTATTTAACATCATAGCACTGCACTAACTGTACATTATTGTACCTTACAGTAGCTGACTGTTGCCAAAAACTCATAGGAGCCCAAAGATAATTCAGGTCGATCATAGAAATCCACTCTCTTGCCGGTATGATCCAAATGCTGGAAGTAGTGAGGAGGCACTAGGGACAAAGACATCAAATTTTACAGACACACAATTTGTCTACAACAGTTAATACTTTGATTGTCAAGAGACAGAAAAAATGGTGACAGCTGCAGTCGGTGTTCAACTACACCAAAGGATAGCTGGTCAAGTGCTTTGCACTAGTGTGCACATGACCATGACTGGGGAATCTTTACTGGCAGTCCAGGAGCAGCATTAACAGACTCAAGAGCTATGCTCAGTCAGAAATGTCACTACAAAACAGCACCTTGTAACAGAATCTGGGTTACTTCAGAGGATTTCCCCCAAATAAAAGATTGAGTTAAAGGTAAAAGGGGTGCTGACATCAAGTGATTGAAAGAGGACTTTGAGATAAGTTAGAGGTTTAGTGCTCACTGAAGCAGTTAAGGCTCACCAACAGGCTGAGTTCATTTACCATGTGCATCTCCATAAGAGGGGAGACAGCCCCACCTTGCTGCACATACAGCCTCAGAGTGCAAAGTCTGCTACAGCAATGCTGCTAGCATGAGAAGGGCAGCTGTTATGATGGGCCGGCACCATTATGGGCAAAGCACTGCTTGTGAAGCAGTCTGCCTAGCCTTTGCTACTCACAGTGTGCCACAAAGGCTGCAACATACATGCAGGGCTAATTGAGCTGCAAATTAAAAAGTTCAGATGCACATCTGTGCCCAAATGCACTTTGGAAGCAGTTGAGCAGGTACCTAATGTGTGTTTGAGGTGGCATATGAGAAGAAAGGAGGTCTCTCCTAACAGACATTAGCTGCAGAATTGTGGAAAGCTCTCTTTTCTTAAGATTCACATGTAAGACACTCCCCTGCACTATTCCTACGGTGACCAGGACAGTGTGTGCAGCATGCAGGACAGAGGTACCTAGCCAAATGGCTGCAGATAATGGAATTTCTTTTTTCTATTTTTATTTAAAAACTATATTGAGTATTTTGAGAATTTTAATGTAGGACAGTTCACTACTATCAGAAATAAAATTACAAAGACTGCCTAAGCAACCTTACTCTGCCCCTTTGAGCATAAGCATGACCACTATTTCTCAAATAATAAGACATGCAATTTGTTTTACAGCCTTAAATACATGTGTCGCATCTTGTAGTTCTATGCACTACTCTGTGCATGCTAGAGTTCATCTAAGTCATTTATATGAGAAGTACACAGTAAATTATACACAATATACTCCAGGTTAAATGGTATCAATTTAGAGTAACAGTGAAGATTAAATAGCTTATATAGGCCATTGCCATTTACAGCTGTTAATTGCCTCGCCACTGAATGGCACTTAAGTAGGCTGCAGTGTTGGTTGAAAAGAAGCTACAGTACATGCTGTTGACTAAATTGTTGAGAGAAGAACATTAATCTATTTAAGCGTAAGTCATAAGAATGTAAGAACGGCCATACTTGGTCAGACCAAAGGTCCATGTAGCCTGTCTTCCAATAGCGGCCAATGCCAGGTGCCCCGGAACGAACAGAACAGGTAATCATCAAGTGATCCATCCTGTCGCCCATTCCCCGCTTCTGGCAAACAGAGGCTAGGGACACCATCCCTGTCAATCCTGGCTAAGAGCCATTGATGGACCTATCCTCCTTGAATTTATCCAATTCTTTTTTGAAACCTGTTATAGTCTTGGCCTTTACAACGTCATCTGGCAAAGAGTTCCACAGGTTGTCAAAAGCATTCTGGACAATGGAAACAGAGTAAGTAAACAAACTAACAAACATAAGATACTATGTGTGTGTTCAATGATGAGAAATGTATATTCTAGTTTGAGAAATAGTAGGCGATCAGTATTGTAAAGCAAACACACAAAGGGTATGGTTCAATTCACTTGTGCAATCTTAACTTTAGCATTTCAGACTTGAGTACTTAACTGTGTGCCTCAATGTACTTTTTATGGAATATTTTGAAGAGTAAAGAATTGCAGCGCAGAAGCCAACAAACTGTGCTCTACGGTTTTCTATGCCATGAAGACACCTCTAATGAAATTATTTCTTTGCACCTCCTTGAAACGTCTTTCAGATTCTAGAAAGGCGGCTTACCCTCAGTGACACAGCTGCAGAAGCAACACTGGAATCTCCTTCCACCCTCAATGAACTGCATAAAAGGACACATGTAGGCCTTGCACCGATTGCACCGGATAGGACCAGGTTCTCCATGGTCTACCAAATAGGGAGGAACCTGAGGATAAAAAAAAGACAGGTCACACAGTGGTGGGAGGGGAAGTGTATATAGCCATCAGAGCTTGAAATGTCCTCCTGGTAGACTATGCAGGCCGTAGCATTTTAACAGTTGTGGAGTCCAAGAGTTCGGAATACATTTCATAAATGCCTTATTGTCTCAAGCTCCTAGTGCAGGAGCTCTTCAGTGGGTTGCAGTTGTTAACAGTCAGAAGAATGCAGCGAATAGCAGAAGTGGAGAAAGTTTAAGTGCAGGAAACATTTTCTTAGATGCTTTTGTGCAATTGTGGGAATTAATTTTGTATACCCAGATTAGCTGACTTGTAAGTGTTTGGACTTTGGTCAGTGCTATTCAAAGATAACTTCTTTCCTCACCCCCAAGCTCATGTGCTGATATCTAACAGCCTGCCCTCTGCACTTTACCCCAATGCCCACAGCAGTAACATGACAAGCCTCTTTCTACACCAGCCCAGTAACAGTAAGATCAATTACATGAGACTCTCTCAAATGCCTTATTCCCATTTTCTCATAGAAAGTAACTCTAGGGAAACCCACTGCCAGAGACAGAAAGGCTTACAATTGCTAGAATTAATTCCACTCCCAAAGGTGTAAATATCAGCCACTTCACTTTATGAAGCACATTTAACCCCTTGAATTCTTTGCGAGAGACTGGGGGAAAATTCTGATTGTGCATCAAGCAACCAAAATTTGAATTTAGCTGCTCAAGGACAAGAAAATATGGATGCCTTAATTTTCAGGCTGTAGTCTCATTATCTCAACTAAATTAAACTAAACTATTGTTGCTGCTGTGATTGTCTAACATATTTCGCTGCATTCTGCTTTGGACTACTGGGCCAAATGCACTTATTTTTCGTGAGACTATTACATACTCAGCTTTGTCCCACCTTTAATATAAAATTAAAATACCACTGCCACCACCAATCTGAGAGTCCGCACACAGATCATTTCAAGTAAACAGTTAAATCAGTATATGTCAGGGATGACGTCCATCTGGTTTGAAACCTAGGTCCCGTCATGCTGAATAGCACTAGTTAAGGCCTCCCCTACTGCTGCATGCTCACTGTGGCTATGCCCACAAATCTTTTGTTCCTGGTTTCTCTTCAAGCCAGTAGAGAATTTCTTGACGGGGCTGGAAACATCTACATTTGGGCCATTCACTCATATCTGCATCAAATCCTGGAGCGTGCCTCGCTGCAGATGGGTGCATGGGCTTACTTTGATTAAGCGCAACGTATCCCAAAAGGCATGTAGTCTAGTGGTTAAAAGTCTATGGCTTGGTCTATACTTTAAATTTAGATTGACGCAGGTACATTGCTCAGCAGTGTAAAAAATGCAAACTCCTGAGCATAGGCACCAACTCCATGGGAGTTTCAGGGCTGGAGCACCCATGGAAAAATAGTAGGTGCTCAGCACCCACCAGCCATAGCTGTTTGGCAGCACTGCGAGGGGTTTGAGGGAGGGCGGAAAGCAGAGAGCGGGAGGCTGTGGGGAAGGGGGTGGAGTGAGAGCAGGGCCTTGGGGCACAGCAGGGGTTCAGCACTCCCAGGCAACAATAAAAGTCAGCACCTATGCCCCTGAGTACCAGGGCTATGCTGACCTAATCCCCACTGTAGACATGGCTAGGTTGACAGAAGAATGGTGAACCCCTGTTCAGGGAAGTGGGATACCTAGTAACAGAAAAACGCCATTCATCCCTGTAGGATGCATCTACACTATGGCACTATAACAGCATAGCACAGCACTGGAGCTGTACAGCTGCAGCACCCGTAGTGTAGACAAGCCTTCTTAAACATGTATGTGCATCATCATTGTTTATGGATTTAGTAGTATTTAAGTGTAATACTAAAAACAGCCACTGATGTATGGCTCTCTCCTTTTCCTCCTCATTCATTACCTGTGTAAAGTGGTCTAGAGACCGTGCCAGTTTGTACATTGTAATAACAGGCAAATTGTATCACACTACTGTGTGAACTCAAAACACTGAAGCCATGCGATAAGTGGTTGCTGTTGCCTCATGAATCTGACATCCATATGCTCAACAGCAACTTCAAGCACAGATGTGATTTTTCTGTGGCTGAGGCTTTAAACAGACAGACATTTTTTACCCATTACAATGTGCCACCTTATTCCAAAGGATATGTTTTCTGACATAAGGGCCAGGATTGTCCTTCACTGCTTTGAGTTCCTGCATAGTGCTTTTCAGCTTTTCAAAACCTCAAACAGTAAGATTCCATCCTAGAAAAGTTAGGGACTCCAGTCACAGTGTATTTGTGAGCAATTCTATTTCATAATGCACCCATAAATCTGCATATCTCTATGAATGTTCTTAATTCAAGCTGTAGTCTGATAATTTTTAATCACTGCTTTCGATGCTCATATGCAAAGAAAACATTCTTGAATTACACACATTGATACGCATCCTATCTTTTTTAAAGCCAAGCCAGAGTAGACAGTGTAGCAACTTTCAGAGATTAGCAAATTTAGCCACAGTGGGACAGTCTGATTTCATTAAGAGAACACTTGCAAGCTACAGGCTGCATTCATAGTTCAAAGTGCATCTCACAACTAGAAGTATCCACTGCTTGACTTTCTGGCCTTTAAATTATGCAACTATAGCTGAAAGTCAGACCTCCTCTCTCCAATCACGGATCACAGCCTTAACCGACAGCATACCCTCTTGGACTGGTGGTTGAACTCTGCCCTTTCCCGTCCCCCTTCATCCCCTTAAACAGCTCAGTTCTACTGCTTTACTCAGCCCATTCTCCTCCCCATATCTACATAGTTCTCTAGGCTATACTTCCATTCAGCCCCTCCAACCACCCTCCCTTCTGAAAGTTCAACACTGCTTGTGTCCCGATATCACTCAGCCCACCCACTGCTTCCTCTGGTGGCCTTGTCCAGCAGCCAAGAAATCCAGCGTTTTCTTTGGGCACACAACACTTTGTCCTGTCTTAGGCTTCTGGGCAATTGGGTTCTTCTCAGACTGTGTACTACCAGAAAAAAAGCACACCCCACAGAGCTAAGGAGTGCTCTGAGTGCTGTAAAACACACAAAACATACACTATTGCACACCACACACGACTCATTCCTCGAGGATGCAGAGTGCAATAGTTATTTCCTGGCTGCACAGAGGTGGGAGATCACTGTGCAGCTCCTCCCTGGGACATGGGCTCGGCAATGAGGCTGCACCCAACCCTGTAACAGCGCAAGGACCGGGCCTGCCCCAGAAACACTGCAGGGCCCTGCCTCTCCATGCCAGCTGCACCAGATATGGGACAGGCAGGCTCACCAAGGCAGGATCCAAGTGCAGAGGGGCTTAGTGAGGGGCGGGGGGAAACCAGGTGTGGGTTGAGAGGGTTGTGTGTGGGGCAATCTGAGTGTGGGCAGCTCAGTGGGGTATCCGGGGGGGAAGAAAGTTTGGATGCACAGGGGCTTGTTGGGGGGTTTTGGTTGCAATGGTAATGGGACTCTGTAGGGGGGGTCCAGGTGAAGGTGGTTGGGGCTCAGCGGGGGTGGGGGAGGGGGAACTGGGGGTGGGGCGGATAGAGCTTGGCAGGAGGGTCTGGGTGTGGGGAGCTCAGCGGGGGTGGGAGGGATAGAGCTCAGCACGGGGGATCTGGATGTGGGGAGCTCAGTGGGGGGATCGGGTCTCAGTGGGGTGCGGATCCAGGTGCAGCTGGTTGGGGCTCGGTAGGGTGAGGATCCAGGTGGAGGTGGCTCCTTGGGGTAGTGCAGGGGGAGTGGGGCTTGTCATGGGGGGTTCTGGGTGTGGGAGGGGTGAGGCTCAGGGTATGAGGGGGTCGGGATGCATGGGGGTTGGGAGGATGAGAGAGCAGCTCCCTGTACAGTGATCCCTTCCCCCTGCAGTTGAGGAGCAATGTGTGGAGGAAGCATGCACAGGGAGCACAGTTTGCAGAGCTTTCTACAGCCAGGGGAGAAATCTGGGGGTGGGGCTGACAGCCCTGGATGCTGTGGAGGGGAAGAGGAAGTCGTACCCTCCCCAGCCCAGCCAGGACTAGCAGCTGTGCCCAGCGCAGGGTAGGAGGCACCAGGCAGGACTGGGAGAGACCCCGGCCCCTGCACCACAGTGATTTATCTCTCTGCCAGCTGCCCTGGGCACCCGAAACATGCTGGTAGGGAGGGTCATATGACCGGTCTTGTGGCTTCCCTTTCCTTCCCCATCACAAAGTCATTTTTCTGCAGGGAAGCAAAGAAATCCGCCGGGGACATAAATTCTGTGCATGCACAGTGATGCAGAATTTGCCCAGCAGTAAATATTATTGCAGTGGTCAAATTCTTCAGTTCTTTCATAGAACATAGCATAGCCCACTCATGCCTAACAATTACTTGACACTGTACATTTGTTGAGAACTGATGCTTGCTTAGTCTTCACCCTCTAAACTCTCCTTTCACAAAAATGTAGATTATCTGGCTCCCATAGACAGACATATACTGAAGAAACATGCTGCCAGGAGTTCAGAGTCTCTTAACTGCAGATCCAGGATGTTGCTCTCACCTCATCTGTGGGTAGCGTAGCCAGTGGTTTTATGACAGCAGCTAGGGGAACCTGGGATTGTTTGGCCATGTCTGAGGTGCAAGGAATATTGTAAGATGTGCATCTTATGTAGCGGGGGCTTGTGTTACCTGGAGGGGAGAACAGAGATACAGATCTTTAACAAAGGTTATAGTTCTATATTAATTTAAGTATCATGGGCAACATGTGAAGTCATAATGCAGGCTTTCCAGCTCTAAGGTTTGTAGAAATTCCATTTTTAATGCAAACAGCCTCTATGTCCGGCAGTACAGAAAAAGTGACAACTGCAGAATTGGATTCTATAGCTTACAAGGGAATTTATACACTTTTGAAAATGTGGGAGTGATAGTCAGACATAACGCAGACAGATATAGGGAAATCTTTCCCCTCCTCACCCAACCCCCAGATCAAGCAATGCCTCTCTTTCATGACATTAAACACCATAATTAAGGCTAAGATTTTGTCATGGTTATTTTTAGTAAAAGTCATGGACAGGTCACAGGCAAAAAACAAAAATTAATGGAAGTAGTGACCTATCTGTGACTTTTGCTGCTGTAGCTCCATGGTTCCCCCTCTGCCCATGGCAGCTGCAGGGTGACCATATTTCCCAAAGAGAAAATGGGACACCCCAGCCGCTCGCCCAAGGTGTCCCCCTCCCGTCGCTGGAACCCTGAGGAGGGCCCCCTCAGGAGTCTGTCACCTGTCACTGGAACTATGCAGGGGGCCCTGTCGCTTGTTGCTGCTGTCGCCGGAACCCACTGGGCCTCACTGGCTGTCAACTCCAGAGTCCTGCAGCCCCTGAGGCTGAAGCAGGGAATGTCATGGAGGTCTCTGGAAGTCACAGATTCCGTGACTTCCATGACCTCTGTGACATAAACGTAGCCTTAACCATAATGTATTTCTATTCCTAGACCTCTGTGTTCCCAATGCACCTCACTCCTGATGTGTAACACCCCTACTACTCCAGTATGGGTGCACCTCTCAGTTGTACCCATGAAACATAATTCGAGTGCTCCCACATGTCCGTTCCAACATGGCTTGTGCGTGCCCCAAGTACAGTTGCCAGAATTTTTTCCCTTTGTAATTCCCATTGGGTCAGCTTCAGCGCTCTCTGGTGCCATGTGCTTATAGTGCTGGTATAAAAGGTCCTGCCGACCACATGCCCCTTCAGTTCCTTCTTACCGCCTATGATGGTTGCTAGAACTTTCCATATTGCTCAGGTAATTTCTCCCAGTGTTTTTTTTCTTCTTTTCTAGTGCATATAGTTATTGTAGTTTACTTAATGAGTTCTGGACACCTCCACACTTGGCTGGAGAGACTTGTCCGCGCACCGGTACCAGGGTATGCCTCAGCCACCAGGCCTCAAGCCCTGCGCTTCCTGCAGCAAGTCTATATCCTTAAGTGACCCGTAGTGGAGCTGTCTCAAGTGCTTAGGGGAAGATCAGAAAGACTGCTGCCAGATCTGCAGGGACATTAGACCCTGCACCAAGAAAGACCAAGAGGCAAGGCTGAGGGTCCTCCTCATGGACACAGCCTTAAGACCAGCATTGGAGTCGCACTCAGACTTGGCACCAAGCACCTCAGTTTTGGTGCGGAGAGCTCTTCTCACTAGTTGAGAGTCCTGGCACCAATTCTCCTTCCTGGCACCTCAGAGCAGCACTGTAAGCACCCAGAGAAGAATTGTTCCCCAGTGCTGAAAGGAAGGTCAGGGGATCTCGACAGAGTGAGACCTGTGTCAAGCTGTTCTTCCTCTCCAGCACCGCAGCACCCACCTCCGCCAGCCTCAGTACCCCCACAAGCTCCACTAATTCCAGCGCGGAAAGTGTCATCCTCCAGCAGACACTGTACTGGTCCATTTGTGGTACCGTCAACCCTAGAGGCATTTGCGGCTGCTAGAGACCTGCTCACTCTCCCAGTCCCAGAGTCCCTGGAGATTCAGGACTGCACCGCTGGTACCGATGAGCGGCAGAGAGCCATCCTCCAGCTTTCATGTGGCACCACTAGGGGAACCTTGGCTCAGACTTCTCCGTGACACCGTTTGCCAGCACTGAGAGGGTCAGCACTCCCTTGGTCTCCCCACCACAGCCTGTCTTCCCCATCAGAGTCTAAATTGGGGCCCTACTCTCCCCACTGTCAGGATCACCCGCACTACTCCCTGCACTATTCCTATTCTGCTGTGACCTCAGGTGCTAGGGTGCCCCCAAACACTTGGCCTCCAGGACCATGGGGACTGGCACTCATGCAATGATCTTTTTTGGAACCCATGGGGGGTCCCCCCAGGCCAGGGCACCATTTTGAGGTGTTCGTATTCTGTGACCTCGGAAAGTAGGGCACCTCCAGTACCACACTGAGACCCCAGACTCCGGTTCTGAGCTCAGGGCCAAACCTGAAGAGGAGGTCCCACAGGTCTCGGAAAGGCAGAGTCCCTTCAACAAGCCTTAGCCTCTTCCTTCTCTTCCCCAGAAGAGGCAGTGGTGGCTATCGTGTTTCCCTACCTCAAGATGACCAAAAGGCTCACCAGGACTTCTTAAAGCAGGTGGCCTCAAACTTGGCCTTAGGTCTACTAATGAACTATCTGAAATCCACCTTTATACCTGTACAAAGGATAGAGTTCATATGGGTAGTTCTCAACTCCATACGGGAAAGGCCTTACTTCTGCAGGATCGTGTTCCTGTCAGACACATCCGGTCACCACAGTCCAGATGTGCTTGAGCCTCCTAGGCCACATGGCATCATGCACATATGTGGTGCAACACGTGAGGCTATGTCTCAGACCTTTCCAGGCCTGGCTGGCCACTGTATATTCACCTTTGTGATATCATCTGGACATGGTACTCACTGTCCCCCACTAGGGCCTTGATTTGTTGACTTGGTGGTGGAACCAATGCACTGTCTGTGCAGGAGTATCTTTCAAGGCCCCAACCGTTGGTGTCCCTGGTCTCCGATGCCTCAGCGCTGGGTTGGAGAGCCCACCTAGGGTGCCTCAGGACTCAAGGCCTATGGTCCCAAGAAGAGCTCTCTCTTTCCATCAATATCAGGGAAACTCGGGGTAGTCTGCCTAGCCCACCAAATGTTCCTGCCCCACATTACAGATAAGGCTGTTTCGGTTCTCATGGACAATACAACTGCCATGTACTACATCAACTGTCAGGGTGGAGCACGTTCTTCCCCGCTACATCAGAAGGCAATCTGACTGTGGAAGTTCTGCATCACACTCCATTTATCTAGGAGAGGGTTACTCATCTTGATGGCAACTAGAAAGGCCACTTTCATGGAGAGGTGTAGTAGAGAACACATAGCCAAAGGTTTGAATAGGGCAGTTGTGAGGAATCAAAGCACTAAAGTGAGGTCCCACAGGGGCGTTGGGGTTCTGGATCTGGGTAGAGGTTGCGCACTCCCTGGAGAAATCTTTTGGTAATTGGGTAAGCAAAGACTGAAACACCGTCTACTTTGTCATGGAATATTGTAATGGCAGCCAGATGTGCTCATACTGAACTCATTAAAAGGCAAGATTTCTTAAGGTAAAGCATGTAGTGCAGGACCAATGGTATGGTTGAGGTGATGGCCTCAATTTGTTTGTTTAGGCACCTCATGTGGAATCTCTTTCATTTGTGAGGTACATAACTCGTGTAGTGGGCCACCTGTCATTTAGCAAGATGTTTTCAATGTCCTCCGAACAAGTTACCTCCTCGCCTTGGAACCACTGAGGAGCCAGGCTCTGAGATGGAGCGACTCCAAGTTTGGATGCAGAGTCTGACCTGCTTCCTGAGAAAGGAGATTTGGAAGAAGTGGGAGAAGACATGGAGGCATAAGGACATCCATTGCAGGTATGGGTACCAGGTTTGCCTGGGCCAGGCAGGTACTATCAGAATGACTTTGGCTTGATCGATCCTGATCTTATACAAGATGCTGGACAGCAATGGGGTGGGAGTGATGGCATACAGGAAGGGTGTATCCTATAGGATGAAAAATGCTCCACCTCTGGATCTTGGCTCCAGACCCACTCCAGAGCAAAAATTTGGGCATTTGCTGTTCTGTTTTGTGGTGAATAAGTCTAGCATGGGAAACCCCCATAGTTGAAAAATGCTCTGGATCACACAGGTGTTGATTTCCCACTAGTGATCGTTAGAGAACCTTGGACTTAATGCCTCAGCTGTGACCTTCTGAGACTTCAGCAGGTAGATGGCTGATATGGTGATGCTGTGTTGGATGCACCATGTCCAGAGCTTTATGACCTCCCTACATAGTGAGGAACCGAGGTCACACTCCCCATTTGCTTATGTGGAACATTTAGGCCACACTGTCCGTCACAATCTGTAGGTTTCTGTTTTTGATCAGAGGCATGAAATGTGGACAGGCATTGCAAACTGCGAGCAGTTCAAGTACACTGATGTGGAGTGTTGATTTGGAAAGAGACCATCTTACCTGTACTATAAGGTTGCCTAAGTGGGCACCCCATCCCAGTAGAGGCATCTGTTGTGGTTACCATTTCAGGAGGAAGCTGTAGGAAAGGGACGCCTATGGAGATGTTGCACAGGTGATTCCACCATTGTAGTGAGGCCTTGACCTTTACTGGCATGCTTAGAAGTTTGTTCAAACTGCATTTCTGTGGGGTGTTCACTGTCTTGAGCCAACCATGCAAGCAGTGCATGTGCACCCTGGTGTGTTTCACCACGTATGTGGTCGACACCATGTGACCTTGTAGTTGGAGGCAGGCTCTGGTGGATATCTGTGGGCTGTGCACTAAGGTATTGATGAGGTTCATTAGAGTGGCGAATCTCTGAGGAGGTAATGATGCTGTTGCTTCTAGAGAATTTAGATGGGTGCCGATTAAGTCCAGTTTCTGACTGGCATTACTGTGGACTGTTGGAAGTTTATTAGTAGACTGAGACTTGTGAAGAGTGACATTGTCTGTTGCACGACTGTGATGGCTTCTTCCTAAATTACAGTCTTGATCAGACAATTGTTTAAGTAGGGGGTATACTGTGACCCCATGCTTGCAAAGGAGGGTTGCTGCCACAGCAAGGACATTGGAAAATACCCAGGAGGCTGTGGAAAGGCCAAAGGGTAGTACCGTATATTGGAAATGATTCTGTCCCTGTATGAATTGAAGAAATTTCCTGTGCGTTGGACGTATAGCAATGTGAAAATGTGTGTCTTGAAGGTCAAGGGCTGCAAATCAATCCCCTTGTTCCAGCGCTGGAATGATTGTAGGTAACATAACCATCCTGAATCGTGTGTTCTGACGAATTTGTTTAGCTTTCTGAGATCAAGGATGGGTGACACCATCCTCCAGACATCTTCTGGGTTAAAAAAAAAAGGGGGGGGGGGAGAATAGAAGCCCTTCCCTCTGATGTACAGAAACTGGCTTTAGCACCTACAGGTGTAGATGATATTCTACTTCCTGTCTCAGGAGGGGTTCACGAGGGGTCCCTGAAGAGGGACGGCATAGCTGATTTTGACGATTTCCAATTCCTGTCTGTCAGAAGTGATAGTTTGCCAAGTTGGATAGAACGCTTTAGACAGTTAGTAAAAGGATGGTTGGTTGGAAGTGGTGTTGGCAGCAAAAGTTGGGGGAGGTTTGTCAAGCACTGGACAAAACCTTCAAATCTGCTGTTTAGATGTTGGGATGTGGTGGATTGGGAAGAGTTTGATCTGCATCTGGTCGGTCTCTGCCTATGTCTCTGGTTATCGTATTGTCTCAGTTGCTCTGTGTATGGGGCCTGTCTGGGACGCTATAATGTATAATACCTGGCTTGTTGTTTGTTTTGTTGCAGGTATATAAATATTAAGATCTGAGAGTGGTCCTTGAATCTTCCAATCTTCTACCCATTCCCCGGATTGAACAGAATGCATGGCATTTCCTGTTCTGACGGAACGCGAACAAGTCCACCTGGGGAGTCCCCCACCACTGGAAGATTACTCTGACAGCCTCTGGATGGAGCGACCACTCGTGGCAAGATGAGAAGATTCTGCTGAGGCGATCTGCTAACACATTCCTCGCCCCAGGCAGATGTGCGGCTACCAGGTGGATGGCATGCTGCACACAAGTCCCAAAGGCTGAAAACTTCTTGGTAAAGGGCCAACAACCTCGCTTGGTCCTGCCTGTTGATATAATACATTGCGGTGGTATTGTCTGTCAGGACCTGCACCACCATGCCCTTCAGGTGGGGCAGGAACATCTCTCAGTCGAGGCAAACCGCTTCAAGCTCCCTGACATTTACGTGATGGTTCCTGAAAATGCACCTCCAGAAGGAAGGCTGTGGTTTGAGCGAAGTCGAGAGCCGCCCCAATTAACTCTATTCATTGCACCAGCCATAAGGTCAAATTCTTTTAGTTTACCAACAGGCCCAGGTCATGGCAGGTGGAACGTACCAGATCGAGGCTCCACTGCACCAGTTCCTGAGATCTGCCCTTGATGAGCCATGGCGTGCATATACAAGACCACTGCCTGATCCGGGGAGGAGGACGACTACTGAATTACCAGGGGAGGCCCCAAGAAATCATTCCTCATGGGGGAAGAGGGTTTCGGGGTGGGCGCTTACTCCTCTACCCTGGCCTCCGAGTGCACCTCGCACACTGTGCTCGGTGCCGCCGGTTGCTGCTCTGAGGCGGTGGCAGAGGAGTGGATTGGAGGCATCGGCATCACAGGCATGCCCCACGCGCCCCCATAGGGCTACTGCGCCAGCCACTAGCCTCGCTGCCATGATGGCATCACGGAGGTCGACGCAGCCTCAGGTGCCCAATTGCGCCAATGCTGTCACAGTGAAGGGCTGAATTCCCTTTCCATACTGGAGAAATCACCTTCCGGTGACCACAGAGAGGACGTAGAAGCTTGCGTCTGATGGCTAACCATTGCCACGGGAGACCGGTGCCTCGAGTAGATGGATTAGGGACAGGGAGCTCAGTACCATGACGCAGACCGCTCCCATGGTCTACGAAACTGAGATCTGTGCCGAGCAGACAGCCAGTGGAAGGATGATCGGTGCCTTCCTCTACACGGCCCACGTTGAGAGGGCAGAGACTGCGACAAGAGTGAGACAAGCCAGTGATCTAGGACATCCTGTAGAAGATGGAGACCTGGGGCGTGGAGATGGAAAACGCTGTCTCTATTCCGGAGACCAGCATCATTTGCCTACCCTCAGAGGGGTCTTTACCACTGGCTTGCCTTCACTGTAAGCCTTTGCCATGACCTACGACACGTGGGGCTGGCAGCACTGGTAGAGGCCTCTGCTCTCTGGGCGCCGGGAAAGCCTGTGAAGGTATAGTCCCCGTCACCAATCTGGGTCTCCTAGCCCTTTCTGGAGTCAGTGGCGGATGCCTTGGGGAGCGAGGGGGCCCCATTGGGGGTGGAGGGGAGAGGAGGGAGGTCCCTGTGTGGCTCCGGTGTGGGCTGTCGGCCCAAATTGGGTCCTTCGCCCTTCTTGCTCAGTGCCGGGGCATCACCCTTCTTTGAGCTCCTCTCAGACACCAGTGGTGTCGGATGGAGCCCGGTGCCGGGGTGCGCTGTGCACCGAGGCTGAGGTGCTCAGGGCAGAGTCTAGACAAGAAGGCTCGAATGCCGGGTGGGGAGCAGCCTAGATGAGGAGGGTCCTCAAACAGATGTCTCGCTCTCTCTCAGTTCTGGGACAAAAGTTCTTACAGATGCAACACTTACAGATGCTTCACATGTGTGATTCCCTCAAGCCTTTGAGGCAGCTGCTTGGGGGTCACTAACAGTCAGAGCAGGGCTTAAAACCTTGAGACTGAGGCATGCTCTGCTTGGGGCAAAGTCCCCACTGGGACTCTCTATAACTAGACTACTTAACAACTACTTACTAATTACAAACTATTTACAAGGCCCTAAGGCTCGAAGACTGGAGTAGAAGAACCACTAATCCTTGCTATGCAAGGGAAAGGCGCTTTAACTGACCACCATGGGAGGTGAGAAGGAACTGATGCATGAGCGCAGCACTCAAGAGGGCACCGCAGCTGACCCTACGGATACTGCTAAGGCAAAAAATCTCCAACAGCCGTGCACGTGTGCGCATGCACACCTAGAATGGAATTGACATGAGCGAACACTTGAAGAAAAACTGTTTATTCCTGGCTTTTTAACACACTTTGCTATGTTGGTTCTTATGCCTTCCCCAAGGAAGTGTCAATTGTCTTTACTTGTTGATTAGTTCTAGGTGGCCAAAACATCCACTGGAGTACAAGTTGGGGCTCTACTCATTTCACTTGTGACCTGAAACAGAATTTGAACTCAGGCCTCCACAGGTAAAAAGCTAGTGCCCCTGCACCATAAAGGGAATGCTCCTCAGACTTCTCCATTAAGAATGTCTGATAATAATGTAATTGGATCTTTGGTAATGTGCTTTTTTTTTGTGCGGGGGAGAGGGGAAGGTAAGAGGAGGACTTACGGAGGGAGTGAACAGTATTTTACCTTGATCTTTCACCAAAAAATTGGTAGTAACGAGGGGTGGGACCTGCCCTCTAACTCCAGTGATGAATGGCTCTGATCCGCGGTTATTTCTGTCATCTTCAATTACTTGGATCTAGAATGGAAAGCAGCATGTTAGTCACAGCAGGCTCCATTTCATGGAGGGGGAACACAGAATCTGGAGTTACAGAGCAATCAGACAGGGATTGGGACAAACATTACTAGCTCTAAGAACTGAGAAGCCTAGACCTAGTTTAAGCTTTACCAAGCAGTCAACTCTTATGGTTTCGGAATTGGGAATAAGACAAGAGATGGGTTTATTTCAACAACCACCACCACCACCAAAAAAAAGCCACTTCCCAGTTTTCTATTGTTTTAATTATTTTGAAGATTGACATGTTTTACATTTTAAGATCTGATCTGGACTCACAAAGCAAAATTTGGCCCAAGAAAATACTTTCTAACAGTATTCTGCTCTTTACTGCTCCCCAGTATGCTCTGTTGCAACTACAGTCACAGACAGATCTCTCTGGCAGCTTTGTTATAATTTCCAAATATCTTTCAGCTTGCACTTCCTTGTTTGCCTGCCTTTTCTTTCTGAGCTGTTAAGTTCCCAGTATTTTCACAAAGTGAAGCTATTCCACTGTATATCTGATTAGACTGTGACCAAAAGTAATAAGAAAACTCAGAGTAGGGACCGAATGGCTAGGCAGCAGTTCTGCGGAAAAGGACCTGGGGTGACAGTGGACGAGAAGCTGGATATGAGTCAGCAGTGTGCCCTTGTTGCCAAGAAGGCCAATGGCATTTTGGGATGTATAAGTAGGGGCATAGCGAGCAGATCGAGGGACGTGATCGTTCCCCTCTATTCGACATTGGTGAGGCCTCATCTGGAGTACTGTGTCCAGTTTTGGGCCCCACACTTCAAGAAGGATGTGGATAAATTGGAGAGAGTCCAGCGAAGGGCAGCAAAAATGATTAGGGGACTGGAACACACGAGTTATGAGGAGAGGCTGAGAGAGCTGGGATTGTTTAGCCTGCAGAAGAGAAGAATGAGGGGGGATTGGATAGCTGCTTTCAACTACCTGAAAGGGGGTTCCAAAGAGGATGGCTCTAGACTGTTCTCAATGGTAGCAGATGACAGAACGAGGAGTAATGGTCTCAAGTTGCAGTGGGGGAGGTTTAGATTGGATATTAGGAAAAACTTTTTCACTAAGAGGGTGGTGAAACACTGGAATGCGTTACCTAGGGAGGTGGTTGAATCTCCTTCCTTAGAGGTTTTTAAGGTCAGGCTTGACAAAGCCCTGGCTGGGATGATTTAACTGGGAATTGGTCCTGCTTCGAGCAGGGGGTTGGACTAGATGACCTTCTGGGGTCCCTTCCAACCCTGATATTCTATGATTCTAAGGAATTTGATCACTTCTACACAGTGCTCTCACTAGTTCATACTTTGAGCTTTTGGGACCGAGGCCAGTCTGCAACTCAGACTGTTACAGATCATTCAAGCTGAGCTCGACAGGATGGTAACAGTGTTAAATCCACTAATTACCGGGACAAACTTGTTTAAAAGAATACATCTAATTAGAGATTATGCATTATGAAGTTCAACAGCACTTTTGGATTAAAAGTATCCAATGAATTCTGCCACAGAATGGGAGACTATAGAAAGAGAATTGAGCCCTTTTAACTACCTTTTCAGTACCAATGCCAAATCCATTTTAAGCATTAATCTAGCACTGATCATACTGAACAATCCAATGCCCGCAAATTATATCCCCCAATTTGCAACCTATTTTAACATGCAGAGTGTTATACAGCAGAGTTCTTGTTACCCTTACACAGTACATGTTCTAAACTGTGCAAGTGGAATGCTCAACCACAGAATCAGACTGTGACCATTCCAGGAAAAATCTCTTCTCAAAACTCTACAGATTAACTGAAGTTGGTGTCATCACTGATTAGATATGAGTCATGTGACCAACTTTAGCCAATCACCAGTAAAACAGAAATGATATTGGGGTAATAGAAAATCTAATCCACCATTTTCCTCCAATCCAAAGGTAAATACTTTTCATTTTAAAAAGATTCTCAAGGCACATTTCTAATTTACAAATGTAACATTTTAATTTTTAACAGTGGTGTAGGATCACAGATAATGAAAGAATGTTTATAGCTCCCCATGCCTCAGAGGAAGTCTGCTAAGGGATTCAGACAAGGAATTAATGTCAAAACAAAATGGTTACTTCAAAAGTGAGACAATACATCAAACATTAGCCCAGTATTGGCACCTCAAGAATAAACAGTAATCAAATTCAATTTACACAGGTGGAAAAGACTTCCACTAAGGAACAAACTGTGTGTACTTGTAATGCATATGGTATGCAGAGAGAGTATGTGTAACTACTCATACTGCATTTTTTGTTTCAGAGTAACAGCCGTGTTAGTCTGTATTCGCAAAAAGAAAAGGAGTACTTGTGGCACCTTAGAGACTAATCAATTTATTTGAGCATGAGCTTTCATGAGCTACATGTAGGTAGGTATTTTGCTTTTAAAGGTCAGGCAGACAATGTGGAGGGGAGACATTCTTCATAATCTGCTTCCAAAGTGCTGTCCACTTTCTATTGCCCCTTATTTCATGACCAGTCCCCATGTGGTGTTTATTTTATTCATTTTGATGAGGTAAGCAGAAAGGGATGGGAAAGAAGGATAAAAGATTAACACTGAAGGGTTAGTAAGGTGAAGCTTATGCCGCAAGCATGCACAGGTGGTCACCAACACAGATGATAGAAGACAGACACCGCACTTACTGGGCTAGGAATTGCATCTGGGTCTATTCTGTGCCTGGGTTTCTGCTGGGGTGGCAGCTCACTGAGATGCTTTTTTTTTTTTTTTTTAAAAAGTAACAGAGTGCCACAAAAAGAAAAACAAAGAGAGTAATAAAACAAAAAGTAACAGTGTTACTTCTCTCTGCCCGAATTTATAGCACTGGAGTTAGATATATACATTTGTACAATCATGCAACAAGAGGAAAAGAACACATCTGCTTCCATACTACACATTAATCCCAGGATCTGTCTTGCCATTGAACTGTTCTTGGGTTCTGAGCATTATGTTGGCAGAGATAATGGCTCACATGCTTGTTTTGTTAGAATTTGGGGATTTGCGCTTTAAGAACATGCTGCAATGGAGCATGCAATCTCTGTTTCTTGAGATTTAATTTAGTGAAAGAGAAGCAAGCAAAGGTATTAAAATGCCCCCATTCCTTCCAAAAAGCAAGTCCTAAAACACACACAAACATCGAATCGAAAACCAGAAAAGCCTAGGACTTCAATACCGTTAGCTAGATCAGGTGGTAACATAAAGCCGGATTAAAGCCAGGTATAAAATTTAAGAAGTGACTAAAATCACTGCCCTAAAAAAGTTTGTCAGCATCAGAAGCAATTGTGGTCTTTGGAAACACCAACTCAGCAGAATCAGGAAGAGTGGAGGACGAGCCTAAGAGGCTAGTGGTAGGAATTACGAGGGACTGTCATTTCACACTGTTGCTTGTCTGCACTCCCCTGCCTGCTTTTTGGAACCTCCCTTCTGCAGAGGATTAAAATTTGAGAAATAGCTCATCCTTCAACTACCAGTGTCTCCCACGATTCTGCATAGAACGTTCTTGGCAACAGAGTTAACTAGCTGCTTTGAAGTTACATCTAGCGGAACAGGAAAGACGACACATTTATGGCCCATACGTTAAATAAAATATCAGCAGAGCTGGATTAACTGCTATGGTGTTATATATTCAATCAGTTCCTGTCATGATTGAGTAACAGTACACCTATAACGAATGGCCCACCATACTATAAACAAGCTCTTCAGGCCTCCTCAAATTGAGCGTTCATTGGTTTCTAACTCAATTGTTTATATCCTTCTTAGAAGCTGGATAATCTCAATGTCAGATAAAATTAATGCAGTTTTGGGACCTGTGTCAGTCAGTCAACTGTTTCAGACAGAGAACTTATTTTGTCCTATCAGTGAAGTGGGAGGTTTTCAAAATTCAGGTGACAATCCCCACAGGACATCTGATCATTTTTAAGGCAGGTCATGTGTTGTGCCTAAACCAGCACATGTAGACCCTTTCGAAAAGCCACTAACAAACATCAGCACACAATGATCAAATTCTGTCCGGGGGAGTGACAATATGCACTACTTTGATAAATCAATGTGCACTTGAAATACCCCCATACTTCTGCTTTTGGGTCTGAGGCAGGTAAGTATCCCATTTTTACAGACAGAGAAACAAAGGGAGAGAGAAGCTCAGTAATGTGTTCAAGACCACACACGGAATCAATGACAGAGTTGGGAAGGGAACTCAGATGGCCTACACCCAGTTCCATGCTCTAATCACTAGATAATACTGTTTCTGGTAAATCAGAGGTTATATTCCCAGAACCTCCATTCATGGGCAGAAGTATGAAGAACAAAGCCAACAAATAGAGCATTGGGACCAGTTTTTGGCACCCGTCAGTTTGATTTATAAGAAGATGTTTTATGTGGAAGTTCACGTTGGTGAGAACTGAATTAACTTACAGGGCTAGGAATGGAGTCCGGATCCAAGCGTTTTGGCGGGGGAGGTGGTGCAGGTTGACTCCCATAATTTGATGTTCCTGGATAAGCACCGCCATAGTTTGATTGTGGGCCCCTAACCTGTCCAAAGGAACCTGAAAATGAGACAACAGAATGAAAGCATAACTAATTGTTCTGTATTTGTACAGCGCCTTGCACAACGGGGTCCTGGGTCTATTACTAGGGCTCCCTGGAGCTACTTTAATACAAATACTACTAAACACTTCCTTTCTTAACCAGTTATTCTAGTCACCTTAATCCAAAAATGGACAGCTACCTGCCCTTTAAGTAATTAGGATTGAAGAGATTTACCCAAATTCTTCAATTGTAACCTGTCTCTCTATCAGAGTAGTCCAGATTTAATAGTGATTTAAGTAATCCATTTTTGGAACCTGTTTCAGAAATGGGAAGAACTGGTCCTTTAAGACAGTAGGCAATGGGTTAGATCTGCATTAAAGCCTCTATGAAAACACAGGCTATGCCGCAGATCTGGCTAATATAAACTATGACCAAAGCAGTCCAGTACCCCATACTGCACCAACAAAATAAAGAAATACTGATAGAAGCGTGTCAGACAGCTTTTGTGTTGCCCGAGATTAGCAGATTAAAATTCTGCTATTCTAATTTGTTTAGTTTTTAAATTGCATATATTTATTTCATTTTGCTTTATACTTCATTAATGGAAATTCCTGCGGTGGTACACGGTTGTTTCGGCTGCAAAAGACACAGAAGGCAGTATATAGGTAGATAGCTAAGTACCTGCTACTGTTCTCTTACAAAATGGATAGTTCTGCCCAGCAGTGTCTTAAACACTTAGGCCATGTCTATACTACCACTTCCATTGGCAAAATTTAGGTCCCTTGGGAATCTTGAAAAAACTAACCCCTTGAACGACATGTTTCACCAGCATAAGCGGTAGTGTGCACAGCGCTATGTTGGTGGGCAAGCTTCACCCGCTGACAAAGCTACTGCCGCTTGTTGGGGGTGGTTTTATTATGTTGATGGCAGAGCTCTCTCCTGTCAGCATAGAGGTGCTAGACAACTGATCTTATGGCGGCACAGCTGCATCAATACAGCTGTGCCCGCTGTAAGCTCACTAGTGTAGACATAACCTAAGTGACATGGCCAATAACAAAAACTACACTGGGCAGATAGCTTTTAAGAAGTAGGTAATTCACCTAGCCAATTGTAAAATGCTGCAGGGAACTTCTTCCTGATCCTTGCAGCTAGTTATCAACATTAATGGTCACAACCATTCAGCGCTTTCATTCAACAGAAAATGTAATAGATATTAATTCATCCTCAACACCCCTTCAAAGGGAGAAACAAATTCAAAGGGATAAAGTAACCTGATCAGAAAGAGAACTTCAGTCAGGGTTAGAACTCACGTGTGCCTCGCTCTAAACCCCCTGATCAGCAACTATACCACTCTACAATGCAGTGATCAACAGCAGACAACATAACAGGATGAGAACTGTAGATCTTATGTTAAATACTTCTATTCATACGTACTAAATTTACTGCTCTTTAGTTCACTAAGGCAGACAAATCAAGGCATAAGGAGATGGAAGAAGGAAGCGTCAGAAGGAGGGAGAGTAGCAATCCATTCTCAACATGTTACAATACTTCCATAAACATGCAGGGTGTGCACATTTTAATCCCCAAGCACCGATATTTAATTTTTGTAAATTCTCTACTTCTGAATATAGAAGAAAGCAAATGTCAACTTTACCAACCAAAGCTCAACATACTTAATTCGAATTGCAAACTCTTCAGGGCAGGGGACCATATTTTATTCTTGTAAAGAACAATGCAAACATATGGTGCTAAACAGTTAGAAATACTTTTGTACCAATGCAAGCCAAAATAATTTTTTTCTAATTCAGCTTAACTCAGTTAGCATCTACATTGACCAAGAAGCATGGAGTAAACACTAAATCTCCATTAGGGATACATCCACCAGAGGTGATCTCAGGACTCTCCTCTAAACTCTGAACAAGCTAAAGGGAACACTAGTGAAAAAAATGCAGCCAAGAGACCACACAGACACAAATCAGGAACCAGACCACTCTTGCACCTAACTCAGACTATAAGTCCGTACTCTCCTGCAGTGCAAAGAGATCATAGAAGATTAGGGTTGGAAGAAACCTCGGGAGGTCATTCAGTCTAACCCCCTGCTCAAAGCAGGATCAACACCAATTAAATCATCCCAGCCAGAGCCGCATGTGGGCCACCCCTGATCTAGTCCAACCCCCTGCTCAAAGCAGGACCAACCCCAACTAAATCATCCCAGCCACAGCTTTGTCAAGCAGGGCCTTAAAACCCTCTAAGGATGGAGATTCCACCACCTCCCTAGGTAACCCATTCCAGTGCTTCACCACCCTCCTAGCGAAATAGTGTCCCCTAATATCCAACCTACACCTCCCTACTGCAACTTGAGACCACTGCTCCCTGTTCTGTCATCTGCCACCACTGAGAACAGCTGAACTCCATCCTCTTTGGAACCCCCCTTCAGGTACTTCAAGGGTACTATCAAATCCCCCCCTCACTCTTCTCTTCTGCAGACTAAACAAGCCCAGTTCCCTCAGCCTCTCCTGGTAAGTCACATTCCCTAGCCCTTAATCATTTTTGTTGCCCTCTGCTGGACTCTCTCCAGTTTGTCCACATCCTTTCTGTAGTTCTGAGGGGCCCAAAACTGGACACAATACTCCAGATATGGCCTCACCAGTGCCGAATAGAGGGGAATAATCACTTCCCTCGATCTGCTGGCAACGCACCTCCTAATGCAGCCCAATATGCCATTAGCCTTCTTGGCAACAAGGACACACTGTTGACTCATATCCAGCCTCTCGTCCACTGTAATCCCCAGGTCCTTTTTTGCTGAACTGTCGCTTAGCCATTTGGTCCCCAGCCTGTAGCAGTGCATGGGATTTTTCCTTCCTAAGAGCAGGAATCTGCACTTGTCCTTGTTGAACCTCATCAGATTTCTTTTGGCCCAATCCTCTAATTTGTTGAGGTCACTCTGGACCCTATCCATACCCTCCAGCGTATCTACCTCTCCCTCCAGCTTAGTGTCATCCACAAACTTGCTGAGGGTGCAATCCATCCCATCGTCCAGATCATTAATGAAGATGTTGAACAAACCGGCCCCAGGACCGACCCCTGAGGCACTCCGCTTGATACCGGTTGCCAACTAGACATTGAGCCATTGATCACTACCCGTTGAGCCTGACAATCTAGACAGCTTTCTATCCACCTTCTAGTCCATTCATCCAATCCATACTTCTTTAACTTGCTGGCAAGAATATGGTGGGAGACCATATCAAAAGCTTTGCTAAAGTCAAGATATATCCCATCCACCACTTTCCCCATATCCACAGAGCTGGTCATCTCATTATAGAAGGCCATCAGGCTGGTCAGGCATGACTCGCCCTTGGTGAATCCATGCTGACTATTCCTGATCACCTTCCTCTCCTCCGAGTGCTTCAAAATGGATTCCTTGAGGACCTGCTCCATGATTTTTCCAGGGACTGAGGTGAGACTAACCGGTCTATAGATCCCCAGATTCTCCTTCTCTTTTTTAAAGATGGGCACCATGTTTGCCTTTTTCCAATTGTGCGGGATCTCCCCCCTGTCGCCATGAGTTTTCAAATATAATGGCCAATGGCTCTGCAATCACATCAGCCAACTCCCTCAGCACCCTTGGATTCATTAATCTGGACCCATGGACTTGTGCATGTCTAGCTTTTCTAAATAGTACTTAACCTGTTCTTTCACCACTGAGAGCTGCTCACTTTCTCCCCATACTGTGCTGCCCAGCGGAGCAGTCTGAGAGCCGACCTTGTCTGTGAAGACTGAGGCAAAAAAAGCATTGAGTACTTCAGCTTTTTCCACATTATCTGTCACTAGGTTGCCTCCCCCATTCAGTAAGGGTTCCACACTTTCCCTGATCATCTTGTTGCTAACATACCTGTAGAAATCTTTCTTGTTACCCTTCACATCCCTTGCTAGCTGCAACGCCAATTGTGCTTTGGCCTGCCTGATTATACCCCTGCATGCTCAAGCAATATTTTTATACTCCTCTCTAGTCATCTGTCCAAGTTTCCACTTCTTGTAAGCTTCCTTTTTGTGTTTAAGCTCACCAAAGATCCTGCCTTGTGTACCTAATGCATTTGGAAGAAAGACATTCTCTTCCTTCAATAGGACAGGGAAATACTGGAATCTTCAATTACTGCCACAGTCCTGGATGACTGCGACTCAGTAACCAATACTACTGGTTCACTCAGACTGCACATTACCTTATATAAAGTACAGAAGGAGCAACGGGATGACTTACCATTCTGCTGCACTTGGTATCCTGACTGGGAAGGATGTGAGAGAGGAGGTGGTCCCTGGAGGCCAGTCATTGCAGGCCCAGACATGGCTGGATGAGGTGGTGGTGAGGACACATGATTAGGCTGGGATGTTGGTAATCCAGTTAGAGCATGTCCAGGCAACTGTGAGCCTTGCATTGTTGAAGGTCTTGGGGCCCCAGTGGTAGGAGGGTAACTGGAAGGTCCAATCCCTGTGGAGCAGGGAGGTGGGACAAAACCAGGGGCTTGAGGGAGGCGCTGGGCTGACAGTGGCGGACCAGAAAAAGCAGGTTGTGCCAGGGAAAGACCCTGAGACAGGCTGGTAGGAGGTAATACATGGGTCATGGTAACAGGAGGGGGTCCTTGGCTTGGAGAGTAAGATGTGTAGAGACCAGATCCTGTCGCAGTAAAGCTTCCTGAGGCTGGAGGAACTGATGTTGGGGGACCTGACGAGCAGAAAAGTTATTGCCATTATTTGCTTTCATACAAACAAAAACCACCTGAGTTAAGAGAGCACAAACAAAATCCATGCCCTCTAACCTACCTTGATCTCTACCTTAAGTCCAGACAAAACCCCGCAATGAAAGCCCTTCTGAAACTGGAGTCGGAGAGGCTGAGGAAGATGAAGTTCCTAAAGAGGTCCTGAATCATGATCACTCCCCCTCCCCGAAAAGGATCTTTGATTCCAGGAACATTTGTAATTCATTTCATGCTGTTTAACATTGTGAGTCTTTTCATTAACGTGAAGGCCATTATGCAGTGGCCAAGGCCAGATTGAAAAGCTACAGTGAACTTTATCTCCTACCATTGATCCTTCTCCTTGTAAGGCTATGTTTACATAACGGGCCTTACAGCTGTAAAGTCTCCCATGTAGCCGTTCTTTGCCAGCAGGAGAAAGCTCTCCTACCAGCATAATTAAACCACTCCTAACAAGTGGTGTTAGCTATGTCAGCAGGAGAGCCTCTCCTGCTGACACAGTGCTATCCACACCAGTACTTTTGTTGGTGAAACTTATGTCGGTCGCGGAGTGTTTTTTTCAAAGCCTGACCGACAAAAGTGCTAGTGTACATGAAGCCTAACAATGCAAGACAGACGATAGCCTTAATGCAAATTTCCTGTCTTTTTTCTGTGTACCAAAATATGTTACTATCTAAAGGTAATTACACCATACTATTTATAGTGGGAAATTTGAGAAAGATATTTCCTTAAGTGTGTACAGTAGAATTTGTATACTTAAATCCCACTTGTTTTTCTCCTAACAATATGAAGTGTGATTACGCTATATTACAGAATAGGCTTAGCAAAATTAAGTGTGTTAACTAAAACAATTCAAGTGCAATAAAAATGTTTACACGCAGAGAAGACCTAGTTTTACTGCAATCTCCAACCTTCTGTATAAAGGCAATGTCTTGCCAACTACAGGAATGACAACAGAAAAAAGGGTGCCTGGCTTCAACGTTTTCTGCTGTAGAAGTCTTCTGATGTCAATTTAGTTTACAAAGCCCCATGAAACCCTTCAGTGCAGGACAATACAGTCTTTCATCCACTTATTGTTCACACAAGTTCAGCACTTTGTCCCTTTGGTAGCTCCAACAGGCTTTTTCCCCCCTCCTTTTTTAGGCCAGGCTCCTGCCCAGCATCAAAGTATGTAGAATCTGCAACAGCTGGCTGAGAAAATGGTCTATTTCTGCAGTTCACATCCAGCTAGTGCAGCTGAACAGTAGAACCAGTTACACTTTTCTTCCTCGGTTCCTGCAATCTGTTCCCAGGATCACCATATGTAACAGGCTCAGTGCTAAGCTTTCTCAAGTAACTGCCTATGACTATAAGATCTACCTGTATACTACCATGACACTCAATGTCCAGAAAACACTATCTCTTACTGAAAGAGGGTCACTGCCATATGAAAATGGCTCCACTACCAAAATTTGAACACAGAAAGAAAGCAATTATACATACACAACCTTGTGTGCCATAACAACTCACCATAGCCCAGTCCAGCTGGGGGAGGAGCCGAGGCTGAACTGCCTATCTGCATTCCTGCCATGTGATTGGTCAGTTGCTGCGCGCTGGTTGGGGGAGAGCCATATTGCTGGAAGGTAGCTGGTTGGCTAACAGCTGTGGGTCCAGTGCCTGGTATGAATGGCTGAGATGCAGAGGGCCTGTGAGGGGAGAGAAGGAAAGAATACAAATGTTATTAAGAGTGCCCTGTTATGTGAGGAATTACAGTTTTCCATGCTTTACAAACCACTTGAGTGTTCCACCACACCTTCTTGGTTTCAAGTTCTCACAAAACCCAAGAATTAAGCAGTACATGAAGTCTGAAACACAATTACAGTTTCTGCACATCTTTCAATATTCTGTAACACTTCTGCTATCAGAAATCCTGTGTTTCTTACAATATAAATACTCTTATAGATTCACCTCACCAAACACTGTGCTTTTGTTTTTTCCCATGTTAGGCACAGCACTGTCCTAGAAGTACTGCTGCAATCTACTGGCATAGTAGCAGTGCTTTGCATTGCCAAGTGGGAGACCTACCTTGTAATTCTCAGTCTCACCCCACAGTTAGTTTGAGGCTGGAAGAGCTGTCAAGCTAGGATGGGTCAGCCATTTTGGAGAGCGAGTGGGAAAAGGAAGTGCTTAAGTGTCAATCAATGGAGACTATTACAGCCAATTAAAAGTAATGCTGTCTGAGTCCAAAAATGATCTATGCCCAGCCATCCTCTAAAACCTACTGGCATGACAGGGGGGCCCTTGGATGGAGAATCCTCAGAGTTCCAAAGGAACACAAAGAAGCCAGAAGGGCATCGCATAGAGCGCCGTGCCCCCCCCAGGGGCCACAGGGGCACATTGTCTCCTTCCAGGAGTGGCATGGGGCCACAACAAGCAGGGAGCCTGCCTTAGCCTTGCTACGCCACAGACCAGGAGCCACCCATAGTAAGTGCCGCCCAGCAGGAGGCCACACCCCAACCCCCAGCGTCCTCCTGAAGCCAGCACCCAAACCCCTGCTGTGCCCCGTGCCCCAAGCCCCAGCCCTGAGCCCCCTCCCAGAGCCAGCAGCCCCCTCCCACACTGCAAACCCCTCTGCCCCAGCCCAGAGCCTGCACCCCTCCCTTTACCCCAGCCCGGTGAAAGTGAGGGAGGATGGGTGGAGGAGAGCGAGGGGGAGGGGGGCAGGAAATGGAGTGAGCAGGGCTTCAGGGAAGGGGCGGGGTAGATCCTGGGTTGCCCTTAAATTCAAAAAGTGATCTTGGGCATAAAAAGGTTGGAGACTACTGTTTTAATAAAATAAGGGGGGGCGCCGGGGGGAAGAGAAGAGGAGTTACGCCCTAAGCTCAGTGACTCAAATTTGGTTTGTTCAAAGTTTGGACTCCTTCCTACTCACCTGTATTTTAAGCATATGAAATTCTGTAAATATGGTCTGCACCCAGGTGTCAATGTTCTCACCTAAAAAACCCAAAGACAACAGCCCTGCACTCATGAGCAACCCTTACATAGGTAACAAGAACAGAATGTTTCAGGAAGTAATATTACAGTTGCAAGCTCATGAGATATTCTATAGGAATAAAAAAATTTCTTTTTAAAAAAGGTTTCTAGCCTGATTTTCAAAGTAGCTGAGAACTCCCCGGCCACACTGATGCCAAAGAAACTGGGAATGCTCAGAACCTCTGAGAAGTCTGCTCATTGAGTTTCACTGATGTTTTGGTTGTATTCCTTTCCCTTTACATTGTTTCACAAGTGGCAGTAAGACAAAAAAAATCTGAAGCCACTTCAAAACCTCTTTGCTACCTAAAGCACAAGTTAAGAGACCATAAGTATTTTTGCCCTTCTTTGGAGGGTGAGGGAAAGGTGTGGGGGAGGGTAGGAAAGTAGTATGGTGCTCTAGTAGCTTGATAGATTTAAGGTGTCTGAAGCCTTTCCTATGACTTCCTCTTCTCATAAGTACCTTTGCATCTGGACTGCTGAAGTTGCAATCCCATTCTGCACATCTCCTTGCCCAAACTGACTATACACTGGCTGGCCAGCAGGAACAGGTGCTCCAGAGGTTGGTGGAGGCGCTCTTAATGTACCTAGGGATACACAGAGAAATATTAATTGCATAGATTACCTCATAGAAATCTACCAGCACTGACCAGGTACCCACAAAACTAAGGGAAACAAGAGGAGATTAATGATTTGTGAACAAAAGGTGGCATCTACACTGACCTTTCACCATTGCTGAAGCATCAGTGCAGCTCCATTCATAGCAACAGTGAAAGACCTAGCATGAACAGGATGCCAGCACTTTTCGCCACAGTGTTGTCTACCCCAACTCAGAAAAGGTTTAGATGATATTTGGTTAAGTCTCAGCGGTGGAAGTTCACCAATGGTAGCATTGCCCAAAGAGTCAACTAAAGACAAGGCCCAAATGTCCATCATCCTTTCAGTAACAGTGGCATGACCACCTCTATGCTAGTGGATAAATTATTTTCAAACCTAAGGAAGGGAAGTGGTCAGGTGGGACCTTATGTCAACATTGGGTCACTTTCCCTGTACACACTGGCAGATGAAAAGCATTTGCTGAAACCATTTATAAAATTGTTTCCTGGCACTATATTTTCTGTAATATAACTAGGAACAACATGTCCAAACTGAATGTTAGTAGTTAATAGACTTAGTTTCATTGCAGAACTATGTCCACACTGCAACTGAAGCAGTTTGATCTAACAAACGTAAGTTTAAGTCTGTCTTTCGTATCAGTCCCCCAACACACAGGGCAATGCCAAAGACATGCTTGCAGTGTCTACTTCCAAAACAGAACGCACAAGCATAGGTTTAGTATGATGACGTTGACAAACATACTTATGGATACTCAGTAGCACAATCAAGACAACTATCCACAAAAAATGTGTATGCATTTGTATTATACATATGACTAGATGCAGATGACTTAAAACACTGAAATTACTAGATCAGATCGGACCACTGGTGGTATCCTGACAGTGGCCAGCAACAGATATTTCATAGTATGCTGCTAGTATCCCCATAATGGAGTTATGAAATAAACTGCCATAGGGGAAGCTATTTCTCAATCCCAGGAAGTTGGTTTTTGCACACAATCGAGAGGGGCTTATACTCATACATTTTATTCTGCCTATGTAAACATAGTCTTATTTTAATTTACTATGCACCTGGCCTCAGAGATAGCATGCAATAAGTTCTATGAGCTAATTATGCCTTATGTGAATAAGTTTTTCCCTTTATAAGTTTTAAAGGAGTTGCCAAAATCTCACTGAATGCCCTATTTGCCTTGCCTCAATACCAAGAACAAAGGGACATTTACATCTTTCTATACCATTCGTTTTTTAATATACCTCCAGTAAGTCATATCTCATTTGTCTCCTCTTTAAACTAAACAGTCCTAACACTTTTTATCTTTTCTTCCTGTACAGAAGTCCCTCCAGGCCTCTAATCGTCTGAGTTGCTCATTTGAGCCCCTTCTATTTCTGCTATATCTTTTTGAGATGGGTGACTATTTGCACTTGATTTCATTTAAGAAACTTTAAGGCATTTTTGGGGTCTCCTTCCCATAATGAAACAGTCCCCTTGCAAAACAGTTAGGAATTGTGGGATACAACCTTACTGTGGGTCTATCCCATGAATCTGAAAAGCATATCTAGACTGATTCCTAGAAGGGGATAGTGGGACTGCTTTAATGTTAGCATAGTTTAAAATGCATAAACACGTGAAATGAAGTTTTCAAAGGTGATTTAACTTTGTTGACAGAACTCAGACTCTTGCAAATACATCAATGCTAGTTATGAATGCATTTCTTTAATTGTTTCCTTGCAATTGCTCCAAGAAATCACTGGAAATATTCATTTTAAAATTGTTGTTGGTCAGTATTATCAGGAAATATTAGTGTCACTGCTAAAGCCCCTCTGTTCACCTTTATCCTCAGCTGAAGACATTTCCCTTTTGCAACATAGACCCCATTGGGGCATTTCATTTACCAGCTGCACTGTCCTGAGATAAAAGATACTGCGACAAAAATCTCAATCTCTCTTCATAGTGAAATTGTTTTAGTGGGTTCACCCAAATTTTGACCTCATAGTGCCCTAAACTAACAGGACAGACAATCGAACATAGCTGTAGTTAGGTTTAAATCAGGCAATCATCAGGAATTTCTACTAAGATTCTTTCTTTATACCCTGTATGTGTTTCTGGAGGGCTGCCAGGGAGAAGAACAGGGACAATACCATCAACCTGCAACTGGGTAGCAAAGTGCACGTTCACCACTTCCTCAAAACAAAAAGATCAGATCAAATGTGGATGTAACAGATTTCACAAAGACACTTAGCAGAGAAACTGGTTTTTGCTGAATGGACAGCAGGACACCAACATCACAAACACTCCCACACAGAAAACTATTTACCTATGAAGTTAGGTGCAAGAGTAGGAGTATCAGAGTTGATAGAAACAGGAGAGCCCTTCGAAGGGAACCCCAAGGAAGAAAAGTAACCTGGAAAGACAAAACACAGCAGCAAGTAAAGCCTGAGAGACAGTACTCAGAGGTAAAGTAGACGCCAGCTGAAGTCAGTTTGCTTTAGAGCAGAGAAACCCATGGAGACAGAGCCATGCTACATTTGTTATACCCCACAAATCCCGAAATATTCCCTATACTCTGCTTGCTACTCCATATTACTATGCCATTGTCTAGAAAACGTACTACCAATGGGCAACACCTAACCACTGTAGATAGTGCAAGCTAACAAGTATTGAGCCTGGTCAACATCCAGTACTCCAGCAGCAACATGGCATTCAGAGAACTCTGTAGGACTGCTTTTCCCACGAAAAACCTTGTCAGAAAAGCAACTATCTCCTATGAAACATTCATACAAGCTCAGCCCATGGCAGGTTTATTCCACATTTCACTAACAAGAACGAGCTATTGCTCAGTCAATAGTGTGACGTCATGTCTTTATCCCATTTACTGTGAAAACTAATGGCATGGCACCTCTTCTACTCACTGGGACTATCGCTACCATAAAAGTCAGATCAGAAAATGGGATTTCTCCTCTAAAAGCATGGCATAGCAGCCACCTTTTTTAGATCCCTCTCCACTGTTTTTTAAATGTCGTCCCAACTGCAATTCTAAAGTTACATGGTGCTAAATTTCTGCCAGCCCCTTACGATTCTGGTCTGAACTATGGCCTCTACATCATACAGAGCAAATGAATCCTACCACCATTATGTGAGATACACCTTTGTAAGTGGTAGGGAGGAGAAGAGATGGCCAGACAGCTGGCCGAAAAAAGGAAGAACAAAAGGAGGAAGTTGGCCAGCTCCAGAAGGTGATGCAAGCAGCAGAGCAAGGGAGAAGTTGCTCCACCCCACCTCCTGAATCCTTTTAAAGTTGCCTGCATTTAAAGTAATATATATGGCTGCACATTTATCAAGTCCCTGCATGTTTATCAGACAATACCAAGAAAAAAAATTGATGAAGTACTTAACCCTTAGCTGAAATTTAGGAATATATGTCAGTAGTCTCATGTCCCTCAGACTAAGGCTCCGTTCATCTAATTTAAATTCACTATAACTTCATCTGTCCTCCCCTGATGCTGGGTTGCTTGTCTCCCTCCATTTCCCTCCCATATCTGGCAGTCATAAGAACAAATGTCCACTTCTGGCCGTTATGTTAATACTCAGAGCATCCTATATTTCTTTTCTCCTCCTCCCCAGTCATATACAAGCTTTTTAAAAGAGCTAGTCAATTTCATTCTGGTGAGAAGTGCTGGACTGATAGTTCCAGGGGACCAAAGCCTTTAATCTATCTGCACAAGTGGTACAGTACACGGGATCAGGTAATTCAAGCATCCTCCACACCATCCCACTAATATGCTTCCACTATAACCCGAGTGAACCACCTCTAAGCATGACATGGAAAGTAGGCCTCATGCCCCATTTAATCACTGGTTTTATCTTTATCATAAAATGGTATTTTGCGATGTGGGCCTCTGTCCACTGGGAACAGGTCAGACCAAACTCATTGCACTTAGACCAACGAACCACCATCAGATATTGACACCTTTCAGTCACTATTGACCTGAGCTGGTTTTGTTCTGGTGATCTAGAGGCAGAAAGGTTCATATCCCATTGCCACCAATTTACTAAGGCATTCAGTATCTTAGATTTTTGTGAATAATATTTCAGCTACATCTGTAATTGAGCAGTGTTTTATTGCTAGTGCAACCAAAACAGAACTCAGAGGAAAGAGGTAAAAATAAAAACAGCCACTGGTCATGAAAAGAGAAGTATTTTCAAGCCTTACAATCACTGTAGTATCAAAGGTTTCAGAGTAGCAGCCATGTTAGTCTGTATTCACAAAAAGAAAAGGAGGATTTGTGGCACCTTAGAGACTAACCAATTTATTTGAGCATAAGCTTTCGTGAGCTACAGCTCACTTTGCTGTAGCTCATGAAAGCTTATGCTCAAATAAATTGGTTAGTCTCTAAGGTGCCACAAATCCTCCTTTTCTTTTTATAGTATCAAACAGGAAGCCACTTGGCAGTTTCATTTCATAGACATCAAAAGGAGTGAACAGAGAATATGTTATCTTCCCCCCAACCTGAGAACTAACTTCCAGACACTGATTACAGTAAAAAGACAAACATTAAACTTTCCATAGTGGTCCCTAATGAAAATCTGAACTACTGTCACCTTAGTAGAAGTGATTCAATCATACACACCATGTGTTACACTATTAAAAGGTGAAGGACTGAAGGTGGTCAGTAGTTGATATCATATGAGGTGCCTATGCCCAGAGTGACAGAATTTTAGCCCTAGGAGTCCAACTCTTTACAGGCATTAAAAGGTAATGTTTTCAAATTGTTTTATGAAAAGCAAATTAAAAACATTAAAATTAAGCCTATTTTCTTATTCAGTTTCTTCTGCTCTACCATACTATATAGCAGAGTTGCTCTTTAGTTGCCTACCTGCTGACACTGAATTATTTTGTTACAACAGCATTTGTTTTGAAGATGGAGAAAAACATTAGATCTGCCTTGCAAATAGATGCAAAATAAAAGCAGATCTAATTTTGATGATCACTGACAGTATCCATTTAAATTGGTAATATCTATTTATTAGACATGTGGTGGCCACAGTAGTACCAGTCATTTCACCAACACTACCACAGAACGCATGCCCTCATCTTTCAGGAGTGAGAGTGAGCCACAGGTCTTTTCTGCAGATGAATATGGAGCTGCCTCAATCACATGGCCTGTTATCAGCCTATTACTGCCCTCAATCCAACCTTAGCATGGAAACTGTCCTGTGCATTCTTGCTCCTGGACTACATGAGCGGGGAACTATAAGGAACAAGCTGCCATTGGGCCTTCTCAACACTTAATTTGTGGGCTACTAAAAAAGTTTAAGTCCTAGTGAGCTGGTCAAATGGCTTCTATGCAACCAAATGATAATCAACACTGAGTCTGCACCACAACAAAACCCACTTTTTACCTTGACTTCTGAAGAGTTAGAATAGAGTATCGTTCATATTAAAGAGAAGTTAGACCATAAAATATTCATTTAGCTAACAGTAGGCCATCAGCTCTGGAAAAGCATTCCCAATGCATTCAAACTCTCAGGCTATTAAGTTGCGAAGTCTTGATTAAGAGTACCTTGTGAAGGGGCTGGCTGCTGATATCCTGGCAGCGGACCATTATAAGCTCCATACTGAGAATGATGAACTCCAGGCATTTGCTGCCCTCCATAACCGGATTGTTGGTATCCCTGATATCCAGTCTGAGGCTGCCCATAAGGAAGCCCTGTGTGAGCTTGCTGGTTTACACTCATTGTGTTCACATCCCCAAACTGGTCTCACCTGCAAGGAGGGGAAAAAAGAACACAATTAGAAACCAATAGTCCAAACAGCATCCCTTGCTATGAAAGCAGCTGCGCGGGAGCTGGCCTGCTAGTAACTGTGAGATGCTAGAGAAGGAAATGCACTTGCCTTCAGGGTTGACAAAAATCAATGCTTTTTTTAATCTAAATTGGATTTTTTTGATAGATAAAATGTTTCGATGAAAAAACCTAAAGATAGTTTTAATTAAGATATCTTTGAGCTATAATGTATCTCATCATGGAATAGGGATTATAAATTTTAATTCGATAGTATCAGATAATATATTCATGTAATGTTTAAGAAAAGTTTTGTAAATGAGTTCCAATAGTTCATAGATTAGGGACCCAATCTTATGGGGTTGCAGGGGCTTCTGTATAGATTATTTAGATTAATCTTTCTATCTACCCAATGGGACTCAGTGCTCAGTCTAGAAGATGCCATCAGAGAGGCTTAGTTTTGAAGTCCTCAAACTGTGGATTTGTGTCTCCAGAGAAAATATGCTTGTTAACAGCAAAAATGGCTAGTTTTTTTTAAATATATTTCATTTAACTATTTTAGTTAAAAACAATTTTAACAAAAACAAACCTGGTTTTAAAAAACTTGAATGTTTAAATTCAAAAATTCATATGCTTGTTTTGTTAAAATATTATCTTTTCTGTTGAAGAAAAAAAATCCAGAATACATAACGTTGTCGTTTTAGTTAAATAAAACAATTTAAATGTCTCTCTGGTGATGTTCTCCTAATACAGCATGGCAAGAAAATCCTCCAAATATTAATATCCTGTTGAATTGGAGATATTTATGAAGTCATTGGGAGGTAAACTATCTGCTTCAATTACCTTTGGTAAATGAAATAAACAATCATTCATTTTCTGATACAGCTGTAAAACTAATCTGAAAAGCTTTCAAAATAAATCACTCAAAAATGTATAGTGTGTACCTTCTAAAAATGAAACCTACATCTATCTCGGAGTTGTGAAGAATATGTCTTAAGGTTATAACAACCAATAAGAATGCACTTTTATGTAGAAATCCATGATTAAATTTAGTCTTCCTAACTAGTGATTTAAATCAATTTGATTTAAATCAAATCCACCCTGCTTGCCTTCCAGAAATTGCCTTTGGAATTACTGGGAGAAGAGAATTATTATCTACATAAAGAAAATGCTTCAAAATGGACATAAGTACCATCAACCCACAACCTGCTTCAAAATGCCTCAAAACAATACTTAGCACTTCTGTAGCACTGTAGAATTATTAAGCCTCACATCACCAACAAGAAGAGATAGGTATCCCCCCATTTCAGATAGAGAAACTAAAGGAATACAGGTGTCATCCCAATCAATATCCTAATCAATAGCAGAAATGGAATCAGTACTCAAGAGTTCCTGGCTCCTAGCCCTGTGCTCAGTCGGTTAGATCTTGCTTCCTTGACACAAATGGATGTACACTAATTACCTCAGAGTACAAAGGATTCAGAGTCCAGAATAGGGTCAAGATGACATTTTAAAATAAACTGGACAGTAATTTAAATCCTAATTATCTCCATAATTAAATAAGAAAATAACATTTAAAATGACAAATGCTCAAGGGAGACCTGAGACTGAAGCTGAATCAATCTCAAGCTAGTAGAGGTGCATGAACAAAGTTACATGAAGGCCAGAACAGGAAGGGCAGAGAATGACCGGAATAAGAGCACGGTGTTATGATGGAATTGTGAGAGGAAGCGTGCAAAATGGAGGGACTCTTCATTCCTCGCTTTCATGCGCATTAAAAATCCACTAACTTTCTTTAATACAAATACAAAGTAGGCAGCACTTCAATACTCTGGTGACAGACACAATACACAAATCAGAGCCAGACATGCTGGTGAGAGCTGGTGGACCATACAATATCAGGGTTGGAAGGGACCTCAGGAGGTCATCTAGTCCAACCCCCTGCTCAAAGAAGGGCCTAATCCCCAATTTCGTGCTTGGTTCACAAACAGACAGCAGAAGATCCCCGCTGTTATTTTACATTAATATACTGGTTGTGTTACCTGCTTAGATATACCATATTTGCTACAGGACCTTGTTTACAGCCTTACAGTTAAAGTTACAATGACTTAGTGTGCTGTTGTGAAAAAAATACAAGTGCCTTAAAGCCAGAAAATTCAAAGATAAGATCACACTTACATAAAAACCGTGGAAAGTAGATTTGGATATACCGAAGAGCTTTAGCTCTGCCCCTCATATCCTTGCCATCCCATGCCCTATCTGTATGAGGGAGTACTATATCTGTGGTCACGGCTACACTAGGAAAAGAGATATTTTAAACACGTTTTAGCTAACATGTTAAAAATCTAGACAGATGAGGCAGATGTAATTTTAACACATTAGCTGGTTGAGGTAAACTCTAACGGGGAACGTAGGGATTACCTCAATCAGCTAACATGTTGTAACTGCAACTGTTTTGATTAGCTAACATATATCAAAATCATAGGGTAATGTGTTTAAATGCCTATTATCCTAGTGAAGACAAGGCCTATGACAGCTATCACAGCTTGCTGACATGTTAAATCCAGGGTCCCTAAACTCAACCAGGAAGCCAAGTGACTGGGGAGAGCTTAGATGCCACATGCAAAAATATTTCCTGAGAAGTAACTGTAGTTCTTTGACTAGAGCATCTGTATAGATACAAATTCTTAAAGATCCACACAGACCATATCCAAAGGAGAACTGGACATTACATCTGCAGTCAAGCCATGTGCACAGTATAGTTAGCCTGATCACAATGCTGTACTAGATTTTATGTATTTGTGGCTGCTGGGAGTCCACCACTGAGAATGAACATTCCCATTTTAATGCTTGATATGATGAAAACATTAGGTAGCAATTTAAATAGGAAGTTGGCATAGGAGTTGGAAGGCATTTGGTTTGTATATGAAGTTTAAACAGTACTATTGTCATGCACCTTCCATCAAAGAAACTCAGTTCTCACTGTAACATTATATAAATCTTTCCCTCCCCCTAAAAAGACAATCCACAAAGGCAAAAAATTAGCATGTGCTTTTTTATTATTCTTCATGTTTGAAGGCAGCCTATAAGGTTTTTTTAGGGAAAAAACTGCACTTGTTTTTTGTACACTGGAAATCTGCACTAGCAACTTCTGTATCAAAAACACTTAAACATGGATAAACATCATTTTACTACTCGCTACTAGCTACACAGAATTCCATTACGTAGCTTTGATGCTAACGTGCTCACACTGTCACATCTAAACAGTGGTCATTACTGACAGTCACTAGGCTACTTCAGTTTCTTGTAAGACATCCCAATAAATGCTCCAATTAAGCAGAGTCCACTATAATAAGTTTGTGCACATTAGTATCTTCCATCCCAAACCTATAGTTTATACAGCATTGAACTGGTAAAGGCTATAGGATTCAGGGGCAGAAGACAACCAGAGTGCACAATATACGATCATGTTGCTGTGTAACAGCAGAGGAAGGAGAAATGTAGAGTGACTTGGTGCTCAAATCCCTCTCTGTTACAATTGATCATGGATTCTTTAACATCTGCACAGAGCAGACTGAAATTCAGTTTAAGTTCTCGTCTAAGAAAAAACTACATAGTAAACTGTATGAAACGGTTTTCATCAATGAGTCCCTTACACTGGTTATTGAAAAGTTTATGTATTGGTCCAGAGGAGACAAAACTATTGTCAGTTCCCTTTCAGAACTGAAAACAGACTTGGTCTCACAAGTCTTGATCACCTTTCTGAAAGGGATGAAGGGAAAGGAAATAGCAGGAATAAAAGCCCTTCTGGCACCACTTCTATAGCTCCCATTTTCAACAGGGACAAGACCTCTACTTCCAGCAGTTTCTTGTGAGAGGGATCCCTGAAAAGGGAAAGGGAAGCCAAGACTGTATTTTGGCCTGGCCTTGAACTGAAGGGAGTATTCCCACTTAATCTTCAAGACCCAGCGGTCCAAAGAAATTGCTTCCAATGTCTGAAAAACTGGGACCACAGTGTTCTCCAAAAGGAAGAGTGAGGATCTGGATCTTCAGAGATTGATTCAGAGGGTCTCTTGAACATTCTCAGGCATTCTGCTTTGGTGCCGCAATACTTGTCGCTGAAAAAAAACACTGTGAAATGTTTGCCCCCTCCAAAAAGGATTCTCAGACTGCATAGGAATCAGGACTACAGAGGATTATGCCTTCTGGTCAACCATATCAAATTTGACCCCTTGTTTTCAGGGCTGGATTGACACTTACTCAGGCATTAGATATAACACTTGCAATCAAAATATCAGGCAGGCTTGGGCTAGAAAAAACTATTTAGATGCCTCTCTCAGGACCCAATATATAGAATCAAGCTTCCTAGAAACTGAAGCAGCAATGGCAGAAGGATTTCAGACTTCTCTGGCCAGTTTAAGCAAGCCCTCTGACAGACGGAACTACTTTCTCCTTCAGCGCCAAGTTGTCAAATAAATATGGGACTTCCTGGTCAAAGCCATTAGTGTAATTGCCAGAGCTACAGTCTGTATGCTTCCAGAGCTACGTTCTGGAAAATCTTGGTGTCAATTAGAGGAGAAAATGAAGCAGTTAAGAGCTTCTTCAAGGGATGAGGTAGAATGGGCACTTCCTAGGACTATCCTACTAGCTCCTCAGTAAGTATCTGACTGCACATCATATAACTACTGATCCAGGAAAACATCAAGCAGTCCATGTAAGAGCCTTCACTTTCTTTGGAGGAAACGATGTATGTGTCTTATATTCACCTCTAGCTGTAAAAATTGCTAAAGCAGGTGTAGGACAATAAGGCCCAAATATCTCAAGGCAGACCATGACTAGAATGTTCTCCATCTGGGTATGATTTAAAGTCTAAGGTGGCACCAGAGGATCCAAAAATGTTCACGCATGCCCGCACTAAACCACACTAGAGGAACAGAGGTGACAGAGTTAAGGAACTGGTTCTCCTCAGACCAGAGAAATCCATGATACCAATCTTTATCCCACAGAAACAGTGAAATTCACAGATTTGATAACAGCATAAGTTTGCTTCAGAACTGATGTTTCCATGGTGCCAATTGCTCATCTGCAGAAAAGAAAACTTTTCTGAAGAAAATCTTGAAAGAAGAGATCTGACAGATCCTGAAATTCTAGGCTTAACAGCCAGGAAGGTTCCAGGTCAGTTGACAATCCCCTCCACTAGAGCCTTGAGGGGGGGTCGGCTCCTGTATATGTCTGGTCAGACAGATTTGACCAGCCCAGATCCATCCAAGCAACCAGCTGCATCTTTGTGGCAGTATCTCTTTTTCTTATTGGGCAGCTTATTGGAATTGCTGGAATCACAGATGGTGTTTTCTCTGTCCAAAGATTCTGACCCTAAATCAATGGATCTTGTTACCTGTTCCTTTAGAGGCACCTTTATAAGAGGACACAACCCCTTTCAACCTGGGACTTTACACTGCAGATCCAAGGAAGGTGTAGAAAGTACCCTACTCATGTTGACACTTTTGCAGGGGACAAGGTACACCAGATTCTTGATGCATTAGGTTCTGGAGCAGAGTTTTGCCACCTTTTTATGCAGTTTTTGAGAAGGCCTTGCAGACATTATAGACTTTAGCCAAGAGCTCTTCCCTGAGGCATAAAAGGCATATTCATGCCCTTCTAAAGCAGGGATCACCACATGGCAAGTGAAGCCATCTCCAACCCTGGTTTGGTCAACTGATCCATTAACTTGGGCAAGACCCAAGACCACCTACAAATTGCAGTAATGTGACAAAAACTGTTGAAACATTCAAATAAAACTAACTTCTCAGCCTAAACCTAACTTTAACCACACAGCTATTTTTGCTATTTACAATTAGATTTTTGTTTAATGCAACAGAAAAAGGAAGAGGATGGCTCTGTGATTGATCAAGACAGAGGAGGGAGGAGAACTAAAGGACTGCTAATGGGGTCTACTTATACCCTTAATCTATGGAATGCAGGGCTCAAGAGACATGCATGGAACCCCAACTATTTCTCAGAAAGGTTCCACAGCAACTTGACTATATATGTAACTACTTCACAGGTCATTCTCACATCTTACAGCCCAGGAAATTATCTGGACTTGGTTCCCTGAACTTTGTACACTTTAGTGCAGTTGATAAAAAGTTGTAATACGGTTTAAGATTTGTAGATGAGGGTAGGGTCAGGAAGAGAGGACATGCTGAAGGGTAGTTATGGATACAGAAATGTAAAATCAAAATACACAACTTACTAAAATTATACTAGCCATACCTCTAAATATTCTGCTTGTATGTTGTATCTCTTTGCTCATCCTTCATGCAGTATCTCCCCCCGGCCCCCCCGCCCAGACTATGCCTTCCTATATTTTGGCACAACACCAACCATTTTTTGAGTACTACCATAAAACACACAATAAATGATCACCTTTTGCAAGATGGGAAACTTCAAATTAATCATTCTTCTAGGCTTCCCAGTGCTTCACATCTTCTCCATGTGGCCTTTTAGACAGTGAGCTCTTCAGAACAGGGACTGTCACTATTCTGAAACTTGCTCAGCAATGAGGATATCAGCCTTAAAAATAAATTCTCAACATATAAACTCACTTCTAAAGGAGCTAGACACTGAGTTCTTTCCTTGTCTTTTCTGTGGAGGTTTTGAGGCTGACAACTTTGGTCATTCTTTGTACCCCACCCTTTCTCAGTTACCATCAACTAACTCTAGGATTACTGACTTTCCTTCCAACAACAAGAATGCTACAGAAAGAAAACAGTCCTTCAGTCAGGAAATAACCAAGTAGTACTAATGTCACAGAGGTCATGAAAGAAATAAAATAATCCTTCAGACACCTTCTTACCACTAGTGCCCAGAACACAACACATACATGGTGAAAAGCAATTGGCAGTCCATGCCAGCTCCACCACACCAATGGCAACCCCCCTTCCAAGTCAATTCCATCCTAGTACTCTGGCCATAGCAACAAACAGGTCCTTGCAGCTACAATGAATTCTAAACAGACATGTCAATACATAAATCTGCTCCTTCCTTTCTTACGTCTCCATCCCAAAACAAAATAAGATGTACAGAATGGAATGTGTGCATTTGCATTTTCAGAACAGTTAGTAAGAAAGGACATGTTTTCCCTTATGCCACCAATGTGTATGGATGAATGAAGGAAAGTCCCCTCCCAAAGCAGTGATTCAGAGTTCCTACCCAGTATGAGGTCTCTCTCAACCCTTCAATCAAAATACCTACCGCTTCCCCCTGAAGAAAACAGACTCTGGGAGCTTGGGATTTGACTATCTACATCAGGGGTTCTCAAACTGTGGGTCACAAGGTTTTTACATGGGGGGTCATGAGCTGTCAGCTTCCACCCCAAGCCCTGCTTTGCCTCCAGCATTTATAATGGTGTTAAATATACAAGAAAGTGTTTTTAAGTTATAAGGCGGGGGGTGGGGGTGGGGGGGCACACTCAGAGGCTTGCTATGTGAAAGGGGTCACAAGTACAAAAGTTTGAGAACGACTGATCTACATGGGACAATTTTGTATTACTGAGCAGTGAAGACCTACCAGAACATCCTTGGGAGAGCTCACATCATTTTTTAGGGTCCCCATAAACTGGAGCTCAACTAATAGATCCTCTCCTGGACGACAACAAAAACAGTAGATCTGGAAAGAATCTCTTTTCCAGGTAAAAATACTTTTTGTCTTGTGACTTTGAAAGCTCAGGTGCAGATGAGCCACCAATATTTCAAGCACTATGTCAATTATTTATACTCTGAGCAAGTTTAAAACAGCAGCAGCAACAAGAAGCCCATCTACATTAGGGCTTCCAATGTGGTTATCACCAGGGAAACTGGACTCCTGACTGATGTTAGCAAGAATGGGATATGTTTTTGCAAAATTTTCCTAGTGGAGACAAGATTTCTGGAGTTGTACACACTTGGGAAAACTTGTAAGAATTTTTCTGTGCCGATGCTGAAAAATATTTACAAAGCATCCTTAAGGCTGAAAGATCCCATGACAAAACCAAATCACAGCAACCACTTCCCTGACCCAGAAACCAGTTTCAAGGAAGTGAAAGACAAGTGCATCTTAGCAACACAATGCAACCAGATTCCAAGCCCCATTTAAGAAGATGATTTTCTTCATTCGACAGAATCTCCTCCTTAGAAACCACGTTAGTTTTGGTTCACACTTGTATTAGCCCTTTTCTCGCTGCTTTCCCAAAATGAGCCTAAAAAACAAACAAATAAATCCTATTCCCAGATCCGGACAGCTAGTGGGGTCTACTATACAGTACAGTGGGGTCTACTGGTTATCAGACACTTAAGAATTGTCAGGTCCCTGCGTGGGTCAATTGCCCCTCACAACCCTAAAAGGCCCGGCAGCTGAACGGTGCAAATGCAAAGTGCTGCAACAAGAGACGTGAAGATTACAGGCGATTAAGTGTTTCCGCCTGAGCTCTTGCCTTTGCGGCCGGTGAGACATTTGACAGTGAGCATGTAACAACAAGGCAGCAGCCCGAGCTGATGGGACCGGGCCCGGGCCCGGGCCCCGCATCCGATCGGGGAGCGGGCGGCGACCCTTTATGCAGCACCAGCGGGGCCTGGGGCCAGCCGGTGCGAGCTCAAGGAAGGGCGAGGAGCGACGGAAGCGGCTTGGCAAGCGGGGCCCGACGTGAGCCACTGCCGGGGCGCGGCGCCAGTCAGCCGTCGGCACAGCCCCACCAGGCACTCATGGGGGCCGCCCAGGCGCAGGGAGCGAGGCCCCAGCGCCCCCCACCCAGGCAGGCCGTTCCCCACAGGGTGAAGGGCCAGTTGCCCGCAGCTGGCCCCACGGGCATGGCCCCCCCACCCCGTGCCGGGCTCTGTCCCGAGCCCGCCCCACTCACCCGGCTGCTCCTTGCTCGACCCTCCCAGCGCTGCTGCCCCGGCTGCGCTCCGCCGCCAGGCCCCGCTTCCGGTTCCCGGGCCTGCCGCTCCCACCGGAAGTGCCCCCTCCCCGACCTGCTCTCTGCCACGTCCTCACTCGCAGCCAACCCACGGCGGCCGCGACGCCCAACCTCGCAGAACCCGGATGTTGCGCAGGCGCCATGAGGCCGGGAGAGTCCAGGCGGCTTCCGGGTCCCTCTCACTGACATTGACGTCACACGGTTTACACGCCTTTGCGTCTACTGCCTCCTGGGGGAACGCCCATGTCAATGACGTCATGGGGAAATGGAGCCAAACACAGCCACTCCTGGGGTGGGACCCATGGGTGCTACAAGCTGCTCACTCATTGGACTGCACCTATGGGGTCACCAGCCACACAGCCAATGGGGTCACTTGCCCAGTAGTAGTCATTCACCCATTGGGGTCACCTAGCCACATGTCCAATGGGGTCATTCACCAAATGGGCTACATAAGCTGACTCGGGTCACTAGTCACTCAATCAATTTGCCACAAGAACCATGTCATTAGTCACACATCCAATTACAAGCTACTCATCCATTGCACCACAAGCTCAATGAGTTCACCAGCCCCAGAGCCAATGGCCTCACTCGCCCAGTGGGTCAGAAGCCTGGTGGGGTCACCACCCTCTCACTGAGTTGGCCATGAACTAACTCGGTGGGGTCACCAGCTGGTTAATAGGCCACAGCCCAGTGGTCACCACCAGTCAGTCATACAATGGATCATACAATGGACAACAAGCCCAATGGAGTTACCAGCCTCTTACCCTATGGGCCACACAAGTCCTAGTGGGGTCATGGTGGCCATAAGCTGCTAGCTGAATGGGGCCAAGGGCAGCTGGGCGCCGCTCACCCAATGAAGTGACAGCAGCCATGATCTCAAGTGGCTGTGATGGTCATGAAAACAGTCATGGCAGCCATTTTTATGGCCTCAATTATATGAAAGTTTTTGTTGCACTGATACACCTTACCAAAGAACTGTTGTGTATCCCATTATATGATCACAACACAACATGGCATTGCACCAAAACAACAAAAGGGTGTGCTGATTTTTTGGCAGTATAATGTGTGGGTGGCACAACACACTGTGCCAATTTCACATCAAAATGTAATTGCATTGCAAACAAGAGTCATTACATGGCAGCACAGTTTGGCATTGTTGCAGCACACAGCAACACAGTACGGCAAAATCACAGCAAAAGGTGACACAAAATGATAGTTTTAGCAAAGTCTCATCACGCTGTGATGCAATGTGAAGCTATCATGTCAAAATGCCATCATACAGAACTGTAAAACAGTTACTATTTATTATATATTGAGAGCTAACAATGTGCTCAGTACTGTCCAGAATACAGATGAGACAAGGTCTCTGCCCCAAGGATCTTGCAGAATTAAGAAGTTCCTGCTGGAGGACTGGGGGAGATTCACATGGTACTAGAGAGAGACATAGATTGTATTTCTCCTTGTTTGTTTTCCCAGGCACTCTCAGACATGTCCTTCGTTTCATTCCTTCCCCATTCTTCATATCTCTCTAATACTGCTGGCAGTTTGGGAAAGCTGCACACATGCACATTTTCAGCCTACTCGACTCTGTCGGTCAATCCAAATATCAGCACTCTCCACTCCACCTGAAACCTATGGCCAGAGGGAGGATTTCAGCATGTGTTAAAACAAAGATCCCATCTGCACTTGGCTCCTTATTCTGATTTATGGGTGCAAACACTTGTGGGGAGGGGAAGGAGAAATGGAGGCAACATGCTGTCCTCCACACACACTTTTTAATATCCTAGTGATGTCCCTTTCAGAACGGCCACAGGTCCCCTGCATTCTCATAGCTATGTGTAGCTGTAAAGTATAGGAGAGGGAGAGACTGGAAAACGGCAACAGAAGGCTCTGGCAAGTAGATATGAGATTAAGAGGTAGCTTTTATAAGAATGGGAGAAAAATCCCAATTAGGAGTTGAGGGTGCTCACACCTTGCCAAATCACACTCCATAAGTGCTTGTAGCCGCATCAATGGTTCAGTAATCCCTTTAGAGAAAACATCCCCATTGGACTGCTAACTGTTGTGTGCTCATAAACCTCTGTATTCTGAAAAAAACGCCATATGGACTCTGCATTTCCTGTGTTTTCAGAAGGCCCCAGCCTCCCTTGTAGGCTTATGCCGGAGCTGTCTGGGGACCCATTTGGTCCCCGGTGGAAGTCAGAGTAGCCTCAGCATTGTTCTTATTTACGATTGGGACTCTGGGCATAGATCTACAATGCAATTAAAAACTCACAGCTGGCCCATGCCAGCTGACGGGCTCACAGGGCTCAGGCTAAGGGGCTGTTTAGTTGCAGTGTAACTGTTTGGGCTCTGCAGCCTGGGCTCTAGGACCCTGCAAGGGGGGAGGCCAAGCCCTAACACCTGCACTGCAATTAAACAGCCCAAGTCAGCTCTCATGAGCCAGCCATGGGTGTCATATCCCCACAATGGAGGCTGCAAGGAAAGGTGTCACAGAGCCATTCTGTCAGCTCCATGCCAATCAGGAACCCCCCCCCCCCACCTCAAGGGTATTCCCCAGAAGCCACGGAGAGGAGAATTAGAACCCCATATATGTGGATAATTATATATAGTGTAGTCATAGCATTTAAGAGCAGGAGTAGGAGGCGTGGCTGGCTGTGGGGAGAACGCTCTGGCTGTTGTGGAATGTACAGTAAGAGGAGATCCTGCCAGGGTTCACAGATATAAGGAGAAAGTGTTTCTCCAAAAGTGATCTTATTCAAATTCCCTGAGCCAGGCACTACAACTGAGCCTGCTGTGAGGAAATTGATCTAGTGTCATATCTCTTCCTGCAGCTGTCATTTTAATGACTTCTGAGTGCTGTGTGAACCCAGGAGTTCTTGTGGGAGTGAGAGGTAGAAATATTCATTTTAACTGAAATGCTTAAATGAAATCCTTCCAGCTTTAACGGCGTGAGACAAAGCTCTAGAGACAGACAGGAGGTGAGCTATTTTCAGCCACACAACGGTGAGAGACCCATGGTACATGTGGAGGGGCAGAGAGGGTGAGATTGACGTGACACATGTGAGGGACAACTCTGGCCCCTTACCAAAAGCAGAATCAAATACCTAATCATAGGCAGCACAGCAGCTGAGAGTGCAGAAGAGCAGGGAGGGCTGGGCTTATCGGTCTGAACTTTCCTCTCGTGTGTCTGAGCTTGAGAGACAAAGTGAGGAGAGGGCTTTTCGGGGGACTCCAGAGGCGGTGGATTCCATTTGTGGAGATGGAAGGGGGAGCCACCACCCCATAAGAGCTGAGGTTTTGCTTTGAAAAGTGGAAGAGGTTATCAGAGAAGGAAAGAAACAAAAAGTGCTGAAGTCATGGGAGCTGAAGAGGAGGTGCTGGTCACGCTATCTGGAGGGGCCCCCTGGGGCTTCAGGCTGCAGGGGGGCTCTGAGCAGAAAAGACCCCTTCAGGTGTCAAAGGTAGGACTGGAGGATGTTAATTGTCCAGAGCAAGGCTATGCAGTTGATCCCAGATATGCTAGGAGAGTCAGGCATCTCCCACTGTCATTAAGGAATGTTCTATTAACATTGTGGATCTGAAAGGAGATCTTGGGTGGGATGGTCTGGCAGTGCCCAGGGAAGGGTGAGGGTTCTGAAATGTGTGTTATTGAGCTGGAAATAGACAGGCAACTGGCAGGCGAGGATCTCCTTTCTTCCACTGATGCCCATCACTGCTCTCTACAGCAGAACCTTGATAATCCGGACACTTTATAATCTGCACAATTCTCCTCACTTGTAAGCAAAGATATAACAGGAGCAACAGTGCAGGAGTGAGAGCTCATATTACTGAGGCTTCATGACTTGTATAATACATCCAGCGGCACATTATGAAGTGTGAAAATCATTACAACTATTTGACAATGATCAAATGAAAGGAACAAAAGCCATTTTGTGATGCAGTGTTCATGCTTTTTCTTTAGCTATATTTGTCCACTGAACTGCAGAATTCTACCATCACAATGGGTCTCAAAGCCATCAGTGCAAATTACTGGGGGTCTCCTGTATTGGCAAAAGCTATATAATTGCTTTCTAAGCTGAATGTGAGCAGCAGCTATTGGTTCAGTTTCCAAGAAACTGAGGGTAGGAGGTGGGAGGATAAAACAGGAATCAAGACAAACCTTGAATTGCATTCTTTCTGATCTGCAGTTCTCTTTTCTCTGTTCAAAGTTATCACTGAGCAGTGTTAAAGAATGACAGCTAGAAAAAAAAATCCCTCTGCTTTATTAATTCACAACTGCTGCCTTAGCCTTGACCCAAGGATATTTGAGGATGCCATGGCAGTGTCACCTGCAGCAAGGGCAGGAAGGTGCTATAACCAGCAGCTTCTGGTTTCTTAGGAAGCCTGTCCCTGTGGAAGAGCATTGAAGAAGGGCACATTCTGTATAAGTTCAGCCAAATGGCATAGAATAGCTTAGCTTGGTCCCCAGGCACAGGTCTCTAAAATAGGGAAAGATGATGATCACCAAAGAGAGAACTTCCTCACGAACTCAGTGTGCTGTGGAGAAACAAAGCCAACACCCGTAGGCCTAGCTATCCAGAGGTTCTGTGAGAATAGGATTTTTGGCATCCCCATAAACTATGCAGAGTCTGGGGTTATTTCTGTTGCCAAATTGCATGGCACTTGGGAAGGGACTATCAATGCAGCTGGGCCTGTCACATGCAGTCAGGAAGAGAGCTGTCATTGAAGTCAGGCCTCCCCAGGTTGGATGGTATGGCATTCAGATAGTGCAGTGATGAGTGTGGCACAGAAACATAGATAGATAGGAAGGAATTGTCAGTGAACTCAGAGCTGACAAAGAAAGGAGGTCTCTGAGAAAGTGGGGTGCCAAGATGAAAATAGAAAAACATTGTATTAGCATACAAAAATATGATTAGCGTTGTGGCTCACACAGCAGAAACTGTTTGGATGGGGAAAGGAAGGATAAAGCAGGAATGAAACAGGAACTTTGAGATGATGCTATAGATGTTATGGATATGACTGTGCTGTAGATACTAGGAAATGTTTGTGCAGATAAAGGGGGAGGCCTACAAAAAAGTCCAGTGCTGTGATCATAGGGGATTTCAGTGATCAGATACTGATTAGGAAAACCATTGTAGGAACCCTACAGCAGGATTCATACCCATGGAGATAGTATCAGATTGCTTCTATATACCAGCACACTTTGTAATGAAGTGGCAACTAGGTCAGAGACAAATCTGGGCCTAATAAGTGGAAATGAGCCAAGCATGATAAATGAATGGAGGTTACACAGGCACATAGGAATTGCCATACCGGGTCAGGCTGATGGTCAGTTCAGTCTTATATCCAATTTCTTGCAGTGGCCAATGTTGGATGCTTTATAGGAAGGTTTAAAATGGCCATAGTACATCTAATTATCTAACAGTGTACTATGGAGAAAAACTCTCTCATCTCAGTTGGTGATCAGCTTATGCCCTGAGGTATGAGAATTGATAGTCCTTTTAACTATACCCTAACTATAAACAACTGATTATTGTGAACATCTAATTCTTTACTTGTCTGACTAAAACCTTATTTAGTTACAGTATTTGTCCCATTAATATCATGCAGCAAGAGGTTCCACACACTAATTAAACATTGCATAAGTAGTTGTGATGTTGCACTCCATATAATTTTATGAAAATATGCTAATAAGTGTGAATATAATGTAACTGGAATATGCTTCATGGAAAAGGTCTCTTGTAAGGTATCATTACAAAGTTTCAGAGTAGCAACCGTGTTAGTCTGTATCCGCAAAAAGAAAAGGAGTACTTGTGGCACCTTAGAGACTAACAGCTGTAGCTCACGAAAGCTTATGCTAAAATAAATGTGTTAGTCTCTAAGGTGCCACAAGTACTACTTTTCTTATTACAAAGCTTATAATCTACTGAACGTATTCATCCTATTTGTACAAATGTATCATTCTTGTATCTGAAACTAGAAATATCAAATATTCTGAGGTCCTATTGTAATTATGCAAAGTGTGGGCCATTAACGGTGGTTTGGAATCTTGATGGCTCCCATTAACCAAGACAATTGACTGTAGATGGCTCTGTTTTCTTGCAAGCCTTCCTGTGAGTCAGGCCAGAAAAAATGAAGGCTGGGCGGGGTCTCACAGGACATGTGACCATATCACCTGGTGCTGGAATCCATCTTAAACCTGGTGCTTTTCCATTTAGAAGGAGGGGTGGGGACCCAGAAAGACAAAAGATTCCCACCTTATGCCAAAGGTATATAAGGGGGTGGAACAAAACAAAGGAGGTGGCAGATAAATCCCCTAGCTACCACCTGAGCTGGAACAAGGACTGTACCAGGGGAAAGGATTGGGCCCAGACTAGAAAGGAGTCTAGTCTGTGAAAGAAGCTTATTGAAACATCTCTGAGGGTGAGATTTCGTCTGTATTCAGTTTTCTACTGTATTAGGCTTAGACTTGGGTATTTTATTTTATTTTGCTTGATAACTTACTTTTTTCTTTCTAAAAAACAACAACAAGGAGTACTTGTGGCACCTTAGAGACTAACAAATTTATTTGGGCATAAGTCTTCGTGGGCTAAAACTCACTTCATCAGATGCATGGAGTGAAAAATACAGTAGGCAGAATATATATACACAGTACATGAAAAGATGCCTTACCAAGTAGGCGGTCAGTTCTAACGAGACAATTCAAGTGGAAGTAGGCTATTGTAACCCTTCTGCCTGTCAGAGTTGGCAGCAACAAGGGCCAAGTTCAGTATCTAGCAGTTCCGTTCAAATAACACAATGCAAAACCGGCTTGAGCCCCCATCCAGTGACCTGGGACAAATATATATCACCCACTCCCCCCCGTGCACCTCTAAGAGGCAATACTTCCCCTCTCAAGCACAGAGTCTGAATGTAGCAAAAGCCTTTTAATAACAGAGAGAAACAATGTGGCCTTATGTTGGGGAAACACCACCAACAGGATTCATAACACAACCCATGAACAAAAACCCACCCTAAGCAAATTGAGTCGTGTCCTTTCCCTTTGGTTCTTGAGTCCAGCAACCCAAAAGTCACCCAAAGTCCCAAAAGTCCAACAACCCCAAAGTCCAGCAACCCAAAAGTCTCAGTCTCTGTCCTTGGTGAGTCCAGAGTTCAAAAGTTCATCTGCAGAGTTTTAAACCCTCCGCCCCCACCAGTCTATGTGGAAATGGGGGGGAGGAGTAAAGGGGCACCTTACATGCTCTGACAGCTGACTGTCCCGCCTCTCCATGAGTTTCTGCTACAGCTTTCACCACCAGCCACTCCTCTCCACCAGCTGCTCCTCCCCAGTAGCCATCAAGCAAGCTGCTCACCAATATATCTTCAGGCCCCCTACTACTTAACACAGTGCTCAGTGATTTCAGCTCATAGTAGAGAAACCCCAGTGCTGGTGTATCATTAGCCCAAAGTGAATTCAGCTCTACAATCTATAACCAGACTCCTAGTAGAATCAAAATTAGCTCTACTATTACACAGTAGAGAAAGGAGGTACAGTTGGCATTTAGGGCCCTTAGAAGGGACCCATACCACAAAGTATAAAGACCTATCCCCAACCTCTCTCTAGTCACTGAGTTTTGGAACCCAGGTCCCTTGCCTAGCGAGTGCTACTTAGTTGATGGTGAGTCCCTCCATCATAACAAAAAGCCAAGTACAGTTCCACTGTCCACATAATTGATTCACATAATTAGGATAATAACACATATTGATTCACATAATTAGGATAATAACACTTTATTCTTCCTGCCCCAATAACAGATAAACTGGGGATCCCACAGCAGCCAAAGTGACCATCTAGGCTGGGTGGGTGTGCCTATGCAAATGAGATCAGCCCCTGAAGTTCTTTTCCACAACCCACCACAACTCACCACCAGATGTCAGCGTCATCCTGACTCTGCTTACACTATTATCAATAGGAGGAAAAATCACTTTTGCAGTGGTAATCAGGGTGGCCCATTTCAAACAGTTGACAAGAAGGTATGAGTAACGTAGGGGGAAATTAGCATGGGGAAATTAATTTTTAGTTTTTGTAGTGACCCATCCACTCCCAGTCTTTATTTAGGCCTAATTTGATGGTGTCCAGTTTGCAAATTAATTCCAGTTCTAAAGTTTCTTGTTGGAGTCTGTTTTTGAAGGTTTTTTGTTGAAGAATTGCCACTTTTAAATCTGTTATTGAGTGTCTAGGGAGATTGAAATGTCCTCCTTCTGGTTTTTGAATGTTATAATTCTTGACCTCTGATTTGTGTCCATTTATTCTTTTGTGTACATGGCAGAGGGGCATTGCTGGCACACGATGGCATATATCACATTGGTAGATGTGCAGGTGCATGAGCCCCTGATGGTGTGGCTGATGTGGTTAGGTCCTATGATGGTGTCCTCTGAATAGATATGTGGACAGAGTTGGCAATGGGGTTTGTTGTAGGGATAGGTTCCTGGGTTAGTGTTTTTGTTGTGTGGTGTGTAGTTGCTGGTGAGTATTTGCTTCAGGTTGGGGGGCTGTCTGTAAGCAAGGACTGGCCTGTGTCGCAAGGACTGGCCTGTGTCCCAAGATCTATGAGAGTGAGGGATCGTCCTTCAGGATAGGTTGTAGATTCTTGATGATGCGCTGGAGAGGTTTTAGTTGGGGACTGAAGGTGACGGCTAGTGGCGTTCCATTACTTTCTTTGTTGGGTCTGTCCTGTAGTAGGTGACTTCTGGGTACCTTTCTGACTCTGTCAATCTGTTTCTTCACTGCACCAGGTGGGTATTGTAGTTTTAAGAACACTTGATAGAGATCCTGTTTGTCTCTGTCTGAGGGATTGGAGCAAATGCAGTTGTATCTTAGAGCTTGGCTGTAGATAATGGATTGTGTGATGTGGTCTGGATGAAAGCTGGAGGCATGTAGATAAGTATAGCGGTCAGTATGTTTCCGGTATAGGGTGGTGTTTATGTGACCATCGCTTGTTTGCACTGTAGTATCCAGGAAGTGGATCTCACATGTGGACTGGTCCAGGCTGAGGTTGATGTTGGGATGGAAATTGTTGAAATGGTGGAATTCCTCAAGGGCCTCTTTCCCATGGGTCCAGATGATGAAGATGTCATCAATGTAGCGCAAGTAAAGTAGGGGTGTTAGGGGACAAGAGCTGAGGAAGTGTTGTTCTAAGTCAGCCATAATAATGTTGGCATACTGTGGGGCCATGAGGGTACCCAAAGAGTGTTTTGTCTGTTATTACTTGGAACCACTTAAATCCTACTTTTTATACTTAATAAAATCACTTTTGTTTATTAATTAACCCAGAGTAAGTAATTAATACATGGGGGAGCAAACAGCTGTGCATATCTCTCTATCAGTGTTATAGAGGGCGGATAATTTATGAGTTTACCCTGTATAAGCTTCATACAGAGTAAAACAGATTTATTGGGGGTTTGGATCCCATTGGGAGCTGGGTGTCTGGGTGCTAGAGACAGGAGCACTTCTTACGCTCTTTTCAGTTAAGTCTGCAGCTTTTGGGGGACGTGGTTCAGACCTGGGTCTGTGTTTGCAGCAGGCTAGTGTGTCTGGCTCAACAAAACAGGGTACTGAAGTCCCAAGCTGGCCAGGAAAATGGGCTCAGAGGTAGTCTCAGCACTGGGTCTCTGTGACCCAACCTGTCACAGTGGCACAGCGAGCAGGGTCTGTGCACAGCTGATTGCTTTGAAATGCTGGTAGTGATTTTAAGTGAGTTTTAAGTGTGCTGGCTGGAGAACAGACAGGTTACCGGTTTGTTATTTTCTGTTTATTTTCAGGAAATAGGGACAAAAAAGTAAGCAAAAAGTGAAGATCAGAAGGTGCTAGAACTGCACAGGTTGCAGATTGCCCGGAAAGGCTGAACACGGGGCACTGGGAAAGTCTCTGTTAACTAAGAAGCCCCTAAGCTGAATGGATCTCAGTTTCAGTGAACTGCAGTGGGGTGTGGCCCAACCTCTGGGTCTGTGCTGAAGCTGACTGGAGTGTCTAACTCAGCAAGACAGGAGTGGAGGGGTGCCTGTTCTGGCAGGAGGGGGTTCTGAGGGAGTCCCAGCCCATCAAGTGACAGTCTCAAGGGAAGACAAATGGAAATTGATGTGCAATTTGCCCGGGGAAACGCTGCCCTGGAAAAAGAAAAGGCTACCCACCAGCAAACCCTGGACTTAAAAGACAAAGCAACTGAGGCCCAGAGAAAAGCACAAATTGAGACCCAGACGCATGAACAGGCTGTCATGGAGGTGCACAGAGATCTGTATCCTGGAGGTGGAAGTTGGGGTCCTGGGGACAGCTGCAGTGGGAACAGACCACAAGGACTCTGTAGCTGGAAGTATGCCCAACCTGAGTGAAAGTGGGGGCGGGATTTTGCTGGCCATTAAAGGGTCTGTCAAAGCTGGTAGCTGTGAGCCCACAGCTGGATCAGAGTCACCTTCCCTTTTGGGGGACACAGTAGTGTCTGCCCCAGAGGGGAGCCCAAAGAGGAATTTTAGGTATACTGCCTCCACCCTGGAGAGTGTCCACATCTCTGGCAGTAAGTTCAGGAGGACGGTGTGACGTTGCACTCCATATGATTTTATAAAAATATGCTAATAAGTGTGAATATAATGTAACTGGAATATGCTTCATGGAAAAGGTCTCTTGTAAGGTAACATTATGTCACTTATAATCTACTGAGTGCGTTCATCCTATTTGTATGAATGTACCATTCTTGTATCTGAAACTAGAAATATGAAATATAACTCTGAGGTCCTATTCTAATTATGCAAAGTGTGGGCCATTAATGGTGGTTTGGAATCTTGATGGTTCCCATTAACCAGGACAATTGATTGTAGATGGCTCTGTTTACTTGCAAACCTTCCTGTGAGTCAGGCCAGAAAAAATGATGGCTTGGGGGGTCTCACAGGACATGTGACGATGTCACCTGATACTGGAATCCATCTTAAACCTGGTGTTTTTCCATTTAGAAGGAGGAGTGGAGACCCAGAAAGACAAAAGATTCCCACCTTGTGCCAAAGCTATAAAAGGGGGTGGAACAGAACAAAGGGGGCTGTGGTCATGAGAAATCCCCTAGCTACCACCTGAGCTGGAACAAGGACTGTACCAGGGGAAAGGATTGGGCCTAGAAAGGAGTCTAGTCTGTGAAAGAATCTTATTGGAACATCACTGAGGGTGAGATTACAATGCATTTAGTTTCCTACTGTATAGACTTGTGTGTGGTTGTTTTATTTTGCTTGGTAACTAACTTTGTTCCACCTGTTATTACTTGGAACCACTTAAATCCTACTTTTTATACTTAATAAAATCACTTTTGTTTATTAATTAACCCAGAGTAAGTAAGTAATACCTGGAGGAGCAAACAGCTGTGCATATCTCTATCCATGTTATAGAGGGAAGACAATTTATGAGTTTACGCTGTATAAGCTTTATACAGAGTAAAATGGATTTATTGGGGGTTTGGATCCCAAGGGGAGCTGGGTGTCTGGGTGCTAGAGACAGGAGCACTTCTTATGCTGTTTTCAGTTAAGTCTGCAGCTTTTGCGGGACAGGGTTCAGACCTGGGTCTGTGTTGCAGCAGGCTAGCGTGTCTGGCTCAACAAGACAGGGTACTGAAGTCCCAAGCTGGCCAGGAAGATGCGCTGAGAGGTAGTGACAGCACCTCAGGTGGCAGTTCCAAGGGGGTCTCTGTGACCTCAACCTGTCACAGTAGTATTTCCTTGTCGCCAGTTCCTGTTTAACTTGAGTAGAGCCCTCTGCTCTTGCTTTATAAGGCAAGGTAAATTGGTGTGCCTGGCTGACTTGCACTGCACTACTCATTATTTTATATCATAAAAGCACCATTCTCATAGTTCCTCTTAATCTTCTGCTTTGTCAAGTAAACATCCTAGTTTTTTTTAATGTCCTCTGCATATGGAAGCCCTTGATATGTTTAATCATTTTTATTGCTGTTCCCTGGACCCTTTTCATATCTACTGTGACTTGAGACAAGATGTAGAAAACTGAACGCAGGCTGTATCAGACATGTATTAATGGCATTAGAATACTTTTCTTATTATTCTCTGTCCCTTTCCTAATACATCATACAATCTTATTTGTTTTTTTTATTGTTTGTTCTACCACTGCTGTACCTTGAGCCAATATTTTTGTTGAGCTGTTCTCGGTGATGCCAAGAACTTTCTTTAAAGCTGCAACTAATTTAGACCTCATCAGTGGGTACACATGTTGTAAACTGTTCTTTCCAACATGCAGTCACTGAGTTTGCCTCAACTGAATAAAGAAACAGGTTAAAAGTGGGATTTGAAGCTGCTTCTCCATACAGAGACCAAGTCGTCTTACAAGGAGAATACATAGCTTGAGTAGGTGTTTTAAACCTCGTGGCTACATGAAGGGGTCAGTTGTGAGCCCCACTCTAGGCAGCACAAAGGGGGAGAGAGCAGTTGGCTCCCCATGCTGGGCCTAGCTGATGCAGAACTGGCATAGCTGGCTTCTATGCCACCCCATCTTCCACAGCTGGTTTAAGGGACATGTTCAGAGTGAGCTGCACTCTGGCAATCAGTCCCTGGGGACCATAGGCAGTCTGATGTAATTTAAAGCAGCCCTGAGACTGCTCTAAACTATACCAAGGGGCAACCAGGCTGGTCTCAGGATCAGGGAGATGAACATGGCTCCCTCTACTCAACTGTGCCCAGGATCCAGTGACCCTAGTACTATCAGCCGGTCTGAAGCACCAATATTAAATTGTGACAGGGCCAGCTTTAGGGTTGACTCGTACCATAGGTTAACTGGCAGATATCTGCGCCTAGCAGCTCACAGCCAAGCACAGAGACACTTAGTGACTATTTTGCTCCACATAGGCAATCAGCTGTAATGCCTGTATGGTAAAGCCATACGTAAGGTATGGCCCTGGCGTGGAGGAAGGGCAGCATCACAACTCTCAAACGTGGTGGAAATGAAGAGCGAGTTAAAGGAAACATGTTGGAATTCAATAATGCCTGGGAAACCCACAGTAGAAAAGGGTAAATGTTTTAACATACAGCTGGGAAAGCTGCACCAAAAGTCAAGCTAAAGAGGCAACCAATTTTATTAATGAGCTAAACAGATGGATGCCCTAACACAGTGGTTCTCAAAGCCGGTCCGCCGCTTGTTCAGGGAAAGCCCCTGCCGGGCCGGACTGGTTTGTTTATCTGCCGCGTCCGCAGGTTCGGCAGATCGCGGCTCCCACTGGTCGCAGTTTGCCGCTCCAGGCCAATGGGGGCTGCGGGAGGCGGCGGGGGCCAAAGGACGTACTGGCTGCCCTTCCCGCAGCTCCCATTGGCCTGGAGTGGTGAACCGCAGCCAGTGGGAGCTGCCCTAACACACTGTGGCACAGAAACAATGTTGCTGGCAGTATAATAGATAGAGGCCAGAAGCTCTGGCCTCGACATGCCCAATACATCCAGGCTGCACAGTGGAAAGGGCCCAGTTGCCCTTACCAGCTTTCAGAGTGCTCCTGAACTTGTTTTATGGCTTTTCAGCAGTTAGGCAGGTGCTGTGGCCACCACTCAGAAGGTATTTAGGAAGCAGGCTTGTGGAACTCAGTTCATGGTGTATCTACAGAAAGCTCAGAGAGCCACGCAGGGTGTGTGGTCACACAGGCATCTTGAGCATGAGAGCACTGCAAGCTAGGCACCCAGCATGAGGGTAACACCGGGTAGGATCAGCCCTGCTGCTGAGCTTTAGGAACAGAATGGCTTTGCAGGAGACTCCTGGAATAGCTCCGTTCCTCCCAGATGAGGTGAAGAGTTAGGATTGTCAGGCCCAGGGCAGAAGGTGAACTGTACACGGAGAACCAGATCCACAGCTGGTGCAAATCTGCATAACCAATTTACCTCAACTGATGGTCCAGCTCTCGATTCCCTGGGCATCACCAGTGCTCAGGATTAAGGGCAAGGAAAGAGCACGCACATGGACACACCATCTCAAAATGGAATAAAAAGATTAGAGGGATGGCTGGACAAGGATATGCAAAATCGGAGAGAGACTGTTCCATGCTCTTTGTATTAGTTTTGCTGTGAAATCAGGACCAGTTCTTAAATCATATAAATATGTGATATGGGGGAGGTTTAGATTGGATATTAGGAAAAACTTTTTCACTAAGAGGGTGGTGAAACACTGGAATGCGTTACCTAGGGAGGTGGTAGAATCTCCTTCCTTAGAGGTTTTTAAGGTCAGGCTTGACAAAGCCCTGGCTGGGATGATTTAACTGGGAATTGGTCCTGCTTTGAGCAGGGGGTTGGACTAGATGACCTTCTGGGGTCCCTTCCAACCCTGATATTCTATGATTCTATGATTCTATGTATTCAGTGTCATGATACAGCTGCTCAGTAACTCCCACTAATTCACCTAGTTAGCTCCTCACAATTTGCCCTCAGGGATAATTCCACTTCCAGGTCTCTTTCTCAAACTCTTCCATTTTGAATCCCGTTCCCCTCCCTGTAGGATCCATGCTGACTGTTACTTCTTAGTTTTTTGCCCACTGTCTAAGAACTATCCCAGCTTTGTGCTGAAGCAGTCTCTGATGGCTCCATCCCTTATAGCCTGTCCACTCACAGCCAGGTAGATGCTACTATCCCCTAGGAGGCCCAGAAGTCCCTTTAGTGGATGGCTGTCAGCAATTGTAGTGGAAGCCCCCAAAGGCTGATCTGATTTCCTCCATGAATCCATACCTAATGCTGCCAGCCAAAAGGTCATGAGGCACCTGAAGGTTCCTGCCAGCTCTGTGTACCAGGAGCCATCCTGAGTACTAGAGATGGATGTTGCCTTTGCCTTATTGCCCGCATCTGGGAAAGAGTTTTTGATGGGTTCCTCACCACCACTGCGCTACAGATCCACACAGTGCGTGCTCCAATCAAAGCAACCATGTCCCTTCTCAACAGGTTCTTTATTTAGGTGCTCCACTAGGGCCAGTGGCACTCTGCATTTTGTTAGCCTTGTGGTACACACAAGAGCACTGTGAATTTGTAAGGTGATTTTACCACACCTGTGTTCATCTCCTGGGATCACATCTTCATATTCTACTAGTATGATTGGTAGAGATGTTTTGTTCTCGGCCCTCATTGTCTCTCAAACTAAAAGTATTGTGGTGGTAAACTGTGATCCGTGCCGCTGCCTGTGTTGCTGGTGGATGCCAGCTGAAAGCAATTTTGTTTGCAAGGATTGTGATTTTAAGCTTGCATTTACCTATTTACTGCAGAATGCTTTTACTATGTGGCACCAGCACTTGGTGCCATTTCTGCAGACTAGTTTTTCCTCTCCTTGTCGTTCCTGGTGTTATATTCAAAACTGGGGCACCAAGCTAGTAGTTGGCATTCTTGGGAAGTGCAGGTATTGTCTGGGTCCCTGGGCTGGCTTTGGGCACACAGGCATGATTTTATTGTGTTTGGTGTAATCCACCCTGTGCTCTTCTGCCTTTCCCTGCACTGCACCAGCCTGTGCTATTTATAACATGTTGTGTTAATTTAGTGCTGGCAAAACATTACATATTGACAGCTCTGGAGACTGAGGTTACCAGTTTATCCCCAGAATACGTGTGGCATGTGGCAATGTGATGTGTCTCACAATGCTTTATCACTGTGCCCCCGGAGGAATCACCCAGAGAGTAATTTAAGCTTAATGACCATTCCGGCTTTGGCCCCTCTGCTGCCAGAAAGAAGAATCATAAATGACAACTGTGGTGCCTGTTTCTGCAGTCCTCAGGCCCTGGGCTGAAACCACCAGACACTTTCCATGTAGGTCACCAATCAAAGGCCAACAACTTTTGGCCCCTCTTGTCATGGGCCTTATTACTCCACTTTTACACCACGGTAACTCCAATGTGTTCAGTGCAGTTATACTGGCATAAAAACTGTAGTAACACAAGGCGCAATCAGACCCCAGAGCTGCATTCCAACCAGCAACTGACAGGTGAAAGTCTGTTATATGAAACTGCTACCAGTCCCTCAAGCCATTGAGTTCCTCCAGCTTTCGTCTTCCTGCTGTAAATGTGGCACTGACTCAGAGTGGTTCTGTGTCCCACACTTCTTGCCCATCGATTGGGCATTTTTCCCACCCCTTCTCATGGCATTCTAGATCTCTCATATTCCTGTTCTCACTGTGCTCTGTCCATCTCAGGTTCAAGTTTCCCTCACTTTCTCTTTCCACAGCAGCAAAGTCCTGCTCCCTATGAAGAGGCATTTATCTGGGGCTAGATCTGCTTCTCTGAGCAATAGTCCTCTGAGGGTTTGATCCCGCCTCCACTGATGTCAATGGGAGCAGAATCTGACCTGCAAGTGGATCTTGGGAATGCCACACATGATCTGGTTTCTGCTCAATGAATCGTTTGTATTGCAAAAGCTGGGGCTCTCAGCTTGCTGACATGCATTTGACTCCAGCCTTCATATAAAAACCTGATATCTTGCTGCTTCGTTCTGTTTCGGGTCAAGTACTTATCTAATGCTTTCAGTAGCTATTCTAGTGTAAATGGCATTCTTGCTTGGCAGCGTTGCTGTATCTCACTCAGTTCTCATCTTCTCTCCCCAATGAAGTAATCGAAAACCTTTATCTTCAGAGCTTTCTTTCGATCTTCTGAGGTTAGCTCCGTGTACAGATCTGTTTTCAGCTTCCAGGCTTGAGCTGAGCTTTTGGCTTAGAAGACCAGAGATTCTGGTAATCTCAGCCATCCATACTGTCTTCTCAGAGTGACCTATGCCTGCTGCTTTCTGTTTGAATGGACTGTCAGACTAAATAAAAACAATGGGACTGATTCTCCTAACGTGCTGCCAACCAGTAGAAATCAGGGGTGTGTGTGAGATCAGAATCAGGCCCTGTATATCACAAAAATTCCCTTGTTCATGTCACTAATAAGACCTTCCATTACTAACTCGGAAATAACTTTACAAGTGTAGTTCACTTTTCACCATTGATGCGCCTTGTTTTAATTTTTGCTATCCCTCATCTTGGCTACTGAAAGCAGGCTGGTCAGTTTCACTCGCTGGTTCGCCTGCTCTAACACAAGGCTATTTGTGTTTCCAGTGCTGTAGGGGAATACTTCAATTTAAACCAACGTATGTTCACTGAAATTTAACACAACCACCTTGTGGCAGGACCCACTTGCTCCTGCCTCTGCTCAAGTCCACAAACTGCTCAGAGACCCTTGTGCTGGTAAAACATCCGGTGCAGTTTATTTATAATGTCGGTTCACATCATCCTTGTACAATATACAGCCGTATTCTTACAGTCTTAGGGAGCCCTCAGCAGGTCCTAAGGTTGTCAGATGCCCAGTTTTCAACTGGAAAGTGTCCAGATCTACTGACCGGACACCACAACCACTTGCTTCCTCTTTTTTCCTGGGAGTGCTCAACCCCCGCTCAGCCCCAGGTCCCACCCCCACTCCACTCCTTCCCTGAAGCCCCACCCCATCTCTCCCCGCCTTTGCTCTGCCCCTTCCGGCATGCCTCATCCCCGCTCCTCCTCCTCCCCTCCCCACCCCAGTGCCTTCTGCACACTGAAAAACAGCTGATCACGGCAGGCAGGAGGCGCTGGGAGGGAGTGGGAGGAATTGATCGATGGGGTTACTGGCGGGTAGGAGGTGCTGGGTGGGAGAGAGGGAACTGGCTACCTGTGGGTGCTAAGCACCTGCTAATTTTTTTCCGTGGGTGCTCCAACCCTGGAGCACCCATGGAGTCAGTGCCTATGCCAGCCACCCAAAGTCCAGTCAACACGGGGCAGGGGGAGGTGCCACGTTATGAACCACACTAGCCCCCAGCTCCCAGCCCAGCTCCACAGGTGAGTCCCTTCCAACCCAGGCATGGGTGGGAGTAAAGGGGGAAAGTGGAAAGCAATGGGGGCTGGGGTGAAGAGAAGCAAATGGGGGCGGGGCTTTGGGGAAGAGGCGAGGCAGGGTGGAGCCTTGGAGGAAGAGGTAGGGCAGGGCCTCGGGAGGCAGGGGCAGGGCCAGGTAGATACCAACACTCCTGATGGAGTAGGGTGACCGTACATCCAGTTTTGGCTGGGACAGTCCCTTTTTTAAACCCTGTCCCGATTTTTTTTGAGGGGGGGGCAAAAGTGGGCATTTGTCTTATTTGTTTTTGCTAACTTGGTCAGTTCATAAGAGCAATCGGGACAAATGGCCACTTTTGTCAAAAAAGTGGGGTGTGGAGGAATGTGCAGGAGGATGGGGACCAGTGATGCCAGCCTCGTGCGGGGGGCAGGCAGGGCTTGAGCAAGCAGCGATGCCAGTCCTGCGCAAGGAGGAGGGGGGGAAGGCTCAGGCGTGTGGCTTGGGCCAGGAAAAGGGCTCGGGCGAGTGGTTCAGGCCAGCCCTGCAGGGGGGCTCAGGCTAGCCCCACGCAATGTCCTGTTTTCTCTTTGGGAAATATGGTCACCCTATGCTGGAGTGTCTGGTTTTTAAATATTACAAAGTTAACAACCCTACTCTCTCCCTCTTACTAACTTCCTGTGCCTCTTTGTAGGCTCTGCCTAATGGCTTAATTAGCTTTCCAGCTCTCCTCCACCCACGGCTTAGACACAAGCTCTTTTTAACCAGGGCTGTGCAGTGTTGGATTGGAGGTGCAGTGTTGCAGGGAGCTTGGGTGAAAGGCTTCGAGAAGGGCCCTTGGCCATGATCAGATTAGACACGAAACTGCTGCGTTTTAATCAGGACATCTCCATTATTAGTGCTCCAGCTTGTATCACCCCACACATACCACTATCTAAATATAGTTCACACTGAAGGACAGATGCTGCCAATCCACATCTGACTCCCTCCTACCCCCCACTTGAATTCTGTTCCCAAAGCCCTGCTGAAATCCACAGTGACACATCCAGCAGTCACTTGGTCCTTTCATCTCCATGGGCCTGTAAAAGGAAAATTCTCCTGATTCTCCTCCCTGCCCTACCTCCATGCTCTCCTTCTCTGCTCAATCACTTCTCTCCTCCTGTCTTCCTCACTTGTTGCCTTCACCAATTTTTCTTTCATCCCTTGCTTTCTCTTCCTTCTTAACTGCTTTCCTCTCCCTCCCTCTGCTGATGAAATGTGATAAATTAGAGGAACGGGCAGCGTAATGAAAGAAAGAAAAGATGGGGTATATTCCTAGGGCTGTTTTCAGAGTAGCAGCCGTATTAGTCTGTATCCACAAAAAGAAAAGGAGGACTTGTGGCACCTTAGAGACTAACAAATTTATTTGAGCATAAGCTTACGTGAGCTACAGCTCACTTCATCTGATGCATGGAGTAGAAAATACAGTGGGGAGATTTTATATACACAGAGAATATGAAACAATGGGTGTTACCATACACACTGTAACGAGAGTGATCGGGTAAGGTGAGCTATTACCAGCAGGGGGCAGGGGGGAACACCTTTTGTTGTGATAATCAAGGTGGCCATTTCCAGCAGTTGACAGGAACGTCTGAGGAACAGTGGAGGGTGGGGAGGGGGGAATAAACATGGGGAAATAGTTTTACTTTGTGTAATGACACATCCACTCCCAGTCTTTATTCAAGAAACAACTCTGACATTGTAATCAAACAACTCTGACATCATAATCAAAAAGGCCGACAAAGGAGGTGCTGTTGTCATCATGAATAGGTCGGAATATGAACAAGAGGCTGCTCAGCAGCTCTCCAACACCACATTCTACAAGCCATTACCCTCTGATCCCACTGAAGGTTACCAAAAGAAACTACACCATCTGCTCAAGAAACTCCCTGAAAAAGCACAAGAACAAATCCGCACAGACACACCCCTGGAACCACGACCTGGGATATTCTATCTGCTACCCAAGATCCATAAACCTGGAAATCCTAGACGCCCCATCATCTCAGGCATTGGCACCCTGACAGCAGGATTGTCTGGCTATGTAGACTCCCTCCTCAGGCCCCAAACTACCAGCACTCCCAGCTGTCTTCTAGACACCACTGACTTCCTGAGGAAACTACAATCCATCGGTGACCTTCCTGAAAAAAACATCCTAGCCACTATGGATGTAGAAGCCCTCTACACCAACATTCCACACAAAGATGGACTACAAGCCGTCAGGAACAGTATCTCCGATAATGTCACGGCAAACCTGGTGGCTGAACTTTGTGACTTTGTCCTCACCCATAACTATTTCACATTTGGGGACAATATATACCTTCAAATCAGTGGCACTGCTATGGGTACCTGCATGGCCGCAAAGTATGCCAACATTTTTATGGCTGACTTAGAACAACGCTTCCTTAGCTCTCATCCCCTAATGCCCCTACTCTACTTGCGCTACATTGATGACATCTTCATCATCTGGACCCATGGAAAAGAAGCCCTTGAGGAATTCCACCATGATTTCAACAATTTCCATCCCACCATCAACCTCAGCCTGGACCAGTCCACACAAGAGATCCACTTCCTGGACACTACGATGCTAATAAGCGATGGTCATATAAAAACCACCCTATACCGGAAACCTACTGACCGCTATGCTTACTTACATGCCTCCAGCTTTCATCCAGACCACACCACACGATCCATCGTTCACAGCCAAGCTCTAAGATACAACCGCATTTGCTCCAACCCCTCAGACAGAGACAAACACCTACAAGATCTCTATCAAGCATTCTTACAACTACAATACCGACCTGCTGAAGTGAAGAAACAGATTGACAGAGCCAGAAGAGTACCCAAAAGTCACCCACTACAGGACAGGCTCAACAAAGAAAATAACAGAACACCACTAGCCATCACCTTCAGCCCCCAACTAAAACCTCTCCAACGCATCATCAAGGATCTACAGCCTATCCTGAAGGATGACCCATCACTCTCACAGATCTTGAGAGACAGGCCAGTCATTGCTAGCACACAGCCCCCCAACCTGAAGCAAATACTCACCAGCCACCCACACAACAAAAACACTAACCCAGGAATCTATCCTTGCAACAAAGCCCGTTGCCAACTGTGTCCACATATCTCTTCAGGGAACACCATCATAGGGCCTAATCACATCAGCCACACTATCAGAGGCTCGTTTACCTGCACATCTACCAATGTGATATATGCCATCATGTGCCAGCAATGCCCCTCTGCCATATACATTGGCCAAACTGGACAGTCTCTACGTAAAAGAATAAATGGACACAAATCAGAGGACAAGAATTATAACATTCAAAAACCAGTCGGAGAACACTTCAATCTCTTTGGTCACTCAATTACAGACCTAAAAGTTGCAATTCTTCAACAAAAAAACTTCAAAAACAGACTCCAAGGAGAGACTGCTGAATTGCAATTAATTTGTAAACTGGACACAATTAACTTAGGCTTAAATAAAGACTGGGAGTGAATGTGGCATTACACAAAGTAAAACTATTTCCCCATGTTTATTCCCCCCCCCCACTGTTCCTCACACATTCTTGTCAACTGCTACAAATGGCCCACCTTGATTATCACTACAAAAGGTGTCTGTCCGTCCCCCCCCCTTGCTGGTAATAGCTCACCTTACCTGATCACTCTCGTTACAGTGTGTATGTTAACACCCATTGTTTCATGTTCTCTGTGTATATAAAATCTCCCCACTGTATTTTCTACTGCACGCATCCGATGAAGTGAGCTGTGGCTCATGAAAGCTTATGCTCAAATACATTTGTTAGTCTCTAAGGTGCCACAAGTACTCCTTTTCTTTTATTCCTAGGGCTGTGGTAGAAGGGAGGTCACTTTTACCTTTCATGCTAATGATCACAACTAGAGGGAGCACAGAGAGCAGCAACTAAGGGCTTATCTACATGGGGATATTTAGGAAAGTGAAGACAAATTAACTAAAGCTGTGAGATTAATGCACATATGCTAAAGCACAGTAAACCCCTGGATGGATGCACTCATTCAGAAGTGGCCTTAGGGTATGTCTACACTACGGAATAAGGTCGAATTTATAGAAGTCAGTTTTTTAGAAATCGGTTTTATATATTCGAGTGTTTGTGTCCCCACAGAAAATGCTCTAAGTGCGTTAAGTGCATTAACTCGGCGGAGTGCTTCCACAGTACCGAGGCTAGAGTCGACTTCCGGAGCATTGCACTGTGGATAGCTATCCCACAGTTCCTGCAGTCTCCGCTGCCCATTGGAATTCTGGGTTGAGATCCCAGTGCCTGATGGGGCTAAAACATTGTCGCGGGTGGTTCTGGGTACATATCGTCAGGCCCCCCCTTCCCTTCCTCCCTCCGTGAAAGCAAGGGCAGACAATCGTTTCGTGCCTTTTTTCCTGAGTTACCTGTGCAGACGCCATACCACGGCAAGCATGGAGCCCACTCAGGTAACCGTCACCCTATGTCTCCTGGGTGCTGGCAGACGCGGTACGGCATTGCTACACAGTAGCAGCAACCCATTGCCTTCTGGCAGCAGACGGTGCAGTATGACTGGTAGCCGTTCTCGTCGTGTCCGAAGTGCTCCTGGCCACGTCGGCTGGGAGCGCCTGGGCAGACATGGGCGCAGGGACTAAATTTGGAGTGACTTGACCAGGTCATTCTCTTTAGTCGTGCAGTCAGTCCTATTGAACCGTCTTATGGTGAGCAGGCAGGCGATACGGATTGCTAGCAGTCGTACTGTACCATCTTCTGCCGGGCAGGCAAGAGATGAGGATGGCTAGCAGTCGTAGTGTACCATCTTCTGCCAAGCAGCCATGAGATGTGGATGGCATGCAGTCCTTCTGCACCGTCTGCTGCCAGCAAAAGATGTAAAAGATAGATGGAGTGGATCAAAACAAGAAATAGACCAGATTTGTTTTGTATTCATTTGCTTCCCCCCGTCTAGGGGACTCATTCCTCTAGGTCACACTGCAGTCACTCACAGAGAAGGTGCAGCAAGGTAAATCAGAGGCCAGGCTAACCTCCTTGTTCCAATAAGAACAATAACTTAGGTGCACCATTTCTTATTGGAACCCTCCGTGAAGTCCTGCTTGAAATAGTCCTTGATGTAAAGCCACCCCCTTTGCTGATTTTAGCTCCCTGAAGCCAACCCTGTAAGCCGTGTTCTCAGTCGCCCCTCCCTGCGTCAGAGCAATGGCAAACAATCGTGCATCTGAGTTGAGAGTGCTGTCCAGAGCGGTCACAATGGAGCACTCTGGGATAGCTCCCGGAGGTCCACAGTACCCCAAATTCGAGCCGGCAAGGCCGATTTAAGCGCTAATCCACTTGTCAGGGGTGGAGTAAGGAAATCGATTTTAAGAGCCCTTTAAGTCGAAATAAAAGGCTTCATCGTGTGGACGGGTGCAGGTTTACATCGATTTAATGCTGCTAAATTCGACCTAAAGTCCTAGTGTAGACCAGGGCTTAGTTCGTGCTGTTCTAGGATCAAGGTACAGGAACTAATACTTGAGCTTCTGTGTGAGAGTGTCCACACTGGGTTTAACACACTTTAGTTTATGTGTATTAACTTTACAGCTTTAGTTAATTTGCCTTAACTCCATGGACAAATGAGCCCTCAGAGAGCAAAAGATTTGGAGGGATGGCCATGAGTAAGATTGCGATTTTTGGCTTGGAAATTTTTCATATCTTTCATGGCAGAGGTGTGAGGGGGAAAAAAAGATAAGTCACCAAAAAAAGGTCACTAAACAATGTGGTTTTCACTATACCCTTGCGTCAGGTAACAATGCTACTCAGTTTGGGGGCCTAATCAAGTGTGTTTTTACAGCCATTTCCAAGAGTTCACAGACTTTATTGAAATTCATTATTTCCTTGACCTCTGGGACAAAATCATAGCCCTACTGATGAGCAAGTAGGAAAGGAACATGTATGTGTAGACTGGAAAAATGGAAGCTGGGGAGATAGTGGAAGGAGAATGGTCCAGTGGTTAGAGTGCTAATCTAAGGCTCTAGAGACGTGCTCTGCCACAGACTTTCTGTGTGACCATGGCCAAGTCATTTAGTCCCTCTGTGCCTCAGTTCCCCCATTGCAATATGGGGATAATGGCACTGCCCTGCCTCACCATAGTATTGTGAGGATAACTGTATCACAGACGATGAGTCACTCAGATCCTGTGGTGATGAAGGTCTCTAAGTACTTAAGACAGAGAGTGGTGGGGATACAGTTAGGGTGTGAGTACTGTGTATAAGTTTTTTTTCAACAGAAGGCATTATCATTAATTAGCATTGATTTAGATTAGAAATATCAGTCCAAATTCTGCCAGTGACATTGATTTAAATTTTCACCCTCATATCAGAATTAATCCACGCTATTGAAAATAAAACAGAAAAAAATCAATGTAAACAGCAGGAAAACCATGAGCTATAAAAAACACTCAGAAATGTAACCAACTTCCATTTGAGTCAGTGGGTTCAAAGATCAACTTTAAATCTCCACTTCCTAGTTTCACAGGCACCTAATGGAGATAGTGATAAAAATAAACATTTATATCACAGGGGCACCCAGAAGTTCCAATCTGTGTCAGCCCCCTCTCTTTGTGCTAGATGCTGCACAAACAAACAAGTTTGCTCCCCAAAGAGTTTGCAATCTATGAGGAATACAGTCATATGGGGGGGGGGGGGAATCAAACACCTCCCTGTTTTAGTCATGTTTGAATTTCTTGTATTTTCATTTGCATAAATGAACAAGGCCCTGATCTAGGAAAGGCCATAAACAAGCCTCAATGTAAGCATGTGTGTCATCCCACAGAAGCGAATGAGTTCTCCAAATGGAGACTCTGAGAGGAATGAAAAACTGCTCCCCTCTGGGGATCTCCAGGTGTCGTCTGGTTTTGGAATCTCCTCACAGTGCTAGCTGCTGGTGCCAGAGGGGGCTGAATTAGCCCTTTGGATGGTGATCCCAGTTCTAACGAAAATGTGAGGTGAACAGGGCGGGGAGAACAGCAGGCCAGGAAGATACATGATGCTCCGAGAACTGGTGGGAAGGGAAGATTGTTCGGGGTTTGTTTTCCTCCAAAAGGAGGAACCATGGTGCCAAGCATATTGGCACCCCAAAGAAGCCCGCGCACCAAGGAGTCCTCAGCAGTGAGGCCATGATCACTGGGCCCCCTCCGCAGAGCTCACCAAAGTGGCTTCTGAAATTGACAAGAAAGAGGTTGCAAGGGGCTCCCACACCACAATGCCAGTGGAGGGTTCAGAGAGGATTTCCCTCAGGTTCCTTTAAAATTCCACTTTTCCCATCATTTCCCATTTCCAGCTGCTGTCCAACACCTTTCTCTCTTAGTCAGGACCATAGGCAAACATTCCTTCCCAGTTACTGGTGTTGCGGTTCCTGGCTGGCCAGCAGGGGGTGTTTTTTTGACAAGATGAATAGGTCCTGCAGCCTATATGGCAGCCTGTCCCGCATGCCTGGCCTGTGATGTCCACTGACCTCCCACTGAGCGAGACGCGCAGGCTGTGACTTGGCCAGTCTGTGGTCAGCATGTTTGTGCCATTCCCTGTCCAGAGATGGATGTCAATAGCATAGTGCATCACACTGGCATGGCTGCCAAATAGCCCCATCCTTTCTGCAGCATGTGCATATTTCCTCCTCTCCACATAATAGCCTCTGCTGTCTTCAGCCCTGGGCTGTGCTCTCACAGAACTCCCAGAAGAATCCAGCTGCTCTGTGAATACACTGTTCCTAGCTCTGCTCTGAGAGGTGACTGATACACCCATGTGCAGCTGGACCCAGGAGTGCTGATAGCTGGGAAGCCTTTCATCCTATTTTTTGGCTCTGTATTTCTCCACCTGTGCTGGGAGTTGGCTCCTTTTTCCAGGAAGGATGGGAAGGCGCTGGAGTCCCCTTGCTGGCCGTCACGGGCTAGCACTGAAATACCTGTCTCTTCTGTTTTTCTGGTGCATGCCTGTGTGCAGCCCAGGCCATAGTCTCCAGGATCCTGTGCTGGTGGCTGAGTGGAAAGTCCCTCCCAAGCACAGCTGAAGCCTGTTATTGAATCATGGCCCTCAGCCTGCTCGTTGCAGATCTCGCTGTCCGTCCTGCCTCCCCCAAGTCCAAACCTGACTAAACTGAGAGCATGAAATGCACCCGAATCCATGCTCACGCACCCTGGCCAGCACAGTGAGTGAGGGCCCTGTAGGACCCTAAATAGGCCAACAGATCAATTCACTGGTTCTGCCTGTCTCCACCCCATCTCTGCATCCAACTGGCACAAACGGGCCTGTAGGAGCACAATGGGATGGGAAGAGTGACTTCTTTGATGCTGCTGTCAAACCTTACCTCTATGCTCTCTCTCCAACATTGGAAACAACTCAGTCTCAGGGCTATCCCCCACCTGGTGCTGAGCAATGGGTGGCATTTCTCTAATGGGAGTGATAGAGAGAGATAGAGATTCTCTAGGTTTTAGTCAGGAGGAGAGGATGGAAGAGGATAAAGTATGGGCCAGATCAGACGAGAAACATGCACATAAAGAATCTGACACATCAGAAAAGTACAGACAAATAAACAGTGACAAGTTTTTAAAGTGCTTGTACACATGCTAGAAGTCTAAATAATAAGATGGGTGAACTAGAGTGCCTCCTGTTAAAGGAAGATATTGATATAATAGGCATCACAGAAACCTGGTGGAGTGAGGACAATCAATGGGACACAATCATTCTGGGGTACAAAATATATCGGAAGGACAGAACAGGTCGTATGGGGAAGGGGAGGTGAGTGGCACTATATGTGAAAGAAAACGTAGAATGAAATGAAATAAAAATCTTAAATGAATCCACATTTTCCATAGAATCTCTATGGATAGTAATTCCATGCTCTAATAAGAATATAACAGTAGGGATCTATTATTGACACCTGACCAGGACAGTGATAGTGACAATGAAATGCTAAGGGAGATTAGAGAGGCTATCAAAATAAAGAACTCAATAATAGTGGGAGATTTCAATTATCCCCATATTGACTGGGTACATGTCACCTCAGGACGAAATGCAGAGACAAAATTTCTCAATACTTTAAATGACTGCTTCTTGGAGCAGCTGGTACAGGAATCCACAAAGGGAGAGGCAACTCTCGATCTACTCCTGAGTGGAGCGCAGGATCTGGTCCAAGAGGTGACTATAACAGGACCGCTTGGAAATAGTGACCATAATATAATAACATTTAATATTCCTGTGGTGGGAAGAACACCTCAACAGCCCAACACTGTGGCATTTAATTTCAGAAAGGGGAACTATGCAAAAATGAGGAGGTTAGTTATACAGTAATTAAAACGTACAGTGACTAGAGTGAAATCCCTGCAAGCTGCATGGATGCTTTTCAAAGACACCATAATAGAGGCTCAACTTAAATGTATACCCCAAATTAAAAAACACAGTAAAAGAACTAAAGAAGAGCCACCATGGCTTAACAACCATGTAAAAGAAGCAGTGAGAGATAAAAAGGCATCTTTTAAAAAGTGGAAGTCAAATCCTAGTGAGGTAAATAGAAAGGAGCATAAACACTGCCAAATTAAATGTAAAAATGTAATAAGAAAAGCCAAAAAGGAGTTTGAGAACAGCTAGCCAAAAACTCAAAAGGTAATAACAAAATGTTTTTAAGTACATCAGAAGCAGGAAGCCTGCTAAACAATGGGGCTCCTGGACGATCAAGATACAAAAGGAGCACTTAAAGACGATAAAGTCATCGCAGAGAAACTAAATGAATTCTTTGCTTCAGTCTTCACGGCTGAGGATGTTAGGGAGATTCCCAAACCTGAGCCGTCCTTTGTAGGTGACAAATCTGAGGAATTGTCACAGATTGAAGTGTCACTAGAGGAGGTTTTGGAATTAATTGAGAAACTGAACAGTAACAAGTCACCGGGACCAGATGGCATTCACCCAAGAGTTCTGAAAGAACTCAAATGTGAAATTGAGGAACTATAAACTATGGTTTGTAACCTGTCCTTTAAATCAGCTACTGTACCCAATGACTGGAAGATAGCTAATGTAACGCCAATATTTAAGAAGGGCTCTAGAGGTGATCCTGGCAATTACAGACCGGTAAGTCTAATGTCAGTACCGGGCAAATTAGTTGAAACAATAGGAAAGAATAAAATTGTCAGACACATAGAAGAACATAAATTGTTGTGCAAAAGTCAACATGGTTTCTGTAAAGGGAGATAGTGTTTTACTAATCTATTAGAGTTCTTTGAGGGGGTCAACAAAACATGTGGACAAGTGGGATCCAGTGGACATAATGTACTTAGATTTCCAGAAAGCCTTTGACAAGGTCCCTCACCAAAGGCTCTTATGTAAATTAAGTTGTCATGCAATAAGAGGGAAGATCCTTTCATGGACTAAGAACTGGCTAAAAGACAGGGGACAAAGGGTAGGAATAAATGGTAAATTTTCAGAATGGAGAGGGGTAACTAGTGGTGTTCCCCAAGGGTCAGTCCTAGGACCAATCCTATTCAACATATTCATAAATGATCTGGAGAAAGGGGTAAACAGTGAGGTGGCAAAGTTTGCAGATGATACTAAACTGCTCAAGATAGTTAAGACCAAAGCAGACTGTGAAGAACTTCAAAAAGATCTCACAAAACTAAGTGATTGGGCAACAAAATGGCAAATGAAATTTAATGTGGATAAATGTAAACTAATGCACATTGGAAAAAATAACCCCAACTATACATACAATATGATGGGGGCTAATTTAGCTACAACTAATCAGGAGATAGATCTTGGAGTCATCATGGATAGTTCTCTGAAGACATTCATGCAGTGTGCAGCAGCAAAAAAGGGATAGAGAATAAGACAGAGAATATCTTATTGCCCTTATATAAATCCATGGTACGCCCACATCTTGAATACTGTGTACAGATGTGGTCCCCTCCTCTCAAAAAAGATATACTGGCATTAGAAAAGATTCAGAAAAGGGCAACTAAAATGATTAGGGGTTTGGAGAGAGGAGAGATTAAAGAGGCTAGGACTTTTCAGCTTGGAAAAGAGGAGACTAAGGGGGGATATGATAGAGGTCTATAAAATCATGAGTGGTTTGGAGAAAGTGAATAAGGAAAAGTTATTTACTTGTTCCCATAATATAAGAACTAGGGGCCACCAAATGAAATTAATGGGTAGGAGGTTTAAAACAAATAAAAGGAAGTTCTTCTTCACTCAGCACACAGTCAACCTGTGGAACTCCTTGCCTGAGGAGGTTGTGAAGGCTAGGACTATAAAAGGATTTAAAGGAGAACAGGATAAATTCATGGAGGTTAAGCCCATTAATGGCTATTAGCCAGGATGGGTAAGGAATGCTGTCCCTAGCCTCTGTTTGTCAGAGGGTGAAGATGGATGGCAGGAGAGACATCACTTGATCATTACCAACAGGTTCACTCCTTCTGGGGCACCTGGCATTGGCCACTGTCAGTAGACAGGATACTGGACTGGATGGACCTTTGGTCTGACCCAGTATGGCTGTTCTTATGTTCTTAAATGTCCATGGGACTTTCTTGCATCTGTGTCTGGTCTCTGATGTATCTTGTGTCTCAGCTGGGAGGTGTGGAGATTTTTTATTGTCTCTTCATCTGGCTGGCTAACAGCTGCCCCTGGAAGCAGGAGGGGGGATGGGACGGGGCTCTGATAAGAGCAGAGGAGTTGTTCTCTCTCCAGACAGGGTTTATTTTGGGCCCTCATGTTCTCATCCCCTCATCTCTTCATGGCTGCGGTGGATGAGGAGGTGAAGAGCCAAGGTGAGGAGAGATTGGAGGCTGGACTGATAGATGTGACAGCTTGGATGATCCAGCCCCTAGTTTAAGCCTGCAGGCAAAGCACAGGGCTGAGACTCAGAGGCTGTGGCAAAATAAAGACAAACAACTCACAGCACAAACCATTTTCTCACTCCCAGCCTGGGGTGGACGCAGCCTCCCGACTGAATGGGTCCCTGTGGTGAGGGGGGCACAGACCACCCACAGCAGCACCCTCCACCCCAGCCAATATCCCTGCCCAGTGTGGAGAGGAGGCTCTGGTGGGGTTGGAGAGCTGCTCAGCACTCACCACACCACAGTGGCTCCCATCCTGTGGGGCTGGGCCCAGCTCCCCGTTCTGGGCGTTGTGACCTGGCTGCTCAGGTCTGGTGCTCTTGGTTCATAATTTCCGTGGTGCAGCTAAAGCCAGGAACCCACGCTAAAGCTGCTGCCCCTCCTACCCCTCTGCTTTGCTGATGGGACAGCTGCAGGGGTGCTGCTGTGGGTGGTTGGTGCCTCCTCGACCACAGGCCCACTCCAACTCTGACTGGCAGACAGGAGTCCTTGGAATGCACCCACTAGACCTGCAGATGGTCTGAGTCTGCATATCAACCAGTCCCAAAGCCCTCCAGTGGAAGCCCCTTCTCTGGGCCCCTACAACTGCCTCCCCCAAAATGGGAACTGAGCACCTTGTGCAACCCCAACACATTTTCTAAGGAGTGTGGCTACCGCCAATCTTAGGGAGTCTGGCTGATGAGCAACAACACATTGGGAGAGGTGGGAGAATGAATCTTTTCAGTGGAGATGGGGGTGACATTAAATGTCTCAGGCCTGTGGCTCATTGTGGGGTTCCCCCCACCACCACAAAGGTGCACTAGATCTGGTATAAAATGCTCTGCATGGACTTCATTTCTTGCTCCCCGCCACTGCAGGACCCAGAGAAATTCATGGGAAATATTTGCAAATTCAGCTGTTGGCTATTAGCTTAAAAATCACTGGCCTGAGTCCCCACTGCCCTGCATCTTGTTTTATCATTCACACCTGTGCTAAGTGCATGCAATGTGGGTCTCCAGTGCTACCAGACCATAATTCTCCTCTTAAGCCTACTGGTAATAGTGGTTTGGACCCTCTTGGAACAGCTGTGTATGTGTTTTGTTTGCTTGGGGGAATGGAACAATTCAGACACAAATAAAACTGTTTTCATTTGGGTTTTTTGTTTTGATTTTATGGAAAAATGCCTATGAGAGATAGGTTTTGTAAAAGCTTTCAGGGCCTGATTCTCATTTACACTAAGGCACCTTTACACCACTCTGGCAGCATAAAGTAGCTTTAAAATGGGTATTATTGTAATTTACTACAACTATAAGGCTGCTTTCCACTGCCACTGTAGTGTACTTGGGCCCTATTGTAAATGAGAATCAGTCCCTTTATGTTTTTAACTTCAGGCCGAACTACCCGGCAGTTTCCATTTAACCTTACATCCCTGCCTTTAAAGAATGAGCCACTTTTTCAGTCTACAATGCAAGTGAAGCTTCATAGTGTTAAATGAAGAGGTGATAATCTAAATAATGCAACATCCAGTGGCACAGGGAAAGCACGTGCTCGATGATCAGGACTCGGACTTCTACTCCCCAGAGCTGGCCCTGTCCAAGGCTTGTACTCAGTATCTGGAGTAAGGTGTAGCGCTTGTCTGCCCAGCCCCACTTGCCAGATGGCGTGTAGAGTGACTTACAGCCTCTCACTCATCCTCTGGGCTGGGGGGCCATGACACATCGCCACAGGCCCCTGTGACTTTGTAACTGACACTGCCCACTAATCCACAAGCAACATGCTACCTAGTAACAGTTACAGCGTTGGAGAAGGCTTGCTAGAGGTAGGAGCGACACAGGAAGGAACGCCACCACAGCCACAGGAGAAACCTTTCACTCTGTGACACAGCAGCTCCCAAGGGAGGGAAGCCTCTGGGCCAAATTCAGAAGTGATGTAAAAGATGGTAAACTATCCACTGGGTGTAAGAGAGCCTTAGGCAGCCAGATTCATCCCTGCTGTCATTCTGCTGCAACCTCGGAACCAGACACCAGCCTCAGTTACATCAGTGGAGATCCAGAGTAGCTCCAGTGCCTGCTAAGGGGTTACTCCAGATTTGCATTAGCATAACAAGGCAGCATTTGGCCCAAGGCAGATCTCAGTGGATGTAAGTGATAAAGTAACGTAACTAGCCCAGACATGGCCCTCAGAGCCCAATGCTAGGTGGTGTTGGAGCCTTCTCCTGGAAGCACACAGCTTCTCACAACGCGGGGCCCCCCGTGACTGGCACAACGGGTGTAAGTTACATGCTGAGGAGGCAGAAGCTGGGGCGTGGAGCAGGAAATGCCTCCAGCAGAAGCACAGAAGGCCATGCCCCTTTCTACTTTAATTCATGCCTGTACCAGCCCTAACACTACTGGGGGCAATTCAAACCTGGCAGCAGCAGGAGCCGCTCCCACTGATTTCAATGCGTGCTATGTCCCCTTGCCCCAGGGGCTGTATTTGGTCCCACAGGATCCTAGATCAATGAGAGCTTCACTTATTTTGCATAACCACTGAATGCCACCTCAATGCAGGTGAAACCTGCTAGCAACACCTGCTTGCTAAACAGCTGGCTCCTAGGGCCTGGGTCTCTTCTCTCAGCATTTTGCTGCAGGGGAGTTACTCCTGACTCATGCTAGTGAAAAGGAAGTGAAAACCAGGCCCCCAATAAAAACAATTAGGAGTTCTTGTGTCACCGTAGAGACTAACAAATTTATTTAGGCATAAGCTTTCGTGGGCTAAAACCCACTTCATCAGATGCATGGAGTGGAACATACAGTAGGGAGGTATAAATACACAGCATATGAAAAGATGGGAGTTGCCTTACCAAGTGCGGGGTCAGTGCTAACGAGCCAATTCAGTTAAGGTGGAAGTGGGATATTCTCAACAGTTGACAAGAAGTAATGTGTAACTTACCCCACCACGGTACCACCACTATGTTTGGTCCTACCAAATGGACATTTCCCTTGGGGCATGTGGCACAGGGGCATAATGGGCAGAGAACAGGGTGTCTTATGGTGCAGAGATTTCAGGGACACTTCTGTGAGACTCTCCTTCGCCACCCAAGCATCATGACACAGGCATCCCTGGCTAGGAATGGAGCTCTCCGAAGGTGTTGTGACCCACCATCCAATCCATGCTAATTACTATTCGTTGCTCCGTGCCTGTCCAGTCTGCATTACAAGTGCCCCTCGCAGGGGTTCTCACAAGAAATTTTTTGGTGGCGTCAGAGTGAAGCCACCAACTCTTGCTGGTGGCCGCTCTGACAATTTTCCCCTTAAATACTTAATTAACTTTAGGAAAAACAAATAAATATGCACATATACATGTCCAAATCATTGTAATTTTTTTATGTAGGGTTTTTGTGCAGACTCAGTAATAAAAATAACATACAGTTGTCTCTATTCTTTACTGGACCTAAACAAAATAGAAACAAAATAAGGTGCTTTGCACATTCGTGTCTATTTTGTTGTTTCTTTTGCTTTTTTGGCTGCTTTTTTTTTTTTTTAAAGATTTGCTAGCTAGTATGGCTGCTGCTGTGAAAACTGATTATGTATATATCACTTTTCACAGCAGACTTACTAGCTAGCTGGGAGACAGTAAAAAGTGATATTAACACACATACAAATATCGCTTTTCACAGCAGACTTATGCATCCTCGGAAAGCCATGGACGGAGAGGTGGATAGGGAAGCAGTGGGGGCCAGGGGAATGGGGGGGGGGCCAAGCCTGGGGCTGGAGCCCAAAACCCCCTGGCTGGTGGATGGCGCCTGAAGCCCTGCGTCTGGAGCCTGGCACCCGCCACCCCAGGGCTGAAGCTGGAAGCCCGAGCCCCACCACCCCTGTGAAGGTCGGGAACTCACACCAGTGGCCTGCTCCTCTGGCATTTGTGTCTGCAAAGGAGGGCAGGGCCCAGCCCCTGCTGGCAGCTCTGTGGGAGGGGCCACTGCTTCCCCCCCCCCCCATCACTACCCAGTAGGCTGTGGCAGCAAGAAAGGCCTCTGGTGGCCGCATGCAGCCACATTTGAAAAACGCTTCCCTACAACGCAGGTGTCATTTATTCTGGCCCTATCCCAAGGGTCTAGAGGTGAGAAAAGGAAAAGCCACTTATGCACAGTGCACGTTCTATTTGCAAGACCACTGGAGAGATGGCTTCAGCCACCCCAGCCAGGGAAGCTGAGACACAGCTGGATTAACGGCTAATTGTGAAAGTGCCCCTGCTCCCACCCTGCAAGCACAGACACCCTTCGAAACCAGGGGGAGGGGTGGGCAATGAGAGGCAGGAAGAGGAGCGTCCAGGTGTTAATTCACACTAAGAGACTGGAATCTGGCTAATGAAGAGCTCAGCTCTGTGCCTAGCAGATCGGAAGGACCCCTTCACGGGCACTGAGATTTATGAGGATTGACTGAGGTCTTATGGGTCAGCTAGGATTGGACTCCATGGCCCTCCTAGTAGCCCCTGGTGCTTTGCTCTGAGTGAGCAGCACCCCCTGCCCTCATGTGGCTTATCTGGGGACAGTTTGCAGAGCAATGAATAAGTCAGTTGCTGAAAGTCAATTGAGTTAGACAGTCTACTTCCTTCCCTCCCTCCCCGCCTCCCTCTGCTTTCCCTCTTCCAGATCCGCAAGAGAAGCAAAGCCTGCCGGGGGGGCCTGTGGGAAAACGACGAACTGGTGTCCATCAACGGGAAGCCATGCACTGGCCTTTCCCACGCCAGCGCCATGCACATCATCGACTCCTCCAGCGACACGCTCCACATCTGTGTGAAACGGTAACAGCCAAGTGCGGGCTCCAGGCAGGGAGCAAACTGCAGGGATACAGCCCCCCTGCAGCGCAGCTTCATTCTGCACAGCAGCTGTCATGCAGCTGGATGCGGGTATCACTTTAGCTAACACAAGGCAGGGCAGCCTTGTCCTAGTACACTGGGGCATGAAAACAAGTCAGAAAAACAGGCCTCTGGAGGACTTTGCATTCAACAAGTGTATGGCCTCTTAGGGCTTCCTGGTTGTCTCTATGCCATACTCCACGGCCCATTAGATTGTATGGCAATAGTGGGGAACAGAACTTAGGTCCTCCTGCTCCTATTGCTTTAGCTAAGGGAATCAATGTTAGCAATGTAGGGAATATGACTCATAGATGAGCAATTATGACTCCATTCTGCAGCAGGCAGTGTTTCAAACCAGACAGTTCATCACAGTCATAAGTAACATTAGTGACATTGCTTTACTTTGGATAAACGAGTATTCTGTACAACTGGGTTTGATTACACAGGGGCCAGTTACATTAAAGGAAACATGGCATGGTGTATTAATGACAGCATTCCATAGTAAGGCCAATAATGGGATGGAAACAGGGGCATAGATAAGTCAGAAGCATACATCCAGACATGTTCCCCCCTCTGGCCTGCAAGAGGTCCAGCTGGCTAATGTCCTGATCCAGCAAAGCACTGAAGCAGGGGACTAACTTCAAGCACATGAGTAGGCTTCAGTGGGACTATTCCTGAGAAGTTAAACAAGTGCTTTAGGGTTTGCTGGATTAGGGTCCAATCCAGGTCAAGAGTAAATCCTGTAGGTTAGAGATAGAAAAGCCCTGGGAAGTCCCATCTCCTCCCTCTCCATGAGAGTGCAGAATTCACCCCTATTGTACCCAAGACTGGACAAAGCACTAGTGAATGTCCCTTCCACAGCGATAAAGAAACACACTGGCTGATGGTCTCTGCAGAGTGGGGCCTGAGGGTGGCTGTGCTGACGCAGGGAAGAAAAGGGCAGGATGACCCCACCCACAAGGAATCAGTACCAGGTCTCCATCTAGTGCAGGGGAGGGCAAACTATGGTTCACGGGCCAGATCTAGCCTGTCAGGGCTTTCAATACAGCCCAGGGGATTGCCAGTCCCATGACGCAGCGGGGCTAAGGCAGGCTCCCTGCCTGCCCTGGCCCCGTGCCCCTCCCGCAAGTGGCCAGCACCACATCCCTACAACCCCTAGGGGAGAGCTCTGTGTGCTGCCCTCTCCTGCAGGCACTGTCCCCCACAGCTCCCATTGGCCGGGAGTGGGGAACCGTGGCCAATGGGAGCTTTGGGGTGGTACCCACAGGTGAGGGCAGTGTGCAGCAGAGCCACCTGCCCCACCCCTCCCCCAGGAGCAACTGCCAGACATGCTGGCAACTTCTGGGAGCAGTGTAGGGCCAGGGCAGGGAGGGATCCTGCCTTAGCCCCGCTGCCACCCCGGAGCTGCTCGTGGTAAGCAGCGCTGGGCCAGAGCACCCAACCCAAACCCCTCCTGTACCCCAAACCCCTGCCCTGAGCCCCCTAACTTCCTGCTGCACACCTCCTGCCCCCCAATACCCTGTCCTGAGCCCCCTCCTACACCCCAACCCTTTGCCCTGAGCCCTTTCCTGCACACCACACCCCCTTCCCGCACCCCAACCTCCTGCCCCAGTCCTACATTCATGGCCCTGCATACGATTTCCCCACCCAGATGTGGCCTTCAGGCCAAAAAGTTTGCCTACTCCTGGTCTAGCGGGAGTGAGCCAGGGCACTGAGACATTCTGCTGTGGTCACCTGTGGTTCTGGGCTCTTACCAGTGCTTAAGTGTGACAAGAGAGGCCTGTGGAAGGTGTCTAGAATAGCACTGGCCTTATGTCACCACACTGGAGACCGCCTGCAGGCAGCAGGTGCTGGGACAAATTCCACTGGGACAAAAATCAACACACTTTGAATTAGCAAAGTGACACAGGCAGTCTCCGCACTGGGGGTGTGAATCAGCTGTCCAGAGGCCAGCATTAGATGGCTTTGGGATAACATAACTAGCTGGCCTTACTCTTCAATGGGGCTTGCCAAATGCTGCTGCCTGTTAAATATGGCTCAGGGAGCAGAGATGCATGTTCCCATGCAGCACAGCCTTCGTTTCCTTCCCAATGGGAGAGTCAGCGTGCTGATTCCAGTGAGTGCGAGTGAGAGATGGGGCCTAACAGCCAGGACTCCAGAGTACTGTTCCTAGCTCGGATTCCCACAGCAAGGAGTAATGCTCGGTTATTTTCAAAAAAAGCAGCAGGGGGAAGGAAGGGAGTGAGACAGGCATCTTTTTATTTTAGGGATTCAGGGATGCTGAAAGAGTTGGTCTGGGAGGCCATGTGAGGGAGGGGATGGTGGCCTGCACAGCTATGAGTGAGAGCAGAGGTCATCCTAATAACCAGCAGTGGGAAGGAGTGTGTGAATGAGACATCCCTCGGTCAAGATGTGCATGTGGCCCACACCGTTGCAATGTTTGAGAAGCCTCGAACTAGACCATTTCCAACAGAACCAAATTCCAAGACTGCCCTGCACCCTCAGCAGTTCACATTTTCATTCAGAGCTCTCTCTTGCATGATTTGCACGCATGGTGCCCCCCCAAAGGTAAGCAGTTGTGGCAATGGGAATTACCTTGTGAGTTAGCCAGATGGCACTAGAGTGCATCATGGGGGTGCTGCAGGCCCTGAGAGCGCCAGAGTTCCTGGACGGGTTTCAGAGTAACAGCCGTGTTAGTCTGTATTCGCAAAAAGAAAAGCAGTACTTGTGGCACCTTAGAGACTAACCAATTTATTTGAGCATAAGCTTTCGTGAGCTCCAGCTCACTTCATCGGATGCACACTGTGGAAAGTGTAGAAGGTTAGCTCTATGGTGCTACTGCTCTGACCTAATTAGACTGTATAACAATACTTGGTGCTACCACTTCTTCCCTTCCCGATAGCCCAAATGGAACACTGTCACAGCCCCCTTGCACACTGCTCTCACATTTTATCCCCTTCGCGGTCATTGAGAGGAAGCCAAGTGGTACAATTGTCAAAAGCACCTAAGACCCAGATTTTTAATGGTATGTAGGTGTTGCTGCACTCAGCATTGCAACAGTTAATTGACTGAGAAGCCTAAGACTCATCTTCAAAGGGATTTAGGCACTTAGGAGCCTAAATCCAATTGACTTTCAATGGGATTTTGGCTCCTAAGTACTCCAAACCCTTTTGAAAACAAGGACGTAGTTGCCTGTCATTCCAATTTTTTTTTTTTTACACTATACAGCCAAGCAACAAATTATCCTTCATGAACCCTTACATTTAAAAGAGACCTGCCTGCTCTGACCACTTGCAGTACAAGCATACGCCCAGTCCCCGCCTCCCTTAGGGCTCACAGTGAAAGTTTCCCTTGATGCCATATGAGCTTTTCTTTCTCAAGCTTTTATTGGTTTGAAAGATGAAGCATAACTGCTTCTGAACCACCTTTTCCCAGACCACGTGCCAAACTGCCAAGTCCTGACTCAGGACGTACCTGACTGAAGGCGCAGCTGCACGTACAGTGGCGTGTAGCGTACGGACTCTGCACACCGAGCTAGCACAGGTATACACAGCAGTGGAGACAGTGAGGCACGGTTTATGTGAGTAGAATGCCCTACACGCCTGAACCCTGGAGATGTACCCTACGTGGCTCTCCACTTGCCCAAGCTGGGCCTCCCACATCTAATGCTGCTATTTTTAGCAGTGTAGCATCCCGCTACCTCCCTGCTGCCAGAGCCTTGCAGTGTGGCATGTAGCTATGCACCATAGCAGCAAGTGTGGATACAGCCTGGCTTCTGCTGCAGGGCGTAGCTACATGTGTAGTGCCTGTACTGTGCGTGCCGCTGTAAGTGTAGACACAGCCTCGGGGGAGTTCTGACACAGCAGGTTCTGGGTAATAAGAACGGCAGAATTCAGCCCCAGGGAGAACCCAAGGGGCCAAATCATGGAGTCCTGACTCAGTCTTTTGCAAGTAAAAGTACCACTGATTTTTGCATGGCCAGAACCCTCAGGACTGAGCCCATGGGATATACAGTCAGACACCAGAGTACAGGGCTCAGTTACAGCTCTCACCAGCCAAACTGGGATGGTCACAGGAGGAGAAGGTGCCTTTCCCCTGCTGTGGGGCCTGGAGACTGTTAGGGGGCTTATTCCTTCACCCGCTTCCTTCCCTGGTCCTTCTCGCATAAACAGAGAGCAACAATACCCGAAGTCCAAAGGTGCAAACAATTCGATGTTTATTGGGGTGAACTTCCAGCAAGCATTCCAGTTTCCTTCCTTAGTGTCCCCCTTCCCAGCTCTGACACCACAGAGCCTTACACCTGTGTCCTTATTCCCATTCCTGCCCTTAGCAAAACATGATTCCAATTTCCTCACCCCCATTCCCATCTCCCCCACCCGCACCCACCCACTCACTTCCTGACTGACTGCAGGCTATATAGTAAAACTTGAGTTCTGCTTTGCTATACCTTAACCAGTCATTTTCCTGAAATTTAACTAACCAATCCTAACATATTGTAACATGATTATGTAACCAATTATATCCCACCACCTGAATTAATTTACACCCAGCAAAATTAATTATACAGCAGACAGGAACAATCACAGAACCAGACAGAGATTATACAGACAAACAATAGCAAAGTGGGAACTATAATGACAAAACAATACAGAAGTGAGGATTTCACATCCCAGTATTGATAAGTGAGTTCTTGCCAGACAGGATGCTATCAAACTAAGTTTCCTTTTACATCTTCTAGGCACTTCCCTTTCTCTGGAGGAGATAGGAATACAATCCTGTCCTGATAATGCCTAACAGCCCAATAGCACCTGATTTCAATGTGACTAGTTTGGAATGTGAGGATGTGACCTGTCGCTTCCCAGCTTATGGCTGCCTCTGCTGCTTAGCCAAAGGCCTTAGCCTAAGCACAGGGCCTCAAACTGTCACAGTAAGAGAAGGCCCTTACACCAGCAGACAGTGATTTTGATTCTTTCTTTTATACCTTTAGAATTAGCCAAGTGATAAGAATACACTTAAATTCTTAAAGTACAGGCCTTTGCAGACAGGCCTGAATATCTATATCCTAACAGAGACAATATGCCTTTTGAGAAGCATAGCAGCTCCCAAGGTCTGGGGGAGGGAAAGACGGGGTGCAACTTGCTATTCCTGTGTCGCAGTTACAGCCAACACCCTTTCCAGCACAGCCAAGCTAGGAAGCAGAGAAATGTCAGTGATGAATTGGCCCTGATATAGCCATCCGAGTCGCACCTGCAAACGGGGGGTTTGAATTTGGCCTGTATCATCCGGATAGGCGAGACACTTACGGACCCTGTCCCTCCCCTATGCTGAGGGCCAAACCCCCTGCATCCTAGGAATTCGTCCACAGACTGAAATTCACTGAGTCACTCCTCCTTTTCTTCACAGGGCGGCTGGCAGAGACCGGTCTGGCACACGGCCCCTGCACTCGCTTTCCCCTGGGCAGCTGCAAGTGCTCTCCCCACCATCCCCAGTCAGCCCAGAGCCAGCTGGTCCCCCGGCTACCACCCCACTGGAGCTGCAGCGCAGGCGGCAGCAGCAGCTGGAGAGCCTGACCTCGCCCCCCGACAGTGAGGCGTACTACGGCGAGACGGACAGCGACGCCGACAACATTGCCCAGGAGAAGCACCGGCGGGCCCGCAAGAAGAGCCCTCGCTCTCCACCTGGGGGCTCCAACAACAAGCCAGGCGAGCCACAGGACGAGGTGTCCCTGTCCGAGCTGAGTGGCTATGACAGCACCCCGGAGGCAGCAGCACAGGCCGGAGAGAACATGAATGGCGTGGCCAAGAAAGACATCGTGCAGCAGCCTGGCAGCCGCATGGACACCTCTTTCTCGGAGAGTGAGGTGCTGCTGCAGCCACCCCAAGCAGAGAGCAGGGAGCTCTCCCCAGAGGCCATGCTCCTGCCCCATGCCACCAAGACCATCCGAGCTGAGCGCCACCTCATCCCCATGGTGGGGCCAGTAGAATACCCAGTCGATGAAGATTTAACCACCACCTATGCAGAGAAAGCCAAACAAGCCAGTAAGTGCCCCCAGACACACCTATCTACACCCCCGCTGTAACCTGCCTGTGCTAACTCCCCTTCCCAGGCTGAAAGGGCCTTCACCCAGCTTCTCTCACGTGGATGGAGGCAGGGCCAGGCCAGCCCTGCAGGGATCTGAGCTGGTGGCTTAGGTCATTCAGGGTCTCTTCTGGCAGGCGCTCAGGGAATATGTTGGGAGTCTAGAATTCAAGCACAAAAAGTGGCAGGACTCCACTCATCCCCACCCTGATTTCTGTTGAGAACAGGAGGGAGATGGCAGGTACTGGAACTGTCTGGGTTCGAGAGTGTGCTGGTAACACCTGCGCTCCAGAAAAGTGACTCGGGTGAGAGTCCTAAGCCTGGTCTCTCACTGCCTAGGCTGGGGACAGCACCTGGGGACAAAGCAACCCCGTTCACTCTATAGCCACCGCTGTGTCCAAGCAAAGGAGCAATATGGATGGACTCCAAAGGGGTCACACCCAGCCCTCATGGTGAAGGAGAATTGCTGTGAGACAGTTTGAGAACAGAAAATGGAGACAGTCTCCACTCAGAGCCATCCCAAAATATTGTTACCAATGGCTTACATCTCCTTAGGGCTGGTCCTCCCACCCTGTCAAAATCAAGGGGGCCTGTCCACTTTCCTCCCCCTTTGGAAGGTGATTTTGCTGCAGCCTTGTTTGCATCAGCAGGCGTGGGTGGGTCTGCATGTGGCGCTAGCCAGCTAGCTCCAGTAGAGGAGATTGCTTTTCATGCATGGGCATGCCAGTGAGGCGAAGCGAGGGGGGAAAATATCTCAGTCAACTCTGACAATGCCCTGTGGTGGGAGCCCCCTCACTTAAGATATTTAAACTGGGACAAAACACCAGAGAATACACTCTAGGGAACAATCCTACACTGGCCTCTGGATGATGGACTAGAGGAGTATGTCTACACTGCACACTAAAGCCTGACTCTGACTCATATTTGAGCCCAAGCCCCCTTCCGTCCACAACAAATCAGTGTGAATCAAGTCACCAAGCACTCAGGAACCGGGATCGAGGACTCTGCTGGGTCAGAGTCGGAGTTCTACTGTGACTTGGACCAAAGCCCTGTTGGTTTACGGTGTGGACACAGCTCAAGCTGCAGACCCTAGCCAGAAGGTCTGTGCAGTGCAGTGTGGACACATTAGCATGGCTGTGGAAACCCAGGTCCAGCAATTGTAAACCCAGGTTTACAATGCAGTGTGGATGCTCAAACACAGGCTTTGACGTCCCCAAGCCTGAGTCCCACAGAGCTGAGTTTACAATGCAGTGTAGATATACCCGAAGTGACCTAACAGGACCATTGAATCTCTTACTTCTGTGGTTCTATAATTCTGTGTCTTTCCACTCAGCCTCCACCTGCTTTGTAGATTTAACTGAGCAGTTGTTAGGGTTCATGGAAATCAGGGCTGGAAGACATCTTGGAAGTAACCAAATGTAATCCTCTTGGGCCAGCTATTCCATCCTCCTTTAATGTTTTTGAACATTTCTATAGGTAACACCTCTGTGATCTCCTTTAATTGCTGCTCTGCTAATTGCTCTTACCACGAGGGTATTTTTTCCTTATATCGAATATAAACCTGCCTTTATTCATGGTTAGCTTAAGACCATTACTCCTTGTATTACATTCTTGGCCAGCTTTCCCTGCCTATTCCCCTCACCTATCATTTCCTCTCAAGAACTTGTAGCAAGATGTTATGGGGAAGGAGAAAGCTGGGTCCCACCTCCCTTAGTCTTGGGCATCTTCCCTGCCTCCTGCTACCCAGGCAGTATTTTAATGCCTTACATGATGACAGGGCAAGAGCCATCCTTTCTTTAGAGTTGTGACCTGTGCAGCTCTATCAATATGTTGTACAATAGTATCTGTCATCCAAGGACCATAAACAGCTGTACAAACAATCAATTCAGATTACAGCCCCACTGTGAGGTAGGTCATTCATATTATCTGAAATCCTCCAATCACAATTTAAAGAAGTCAAGTTAGAGAATCCACCACTGTCTCTAGTTCAGGGGTGGGCACACTACGGCAGTGTGACATATTACAAATGGGGAGACTGATACACAGAGAAGTTAAAAGACTTGCCTGTGGTCACACAGCAAATTGGGAATAAAACCCAGGAGTCCCGACTCCCAGTCCCCTGCTCTAATCACTAGACTTGCCTCCTGCTATCAGCAAATACTTCCAATGGCTGGAGATAAGACACGAGAAGGGGAAGGCTCTGAGTTACTACACAGAAATTCTTTCCCAGGTGCCTGGCTGGTGGTCTTGCCCACATGCTCAGGGTCTAAGTGATCGCCATATTTAAGGTTGGGAAGGAATTTTCTCCTAGCAGATACCCTAGAGTTTTTTGCCTTCCTCTGCAGCGTGGGGCCTGGTTCACCTGCTGGTTTGAACTAGAGCAGGGGTGGGCAAACTTTTTGGCCTGAGGGCCACATCTGGGTATGGAAATTGTATGGCGGGCCATGAATGCTCACGAAATTGGGGCTGGAGTGCAGGAGGGGGGTGAGAGCTCTATCTGGGGGTGCAGGCTCTGGGGTGGGGCTGAGGGGTTTGGGGTGCAGGAGGGTGCTCTGGGCTGGGATTGAGGAGTTTGGATTGCAGGAGGGGATCAGGGCTGGGACATGGGAGGGGCTCAGAGGTGCAGGCTCCAGGCAGCGCTTCCCTTAAGCAGCTCCCGGAAGCAGAAGCAGCAGGTCCTCCCTCTGGCTCCGACGCGGAGCCCCCTGGCTGCCCCTACACATAGAAGCCGGAGAAGGGACATGCTGCTGTTGCTTCTGGGAGCCACGTGGAGCCATGGCACGTGTGTGCGGAGCAGCCCCCGAGCCCGCTCCTCGGCTGGAGAGCGGGAACAGGGCAAGGCCCAGATTAAATCGGCTGGTGGACCGGATGTGGCCTGCAGGCCATTGTGTGCCCACACTTGAACTAGAGTGAATGGTGGATTCTCTAACTGGATGTCTTTAAATTGTGATTGGAGGATTTCAGTAACTCAGCCACAGGTATGGGGTTTGTTACAGGAGTGGGTGGGTGAGGTTCTGTGGCCTGTGACATGCAGGAGGTCAGATTAGATATTCACGATGGTCCTTTCTGACCTATGAATCTGTGAGTCAATGTTGTAAGGCCACTGCTACACCCGTTTTCCTCCCTTTCTCGGAGAGGATACCACTCTCTCTCCTTGCCCAAAGGAGCTTTGGAGACTGCTTCCAAAGCTAAGCTCCTTCCTCATGGCAGGGCAGTGAGCTATTGCTCTGCCCCATGTCGCAAGGCAGACTCAGTCCCACAGGTGCTATCAGACCCAGCTTGGCAGTATTGATGATGCAAGGCCAGGCCTTGGCTGGTTCTGTTTGTCCCACAGCCTGTTTAGAATTCACCCCCGCTTAGGACAGCAGCAAAAAGAGCAATTTCCATCTCCCCTAGGCTGAAGCTATTTTTTCCCCTTTGAATAATGTACAAGTATGAGATGAATGCTGAGAAAGGCATGTCCAGCTGCTCTCTGCCACCTGATAGTCCTAGAACTGGATGAGCAATCGCTTTACATCAGGGCTTATTTCCAAGGACCGAGTCAGCACAGAAGGCTCCCAGGAAAGCCACATATTTCAGTCAAAGCATTTCTGATGGCAGAATAATCTCCCATGGCTGGAGGTGATGTACGGATGTTGCTAGCTAGACGGGGAGTTCCTAGCACCATTGTGGGCTGAGCTAGTACTTTCCTTTCCTGGTATACTCCCTTTTGGGCGAGGCTACTCTCAGCAAGAGCCCTGGTGGAAGAGTCCCCAGTAGCGATTCGCAGGCTGATGGCACTCCATGGCGGTTCACATGGCCTTTTACTAGACTGCAACTTTCTGCTGCCTGCGAGGGTGGAGACAAACCTTTCTGCCCTGGTCAGGCCATAGCACAATGGTCTGGTCAGTGACAAACGAAGGAACAACAGAAAAGAAACGGGTGGGGGGGGGGGGAGTGGTAAGAGGAGCAAAGGCATTCCCATGCTATGGCGAAGAGAGCTAGAGAAACTCCTGCTCATAAATACACCCATTCTGCACTTCATGGCTTTGACTGAAGTCTGGGATATGTTGGCTGCCATGGGAGCCCAGCTGTAGGGGCACTAGGGATGTGGTGCTGGTTTGGAAAGGGGTGTTACTATAGTGCTTGGGCCTGGATTCAGCACAGCCTCTGCTGGCTCTGGTAGAGCCTATGCACAATTTAAAGCTGCCCTCCCATTGAGAAGTCCCGTAGTTCCTCTTAAGGCCGGTTCCTCTGGGGCCGGTTTTGTTCAATATCTTCATAAATGATCTGGAGGATGGTGTGGATTGCACTCTCAGCAAATTTGTGGATGATACTAAACTGGGAGGAGTTGTTGATACGCTGGAGGGCAGGGATAGGATACAGAGGGACCTAGACAAATTGGAGGATTGGGCCAAAAGAAATCTGATGAGGTTCAATAAGGATAAGTGCAGGATCCTGCACTTAGGACGGAAGAACGCAATGCACAGCTACAGACTAGGGACCGAATGGCTAGGCAGCAGTTCTGCGGAAAAGGACCTAGGGGTGACAGTGGACGAGAAGCTGGATATGAGTCAGCAGTGTGCCCTTGTTGCCAAGAAGGCCAATGACATTTTGGGATGTATAAGTAGGGGCATAGCGAGCAGATCAAGGGACGTGATCGTTCCCCTCTATTCGACATTGGTGAGGCCTCATCTGGAGTACTGTGTCCAGTTTTGGGCCCCACACTACAAGAAGGATGTGGATAAATTGGAGAGAGTCCAGCGAAGGGCAACAAAAATGATTAGGGGTCTGGAACACATGACTTATGAGGAGAGGCTGAGGGAACTGGGATTGTTTAGTCTGCAGAAGAGAAGAATGAGAGAGGATTTGATAGCTGCTTTCAACTACCTGAGAGGTGGTTCCAGAGAGGATGGTTCTAGACTATTCTCAGTGGTAGAAGAGGACAGGACAAGGAGTAATGGTCTCAAGTTGCAGTGGGGGAGGTTTAGGTTGGATATTAGGAAAAACTTCTTCACTAGGAGGGTGGTGAAACACTGGAATGCATTACCTAGGGAGGTGGCAGAATCTCCTTCCTTAGAAGTTTTTAAGGTCAGGCTTGACAAAGCCCTGGCTGGGATGATTTAATTGGGGATTGGTCCTGCTTTGAGCAGGGGGTTGGACTAGATGACCTCCTGAGGTCCCTTCCAACCCTAATATTCTATGATTCTATGATTGAGCAAACACAACCTGCCCTTTCCTGGTGAAGGATCTCCCTGATCCATGCCCACAGAGATGGTGAGGGTGCCCTCTAGAGTTTCCTGAGCCAGAAGGGTGAATCAAGATTGTGGGTCAAAACCAGCTGCTTTTAAAAAGTGGACTTGATTCTGCGCAGGGAATGGATGACTCAGTGGGTCAGTAATGGGAGCACAGTGCTGGATTTATAGGCCATGAGACCATTAAAGACCATTTAGATCATCCAATCAAATCCCTGATTTTTGCAGAATATCACCCTGCCTCATTCCCACTAACACTACATCTAACCTGCCCTTGAATCTTGGCGGTCATGAGCCGCTGCCACCTCCGGGGGAGTCTGCTCCACTGCTCACTTGCTCTTACAGGGAAGAGCTCTATCTACCTTTCCAAAGTGCTTCCATCGTTAGCCTCAGGCCACGGATCCCTTCCCTGCCACCTTCAGTGTGTGAATAACCCATCCCCTTTTTCCACTGAGATGAAGGCCCTTCTGAATCTTCTCTTTTCGAGTCTACTTCTCCAGCTCTCGTCTCTCCTTTGAAGCTGTAGCAGTTTTGTTGCCCTTCTTTGTATTCTCCCTAATTTTTCCATCTCATTCTTAAACTGCAGATACACCCAATGATGCACAGAATTCCAGATATAGTTGCAACAGGGCTATTTAGAGTGACCCCGTTACGTTCATAAGAACAGAAGAACGGCCCTACTGGGTCAGACCAAAGTTTCATCTAGCCCAGTATCCTGTCTACCGACAGTGGCCAATGTCAGGTGCCCCAGAGGGAATGAACAGAACGGGTAATCATCAAGTGATCCATCCCCTCTTGCTCATTCCCAGCTTCTAGCAAACAGAGGTTAGGGACACCATTCCTGCCCATCCTGGCCAATGCCACTGATGGATCTATCCTCCATGAATTTATCTAGTTCTCTTTTGAACCCTGTTATGGTCTTGGCCTTCACAACATCCTCTGGCAAGGAGTTCCACAGGTTGACTATGCATTGTGTGAAGAAATACTTCCCTTTATTTGTTTTAAACCTGCTGCCTATTAGTTTCATTTGGTGACCCCTAGTTCTTTTGTTATGAGAAATAGTAAACAATATTTCCTCATCTACTTTCTCTACACCAGTTATGATTTTATATACCTGAATCATATCTCCCCTTAGCTGTCTTTTTTCCAAGCTGAGAAGTCCCAGTCTTATTAATCTCTCCTCACACGGAAGCCATTCCATACACCTAATCCTTTTTGTTGCTCTTTTCCAATATATCTTTTTTGAGATGGGGTGATCACATCTACACATGGTATTCAAGATGTGGGCATACCATGGATTTCCTAAATGACCAGGTGAAACCGCTGTCCAAGAACAGGGGACTAGAAGAATCCTTATCCACAAGTGGAAGAATAACACTGGCATATTCTGTAAGAGTGTTGTACTGTGAAGGGCTTATATTAAGGTTGCTATCTCCTATCTGTCCTGGGCTTTCACAGACTCAGATTTGTAGATGTGCTGTTTATTTCCTTTCCCCAGAGCATGCATAACCCTTTACATCCTTGGCCACTCCACTCATCTCATTGCATGCAAACCACTCCAGGTCAATTCACCACTCCAACCCCCACGTTTACTACCCCTCCAACTTTGGTAGGGTTAGCAAATTTGATCACTGTTGAATTTAAAAACTTCCTCTAGACCATTGAGGACACTATTAAATAGAGATCCAATACTCACCCATGTGATGCCCCACTTGGAGGTCTTAAATGAGTAATCTTTGCTGTCTGCTTGTCATCCAATTTCTAATCCAGACTCTTGTAATTTCCATCTAGTTGGTATTTATCCAACATATACGTTCATTGGTCTGATTCACTGTTGCATTGCACCTTGTGGTTACTTTTACACCTGTGCAAAGTGGATGTAAAATGTACAACCATTTTCAGAGGTGGTATTGTTCTACACTCACTCAGCACAGGTGTAAACCACAGCAGAAGGAGCAAATGGAGTTTCACCCATTAACATCAGTGGAGGACTTGACATCTAGCTGTAGGGCAGTGGAGAATCAAGCTGTGACAGTTCGGTCACAGAGACCCCCTTGAGACTGTCACCTGATGTGCTGAAACTACCTCTGAGCCCATTTACTTTGTCAGCTTGGGATTCCAGAACCCTGCCTTGTTGAGCCAGACACACTAGCCTGCTGCAACACAGACCCAGGGTCTGAACCACGCCCCCAAAGCTGCAGCCTTAACTGAAAAAAGCTCAGCAACTACTCCTGTCTCCAGCAGCCAGACACCCAGCTCCCAATGGGATCCAAACCCCAAAGAAATCCATTTTACTCTGTTTAAAGCTTGTAGAGGGTAAACTCATAAATTGTCTACCCTCTATAACACTGAGAGAGATCTGCACAGCTCTTTGCTCCCCCAGGTATTAATCACTTACTTTGGGTTAATTAATAAACAAAAGTAGGATTTAAGTGGTTTCAAGTAATAACAGACGGAACAAAGTAAGTTACCAAGCAAAATAAAACAAAACATGCAAGTCTAAGCCTAATACATTTAAGAAACTGAATACAGGTAAATCTCACCCTCAGATGTTCCAATAAGCTTCTTTCACAGACTAGACTCCTTCTTAGACTGGGCCAAATCCTTTTCCCTGGTACAGTCCTTGTTAGTTCCAGCTCAGGTGGTAACTAGGGGTTCTCTCATGACTGCAGCCCCCTTTGTTCTGTTCTACCCCCTTTTAGAGCTTTGGCCCAAGGCAGGAATCTTTTGTCTCTCTGGGTCCCCATCCCTCCTTCTAAATGGAAAAGCACCAGGTTTAAGATGGATTCCAGTATCATGTGTGTAGCAAAGCAAGGTCAAGACTCACTGGCATGGCACCTCCTGCTAGTCATCTGGGAATTAGCTCTTTTCCAGCATATGGAGCACCCTCTGCAGGCCAGTGTCTTGCCTGCCGCTGGCCCCGTGTTCCTCCCAGACCCCCGTGCCCCTTTACCTTGGGATTCTGCCCCAGCAGTACCCCCACTCTCTAGGTCTCCCCTCCAGGGGAACCCCCAATCCTCTAAGCCCATCTTGCCTCAGTGGTTACTGAGGGTCATCATCTAGCCCCTGCTCACTGGGGCAGACTGCCTTTGCCTCTCCCTGGGTTGCCCCTCTGTAGCCCCAGTACCTTTTTGGGCCTTTAACAAGGCCTGCAGCCTGGGGGTTTACCAGGCTGGAGCTCCCCAGCTCCCTTTGCCCTTCCCCAGCACTGCTTCGCTTCAGGTACCTTGCTCCCAGGCAGCTAGCCCTTCCCACTCCAGGGCTAGGGTGGGACTCCTCCAGCTCCTGCCCCCAGCCCTCGTAAAAGGGCCAGATGGGCCCTGATTGAGCTGGCCAGAGCTGTGGCTGCTTCCCCAATCACCCTAGCTTGGCTGCTTTTAACCCCTGTTCTCCAGCAGTGCGACAGCCATCCCACTACAATGTGACATGGTCACATGTCACTGTAAAACCTCATTCTTCATTACCTAGTAGCTGGAAGACAGGTACACAAGAAGGCTTGCAGGTAAACAGACCCATTCACAGGTTTTCATTGATTCTGCCGCACCCTTAATGGCTTCCACTTAATATGTTTACATCAGTAATACAAGTGTATAGCTTATTCTCCTAA